>NC_138955.1:1857500-4257500 GCF_965226115.1 Aulonocara stuartgranti | reverse complement strand
CCAAAAGGAAACCATACTTGCATTGGGGTCTCTCACCTTGTAAAATGTAAAACACCCTGAAATACGCCTCGGGACTTAACATGAAAGTTTGTTTTCTGTGCCACTTAAAACGCTGCAGTTGATGTTGTCATCCCAGTGTGATTTCTGGCAGCTGGTAGTCAAGGCTGTGGTCCAGCAGCGGTCTTTGTAGTGCTCACCGAGGAGCTGTAAAGCAGCGAGTGCGCGGTACTAAAGTACTTGTGGGTGGATGAGATGTTTTCAGAAACTTGCAGTTGGGGAGAAAACTTAAACAGAAACGAAACCGAAACTTCCCAAGTGAGTTCAAGCTGGAATTATTAGGCTCCCTGGAAAAAGATGTTGACTCATAATAAATGTAGTCACTGTTTAGCTTTGTGCTGGAGTCTTCATCAGTTCTGTCGCCAGAGATGCAAAAATGCACGCATTTCTGTGTTAATGAGCTCATGTCAGCGTGGAGTTTTCCATGCTGACCTCGGGCAGACTAACTTCTCACATCTCTGCAGTCGAGGGAACAGAAAGCCTGCAACTATGGCCCGTTAGCAGTCCACTCCACGAAACCCACCTCTGTCCAAATATTGACTTTTCTCACTCAGCACAGAGAAAAGTTGTGAATGAAACACTTGAAAGTGGCTTTAAAGGAGCTCTTTTAAAGAGGGAATTCATCTGCAGCTCAGCTGAAGATAAAATCTGTCTCGGGTGGAAAATCAGAAGCAGAGACATAAGAAAACTGCATGGCTTGAGCACAGCTTCCTCAGAGACATGCCTCTTGGTTTTAATGTCTGCATGTTTGGGGACATATTATACTCATTATACATTTCAAAGTAGCCCTTATATTTACTTTGAGCCTCGATGCAACTAAATTCATCCACTGTTGGGTTGAGCCTTTTTTTTCTTAGCTCCTGTTCCTCGCAAACAAAAGGTTTGAACAGGAAGAGAGACGGGCTTCTGCGCTCAGTGTCGCACCTTTGTCACAAATGAGATGATCATATTAAGCCACATTAAACATGTTGCTTCACATCATACAACATCATACAGAGCCAAGAGTTTAAAAAGCTCTCCAAGGGGATTACTTGTGGCTATTGTGACCTCAATGTTTGTTTAATATAATAATAACCACTGTGAAGGGAGACTTATGACAAGATATAAGGAAAAGCATAGTAGGTCTACTTCAGTGTTCTGAGTTTTGAGCTGAGACACAGATCTTCCTTCACCGACACAGAGCGAGTTTCCCTTCCTGTGTTTACACTGTGAAACATATGGAAGTGCAGACAGCAGCCCGAAGGCTGGTCAGTACTTTGCACTGTGCAGCTGCTTCAACAGCACACCTGCAGAAAACCTGACTTGTCCCTTTTTTGTAATGTTTCAGAGAAGACTGCATACAAATGTAATGTTTTATTTATGTTTCTCTTGGGCCCAAGTATACTTTTTTTTTTTTTCCCCCCAGGTGACTCAAAAAAAGGGAAAGTTTTTGATGCAGTCTCACACAGTGTATAGATGGGCGTTAACCTCGTACACCTAATGATAGATGTTCATAAGACACTTATGTAGCGCTAGTGGTCGACCTGCTACCCGCGGTGAGTCAGTTGCTGTTTGGCCTGTGAAATCTTTTACACAGCTCATCTGCTGTTTCAGATATGAAGTTAGATCTGTCTCATTAAGAGATCCTGTTCCAGTTTTTGCTGTGTGGGCTGACCACCTCGCAGTGGGGAAATAAATATCAATGTGATGTTGAGTGCAGTCAAATGATCTTCACATCAAAACTTAGGCTTTTTCTGTCCTATTAACTCACTCTTTTAGTTGTAGTTTTTTCCGTGGAGCTACTGTACCAACACATGCAGCAAATCCTAGGCTGCTGCTTTCTTACTCCCTGGTTTCCACTATATGAAGCAGACGCTTCCTTGGGTCCCCGTCGCAGGCGGTGGGGAGCTTAAAGGGTAAGGCAAGGTTATAAGACGACTTATAAAGACGCACAGACAGAGCGCAGATGTGCGTGTGTGTGTGAGCTTCAGAGAAGTGTGTGAAGATTTCTCGGATTGCCTTTCTTTAAAATTTAACGTGTTTGTTGTCTGCTGATGGGGCCTCTGAGGAAAGAGGGACGGCATCTTGCAAAGCAGACATGCTGTCATCAGCAGATAGTTAGCTGGCAGGAACAATGGGGCTGGGTCTCTGTCTTGTCTGTCAGTCACTCCTGCATGCAATCATCCAGGAATGTGTTTCTTCTTCAGACAGAGGAGAAAGAGGTGGAAACTGCTACGATAAAACAGCCCTGTTAGCTGGACCCACTTTTGCTGGCGTTGTCTATCACTCCCCGCTGTCTCACATGGTCTTCGTGTTCTCTCTACCTCACTGTGTTTTGGGTTTTGTTTCTCTTCTCAAGATATAAAGGTTCTTTTGTCAGTTACAATTATTTTGTCCTTATATAATGTCACTTTTTTCAGTCTGAAACCAGATTTGAAGTAAGTTTTAGTTTAGAGCAGGTCACCTACTAATTGGAAGGTTGTTGATCTGCATGCCAAATATCCTTGTGCAAGATAGCAATCCCAATTTGCTTTCCGATGCATCCATTGGAGAATGAATGTTATCAATGTTGGATAGAAAGCACTTGCATTGGAAAAGCATAGAAAAAAGTGCTTGTATGAATGAATGTTAATGAGTGAAGTTGTATTAAAAAAAAAATTCTTTGAGTGCTCCGTTTGAGCAGAAATGATATCTGTCCGCTGTTTTTTTTTTTTTTTTTTTTTCTCCTCTTAAAAAACCCTTTAAATTCTTTTAATTTTTTTTAAAATGTAAACTTTAGTGGAGTGGAGTTGAGCATCGTCAGCATTATTCAGCTTTACGGTGTCTTCTTTCCTTCTGTCTCTGATATTATCTATCAGCTGTGGGCTCACGGCGATCAGTAACATGACATATAATACTCAGCAATTCAGGAAATGTACAAACTCAAGTGAATGGATCACTCTGACAGTCACCCCCGTGACCCTGCGTTAGTCTGCGCAGATCGGCTGCAGCAGATGCTGCTTTGTTATAATCACCACGATGATGATGCTGATGTCATGCCTTTAAGATGATTATCAGTAGAATTCAGTTTGGGTCTCTGATCCTTCACAAGATGGGAGAAAAGTGCGCTTCTAGTTAGTTTACTGTGAACTGCTAACAGGGAGGAGAAAACGGCTGACATCGCAGAAATGTCACATAAATTTGGCTGGTGAAGCAGCTCCAGGCCGGGTGACGAGGCCTATTGTGTGTGTGGATTCAGCTCGGAGCCTGGGCTGATGAAATATTACAACACCGCGGAGTTCCCCTCGCACTGTGAATACATTTCTGCTTCAAACAAGTTTTTACAAAAAACTGCTCAAATGTGGGCAGTGCATCGGAGTGCAAATGTGTGAAAGTGATTGATGAGTCATGTGAGAATGAGTCAGAGGAGTGTGTTTGGTGGGTTTATTACCCTGCTGGCCTGTCAGACCACTCTGTGCTGATTGATGGTGTGCTTTGTGCTTGAGCGGGGGACACCTTGTGTGTTTGGGAGGCGAGATGCCTGTTCCAATGTGCGTGTAAGCCTTGGACTCGTCACTTAGTGTTGTTATGAGAGAGGTCAACCAGAGGTTTAGAGGTAACGGTCTGTGAGAGCAAAGTATTGACAGCTGAGCAGCCAGAACATAAAAATTGGCTGTTTAATATTGTGCCACTGAAAATAGCTCTGACCCATCGGATCGCACTCCGGCACCAGGTCATTGACCCAGTGTGTGGGGAGGGAATCGTGCACTCTTGGAGCTTATCCTGGGCTAGTTTTGCAATTAGGTAGGGCACATTTTCTTCCAGCTGGAGGCATCTGTCATGGGGGAGTCCCATTAACCTGTTTGGGGAGAAGTTTTAGGAGGGGTGATACATGTCAAAGTAATATCCACAAGAATGAGAAGACTCTAGCCAATTGCAGCACACGAGGCAGCATGTGAGTAGTGAAATGTATTCTGGGATAGTGCCGCATCCACCAGCGCACCCAGTTTGCATATGCATTGTAAACCTACTGCAACACAAACCTGCTTTATGTGAACAAAGCTGGACTCTTTTATTCATCACAACTGTTATAACCTGCACAGGGAAATGAGGTCACATTGAAATCAATGTTGCCTGAATGTCAGTGTTTCCCTGTGTACTTTGCAGTAGTTGACAAATAACTTCTAACATAGAGGCTGTTTGCTGATACTGATGCAGAACACATAGCTGCCATCTGACTGCTCTGATACAGCATATGCACCAAAATCTTTAGTCACAAAACTAACAGATTGCGGTAAATCTGATCCATTTGGCTCGTCGTCCTCCATGAAAACATGCACTTTATTGCCAGAGAGTCCCGCTGAGTCAGAGTAAGAGTGCTCCATGACTACCGACCTCGTCTTGTGTCGTGTATTTTTTTAATTTAACATATCATTCTTATCTCTTGTTATAGAACTCGCTGTTCAACTTAACTGGAGTGAGCTTGCACCTGACTGTTATCTCAGTGCATGCAGCACACATTTTGCACTTGTGTTTTAAAATTATGAATTAAACATACACAGATGATTTATTTTTTTATTTTTTATGCACAAAACTCGTCTGTAAAATTCTGCCACATGCGTTAGCTTCCGCAGCTCACCTCTGTTTGACCTCTCGTCCTCCAAACCAAAACACACTCAACCTCAGATGATCAATAAACAGATGAAAGGTTCAAGCATGTTTTTCTGAAATTGCTGGCTAGCTTAAATGAATTCAGCTATACGTGAGGCAGTTTTCATGACACCCTGAGAGTTACAGGGTAACTGTGAAATTGCACATCATATCGCCTCAAGCGCCAACCCCTCACTATGTTTGATATGTTTTGAGCCTGAAAATCATTAACTCCACCTTATGTTGAAGAGGGGATCAATGAGATCCTCCTGGAAGCCTTCTACACTCTCGCAGAAGCTCAGATACCAGCAGAAATGCTTTGAGTGCTTTTATGGCTTTCGTTCTTAGCACTTGGAGTAGACTTGATGTACAAAGGCAAGCCCCAGGTGAGATTAGCTCTACTAAAAAAATGCGCTCTGGGTTAAAAGTCTTTGTGTAGTTGAATTGGTTTGGCGGCGTATGCAGAGATGATACTCTTTGTAGGAAAGCTGTACTTTTCCTCAGTCCTTTTTCCGATTGAAGCTCAGTCAGAGCTACAGCTGCAGAGTCTGTCTGAGCCAGACAGAGCTAATGGGATAATGGCATATGTTACAGATGAGTCATTTAACGGTAGCTGAAGGAACTAAAACCACAGAACTGTAAGTCCCACTTATATGCAAAAGCTTCTTTTAATTTGCACAGTTCCTCTGGTTAAATACATCATATTTTATTTTTAGCACGTTACTGTTACCAGACGCTGCTGTCTGGAAGCTTAGTTGTATAAACACATATGTTCAGGGGGGGAAAGCAGTTATATTTAGAAATTTGAAATATTAGCACTTTGCACATGCCTGTGTTTTCACAGCATGAAAAATGCCTGAACTGTATATGGGAGAGATTTGTTCTTCTGTGAAACGCCAAGTAGTGGTTGACAGTGCGGATAATGTGCTGCTGTTTCAGGGGTCAAGGCTAGGTGAGCGTGACCGCGGGGTATTTTTCAGCTGAAATGAGCAGACTAAATGCATTTGTCAAAGGCAGGAGTGTGTCATGTATCTTATTAGTTTAGCATTTGTGTTAACAGTTCTGCACATATAAAAAAAAAAAACTATTAAGAAGTTAATAAAGAGAGTAATGAAACAGGAAAATGCCCACCAGTGTCTGCTAATAAGGGAAGGTTAAATCATTCATCACTAAAAGTGAGTGAAGTTGATTGAGAGCTCTCCTGCTGGGGTAGTTTCTTTTTGCTTCATGATGGATGTGGGAAATAATCTTCCTGCTATGTTTCCATCCTCAGTCTGCTAATCTGCTGATCTGCTAACTAATTTTCTCATCTGCAAATTAGTGATTTGCATCAAACACGTCAGTGCCAAAGTGCCTTAAGCTAGCATGCTTTTCCAGTGATTCCAGTAGACTGCTTTTGTTTCAAAAGAGATTTCCTATTGTAAAAGACTCCTCGGCTCGACTCATATGGCCGACCTTGTGAATGGTAAGTTGTATCCCTCTGGTTTTCAGTCAAACCCACTCTTAGTTACAGGCCTAGAGACCAGTGGGGAGTCCACTGGCAGTCACCAGTTCCTCCACCCAGTTTGTCAGTGGTTGCTAACAGCTTCTGTGAAGCCGTTTGCTAAAGCTGCTGTCATGTATTTTGAAAGTAAAAGTTTAGCCTTTTTTGCCTTCACTGCTGCTCGGCAAGTGGTTGGATAGTGTTTGCAGACTAGTTGGCAAGCAGCTGTGATATGCCAGAAAGCACAAGGAGGTTTTTGGTGCTCTTTGCGTCCAATTTAACATAGTGACAGCCTGCGTGACATAAGATGACAATGACTAAAATCATCACCTGGCAGCTCCATAATAGTTGTTAGTTTCATGGTTTCTCTATCCATTTTTTTTTTTTTATTTACAGTTTTTTGAAGTTACATCGATTTTACATTGAAGTAAGTGTAAATGTCATAGCTCATTAAACTCATTAAAATGCTGTTAAACTATAAAAGTTTCATCATTCTGTTCAAGACTGATCCCCCACACCCCATTAGTCGTTTTTTCCCTCTTCCATGAGTGTAACTGTATCCCCTAACAGACTGACAGGGTCCCCCCTCTTTACCCTTATAGGTGGCCTCTGTGAGCCCGTACTGACAGAAGAGTGAAAGAGGACATTGTGAATGTTCTTGTCTTTTCTCTGAGCTCTGTGTTTTATTCTGTCTGTCCCTCAACCAGTGCCACTTAATTTATCTGTCACTTTCCCTTCAAAGTCTCTCATCGCTTCCTCTTTTTCTGTTAGTGTGGGTGAGATGTGACCTCAGGGAAAACGACGTGCTGAGCAGTTATTCAGCATCTCGGAGCCTGGATATTAAAACGATTTATGGATTTAATAAGTTTTGTCATCGCATCTTGTGTAATTGCAGAGTAGAAAAAGTGCGTGTGTGTGTGTGAAGTATGTGTGAGTACATTGCTGAATGGGAGTCATTGTCTATTTTTGTTTTCAGGGAGTTGAGGGGATCTGATGGGTGTCAGTAAGACGGGGAGCGGGGCAGAGAAAAGTGGCGCCGGCTTTGCCCTGGTCAAGCGGACATACTTAATAAAGTCTCTAAAAACTTAATTTCCTAAAAACCCCCTCACCCCAAAAGATTCCTGTCATCACTGACACAGTGGCGCATTGTGTGAGCTTTTCTCTGTGAGACTGGCCTGAATGCATTGGAGGGAAGGTGTGTGCGTGCATGTGTGTGTGACTTTGGTTAATCATAGACTTATATATTCATTGCGGGGAAAATGCCCTTGTTGCAATGGACCTCAGTTACTCACTGCTCTTGCCCTACGAGCCGTTACAGTGATGAACACACACTGACACACACACACACTGACACACTGACTAATGAGGGAGCCCAGGTCTATTCTTGGCTTTACCTTGAATAATGCATTGCTAGGAGCCACATCGGTGGGTTAGAAACGCACAAACTGTAGCGACCACACACAGGCGTGGATTGAGGTTGTGGACTAAACCGAAACCACTCAACGCCTCATTACAATTCAGAGCAGAAGCACAATCTGGGATTAGGAGGTAACTATCTAACAGTACACATTTAATAAAGGTGGTACATTGTGTTACTGCAAAGCATGGCTGCTTGCAAAACCTCAAAATCTCCACACAAATATGAGCGATTCAGATATGTCCATCTACCTCACAGGAAAAGGCACCGTACAGACTGGTGTTTCTGTATTCTGTGCACACTGTTGCACTACATCCTACTGAGTTTACCTTTGGAAGAAGAGTAAAGACCTCATGCAGACTAAACATACGCCATCTTTTTCACGCCATAAATTTGCACGAAGTTGAACGTTGACTTCTTAATGTGCTCTTCTCTGTGTGTCTGTCCAGGCTCTGGATGTGGATCGCAGCGTGCTGTACAAGATGAAGAAGTCTGTGAAAGCTATCTACACGTCTGGGCTAGGTGAGTCTTGACTACGCTCCATCACCACAGCAGATCGCCGGCCTCTTCTGCATTACTGAAAGAACAATGCTGCATCAAATATTATGAACCATTTTAACATGCCAGCACTGAAGGAAAGAGTTAATTTGCAGTAAGACTAGATTCTTATGTCTTACCTTTTGAGTCTCCTTTAGGAGGAGACTCCTTGTTGGAGTGCAGTGAGCAGAATATTTCTACATCTTTATTTAGTAAAAAAATATTTAAGAGGTTGGTTTGCTGGAAATGCTTTTTTTCAGTTCCTTTGGTCTTTATTTTCTGTTTGATTTTAAAAGAAAGTATATCCTCTGTCTTTGAGGGGGAGAGAGAGGTTTGTCTTTTAAGCCCTGTGTATGTGTGTGTGTCATTACCATGCTCATTATGCCTGGCTGTGCCAGTGTTGGGTGTTTTTTAGTGTCTTTTGTTTGGCCTGCCTGACAGAACCCTGCTGAGAGGCAGAAATGGAGAGAGACCTCTGAACAATGTGCTGAGCACGTCTTTTTCAGAACAGTGTGAGCTCTGTTCAGGCAGGAGGGACAGCTGTCTGATCCAGACCCCCGGAAGGAACAGCTGGGGAGGGGCACAGCCTGTGTTTGTATGTGGCCGCTGAGGCATGGACACACACGTTCTCACGTCACTCTTAAACATGCATTTACATTTATAACGTCCAGCACTTTTCAGTCCCATGTAATCTTTCATGCAGGTGTAAGCGTATAAGCTGCAAAATGTTGCCGTAGGCTCTTCATTTGAATCTTTTTACTGGGACGTTGCTGCATTTCAGACGGTTTTTATAAATGTTTGGAGTAGAAACATTGCTTTGTCTGTAGGAATACCACAGGGGATGCTCTTATTTATGCTCGCATGAATGGAGGTCACCTTTTGTTATCAGCAATTATCAAGGAGAAGCAGCCCAGACACCAGTGTGTTTTGAGTATAACCCAGAGGATTTCAGTTTCATGTCTGTGTGATCCTCATGTGCCGAGTACATGGCACTTTTAAATGGAAACACAATAATGACAGTTGTTTAGTATATTTTCCAAATACAGGCTACTAAATTAAAAGCCATATCTTATACTTAAAGTTTTATTGATCCATATTTCTATAATAACGGTACATCCACTGAGTGTTGTGACAAGGGCAGATTAAATTACTATCTGCCAGTTCACTTCAGGCTTTTTGTCGCTTACATCTTGCTAACTCGCACTTGTTTTTATTATTAGGCGGCTGCAGACCTCCTCTGTTGTGGCTCAGTGTGCTCCCTGCCCAGCAGCTAAGTGTATACAGACATTTAGCTGCTATGTGGGGAATATAGTGGAGTATGTTGCAGGTGAAGCCAGATAATTACCTTTTGGATTTGGTGGTGATCAAAACAAGAAAACCAGAAAAGTGACTATTATGTTTCTCAGGTGACCAACCCAACAGTGTGTATTTCCTCACTCAGCACACCTGTGTCCCAAATGAGCGTTGCCAGGTTGTTGTGTTATCCCGAAGTCTGACAGACCTCGGTATCATTAAATCTAATGTTTGTCACTTCAGGGCGGCAGGCTAATGCTAAGGATTTAGAATATGAGCGATCTGCTTCCTTTGCTGCTGCAGCCGTCTACAGAAAGCTCGGCTTGCTTGCTAGTGGCTGCATATTTCGTAGTTGGACGGCAAGGCAGCCTTGTTTGTTTGACAGCATGCCAAACTAACCCGCACATCAGTGTAATGTAAATGGGTTACATAGCGCCGTAAATAAACAATCCCTCGACTGTAGTTTAGGAGCAGTGTTCATGTGGGCGGCTTTGCAAACCCTTTTACCTGCAGAAACAAGCTACATACACTCAAAAATGATCCTATTGGCTCTTTAAAACCAGCTGAGATTAATTAGATTGTAAGTGGTTAATGACACCATGCAACTTGTATCTAAAGCCAAGCTCTAACATAAATATAGAGGAAAAAGGATCACTTGAGTTTTCTTAATGTTCTCCAGACAAGGTGTTGTGGGTAAAGTGTGAGTAATGTGACACATAACAGGGAGCCTCAGCACCTGCTATGGCTGACTGACTCTTCCAAAATTCTGCAAAGATATTTTAGGCTGAGAAATAACGTTTTGTAACGATGAGGAGAAAGAGGAGCTGGGTAAGCAGAGGGAATGTTGAATGTTTAGAGACTGTATTGAGGTCAAATCAACGATTTTTTTAAAGAATTACCATCTCAGGGAAAATCTGAGAGGCTGAGCGTGCATGGTGAGTTTGTAATGTGGATAAAGAAAAAGATGGGAAAGGGAGCGAGAAAGGTGGAGTGGTTTTAAATGAGCAGGAGAACCCTGTGTTGCTGCAGAGACCTGTCAAGGTGTCAGCATGTGGGTTTTGATGAATAAACCAGCAGCAGCATCTCAGACCTCAGAAGGAGCAGGAGCTGATCGCGCAGAGCTGCTCGGACAGGCTTGTCAGAGCTGCTGAGCAGAGGATAACTGGAGGGGGATGATGTACCTGTAGCTGGGAAGGACATTTAGTTGCTGAATATAATGCAGAACTCAGACCACGCTGCATCAGAGAAACACTGAAGTTGATCATGTGTCTGCAGGTAGCAGAGAAAACGAGATTCTCCATAAACTTTTAGCACGATTACCTTTAATGTCTGAGATAAATGGGCCGAGGAGAAACTAAAATGAATGCAGAGAGGACTCAAAAAAGAGCTCATGCTACTTGTGTAAAGCGGTTTCTTAGATTTTAGTAAATACAATTTAGAAAATATAACGTTGTCTTTGCAAGACTGAAGGTTTCAGGTGGAGTTTGCAGCTGGTTAAGCTGCTGGGTACATAATTGATATTTAATTATTTATGTTTATATATAAATACGTATATCAATGTTAAAATAAATTATTTGCATGTGCATTGGCTTGCATAGAAATGTAGCTTTAGACAAAGTTAAGTTGGCCGAGCTAACCCCGCCAGTTTCTGTTTTCATTCTAAGCTAACTGGATTTGTACTATAGCACATGTTCTCACTCACTGTCATCTCACTTACTGTCCTCGTTCCAGGAATTTGCAAAAAAAATATTTTAGCAAAACATCAAACTTGAACTTTAAGGAAAGTTTTCTTTCTCCTTTGATTGTCTCTCATGCCTCTGCGATTCCTTGTCTCTGTCCCGTGGGATTAATAGTCACGCTTCCTTTTCTGTGTGCTTGTGGTCATTTTGCTCAGCGTTGTTTTCATTGAGTCCTTAGAGAGATCTGGAATTGATCGGAGGTCACCGGCGCATTGTGTCGCCGAGCGTCAGCTGACCCGGACTTACGAAGCTGTGTGGGAGAGACGGAGAGAGGAAGTTGCTATCTGGTGATTAAATCCCGCATGTGTGGGAGAGAAATGGAAGAGGCTGCAAAACAAGCCTTTGGGATGTAAGATAATCCTCAGCAGACGCCTGGAAAGCTGTACATGTGTGTGTTTGTAAGTTTAGGAGGAAAGATACAGCGGTGAATGCCACAGGCGTGAGCAGGCTTCTGTCTTGCAGTGAATGCAACTTTATCATTTCCTGAGGTTGAGCAACAGGAATCCTTTTCTCTCCCTTTGACGCACAATATGCTGCCATTTACTTTCAAGCCGACTTCTTAAGCCATTTCTCATGCTGATTTTAAATAGACAATAACATCCACTCTCAAAGTTTCCCTCAAAGGAAGATGAAAGTACTGACTTCAGTTATACAAAGGAGAGGGGACCATCTATCCTTTTATTTTCCTTATCTTCATACATTA
Organism: Aulonocara stuartgranti; assembly: GCF_965226115.1. Lineage (NCBI taxonomy): Eukaryota > Metazoa > Chordata > Actinopteri > Cichliformes > Cichlidae > Aulonocara > Aulonocara stuartgranti. The sequence goes on along the minus strand of NC_138955.1, from coordinate 4,245,663 downwards.
CTGAGACAATATACGCTCAACAGCCAGTTTATTCAAACTGCGTATTAATGATCTATTGCAAATAACACGAAAAAGCTTGTTTCAGAGATACCAGGAGAAGCTAAATAAAGATGACTTATTATGAACTGTGACTCATGCAAAGCTACACTAGTAGAAACTAAGATTAAAAATACGGACTAGAAAAAAGCACAACATTCCCCACATTGAGTTTTTTGCAGAAGGGTAAGGGTTTATGTTAAAGTGGGCTGAATTGTGGTTATTTGCATACCTGTGCAATAGCCTGAGGAATCACTAAGAACTCGCAGTCAGCCTGACAGCTCTTCACTAATTGTAGCTCATTTAGTGTTGTTATATTCTGAGTTTGTCTTCTCTGAGAAATTTCCCTGTAACCTCTCGTCAGAGCCTGAGTTGGCGTCTTTTAGATCTGCAACAATAAAAATCAGGTAAAATCAGCTTATGTAATGCAACAATCAATGAATCTTTTAAGCTCTAATCATATAAAATCCCAATTCCCCATTTTCTGTTGTTGCATATCTTTAAGTGAGGTTCGGAACACCAGTGTTATTTCATGGAAATGTTTACTCAGTGTCTACACATCTGCAGGTAAACAAGGAATTAGCAGGTTGTGTTTGCAGTGTAAACTACAGGAAAATGTCTCTCCTGTCCTTTGTTGGGTTTTTTCCTGCCACGTAAACTCACACGCCCTCTGCTCTGTACTACGGGGCTGCATGCACGACATGTTTGGGTCATGTTACAACAAATACACATGTAGTCACTAAGCTGCCCTGGAGGGGTTTGTGCTATTTGTCAGCTTTGATTAGGGCTCTCATGTGCCACTTCAAAAACAACAACAGGACCCCGCCCTGTTGGCTCGAAACCTGGCTGAGCTAAACAGCTGGAGCGGATTTGGAAAGCGGGCTGTGGATGTGTGGCAGTGGTCGGTTTCTGACACATGACTGTGATTGAAGTTTACTACATCTTTGTGTGGTACATCTCACTGCAGGTCTTTGTTATGTAAAAGAGGATTTGGTGCTTTTGGTTTTTTATTTATTTAGTTTTTTGGATGAAGAATTGATCACTTTATCGAAACATGAGATCGTTTTTTTCCCCCTTTATTTATTTTTGTAGGTCTTTTATTTCTGCACAGACCACAGACAGAGGGGGGAAAGTCTCATTATAACACATACTCGCCAGGCTTCTCATTTTGCCACTTCCCTTGTGAGTCTCGCGGCAGCTTTCTTATCATCGACCTCTGTTATTGCGTCAGATGATATTTTGTGGCTTAAATTAGATTCGTCTCGTGAGCATGCCTGCAGGTAGTGACTCAGGCTTTCAGCTCTTCCCTTTTAATAACCTGATGGATACGTCAGCGGCCAAGACGTGAGCTTATCTAGTTACCTGGAACATCTGTGCAGTTGCTCGTTGTGTGTGTTTGTGTGTGTGTGTGTGTGTGTGTGTGTGTGTGTGTGTGTGTGTGTTACCTCTTAAATGCTGAGTCATAATGTGGTTGCAGGTGTCTTTTGGCATGCATCCTCACAATTTCAGACCCCCCCACCACCACCGCATCCCCTTATTTATTTTTTTTTCTTTCAGTTGTTCCTACTTCCACCCCCTTCCTTCCACCTCTGTTGCGTTTCTCTGCAAGTTGTCGTCATAGCAACAGTCCCCTGGCGCTCCATCCCTGGCTCCACGGCTATCCCAGTGGCATTGGTTGTTATCAGCAGCCTAGTGTGGCGTGAAGTGCATTAAGTGGAATCTCCTAGGCCTAACCTTGTGGTACATTAAACCGATTTTAGACGCACTCTGAGATTTTGGGGCAGCAGGCGGCATTAGATGAGGGAGGCCTTTTGTGTGTGTCTTGCGGATTACATTGAAAACCGGATGGCAAGCTTGACACGATGGTATTGTCACAATACCCAGGAAAACACTCAATAACATTTTTCGATACCACAAGGAAGTTTCACCCCAGATTTAACAAAATAATTTCAGATTATCATCAGAGGTTTCATTCATTTTACAGATTATGAACATTTCTTTACAAAACCTAGTAATAAACCAAGGGTACAACAACACAATACCTAAAGTCACAACAACTTAAGTTAGAAGAGCATAAAAGTTGAACTTTGGATAAATTGTTGTGGTTAACATTTCTGATAACTGGTTAATTATTCAGTGGTATTGAAATGGGAATTTTCCTGACCTTGTTTAATTTAATATCAGTGTTTATTCTCTATTAATATTTGAGTATTGATACATTTTTTTTCCTTTTTGACAACCTTGGTGAGGATTTGAGTAAATTAAAGAAAACTTGAGATTGGGCCGTCTCCGGACCAGTTCAATCAGTGGTGATCAGTGCTGCCACAGGGTCGCTGGGATATCGGCTTAGTGGGAACTGTTGCACATAGTGACCGAGCCCGGCAACCATCAGATGCTAACATTACGTGTAGTAGTCCAGCTTGCTCTCTCTTGCAGCCTTTCACCACACGGGCGCTAGGATATTTCCTGGTGGCAATCTCGTACTTTTGGACGACTGTGAACAGTAAACCGGAGTTGGTGGTTTGCTGATTACTAACTGTCAGGATTTGCATACATACATCCCAGGTCTGCACAAGCAACTCACTGGCAACAAAATCTAGATAAGATTGGCAAAATATTATATAAAGACCTTGCCTAGATGATAGCTAAAGTATATGTAACACATTTAAAAGGGACCAGTTGTCCTTTTTTCCTTATTTCTGTCATTTATTGTTACAATAAGCATTCATCAGTCAATTTTAGTGTCAAAATTGGGAAGAATGATAAAAGAAACTGCTGATCTACTGCAGTTTTCCCACCCAACATTGTTCAGTCTTTAGCATGAAGACAATGAAGACAAAATCAAGTCCATCGATGCCATCGAGTGAAAAGGACGGTATTGTAGGAAGAGGAAAGATGGCAGGCGGGGAGAAGATAAAAGAGTTCATTGCTACAGATGAAAGCAAATGCTGAAAAATAACCCTCAGATAGGGACCAGTTCTCAAAAACGTGAGTGAAAGCACAAACACGCTTGGCCTTATAATATTATTATTGCATATCATTTGAACATTTGCTCTCTCTGTGTATCATTCTGTTTAGGCTAATTATCTCATCATTTGTATTTGTACGACCTATAAAATATGAGTATGCCCAGTGGGTGTAGACACACTGTAGCCTACCAAGAAAACACACTTCTCTGGATAGAGTCTGACCAATTTATCAGGCAGCAGATATTAGCCATTTGTCCATCTATTGGTATCGCCAGTTATATCAGTCATTAAAGGGAAAATTTAAAAAACTGAAGTAGAGACTGGAGAAACACCCTTCAACCATGTTATGAGTGTGGATGTTGACTAGTTTGTCCACCAGAGGGCACTGTTTGTAATACCACAAACACGTAAACATATTATTATTGCACATAACAAATATTAACTCCTGTATTGTTGGTCTCTATAATTCACCATAGCCTCATTGGTCTGTCCCATCCTTTTTTTTTTTTTTTCTTTCCAAAAATGATTGCAACTATAACTTGACTGAAACATTTTATCAACATGTAGGGTTAATTTGTAGAATTTATGGTTTGTGCCGGGGGTGAGTATCTCTTTTGGTCCGTCCCTGCTGACCACCTTCACTATAGATGTGTGAGGAAAACCGTGTAATGGAAGGAAACTGGATTGTTTTACACTGGAAGACTATCACCATGCATTATTAATACTTATTGATTGACTTTTAACTTGTTAGGATCAGAGAGAAAAAGACTTTGGTTAATCTGTGTGTATATATGTGTGTTTTTCAGCACATGTAGAAAATGAGGAGCAGTACACTCAGGCCCTGGAGAAGTTTGGAGAAAACTGTGTGTACAGAGACGATCCTGATCTGGGCTCGGCTTTTCTCAAGTTCTCCGTCTTCACCAAGGAGCTCACAGCGCTTTTCAAAAACCTTGTGAGTTCACACTGTGTGTGTATGTGGCTGTATGTGTGGGTGGGTGGGTAAAGTCCTCTGGGACAAAGACAAATTTTCATGCTGTCCTTAACTGTGTTTATTCCACCGTGTGTGTGTTCTCTAACACACACTGATCACACACCAAGTCCAGCTTGAACTTAAAGCCCTGAGGACATAGCCCTAGTTTTTCCATCAAGACATCCGAAGAGCCAGTGCAACACCAAATATCTCCTGGATCTAATACTGCCTGATCTGTTAAGCCCAGGTCTTGTGTGAAAGCCAACGCTTTATTAAAAAAATTTGACTCCATCTTGTGAGGTCTGTCGCTCCCCTCGCACACTTTATCAGCTCATACCGAGAACAGGAGCTTTAGATTTTGTGTTGGTGTGATCTCAGCGTCTTATATTAAAGAAATATGAGCTTCTGCCTGACCTGGATGTAAAGATGTAATCTCCAATAGCTTAAGAAAGCACTGGGTTCCTAGATTGCGTGTAGGGGCTGGCCTTTATAGCAGCTTGGAAACAGCCGAGTTAAAGGCAGAATTTGTGTCTTTAACAAGTTTGAAATGTGATTAAATATGAAAATGATACCAAGGGTGGTGGAATTTTTATACCCAAGACACTGAGCTATGTGTAATTAACCCTTTTGCACCTTCACTCGATGTTTTCTCACAAGCTTAACGATTCCTGAATCCGTTTCAGACTAAAATCTTAATAGCATTTCGTTCAATTCACTTTTGTTTAGATGCCACCGATTCACAATAACAGTCACTTTGTATAGTTAGATCTGACAGTGTTAGAGAGGATCTCCTACAGTTGAACAAATGATCAATTCAGGTCTCAAGCACACAAATCTAGAGCTAAGTCCGTGACTCTCGTGGCAAGCATGGTTTCCAGGAAAAAAATCTGCATTCCTGGACTGGTTAGCAAGTATAATCAGTCCCAAAGAGCGTGCCGCAATAAAAACCTCCCTGTGATTGCTTTGGTTGCTAGCAGACTGTAGTGATCGCCTATAGTTTGCATGTACATGGACTTTTCTGCAAACACTCACCGTTTACTCTCCGAGAAGCAGTGAAACTTGAAAAAATGGAACACCAACCAGAAATCGAGAGCATTCTCCTTCAAAGTAAAAGATTTATCTCACTGCTGCAACCAGAAGATTTTCAACTTTTATTTTGAAGGAGAACAGTATTTGCTTCCTGTTTGCGTGACATTTTTCACAGTTTCACTGCTGTTTTGCAAGTAGTTTGCAAGTATCTGGAGACTTCTGTGCAAACTACTGACGACTGCAGCAACCTGCTAGCAACTAAAGCTATCACAAGTAGTTTTTTGCTGCCAAATGGTCACCAACACGTAACTAAGCCTGTGTGACTGAGACCTTATCTTCATTAAGATGCTACATACTGCAGGCTTAAAGAATAACAAAACGAATGACCTGATTCAGCTGATTTCCAACCTTCCTTGACTGAGAAACCATCCATACCACTGCTTTTATTGTAAAACATGACCAGTTGTGTATACATGCTGTCGCAGTAGATGTTTACACATATTTATTTTTAGTGTTTAGTGACTGTTTCCACTGAACCTGTGTGACGTGTTCTGTGTTACAATTTGTCTGCTAGTGGCTTCTTTATTTGCGCAGCATTAGCCTTTCAAGGCTATTATTTACTTAAGATGAAGAGCTGAAACTCTGGATACTCTGGATTTTGTATGTCCACTGCAAGGAGACGCAGCACACAGGACACTGCTGAAAGGATTACGTCTCAGTGACTTTCAGTCTCCTGCTGTCTTAAAATCTCTGACGTAACCTTTCGACTCTTATTTGTGTCTCTCTTCAACTTCCTCCAGTTCCAAAACATGAACAACATCATCACCTTCCCTCTGGACAGCCTGCTGAAAGGAGACCTGAAGGGTGTCAAAGGGGTAAGGAAACTAAACAGCAAGTCTTTGTGTTACTCTCCATGTGCTGTGTTTTATACAGGAGGAAATATTAAAGCCATTATTCTTGGATGATGCCCTGAAGTACCTCTTATTCTGCGATAGTGGACGGACACTAAGGGTTGTTCTTGCACTAATTTCAATGTAAATGTCAGCTGATGAACATATTCATCTTGCAGTTGTTTAATCCGTCAAAGAAACCAGATCGCAGAGTGAAAACGGCTCACTAGACGTACAGAGAGACCTTCTGAGTGGTTCAAAGCTGCTGGACAATTATTAACCTCCTTTAGGTGCTGCAGTCTAGCTATCAAGGTTAATAACACGCTGCTTTGATCTCAGACCACGTTCCTGTTCCCAAAAAAGTAAAAGTGGAGCTGGCAACACAGAGAGAGAGAGAGATGGTGGATGAAGCAGTTCCTGGAATATACCTGTCTGCAGCAGAGCTGATTCATCAAACTGCAGAATAAAAAAATCAGCCTCTGACTGAATGAATATTAATGTTAATGTTTTTGTGTAGTTATGCAAAACTATGAGGGATGGAGTCCACAATCTCTCAGCTTGAGTGATTATTTATTAATGTCTTGCTGCTACAATGGTGCAGGTTCATATTAAAATGGCCATAAGGTCAGCAAGCGTGCAAATAACAACACCAGTGAGAGCAGATATTCTTAATAAGGTTCTCTCAGGAGCACAGCTGCTTACAAACATGCTATTTATATGCTTTGTTTGCAAGGGGAGGCCAATCAGATACTTGACTTAAAGGGAGAAGGGCGCTATTGACTTTTTCAGATCGAGGATGAACAAGGCCCAGAAAATAAAGATTATTTTGAACCATGAATTATGCAAAGCTACTTTTTAGAGGCCGTGAATAGAAATGCGGAGCATATGAATGTTTGAGAACGTGTTACTGTGCATGTGTTTGCAGGATCTACTGCAGTGCTTCTCACTTTTTCTGTTGTGAGATCTAAAACAATTTGCTTGGCTGGTTCAATCTATAACTGTGTGTTTCTTGTTTAGCTTGGAGAAGCAAAATAGTTTTCTGCCCATCATGGGCGGTTTGTTTAATTTTGCAGTCCTTTCAGGTATAGAATAATAAATATGTTCTCCTGCAAACTCTTCTTCTTGAAAGCCTACTAGGAGTAAACCCTGAAGCTCTTCTCTGAACTTAGTGCTTTCTGTGACATTTCAAGCCTTCTTATAGAGGAAATTAACTGTGTGTGCATCAGAAGTTAGCTGGGGTGGTCTCTGCCTGTGCAGCTATGCTCTGAAAAACCTGGAAACTATTTTAATACTCCTTAAACGGAGTCTTTATTGATATTTTACGAGGTGTCAAAACAATGTCGTCTTTATCGGGGGAAGAGCTAAACAACCGTGAAATGCCACCAAAACAAAAGCAGTAAATTAAGGTGGGAATAAAAGACCGTAGCTCAGTATTTTCGCAGGTTTTTAGTGCTACGTTTGGAGACTGCAGTAAGCGAGGGAGGGGTGACACAAAGACTCGCAGCAAGGAAATGTTTAATGCCTGCAAACACGCTTTGGTCTGAAATAAAGTGTGTTGAGGTTTAATAGACAGGCCTGTGCCTTGTGTATTAATGCAGTCTGCTAGACGGTCATGTGTGTCCACCAATCAGACTAAACCCAGACAGACACTCATCAACAGTCTCTGCCAATCTGTAATGCAATCAGACTGTCCACAGTGGTCTGTGACCTTTCACTCTCTAGGCACATGATTAGATTTGGTTTCCACTGAGGTATGATGTAGTTAAGTCGGCTCTAATGAGGGTGGTTGCCATGGAGAAGCCAGTTGTCCCCATGACCCCTGGCCACTTTGTGCTGTCTGGCCCCTGAACTGCCCTCCCCCCCCCCCCTTTTTTTTTTTTTTTTTTTTTTTGCGTTCTTTCCTCAAGTGTTGTCGTTTTGGCTTCAATCTCCTTTTCTGTTCTGTGATTTCCTGCCTTTGTCCTCTCGTCTCTGTTTTAACTCTGCTGATATCTCCGCCTTTCTCTCTCGACACTCCCCCACCCCGCCCACCCGGCTTTGGCAGCCAGTTGTCTCCGCAATGCTTGCCCACTTATTGCTCATTAGCCCACAGATGATTCTCATTACCCCAGTGGCAAAGGACTAATGAGCTGCTGGTTATTTTATACTTCAGGGCACACTCACATTTACACACACTTATATAAATGTCACCAGTGATGTAGTCACTAAACCTGGAAGTTAGGCTTCTACACAAAGAGAGAGAAAAGGTCACAGAGATGTACAGTAATGTTTACCTGTTGCTCACTTACACAGCCCAGAGGCTTTCCCTCGTCTCTTCCTTATTGCCATTCATTATTCATTATTCCACCACTACCATGGGAAGTACCTGTTAGGAGAGCGGGTGGGGGAGTAGGAAGAAGTCCAGACATGCACGACAGGCTGTTTACACTACAGGGAGAGGAACAACTGAAGTATAATATATTAATTGGCTGATGTGGATGTCATTAAAGAGTAATGTATTTAAAAGATCAAAGGAGCTTACGAGGAGGAATGCATTGCAATGCGGATGGGAATTATGTACTTCACCAGTCACAAGCAGGAACAAGATTTACACATTTGTACGCTCATTTTAAACGAGTTGTGGTGTTTTTGGAACAAATATGCAACAATTTTACAAGCAAATCAAACTCTCCTCGAATAAATGTTGATGACGGAAACCTGAGTTCACTTTTATTAATGTAGCTTCGAAAGCAGACCGTGCTTGAGGTAATAAAAGGAACTTGTGCTGATTTCCCTATTTTGTTCTTTGACTTTAATAGAATGGCTTTGCATGATTTAGGGTTCAAAATAATGCTTGTTTATGTTATACCAGTCCTGAATAAGACATCTGAGCTCACCTACCGTTTTAGCACCTTAAGCCCGTCTTACCTATAAGTCCCCCCCCCCCCCCCTCTTTTTTTTTTTTTAATAGGTAGGATTAACCCTAACTTCTGCCAGTAACTCTTTACTCAGCATTTAAGGCTAAATGTATATCTTGATCAGATCATTTCTCAAAAATTTACACACAAAAGAGGGCAACTAACAGTAACACCTCAACAAATGAGAAGTATGCTGCGTATTTTGAAATGTACTTCCCTCTTGCCGTTCAGTGCAGATCAAAAATGCAGTTTGGTCTCTTAAAATTCTCCACGTTCAACGCTGCGGTGTGGCAGCTTCAGTAGTTACCAGCCTTTACATTTGATTTAATTCAGGATTTAATGGCTTTCTGGTGACCGGTGCTCACATAAACCCTGTTAATATTCTGCCAGTGCTGTCTTCAGCAATGAGTGCAATGAACTCACTCTGCAAGAGGCAGCAGCTAATGGCTCTGGGATTAGAGGGCTAACACTTAACAACCTGTCACTGCTGTTACTTGATTAAAAACCCCGACCATCTTATCACAAAGGAGAATCAAGATTTCATGTGTAAAAGTCAATTTTAAGGCAATGCAACACCCTTCTTCTCTTCGTATTTTGCTAGGAAAATGTGAAATGCATTTGTTATGACCATCTTTATTCTTCAACACAGCCTGAAGTCTCTCAGGCTTTTTGTCATTTCTTTATGTAGTCTTCAGGAATAGTTCTCCAAGATTCTTGAGTGACATTTTGCTCTGTTTTTTGTCAAGATAATCCAACACTGCTTAATAATGTTGTGCTCTCTGGGGAGGCGATCCATGTCTGATGGTGTTGCACTGTGTGTGGTTTTTTTCCACTCATTATGTCTTTACTGAGATCATTGTGATGCTGAAAAATGAATGTGTTCGTGCTGCCAGTGAGAGGCTTTCCAGATGGTACTCCATGGTGAATTAAAAACTGATGGCAATTTTCTGTGTTCATAATTCCATCAATTTTCACAAGCACCAGTGGCTAAAATGCACCTCAAACCACGACAGTGTTTTACAGATGGTCGTGGAAGTTTTGGTATACCTCAGCATTATTTCCTTGTTTCCCTTCTTATAGAAAATGGTCAGGTACAAGGACTGGACTGAATGAAAAATCGGCCAATATCCAAAGAAAAACCTTGAAAGATTTCAAAAAACATGAAGAACTATTGATCAAGACCACTTTGAAAAAAATGACAGGAGTAGAAGAAAGTCTGGCTGCTATGAAGAAATTAGTGGTGGCTAAAGAAGTTTTGCACAGTAATGAAATTAAGCCCTTTCACTGTAGTACCAACAAGAATGCCGCTGTGAGGGTCAGTGGAAAGCCCAGTAGTGTTATTGCTGGAGATAGACACACTCCCACTCAGGAGAAATTAGAAAGTGTTGATTTCACCAGTCTGTTCTGCTAATACTGAATTGTGAGAGTGGATGCCTGCATGACATCATACCTGCCGTCTACTCGCTCATCACATGCTTATGGAGAGGTCTCTAACACACCGTGAATCATATCAACTTATCAGTATTCAACCCCAGTGACTAAGGGGTGCAGAACCTAGTGTGTGTGTTTGGAGCTTTGGTGGGGGGAAGCTAGTGTGGACTAATGCATTTGGATTGAGGGATATTAGTCCAGCTGTGTCCCCCCCTCATTGTGTTTCAGTGGATCGTGAACACCCGAAACCGCCCACGCATGCTAGCTGTTGGAGGTTTTTTAGATGAGAGCTGATCTGTGTTTGCTGATCTCATTAGTTTGCAAACCAAATACTCTGCAGCATTAGTGCTTTTAAAAATGACATTGGCAGACATTTAAAAACAGCACAAGGAAGTAGGTTAACGTGCCAGTGGACCTCCGCTGTAGTAACCCTTTCGTAGCACCACGTCACATGTAACACAGGCTTAGTCATTATTCTGGTGGCCTCGCATCAATTCAACTCCAAGCATTTTTATTTATTTTTTTGCAAGTCATCCCTCTGCTTTCTCCCTACTTTCCTGCCTCTCTGAACCTCTCTGTAAAAAAATAAAAAATAAAAGGGAAAAAGTAGGTCAGTAGACAGTTCTACAAAGTTTTAAAGTTAAGAGCCTCCACATCATTGATACATTCGAGTTTCATCTTATTACATCCCTTCTTCTGTTTCTCCACTCTTGCCTGATCATATCTAAGATCCCGCTGTGACATTCAGGGGTCTTTTTGCTGCTCACACTTTCTTCCTTTCTCTCTAAATATTCTTTAGCCAGTCTGTTAAATGATGACAGTAACATTTCATTTGTTTCTCTTCCTGATAGGCCCCCCAAAACATGCTTTTATTTTGTCCATCTTTGGCTGTGACGATAGAAGGATTATGGGCTGCCAGCCAATGCAAATGCTACGTAGTTCTTTGTCTTTTGTGCCCTCTGTCTTCTTTGCAGCAGGCGATAAGCTAACACACAAAAAAGATCCCAAACACAAGCAAGAGTAATCCACAGTACTGTTTTTTTCACATGTTTTTGACAGCTGCAGCATGTAGTGATTCTGCCAGGGTGTACATAGACCCCACACTCCCCCAGTGGCACCCTTACCTCTCATCAAGAGCCCTTGAAAAGGACTCCGATCTACTTTAGGTTGCACATTTAGTATATCTGTAGGAAAAGGTGTGAGGCACGTATTCCAGGAGCTGCTAATCCTTCACATGTATGCTCCTTGTATGGTCCTGGGTAGTAAAAGGTCGCCTTCTCCATCTTTAGATTCAGCCAGACAGGATACAGAGTGCTAAAAGCCTGCATATCTCTGAGGGAGTGTTTTGCCCCTGTGCCTTGTCCTATTCTGCTCTGCCCTTCCCTGCCCAGTGATGCCTCTGTCTGGTATTTTTAGCCATTGTTACCATTTTTCCTCCTCTCTCCGGCTCTGACATTTCCTTCCGCTTACCCTCTTTTTTTCTTTTTTTTTCTCACTTGCTCTCTTGACCTGCAGTTCATTCTTTTAGTGGCTTCCTTCTACCCTTTGACAATTTTCCCCGCAGTCCTGTTCTTTTACGTTGGATTTTTATAGCCTTTTATACTCTCTTTTCTCTGGCGGTTTCTGCCGTTGAGCTGGATGAGTGAATGGCTCCCTGCCCCTTGAATTGGCCCAGTGAACCATGTTGTGATCCTGTGGGCCGACAGGTCGAGCCTGTCACTCCTCTGCTGTTGAAGTGGAGGTCAGCGGTGGGGATCAGCTCACTCTGGAGATCTAACAGTGGCACTGAAGCCGTAAGCAAAACCTAAGGCAACAGAAATTCATAGCAAGGTGAAGAAAAGTGCTGCATGATTTGGTTTGGCTTTCTGTGGTGAGCTCACTGTAATGTTTTAATTACAAGAATTAAAGCAGCTTAATTGCAGCTAAATCCTTTAGTTTTTTTTTCTGTTTCTCTGCTGTACAGCAGATTTTCCTGGCCTCCTGACCCCCCTCCACTCCTCATAACAACACAACAGTTGATTTTGGTGTATTGGTTGTTTTTTAGGGAATAAAATGGGCAGCTGTACCCAGTAATGTCTGCTTTGTGCGTCCTAATCACTGTTTAATCAGCACTGGAGGACCAAAGAGGTGCTTTAATCAAGAGTTTTGCTCAAGCAGCACATGACGGCAAGAAATCGTTACCAGAGAATTTGCGTTATGAATGCCAGAAACAGTCACCTTGTGCTCCTGCTCACTGTTGAGACAAATGCCGGCTGTATAGATTAGCTATATTTTTTTTGCAATGTTTTGCTATTGACGTGGTGAAGGCTGTGTCATTCTGCATCCAGTTTCTTGATTTCTGCTCGCTATTTTAACAGTGTAACCACACAGTTCCCGAGTTTTCTGCTTGATGCGCTTGTCTGCGTTGATTATGTATAGTACATGTAGGGCTCTGACTATCAGTTACTTTCATTGTTGAGGACCTAAGAGTATTTATTAACAGTGTTTGGAAGTCATATGTGAATAAAATCTTTGCACCTTGAGAAGCTTTACATAAATACAAGAAATGGGTAGAAGCTGCTAGTCTCTCTTTCTGAGAGGTAAAAAATAATATATAAATATATATATATATATATATATATATATATATATATATATATATATATATATATATATATATATATATATATATATATATATATATATATATATATATATATATATATATATATATATATATATATATAAATATATATATATATATATATATATAAATAAATAAATAAATAAATAAATAAATAAATAAATAAATTAATTATTATTTTTTTTTTTTACCTGCTAGCGCCTCTGACTAAGTCTGAGGCTGGCCAAGATGTAGACAACTTCCCACAAAAGTGCAGCAACTTGGACTCATTAAACTAAACAGCTGTCACGAGTATATTAATGAGCTTCAGAGGCCTTTTATTATTTTTGGATAAACACAAGCTGTTTCCTCCTGTTTTCAGTCTTTCTTGTAACTTTTTGGCTTCTCCTTCGTGACGTCCGAAAGTAACTTCCCAATGGGTCTCAGCTTTCTTAATTAAATGTATGTGAGGATCCCAAAAGTTGCACCAATCACAGGAAAACCACAGAGTAATGTTTTTTTGTTTGTCTGTTGTTGTTTTTTTATGAAGATGCAATAAAGGCTTTGTTCTGATAAATGAACCAAACAATTAATAGACTGTAAGAGCCAAACTACCCCGTTCATTCAGCACCTGCAGCTTTGAATGTTACCATGTGCTCCACTTAAGAAAATGTCGTCCCAGTTTATTTCTCGTCTATGTTCTACTCAACCCTCGATCGTCTCGCTGTCTTTCAAAGAGCTTGTTGCTGGTTTTCTTCAGTTTTTAAAAATAATTATTATATTAATTAATACTTCCTTTTGTTTTTTCGCAGGATCTGAAAAAGCCCTTCGACAAAGCCTGGAAGGACTACGAAACAAAAGTGTAAGAAACTAAGCGCATCTAATCAGCAGTTCTTTGTGTGTTTTCTACCATATTTGATGTTTGCACTGTTGTTAGTCCATGACTTGTGCTCATGTAGTTATACGTAGTTTAACACTTCAAGTTAGTTTTGTTTGAATGATTTTGGGCAGTATGTTTAAAATCAAATGTTTAGTAAGTGTCTTGTGTCTGTCCTCCATGTTTCCCTTTTAATGCCTCTTCCCTTGATTAACAACTCAGGCAATTCCTTATAATGTGAATAACCCACTGTCACCTTTTCCACTTCCACACTGAGACTCCATTTTCACCGACACTCCTTTGTGATTGTGCATGCAAAGAACTCGGGAGTTTTTATAGCACTTTCATATATTTTACAAGCAGCAAAGGACATTCTTTACTGAAAGGGTAATGCGTCTTCTCTCCAAACCGTTTTGATCAAGCAGTGCAGACTGTGTGCTGACATTAAGGGTTCATCTAGATGCCATGTGACCATTCCCGACCGTCCTAACTTGTTCTATTTTGTTCGACTCCATTGATGGCTAATGGAGGCCATCAATAGAGTTTTCTGCCTGATATGAAAAGCATCCAAACATATCAGTGATCATCTAATCTATCCGCTGTCTCCATTTCATAGGCTCAGTCAAAGAGCAATTACAGTATTTGGTCAACATGGCATTGATTTCTGGTTTCCTAATTTTGTTTGCGAGCTCTTTGCACCCAATGCCTGATTTTGAATTCCTTGTTAGGGGTTCATCCCACATTAAAAGCTGTTTATTCAGGAAGTGTTTTGCCTTCATTTTCACAAGTGATTCATTTATATTTTGTTTAAATGTAGAAAAACTCCAAGTCCTTTGTCTTGTGGGTGCTTTGCTTCCTGAACCAACAGTAGTGAAAATGAATGGACTCTCAGCCCCGTCGTCATTTGAACAACTGTCAGTTTGGCTAGCAGCCAAACAGCCTGGCTAACACGTGTCTCTGTATTTGTCGGGGCTGAAGATTCATGTGCTGACAAAGGCCGGCAGTGTAAACCTAATGAAATCGGGTTTGGCACCTTCAGCAAAGCTAAACAGAAAGTTTAGGACAAAAACCAAAAAGCTTTTGGGACTAATGTCTGTGAGTGTGAGGTTGTTTGTGTGTGGTGTGCTAACTATGTCTAAGGTTTTAACACTGTACCCATGAATATACACTCACTGGCCACTTTGCTAGATACACCTGTTCAGCTGCTCATTAATACAAATATCTAATTAACAGCTGAATTGATGCCAGATGCCACATTGCAGCAGCTCGGTACATTTAGGCATGTAGACACAGTTAAGGTGACTTGCTGAAGTTCAAGCCAAGCTTCAGAATGGAGGAAGGTGACCTAAGAGCCAGATGGTCTCTGAGAGAAAATATCTCATGAGCGGCTGTTCTGTGAAAATGTCTCGTTGATGTCAGAGATCACAGGAGAATGGCTACAGTGTTTCGAGCTGGTAAACAAACAGCCACTTGCTGCTGCCTAAGTATGCAGAAGAGCATCTCTGAATGCTCAGCACGTCAAACCTCTCACTCCATAACCACTCCTGTCAGCTAAGAACAGGAAACTGATGCTGCAATTCTCATGTTCCCACCAAAACATTGCCTCACTTTCAATGATGGCTGCTTCCAGCAGATTAATGTGGCGTGTCACAAAGCTCAGACCATGACGATGAGTTCACTGCACTCAAACGGCCTCCAGATCTCAGTCCAGTAGAGCACCAATAGACCTGATACCTCAAGATTTAAGGCACTTCTGAAAGCAAGAGGGGGTCCAACCTGATACTACCCAGGTGTACCTAAACACAGTATCCAGTGAGTGTACCTCCAATGAAACCTAGACAAATGTGACTGTACAACTAAATACAAACAGCTCATAATGTCACAGGTAAGACAAAATATTTAATTAAATAATTAATGGACTTGAAAGTAAAATTTTAAAGTTGCTTTTTTACTTTTGCTAAGATTCTTAATTTGAAGTTTTGAATATTAAGTTTAAGGTTAATAAGTGAGTTAAACATCAGGTAGTGAGCTAAAATGTCTCGATGCATGCTCAATCCATCCAGGTAAGGAAATCCCAAAAAGTCGATTGTGTTCATGAACACAATCAACTTTTGTTACTTTAACGCACATGAAACAGGCTGGACTCTTACGCAGCTTTCAGTCACATTTCTGCATAACTGTTTAAAAAATATGCTGTGAGAAAATGCGGCACATCCAAAAGAATGACCTGTTGCATGAAAGGTTCCCCCCCCCCTCCCTTTGTTGTCTTTCTGTGTTGTCCTGATTGCCTGTGGAAGATGGAGAATTTATGGGAAAAACTGGCTCTGAGCGCTGGCTGTCAGGCAGCATGTATCTCATTGGCTTGTAGTCTCTTAGGTCCTACTCCTGACCTTTTTAGTACACTAAACCCATGGCTAACCTTAATCATCTTTAACGTAATCATCCTCAAACACTAAAAAAAACCCATGCACAAAAGAATCCTGCAAAAAGTGTGGAATCGAATCGCTGAGTCAAACCCCTCTCCCTGGTCGACATCTGCGCTCTAATTCCTTCTGCTTTATGTACTGATCTCAATTGTCGTCATCAGCGAGAAACTACAAGTGTTTGATTTCCCAAACAAGCTCTCAGCTAATTATGGAAACCTTCCAAAAACAGTGCTGATGAGCTTAGTGCAGTTTGACTCTTGGCACTTCTGTTCAAGCAGCTTGGATTATTTATTTATTTATTTGTTTTTCTATCATCTCAGTGAAATCGGTGCAATGAGCCGTGCGTTCCTCCTGTGCAGACACACCTACGCATTTGGTGTGTTTGCTTCAGGACACGATACATCTGGCAGTACAAGGTGATTAAAAAAAGGCGAAATGAGACACCAGCTCGAATTACTGAGGAATGAATGAAGTCGGCTTTGCAAGAATTACTTTCTAATTCATCATGATTGTCTGACATAGCTGGTGGATCATTTCTAATGGGGTGTCTGCAAAGGAAGCAGTTCGCTGATCACAAATTCGGAGAAAGTCGGAGAGATTCAATGATGACGGGTAAAAAAACAAAGTGGGCATTCCCCCGAGTTAAACTTTTCTCACTTTCAAGGCGACATGTGACAGAGTTGTGAAAATTCGAGGCAGCTAGAGCCTGGAATATCAAACATCAGCTGTATTCTTTGTTCTCATTGGTTGACACTTCAATCACTTGCTTTGGAGTTGAGAGAGGTTTATCTCAGGACCGGTCCACTCTTCATTCCCGAGCCTTTTTACACCCGTCGCTTGTCCCTTGAGCTTCAGAGCAAAGCGTGGCGAGTTAATCGTTCCCCGTATGGATGCCTTTTTGAACATCTCTCAACTCTGAGGCCAGTGACTGAAGCGGCCATCAATGAGAGCAAAGGATACAGTTGATTCACAGAGGGTTACCTAGGCAACTGGAGCCTGGAATGTCCTCTAGCGGGCTGGATCACTGACATAGGAAATCACTTCCTGTGCCGACGCCCCTCGGTGTTGCTCAATACTTTACTACGCAAGAACTTTAGGCACTTGACTAAATCTGCGTCCACGCAGCATCACTTTGTCGCTAACGGATGGTTTCTAGGAGACGTTTCAGGCTCCGGTTGCCTAGGTAACCCAGTAACATATTTAATACCAGGTTATGTCAATCCTGTGCTCTTATCAGGAGCTTCTTCAATTGCTCGCCTCGATATTTTCAGGTCATGAGACAACTTTTTTCACTCAAAATCGCCAAATGTAATCAACACTCTATGGTTTCTAAACATTAAGTTTTAATAAAGAGAATTTCTGCTTCTTCATGTAAGCCCATCTACTGCCTTGACACTTTTACAAAGCTGGCTTTTTCTCATCTTATATGTAGCTCAACCATGAACTGCCTGACAACTTTAGGGCTGATTTTTCACATTATGCCTTCTGTATGCTTTCGGTGCTGTTATGGATCTATTGATTGCTCTTTGACACCCTCTGCCACGCTGTCACTCTTGCCAGCACCAAGATAGAAAAGGAAAAGAAGGAGCATGCGAGACAGCATGGGATGATTAGGACGGAAATCAGCGGGGCAGAAATCGCTGAAGAGATGGAGAAAGAGAGAAGATTCTTCCAGCTGCAGATGTGTGAGGTTAGTTGGAGCGATTATCAAGAGACGGGTTTCATTTGGTTACCAGTGTTTTAAATATATATAACATGAATTAATGAAACATTAAAATTGTATGAAATCCTGTACTCAGCATGGATGATCTGATATCCTCGTGTTGGTGTTGTTCCCAGACCATCATGAAAATGTTGTTCCAGGTTCAACATTGCAAGTGACCAATCACATTGTTGTGACGTTATTCCTTTGCGCGCCAAGCCATTCGTGCATTTATGAAATTCCAATGTTGCAAGGACAATATTAATTCTGCTTACTGTTTATTAAAGGGTTACGGTTAGGGTCAGGGTCCGTTGATCGGCGGACAGAGGCGGTTTCACGCAGCTTAAGTACAGTTTTTTGTTTTACGCCGGTTTTTCCCGAAGTCGCAAAGGTATGACGTCACAACATTCTGATTGGTCACTTGCAATGTTGATCCTGGAACAACATTTAGTATGATGATCTGGGAACAACACCAACACGAGGATATCAGATCAACCACTCAGCATAGTGTTTATCAAGAAAATAACAGGCAGTGGTGGGTTGAGAAAACAGGGCAGTTTCTGTCAAAGTAACGGTAAAAACTGAATACTGCGCAGCCTGATGGAATACAAAAATCACATTACATGTAAGCATGTTTATGTGCTGAATGCCTTTTTTTGATGTTTCATTTTAATGAAGCCTTGCTTGAAAAATTACATTTTTGCCCTTTTGAAGTGTCCGGGTATGAGATGAAAGTGATGTATACATTTGAGATGGTCCATGAGTATTTGAAGTCTCAGACTTCAAAGTTGCTTTTCCATCTGTGTGAACCTGGACTGACCCCTCTTCCTGGATCTGGATTCAATCTGTTTACAGTATCTCCTCAAAGTCAATGAGATCAAGATCAAGAAGGGGGTGGATCTGCTGCAGAACCTCATCAAGTATTTCCACGCACAGTGCAAGTAAGACGTGCATATTATATACGTCAAATTTATTTTACATCGTAGGCCACGTACATACTACTTTGATGCTAAGTGGACCTGACACATTGTGTAAAATTACAGAAAAGTTCTGGTAGTTCATCATCATCCAGACAGTCTTGTAATTATAACATAAAAAGATTATGTTATCATATAGAAAACTTTTGTCCTTTCTGTAAATTCACTGTTAAAAAAAAACAAAAAAACACGTGCATTTATGTAGCAGATGGTGAAAAAAGTTTATGTTATTTAACTGTTGATGAGGCTCCTTTTATCTAAATAAAAGGCTGTAAAACCTAGGAAAATGTGGTTAAACGTTCAAGATCTGTGCACTCCTTTACATTCTCAAAAGCCATCTAGCGGGCGGAATAGGAGTCTTTACCAGGCCCATTCTGGCCCCTAGGCCCTATGTTTGACACCCCTGATACACGTGGTTAAATTGAGTATATATGAAAAGCATATTTTTACTGTCTAATAGTAAAGATTTAGTTTGAGGTATGCATACACAGTTGATGTTATTTTTAATGTATTATATCAACAATATATTTAGGATTTAGGCAAATCCAGTGCCCCGATCCACTGTCACTGCAAAGAAAAAGTTACTCACGTATACTGTAAATCTGTTTTGTGGCACTGGGATAAATTTGTGTGCTTCGTCATTCAGTTTCTTTCAGGATGGTCTAAAAGCTGTGGACAACCTCAAACCTTCCATAGAGAAACTGGCCACAGATCTGCACACGGTCAGAGCCGTTTCAATCCAGCCTGTTTGTCCACTCTTAAACTTTCCTTCATGACTTAGACATGACTTGTGTCTGTACAGATAAAGCAGGTGCAGGACGAGGAGAGGAAGCAGCTGGCTCAGTTACGAGACGTCCTCAAGTCGGCGTTACAGGTGGAGCAGAAGGAGGTAACACCCACAACAGAAACGAAACGATCAAATGCTTTATGATGTACCGGACAAGCTGAAATCTGCTTATTAAACTTCAGCTTCTCTCAGTGATGACATTAAGTTGGGACTCACGCACACACTAATGTATATACGACTCCATTACTAATCTATCCCTCTGGGTTGGGATCTAAACTATAATTGAAAAGAAGCACATCTTTTTTTCTTTTCTTACATCTGTCTTGTTTCTTGCATGTGCTATTAGTCGTTTACTTCTCTACCCAAATGAACTGAGGTAGACTGCTCATCAGCTAGATGCTCAGTGAACTGTTAAATATGCTGCAAAGCGCAGCAGCTTCAGGTCTAATCTGAAGATTGTTTTCTTCTCTCCTCTGCCGCCGCCGCCTTTTGTGAAACAAGTCCAGAAGAGTAAGTGGATTTGTGGAAAAAAAAGAAAAGCTATAGCATCTCGTGTTCCCTGTGGTGATGTCATTGCTTCCAGTGCTCGATGTTTTCGATGTAGTCGTTCAGTGAGAAAAGTTTGAGGTGGGCCTGTCATATCTTTTTTTTGTGTGTCTGCTGATATCGGCACACATCAAGCCGCTCCACCACTCAGAAGTCGTCCTCTCTGTTTCCCGTAGTGTTTCCACAAAAAAGGAATATGCAAAAAAAAAAAGTCTGGGTCCTCTTTCATGGTAGCTGATGTATTTAAATGAAGCCTATTCAGGCTGCATGTGTTAAAACAGCAAGAATTGCTAATGAGATTAAAATGCTAATGACACAATTTGGCCAGCTGCTGCTGCAGACTCTGACTTCAAAGGTGTACAAGCTCTTATTTTCTCCCTTCCCTTTATTTGCACAAAATCACTCAGGCTGAGAGGAGCAATCTTAACATAATTGATATTTGCTTTAAAATCCTCCGCGGAGCAGGAGACCCAGAAGCACAGTGTAATCCAGAGCAATTTTGCGCTTGTGCAGCTTCCCCTCGACTTCATACTGTTTTTTGCTAATTCGGTGTGTAGCTCCTGCCTTCCGCACCTCATTTGCTGAAATGACAGCTCTGCTTTGTCGCCTGTGTTTTTGCTGTTTTTTTCCTCAGGATTCACAGGTGCGTCAGAGCACCACCTACAGCCTGCACCAGCCGCAGGGCAACAAGGAGCACGGCACCGAGCGCAGCGGGTACCTTCACAAGAAAAGTGATGGGTATGTTTAGAAAAGGGCGTTCAAAAGATCAGATGAGTCACTACACAACAAACTATTTCTTCAGTGAAGAACGCAGAGAAGGCTGTGGCGTTTAGAGGCCTCATTATTCCTCCACCTCTGTCTCTCTCGTGTTGGTGGGTTACTAATGAGTGTTTGTCAGCAAGATTGTGCAAAAAATTACCTGCACAGTTTCATGCAGCGGCTTGGTGGAGCGATGGCACACGTGCAGTAAAAGAGCTGGCAAAATAAAAGATGTGTGGTTTGCTTTGTTTAAAACGAGCAGTCTGCAGATCATCTTGAATGCTGAAAATGTCCATAACAAGTAGTCAATGGTTACTTTGGCGATCCTGCTAGATGACATTAATTTGTCAAAATTGATTCAGATCATTTTGGCTTTTAATTCTTTTTATTGTTTTATTGTAGACATGCTCACCCCGTGTGTCATAACTAATGCATGTGAATGCTAGTGGTAATGTGATAATGATAAATATTTCATAGGCTTTACCGATTCACTGCACGGGTGTACGCGCGACATACTAATCGCTGCCGTCTCTGCGTCGCAGGTTGAGGAAAGTGTGGCAGAAGAGGAAGTGTACAGCGAAGAATGGATTCCTCACCATCTCACACGGCACAGTAAGCAAACAGTGGAAAGAAACACAAGACGACATCTTTTCTTCTGAAAACACACACAAACCTTTTAGTTTGTCTGCAAGCCTCATCATTGCTGCTTGTCTTCATATACATTGCAGTGAAAAAGCACAAAAGTGAATTTTTAGCATTTTTCACACACTTTTAACACACTTCAGTGTGTTCAGTGTTTTTTAAAGTTTTTAAATGATCATTTTTATTTATTTAAGGGGAAATCTATCCAAAAGAAGGGAAAAAAGTGATTGCCCCCTTGTTAAATTATGATTTTTTATTTTATTTTTTATTTTTTGAATAGTCCATCTCTGATTGAGGTTATTAGGTTTAGAGGACAATGGCTTTTTCACACAGGGGGAGGTGAGTTTGGATAACTTTTTTCCCCCCTTTAATTGAATTAAATTATCATTTAAAAAACTGCATTTTATATTCAGCCGGCTGATTTTAAATTGCTTTGATGATCTGAAATATGACAAATAGGCAAAAACTGAACTGCACATTTACATTTTCCACAGATCAAAGGACAAAGTCTGCAAGTTTACACTCCTCGGAGTTTCAGTTCACTTGGCTCATTTACATTAAAGATTCGGTCAACCCCTCTCGCTGACACGGTTCATCTCTCACAGAGCTGCTTATCAGATGTTCTGTTTGGCTCCAGCAACAGTCAGATACACTTAAACCAACACTCCTGCTCACTTGTTCTCTCATTTTTCTCCTTCTCCCCCTTTCCTTTCTTTCCCTCCCTCCATCTGTCTCTCTTTCATAGGCTAACCGGCCACCAGCTAAACTCAACCTGCTCACCTGCCAGGTGAAACACAATCCTGAAGAGAAGCGGAGTTTTGACCTCATATCACGTACGTTCAGCCTCTTCTCTTTGCTTTCTGCCGCCTGTGTTCTCCAGTGTGTTGTTGTAACCAAATGCCTCTGTTTAATTGGCTTCGAGCAGCAGCTGGCTGAGATTTGTTATGTAGCTGAGCAGATTTCAATTATTTCCCATGCAGCAGAAAACAGAGATGATTAAGAGACAATATTAACACGTCTGACGCATCTGAATCCAGCGTGTAGACTAGACTCAAATACCAAAGAGCAAAATGATGGTCGAATAATTGCTTTCATGGCTGAGAGAGATTGAAAGGCTACAATGTTGCTTTCTTTTGTTTGTTTCTGGCGAACAAATATTCAAATAACACTTGCTTGGAAGTCTGGTCATAAAGAGATGGCAGGAAAGGAGGATGGAGAGAGGGATGATCTGTGTGATGATCATGTGACAAACATGGCAGTTTGTGGCTATTTAAATGAAGACTAAACTTCAGGCTTTAGGGATATAACACAGTTTAAGTTTCCTTTCATTTAGTTGTATAAAAAACTCCCATGTGAAGATGGAAACACTCGTACTTTATGTTTTTGTTTTGCAGCGCGCCCTCAGTCTGACCTTTCACTTGAGCACTTTAATGCCCTCTGGAGAGAATCACTCAAAGCTTTTTACTGCATATCTGCAGCTCTTTGACTGATCTTCTTCCTCTTCAGTTTTTTTCTCCCGCTCATCTTTTCTATTCCATCATTTGTTTCCTTTCTTTTTTTTGTGTTTTTAGATGACAGAACGTATCACTTTCAGGCCGAGGACGACCAGGACTGTCAGATGTAAGTGCTTTTCCCTTCCTTCCTCTTGTGTGTGGGTGCGCCTGTTTATCACCTCCAATGCTTTCCACACACTTCCTCCTAGGGCTGAACGATATATCGCATTTGCGATAATATCGCGACATGATCAAGTGCAATTTTCTAACCGCAAAGGCTGCGATTATACTCTGGACATGTCCAAATTCATGGGCTGCATCCTCCTGAGGCCGCATTTGTAGACCGATTACGTCACAGCGACGCGCCGAAGGCTGTCCAAATTACTACCATATCCCAGAATTCATAGCGCGGCCCAGCCAAACTCCAGTTTCCAGCAATGGCGGCCGCTACTAAGTTTTAAAATTACTCATACTAATCTTTCTGGGTCACAAAATAAACTTTTAACATATTTTCAGGCGAGAAAGTAGTTGTGTAAACATCAAATATCTGCTCGGTTTATCAAGATATCCCATATTTGCAAAAGTGCTTCGACGTTTTCAGAGGCGTCTGCTACCCACCAGCTCGACAGCTAGCCGGGAGCTCGAGGGTTACTGATGCGGCCGAGAACGGCACAACTCCCGGCACATCATTTTCAGATCACCGCGGAGTTTCGCTGCTCGGGTTAAACGTAATATATAAGTCACTTAGACAACCTAAAAATGTTATTGTTGGGCTTTTTTCAGTGTTTTGTTTGTTCGTGAGTAAATCGGTTTGGCTGAGATTAAAGTTATTAGATTAGATAAAATAAAACTTTATTAATCCCCCGGGTGGGTTCCTCCTTGGTTTTCACACAGCTGACTAAACGTCAAACAGAAAACTTATTAAACAGAAGTATGAGACAGTCGAGAATTTACACCAGTGTCTGGTTATACAGTGGGGCAAAAAAGTATTTAGTCAGCCACCGATTGTGCAAGTTCCCCCACCTAAAATGATGACAGAGGTCAGTAATTTGCACCAGAGGTACACTTCAACTGTGAGAGACAGAATGTGAAAAAAAAATCCATGAATTCACATGGTAGGATTTGTAAAGAATTTATTCGTAAATCAGGGTGGAAAATAAGTATTTGGTCAATAACAAAAATACAACTCAATACTTTGTAACATAACCTTTGTTGGCAATAACAGAGGTCAAACGTTTACTATAGGTCTTTACCAGGTTTGCACACACAGTAGCTGGTATTTTGGCCCATTCCTCCATGCAGATCTTCTCGAGAGCAGTGATGTTTTGGGGCTGTCGCCGAGCAACACAGACTTTCAACTCCCGCCACAGATTTTCTATGGGGTTGAGGTCTGGAGACTGGCTAGGCCACTCCAGGACTTTCAAATGCTTCTTACGGAGCCACTCCTTTGTTGCCCGGGCGGTGTGTTTTGGATCATTGTCATGTTGGAAGACCCAGCCTCGTTTCATCTTCAAAGTTCTCACTGATGGAAGGAGGTTTTGGCTCAAAATCTCACGATACATGGCCCCATTCATTCTGTCCTTAACACGGATCAGTCGTCCTGTCCCCCTGGCAGAAAAACAGCCCCATAGCATGATGTTTCCACCCCCATGGTTCACAGTAGGTATGGTGTTCTTGGGATGCAACTCAGTATTCTTCTTCCTCCAAACACAACGAGTTGAGTTTATACCAAAAAGTTCTACTTTGGTTTCATCTGACCACATGATATTCTCCCAATCCTCTGCCGTATCATCCATGTGCTCTCTGGCAAACTTCAGACGGGCCTGGACATGCACTGGCTTCAGCAGCGGAACACGTCTGGCACTGCGGGATTTGATTCCCTGCCGTTGTAGTGTGTTACTGATGGTGACCTTTGTTACTTTGGTCCCAGCTCTCTGCAGGTCATTCACCAGGTCCCCCCGTGTGGTTCTGGGATCTTTGCTCACCGTTCTCATGATCATTTTGACCCCACGGGATGAGATCTTGCGTGGAGCCCCAGATCGAGGGAGATTATCAGTGGTCTTGTATGTCTTCCATTTTCTGATGATTGCTCCCACAGTTGATTTTTTCACACCAAGCTGCTTGCCTATTGTAGATTCACTCTTCCCAGTCTGGTGCAGGTCTACAATACTTTTCCTGGTGTCCTTCGAAAGCTCTTTGGTCTTGGCCATGGCGGAGTTTGGAGTCTGACTGTTTGAGGCTGTGGACAGGTGTCTTTTATACAGATGATGAGTTCAAACAGGTGCCATTCATACAGGTAACGAGTGGGGGACAGAAAAGCTTCTTACAGAAGACGTTACAGGTCTGTGAGAGCCAGAGATTTTCCTTGTTTGAGGTGACCAAATACTTATTTTCCACCCTGATTTACGAATAAATTCTTTACAAATCCTACCATGTGGATTCATGGATTTTTTTTTCACATTCTGTCTCTCACAGTTGAAGTGTACCTCTGGTGCAAATTACTGACCTCTGTCATCATTTTAAGTGGGGGAACTTGCACAATCGGTGGCTGACTAAATACTTTTTTTCCCCACTGTATTTTAGATAGCAAGAAGCAGACGGCCGAGTTTATTAAACTCCACCGAGACAGCGGTGACGCTAATCAGAACTAGACCGTCCAATTTCACGCCTTTAAACTTTAAAGGCGTGTTTGTGTGTGTGTTTATACAATTGCTATTATGTTTGCACTTTATGTGTAATGTTACTGACTGCAGAGATCAGTAAGATGTGTGTATTTTTTATTTATTAGTTTTATTTATTTAATATTATTTTTTAATTGAATGACTGTCTAGTAGTTCACAGATGTCGAAAAACTGAGTGTGGTAAAGCCACTGATTTTTTTTATGTATATTTCTGCAATCTGCACATTGTACTGACTTTCATTTTAATGTTTACACCAGGGTTCCTTGTCAGCACTTTATGCTCAGATGTTTGTAAGCTAAAAATAAACTATTGTGTATGTTCAAATATACTGTTGTGATTGAAGAAGTTAAATAAAAATGTCAGTCATCAATTCATGCATCACCTCATGTCATCATAACAGAGGTCTGTCTTCCAGGAAAGAACAGTTTAAAATTAATGTAATATAGTATTGGCCATACTATATGATGTATTGCTTGTCTTTGTTTAATAATACAGAAGACAAAGACCTTAAAAAATAATCGCATATCGCATCGCAATCGCAATATTGGGGCAAAAAATCGCAATTAGATTATTTTCCATAATCGTTCAGCCCTACTTCCTCCCTGACACACACTCAGTCACTTTACCTCCCACCTCATGCCCATTAACTGCCCTTTTACTCCAGTCTGAACCCCCCGTGTCTGCCTTAGCTGCGCCTGTTTTTACCCACTTTCCCCCCTTCTCCTCCCCGTGCTTCTCCTTTTGTCATTTTTCCTCTTTTCATCTGCCCGACTCATGTCTCCCGTGATCCTTTACTCTGTCCCTCCTGCAGCTGGATCTCGGTGCTACAGAATAGTAAGGAGGAGGCGTTAAATCAAGCTTTTAAAGGGGACCATCATGTCGGCGAGAACAACATCGTGCAGGAGCTGACCAAGGCGATACTGGGGGAAGTCAAGCGGATGATAGGAAATGATGTTTGCTGTGACTGCGGAGCCCCGAGTGAGTGGCACAGTTGGACGGGGGAAACCCTCAGATGCCTTAATAAAGTTCAATTTAAGCCTAAACAAATGGAAAACTAACTATGTTTTGAATCTTACATGATCATTATGTGATATCCCACAATTTAGATTATGCTAAACTCTTATACAAGCAGCTTTTTAAGACCAGAAACGACTAAGTATGCCTTTTTTCCATTTAAATACAAGGTTTACATGCTTTTTGTTTTGTTTTGTTTTTATAATTGAAAGCATAGTGATGCCAGCTCATTTACTTTCATAAATGGACCAGATTGGGTTGAATAACAGGCGTTGAGAACTCAGGATTTCCTGGGATTTTCCTCCAGTATCAGCTCCTTTTTCCCTGAAGAACTTGTTTATGTGTTCGTGTACTAAGAGATGATTTATGGGAAAGACACGATTGCGTAACTGCTGTTGTGTAGACCTCAAATTGTAGTAATTCAGAAACCATAACGATCTCAAATTTTAGTAGGCTGGCGTGCGCACATAGTTGGTGGGTCTCCAGTCATGAGGATCTTCCGATTTCTTCAATTCCTTAAACATCATTCGGATTAAAGATTTTTAAGTCTTTACATTTAGCTTCAAATATTACTCTTATATAATTTCAGGTGTTTTTTTTTCTGTCTTGCTTACAGCTGGGATCTTAGTGAATGCATATACAGTGGACCCTAAGAGTATTGTTCCAAATAGAGCCGCACCGAGTGCATTTTACACAGCACAGCAGCCGATAACTTCATTAATTATTTAAATCTCCTGACACAGGGGACTGGATCAAATCAGAAATCTCCACAGTTCTGCAGTCACGATCAGATTTTCTGGAAAAAGCAACATTGACTTTAACATCCTTCCGCTTGTATCCTCGATTCCTAAAGGCAGCGGACACTTAGAAGCCTGCCTGGAGGCAGATCAGACATGTGCACACTGCTTTGGCAAAGTGTTTGCTGTAATTTAATGTAGTATACAGTACTTACGGGGAGCGGGTAGTGTAATTCATGCACACCAGTGGTATAAATTCCTCGTATTGAAAACTCTTAGAGTGGTTCCCCTGAGGAAATATTCTGCCACAACCTTGAAATTAGTTTTGTGAAATCCCCCAAACCCATGAAATACCCCCACCACAGATCTGTACTTTATTATAGTATGTACGTACGGCAGGCACATATACCTACACATGCACAGAGTAAGCAGTCCAGCTCGGTCACTTTCCTGTGACAGTGTGTTAGTGTTAGTAAAAGGCTTTTCAGGCAGCCATTGGATTTCCACAAGGACACATCAAAGTTGGCTCACAGGCTGCTGAAGTGACTTCTGCTTCAGTGCTTTTCACCCACATACACTCCTCTCTCGTGTCACTCATGCATTGTTTATGTCCCTTTTTCTCCATTTTCTTTACAATGATCTTTCCTTTTTTACCCCTTAACAGACCCGACATGGCTATCCACCAACCTGGGCATCCTCACCTGCATTGAATGCTCAGGGATACACAGGGAGCTGGGAGTCCACTACTCGCGGATCCAGTCCCTCACACTGGATGTACTCAGCACCTCAGAGCTCTTGGTAAATCACTACCCATCTTCTTGTTCCTCTTTTTCTTATCCAGAGCTCTCTGGAATATTTTAAGCAGGATAAGCTTGGAAAATGAAACAAGAAAGGGAAAAAATAGAGGGAGATTTTAAGGACAGGTGGACAGTAAATAAAGATTGGGTGAAAATGAGAAGCCTTACAGTGCCTTTTGCGTCTTCCTCTTTAAAAGACCTCTGGAAGTCTGCACACTCAGAATAGCTGAGATTTTGTTTGGCTTTTCTAATCACCGTTTGGAGTAGTGATTTACTGCCTAAGGGACGGTCGGGATTAAATGCTTCCAGCCATCATTGCTTTCCCTGGTGTTAAGACGCCAGTCATGTTGGCCACAGTCAGACGGGGCGTTGTGGAGTCTGTGAGGCTCCACACTTGGAGCTCAGGATGTCTCCTGCCTCCCGGTGGGGGCGTGATTGGAGCTGATGACTTTTGAGTTAATCGATGTGGCTCAGAAAATGACACATAACTAGTTTTAATTACTGTGTGTGTGTGTGTGTGTGTGTGTGTGTGTGTGTGTGTGTGTGTGTGTTCGTGTGTGTTCGTGTTCCACAGCTGGCCAAGAATGTGGGGAATGTAGGCTTTAATGAAATCATGGAGGCTTGTTTAAGCGCTGAAAACGTGGTGAAACCCAACCCGGCCAGTGACATGTAAGTCACCCCCTCACACTCCATTCTTCCTCTATCCCCTCACCTCACCTCCATAGCTCTTCTGCTGCTCCCGTCTCCTCACTGATCTCAGTTTACACTCTACACATCGATTTGCGATCCTTTTATGTGACCCTTTAACACATTTTAAGTAACAAGTTTGACATGTTTTTATTGATTATCTCTTCTGTTTTAAAAAAAAAAACTAAGAAAAGAATCTGAAATCTGATCAACTTTTTATCATAATCACAAAAGCTGTTTTTGATCCTCAGAGTGAGAACAATTAAGGCGACTTCTGAAAGAACAGTTTAATGCATTATTGAAACCTGGAAAGGTAGTGTTGAGGTGTTGTCTTGAGGGAAGAAGTGTGATTGGGGGGAAGAAAATCTTGAATGATTCTAACTTTTGATTGGATGGTCGTAGATCGCTAAACATTAGCAGAATTCATGGCTCTTGTTAATGATAGTGAAAATAAGAGCATTTCCACATGCACGGTGCAAAGAGGACTCAAGGGTTTGGGGCTAAGCAGCTGGATAGCCTTAAGAAAACCACTTGCCAGTGAGACTAATCGGAGAAAAGGGTTTCAGTGTGAGATTCAGCTCTGGAGCAATAGAAAAAGGTTGTGTGATCTGATTACTCCAGATTTAGCCTGTTCCAGAGTGATGGGTACATTGAGGTAAGAAGAGAGGAAGATATGGTCATGCACCCTTTATGCCTGGCGTCCACCCTACAAGGGCCAGAGTGATGATCTGGGGTCACTTCAGCTGCTAGAGCTGATAAGTTCCAGGTTCAGCAAGATTAAAAAAATGAAGACAGCAGATTAGTTTTTCCATCAATGGATTTTTTTCTTCCCTGATGGCACGGGCATATTCCAAGATGACATGCTAAGAGCATCTGTGTCCTCGTGTTCTCCCCCAGGCAGGCGAGGAAAGACTTCATCACAGCCAAATACACGGAGAAACGTTTCGCCAAGAAGAAGTGTCCGGATGCGATGTCGCGGCTTCACACGCTGTGCGACGCAGTGAAGGCCCGAGACATCTTCTCCCTCATCCAAGTCTACGCTGAGGGGGTGGACCTCATGGAGCCCATTCCTCTGGCCAACGGGCATGTCAGTGCACAACATATGTTAACATTTTCCTGCGTACCGTTTCTCCTCCTATTTATAATAATCTGTGGCATTATTATTGCTCTCTATCTCCTTCCATGAACCTGAAATCCACCACACGTTCCAGAGATTTCATGCAAATGCTTGATCGTTTTATTTCAGGAACAAGGAGAGACGGCTCTTCATCTAGCGGTGAGGCTAGTGGACAGAACGTCCCTTCACATCGTCGACTTCCTCACTCAGAACAGGTAAACACAGCACTGAAGGCAACCAGAAATCAATATGCTGAGATGGTCTGTCGGACCATCATAAAAAGACCAAAAGCTTATTTTCAGTCCTGCTGGTTTCTTGACATCCACTTTTTTTCTGTTAACTCTCTTTTCTCTATGGACAGAAACTATTTGCATAATAATAACAATGATGCATTAAAAACAACAATAGAGCTTTGTTTTGCTGTGGTTTGCGTGCTAAAAACACAATTTTACAGAAAGTGTTTGTATTGGCAAAACTACTCCCTGGTCTTATGGAGCACTGAGGCAGGACAGAAGAAAGCTGGATTTTATATCCTCTGTGTTGGGATTTAAAGTTTTTCCCCTCTTTGTTTCTCTTCCCTGGAAGTTTAAATTTGGATAAGCAGACAGCCAAAGGCAGCACAGCGCTGCACTACTGCTGCCTGACTGACAACAGTGAATGTCTGAAGCTGCTGCTGCGGGGGAAAGCCTCCATAGAGATTGGTAAGGAAAAACACCAGAAACAAACAGCACAGCCGCAGTGCATCAACAGTCCATTGTTCTTTTTCTGCAGCAGCTAACAAAGTGCAAGGACTGAAATATTGTAATTACAGTTTTGAGGTAATTGTGCTTTGGGTGTTTCCATGTCCATCTATTTCTCTCCCTGTACATTTAGTCCTTTACATTTTTCTGACAGCGTGAGACACCGGTCATTTTAATCAGGAATCACAAGCACAAAAAAAAACCAATTTTGCAGATTAAACTTGATCACAGTACAGTTTAAATTGCACATTACTGCACTGTGCAAAAGTCTGAAGCCCCCCCTCATTTCTTGATATTTGGATTTCAAGGAGTTAGACTTTCTTATAGTTGTAATATTAACTGGTTTAAGCACTAGCTCTCCAAAGCTTTCTAAAATTGTCAAAAAGGGCCTTTTAGGACAATTTTCTATCATTTTCAATCCACTCCTTGTACTTGATCATTTTCAGAGTATTATTTTTTTGTGTGTTAAGCCACTTAACACTGACTTCTGAATCATTCGAGCTTTAAAAAAAAAAAAAGCACCTAACTTAAGGGATGAACCATTTTTTTCTGCCTACATATAACATACGACTTGGCAAAGAATTGATTTTAGGTCTGAAGTGGTGTCAGAAGCCATTCTTAAGGAAGGGAAACTGAGAGAAAAGGCTGAGGTGTGCCGTATTATGCAAGAACTGGACTAAAGAATCAATGAAAATAGATCTTATATAGTAATGAAATGATAAAATCATCAGTTTGTGTGGAGGAGACCATGAGGGGCACAGTGAGTGTAAAACATGGCGTCATGCTTTGTGATCTGGTCAGAACTGAATATAGAAAAGTCACTTGCGTGCAATACCATAGGAAAAACTTCTAATCAGCATGGCAATGTTCTTATTGCTGCACCTATTTACTAGTCAAATATAAAGAAATGAGGGGTGGCTCAAGACTTTTGCACATTATATAGAGGCCACTGCAATGGAATTTCTTCATAACAGTGTGCTTAATACATGAAAGCTGCTCGTATTTATAAAGTTGCTTTTGAGTGAGACTTTTGAGTCCGGGAGTTTGTTTTCTCTGGTGGCCTATCTTCATCTCACACTTGGTTCCCAGAAAACAAGCCGTGGCAACTTTTTCTCACAGCACTTATCTTTCTGCTCTGCTCTGCTCTGAAATCAAACAAAACAGCCAGATAACAAATGAATGGAGACGGAGCACAGAGAGACACCAGAGAGATGCTCGGTGTGGGAAACTGTTTAATTATACATTTGTCTTGTCACAGTGACAGGAAAGGGAGAAAATGGGCCGTGTGTTTGTGCTCATGTGGCTTGTGAGTACAACAGTGATTATATGTGTCTGTTTTGCCTTCTAGCTAATGAGGCCGGGGAGACACCGCTGGATATCGCTCGAAGGCTCAAACACCTACAGTGTGAGGAGCTGGTGAGCTTACTATGTTTAGACTTAGCTTAATCCTGCAAGCACATCGTCGTTTCGTGAAATGTAAGAGCTGTCAGTCATTTGCGTTTCCGTACGTATGTGTTTACAGCTGAACCAAGCACTGGCAGGAAAATTCAACGCCCACGTCCACGTCGAGTATGAATGGTGCCTGCAGCACGAAGACCTGGATGAGAGCGACGAGGATCTGGATGAGAAGGTGAGGGATGCTTTTGTGAATAGTAATAGTTCCTTTTTTTTTTTTTTTTTTTTTTTTTTAAAGATTTCAAGACAAAAAAAGTTTTAAAAAAGTGATAAAGAGACAAACAAACAAACAAACATGAAAGGGATGAAAACGACTAACGCTTGAGAGAGAGATCAAATCAGCTTTGTAGTGAGGCTGCTGTGAAAAACAACCTGAAGAGCTCTGAATTTCTGCAAGAGGTTTATTTTATTTTGTTTCCACTAAATACAATCTCCTTAAATTAAACACTAAACTCCTTATTTCCTTTGTGCTTTTTAATGCGCTTTGTCATTCTTGCTGCCTGAAATGATTGAATGTGATTGGATTTTGGACAAGTTTAATTATTGATAGTTAAACATGTTGTTTTCAAGGCTGAATTTTAACACAGGAGCCTTATATATATCTAGGAGGAGAAATGGTGCATTTTAATGCAGGAGTTAACCTGCCTCAAGTGGCCATTCGAGGAACTGCAGCTTTGGCGCTGGCTTGATTTTTCAAACCCTGAAAGTTGCCACTTAGATTTGATTGGACCTGAGTTCATTATTGAAAACTCATCAGATAATTGAAACTGGTTCAATTTTTGGGGGGGAATAACCATGTTTTAATTATATTTTTGTTGTGTTGTTGCCTTTGTTGAAGTGTTGTAGCCAAATGAGAAATCTCCTAAATACTAAAATAATCATTCAAAGTAATGCTAGAAGATTAGTGAGAAGCTTTATTAAAAGGCAAAGACAAAGTCCCATGACTGGGACATTGCTGCCTGCGCAGAGCGTGCAGGAGTCACATGACAGCCATACTTCACTATGAATGCTCACGTGCACCTATGTCAAGTAATGTCAATAAAAAGTTCATGATTGTGGTGCATGTGTAAAGTGCGTGGTACCTAGGTTAATCATATATGATGTGCTCCTGTCTCACATTGTGTAACTGTAATGCTCACATCCTCACATGCATGCCTCCCCTCAGCCGAGCCCCCATCGGAGAGACGAGCGACCGGTCAGCTGTTACACTCCGAGCAGTAACTCCCACCACGTACAGTCCGGCCTCGGCTCCGCCGGCCGTGAAGCTAAGGACAAGCAGCGCCTCTTCATGCCCAACCTGGTCAACAACGAGACTTACGGCACCATAGTCAACACAAACCCCCCTCAGCCCACCACCAACTCTGCTCCACCTCTGCCCCCGAGGAACCTGGGTAAGCTCAGACAGGAGAAATAAAGGCGAATGTAGGTAGAAACCACTGTGAGCGAAACACACCGGCAGGCATTTAATAAATCTGTTACGGTTTATATGAATGGAAAAAAATGATCTCATTCTCCAGATAACACAGATAACCTCACTTCTTCTGAAGCTGGCCTCTTTGCCTGCCTATAAGGAAGTGATATGAATAAAAAAATCAATAAATAAAATCTAGTGACTTGCCACAGTCGGCCTATAATACCATTAGTGTCTGTTTGGAGTGCTGCCAACAGAGCAGAGGACGAACAGCCAGCTGTGTCGCCCCCCTCACGTCCCCACAGCTCTCAGCCTCGGCATTCATTGCCCTCATTAACCGTCGCTCTCAATTACACTGAAATGGAAACGACTTGACTTTATTAGTGGACGCTGGTTCTGGCAAACAGCCCTGCTCTCTCTTAGTCTCCCTTCTTTTTCATTTTAATAACCCCCATCTCCTTTTTCCCCATCTCGTCTCCAGTCCAGTTGTCCGGCCCGGGAGGCTCAGCGTCCAGCACCTGGAAGCCCAGTCCTTTAGACCTGACTGGCCGACAGAGGTCGTCCTCAGACCCCCCTAACATGCATCCTCCGCCGCCGCCCATGAGGCTCACTTCCACTGGAGGTATGGCCCCAGTTTTGTGCACGCTTAAATGCTGCCTTTAAGGCATAGAAACTCGTTCTCAGTCTTGACCAGAGCTACAGTGAAGTGATTTAATAAGACGTAGTGGACATTTTATAGATGTGTTTGGATCGCAGCTCTTCTCAGCGTCTAATAAAACATTTTACTGGAAGAAAGCTGTTAAATGTTTCATTTACATAATCGACACATGCACTTAGCTCACGTTCAGTTTTCTTTTCTTTCCACATGCATATGTCAAAGGTTCTTCTGACCTTAATTTATCAGTTGATCTATTTAAAACCAGACTTCCTGACTCATCACAACATCAGCTTAGTCACATTTTTCTTCACACTGTAAACAAATGAGCTAAAGCAAAGGATTGCTGTGTTCCAGCTCTGGGTCTTCCTACTGCGATGAAGATTGACTCCATGAGCAAGTCAGGTCAGGGGCCACTGGGGTCCCGGGCGGTGCCACCTAAATCTCCCGCAGGGTAAGAACATAAAGGCGCATTTATTTATGCACAGCAAAGTTTTAGATTTCCTTAGATGTAAAAGGCGTGTCGACATGTACTAGAGCTTTCTGAGCTACACAAAAATATTCATGCATTCACACATACACATGAAGATTGTGCACTGCGGTCGTGTGTCTTGTTTTGGCTGCTTGTTTTGTGGCGTTTCTTTCCAAGTGGATAGAGACGCTTCTTTAGCTTCTAGGCTAAGCTCCACATCAAGCCAGACAAGTAATAACTTTCCTCCACAGTCGTCCTTTTGTTTTTTTTGTTTTTTTCTTTTTCCTTCCCACAGGCCTCATAGTGTTGTGATAAATGCCTTTGAGCTTCCTCAAGAGCTCTTTTCTCCATCTTGGTACGACTATCACTCTTCTTTTTTTTTTTCCTTCTTTTTTGTATTTCCAGAAATGATAAAAGCTTCAGCAGAGGGCCCCTAAATCGAACAGAATCTAAAGAAAGAGCATGTGAGTAACATTGTGTGTGAGTTGTTTGAGTATTCGCTCAGATCCCGTTTCTCCTCTGGAAACGTGGAAAGTTTTGTTGTCACCGTGATCTAATTTCCTTTTCATTCCAGCTAAGGAACTGCCAGGATGCCCTCAGAACTCCATAGGTCAGTCTCTGCCTCCAGCCCCCATGCCGAGGAAAGCATACCCAGTGAGTCCCTGATTTTTATTTTTTCAATTAACCCCCCCCCCCCCCCCCCACCCTCCACCCCCTTTAATTATCATCCAGATTTTACTTTGCATATTCATTCAGTTTGCAGTACAGACTCATCTGCAGCTTATTTCCTAATTCATGGCTTACTGCCTTTGTAGAGCTGTGTAAGTCCCCTCCCTATTGTTTCAGTGATTCTAGTGCTTGCTTGTAAATTCAATCCCTTCTGCAGCCTGACTCCATAATTTGGCCTTATTCTGCATGTGAGAGGGCTACTGCTGGCATTATGTGTTTCATGTTAGCACATTTTAAGCGTTTTAATATTGCAAAGCGATTTGAAATTGACTAGAAAAACCAGAAAAGAGTGCACGTCTTTCATTTGCATGGTCTGTACACTAATCCCCCTCGCTGGCTTCTAGTTGTTGGTATTTGCCAGTCCAATCCCATGCAGTGCCGCGATGATTCACAAACCTCATCTTCTCGTCAACTTTGCCTTAGTTTGCTATTTAAAAAGTAAAATCCCACAGATTAACGCAAATGCCCTTGAAATCCTGTGTGTGTGTCTGTGCTTGTTCCCGTGTCCCAGAAGCAGAGGCCAAAGCGAGTGAAAGCCATGTACAACTGTGTAGCCGACAACCCCGATGAGCTGACCTTCTCCGAGGGCGAGGTGATCGTGGTGGACGGAGAGGAGGACCAGGAGTGGTGGGTCAGTATCTGTCACGTTGAAGACTCGGTGTGCAAGTTGTTTTGTGCATCTTGGATGTTTGCACGTGTTTTCAGATTTGAGATATTAAGCATTCTTTGATGGATGTAACTTTGATAAACCATGAGCTCAT
Source organism: Aulonocara stuartgranti (assembly GCF_965226115.1). Taxonomy (NCBI): domain Eukaryota; kingdom Metazoa; phylum Chordata; class Actinopteri; order Cichliformes; family Cichlidae; genus Aulonocara; species Aulonocara stuartgranti. Next base: position 4,209,373 of record NC_138955.1, on the reverse strand, counting down.
TCCCTCCTCCTCTTTTTCCGAATGCTGCTGCTTCTGCTTCCTCTGTGGAGCCCCTTGTGTGAACGCTGACCAGCTGCAACTTGTTTTCTCTGAGCCACCCCTGCAGATATGACCGTATTTAGTCAGTCTCACTTTGTGTCCCTCCATGGATCCAGAGTTTCCCCCCGAGGACCCCGTTGCCATGCTTCCTCTCTGTCCTATGTCCAGCTACATTATCACTCTTTTTGTGTCTGAGATATCAAATAACAGCACAGAGCTGCGGCTGCACAAACGGGTCTATCATACACTATATAAAGTCTGTTTCCTATGAAAATATTCTAGAAAACCGGCATAATGAGGAAAGAATGCTTTACAGTGTTTAAAACGTGACTTTTATCTCTGACGTAGTTCCTCTGATAAGCTTTGATCAGCATTTGATGTTGTTACTTGCCATGTTTCATTTAACTTTATCGGAGCAGAAACATGTCCTAGCTTTTTACTTTCAGGTATAGACGACCTTTAAAATGTCTTTAATGGAGATAATAGGTACTGTCTTCTTTATCCTCAAGGTAATTTAAAAGGGGAAAGTCTTTTACGTGTAAAGCTCTCATGTTTGTTGTGACGTAGCCTTTTATTACTCTTTGCAGATTTAGATGGTGTTTCTGTTGATTCAGTTTTGTTTGACAAAATCCCGATTGATTTACATGGATACATGCTCATTTTTCATATAGCTGAAGATGTATTTTTTAGATTCTGAGCCAAACACAGAAAATATAGAAGTATATCAACTAAATCCAAGCACTTTAGAGCCTCTAACGCTGCCTGCTGTATATCCTGATGATACTTGCACACATGACAAATGCTCGTTTCCCCCTCTGTGAGCACTGAGGGACTGTATTTGTGCATTTTCACACTTTTAGCTCAGTATACTTGTGTCAAGCATTATAATATACACCAATAAAAGCCAATGAAGTATGTAAGTAGTAGTTTTGGGATTTAAAATCTCAAAACTGAATCACATGGGTTGAAATCACAAATATTGGAAAAGTCTTCCCCACCTGTTTTTAACTACTCTGTCATTTTCTGTGGTGTTTGGTACTGTCGTAGACTGTATGTTAAAGATGGGCGTAGCTTCCTGCTCTAAAAAAGTGAAGCCAATGCTGAAGTGCCTGAAAGCTGCATTGTTTTATAACGGCCAGCAGGAGGCAGCACTGCTTATTGCCAAAACAGGTGCAAAAACAAACCCTGTTGCTCATTTGATTTGATTTCTAACCTCAGTAAACGCTTCAAGTCTTATTGCATACAGCTCAGTCAGATCCAGGTGTTTGTCCAAACGCTCAGCCTGAGGCTACACAACTTTAGTCAGCCAGTAGGTGACTTCCCCGTGGCTATGTCCATCTTTTAGATGAAGTCTGTGCATACTTTAGTTGACTCAAATAATTTAAGCATTTCTACCCAAACAGACTAAACCCCTCTGTTTTCTTGTCATGGCTGCCTCATATCGTCCTCCGACCTCACGTCTCATCTGTCTTTGCTCTTCGCAGCTGGGCCACATCGAAGGCGAGCCAATGAGAAGAGGCGCCTTCCCCGTTACGTTTGTGCACTTCATCGCCGACTGAAATCCGGGACTCGGGAAGTATCACACGTCCCACTATCACCGACAAAACATCCACCATCGCCCCAGTGTTTGCAGTCGACGTCATCGGCACCATCATCACCATCTTCGCTGGCGTCTTGAGCGAGCTCGTTCAAGCGTCACTGCTGCTCCAGCGAGTCTGGGTGTCACAGGGGACTCATCGGACTCTGTGGTTTTAATGCTTGCAGTTAAAAAAGAAAAACAAAACAAAGATGATTGTAGTGAATGTCCTCTCACAATAAATGCACTTTTCTTGTCTTTTCCCTTGTTGACATGTATGTACAGGATTCCTGTCATCCATTTTCTCCATTATACAGACAGTCCTTAAAGCGACAGCACTGAGAAGATCACAGTGTTGTGTTTTAACTTACTAACAGCTGTCAATGTGAACTTAGTCCCCATGCTTACATTCCATATCTGTGCATGAGCAATTCTGAAATGCCTGCTTTTAGGTGCAGCTTTCCACATATGTAGTAGCCCTCCCGTGTGGAGGTTTTTCTAATGGTGCTAAGTTAACCTTAAAATATGCTGGAAGTTGCACCCAAGGGAGCCTTTCCCTGACCCAATTTCAGTGACGGACTGGCAATCGAGAACGGGGATGCTGCATGTTAAAATAGCCTCCAGCCCATCACACCTGGGAGAGTCCACTTTCCCGAGCCGGCATAGAGTAATAGGAACATGCATCCTCTGCAAGGCTTTCCCCCACACATGCACACTGTCTGCCCCAATTTAAGCTGCGGGGCAGGGGGTCATATTCAAAAGCAACACTCCAGTTATTCCTCCTCCTCCTCTTCTTCCTCCTGATGCAGTGCTGACTGGAGCTGCAACAGGCAGTAATTACCTTTATGCTGAGTCCTGACACCTCAGGCCATCTCTGCCTGTCATCTGCCTTATTAGAGGAATAGAAGCGTGTGCTTGTATGTGCGAGTGCATGTTTTGTCTGTACGGAAATAAGCTGCAAACGAAAGCATATTCAAATAACAGGGAGCAAAAAAAATGAGAGCGTGGGAATGAGATGAAAAGCGGGAGTAAGCTCTGTGACTTTTGTTGCTTCCTTGAGACTTTTTCTTCACAGATGAGCTAAATAGAGAGGGAACACCCTTCCTGCAGCTTAAGCCTCATATAGTACTTTTAAGACAAGTTTATCTAATGCATTGTGAAATAAATATTAAACATAGTGTAATTAACTTCATTTTAGTTGCAGAGCAACTTTCTCTCTGTTCATATTGTTGATATTTAGGCATTTAACCTGAAATCGGAGCCTTTTGTGGATTTGTGAATGGCGAGAGGGTGGTAGCTGATGCGCACTCTCTCCACCGTGTTGATTATTAACTCACTGGATTGTTAAATCTGTTTGTGTAAATAGAGCAGGTTTTGTTTGTGGATATTTAAATGTAAAATATTGAAAATAAAAGGAGGGGAAAAAAAAAAAAAAAAAAAAGCAGGTTAACCCGGGCAGTAAATGTCTTTTAATGCACTGTGGTGATGAGCAGTCACACAACCTCAGCTGGGCCTGTGTGTGTGCTGTAAACATGAATACAGATACTAATGTGTGCACGCACACACACAAACACTATTCAAATCATTCTCATTAACAGTCTGTGAATCACTGCATTGACTCCTAACTCTGTTGTGCAAGTAAATCGGAGAAAAACAAACAAACTGGAACAATAAAATCTGAAATAGTGCAAGGCGTCGGTGTGTTTCTTCTTCAGAGTTTGTGATCCAGCAGCAAGTGTTTTTTCTTCCATTACCATATTTCGTGACCTGCATTTTAAAAACAATCTTGTCAAGCTAAGAGTTAAATGATGTCTCATGAGCTCCCTCTGCTGGCAAATGCACTCAAGAAAAGGAAAACGCTCCCCTGCTGTACCTGATCCACGTCTTTATTTTCCTTCTTCACACACATTTTCAACTGGACCAAAGTATTATTTCACAAGGTGAAGTCAAGTTAGTACCACAACTGTAAACAAGTCCCACAAAATCTTACATGTGTCGCTACCAGCCTGTTAAAATTTACTTTTTCCCAGCTAATCACACTTTTGGTACCAAGAGTTTTAAAAAAAAAAAAAAAAGAAAATTTTAAAATAAGCTCAAGTAAATCTTTAAAAATGAATAAATCCCACAAATTAAGATCAATGTGTCCAAAAAGTCAGGCGATATTTGTAACATTCCTTCTGGTCAAAAAGTGACCACTATTGTACCAATACTGCTGTTAGAAAACAAAACACTCACAGGGTTTCAAAACCTGAAGAGGGATTTGAGTGATTTCCTCTTGAAGCCAGCTGTCACATCTGTGTACCGAGCAGTTAATCCGATGATTGTCTTCCGTGAATTAACATATGCCAGCAAAGTTTTAGCACTATGTAGTACTATTGCGTACATTAAATACACTTAACGTTACACTTATAAAAGCTCTGCATTGTGTCCCAAAGCTATATTTAATGCAACCGTTTGCCTCCTTACTACACCTTCTTTTAATATTTATTGTGAGAAGGCAAAAAAAACAACAAATTCCAGGGAAGTGACTCAGAAAAATTCACCACAGTTCTGTTTTAACTGGATGGATTACAGGAAGGGGAACAACAGCTAGCTCACGCCAGACTTTTCCATCAATAACAAAGATTACGCACCATCAGATCTGCCCTTTAGATGACCTCTCAGAAGGGTAAGAAAGCAAAGGTGCAACATTTTTGCCAATAACAATGCTGGTTGTCTAACTGTTGCTGGTTTTGCAGATGTTTCGCTCTCATCCCAACTCTCACTCGGAGCCTCTGGACTTGTCTGATGTCAGAACGCAGTCGAAGGAGGCCGACAACACTTTGCAGATGGACTGCGCCTGCTCCTGTTCAGACAGACAGCAGATGTCACGCATCAGGGAAAGGAAACGCACAGTGACCGTGTAAAAGACCTTCCATTTTGTACTTACTGAGCTGCTGCACTGGTACACCCAGATGCTGCACTCTTCTTGCTCTGTGTCAGTGGTTTTCAGAGCCAGCAGGTTCTTCCCCGCGCCTAGCCCGTCATCGTAGCACAGCATACGCACGATCAGGTAGAGAGGATGGCGATGCAGCACATTCTGAGAGTGTAGAACAAAAACACATAGTAGGGGTCTTTTTCAATTTGTTAACTCCGTTTCCAAAAATGATTTGCAAATCATTTGTGTGCCATGTTTAATTTAAGTTAAATTACGTTAAAATTAAACTGTTAAATCAAATCACATCAAAGGTTGGAAGTGTGAAATTTCACTGCACATTCACAGAATTCACGCTCACTTTGAATTTGATGCCAGCAACATTTTTCAGTGCATTGAGGGCAGGAGCATGTTTACCACCCTGTTGCATCACCTCTTCTTTTTAAAATTCAGGTAACCGAGGAGCTCAGTTGTTGTAGTTTAGACACCAAAATGTTCCTCCGTTCTTGGGATACTCTTCGAAATGACTGTGTACCACCTTTCTATTCCTTTACTACTCACACACTGGTCCAGCGACGCCACCTTGACGCCGTACTTGGACACTACGAGAACCATCTCCTCATCTCCGGGAACAAATGGCAGCTTTCCATCTTGCTATGAGAAGAGGAAGCAAAATTTGCAGTACCTTCTCTGTTTTATATCAGAATAATTACAGCATGTTTCCAAGGAGAAAGGTTAAAGTTAAAATGTGCCCAGATCTTTCTCCAGCTTCTTACCTGAGCAGCATCAATGTAGTTGATGAGGTCCAGCGGTTCCTGGAGGGTCTTGCTCATGTCAAACTTTAACTTCTCAATAGCACCCACATATTTCACCCGAAACTCAGCGCATGTCTCAGATGTGTTGTTCCCTATAGACAAAAAACAACAACAACAAAAAAAACACCAGTTAGAAAATTAAACTGCGAGGCTGCTTCAAAATTTTAACAGGAAGTCAAGCTGACCTGAGCTTTTGGTGGAGTCCGTGTCAAGGCTGGCAACAGTACTCGATCTGGAGAGTCCTCCCAAGCTGGAGTCCACAGACTGCAGTGAGACAGAAACATTAGACAGCGCCGCCTTAATGAAACGCAAAGACACACGTGTCTGCATGCTTGTGTTGTTAACCACCTTGCTCTTTGTGCTGATCTCACTGCTTTGCGAGCTGCTGCTGCTGTGGCGCTTTTTGCCTTTCCGGAACATCCTTCACCATGACGACCGCATCCAGCCCTCCAGACCCGCTGACCTGGATCATCACAGGGCTCAGAGTTAAACGCGCAGCATGGCTGCCTTCTCAGGTGTTAATGGAGCCCATAAATAATTAAATGCAGGACACAGGAGCATATACGGTTTGAATAATTGATACCTAGTTTGTTCCTCTTTCTTATAAGAGAAGAAGAAAAATAAAGATGATCCCACACTGCTTAAATGACACTGGGGGTCTGGGCTCTGGGGAGGCCAATCCATGACTGATAGTGTTCTACTGTGTGTTTCTCTACCCTGGTATACTTTTACTGCATTGGCAGTGTTTTTGGGATTACTGTCATTCTGGAAAATAAAGGCGTTGCCAATCAGGCCCTTTCCCGATGGCACTGCCCAGTGGATTAAAATCTGATGGTACTTTTCTGTGTTCATAATTCCATCAATTTTAAAAAGGTCCACAACAGCACTGGCTGAAAAGCAGCCCAAACCATGAGAGAGTAGTGTGTTTTACAGATGGCTGCACACATTCACCATTGGACCGTTCTCCTCTCCTCCTTTATACATGCTGATGACATTCTGAACCACTAATGGCAATTTAAAGAAAGAAAAGATTCATGGGTGTGTGTTTAGTGGCTTCATTGAAAGTAAAATATTAAGAAATGAGGGCTGGCTTAAAACAACTGCTAAATATCTTTCATGAAATTCATGAGATTTCTTGGATATTTATATAATTTGTATTACTTTGGCAAGTACATGTTTCCGGTTGGTTTCTTTTTAAAAAATTAAAAAATAAAAATTGGGCTTTATTTTTATTCTAGCGAACTAAAATCCTTTCCCTCAGTCTTCTAGACCAGTTTTAGTTAAACTATAATAACCTTGAGTCATCCACACAAAAAGACATCCTAATTAAAATAACAACATCCACAAGTGAAAGGTGAGATATTTGTTCGAGTAGTTTCTTCGTGTAGGAAGGTGTACTTGTCCTGGGAACTCTGAAAGCAAAGTTAAACTAAGGCTAGAAAAGCTACAGTATATTCAGTCACCACCGCTGCTAAACCGCATTTCACTTTCAACTTGAGTTTAATCACGTCTGAGTCTGAAAATAACTCAGGACCAGAATACTCAGAATAACAGACGATATAACACTCAAACAAGAGCCTAAATTGATAATATCGATTATAAACACAAATTTGTGAGATTATTTGTACTTTTTAACATTATAGTATAGTATTACAGTACTATTTAACAACGCGTACAACCACCAAGTTTAAAAACAGGAGCACCATTTAAACAGGAAACTACACCTGCAACTGTAACAGCCTCGTTTAGGTGCGGCTTGAACAGCGTGTCTGTAAACAGATGAAGCTAACGGAGTCCCAGGCTACAGACACCAAAGGTTAAGACGCCTATCACCCAAACTACGAGCTGCTCTGTGCTTGTAGTGCTGTAGCTACAAGAAAACCTGAGTGACTCAAACTTATCCTACTCACTCTTGGTCGCATTCATTTTAAAAGTTACAAGCCGAGGACTTCCTCGGAGGGGCTTGTAAAGAGAGTGAATTATCTAACGCTAACATGACTTGAAACATACCTGTTGTAACGAGGTGCTCTCAGTGTACCGTTTATCTGCTTTTCTTCCAATCCACTTTCTATTTATCCAGTTTGACTCTTCGGCTTCCCTTTGAGCTTTGAAGCCTACACCCAACACCACTTAAAGGGGACGCAACGCAGAGGAAAAATAAACACATAAAAATCCTACGAATAATACGGATTATTGTGTCGATACATTGCTGAACTTAAAATAGATAATCCTAAATTGAGCTAATATATTTAACTGCCGTGCCTCTTTTTGCGTCGGGTTGTTTAATAAATGTTAGATCAAAGCTGGTAAAAGCCAACCGACGTGCGTCTCGGAACTTCTGTCACACGACTTGATTCCAGTCGGGCGTATTTTGGACACGCCCCCGGAAGTTCATTCAGAAAACACATTGAGTGCAGTATTATCGGATTTGTTATTATTATTTTTATTTTATTTTTTTGTATTTTAAAAATGACACTAAAATTTTAGAACAGAATGGCCACAAAACGCAAAATAGAGATAATTGTCCCTGCCGAGGAAAGCGACCAGCTCCTGATTCGTCCACTGTGAGTTAATTTCTATTTTTTAGATATATGCACATACATATAAATATTATATTTTATGGCTGATTCATTGTGCCACCATAAAACCACATACATGCACTGATACCGTATTTGGCTCATGTTGCAGCGGTGCTGGGCAGGAGGTTGGGCGGTCATGCATTATCCTGGAGTTCAAAGGAAGGAAAATTATGGTAAAATAAATAATAACAAATAATTGGTTATACACTTATATCAATAGCAATAATAACTATATTACGGTTACCTGTTTGAAGGAGTACAAAGTGCAATTTTTTGTTTTTGATCCATTCATTCAATACAATTAAATTAATTTTATTATTTTATATATTTTGACATATAGTTGCCATTGTAGTATTTCATGTCCGAAAGCAGCATTGATGCAGATTGGATTTAAATGAACAAAGCTGTATTTGTGTGTGGCAGCTGGACTGCGGCATTCACCCTGGATTGGAGGGGATGGACGCTCTCCCATACATAGATTTGATTGACCCAGCTGAGATAGACCTGCTGCTGATCAGCCAGTGAGGCTCAACTGCCCTGTCTCCTTTACATTTTCACATTTTTCCTGCACAGAAACGACAGTTTAGATCTCTAATTATTGCTGGTTTTATGTGTTCTCATTTCAGCTTCCACCTGGATCACTGTGGAGCTCTGCCCTGGTTCCTCCAGAAGACCAGCTTTAAAGGGAGGACCTTCATGACTCATGCCACTAAAGCCATCTACCGCTGGCTCCTATCAGACTATGTTAAAGTCAGGTAGGGGCAAAGGTGCCTAGAGACAATTACCTTTTAATTGCAGTGCAGCATACAGTCATATTTTTATTATTATTGCAGTAACATCTCGGCAGATGACATGCTTTACACTGAAACCGACCTGGAGGAGAGCATGGACAAGATAGAGACAATCAACTTCCACGAGGTCAAAGAGGTGGCTGGGATCAAGTTTTGGTGCTACCACGCTGGTCATGTGCTGGGAGCTGCTATGTTCATGATCGAAATAGCTGGAGTCAAAGTAAAATTGCTGTTGTTTAATCGATAATGATAAGAAAGGATTGTTCGCTTAATTTTTTTTAAAAAGCTAACCTACATGTATATTCCCCATCTCCTTTTCCCTCCAAAGCTTCTGTACACAGGAGACTTTTCCCGCCAAGAAGACAGGCACCTCATGGCAGCTGAGATCCCCAGTGTCAAACCTGACATCTTAATCATAGTATGACATTATTTAACTATAATAAGTCATATTGAACACCTTTTTAAAAGGCTCCGTAGGTGATCGAAACATAGTCAGAAACTATTATTTGTCTTTCTGCAGGAGTCCACCTACGGCACTCACATCCATGAAAAAAGGGAAGAGCGAGAAGCTCGGTTCTGTAACACCGTCCATGACATTGTCAACAGAGAGGGTCGCTGTTTAATCCCTGTGTTTGCTTTGGGACGAGCACAGGAACTGCTGCTTATCTTGGGTTAGAAGTCATGTTTGACTCCCTGATACTGAAAATGTGATAATGTGTGTCAATATTGTTAACCTCAATGTTCAAATTTATGTTTAGCACTGGATTTCCTCTGATAGTTATGACTTTGGTTATTTGTCTTCTCTTTATCCCATTATCACTCATAGAAGTCTGTAAGATTGGGTTTAATGTTCTCTTGCAGACGAGTACTGGCAGAATCACCCAGAGCTCCATGACATCCCCATCTATTATGCTTCTTCCCTGGCCAAGAAGTGCATGGCTGTGTACCAGACATATGTTAACGCAATGAACGACAAGATCCGCAAGGCCATAAATATCAACAACCCTTTTGTCTTCAAGCATATCAGCAATCTGAAGGTAGAGACTGTCACAGAAACCCTGTGCATATTCTCAGGCTTGACTATCTCTCTCCAAAAATAAAGCAGCACTGTCTATTCTTTCCAGAGCATGGATCACTTTGATGATATTGGCCCCAGCGTGGTGATGGCGTCTCCGGGCATGATGCAGAGCGGGCTCTCCAGGGAGCTCTTTGAGAGCTGGTGCACCGACAAGAGGAATGGAGTTATCATCGCCGGTTACTGCGTGGAGGGCACACTCGCCAAGGTTAGAGCACAGCAGGACAGCAAAAAAAAATTTTCTGAGCAAAGTGGGAAAAGATGCTGTGATCTAATAATCGATATGCTGATTCAATTGCACCAGATTGCCGTTATTTACAGCAATTTTCAAGCCATCAAATTTAAAACTCAGAAGCTGTGACAAAAGACAGGAATTACTCATTTTTTAAAGAAAATAAATTAAGTTGCCACAAGAAGAAGGAAAAAAAGTTTTCAGTGTTCTTTGTTCATTTTCTCTAATAAAAATGAATCGAACATGTGAAGTTTTTAGGTCATTAATTTGGCAAAGCAATCAAACTGAAGGCTCTAAAAGCAATTTACGTGCCATTTTCTTTAACTATTTTCTAAATCCTTTCACTGACTAAATGATTTATCAAGAAGATAATTGTAAAATCAGTCCTCAGTTATTTGCACACTCTACAGCACATCATGTCTGAGCCCGAGGAGATCACCACCATGTCGGGACAGAAGCTGCAGCTAAAGATGTCGGTGGACTACATCTCCTTCTCCGCCCACACTGATTACCAGCAGACCAGCGAGTTCATCAGAGCCCTCAAACCGCCACATGTGGTATGAGAAGAAAACAGTGTGGTGAAATTCACAGTTCTCTTGACTCGTCTTTTTTTGTCCTTTGCATAAAATGTTGCACATGTTTAATTTCAGATCCTGGTACATGGGGAGCAGAATGAGATGGCGCGCCTGAAAGCCGCGCTGATCAGAGAGTACGAGGATAACGACGAGGTTCACATCGAAGTCCACAACCCTCGCAACACTGAGGCTGTCACGCTGAACTTCAGAGGAGAGAAGCTGGCTAAGGTGCAGTACGCTTTTTGTGATCAGCAGTCGCTGAATTGTGCGTATGCTTTTTAATGACACTGTTAAAAATGACAAATCCACTGAAAATGGATACACTTCTCTTCTCAGGTGATGGGCTCACTGGCTGATAAGAAGTGTGTTCAGGGTCAAAGGGTATCAGGCATACTGGTGAAGAAGAATTTCAACTACCACATCCTCAATCCCTCTGACCTTTCCAGTAAGTTCACTTTCATTGTCCCCAGATGGAGAACAGGGCCACCAAAGCATTTTAGTAGCGTTGATGCTTCATGACTCTGTCATTGTTTTGGGGTATTTGGCCTCAAAACTAAACCAAAGTAGACTATGAATGAATGAATGAAACATTCCTCCTCTCGGAGCTGTACTGACCTGATCTGTCTGTTCTGCAGCGTACACAGAGCTGGCCATGAGTACAGTGAAACAGACCCAGGCCATCCCCTTCACTGGACCCTACTCACTGCTTGTCTGCCATCTGAGGAATCTCACAGGTAAGACTGCGTGACCATTTCTGTGGGAATCTCGATGACCATCTCTGCAGACAGTAGACTGTCTGAGACCATCCAAACTCATAAAAAGAAACAAAAAAACACAACTGCCCACATTGTTGCAGTTTGACACGTACTGCAACCTTTTGAGTTTTGTCAGCGTGTGAGTGATTTTTACCCCGTAGTGGTGACCGTCTTTCTCAGGTGATGTTGAAGAGCTGGACGGAACTGAGAAGAACACTTTGAAGATCTTTAAAAACATCACTCTAATCCAAGAGGCCGGCATGGTGCTGCTAGAGGTGAGAGCCCACAACGTAGCGCTGTGCTTTTCACACCAGTGTGCAAAACTGGGAGTCCTAAATGTATTTCTTTAGAGGATAGACACAGGGTTTGATATCACTGAAACACTCTAATAATCCTTTTAACAAGGTAAGAAGGTGAACACTGCACCAGTGTGCCACGTAATAGCAACTACTCATTTATGTTTTCTGCTGCTTTCCACGTGCATGTGTCCAGTGAACTACAATCCTGGGTTTGGTTCGGTGCAGACTATTGACTGGATCACTCTCCTTTGTAGCCATATAAAATCTAAGGGACAACTTTATGATTGGTTATTTCTGCTCCTAGCCACAGATTTTTAAAGGGAGTGTACGTTGTGATGCTCAGAGACAGCTTGGGACTTGTGTTTTATTAATTTGTCTTTATCTGCTGTTTCAGTGGATAGCTAACCCTCTAAATGACATGTATGCTGATGCTGTCACCACCGTGGTACTGGAGGTGCAGTCCAACCCAAAGGCTCAAAAAGGTCAGCTTGGTTATATAGACCCATATAAAAGATGGATGTAGGTAAGATGAAATCGCACACTGGTTTGTTCACACACACTTTGAAGCCTGAAATTAAACAGTTTGGCTGTGACATTTGAGCTAAGGGCTGTTGAAATCCCCAATCCACCTGATGTCATAGAAGTCATAGTCTTGGTGATTCTGGCCATTAGATTGTTTCTTTAATCATTTCTTTTGGTCGATGATCATGCACTCCTTGTTAGTTTTTGGTTTTTATGACATATTAAGTTCCCCTTTGTTTTTCTCCTTGCTATAATCAGGACCTTTGGATGTGTAATACACCTATTATAGTCTAGCATCCAGAAACTGCACAAATGGATTGGGTTCTGTGCACAAAGTACTCATGCACTATATTAACAGTTCACTCAGAACTTTATATATGGGATTGTTATCACGAATACCCATGAAACACCTGGAGTTGCTTCATGGCACACTTTTTGGGAATTATTGTCTTTAATCCTGCATTTGTGTGATTGAAAAGTGTGTGCAATGACACAGTTTTAAAGATTTGGCCTAAATAATTCTGGAGTGAATGAGCCTAAACATGATGACCGGACTAGTGACACCATATAACCTGTGACTCTCACACATGCACGTATGACTTGCCAGTTTCAGCTGAAACAATTTCAGTGTTTCAAACCATGTTCCAGAGTTTTTAGTTCACCGTTCATGAGGTTTCAAGAAGAAAATGAAAGACAGATCTGAATGTTTGAAAGTGTTTTGGAAAAACTCTGTAAAGATTAGATGAACAATACTCAAAGGATAAATCCAACTGGTTTATTTTGTTAGATAAGTTGAACAAAAAGTTAAACAAGCAAGTAAATAAAGAAACAAGGTAAAATGAAGTAAGAGCAAAAAAGTTAACAAGTAAATAAAGAAACAAGGTAGAGGAGAGAAAACCCCAACAATCCCCTCTGAGCAAGCACTAGGCGACAGTGGGGAGGAAAAACTGCCTTAAAACGGGCAGAAACCTCCGGCAGAACCAGGCTCAGGAGGGGGCAGTCAACTGCCGGGACTGGTTGGGGGGGTGAACAGAGGTGGAGCAAGACGAGGCTACATCAGTTGAAGAAGCAGCAGAGTTCCTCTTCCGGAAAAAGCTGAAGAATTTTTTCTTCTTTTTCATGGACTTTTCCACGAGGGCCTTTTTCTCCAGGATGAGGGTTCTCAACTCATCGATGGTTTCTGTGTTTTGCCTCTCAAGTTTCTTGCATGTTTGTTCCACCTGTTCTAATGTTGCTTGTGTTTCTTCAAGCTTTTCTTTGAGGTCTTTGGATGTTGCCTCCTGTGTCAGCTTTGCCTTCTGCAGGTCTGCATTTCTCAGTTGATCTTCTTTGTGCAGGCCTTCTAGCTGCTCATTTCTTTTCTGGATGTCGCGGAGCGTACACTGCAGGTCTTCATGCGTTCTGTCTTATTTTTGCTTTTGGGCCTGCATTTCTGTGTTTTCCCGCTTCAAGTTGTTGAATTCCAACAATATCCCCTTAATGAGCTCTGAGTTGTTTTTTGCCATTTGATCGATCCTTTTCTGCATCTGTGAGCATCGTTTTTCCAGTGTTTCCTTTTCTCCCTCCAGCTCACTTGTTTTGACCTTCAGTTCATTACAGAATTCTTGCATTTTTTGATTTTTACTCTCAAAGTCCTTGATAATGCACTTTTCTTCTGTCAGTCTTTCTTGCTTTTGCTCTTTCTCTTGAAGGAGGTCTTTCTTTTGGACCAGTGTTTGATCCAACCTTACCTTCACCATTCTGTACTTTTCCTGCATGCCTTGGAGTTCGCGCTGCAGGTCGTTTTGCTTTGTGTCCTGTTGTTCCTTCTGTTGGAGGACTTCTTTATTTTTTTCTTCAGCTTCATCAAGCTTTTTTTGGAGCAGGTGATTCTTTTGGTCCATGTATTAGAGATCCCACTCTATCTTATCAATCGTCGCTTTCCTGCCTTGAAGCTGCTCGGACATTTCTTTAACTTCAGCGCTCTTTTTCTTGTTTTCTTTGATGAGGAATACAATCTGCTCTCTGGCTTGAGCAAACTTGATCCCCCAGCCCTCATTAATAATGTTGATGTCGGGCTGGCGCTGTAGTGTTTCTTCCAGGTGTTTGTTTTGTGCTTCCATTTGTAAGCACTTCTTCTCCAGGTGACGTTTTTCTTCTTCAATTTGTTGAATTTTGTTCTGGAGATGGTTGTTTTCATTCCTACTCTCCTGTAATGCCCTTTGGATGGATAAGAGGCCATTTGGAGAAATTGGCCGGCCACGCGTTGAAGGAGAGGCGGCGTAATCTTTTTGTCTTGGTTGCCGTAATCTTGGATACATGTTGGCGTTTGTATCCGATGACTCTGAGAGGTTTCCAAATTTTTCTGTAGTGAACGTTTGAAGGCTGCAAACAAACGAACTAAAAATTGCTGTTTCTCACCCCTACTTAAGGAAAAACTTCAAAGGATCAAAGATCCTTGTGACATCATCACTCCTAAGCCAATCAGATTGTCACATGACATTTTGAAATGTGGAATGGGGATATATATCTACGTGACAGAGCTATAATAAATGTTTAGTTTTTTTTAATCATCCTACTTTTTATAAAAGGGAACATTATTTAAAGAATATGTATTTAATTAAAAAACTCTGTATTCATCTAAAGGGTATAACAAGAAGGGTGACCTTCCTGCTCGAAAATGAAATGACCAAAATAAATGTATTTCTCTGCAATTACAAACTCTGTGTAAACAGTCTTGGTGTCAAAATAAAGCTAACACTGGTGAGATGTCATCAGAGCTGTAAATATTACTGCAGAAGTTACTGTGACTCAAACATAGAAAATTTGATTTTTTATTTCCCTCACCTAATTTTTAAAAGTATTTTATAGCAGCGGTCCCCAACCCCCGGGCCTCGGACCGGTACCGGTCCGTGAGTCGTTTGGTACCGGGCCGCGAGAGTTGAGGCTCAGGTGTGAAATGTATGGTTTTCAGGGTTTTTATCGGTTTTCAGCGTTACTTTGTTATCGTTTTTATTGTTTACTCGGTTTTCCTGGGTCTCTTCACGTGTGTTATGAATAAATTTTCTTTTTTTCGGTACCGGTACTAGTTTTATTTTGTTGTATTTATCCGCGACACCTTAAAGGCCGGTCCATGAAAATATTGTCGGGCATAAACCGGTCCGTGGCGCAAAAAAGGTTTTATAGCATATAACACCTTTGAAAATATGCTTTGGTTCCCATTTAAGTCCAGAAAATCCTAAATCAAGATATGGATATTACCTGTCCACAGATTCATGGTGACGTAACTGCTCTTTTAACTGTCTGGTGTCTTTGCTTTGTTTGTTGTTTGCAGACATGGTTTACATGAGCTTTTAGCTGAGATTCAGAGGTTTCTGTGGACACTACTCATGTCAGCACTTATATTTCGGACCTCGTGTTATAATCGATTAAACGCGATCTCCTCCCTTTTGCCCCCATTTTTGATGTTTTGGGTGCAAATGATCAGGCATTACATTCTCATAATAAATCAGATAAGATACTGCAAATAATTAAGCATACTATACTTTGTCATATATATTATGTTACATGTGACCATAATTTAAAAAAAATATTTAAAAGATATATAGTCTTAGTCTTTAATTGAAGAATGTTTTTACTAAAGTCATAAATCAAATGAAAAGCAGGGAAATTATAACATAAAAACTGACATTTTTTGCTGTAAGAGGAGTCGCCCCCTAAGGGCCATTAGAAGTACTGCATTGGTTTCACATTTCAGAACTCGATGTTACATCCATCTTTTAAACACAGTTAACAAAGCGCCATCGCCATTAAGCACGTGGTGTACACGTGTGTTTAGTTGCTGCTGTAAGTTTGAGGCGGGTGCTATCTGGTTAATGCCAGTGATCTGCTTTCTGCCTTATGAGCAGTGATGGAGACCCAGAGCAGCACTATGGACATGGATGTTTTCCATACTCGGCTAGAAGTCATGTTGCAGTAAGTGACAGAATAAATCCATAAAACATTTTTATAATGCAGTAGCATGAATATTTTTATGGAAATGAAGTTCCTCGGATAAATAGTTGCTAAGCTCTTAATGAATTATGTTATTTGTCTGCTGTCTGTTTTCAGGGACATGTTTGGAGAAGAATGCGTGAACTTCAGCGATGGTAAAATCATCTCTGTGACTGTGGACGGGAAGACGGTGCACATTTGCTTGAAAACAAGGGTGAGGGTCTTTTGTCCTGTTAATGGGAGCTGCTGATTTGGTGTTTGAGTATGTCGCTGACTTCTTATCCCCTCACCAGTCTGTGTGCTACGAAGATGAATGCACAGAGGACGATTCACTCAGAGAGATGGTGGAACTGGCGGTGCAGCGGCTCTATGACGCTCTAAACCCCGTTATCTGAAGAAAGACACACACCTGCCTGCGGGTCTCCAGACATTGTTAGTGATCAGATATACACACACAGTTGGGACATCGTGTTAATGTAGATTAAAAACAAAATGCTGTGATTTGCATTGAAAAACACATTTTATCCACAGAGCATAGAAAACATCAAATGTTTAAACTGCGAAAATGTATGATTAGCTCAAGACGAGCTCATTTTTACTTGGATGGCAGCATCACTTCTTAGGAAAGTTGGAACAGTCATGTTTATCCACCAGATTGTCTGTTTTATGTATTGTAGATGATGAGACAGTCTTCGTAATTTTACAGAGGAACATTCTGAAATTGTTCCACAGTTTACAGAGCTGTTTCACAGACTGAAGAAACACAGTAACAAGTGAGCAAGACTGACTTGCGAGAATAAGCTATGTGATGTTATTTAACAGATTCTTGTGTTGTTTGTATTGTAAGCACTTTTAATTATAAAATACATCATTATGTTAACTGCGTTTGAGTGTAGATTCACTGCAGGTTTCATTTGACCTGAGTTCATTATTAATATGCACTGATATGACTTGTTTACTTTTAAATGTGATGATGTGTGTGAATTTCTAAATGCACTACATGTGCTGTAAGTATTTGTTGTTTTAAGAAGGCTTCTACTTTAAAAACAGTGTTGTGTTTACTTTTGTCGATTTTAAATATACAGTATTCATTGTAATCGTGTGATCTTTGGACATACACATGCTTGTTTTATGTAATTTAATATTTATTTTTGTTTTAAAATCTGTTCTCACTAAAAGCACTACATGCATTGACAAAATCAAATAAAAAGAGGCAACACAAACAGTGCCCATAAGTCTTTTATTCATTAAATATCTGAAAAAATATACCCAGTAATTTCACAATAAATATAATCAAAGGCACATTCTTTAAAAATAACCATCTGATTTTAACCATAAAGTTGCTTTAATTCCCATTTTGGCTGGACTTTCAAGATATTACCACACCCTTTACTTATATTACTATAAATATGTCATAAATAGTAACACATTACCATTGAAGCTTGGCTTGTCATTAACATTTGTATAATTTCTACCAGACAAATGACTTTATTAAAGCCAAAGGAGCTGAAGTGAACGGTTGTAAACCAACCACCGAAGCGCTGCTGTGCAAAAGGTAATACAGGATGAACCAAGACCACAAGTGATTTCTATTTTGTCATATTTAACCTCTTCTATATGATGTATTCACAAACAGCAAATGTGCATGTTGCACATATAACTTTTTTTGCTGATCAAAGCTCCAGAATGAGCTATTTTTAACAACACATTTGAACGGGGAAAAAAAAAAGCTTTAACTAATGGATGCTTGTTGTTTATTTTCATGACAATTTACTACCCGACTTAAAATTAGGTGAAATGTTTAATAGTGTGATCAGTGGAGGAGTTTCAAGGGGGACCACAGTGTCCCTCATTTCCCAGCAGATTTATTCATCCCCGTTTTAAGTTGATTAGTAAACCTATGGCTACCACCAGCAGCATACCATCTCCCAGCTCCATCATCTTGCCCATTTCCTTCTCGCCTATAGTGTCCTGTTTCTTCTTCAGTATCTCCTCTTTGCGGACTCGGATGTCTCTTTGCCTCTGCAGCTGCTCGCTGTAGTGGGACTTGTAGAACTGGTCGAAATCAAAGATGCCTCCTCGGCCGTCTGGGTCCACCACGGAGCGTCGGCTGTCGGTTTGCCGTCTGCCTGCGCTCCCGCTCGTGTCCTTGACGGAAGGCCTGACTGTAGCGGTGAGGTCTGCCAGACTCAATAGTCCCAGGTCATATTTCTTCCTGAGCCCCTTGTTTCCCAGCACAGTGTAGGCCTCGCTGATCTCCGAAAAGCGGACTGTGGCCTCTTCGCTGCCAGTGTTTCTATCCGGGTGGTAGGTGAAGGACTGCTTGTAGTACGCTGTTTTTATCTGGGTTCGAGTGGCGGAAGGTGCCACTTCAAGGATATCATAGTAGCCAGTTTTGGTTTTGTAAAGAGGCTCGGATCCATCACCGCTGTAAGCCCTGATAAATGACCGCTGCCCGTGTTGCCAGTACAAATGCTGACTATAAGGGCTCTGCTGTCGGCGGAAAGTGCGGGGCGAAGTCCTCCAAAACCCGGCGCGTCTCCACTGTCGAGACAGATTCCTGTTTTCTCTTTGTACCTGGTTCTTATTATAAAGAGAAAACTCCTCAGGAACATAGTAATGGTAATTTTCTGCAACCGCTCCGTTCTCCCAAATAGCACCAAGCACCGGCTTTACACTTGTGTAACCGTCCCGAGAAGCTAGAGCACAGTCTGTGTGCGCGGCGTCTTTGGCTCCATACGGCCTGCCATTATGACTATCACCCCAAAGAAGCCCTGCTGGCAAAGGCGAACCGTGTGAGGCACCTTTCTCGTGTTTACTGTGGCTGACACGTAGGCAGTAGTTATTTAATTTGTGTAAGAAACCGTGCGCCCTCCTTCCAAAACAACTCCTGACCTCCGCCATGTTTCCTCTGACGAGTGCTATGTTCGAAGCGTGTGTCGGGTAATCTCGGGGAGTTTTTGTCTTCTTCTTCTGTATAGGGTTTACTGGCGGTCGGCAAACAGCAAAATGGTGCATTACCGCCACCAACTGGTGTGGAGTGTGGACTGAAAGAAAGAAAGAAAGAAAGAAAGAAAGAAAGAAAGAAAGAAAGAAAGAAAGAAAGAAAGAAAATCCAAATTCTCCCGAACAAATGGGTCTGCCTTAAAAACCAAAATACAGCCTGATAACTTTCACCTATAGAGGTCGTGCGAAACAAATCAAGTCGAACTTCACTTCCAATATAAAAGAAAAAAAAAAGAAAAAAAAGGGAAAAAAAAAAGTATTGCTATTTATTGAATACTTTCTCTCTTTTTAAACTGGGACGTAGAAACACTGAAATAAGAGGTCATGCATAAATAAACTAAAAATCAAGACACTTATATGTAATCAATTATCATCTAGCTTCTTAATGAGAGAAAGGTGAAGCCAGATACATCAGTAAAAAATATGGACACTCTAAGTGACTTAACAACAGTGATGGGAATAAAGGCGTTACAACTAACAGCGTTACTAACGGCATTACTTTTTTCAGTAACGAGTAATCTAACTAATTACTATTCCTATCGTTACAACGCCGTTACCGTTACTAACAAGAAAATGCGGAGCGGTCACGTTACTATTTTTCAACAAACAGACGGTTGAAGCTGTGTTTAGGTTACTGCACCTTATATCAGTTGCACAGAAGTAGCTGTAAGTAATGGCAATCACTTTCTGCCCAACGATCACTTTTTTGCACAACACCTGGAGCTAAGGGGGCAAAAGAATCGCATGAGTGCTGCTGTTTAACTGAGGAAGAATAAAGTAGTCGTAGTCGGTAAGCCAATCACATGACCACTTCAAGATGACAAAGCAACAAGGTGATATTTTTAAATTTTGAATTTTTAAATTGTGTTGATAGGCCACGTAAAACCAGAGTCATGATAAACAATATATACATGGCGTTTTTTCCTCAATAGTTTTGTCAAGTTTACTGTCTAAGGACAGCGCTAGCAAGCACTCTGCTTATGACCAAAAAAAGAAAACAAAAACCCACCCCTTTGGTGTTGGTGGAAAAATTCACAATGTCCACCAATCAAAAACTGATAGGGCAACCTGACATTTGGTTGTTTAGGAAGAGGGGGAAGTTTTAGGAGTGATGAGAGAGAGAGAGAGCAGAAAAAGAGAAAGAGAGCGAGTTTTGAGATGTGAGAGGTTTGTGACGCTTAACATGTTTGGAGTGTGTAGTTAATGTGTTGTCTCGTGTAGTTAGTTAGTGCGTAGTGTTGTGTGTGTGTGTCATAACAATGAGGTGACTGCTGTCTGCAGGTATCAGGCTGTGATGTTCTCCTTTATAGTGGACAGAAATTATTTTTTCGGAGTGGCACAAATAATTTGTGTGGCATCTTATTGAATGCAGAACAGCTGATTGTTCTGTAAATAGTTTGAAATGGTTATTTAAAAAAGGGTAAAAGGTAAATGGCTGCAAATAACTTTGTCTGCGAAACTTGTGCATATGATTTTAAAATTGGCAATTTATATTAAAGTTATGAAATATGATTAAATAAACATGTTTGTGGTTGTTACAAAAAACTTTTCTACTTGGGATTTATGTTTTTTGTCTGATTTTGGATCAATTTTATTAATACAGTATGTCAAAATGAAAACATAACTGTAAATTCAAACACGTGAGGTTGTGCTGAAAACAATGATACCAAACAAGGCAAAGTAAATAGTTTTTAACGGTGAAATGTAGAGGAAACATCAAATGTAATGAAAAATGACCAATTATACCCTGGACCCCAGAGGGTTAATTTTTTTTTTTAAGTAACGCAATAGTTACTTTATAAGTAATTCATTACTTTTAGAATATTGTAACTCAGTTACCAACTCAGTTACTTTTTTGAAGAAATAATTAGTAACTATAATTAATTACTTTTTCAAAGTAACTTGCCCAACACTGCTTACCAATATAAATATCACTGAAAAATGATATGACATATATTAGTGGACATGCAAATGTCAGACTTTAATGTCAATTTTATTTCTATAGCACATTTGAATGCAACAAGGTTGAGCAAAGTGCTTTATAAGTTGGTCAAACCAAAAAAGATAAAACCGTAGATCGATCGAATTAATGGAATAAATATGGAATAAAAACAAACAAAAACAATAAAATGAGCTATATTGGTGGCGGGGTTAGCACAGAGAGACAGATAACCATTCACCATCCACAATCATAACATAAAAAAAACACATGGTACTCAAACTTAACCCAAGTTAAAAAAAAAAGAAAAAAAAAAGCGACCAGAGCAAAACAAAACACACAAGTAAAATATATGTGTCAAAAACAAAGACATAGCCTAACATATTAGAAAACCTAGCCTTATTGTAAGGCTGTATTTGTTGTTTGGTTAAAATGTAACTAGTTATAAAAACATTATAACTTGACTGACTTAAATTTCATAATTTCTAGAAGATTCTTTTGTCCTCAAATATAATGATTAAATAATAACAATTTAACGTATATATTTTGACAAATCTATTCTAAATCAATTAAAAAAAAAAAAGAATGCATTTTTATTGTGAAGGACGCCGTTTGATCCTAACCGGAAGTGAGTGCGGTCTTCTTTGTCGTCGTAAAACATTTCATACCAGCGTTTCGGATCCACTTAGTGCCTGCGTTAACAAATGCAGCGATGCCCCTTTTTTATGGTCTTTCTCAGGTAACTTCAGCTACTGACTTAGTACACTGACTGCATCATGGTTAACCTCTGCTGTCTCTGCTGCGGTGAACTCCCTGAACCCCGCCCCCCTCCTCCGGGAGCAGCGCGGGACTCCCGCTCCGCACAGCAGCAACATCAGCAGCAGCAGCCTGCTGGCTCCGGCCCAGACGCCTCGGGGCAGAGGGGGCCACCAAAGGGGGGAGCGAACGGAGCGCTATTAGGAGCGAAGCAAGTGAATAAAAAGGAGTGAGCTTCCAGTTTCTCTCGGACATGCGAAAAAGTGCAGCATGCTCTCATCCGATCAGGACTCTGCGGAGGACGCGGCGGCCAGCGGTCTCAATGATGTTGATGGAGAAGAGGAGGAGGAGGACTCACCGGCTGAGAGTGATGTCCCGGAGGAGGTAAGAGCAGACAGATGTAGTCATTATTTTTTCTTCTCTGATAACTTCCAGAAAAGTAAGTAGTAGGTAATAAAGAGCCATATGTTCATTGTTCAAATGTAGGAGGAAAAGCCACACAAAACATGCGGTTTTGTTTCATTACTGCCTTTTTGGTGCCCCGTGCAGTCATCTCTGTGCCATCACTTTCACCTGCAGCCAAACAGCATCATTGCTTCTTGAAATGTCACAATAGTTAATTTGACATAGTGGCAGCACACTCGAGTGATGTGGAAAAGTACTGTAACGACAAAAGCACAGATTATAGTCTTGCACAACACAAGTTTACATGCATGTGTCTGCATTAGTTCCTCCACGCCCTTGGTGTTTACTGTCATCGCGTAATTACTGTGCTTCTGTCTGCAGGGGGATGACTCTGACCACATTTCTGTGGTTGCAAACAACTTGTGCCTATTTTTCCCTTACATTTCCTGAGTTCAGCTTCCTGTAAACTGTCTCCATGACCAAGGATCTAGCATATATGAGTCAGCTTTTCTTTTTTATTAAAGGGTAACCTTTTTCAGATGTCGCACCTATGATGTCTGCAGTCACAAGGCTTGGGCCGCTTCAAAGTCCGCCCTCTCTGGTTCACAAGAACCGAATCCCTCATTTGCTCCACAAATAACTCAGGTGGAACCGGCAGTGTAAGGCATCTCCACCCCTGTGGCAGTGCAGTAATGAATGGCTGGCTGTCAGGATAAATCCTTTCACTCCATAAAACACCAGAGGTAGTCAATGTGGAGGAATATCACCACGAGACAAAAACAAATTTAAGCATTTGAAATCAGGAATCTCAGATAATTGCTTGACAAAATGCAGTCAATTTAATTTCAGTAAATAGTCTGAGCTAAGGTTCTCTTTATGCACTCTGGAAGTTTTGACTGTTAGTGTTACTGATGAAATAGCATTCAGCCAGTGTGTTTGCTGAATAGGACTGTTTGACCGCTGCTCAGTTTTGCAAATGGGAGCACTTTATGTTTCTGTTTGGGCGCTCCGCTCCAAACCTCCCAGTGCTCCGCAGAGTGATGGATGGGTTTGTGACAAAGTGGTAACAAGAGAAGCTTTCAGGACATGTACTCAAGGGAGAGTGAAAAAAAGTGGAAAAAAAGATACTTTTACCCTACTATTTCTTTGGGTAGCTAAAAGCTTTGAGATATATTTTATTCTTTACTAAGAACAGTATAGGCCAACTGCAAGTAGAATAAAATGGACATGTTCAAGAGAAGTACTGGTGCTTCATAACTGAAATTAACTGTGGTCCATCTATAAATTTTCTTAACTGCTTATCCTGTTCAGAGGTTGCGGAGGATGGAGTCTGTCTCAGCTGTTATGGGGCAAAATGAGGGCTGCAACCTGGACAAGCAGACACCTACGGCAAGTTTAGAATCACCCATTAACCTAACATGCAGGTTTCTGGAGGAAGTCAGAGTACACGGAGAACATACAGCTCCATGCAGCCTCACCCAGCTGGTGCATGTGAAGCCAGGACCTTCTTTGTGTGAGGAGACAGAGCTATGAGCCACTGTGAACCCACTGTGTTCAGTTACAGTCGACCTCTATTTACTTTAGCTGTAATTTAGCTGTTAATGCAACTAAAATGTGTTGTTTGGAGATGGAACAAACAAACTGCTTCCATTATTGATAACTGGTGGAACTTTGTTTTGCAAAATAGCATGAAAAAAGCTTGTATCCATGCCGACACTTCCATTAAGAGTCTTTCTTTCAGGAATAAATCTTGTTTCTCTCTCAACATCATGCAATACTTGATTTCTGCCACTTTATTTTTTACCTTTATTATGGTGATCAGATTTTTACGAATACACCTGACCTTACCTAAAAAGATCAGATGCTGTCTGCCGTTGTTATTTACATTTTTATCAGATTCTATCATAGTCATGTACACCATTGTTCTCTGTATGCTGCTGTTAAGCGGCTGTCTCTGTGCGCCCGCAGGCACAAACGTTTGTCTCCAGACTCAGAAGAGAATTAGAAAATAAGACTCTTTAATAAGCAGCCGCTATTATCCAGGAACAATCTACAGAAGGTGGTCCTCCACAGTAACCGGTGTAGGATCAAGAAAAAAGTTCCCTTGATCTGCTTAATTGCTCTCATAATTGCTCTTGTTTTTGATATGGTATTGCATATGATCCGGTTAACTCACTTGTACATGTTTTACTTACATTACAGTCCCTGCTGAATCCCAGTGTTCTTCCTTCAGTGTGATTTTCTCTGTGCTTAGGTAGGGAAAAAGCGCTTCGATTTATAGCTTAACCACTTTCATTTGCATTTCTGCTGCGAGCCTTAAAATCGCTGCCATGTTTAGCGGGTTCATTGCTTTAAGTGTGTTTTTTCATTACTCTCCCCTTCATTTCTTTTCCATCCCTTTCCCTCGCTCTCTCTTTCTCTCTGCAGCAGCGTCCAGTCAAGCAGTCCCTGGGTGCTTGCGTCTGTCGGGAGTCCCACTGGCGCTGCCTGGTGCTCTCCCTGCTCATGTACAGCTGCCTGGGTGCAGTGGCCTGGTGTAAGCTGACCCGGGTCACCAAGATAAGCTTCAACTCTGCCCTCACCTCCTCTTTAACATCCTCCTTTACCTCCTCCCTGCGGGGCGCCTCTGGGGTGGGCATCGGAGGACACGCTATGATCTACCACGACAGCCCCTGCTCGGACGGCCTCATCTACATCCCCCTGGCCTTCCTGCTCATGCTCTACGTGCTGTATATTGTGGAGTGCTGGCACTGCAGGGCCAGGAGCGAGCTGCAGTGCAAGGCAGACGTGGACAGCGTGTACGAGCGGGTGCTTCGGATGCAGCGGGCCCAGCCTTGCATATGGTGGAAAGCCATCAGTTACCATTTTGTCCGGCGGACACGACAGGTGACCCGGTATCGTAACGGGGATGCGTACACCACCACGCAGGTGTACCACGAGCGAGTCAACACTCACGTGGCCGAGGGCGAGTTTGACTACAGCCACTGTGGCATGAAGGATGTATCACGTGACCTTAGAGGCCTGGAGAGGCATCCAGCCATTCGCCTGCGCTTCACCAAGTGTTTCAGCTTCACCGAGGCGGGCCCAGAAAATGATTACCTCAGCCAGAGAGCCAGGTTCTTCTCTGAAATCGAAGGTTTGGATGATTACATGGAGGCTCGGGAGGGGATGCAGCTGAAGAATGTGGACTTCAGAGAAAACCTCTTAGCCTATGTAGACCCAGACAGCATGCCTTGGTACACTTCCCAGGTTGCCTTCTGGCTGGCAGCTCTGCTCATGCTTTCCTGGCCTCTAAGAGTGCTCACGGAGTACCGCACTGCTTACGTGCACTACCGCATCGAGAAACTGTTTGGGTTGGAGTACACCCACAGCAGCCCCTCCCCTCTAGATGAAGACAGGCCTGTGGGGAGAAATATTGGTTGCGTTATTCCCAGAGTTGACACGCTGGACAGCACTGAGATGGAGTGGCACATACGCTGCAATCGCCAGGTGATTCCCAGCTACTCTGAGGCGATGCTGTTAAACATGAGGACAGGGGCTTCTAATTCATTACAAGACACGTCTTCCTCTAACTGCCTTCTACTGGACAGCAGCCAGACTGCTGAGAGCTACGGAGCGCTCCAAAGCCAGGACGACTGCGAGCAGTGCAGCGAGCTGAGCGGACAAGGAGCTGGAGGAGGCAGGAGGAGGACGATCACCAGCTCCAGCTGCTCCTCCATCCTGTCCTGCCGCGGAGCGCTGTTCCACTCGCACCTCTCCTTGGACACTTCTCGCTTTTCCCTCTGCCGCATGTACGGCTCCCATCGAGGGAGTCGCAGCAGCAATCTGACGGAGCCCTGCTGCGCGGACGAGCAGTGCTGCCGGTCGGACTCCAGCCAGCTGGCGCTCAGCAACAGTCCACCAACGTACAGAGACGCACACTTCTTTCCTGTTCTCATTGTGCACCGGTCCGAGGGCAGCGAAGGCGGGAGGGAAGTGAGGCGCTACTATGTACGGAGGGGGTCATCCTGTGTGGAGACGGCCTTGTGAGACAGTGGTTAATATCAGATATGATGGAGGGTATGGTGGGGTTCATTGCTATGTGGATCAAATATGCACTTTTAGCAAGTTTCACAGTAAAAAGAAATTAAAACAAAAGGAAACCAAGAGTGTTAATTTATTTATTTTGAAAAAAGTTACAGATAGCGATAGCACTGAACTTCATCCACATCCTGTTGCTACACCAGGGAGTCTTATCTTGGAATTTTCATGTCTTTGCTGCATGATCTGCGCATCCTGCTAATTTCATCATCTGTCATTTGCAGAAATATTTTCATTGTGTGTGTGTGTGTGTGTGTGTGTGTGTGTGTGTGTGTGTGTGTGTGTGTGGGTGGGTGAGGTACCTTTATGGTTACAGAGCGTTGATCCATTCAGAGGCACATGTAAGAAAAAGAGGTAAAATTTAAAAAGTTGCATGTTGTTGCAGACCATTTGAAAAATTAAGACACGCCAGGTTGAAGCCAAAGACTTTTTTTAATGTTATTTTTTATTGAGACCTAGAAAAAAACAATGTGGAACATGTGAACTGAAGACCGTGATGTGAATGTCTAAGTGAAAACAATAAAGGTGTCAAAATGTCTAAAATCCCAATGAATGTTATCACTAATAAAATGACTTTTTAATAAACTGTAACAAATATTATAACATGTGTGTCTGTGGGGCCCTCAAAGCACAAGATGAGAAAGAAAGGAGACAAAACAAGGAAACAAGATCTGAGTTAAGTTTTTTTTTTTTTCTCTGATCACATTGATCCAAAGCGACAATGTCACACACTCTCAGACTCACAGCTCACTGTTACGTCTCCTGTCCTTAACTGCAAGGGCACAAACTCTAAAGATAGAGTTGGGACTTCACTTCAAATAACACCAGAGGGACGAGTGGTACAAATGAAGCATATATTGATACAAAAATAAATTCAGCATGCCTTTTAGACTGGAGAGTTCATTTTCTGAATAGCAAGCTAAGTTTTTGATTCACTCTACTTTAAATTCACCCAGTCTTATTAGCATAGTAAGTAACTGCGCATTGTTAGAGACTTCAAAATGTTTTTCTAGAAGAATTTCTAGTAAAATTTGGGGTTCTAAGACTAAGATCTTTAACTGAGGAGAAAGATTTGATCCTTTTAAACTGGAAGTTATCAATCCTTTTATCTCATTCAACTCATGCAACTTATTGTAACAATTGGTGGATTCCCCCCCCCCCCCCCCCCCCCCAAAAAAAAGAAAATGTTTAAATAGTGACATTCTTATTATCGAATGAACAATTTTTTTCTTTCATCTGCCTACTACAAAGCACCGTTGGTAATACTCCGTTTTCCACTTATTTTCAGAGGAGATTTTCTATTTTGAAGATTGTTACACATCAATATTATTCAATTAATATTAACCAGATTAATGTTTATAAACAAATTTACAATTTTAATGTAAAACCATTCTAAATTTGCACACTACAAATTGTAGTTTGAAAAACACAAGGCCACTTAATATTTTATTTCATTTTATTTTATGTCAGGCATTTACATAATTTGCAAAAAGTCATTAGTAGGCTATATAAAATAACCTATATGTGTTATAGAGAGATCTTTGTTAAAATTATTATCATCTGAGAGGCTGATATTAGTTATTTGCCGATATATCTGTATCAGTATTTATAAGGGCCAAATAAATATGTTATTAGTATTGATGTTGCATAGTTTGTCCACTAGTGGCCACTCACACAACTGGAGGAAGGAACACATAAGCTGAAGTAACCAGTGATTTGTTGTGACAATAAAACCATTTTTAAATTCATTTTTATATTATCTTATTGAGGACTCATGAGTAATCTGTTTATGTTTAGTGTGTCTAAACACTGGCGGATCACTTTTTAAAATCCCGAAAATATCAGCTAGTCTTAAAGATCCTGTACCAGTCAGGCGCTAGAAATTATAGGAATTTTGCGTTATACTTTGGCCGGAGTAATACAATAAATAAATATGGGCATTAATACCAAATCTGTAAAAATAATAAGTATTCATATCAAAGTATAAAATATTTGTAAAACCCAAATAAAACTAAACATTTTCAAACAATAAAAACTACAAACTCCCAAACAAAAAGTCAAAACAAAATAAAAACTAGTAAGATAATATAAAAGTATAATAACTCATATTGGAAGATTAGAAAAAACTTTGGATGGCCTTAATTTTTACTTTTATATTCTGATCATAGGGTAGGAATTTGTTGTACAAAACACTAAAAAAATAAGAATTAAAGCACTTCTTAAGTCAAACTGGAGTACCTAATGAAGTGGTCGGTATGTGTACATGTTTATCGCGGGCTTGGTCTCGCGCCTCCCTGACGTCACTTCCCTATACACGCGAGGTTTGTGCTAACGGCAGCTAACAAACCAACTGACAGCCGAGAACATTCACTGAGCTCTGTAGCTTAGTCAAATTAATGCGAGGAAAACCCAAGTGACTATCCCCGCGGTAGATGCCGGCTCATTTTTTCGTCAGCGGTTTAAATGCAGCTGCGGCTCTGTGAAAAAGGCTGGTCTGTTGTTGACATCCATAACGAGCACGGATGTGTCGCCAGCCTAACCACAAACGCTTCGAGCTAGCCTAACTTTCTCACGGAAGTTTTCCACCTGGTATGCTTTTCAAGCATTTGCTCACTGTGACTCGGCGTTAGGCCGGACTTAAATCTGTTACTTAAGAGATTGCGATGAAGCTCCAGTGTGATGTCGAGGTGGTGAATCGGATGCTGCCGACGTTTGGGATGAAAAGTCGAGGCAAAGGGACGAGAGCAGTGCTCTCTATTGGAAAGCATTTGGACAAGACGACTCAGCGCAGCAACATCTACTTGATGATCTGCACAGCCAAAGACAGAGCCGGATCAAAGTACAAGGTATTTTACTCCTTACTTTAAAAGCTATTGTACAGCAAGTACTATCTGTTCAGTCTGGAGCTAATGTTTATCTCTGGGTGTGGTGCGTCTGTTTTTATTTGGTCCCTAAAGTAAGCAAATTACAAGATGATTAAAGCTAATTATTTTATTTAATTTACTCAATTTTTCAAAGTACATTTTAAGACCAGAAACGTGTAATTTAGTTCTTCTGGCGTCTGTTTGTTATGTCATGGATGGCATGAGAAGTGAAGTGACGCTATCCCATCATGCCTTGCTTTTCAGACACTCAGGGGGAAAAAGTAAATAAATATATAATGAAACCCAACGGCACGGCTCTAAAAAGTTAATAACTTACTAAATCGTGAAAACTATCAGTTGATCCGGCGACTCAGCATTGTTTAGAATATTTAATAAAGTAAAATATACTTGAAATGTTACGGTGTTGTGCCAAAAAGTGATCGCTGATGTTTATGTGTTTTTAAAATCTAATATCTTTCCTTAAGTTGATGAGTAGACTATAGTCAACTGGATTTAGTAAGGGGGTATATATAAAATAGAGAAATTACCTGTTTTGCTGCTCTCTTTATGACTCTGTTCTGTATTATAGTGGCCACCTACGATATCTTTATAGAACTAGTATGTTATATTTGTTACAATTTCTGCTCTCCTCTTGTTTAGACCTGTTTTGGTAAAAGGCATTTTTAATGTCAGTGACACTTTTTACCTGGATAAATGAAAGATATAGAAAAGCCACTTTGCCAAAAACATATGACATAATTTTTGACTCAAAGTGTATTTATATCATTAATGAGAGATATGTTTTAGATGTGTTTGACAGATTACACCCTAACAAGTCATTTAAGACAGTTTTAATACCAGAAAACCACTGCCTGTGCTGTTTATTGGTCAGTGAGAACACACAGACCTTTTCTTTTCATTTTCAAGCTCCAGCAGCTAATATATTAATCATTTAGTTTATTGATCTATGACCAGTTTTCATAGTGAGTTAAAGATTGGATCATTTTTCAAATAGAAATTCACTAGTTCCTGTGCACACACACTAAATGATATTTAAGAAAAAGAAAAAAAAAATCCCAAATTTACCTAAAGAACAAACATCAGGAAAATCTCACTGGAAAGTACTGCTGGAGTTAATCAGATCTGCCTTTTAAAATATTCATTATTTTTCCAATAGTGACCTAAACTGGAAACCCTCGTCATATTGTTTTCATTTTGTCAGCCTCTGATGTAAACGTTTGCAGCTGTTGTCACCTAGCTGTTGAATGTTGAAATTCAGTATTCCAGTCTTAACTTGCTTGATGCACCACCGCCCTGAAGTTGTGTAATGTTTTTTCCCACCGCTGAAATTTGACCATTTATTTCTCTTCTAGCTAAAAGGCAACATAGAGAAGTTCTTCACTTGGTTTGTGGAGGAAGGCAAGGCCACTGTGAGATTAAAGGAACCTGCTGTTGACATTTGCTTGAGCAAGGTATGACATAGAGCACACCGTGACTGCAGTCTTAGTAAGGAGTATACAACTGAAGACCCTGAATTAAATTAGAAGATGTATGTACATTACAAGAGTGAAACAAATTGTTTTGCATTAACTAACTGTCCAATTCCACTGTTACATGGTTGTTTATTGAGCTTTTAGTCAGCTAGTTAATAAAAGTTTGACTGTAACATGTAATTTTTACATTGTTTTTACATTTCTCACAGCAGAGTGATGTATTTTATGAGGATGTTTAAACTGTAATATTAGAAAAATACACAAAACCTGCTTCAGCCGCCTAAGCAGTCTTGTTTGAGTCTGTGTAATAGGAAAACTCAGAGGACAGAAGACACTTTGTTTGATTAACAGGCTGTTGTTGGATGTGCCTGGAATAGTCTTAGCCTTATTCTTTTAGTTGGTGTTCAGATTTCTGAGAACACTGAAGAATGAATATAAACACAGAATTCAAGCCAGCAAGTAGGCTTAGCTTACTTCCCTGTCATAGGATCATGTCACTGTATTAAAGCCCCCTCCCCGCTCACTAAGTACCTTGCTAAGAGTCTAATTTTGCATTGTAGTGCTGGCCCTTGGAATGGTTGTTCTCTTTGTCTGTCCTGGAAAAAGAACTTTATGTTCTCTGACTCATTTGTCAACCACAGACACACACACACATACACACGTCAGTTTCAACCCCAGTTCATGCCATAGCAGAGAGCTTAGATGACTTATTGTTTGTTTTTCTTATGTTGCACAGCCCTCCGAGGTGTTTAACGCGTCACACTCTTAGAAAGCACACAGCTTCTCACAGGCTTTTAAATTGAGCAGGTAAACATGGAGAAATGTGTAAACCAAACCTCGGTTAACCTGCTTGGCCACAGTTTTGTAAACATTCTACTTCTCCTACAGTAAATGGATTAAATTACCTGTCAGTGCACTGTACAGGTGCACAAACCTGTCTCCAACTCCTCTATTTTCTATCCAACCGACAATCTCTCACTCCCAGCTGCATATAGTCCATCCTGTTCATTCAAAAGAAGTATGTCAGAGCATTCTAGGTCAGGGAATCTGGGTTAGATATTTCAGTGAATCTAGTCATGCACCACAGCGACCTTTGAGGAGCCGTGAAACTGCTGTTTCCTGTTAATCCACTGATCCAGAGTAACTGTATTTATCTATCTCTAGGCCGACTCCAACAGCTTGAAGAACTTTCTCTCGGCGGCTCGTCTGGCAGACAGAGGGAGTGACACGAGCAGCCTTCCTCTGTCCACACTGACTCCTGTTCGCGCCAGAGACGTAGAGCAGCCCAAGAAGAAGCTCGCTATCGTCTCCAAGAAGGATTACCCACTCACCTCCAACTTCCCTCACTCCCTGGAGCAGCTGCAGGTGTCGTACTGCAAACTGTCACGCGTGGACATGCGAATGCTTTCACTCAAAGGTAAATTGATAAATAAAATAAGTGAGTCAAGTTGGTTAAAGGTACCATGTCTCCTTGTCTATGCAAATCCAATAATAAATAGTTGGGTGTAGCTCCAAGTCACACATGGGGAAAAAGCCATTTCAAGACCCCAGACTCCTAAAAAGTGAAAATTTGTGTGTCAGAGTAGACTCTGCTCTCTAAGCTGAGGTGTTTCTGTTTGATTTTTTTCAGCTCTGCGCAAGCTAGACCTCAGTAACAACCATATCAAGAAACTTCCTGCCACCATCGGTGACCTCAGCTGTCTTTCCGAACTCATCCTTCACAATAACCACCTGGAAGCCTTCAGCGAGGCACTCTGTCTGTCCACCCTCCAGCGGACCCTCCAACACCTGGACCTCAGCCAGAATCGCTTACAGACGCTCCCTGCTCAGTTCTGCCAGCTCAGAGAACTCGTGAACCTTAAACTGGACGATAACGCACTCCTGTGTTTGCCGTTCCACATCGGCCGACTCTCGAAGCTGAGGTTCCTGTCCGCGGCACACAACCAGCTGACTGTACTGCCCGGTGACTTCCGCAAGCTGAGTCTAGAGAACCTGGACTTGTTCGGAAATCCATTCATCCAGCCCAACCCTCTGGACCACAAAATGCAGCTTACATTCCCACTTCCACTTCAGGAGTTGGCCTCCAGAGCCGTGGCCAATCTCAGGTTAGATTTACATGCTGCTCTGCATCCAGTTTAGACCTCACTGTGGTTCTCTAGCAAGTATAAAACTCATTAATCCTTTATTCTTTCTGTCACTTTACAGAATCCCATATGGACCTCACCTTATCCCTGCTCACTTGTGTCGGGACCTCAAAATAGCCAAGACCTGTTACTGCGGTTGCATCTGCATCAGTTTCTACATCAAGACTGCAGTGAGCATGAACCTCCACCAAGTCTCTCACACAGTTGTGCTGGTGGATGACATGGGAGGCACAGACGCACCGGTGGAGCAGCACTTCTGCTCGCTTTCCTGCTACTCCGAATTCTTAGACAACTCCCTCCAGAGAGGAACCAGATGAGGACGGAGACCTATTTGATCGAAAAACATTGCCGCCTAGAAACCTCTGTGCACGCGCATGTGTGCGCTGCAGTAGGTAGCATTGTGGGATACAGTCTAAGAGTACGTGAAGAGGAAGCTGCAGTGGTAAATGGCTTTGCCGTAGTTTCCTTATGCTGCCTTTGTGTGAAAAGACAATATTAAGTTTGTTGTGTTTTTAAAAAGAGCTTCAAGCTGTTTGTTATATGCTTACATTTATGTTCTGAGGCAGTTTCCGTTTATCAAAATGGGCTCTGAGACAAGCATGAATATGTTACCTCTTGCTCCATCTGAAACAGAGTGGCACTTACTGTACGTTATGATAGCAGGCAGCACAAAACCTTGTGCTGCTGGCAAGTCTCTTAACAGTATTTTTTTTTCCTTCCTTGTGTTTAAAGAGACTGCAGGTTCACCCACTGACCTACTTCCATCAGACAGGGGAATTACAAGATTAGATAAATTTCCTGAAAACAGTGCCTCAGGGTCAATGACTAACAACCAAAGGGAGGTGCTTTTTACTGTGCAAATGACCCACAATTTTTACATATGTGAAAGATTAAATAAAAGTATTCATTGTCATGTCTTAAGTACTTTATTCTGTTGGATCCAAATGATTTATTCCCCATTTTTGTCACAAGTTTGCATGAAATCAGCAAAAAAGGAACGTCGGGTTTTTAAAAATTACGAGCAATGTTTCTGCATCCTTCACAGCACCATCAGTCCAGCTCGTACATTAGAGTGTTTAGGAAGGTGAACCCAGCTGATGATGTATGATCACTGATTACTATCTCATTTCCATCCTTATCAATTTCCCTCAGTAATACAGGTGGAGGCTTGTTACGTTGTAAGACTGGTGAGATTTGCTCCGTCTGCAGGTCATCTTCATCCATTTCCTGCTTTGCTGAGCCTACAGTGACGTCTTCAGAGCAGAAGGTGACCCGCTGGCCCGATTCTCCTCCGCTTGATGTCTTCACGTTACGTGTTGGATGCGTATCCTTGGACTTCACAACCCTCTCAGAAGTGTCGCACTCATCCATAGCTGTTTTTCTGGCTTCGTCACTGGATGTCTGGTTCTGAAATGCTGCATCTTGTTCCATCTGGCACAAAATTGATGAAAGAAGAGGAGAGAAAAATCAGTAGTTTGTAGAAACTTGTACCAACAAACTGAATTTTACAATTGATCTCACCTGCGCCTTTCCTGCTACATTTGCTTTTTTCTTTTCAGTCTTCTCTTGGATATCTGAAGGTTTCATTTTGGATGCCTCCTCCAAACTAGAGGCCAGATTTACATCTTCCTCTCTTATTGCACCATGGGATTGTTCAGTGGAGATTAAAATGTGCTGATTTTCAATCACAAGGCCCTCATCATCAGCCACTGGGCCTCTTTTCAGGGCAAAAGCTTCACACAGAGTATCATCATCCTCTGCTGCTCTGTCGCATCCACCTTCACTTGACTTCTCATCTTCATTCTGATTACCTTGTTTTGCCCATTGCTTCTCCTCTTTTAATTTGTCGTCCTCCTGCGCTTTTCTGCCTTCGTGACCTTCAGTTACTGTTTCCTCCTCCACATGTTCCTGGCCCTTCTTCCATTTTGCCTCATCTGTACCGATCGCCTCTTCCCTAATTTGTTCTCCTTTCTCTTGAACTCCGTCTTCCTCTTTTTCACTATTTTCCCCCCCTTTCTCCTGCATGGGATTTTCAGTTTGTCTTTCTTCCTTTAATTCAGCCCCTTTCTGTAGCTCCTGCTCCCTCTTCTCCCCTTCCCTGTTTTTCTGTTTGTCTTCTTCTTCAACCTCACTTTTGTCCTCCTCGCTCTCATCACAACTTGCACTCTTATTGTTGGCCATTGCTGGCCCTTCAAATAAATCAGGAGGCAAATTATGAGGAAGAACAGGCAGGGTGACGATGAGCTGTCCTCTCTGTTTGTTGAACTTGGCCTCTCCTTTGTCTTCATCCACGGGGTAGGCTAAATGTAGTTCCAATCTGTAGGCTGGTTTCTTGGTCTCCAGCAGCAGTTGCTTCTCTTTTACTTCAAGGCTTGTGTCTTTGACAGATTTTAGAAGAGGCAAATCAACAGTCACCACAATCTCTTTGGGCCTGGGGCTTTGGGCTGAGTCTCTAGAGCATCTAAAGTCCTGGAGATCAATAAGTGATCGATACTTTACTGTATAGTTCGGCTTGGTTGGCTCTCTGGTTTTCAGTAAGCTTTGAGGTTTAGAATCAGTACTGTTTTTTGTTGTTCTTGGTGCCTCTGTGGGCTTTGATTGTGTGCTCGGTCTTTCTTCATCTGGGTATGGAAAGGCAAGGGGGTCTGGAGGGTCTGAAGACTCCTTGGCTTTGAATCCAGGTATGGCTTTTCTTATAACACAGGGCTGTGGGGTGCCTTTGTATTTTGTTTTCATTTCTCTCATGTTCTTTTTGTCCAGAGTCACTTTAAAAGTGCCCTGGATTCCCTGGATAGCTATACTGTCCACCATTTCCAGAAAGCTCTTGTTTTTGCTTGCCATGCGGGTAGTGTCAGGGTGGAAAACAACATCATAAATCATCATTTTGTTACCTTTAGGATCTGTGTCCTGCCTCCCAGGGTGCAGACTGTGAGGCAAGGACCAACACTGACCTCTGCGGCCATTCTCCGACACAACCCACTTAGATGAAGGCTTCCCAACTTTATCACTGGCGCAAATGTTGATGAAACATTTCTGCTTGCCGTCCACGCTGGTTTTGATGGCCCTAAACGGTTCCGGGTGGATAAACTCGACGGTGTTGCCTCGCTCCTGCTCCAGGATTTTGATCCCTTCTTCGTACATTTTCCTGTTCTCGGGGTCTGATATTTCTTGGGTGTAATCCCGGAGCATTTCCCGGAATTTCTCGTCTTTGAAAGCTTTCGTAAACCTGTCGACTTCATACGCTGTCAAGTTGAGCTCTTTGAGCTTCTCCCCGAGCTCCATGCTGACACTGGGAGAACAGAAGCGCTAAGCTGAACGTAGCTCGGAGGACAGAAAATGGCCTCAAATTTCCGTGACTTTTAATCTTTGGATAAAATAAAGAGGTGAAATTCAAAACACATTTATCACCTGGTCTTACTAATGTGAAAGATACGCGATATATTTTTCTTCTTTAGGTGCAATAATAGACGGTCCAGCGACAGTGTAGCGGAAGCAACAGTTGTGTTGATGTAACTATAGCAACGACAGACCGGCGCAACCAAAAATACCGACTGATAGGCCCCCCCCCCCCCCTTTTTTTTTTTTTTTTTTACGGATTAAAGGTTAAAATCCAATAATAAACAATAATAAATGTCGTCATTTAACGAATGAATACCAAAAAAATGAAATATGAATGAGAATATGAGACACTTTTAAATCCCATATTTGGGAAATTATTTTGTTAGAGCAGGTGAAGTCATGATGAAATGTGCTAATAATATTAATATCATTATTATTTTATTATCTTTTTATTACTGTGTTACACAATGTGACAGCATGCGGTATCAAAGGCTCGCTATATCTGTCTTAATCAGTGTATTCAGTTTGTTGATGCCACAAGTTCCAACTATGGCAAAGTGCACTGCCTTCCCATCATTTTGCTTCACGTGTACATGTTGAAGGACCTCAGCTTCCTTAGGAAACTCAATGTGGACACTACTCTTCTTATAACAGCCTTTGTGCTGTTCTTTCAGTTCAGCCTGTTGTCAATGTAGACACCCTGGTACTCATCCAGTGTGCTGATGTCCTTGTGCTGAAATGTGCACCGTCTCTCTGATGTTATTTCCATTCAGAAGCTGATGATTCTTGCCAGACCACTCTATCCAACCAATGTGGAAGTATAAGAGTATTTCTGTACATGGCACGACTTGGAGTTGTACTGGAAGGCTCAGGTGTAGAAGGTGAACATGGATGGAGACAGCACACGCTCCCTGTAGAGTCCCCGTACTGCACATCACCAAATCAGACAGAGAAGGTAGTCAGAGATGGTAGATATGTTTTCTGATATTACTACCAATTCACTCCCAAATCTCTTAAACCCAGGTTTGTAACAAAATTGTGTGCAAGCGAGTGACTCTGAATAGGGTTCATAGGCACAGGGTGTTACCTAAAAACACACTGGAAGAGACTTCATCAAAGAAACACCAGATGGACTTTAGTATTAGAGCATTGCAAAAAACATTTCAAAGTTACATTAAAAAATTCCACTAAACTGCTGACCTTAAATGTGTAACAACGTAACGAAATTGCAAAATTTTATTTTAGGTTACAAAACAACATTTACGTGTGTCAAGGTTTGTCTTCCTATTCTCTTCTACAATGAAAAATTCCACAAACATGCCACTGCTACAGTTTTTTAAACAAATGTTTTCCTGACCTTTAATAGTTTAGTCTTTACTGTCATTTCAGAAAAATCTTAATTAACATTTTGATCATTTTTAAAATATGATCTGTTCGGAACTGTGATTAAGGAGACATTGTATAGTAGATACAATTGGTCCCAACAATAACTCCCAGTAATACCTAAAATCTCGTCATTAGAGCATGCCACCTAATCACAACCTATGAATTAAACAAACTCTATTAATTAAAGCTTTAAGCAAATAAATTTGAATAAAATGCATAGTACAAATAATCAATTAGCTACCCTTGAACTCTATACAGTATACTTTTTAATTTCTACTCATTATGTTATCATGTTAATGATGACATAATGGGTAGGCCGCTATTTGTGAAATATCCTTTTTTTTCTTCTTGTTTTCTTGTTTTTTGTTTTTATATTCCGGGCGTGTTTTTTCCATCGTTGCAAGCAATAACATTACACAGTCCCACCAGCAGGTGTCTCCGTAGACCACAGTTCAGGTGGAACTCAGCCAGTTAGTATATCGGTTAGTAAGGCAAATGGGCGGGTGTGCGAGCGAGAGAGGTGATTGGTCGCACCCCCAGCAGTTCCTGTTCCTCACTGTGTGATTGGAAGGGGTGGACTGTTACTAGGTATGGGACCACTGCTTATGAAACTGCGTGTGTGTGAGAGAGAAAGCGGCATCACAAAGAGACAGTACATCTTTATGATTCATAAAAAAATAAAGTTCTAACAGTTTCTCAGAACTTTGCACGAAAAAAGGTCAGGCATGTGACTTTATTCTAAACACCAGTCCACATATGCTAAATACACCAGGGACATTATAATGAACTTAGTAGAGTATTATGCAAGAGCTGTAACTCGTGCCCTCCTTGCTCCCATGTGACAGATCTGAATGTGCTCAAATATGCTTCTAATGAACTCCAATACAGAACAACCAACTTGCCTGTCTGTTCTGACTCATCTGGCTCTGTCTCTGAGCTAATGAACAGGACGCGATGTCCCCAGATGGATTTGCCAAAAGAGCTTTTATAACACCCAGAAAAAAATCATTCAACCAGCAGGAAGCTACCCACAGGCCAGTCAGCACATTTGAAAGAACATGAGTGAGCTTCAGTTGAGGGCGGTGGCGGTAGTGGGAGTCAGCATGACACACACACACACACACACACACACACACACACACACACACACAGGATGTGGGCAGGCACCACTTTTGTGTATTTGTGCGTGAGATGACTGGGAAAGATTGCTGACTTCATCTTGATCCCACACATGATTTTTTTCATTTTTAGAATATGGGAAAGGTCACAAGACTCACAATCACGACTCATTTACCCTTGTTTTTTATTACAAATATGTATTAAATAATATGAAAAGGTAGACAGGGAGATACAATCAAGGTATAATTATGGTACTGATGATTACTATTCATATGTACATTTCTTTTCACCCATCCCCCCCCAAAATGTGACAAATTCATTTCATAGTACAACAAACAACACATTCACATACACGTACATGAATATCAACACAAACAAAGGAGAGGTGCAGAAGGTGAAATGTATAAGACAAAACTTCATACAAAGGCTTTGGCAAGAGTGCATACATATAATCACAATTATATAAACAAAGAATCTTTTAGAGAAAATATGTGTACAAATGAGCAGTAGAGCAGGAAGAGAGTCCAGTGCATGATTTCTTTTTCATTCCCATGATTCAAAAGAACAGCAGTCCCATGTGCTTGACTGCTTCCTGTGTGTCCCTCTGGTATCTTGGGAGTGGGTCGGGTGGCAGGTTGTTCATTGTTTAGTTTGAGCCAACAGGTACCAGCATGCTTAGCGCTGCAATGCCAGACTTCGAGGGAGGGATTTTTCCTGTGGCCATTTTGTTCAAACTCCTGACGTCAGCCTGCCAGGAGGGAATTTTCTTTGTGGTCATGTGGCGGCGGGCGTGTTTGGTCAGGTGATCGCTGCGCATGAACCGCCGGTCACACACGGGACACACAAACTTCTTCTCGCCAGTGTGCGTACGCCTGTGACGGGAGAGCTCGTCTGAGCGGGCGAACCTCTTATCACACCCGTCCCAGCTGCAGCTGAAGGGCTTCTCACCTAAGGGAGGACCAAGTGAAGAAAACAAGTGAGTCACATTGTAGTCATAAAAACTTGACACATAACTGAGCTTGGCTTACAATAAAACAATGAGCTCACTCTCTTTCCCGACAAGAATAACAAGGTTGGAGAAGGAATGTTTTACAAACAGGATGCAACACTCATTTTCAGTCCACATTCTCACAAGCAACTCTGAAGGCAGTAAACCCCCCACCTGTGTGTGTTCGAAGATGAGCTTTGAGGTGTGAGCTCTTGAAGTATGTCTTCCTGCAGCCTGGGAAGTTGCAGACATAGTTCCTCCTGCGGGAAAAATCCATCTTTGTGGCTGTTGTGGTGCTGCTGGGTCCTGTTGACAAGTACACAGGGGCTGGGGCCAGAGGTAGTAGCTTGGTGTTGCCCAGGGTCA
Source organism: Aulonocara stuartgranti (assembly GCF_965226115.1). NCBI lineage: Eukaryota > Metazoa > Chordata > Actinopteri > Cichliformes > Cichlidae > Aulonocara > Aulonocara stuartgranti. Next base: position 4,169,344 of record NC_138955.1, on the reverse strand, counting down.
TGACAGTCTGAGGGCAGTGGGTACCCTGAGAGACGGATGACTGAGGGAGGACCAGCATCACTGTGCCTTGGGGCACTGAGGAGCCCACAATCAGGGACTGCTGGACAGGGGGGTTGTTAGCTGAGGTGGGTTGGGGGAGGATGGGTGTGGCAGCAGCCCGAATGCCAGAATTGGATGTCTGAACCGCACTGGGGATGAAGGCTGAGATTATACCCGATTGGCTGCTGACAGGGAACATCTGGCAGATGATTTGAGGGCTTGCAACTGGAGGAGGGGACACAGTTGTGGGAACAGGGGGAGAGGGTGGGCTATTTTGTGGTTGGCTGTTGACAGGAGTTAGGGTGGGGACACTGTCCAAACAGGATTTGGGGGGACTGGGTGGCTGCTCTGTTTTTGAAGGTATGAGAGAAGCAGGAGGGGATGGAGGTGTGGTTATCTGCTCTGTGTTTGTGATGCACTGCTGCTCCTGCTGCTGGGAGACCATTGTAGTAGCTGTTACCATGTCCCTAGCTTTCTCTGGATTGGGGGCCACTGGAATGTGGTGCTGGCAGAGGGTTCTATCCGCAGTGTGGCGGATCACGCTTGTCGCCATTGCTTTGCAGGGCTGTGTGAGGGGGAGAGAGGGGGTCTTTTCAGCAACGGTTGCCAGGACAAGTTGCTGTGTGGATGCGACCAAGCCAGAACTTGACTGCGACGCGGTGCCTGATGATGTTTCAACAAAGCTGGGACTGTGGGGCGGGGTCATACACTGCAAAGAGACAGTCAGAGAGTTAAAAAGTGCATCTACTGTCTCTAGTTACATAAGAACCTACATTTGCAGTGATAAGCATCACAGGTGGCAAGAAGATAAGACATAAGAATAACCATCATAATGAGCTATAAAACAGTGATTTTTATGACCCTGCCTCTGCAAGAAGGAACTCTGCCTGACAGTCAAACACCTAACTGTAACAAGGTTTTTCTTGTTGTAGCAATTGTCAGCTGCCCCAACCTCATATCATTAACACTTATGCATCACAAGGTCAAACCTTTCAGTCCTTTTAGTTCAAACTATGATGAAGAAATGCTGCAGTGGTGGTGCCCATATGTTGGTGCTATATGATATGTCTTACCAGGGAGGAGAAGGACACAAAGTCCTTTGGGGGGTCTGGAAGTTCTGATGGTGGGAGGGAGTCGCCGGAGTCTGAAGCTGGGGTTAGGGGTCTTGGTTTGCAGGTCTTTGGCTTTGGTTTTGGCTTTTTGCGGCTAAAGAAAAGATCTGTGCTCCAACAGCTCATGCACACCAGAGCCTCCGCTGCTTCCAGGTCAGTGTACTCCAGACCAGAGCAGTCGAAACCCAATCCACTAGAGTCAGAGTGCTCGCTGTCATGCCTCCTTCTCTTTACATTAACCTCACAGGCATCCATATTCTCAGTCTGGGGGGGGTGGAGAAAATTAAATTACATTTCTGTGTTCAGGTCACTGACAACACACGTACAAACACACAAAGCTATTTTCCACGCCTATTCCACATTATGTTTATTCAGCTTTTCTCCGATCGCGCTTAGAAGGAGACATTTTTTTATTCTATGAACCCGAATGGAACAAAAAAAAAATAAATTCTATTTCCAGTTATCATCTGCTCAGTCACTCTTCCTGTACCTGAAGTTCCCGGGCCAAAAAGGAGAGGGTGCTGGTGACTACACCCCACCCCATGCACTGCCTCTGGCCCGAAGCCAGGACACCTCCCATGACCAAATATAGACCAAACAGTGACGTGCTGCCGAGATGAGCCATGTGAAATCCCCATAAAGCGGGTTTGCATCAGGAAGTAGGCTTGTCACGTTCCAACTTTTATTATATATTTTTCACAGTAAACAAAGCATATTAGTAATTCTCCACAGAAATACACCCGGACTAAAAAAAATTGACAGCGACAGAGTTGCGCGTGTCGTTGCGTGATATTTTTTTATTTTTCTTATTTTATTTAAGGTTGAATAAAATGCTAAAAATAGTGTTCATGTTAAATATGTTTTTTGTGGCACTATTGCAAAGTTAATTAGACAAAAAATTATAATAAATATACTTTTTTTAAAATGTCGAATTAAGCTTTTCATTTATGTAAGTGCTGAAATGTCAAAGTAAACAAGTGGACGTTAAAAGAATTGAAGTGAAAACAAACAAAAATGTTGCGTAAAGCTAAAGTGACAGTTTAATAAAATTGCCTTACCTCGAGTGAGTCCATTTCGTTGAATTTTCGCGATGGCACTGAGGAATAAAATATTTTGATATCGCGTTTTTGTTTCTGAAGCCAGTTTAGAACAAAGAGACGGCGGTTGCCAGAGCTGCTGCCTGTTCCGATAGGGTTGAGGTCGTCTTTTCTCTGACTGGCTCCCTTTTCTCTCAGCTGTGTGTGTAAAACGTGGGGGGTGAAAAGGAGGAGGGGGAAGGGGAAAAAAAAAAAGAATAACAAAACTCACAACACGCAAAGGCGGGTGGCAACACTCCACCAATCACGAGCGTGCGTGTGAAGAGCTTCAGCCAATGGGAGAGCAAAAAGCGCGTGAACAGTGCGTGCTCGCTGGACGGTTGGAGGAAACAGGGTGCGTGGTCGTTGGTGGGCGTGGTCACAGGAGTCAGCAGTGTCAGGGTAAACCCGATGAACTGCCATCCGCCAAACTAGGCGAAAGGTCGTTTCAGTGTATGCTGCATTCATGGGCTGTAGGAATAATCTCTCGGAAATCTCACATAACATTAATTTGGAGCTTAAGCACAATGTATGTCCTGGAGAATGGTAAATCGGATTCATTTTAGTATATGTTAGAGTAATATATTATAAGACAAGAATGAAAAACAATGGCCAATAAATGTTCATAAGTGATGACTGGTGATTAAAAATTATTATTTTTATTAGATCTACCTTTCACAGTCTAAACATTTCATCAGACATTTTTAAATATTCAAATAATAGCCGCTATCTCTCTCTTCTTTTTGATATTAAATAAGAAATTGCAGTGAACCCTCTTATATGAAGTTTTAACTGTATTCTTTTCTGCTTTTTTGTGATGCTGTACGATATGTTTTTTAATAATCTAAAATAGAATGAATAATACAGCAAAAAGTCCACGTCTAGTTGATTATTTTTGAAAAGCATTTGCAATAGCTCATAAGCAAGCAAACATTTGAATTTGTAGTTAACTATCTAGAAAAACATTTCAGTAGGCATATTAAAAAAAAGCTTTAAAAAAGCACCGATTTAATTGTGCTTTATACTCAGCTGATTTGACTGAATTTATGGAAATGGGTCTATCTGAGAAAGGTAGCGAAGTCATTTTTACCAGCTTTTCCCACAATACCTTGAATGCAACACGACTGCCTGCCGAAACGCGGGGTTCTGTCTCCCGCGCTCGTGTGTTTTGTTTTGTTCTGCTGTTTTTCAAGGTGTTTATGTCGTTTTCTTGCAGCTGTTAAGCAATTGATTACGTATCAAATTCACGTTTTATAACACAATGATACTCAGCCAAGTTTCCTAAAGCTTGTTGTTGCGATCTTTAACTTTGTTGCCAGAAATAATGTATCACTCCCATGTTTCAGTTTTTCCCCCTCCACTGTAAACTAGGCCATCCAGGAAAACACACCAATTCACTGTCAGTCATGTTTTCCTGTTTTGTTTTTTTTGTCATAATCCTCGAGCCTTCTTTTGTCTTATTGGGTATTTTATTTTTATTGAACATCTTCATACATATGAAGACATGCTATGGCTTAAAATAATTCAAGTCTCCACAGGGCAGTACATGCTTATTTGTCCTGTATGTAGGGCAAAGGGCTTTCTGTGTTATGCATTGTGCTTCTGACTCTAAATATGTTCTGAAAGCTTTATGTAAGTGTGTGCTGCATGTTTTTCCTGTGTCCTATTGTCTGACCATTTGTATGAGCACATCTACATGTAAGAGAAACCAAACTGGTCCTGACCTACATGTGCTGTTAGTTACATCATCACCAACTGTATTTGGACAAAAGGGGGAAAAATGTGTCAGAACTTCTAACAAACTTCTGGAAACCACAATATGAAAAAAAGTAAAAATCAGTGCTTTAAAAGCATTTTCTTGTTGTTGTTTTTATTTTTAGTATAATCACAAACTTTGAAGGGAATAGCAGGTCCACTGTGATTGTTATGATTACCATTGTATTTTATATTTTATTTCTAGTCATTGGTGCTTATACAATAAGAATCTGAACACAGTTTACCTAACTGTTAAGGTGCTGCTTGCTTGCAGCAGGGAGGGGAGTAGCAGGTGTGTCGGCTCAGCCTTGGCAGCGCATGGCTGCTAAGGAGGGCCTGGTCTCGGTATGACTCACATAAGCATGACCTCAGGGAGCATTGAGGGCTTTGGAGCTGCGGTAATGCAGTTTCATTGCCAGCTGTTAGAGAGAAGAGAGGGGAAGAGGGAGGAGCTGCTAAGAAAACCAGTTAGCATGCAGGCATGACAAGCAGCCGGGTCTTACGACAGCAGCCTGTTTGTGGGCCAGTTCACTTCATCTTACTTAAGGGAATCTGGAGGAAAGGTTATGCTGGCCCTATCTGGGCCTCTGCATGCACAACTCCCCTGTCCAACCCCCCCCACCTCAGCAACTCCTGGACCGGAGTCAGGAAATGGGGGAGTTGCCCCAGTGAGGTTAAATATATCACCAGGGGCCACATTTCACTAAGAGCCTCTGAACTTTGACACCCATCCACAGAGAAGGGTTTCTTGTCTAAAAATGTAAAATATCATAAATATCACTCACATTAATCCAAATTTATTCATCTGTTTGCTAAAATATGAGGGTGTGCGCATTCATAACTTCTCTATAAACAAACTTAGCACGATCTCAATTCATTTTTATGGACCTGAATTCAAAGTGAAGCCTGCAAATATGTGGCAAGATTGTTTACCTCCCAGTTAAAGAAGACATGCACAACCAGTTTGTAGTTCTTGCTGTCCTTTGCAGAGCTACGTTGTTGTTTGCAGATCATTGTTGCAGCTCGAATGTTGCAACCCTTGGCAACACTTGCACGGTTTCCTGATAGTCACACACGCTAATGCTAATATTAAACTACTCAGAGTGCTTTGTGGGCTCATAGAAACACTGTCCAGCAGTTGCTCCTTTTCACCATAACTACAAACTGGCATCTGGGTGAAAGGACACAATACATAACTACATGGCTGATAAGGAACATTTGCAGTATGTGTTGAAAATGATGAATTACACACTGACATAAAGACACTATTTTACTTTATTATATGTGAAGTTGAGATTTGCAAAGTTATGAGAAAAACGTGTATTGAAAAACAAAGCAAAAGACAGAATGGATGTTTCCTTTAGAAGAAATTATTAAAGTGTGTTTTTGTATATTTTAGAGTCGCTATTTAGTCCGTAAATGTATGTTTTTTTTTAGCTTAAATATTATTTTGAATGGGCCTTCCAATGGACTCTGACCTGTTTAGGGTGTACACCACCTTTTGCCCTATGACAGCTGGGGAAGGCTCCAGCCCCCCTGCCCCCACAACCCTGAACAGGATAAGCGGCTAAGAAGCAGCTGTATAGTGCTTAACAGATACATTAGACCACACGTCATAAAAACAAGAAAACACAAATATTTTAGAAATCTGTCAAAAATATATTTAAAAATAAATCCTACTGAATTCATTGAACAAAATTCAGGTTTTTGTACACAGATTTGAGCAACTGTACATTTTTGAGAAGTGAGAAATGAATCATGTAGAACATTCAACCACTAAAACATTTTGTTTCTGTTCCGGAATGCAAGTAAATACATTTAATTTGGCATTTTAATTAAAAAAGCCAAATCATTATTTTTTCTGCTTTTTTGTAAAACAATACATTTGAAGGCTCATGGATAACAACAATTATTATATTTTTAGTATTAAATATATCATTTCAATTGAAGAGGTCTAATAAATTGTTCTAATAATTTTTACAATGACCAGTTATTGTGTCAATTACTGGCACAATTACTAGTTCTAAAGGAACTTCACTGAAAGAATCCTTTGAGTGTGCATGAATGTAACAAACAAAACAAAGAAAAAGCACTGAAATACGACTGAACTCTTCATCTTAATAATCACAGTTGGTATGCAATCGCTCTCAACTTTATTGGAAAAAGAGGAAAAACCAATTTTATTTCCTGCTCCTGATGAAATTTTTTGGTGTTTATTTCCAGCCACAGATGACCTGTAGTAGTCTGCAGTGAAGGATGTTTTATGTACCTCACACCATGTGACTCCTCCCCCTCTCCTCCTACACATAAGAGTGGAGCAACAACAGGGAGTTCTCATCCAGCAGCCGACTCCTGATTGGTCAGAATGGGATTCTGAAGACAATCTGTTGCTATGAGAGACTGACTTGTGTGCTGCAAGCTTGCTGTCTGTTGTCCTGGCAACATGAGGAACAGGAGGCAGGTTTGAGGGCTCCCTGGAGGAGCTTTCCTAGAGGAGACGATCTAATGATGTGTGGTGCCTAATGATGTGGGCTCCATGTTGTTATTAAATATTACACTTTGAATTTTGTTCTGTGCGGCTGTCGGGCCACTTGGTTCTCTGTGCTGCTCTATTCATCATCCCCACTTTCTAATACCTACATTAGTTACATTACAAACTATTTCTGTGCTCCATTGTAAGTCTGAAAACAGCTCAGGTCTACTCAGTGTGTGCTCTGTTGAACCTCACTATCCTATGTGCTCTCTGTGTTTTTAAGATATGGACTCCAGCCAATTGTCTTTCTAATTCTGGGCATTCGATGAAACTCAGGGGCATTAAAAGAAATACAGCATCAAAAAAGAATTAATAAAAAACAACTAGCACATTTTCAGGCTCATGAGCAACCCCAAGACCTGGCTATGAGGGCACCACAAGTTACAACAAATACAACACATAACAATATAACAAGTAAAAAACAAACACAATATTCCATACAGACAAGTGAACATAAATAAGTGAATAATGTGCGATAAAAGTGTGCGGCAATCGCACTGACCAAAAAGGCTATTCTCTCACTCCTTTAAAATGGACTTAAACTCCCCCATTGTAACCATTTCTGAGATTTGTATGCTGTTGTGATAGCGTAGGCTATATTGGTTGTGGCTTTTACACAAAGAAACACACAGATAAGAAGGAACCAGCCAAAGCAAAGATTTATAGATAAAAGCCAACCAATGGGAAATTCTGCGGATATGAAGAGATGGCCAGTGATGTACACAATTTCCACAGGCAATAATAAACCGTAAAGAACAAAAGCACAGTATCACAACTGCACAGGCCTTAAATGCATTGCTTTGTGGTGCGGTGAAATTATTTGGAACCTTAAGGAAAAAATCATAATCCTACTTAGGTAACTGTAAAAATGGTTTTGTGCAGAGTAGTCTTTTTCACAATATTAAACATTAGACTGTATCACTGGATCATAATTCATTAATGTATGTATGACTTTAACACTGCAGCAGGAGATAATTTTAATTAGATTTCCACTACTGGGCATCTTTCCTTTTAGTAATAAAGCATCCATTTATCACTGCACCTGGGTTATTGACTGAATTTTGAATTTTGTGGGTTTATGAGTTCTGCTGGTTTTGAGAAGGGACACCCACTTTGGATCCTATCAGTCCATTCAAAGGGTTTTATTAGAGGTAAACAGACCGATAAGAGCCAGACTGGGCCCTCTATCATCCATTCAGATGGATGGCCACCAGCTGTATTATAACAGAAGACTCCAGAATGAAGGGATTATGTAATATTTATAGTCTTCTTTTAGTGATGCAATTTCATATTCCCTGGTGTTTTTAAGTTTCTTTGCTTGATTATAGATGAATTTGGGTTTATTAGTTCCTGTTTGTGCTTCTACTATTGTTGTACTGGTTGTCTTTCTGTGCCTAGTTTGTATGTTTGAATCCTTGTCTCTGTGTCTCTGTGTTTGGTTTTTGGTCTCATGTGTTTTATATTTCGTTTGACTTCCCCTGGTCTGATTATTCCAGATTTATTCCCACTGTGTTTCCCACCTGTTTTCCCCTCACCTCATTACCTTGTGTATATATTGTCCAAGTCTCCCTTTGCCCTTTCTTGTGTCCTCCCTCTTTGTAGTGTGCCTCTCCAGTTCCCGTAGAGTAATTTGGGGCTTTTGGTTATTCATGTCAATGTTCAGCCTTAAACCTGAAAACAGTTGTATTCTAATATTATTAGTAGATTTATATCTATATTATATCTATATATGTAATCAGAACTTTTAAAAAATGACATGGAGTATAAACTATAGTAAAGTAGAAGTAGAAAATAGTATAAAGTATAACAAATGTACTATAGAGTAGTAGTAAATTAAGAAGAAAACGGTGCAAATATATTAAAACTGCTCTTCAGTAAAGCACTTGAGTTCCTGTAGTACAGTTTCTGTACTGTAGCGGGAACTCCGAGGATCTCTGCAGGAACAGCCAGCGCAAGCTCGCTTTGGTTCTTCACTATAAGTGTTAGCAACTCTTTGTACCTAAGAATATTTTCTAAGTCTGTTGTAATTACATTTACTAAGCTGTGGTCTGTTGGGTATTAAAAGGAAAAGGATGGTGTTAAAAATGCAATGAACTCATCAGGAGCGGACACGGACAATGTTCATGCAGCAGGGAGAGAAGGGTCTTCTGAAACCTCCTCTTCATCCGCACACTTCACTAGAGATGACTCAGCTTTCCTATGCAATATATCTTTACAACTCTATACAGCAGTACTTTAAACCCTTCATTTTAACCCTGAACTGCTTGTTGTACTTTACACTTTGTTTACGCAGTCACTTTAGTTGTCTTTTTCGGCTACATTTAATAACCTGTTGTTATCTGCTGTTGTAACAATGCCGTATGTAACTATAGAAATTTTGAAATCCAGTGCCAACGCTTAACTTACTAATTTCAATTTAAATCAATTTCTTTAAATCATATAAGAGAAGAGTTGTGATCAGGAACCACTTTCCTGATCAGTCATCCATACTTACAACAGAAGTTCCTTCATGACACCAGCAGTGGGTTTAATGCAAGACGTTATGCTAACTCAAACTAGTTGAAAGAAAATGTCCAAAACACACATTTTTATTTGTCTTTACAGGATATATCCACTATCATTTATGCAAATTAGTGCATTTCAATAAGAATAAAAATCTCATTGTGGCTTCATAATGTGGTGGTTTACACTTTTTTTTCTCCCAGGAGGAGACAAAAATCCCTTTGGGTTTGTGTCAGAAAGAGCATCTGCTGTAAAAAAAAATAATAAAAAAATCGGATAAATCAAACATGTGGAGCTACCTGCTGTGGTGACTTCCTGTGAATAAGGGAACAGTTGAAAGTAGCTTTCAGGGCATTTTAATGAGCTCATTTGCATATTCAACATTTTAGAATACAAAAACATAATAACAAACAGTTTTATTCAGTAAGCAAATAATTCAAGTTTATTTATATCGGGCTTCCACAGCCATAAAAAAGTTTCATCATGTGTAATAGTAGAGTTTTTTTCTAATCTATTCTCCTGCAGAATGAGAAAGTAAAAGACAACAGATGGTGGAAGACACTTGAAGGCATCGCAGTGTGGCAACATGGCAACATGGCAACATGGCAACACTGGCGAGGCTGGTTGGTTAAATTCTAACTGAGTGCTTTCTCCTCTTTATAACTGCACAACTGAACCATAAGAGAGCCCCCTCTTTTATGATCATATATTTAAAGGGATCAGATTGCTTCTGTAGCCACAAATGGTAGTACTGCATGAGTCTACCTACTGACAGCTGTAAGCAGGGCCAGGTGGGTAACTTTGGTGAGACAAAACTGGAGGTTAGAGCAGGTAGCTACTAATTTGCAGGTTTTTGTTTTGGATCCCTGTTTAGATGCTGAAATGTCTGCTTTTGTACATGACCACTAATAAAAATAGACAGACTAAACAACTAAGTTCAATAAGCATGACCTGCATTCACTGGTCTGTCTGCTTTCCCAGGTGTTTGGCTATTCTTTACATAACTTTCCCACACTATAAAACTCAATGCTGACATCATGGCTCTAGTCCAATCATCTTTCTGACCTCCTTCTTTAAGCCAATCAGCCTTCACTCTCAACCTAAATCACACTGCTAATCTCTCATTCTCTCTTGCAGATTCCTTCGTGCAACTTGCCTCCTCTCCATCTCCGCCTTACCCAAATCACTCCATCCAAGCCTCCATGTTATCTTCTCCACCACCAGCTTCTAGACTCTGGGGAGCGGGGTGAGGGGGTTGTTTGCCCTAAATTCTATTAATGCTGGGTGTCTATTCAGTAGTGATGGACCATCCAAGCTTAATCACTAGATAATAAATTCTGTATATCAATAAATCATGTTCAGCTCCTTCTTATGATCTTTCCTTATTGAACTAATATTAAGAACATTAATTTGCTCCAAAACACACCGATAGAAGCTGTAAGATTGTCTCCACAGACAGGAACAGCAGGAATCAACATCTGCATCTATTGATAACAGGATAGAGAGAAAGACGTTCTCCAAAAGCTGTGCAGCTGATTATAAATGCAGTTATAATTAATGCTGTTATAGCAAGCTGTAGGCTGTTCGCCCAGTTAGAAAGGGTATTTCTGTTTTCTGTGATGTTTTTTTTTATTGGCTGAAGAAAAAGAAAAATATTCCTGTTTGGTTTTGGTTGGTTTGCATAATGAATGAAACTAGCACCACTGAGGGAACAATGGACTGGGAGGTCATTAATATGCAAATTCTCATGATCATTGATTAACAACCACTGATCAAAGATCACTGATCAAAGACCACTGATTAATGGCCATGACTACCATTCACAGAGAGTTGGGGAATGGCTGATGTACACATCCTGGACAGGGAGGAATGCTGGTTTGAGCGCGGAGTCAAGGAGGCAATTTACATGAAAAGGAAAAGACCATCTCTGAATTGAGGAGGGGGCCTAAGGGTACGTCTTTTGCCATCTTACAATTCTGCATTTTTACACTTTCTAAATCACCAAGTTAATACATGCACAATTCTGTGATGCACACTTTGTACTTAATTCAGTGATTTTAGTAATTTACAACTTGACAAGTTGCACATATAAAACATATTCTCACTTACACTTAAAACATGTTTGAAATAAAAGAATCGGTGAAAATGAATCAGTGAAATGTAATGTTTCCAAATGATTTTAAACCGAAACATGAAGGATAACCTGCCTCCGATCAGGTTTGATATAGCTCATTAAGTCATTATAATCGCTTCGTAGTACACCGCTCTGGGTGGTAAACTTTATTTTTAAAGCGTGGGTACTGTGTTTTTCTACATTTTTACAAAAATGAGTAATTTAAATGTTAATTGTAGCATTAATGTATCAAATTTCAGGACCTAGCGCAATCAAAGCATGCCAGCTACTGTATGTGGAAATTTGTGGCCAGGTTTCCGACAGAGAAGCTTCTCTGCACCAGGCTATCCTGTCATGCCCACTTCCTGTCTGCAGGGTTGGAGTTGATGCCCAGACATCTGCTCCTGTGGACCGACAGTTAATCTCTGCCACAGCCCAACAGATCAACCACCATCATATCTGATATTTAATAAAAAACATCTTATTAGAAGAAAGAAAAAAAGTCTTACACAACCAAAACAGCAGCTACAGCAGAGCTTTTATTAGGGAACAAAAACAACAAAAAGATGTTAACTTTGTGTTCCTGAACGTGTAATTTTTGAATAACTTCATATAAAAAGAAAAAAACAACAACATTATATTATGATGAAATAGAAATCTATATATGGTTAAAAAACAATGACCCACATCCATTCTCTTAATAAATATATACACAATAAGTACTGAGATACAAAAGAGAGATCATTTAGATCCCTTTTTTCTTTTTGCTATGTACAAATAAAAAAACAACAACATGATTTCTATAGTGTATGTTATGGCAATTGATGAGATTTGTTTTCTGAATCATCATATTGCACTTCCAGGACAGCCATTACAGACTGTGCTAGATATTAATTGACCTATTTTTACAGCATTTGTGAATCTACTCTAGAGGAAAAGGGTAGTTCTGTTTTCGCAATATTATCAACATATTTAGTGACCATTTAATACTTACAGAGGAGACCATTATTTAAATTGATCTGAGAAAAAGCATTTTTTAATGGCACCTAAAAAAAATCTTCTAGGCTAAAAAAAAATACATTTACAATATTCTACCAAATTATATGATGGTTTTACACACTAAATACTGCCACGTTTTGTTTAGTATTAATACACTGAACCTCTGGAGCTTCATCAACAATTCAAGGGCATTTTACTACGAATTTCTGGGCGCTAAACTTTGCAGATCATCAGCGCTGTGGCTTTAGAATGGGAAAGATAATCTCTTTCTTCTGATGAATGAATGAACTCTGCTGCTTTGTATAGCATGAGGTATAGCAGCACTTCAACTGGTCTGCAAGCCTGAGCAAAATATACAAAAGCAGGCACTGACATTTGAGGCTCAGCTCATATTCTCACTAAATGCAAAAGTGTCATGTCAGTGTCAAATATGTCCTCACTTGTTAATTCTTATGCACAAACAAACAGCTTTATAATGATCAAAATGTATAACTTACATCTCTAACCAGTATCCGTTAAGAGCTATGGCTTTTAAAAAAAGGAAACAAACAAACAAAAAAACATCTGTTGGACGCTAATACAACACGCAGACAACATGAATGACAGGTCCATAATCACTGCATAGCCAGAAGTGTAAACTTGACGGCTCCATTTGTCCTCAGCCCCTCTTTTCAGGGTAATCTATCACATCTCCAATCAGATTTCAGTGAGGGTGAGTTTGTACAAGCCGCCCAACTCCTCCATGGAGATCTGGAAGGTGTCTTCGTTGGAGTAGTGTTTGATGATGTTGTCATCCATGTGGACTAGAATGCTGTCAAAATGACAAAATAGTGTGTTGAAGTGAAATATTTTAAAATGTTTTTTTAATATTATGAATTATTGTGACATATATGTAATTTTGCAGTGGTACATATTCATATGAATCATAGCCAAAGTTTTAAATACGTCAGTGTATCCACAAATAATCCATATGAGCCAAAAACATGGACTTCAATATGATCCAAACAAATCATTTCAGACAGCTTTTTCTACTCTTAGCTCTGTATGACATCAGTGACAGGGGAAATACTTAATATGGTCATTTAGGCTTAGTAACCCCTCCCACCTACTTTCTTTCAAAGAGAAGACAGCTGTTTTTTAAGGGAGGTGAAAAGACTGATTTTTTGCTTCACATAATGGCCCAGTATACAATAAATACACTTATTTTGAACTGTGACTCATGCAAAGCTACTCTAATGGAGTTCAAGAATAAAGACACGGAGCTGGAAAGGGGCATATTAGAAAGCATTAAGTTTGGGTGCGTGCAGGACTAACCATGCCAGAGCCACCAGCTGGTTAGCTTAGCATAAACACTTTCTCCCATTATATAAGTGTAATTCTTGTAAGGCATGTGCGTATTTCCTCCCAGGTCGTGATTACCTCATCTGCATGTGCTAATTGCTGATTGGTCAATTAATCCCCAAGTTTACCGTTACTTTATGTGTGAGGAGAACCTGTTGTGATTTAATTATAATAGTGCTGTCAGCATTAATATTGTTAAAATGACGTTAATGCGAGTTAGCGTGGATCGCCCCGTGCTGCACGGCGTCAACACATTAACGAGCTAACCGCAGTAACGTGTTGACGCCGTGCAGCCCAATGCACGGGGCGATCCGCGCTAACTCGCTGACAGAGATTTACTGCATTAGTGCGGTTGTGGCGTTAACGTCATTTTAACAAGATTAACGCTGACAGCACTAAATTATATATATTATTATAATATAAATATATTTTGTTATAATTTATATGATATAATATATATAAAATAATTTGATGTAAAGGGGAAAAACCAATCATTAGTCTAGAAATACAATGGAAAAATATGATTGGTTATAACTAAATGATCTATTTCATCTGCAGGTGAAACAGTTCAGTAAAGCACCAAGAAATATAGAAATACACGTTATGAATTTTGTATTCATTTGTTCATGGATAACAGATTTCCTCCTTCACAAAGTTTCAAACATAGTGTGGAAATGTGATAAACATGTATACACTCACCCTTTCTTGCACTTCTTGTAGACCTTTCCAACCTTATCATAAGGCAGTTCATACTTCTCTGAAATCTGGTTGGAAAAAACAAAACAAACACAAATTTGTGTTAAGAGAAATACAGAACACCTCTACTACCTGTTATCTCACCCACTCCACATAAGTACTCTATTACTAATATCCATGACCTTCACACTCTTTTTCATCTTTTTAAACTTGATGACCCCTGAAGTACCCATTCCACTTTTTTCCCAGGACATTTCCACGTTCCATGTCTTTTCTAAATCTTTTCCCCTAACCCTCCCCTCCATTAACACCTTTTGTCCCCTGTGCAATTCTAAAAAACACATTTTTATTTTTTCCCCAATCACTACTTTGCACGATTCCTGTGTTAGTGGCTCAGCAAAGCTTAGATGATGCAAGAAACTGTTCTTTAGTACAATCCATAGCTAGTTCGGTGAACTGAGGACAACTTACAGCTTCCACCAGGCCTTTCAGCGTGGGATTCTTCAGCATGAGGGCATCAAACACCTCGTCTGTTTCCTTGCGCACGTACAGCAGGACTGTGTGGTGAAAAAAGAGAGAGGAGGCAAGCAGGCGTCAAAGAAAAGCATGCACGCTCATGGACTGAACACAAACACAAATTCAACCTCAGACAAATGTCAGCGGCAGTCATAAAAGGGTTTATCTGCGTCAGACCAGACTGCTTTACTGATGCTTTGGTACATTTGTGTGGGTTTGAGGATTTGAGGTTTTACCACATCTCCAAAGGACTTTCAGAGTGGTGAAGCTGCATGCATATATGTACACATATGCCTTGAGCCATTAATACATTTGCAGCTATACTATATATAACACTGCAAGCCATCTCTTTGCTAGACTGCAGAAGAACATGCAGAGATCTCAGATAGAGCGCTCCTAGAAGGTTCACTGATACTACACTAGATCTGGTTCCAACAGATTTTTAAGACAATTAAAAAATAATACAGTTTGCTGCTGTAATCTGAGTATGTGGCTAATTTATCTACTTCTTTATGTGGACTAAAAACAAACAAGACAGGGGAAACTGAGAGATGCTTTTATGATGACACAAGCCAGATTTACACATTTACACTGAAGTAGCCAAACATAATGACAGATTTCAGTTTGAGGAGCCTGCACAGGAGCTGACTGACTACTCTCTACGTCACTGAGACGTCAACAAGTCCCCAAAGCTTACAGTTTTACAACAAGGAAAAACATGACTGCTGTGGAAAGGTAGTAAACCTTGCCACAACAGTAAGCCAGTACAGAAGGGTTTGTACCACTTGCAGTGTTACAGCACCTTCTAAATGTAGTTACTTCCACTTTTCTGCCTTGTGTCCCCTTGAAATGAAGCAGCATGTTTAAAGACCACAGAAGAGAAAAAAAGTGTCCAGTTATTGATGAAATTATTTTGAAAAAACATGCAATCGGTGACTCCTTCCTCCCCTCTCTGTGGTTAACATCATTCCGCAAGAATGTATTTAACAAGGTCGAGTGTGGCTTTGTGAAGGTACGAGAGGTGTATTTGTGCAGAAGCACTTTGAAGCAGGCCTGAATGTTTAAAACATTCCTCCCTAAGCTACAAAATATTTCAAAACATGCATTTACAGATTTGTAATGTATTGAAAATTGTAGTGTCTATGAATGGGATAGGTGGTGAAGGGCAAATGCTTGTTTGCATAGATGTCTGCATGCACGCAGTGATCTGTGGTATTTCGTTGGGTCAGTGGAGGGCTGGGGCACGTGTATATGTTGGAAGACTTGGAATTATCACATGGCCCAGAGAGAGAGCGAGAGCGAGGGAGAGTGTGTGTGTGTGTGTTTGTGTGTATGTATGTGTGGAGCTACAGGCGCTGACCACAGCAAACACAGACGGACACGCACGCACACGCAGCCGCACAGGGGAGCATCACTCAAAGGCTGCTGATTAGAACATGAGCAGTGTGGACATTGCACTACAGCAGCAAACACACGTAGTACCTTTCTTTGCTTCCTCCACTCTCGGCAGCTTGTTTTGGGGTGAACCGAACTCATCGTCACTGAAGGGTAATCTCTTCATGCCCGAGCTGTGGTTGAAACACACACGCACACAAACAGCTGCTTAAATGGTCTCAACAACCGGCTGACAGGCCATAAAGCACGAGCACAGACAAAAAAGCTCACGTACATTTCCTAGAAACCGCAACCCTGTATGCATTTTACCGGGAAGTGTCAAAGGTCACGGCAATTCAAAGCTACCATGAAGCAAATGTGAAGTGAACTCACCTGTCTTCTCCATCATCTGTGGAGAAGGGCTGCAAAACAGAGAAAAATAAGAATTTCACTCAAATGCAACATAAAGGTTACAAACTACATACAGCATCTCACAATACATTTTATTTGCATTATAGTTAATTGTTATCAAATATTTATGATGATTTGTTAAAATATATCCAAAAACGTTTTTAACCAATTTCCTGCAGTTGTAACTTTTCACGTAACTCTTCATGGTAGTGGCTAAATCAGTCAACTAGGCCAAAGGTAAAGTCAACAGCCGAGTCCAAATAGTTTCCTGTGTTGCCCCATTTATTCTTCCTTTATCACTGAGAATTGGAACTGGTCAACATAAACCAGTCTGTACAGCTGTGGACGGTGAAGTGCAGGTCGGGTGGACTGACAGGACTCACTGGTATCTTGTGGCTCACGCAACTGCACTCCTTTTTTATCTTGTTAGCGCTCGTGTTAAATACCAAATATCGATTAGTGTCATTATTTATCTATCACCCGATTGAATAAATTTGACTGCAAAATGTGAGAATAAAGTAGAACTTGTCCATTTAGTCTCAAACACATCAACTTAATGCCTTCAGATTGCAGGCTCTTAATAAATATTAGAGTTTTTTTATCATATGAAACAAAGTAAAAAAGCAGATCCTCTGATTTAAAATGATCCAACTCTTTTTTTTTTGTAATTCCTGGAAGGCTGTTGTTTTTCTAGCCTTTCGCCCTTTGACTGTATCGATTACAGGCATTGCTGTGAATAGATTTTCTATTCTGAGAGGAACATCAGCAAACCCGTTGGTTATCAAAAACTGATAGCGAGGCTGCAGAGAGTTCGGTCAGGTTCAATGTCAATGGCATCCCCAAAAATAACCAACCTCCTGTCTCTTCCTCTGCTTTCCTGGTATTAATGTAAACGTCACATGCATGAGAGAAGGGGGAGGGGGTGGGGGTGGGGGGGGAGTTGGTGTCCTACTTGCATCATTTACCAACAGGGGGCAGTCAAAGCTCACACCTAGTGGAATTTCTCAAAAACAGTATCCTTTGCCCGGTAAACTCATGTGAGCACGTCAGGTGTGCATGCTTCGCCGTGTGGCGTGCTCATCTTGAAAGTGCTATGTGACGTGTTCACTGTGGCAGAGCTCAGAGTCCAGTTCTAAAGAAGAGGCGCTCCTTCCGTTTAAAACTCATAAAAAAGCCAGATAACCTGCAGAGTTCAGGTAAACTCCTATATCTCTCCTCATCCTCTGCAACATGTTTCCACAAACCGACAGGAAAACTGCACTCCTCTCTCCCTGTGCACCAAGACTATTTTTTGCTCTGAGCATATGAACACATAAATCAAGGTGGTTGTATGCCGGTTTGTTTTGAGTCACTGGTAAATGAATCATGGTGTGAGTAACCAGTTTGAAACCTAGCCATCAGTATGTAGGACTTGTATCAAAGCTCAAAACCAGAACTCTCTATTCTTGCCAACTAGCAAGCAGGCAGGTCACCTCAACTCAGCTGGCAGCCGAGTGGGCGGAAGCTGAAAAACAAACTGTTTATGGACCACCTAAGATGCTATGAATGTTGCAACAGACACGTTCGTGCTTTGGGAATGGCAGGAAACATACAGTTTTCAGTGGTGGCCTAAAAAAAAAAAAAAGTTTTGCGGCTTTGATCGGCACTCACATGACGTTGGAAGGTGGAGAAGTGAATGTCGGGAATGAAGAGGACAGGCTGGGTCTCGAGATCAGTCATCATCTTAAAGATGGTCACATCGTTACGTTTCTGGAGCATTGGTACTTTCATGTCTGCAACTTTGAGGGGAAGACAGCAGGAAGCAATTTAATATTCATGCAGTAGGATGAAGTCAAACATAACACGACATGAGTGAAACAAGGTTTGATTGAATACATGTTTGCTGAAAGTTATCCAGCAAATGCAGAGGAAAACCTCCTGGACACATGAGGACCACATTTACTCTTGTCTTTGCTCTATTCTGGTTTCCAGTATTAGAGTGTAGTTATAGTGAAGTTGTAGCGTAGGTCTTCAAAATAAAAATGTTTAGCTGAAGCAAGCTGAAACATGCTGCAGAGCTCAGAGGAACTACAGCTGCAGGGGGTAAACACACTAAGGGGATGTTTTCATCTACATACAGGAAATCATTTTAACAAATACACGTGTCAGGGCGACTTGAAATGAAAATTGATCGTACTGTGGAAGCCTCTGGTCATTTTAGTAATGATATGTTGTAGCTGATTATCCTAAAACTTAAGAGCAACTTACAAGCCAGCCCAGAGTTTAGGTCGACAACTTTCCCTTTCCTGCGGGACTGTTTCCTCTCCTCATCTCGGATCTTCCTCTCGGCGCCTTTGTCACAGAAGACTTTGATCTGGCAGTAGGCACGGTGGATGGGCTTGTTGCTGCGGTTGTTGTAACTGTAAGTGTCGATCTGCAGATTCAGGGGAAGACCCTTCACCCCTTTCTGAGAGGAGAAGTCTGTGCTCAGACAGTTGACGGAGATGAAGATCTGTGAGGGGAGGAGAGAGGAAGAAAGTTGAGGACCGAAGCAGACTAATGTACAACTTTAAACTTAAAAGTTTGTTTATTAAAGTAGAAACTGCTTCTTAATCATGAAGCCAATGCGATGACGTTTAACTTTCAGGAAGGCCTTGATGCAGCAGGTATCTCATAGTCAGGCCTCACATGCTTTCAGTGTCTTTTGCTGGCCTCTTTTGGTGGGCTTTAGTAATTACATGCTCATTTTACTTTCCTTTGTCCTGGTTATTTGCTTTGAAAACACACTCTAACTGTGTTAACACAACACACAATCAAGACAGGTTTAAAAATACCACATAGAAAAGTCTCAAGGGGAAAGTGCTTAACAAATTTATTAGATCACCACCAAATGTAAGGTTTCTGCCACACGTGTGCGTTTTCTTGTCTATATATATAATTTGCTGTTTTACAAAAGAGCAGAACAATAGTAAAGTAAGTCATTATTATGCTCGGGTTATTTCTGACTTCTCAGAGAAGTCCAGTGTTGAAATTTGGCTATAACCACCTGAACTATGTTCAGTGAATTTGATAGATTTTAGTTTGAATTGATTTAATTAATTTGTTAAGCAGTGTACAAATAAATATAGCCTTTGTCGTTCATTTGGTGTATTCCACAAATGAAGACATTTAACAGTCTTTAATGGTCCTTAATGGTCAACAACTATATTTTAAATGTTAAGGAAAAAGTCTGTTTGGAGCAGAAACATTTTATACATCATTTTATATCCATAAAACCTAATTGGGGACAATAATTAATAATTAATTTAAAAATTCACACACACTAAAGGAATACCAGGTGTTACTTTGAATCCAAATCATTCAATATAATGTCTTATAGTATTTAAAATGTAACCAGTTTAGTATTACGAGTAATGGAAGTCATGGAAATCATATGATAAAACTGCACTTAATAAATCGATAAACTCGACTTGATAACAAAAGTACTTTTAAAGAGAACTGATGCAGCGTCACAAGCTTTTCCATAGAGCATGTTACTGTGGATGATCTAATACTCTTTCTTCCTTTTTTGAGCTGTTTCAATCAATAACAACCACACACATGCAGACAGTTTGGATGTTGGTGCTGTTTTGATGTAAATATACTAAAACAATATGATTTGCAACCTTGATTTGATATAGTAAAGCCTTACATAACTTTTGCCTTTGTTCCTCATCTTATAACCTTTATTACCTCCATCATCACAGGACTATATAAGGGTTACATATACAGTACACTTTGATATATGCACATATACTGCTATGCATTCAGCCCAAGGGCAAACCACACACATACAAGTACTTCCTCTAACGGACTTCTCACCTTAACACACACCAAGTTTAACTAACACAACC
Organism: Aulonocara stuartgranti; assembly: GCF_965226115.1. Lineage (NCBI taxonomy): Eukaryota > Metazoa > Chordata > Actinopteri > Cichliformes > Cichlidae > Aulonocara > Aulonocara stuartgranti. Next base: position 4,149,005 of record NC_138955.1, on the reverse strand, counting down.
AAATGATTAAACTCCTAATTATATCCTGAAATCCCATCAGCATGTAAATTGACCTCACTTCCCAAGGTCAGAAACCCAAACTGATCCTCTCAGACATCCATCCAAAGACACACACGCCAAACACCTTCATCTGTAACCAAACACCTCGCTGATGAGATGCTCAAACAATGTGGCTGGGCGGTTATACAAATGGTGAAGTAACAAAAACACACAAGGATGAACATCCTATGAATGCATGCCACAAGTCATGAGACAGTTAGACCCACATCCTGGTATGCAAGCGTGAGTGTGTGTATAAGTGTGTGTGTGCTTAGGAAGGTCTGTTCATGTGACTTTATTTATCCAAAGTGTAGCCTAAAGAAAAGTACGCCGGTGATGAGCGGCAGCGCTGTGTTGTCTCTTTGTCTGTTTGCCACCTTGTCAGTAGTCTTCCATCTCAGGCCGAGAGCAGAGCAGAGCCACAGGGCAGCACGAGGGTTGGGAACAAAGAAATAAACAATCATGAGTGGAGACGAGGACAGGAGCTCCTCCTTTCTGACGGATTTTGTTTGACAACTGTTCCATCTGGTCACCTCCCTTCCCAATGAGTTTCCTCATTCCTGCACTCTTTGTTTCTCATGTCCAAAAATACCTAAACATGCGACATCACAATAAGGGTGACAGGCAGGTTGGACCAGTCAAGAATATAAGAACAGAGTGTAGGAATACCTCTCTCTTTCACACACACTCACACACACACCTACACCTCTGTGTTTTTACACAACCTGAGTAACCACACAGGAGAGGAGTGACTGCGACATGACCGCATCCTCACTCTTCTTTTTTAAAACCACTAATTATATTTAACAACTGTTTTTGGGGGGATCAAAGTGAGCAAAGGGGATGACGATCACCCATAAAGGGGACTCGGCACCTGACACTGTCATTCAGGCACGGGGCCTTAACAAACAAAAAGAAAAGGAGGACTATTTTTAGGTGTCTAAGTTTGTTGTTGTTAAAAGGTCAAGCCTCATATTTAAACGTTCAAGACCAGGAAGTACGCGGAAGCCTCGGATCACCGGTGATCCTGAGAACCAAACACTGTTCTTGTTTTGACAGGAACACTGAAGTGCAAACAGTGAACTGTCATGTTTGGACTTGGTTCAAGAAACAACCGTGTCAGAGATGTCAGTGGGGGTGTCAGGCAGCCGTGTACCTGTGAAGGTGTGGATGTGGGTGTGGATGCGTTAAGTCCACTGACTTACTTTGGCCTCCTCGTTTGTGTCCCAGGTGAAGGAAATGGCGTTATATGAAATCTCCTCAATGTTGCCGATGGTGTTGAAGCTCTCCTTGTAGTCAGCTGGAGCAACAGATGTTGGTTATTAATAAATGATGTATTGAAAGCATATTAACTGCTTTATGCCGAGTAAAAAAGAAATTAGCCCATTTAAATAAATCTAAATAAATGATAAAAAACAAACCGGAAAAAGTAAGAAAGGTAAGGTAACTTCAACATATGCTGAGATTTATGAAAGTTACAGACTAACAGTAATCCATCAAAAGCAAAATGAGCTGTCACAATCAAAGAACACACCTTTTCCTGCTAAGATGTGCCTACAAACAGCTGCTTGAGTTTGCAGACAGATGAGGATTAGCGTGTCCGCTATGTCTCCGCACTCAAACTGGTCGGTTTGGTTTGTTTTATTTCACGATGTGGTTTATTATGAAAACATCGTTTTTCAGAACTTACCGATGTCGAGGCACCTCTGTTTAGCCGTGTGCTGTCTGGAGTGCCAGTATTTCCAGTGTTTTAGCTGGTCGTCTCTGCACTTCTCCTCTCCAAACACAACCATCACCACGCTCTGAGGAAAAAAAATAAAGCACAGTGATACCTTAATATGACTGTCAATAATCAGATTTTGCAATACACTTTCTCCTGTCTTCCTCCCTTCATCCCCAACCGGTCATGACAGATGGTTGCCCCACACTGAGGTTTCTTCCTGTTAAAACTGAGTTTTTCCTTCCCACTGTCGCCAAGTCCTTTGGGTTTCTCTGTATTTTGTAGGGTCTTTACTTTACAATATAAGGGACTTGAGACAACTGTAGTTGTCATTTTTATATGAATAAAACTGAATTGATCTGAAATGAATTATATGTCATTTCCTGGTTTTTTAAGTGCTCTTTCTTACCCTGACTTTGGTGATGGGTTGCTGCAGGCCTTTGTTGTCAATCTCCCTGAGGGTGATGGGGTAAAATTGGCCCTTGTTGAGGTACGTCATTGTCCCGTCACCTGTCTTCTGACGCAGAGATTTGGATGCCTCGAGAGTGTACTCAAAATTATTCCTGAGACACACAAAAATAAGGGTCAAATCTAGTGAATACCATAAACAACAGCACGCTGCGTTTAAAAAAAAATCCCTTCTGTAAACAAATCCGAGGAGACGAATGAAACAGCAGAGTAACACCTAGCGGGCTTTAAATATGTGCAGACACTTGTGAGACACACAGACGGGAGTCTGGTGTCTCCCCTGTGACTGAGATGAATGAAGCCATTCTGCTGTGCCGTGTCAAAAGCTGAATGGCGGTGTGGAAGTTGGACGGTGGGCCGGCGGCAGGGCGACTTACCCCGGCACGGTGTCAAACTGAGTGTAGTCCTCGGGCGTCATGGAGGTCATCCGAAACTGGAGATCTCCTGGAAGGGAAAACACCTGAAGCGCAAAAAAGGAAAACAGAATCAAGCAAAGCATGGGAACAGGAAATACAACAGCTGCTTTGCATAAATTTTAGATGATTTTCTTCAACTAGCAAACTGTGTAAGCAACTAGATGAACACTGTGTTTCATTCTAGTCATTTATTAGGCTAGGCTTTCTCTCATCAGGTATAACAGTTTGTTTTGGTGTTTTTTATTCCCCTTCATTTTGGTTTTTGTTTAAAAAAAATGGCTCTGCGGCCACCTCCACCCCCTCCTGTACAGGGGTTTTGTTGGCTTTTCTGAGGTAATTCCCCTCCAGGTTAAAAAGAGAAAGAGGAGAGAGAAAGGGCTTTGGCTATTGTAGGAGAAAAGTACAGCACTTTATTGTGTTGGTGAGACAATGGCATAATAACACACTGGCCACTATTTTGGCATGTTCAAATAAAACCAGGGAAGGTTGAGCCCACCGCTGGCTCCATGGGATCGGGTGAATATCCTATTGTCTGATGGGAGAGATCTGAGAGGGGAGAGGAGAGGAACGCGAAGGAGAAGGAGGAGGTGGGGTGGAGGGGGTGCTGGGAGAGCATTGGCAGGGTTTTGACGGGGGGGGGGGGGGGGGGGGGGGCATCGAAACACTCACTTCCTGGGAACCATCCTTAAAGCTCTCGGGAAAGGTGGAGTCAGGGGGCGTACGAGCCTGGGTGCCAGGGCTGAAATGGACCGCGTTGTGGGTGAGCTGGCGGTCAAAGACGCCCACGTGGCTCTCCGTTTCGCTGCAGTTGTTTGGCACAGTCACCGAGAAGCCGTGAGTGGGAACCTCTGTCTTGATAGTCTGGTTTGGCACGGTGGCAATGGAAACTGTGACAGTAGTATCTGAACAAACAAAACAAAGCAAAAAAACCCAAAACAGTTAACTGATCATCAGGTTTCTAAATTTTTCTGTTTTTTTCTGTTTGTGTTGCTGAATCAGAGCAGACCTGGTGAAGAAAAGTGGGCTCTCTTGTCTGGGCCCAGCTGAAGAATATTGAAGGGAGTTTTGAGCACCGGGATCCTGTTTTCCATACTGGCTTCCTGGAGTTGGACTATGGAGTGTCCGGCCTGGATCTGGTGCCTGTGACGAAGTAGAAGTGCACATAAATTTTAGATCTCCAATACAATACATCATTGCTTTGATAAACCTTGAAACAATGGGTTATTTATATGATATGTTTTTCTGCTTCTCCCTTTTCTCAGTCCTGGGTTTCACCTTTGGTGTTGCCATGCCTGAGAACTGATTAACGACCCATTGATAACACAAAGGAATTTGTACACCGGACATTTTCCTTCCTTTTTTGAGAATTTAAAGTTGTCTTCTATGACACTCGGAGCAGCTATTTTAGTACGCCTGACTAAAGCAGCAAAAGAAATCCTAATGTCAATAATCATTTTTCCTTGCTGCTCTGGAGAAAACAGGTACACTCCTGAGAATAAATGTGCATACAGTTTTTAAATAGAATTTAAAAATCATATCACAAGAGCTTGAATCGCTCTCTTGTTTTCTGCTGTTGCCCTCTGCTGTGCTTTTATTTTTAAAGGGGGAGGTGGTACGCGGAGAGGACTGCCGCTTACCTTTTGTTGGGATCCACATCAGAGACCAGTGTGTCTGTCTTGGGCTGGTGTATTGTTCTCTTTTCCCTGGGCACCTGTATACGAGAGTAAACACAGCCGCTCAGCGTCTGACCACATCACATCTACCAGACTGGGTCATCCTGCTGTTTGTACTCATAGTTAGATCAGTTACATGACATAATGTAGACTCTGTCTCACAGATGTTACTTAATGATCAGATGTCACTAAGGGTGAGGATCACAGAGGGAAAGTTTGCAAGAACCTGGCAACTATTCCTCCAGTATGTGATTTTGCACTACTCCTCATAGAAGGAGGGGAGAAACTATTCCTGCTGAGCTTTTCCTGATACCTTATAGTAGTCGTAGAGCAGACCCAGAGCTGCGGCACTATCCTCGTCTCCATTTATGCTCATCATCGCCTTGGTGGCAGCTGTCAGCGGGTTCTCCAGAAAAGATTTCCAGGCTTCATCCTCTGTGGTGAAAGAGCGACGCTGGCCGCCATAACCCGGCTCGTTCTGGAGAACCAGGACCGCACGTTTACTGCTAAAAGGGGGAGAGTGTGTGCTTTAGTTACCGCATACAAAGCAGTTAATGACATGAAATAAAAGCCATGGATGTGCGCAGCAAAAGGGAAGAGCCGTCCATACTAGAAGGGATTCAGCTCCTGTTATGGACTTATTTTCCACACTGACTCCACATAAGCTCTCCAGACCGGGACCTGAAATCTCAGTGTCGCTCAAAACAGACAAACAGGTTATAAGAGCGAGAGATCACCCATGTAGATGTTTTTTTTTTATCTGCAGGACCAGTTGGTCAGGCTTTTCGAGGATTGTGCAACAAATCTCTGCCGCTGAACCACAGAGGCAGAAGGTGTATCGAGAAAAAGATGCTCTACAGGATCGTCCAGTGTAACGACTCTAGTTCGGGGATCACTCATTGGTTGAGAAGCCGCCCGCATGTGACGCATCTGACCCGGCTGCATTCCTGCGCTGTGCTTGCAAACGAACTTGTTTGTGACAAATAATCATGAGATTTTAACGCTCAGTCGCCGCCTGCCTCGCGCTCCTTCTCTTCCTCTTCAAAATTCAACATCGCCTTGGTATGCTGTGCACAGTGTGCAACCTTAAGCTATTTGAACCTGGGTGCATTACATTTAAAGTAAAACGAAACGGCTGATGATGAGCCTGCGACGTTTGCACTGAAGTCACCTGTTTACAGTAAATTTTAATGTTTACACAGCTTCTGTTTGCTGAGACGCGTTAAGCCCCAGTCAGAGTAAAGTCATTAATGGAGCTCTTGTTATTAAAGTTTCATCCACAAACTTCGGAAACCGCATATATCCCCTCTTCAGCCATCCTGCAACCACATCCAACAAAGTAATTATTATAAAGTGTGAACGGACTGGATCAGTTTCCATGTTGAGTATCTACAACAAATACAACTTTTTTGTCTCCCAGTGGTCAGAGAAAGTGATAATTAGTAACCCTATATCTAAACGCAACCTGATATAATCCATTATGTGTTGGCTATAAAAAAATATATCTAAGGTAAGGCAATATAAGCCATTATTTACTAAAACAATGGTAAATGGTAAATGGCCTGTATTTATATAGCGCTTTACTAGTCCCTAAGGACCCCAAAGCGCTGAAGAGTCTGATTGCTGATCAGGCAAAAATTACACTGAGATGTCAAGAAATAAAGTGAGTAAGGCAGCATGAGTCCAGACTTCTGTCACTTTAATGTACAGGAGCAGTAAAAAAAAAAATAACACTACTTTTTTGGACATTTAGAGAAAAGAGCTTTAATCCCTCATTTTAAATTAAAAAAACAAAACAAAACACACACAGCAGTGTAGAGTAAAATCCATGAAAACCTCAGATAGCCCTGTGCTCGCTTGTCTATGTTAGTCGTGGGGCCAACGCCTAGCAGGTGTACGATTTCACTCCCCTCAAATGTCTCCTTGTCACTGCCCTCAAACCCCCCCCCCACACACAGAATACAGAATATATCTCAAACTAAACATTTATATATCTGAAAAACACTGATTTATTTTTATTATTTTATTATTTTAAGCTCTATCTTCCATTAAATCTCTTTTACACCTGTGCAGAGGCAGTTTTCCTTGGCTGACACCTTGCTGCCGGAGACTTGTGCCTATTCCTGAGCAAACATCATTTCTACTATCCACATAACAGTTAAAGCTTAAGGCAAAATCAAACAACCGCCCATCTCTACTCCGGGACGGCTCTTATTCCAACAGTCGCCTCCAGCTCGCACGACAGGTGGAGGTACACCTGTACAGGCTCGAACATGACAGGTGAAACGAGCGGAGTTACAACACCATGGGAAACTATGAGACTACACCAACTCCCCGCTTGGCAACCCGCTGTAACAGAGCACACTTACCCTTTTAAAAGGAGCTATAATGATCGTAGAATAGGCTCATGCTTATATGCGACACGAACATCAGGACACGATTTTGAGAAAAATACAGAAGGCTGCAGCTGCAGGTCACAGTGTGACCTCGGCTTTTGAAAAATCCGTCAGTGCAATGAATGTATTTGTTTAAAAAAATAAATTGCAAAAATAATCAGAAAATCCACAAAAGCAATTAAAGTCAGTATTACAAGCTTATAGTGTCAACATGCTCTTTGTGCGGGCTAACAGAGGAGTCAGGACAACTTACTTGTCATGCTCCTGTGACATCTCGGTCGGTCGAACTGGACTTTCTAGTTGGTACTGAAAATCCGATCCGTCTTCTTTACCACCCTGGAAAACTCCGCTGCTAACACTGGATAAGGGCCACGGCAACAAACAAGGTGTCCCCTCCTGAGAGAACGGGTTTTGTCGGCTTTTCTCGCTTTTTGGGGCAATGCTTAGAAATTAAGGCCGGTTTTACCTGTGACAAGGACGCGGATTGGATTACAGGTGGACGGGAGGCGGGGTCTTACTGTCAATTGCCCTTGCCGGGCTTGTGATTGGCTCACCTGTTGGCCTACCTGCAGCTGTAGGGTGAGTTTGGAGAAAGCAGTGGTAAAACTGGGTTTTAAAAGCTGTGATTTTATCATATTGGAATATTAAATGAGAAATATATTCCCCCTACCCCTAAAAAAGGCCAGTGCAAAATTTATTGGGATGACTTAAAAATTAAAATGATTTACAAAAAAAAGGAAAGAAAGTCTTTGATGATTACAGTCACTAAGGAAATATTCACTTATTTGTACACACCTGCAGGCTTCATAGATGTCACTATGTGGGAGCTACTATGATGGAGATTATTGTGGCAGAAAGACCTGATTCACTTCACAAAGACATGAACAAGCGCGCTCTTTTAAAGTCTACACCGATAACTCCTGTATAACACGGTAATAAGACGTTTAGTAAACTAATAACGTAATTCACTGATAAATGATCAACATGCTGTGGATAAGTGGAGACCTGTTTTTATGAGCATGAACTCAATTCAAAGGCGACAAATTAAAGGAGAACCCTCTGTCTCTGTATGGTGGCTCTGTGAGAGTTTTTTGATAACTTGGGTCTTCCTGGAAATCCTTTGCTATCCTACATGATGCTGTGGGAATTCTTTGTCATTGTTATTTATTTATTTCCTCAGTGTTTTGTGTTAAGCTGTTGGCCAACATGCTGTTGGCTGTTGTCTGTGCTTGCATTGAAAATGTGCATATGAGTATGACTAAGTAATGCAGCTCAAATCTATCTATGGGTACAAATAAAATAATCTAACCTCATCTAACCTAACTTGTGCCCTTAGAGCAGGGGTGAGCCATTCATTCACTAACTGTAAACACTTCTTTTATTAGTGGCAGTTTATAAAGACTTAAAATTGATGTTAAGCAGAACTGAGTTCAGATTATAGGTGCGACCGTACACAACAGTCCCATCCAGCCCCTTGGGAAATTTAATTGCCCACACCTGCCACCTCTTCTTCATCTAAGGGATTTCATTCATGTTGAACTATTTCTATCCTGATAGGATTCACCTCTTCCAGTATGACCTCCATCCATAAGGCTAAAGGAGTCCCTTAATGGTTTGGAAATTACCCGAATTGTGTGTTATGGCCTGTATGAAAATTTGGACCAACTTTTTAGCCAGCTGGCTCCAAGAAATATGTTTGAGTACCAGATTATTAGAATTTTGCAGCAATGATGCCAAGTCACACAGAAGCTGCTGTGATAACATCGTAAGAAGATAGTTTACACTAATTTCTTTGGGATGCACAGATATAGTAGTGAAACATGGGTATTGCCAATATCGGACCTGCTATTGAATGATATCAACAAATAAGATGCCATCTACTGACATCAGTGGTCGGTATATACCTGTGCGTTCAAATTTATGAATAAGTGACATGACAAATATCACAAGTGGTCTATCAGTGTGCCTGATATAAAACCATGTGTATCAGTATTTACTACATGAAACATCTTTGATGAATACAAACGCTTACAGTAACCTGTCTTAATGCAATAAAACAAGATGATAAAACTGTAAAGCAAGTGAAGAATTATGCTTTGGGCTTTTTTGTGTCAGTTTCTGGGTATCTTGAAGGCAACAAGAAACTGAATTTAAAAAGTTCCAATCATGGGACCCCTCACTCACCTAAACATATTCCCTCACATAGCTGGGGGCACTTTTTCCATTCTGTTTAACGGTAAGTACACCTTTCGTCCCACCTGTGTCTCTACTACTAGATGATGTTACAGAAGCTTGTTTACCTTCTTCCAGAGGACAGATAAGCATCAGTCTGCACAGCTGCAGGTAAGAAACAGGCAAATTAGTCCCGAAAGCCACATCAAGAGTGCAAATAAAGTGATGACACCACTGAACCAAGAGCTTGGAATAGAAGCACACTAGCACTGGCAGTCACGCATAAAAGTTTGAATAAATTAGTGGTCATGTGTCTATACGGCACATTTAGGATTGTTTGATTGCCATTTGCTCTGCAATTAGCTGTGAGCTATGACTCTAAAACAAGCAAGATGAAAAGGAAGTCTGAGTGAAAACAAACAGCTTTGTTAGCGATAGAAGGGTCTTAAGAGATGCTATCAGATATATTCAAAGTTTCCCCCTCACACAAACACTTACATAGAAACTCTCCAACGACCCCACCCCACCCACCTAGCCTAACTGCCTACCGATCCCCCCACATCCCTGACACACTCCCATGTAGACACAACCTCCTGCTCCTGGATCCTGGTGTACTGTTTATTTATCCCAGTGGAAGGACACCTGCTTCTACTGGTGCTTATTTGTGTTTGCATTGAGGACATGGGATAGTAGAATAAGGGAGGGATGTGAGGATGTGTGTGTGTGTGGTGCTTTGTGTGTCTGAGAGGGGAGGCTGGGAACACGTGGCTGCGCTGTTGATGGTAGCTGCTGCTTGATGCTGACTCGACAGAGCACATATAGGGAAAACACACCAAAGACAGCAGAATGTGGATCAAAGCACAGGTTCAGACATGAGAAAAGACCTGCTGAATCACTTTTGGGATGTAGAAGACACATTTCATCTGAACAACAGTGTAAAAGAACAAGCTTAAAAATGTGTTGTTAAGAATTGCTGAAAATTTTAAAGTGAACCGAATGTCTTTAAAACTTATTTTAGTTTTAATTTCAGGATGTCCAAATAAGCCTCTCCCACTTTACAATTCTCCTTTGATGCATCTTTTTGTCCCTCAGAGCGCCTGAAGGACAGTCAAAGGGGACTTTCTATAGCTTAATGCTTTGATTCAGAGCTGTTTGGTTTGTTTTTCTTTCTATCCAGACTTTTGAAAGTCCCTCTTTGTTTGAAAAAGAGATCTATGTCCATGCCACCAAAAAGCATCTCATACAACTTAAAGTTAATCACCTTCAAATAATGAGATTTAAATCAAATTTAACATTCCTGGGAGGACTTTAAGAGATCTGTTTGGTGACATTTCTGCAGTTATTTAAATTATCAATAGGTCTCTGTTTTCAATGTGGTCCAGACAGGAAGGTGTGGGCCTGGTCACTACGTAGTTCGATTCTTTTACTACATGACAACATCTGATGATGTGAGCCGAGTAGGTAATACATGACAAAAAACTTTCATGAATGGTGCATTTATTTTCTTATGTTTACAACAAGAGCAGGAGTAACATAATCCTGTGTCAGCCACCCCTAAACTTTCTTGTAATTTTTATGTAGTGGGCTTGAGCAACAGTTCTCCAGGCTTTGTGAAGGTCTTTTAAAGGTTTTCCTTGGACATACCTGACCATTTTCAGAGAAGTGGTTTTTTTTGTTTGTTGAGTCACTTTACACTGACCTATAGGTCATTCAAGCATAAAAAGACACCTAACCTAAGGGATGAACCAGTGTTGTGTCGACACATAACAGAGAATTTAGCAAAGAAGCAATTTTGAATTATATCTTCAGACGCTTTGTTACTAGCAGCCTGTCTCACAATTTGTTTCATTTTCTTTAGTAGAATTTCCAGTTAAACTGGCATAAAATTGTATTTTTCCATCAACAAGGTGATTCCTAAACAGCTGCAAACTTGTGTATCCTTAAAAAAATTGAAGAAACTGGACAAGCAGGGAAGGTAGGCCTAAAAATGATCTACAGCAGATGAACAGTATCTGAAAGTCCTTAAGAAATATTAAAAAACAAACAAAAAAACAAAGACCTGATGCAGGACCTGAAGGCCTCAACAGTAATGTTCTCAGTGAAAGGGTGGCTGCCAAGAAGTCATTCTTAAGAAAGGGAAACAGGGAGAGGCTGAGGTATGTCAAATTACACAAGAACTGGACTGAAAATAAGCACCTTATGGAGTGAGTATGACACTATTGGTTCAAATTGTCATCAGTATGAATAGAGGTCAGCAGAGAGGCTGTAGAGGATTGTCTACAGCCATCTGTAAAACACTGTGGAAGCTCTTTATTGGTTTGGGCCTCATTTCAGCCAGTGGTGTTGTGGATCTTGTAAAAACCGATGGAATTATAAACACAGAAAGGTATAGCCATATTTCAATTCGATTGGTAATGGCTTCATTTTGCAGCATGACAATGATCCAGGAATCAGCGTTATTGATGCATTGAAGTAAAAAACTGAAGACGTCAGATGTTTTTCAGGAATAATTTCTGCTTTTTTGGAGCCGAGAGGACAGGATTCGTTACTCCTACTCTTGTCGTAAACGTAAGAAAATAAATGACAAGGAACAGTTTAAAAAGCAGCCAACAGCTGGACAAGAGCTTTTGAACATCCTTCAGGAAGCCTGGAAAACTATTCCTGAAGACTGCTTAAAGACATGAGAAGAAAACTTGCCTATGAGAGTTCAAGTGGTCGCACCAAATACAGACAGTCAAACTCTCTTAGAATTGAACAAACTCTGTTTTTATTTTGTGTGTACTGTATTTCCATGTATGTTAGCACATGTTTAACTGAATCACTATGTCTATTTCCAGTTTTCCTAACAACATCAAACTGTAATGATTGTAGTGCATCTATCTCTGTTTGTATGTTCCCTATCGCTTCCTAGGCAAGTGGAACACTCTTGATGAGATTTTGCATAAACACTGCCTAGGGCACCGTGAGCACCAACATCTGCACAGCACATACAAATATTTTATAAAGAGCCCCCGATTGTATATATTTGTGCACTTCACAGCTCAACTGAGCAGCGAATGAAATGTAATAGTATGAAACGCTGTGTCACAATATAATGTATCATAGCATCATACTATGATCATGGTAGCACATTCAGGCCTGTTTGTACGTACATGTATTGTGGGGGTTTACTAGTGTACAGAAACGAGGGCTGACTCAAGATCTTTGCACAGCGCTGTAATATGTTATAATACTGAAAACATTTTTTAAGCGTATGATTCGGGTGACCAGGTGTCTCCTTGTCTCACGTTTAGAGAAAATGTCCCAGATTTTAACCCTGGTCAGCTCACATTGACTCTCATATAGAGCATTTTTCTCCTGTTTTGGCTTCCCTTCATTGGCTTCCTGTTAAATCCAGAATTCCTGCTCCTCCTTAAATCCTGCTCCTCACATACAAGGTCTTAAATAATCAGGCCCCATCTTATCTTAATGACCTTGTAGTACCATATCACCCTATTAGAGCACTTCGCTCTTGCTCTGCAGGCCTACTTGTTGTTCCTAGAGTATTTAAAAGTAGAATGGGAGGGAGAGCCTTCAGTTTTCAGGCCCCTCTTTCTGTGGAACCAGCTTCCAGTTTGGATTCGGGAGACAGACACTATCTCTACTTTCAAGATTAGGCTTTAAACTTTCCTCTTTGGTAAAGCATATAGTTAGGGCTGGACCAGGTGACCCTGAATCCTCCCTTAGTTATGCTGCAATAGATGTAGGCTGCCGGGGATTCCCATGATGCATTGAGTTTTTCCTTTCCAGTCACCTTTCTCACTCACTATGCATTAATAGACCTCTCTGCATTGAGTCATATCTGTTATTAATCTCTGTCTCTCGTCCACAGCATGTCTTTATCCTGTTTCCTTCTCTCACCCCAACCGGTCGCAGCAGATGGCCCCGCCCCTCCCTGAGCCTGGTTCTGCTGGAGGTTTCTTCCTGTTAAAAGGGAGTTTTTCCTTCCCACTGTCGCCAAAGTGCTTGCTCATAGGGGGTCATATGATTGTTGGGTTTTTCTCTGTACCTATGAAGCGCCTTGAGGCGACTTTTGTTGTGATTTGGCGCTATATGAATAAAATTGAATTGAATTGAATTGAACTGAATATAGAAATGTGTAGTTCATAAAGAAATGTGCCCGTCTATGGATGCAGCTCTGAAAGTGAATACAAAAGTGTACAAAGGCTTCAGCATCAGAACAATTGTATTAAAAAGACAATATAAATGTCCTGGATAGAAGTTTTATCACAATCCCAGACTCAGACTACCTCCCTGCATTAGTCTCATATTGGTCAACACGAGCACACTCTTTGCCCTACATGTAGCTTCTTAGAGTCTCGTCACCCAAATAACCGCAATCATGACTTTGCGTCTCATAATTATGACTTCTTATGAAATACTGGGGAAGAATTTCAAATTTCTCCTATTTGGACTAGCACAAAAACTGAGCACTAAATTTGAACAGAAATATTTTTATTGTCCTCACATGGGCACAGGGGGCTTATTTTACACTTATTAAGCAGAATGAAGTAGAAATTGCAGGAAAGCCAAAAAGGAATGTCGCCATACCAGGATAGGGGCTCAGGATGTGAAGTTCTAACGGCTTAGATATCATATTTATGGCTTTGTGTCCCATAAAATATGGTACAATCCCATATTAATGAATTTTAATGGCTTGATGATCTAATGACATTTTCTCATAATTATGAGTTTATATTCATGTGCCTAAAAATGAAGAAGTATAGTGCCCTAATTTTGACTGGCTTTCTTATTTTGATTACAAACTGTTTGAGTCAATTTTATTTATTTATTTTTTAATAACTTTTTGCAGAAAAGAGCTTCCATAGAACCCACATCCAGGCCAGTCTCCTTGTAGTTGTTCAACAGCCTGAGGCAAAGTGATGACGTCATGAGTGTTTGGGAGAGACAGAAACATAGAAAGAGTAGGAAAAAAAAGACAGACGGCCTAAATGCACCTTTAGTTTATTTTTTGGTGCATTTCTCCAACAGTTTCCAACGACTTCAACTTGTCAGCACGCTCGTATCACCTGCCTGACAATGTGCCCACCGTTCACCAACCACTTTTTCCATCTTCCTCCCCTGTCATGCCTCTCATCTTCGTAGTCGGTTGGTGTTTAACGCTATCCTAGCACACTCCAGGCACATAACTGGGATGGAAATCAGATGCAAATCTTTACCCCGTTTGTCCAGCATGTGAGTACTTGTCTGAGCAGGCGGCATTTCTAACTGTAGTGAGGTCCTACGGTAGAGGGTGTTATTATTGGTTAAACAGGTGGGCGACCCTTTGCGAACAATGAAACAGTGTTGTAATGTGTCTGAAGATCATTATCATTTTTGCTGGCTAAATGTTAACGGACGTATGCGTACACAGAGCTTTTCAGCACGGAAAGTGATGCGAGCCGCGTAAATCTATTTACATGTATTAAACTGGCGACATATTAGTTTGACCTCCAAATGTTATATTGACATTGTGGGATGGTCACCATGCCTATAAAACTGCAATCAGTCATTATTCAATGAGGTCTTGATTTAGGAGCTTTAAGTGAAGGACAGTTGGAGAGTCTGATGGAAACAGCGCAGTAATCTTTTATGCTGAGGTCGGGGTTAGATGGTATCACGATGTTTCCAACTGATTACAGTAAAAACAGCCATGAGGACTGAGGGCACAGCAGACCCGCATGCTGCTTCACGGCAACTAAAACACTTGCACTAATACTAAAAACACACACACACACACAGAAAGAGGGAAAGGAGCCGGTGTTATGGGATTCTGGGATTCTTGATGATGTGTTTGTGTCTGTGTTTTGCTTCACAACACTGCGGATGTTTTAGCCCCGAGCTGCAGATATTAATGACCATTTTGACCTGTTGAAGAGACCCTTTTTCTTAATAACATCTGAATGCAGAGCACTTAACTGAGCTATACTTGTCATGAGAGGAGTTTGATCAATATGCCTATTTTATATATTATATACATATAAACATATATACTGTATATAAAGATTGCTTTGATATACACATACATTATGTATAGCTGTTACAGACCTCAATCAGATCCCTTCACTTTTGCCAACTTTATTGCCCTTTAACTTTGATTTTATCAGACTAATCTGAGTAATCCAAAGTAACAAAAATATTTGTTAAAAAATCATAAGGACACTTCATGTAATCCGTTTATAGAAGCTCTGTTATCAGCAGTTGCAGCTTTGAGTGTGTTTGTCTTTACAAGATTTGCACGCATGGATTTGGAGAGATTATCTCTTTTTTTCTTTTCCAGATCAGCTCAGTTTCTCTCAGAGTGACTGAAAATAGCACAGTGACATCTTCAGGAATTTCGATAAATTTGTCTGTTTAAGGTTCCTCCAGTGTGTAGTGGTTATTGTAGTCACTTGGCAAGTGAAAAGTTGCTGGTTTGATTCCAGCCAGCGAGACAAAAATCATTTTTTTTGGCATAAAACTGCTAAATCAAACATGTGGAGCTGTACAGTTTGTCTGAAGTCCAAAGACCTCCTGGGTTGTCAGAGGTGAACCATCTCCCATATCTCACAGTGCTGAGTTTCCTTAAAAAACGAACTGTATATAACTGCATTTAATCCTGTGCTGAAAAGCAATGCAATAACACAAGCCCACTGCCACCACAGATAGCTGCTTTAAATAATTACTAAACAATAAAAACTGAAGCCAAATCCTGATTTTTATCCATCTAAAATTGCATTTACAACGTTATGAAGCATCCAGATATAAGATTCAAGATTCTTTATTGTCATTATAAAGAAATATACAATGAAATTAAGTTGACCACACTTAATGAATATATAAAAATAAGAATAAAAAATAAGTTATGCTATAAATAGAAATAATGACAGTTAATTTAATTCATGCAGACACAGCACACATGAATATGAATGAATTTTAAATGAAACAACTCAGATGCAGTTGAACTTTCAGACTTTCAGCTTTAATTCAGTGGGCTGAACAAAAAGGTTGCATAAAAATGTGAGCAACTAAAGCATTTTTAACACAAGCCTTTTACTTCAGGGCCTCAAAAGTAACTGGACAAATTAATTAACTGAAAATAAAATATTCATTTCTAATGCTTGGTTGCAAATCCTTTGCTGGCAATGACAACCTGAAGTCTTGAACTCATGGATGTCACCAGATGCTGGGTTTCCTCCTTTTTAATGCTTTGCCTTTACTGCAGCAGATTTCAGTTGCTGTTTGTTTGTGGGCCTTTCTGTCTGAAGTTCAGAGTGAAATGCATGTTCAGTTGGGTTAAGATTTGGTGACTGACTCAGCCATTGGAGAATATTCCACTTCTTTGCTTTAATTAACTTGGTTGCTTTGGCTGTATGTTTTTGGTCATTGTCCATCTGTCTTATGAAACGCATCCCAATCAATGAGTAGACAGTATGTCTCTGAACACCTCAGAATTCATTTGGCTGCTTCTGTCCAGAGTCACATCATCAATAAACATTTGTGTCTCAGTGCCACTGTCAGCCATGCATGCCCAAACCATCACACTGCCTCCGCCCTGTTTAACAGATGATGTCGTATGCTTTGGATCGCGAGCTGTTCCACGCCTTCTCCATATTTGCCATCCTTCTGGATTGTTTTTCAGGACCTGTCCTGGCTCTTTTAGAGGTTGTTTTTTTATTTTTTTTATTTTTTTTAGCAAAGTCTAATCTAGCCTTTCTATACTTCAAGCTTATGAGTGACTTTCACCTTGCGGGTGAGCCCTCTGTATTTACTTTCATGCAGTCTTCTCTTTATGGTAGATTTGGTAGACCCCTGCAGAGGGTTGTTCATGGTTGGCTATTGTTCAGGTGTTTCTCTTCACCATGGAAATGATTCTGTGATCATCCACCGCTGTTGTCTTCTGTGGACGTCCAGGTCTTTTTGCTTTGCTGAGTTCCCCAGTGCTTTTTCTTTTCCTTCTCAGGATGTACCAAACTGTAGATTTTGCCACTCCTTCTATTGCAGCATTTTCTCAGCTGGGTTTTTTATGTTTTCACAACTTAAGGATGTCTTGTTTCACCTGAATCAAGAATCCTTTGACTGCATGTTGTCTTTTAAGAGAAAAATCTTTCAAATGCAAGCACAACACCTCAAATAAACCCCAGGCCTTTTATCTGCCTAATTGACAGTGACATAATGAAGGAATTGTCGACACCTGCCCATGAAATAACCTTTGAGTTAACTGTCCAATTACTTTTTGGTTCCTTTAAAAACTGGGTGGCACATATTAAGTATCTGAAACTCATAAACCCTTCATCCAGTTTCAATATGGAAACCTTCAAATGAAAGCTGAGAGTCTACACATTATATCCATGTCCATTATATGACTATAATTGGAATATGTTTCAATGGACAGGTTAAAAAACCAAAACTTGTTCAGTGTCCAAATATATATGGACCTAACTGTATATATTGGTGCATGGACATCCAGCTTCCCCCTAAAGTCAATAATAATTAATTTTGCCTTTTTGAAGTATAAGATTGTTAACAGTACACCGCTCTGTGAAACCTCTGTATCTTCTCTCTATATGCAGACTTTTGGTGGAGAGCGCCACCACGGTTGTGTCATCTCCATATCAAACTATGGTGTCGTATCTTTTGCTGCTACTAGAAGGAATAAACAGATTGTCACAATACCGTGAAATAAACCTTGGGCTTAAACTAAAGTGTTGCAATACAGTGGAAATTATGAGACTAATGAGTTTTTTCATGATAGAGTGAAAATATTTTCTGGGATATTAAAGAAGAATTGTTGTGCAAGACAGCTGCACAGCTCAAGAGTCAAACGTGCGTCAGCTCAATTAACAGGCTTTATCTATAAAATATGAGGAACAATGACAGGTGTCAAGGTGAGGTGATAATCTGTGAACAGCTGCAAAATCAGTAGCATCAACAGTATCTGCTCTCTGCAGCCTCTGCTTCCATTTCCTTTTGATGCTTGTTTATCCCATAAAAAGTGACAACTTGCAACAGTTTTGTATTGACTGTAGTGTAAGGCCTTTATAAACAGCCGAGTACAGTTAACGTTGGCTGTTTGAGGAATGCTGGTAAACAGAAGTCGCAGCATTCCTGTGTGATCCGAACCTCGGCAGCGTGCTGCTTTAACAACATGTACAGGAAATGTTCCCAACTCCACTTAAAACATATACAGACACGTATTCCATGAGCAGAGCAGGCGTTACTCTTGAGATAAGATGAAATCTTAAAATTCACCCACTGAAAAGATAAAGAAATCCCCTTTTCAGTTTAGTGTTTTCAGATATTATCTGTCCAAAACTGCTTTTTTCTCTGTTGTCAGGCTTTGCACTTTTTGAGAACATTTTTAGTTAAGAGGTGAGTTCGATTATCATTTTCTGCTGATCTAAAATCCTGATCAGATAAGCTCTCAGTGAAAATGTCTTGATCTTATCTTGAAGGTTAGGTGCAAATTTTTTTTTGTCTCAGTTTGTCCAGCTGGATGTGAATCTGTCTTATTATGTCAAATTTAAAGCATGAGGTTCAGTCCAACCAAACAAAGTCTTTTTTGTTCGTCTTGATAACACTTTAACCTTACTCATCGCAGTCTTGTGACTTACAGGTGCCTACAGAAACGCACAAACAACAATGCGAGGATTATTTTGCTCTATGGGGAAGACGTGCATAGATGGGACTGGCCTGTTGACTTCAGTGAAGGCGGTTATTGTTGAAGAAAGCGTGAGAGACTGCCAAACAAGCTCTGCCACTTGTCACCTAGTTCAACCTCCCATTCTGCCCAGTCCAGTTTTGTTTCTGCTGTGATTGATTTTACTTCACCTGCACAAGCAGCAATCACGGCCAGTGACTTTCCTTTAAAAAAAAAAAAAAATCAGAGCACATATAAATATGAACAAAATGCAGATTCTTTTTGTATTGTAACTGGTCAAGACGGCGCTAATTTCAATCATTCTGTAATTGTCAGGCTAATAAAGGTAGCAAATGTGTCAGTAATAAGCCAGTCTGCTTCTTTTCCACTTTCTCTTATAGCTATCATTTATTTTGTGTACCTTTTCAGCAACTGGCCCTCCAAGTGCACACCATGAACTGACTGAATACTGAGTTAATGTCCCTGCTATGAAACCACTCACATGATCTCAAGTGAAGGCTCAACAACTGGGTAAAAGGGGCCGAATGTGTACAGAACACACGCATATCAAACATAATGCAAAAATGCAGTTATTATGAATAACACACAAACAGTTAGGTGCAACTACACTGAATAGTTTGAGTATCGCTAAAGTTGACTGACTTGTAAAAAACAGATATGGCACTAAATGCAGGACGTCTTAATACTGAGCTGAGCCAAAAGACCTGGCTCACTGAAAAATGCCAGTATTCCCATCTAATCTCATCTCCCTTCATTATATCAGTGTAGTATATCTTTATAGACTGCCACAAATAACAAGTAATTTAAGATGTCAAAATGTTGTAAAGTGCTTCTAATTTGCACTTCTTTGTCTTTCGTCCTTCCTTTTATCTTCAGAACTGCTTTTTGATCCAGATTAACATGATAGAACCACACAGCAGCTGCAGATTTGTCAGCTATGCAAATCTCCAGATCCACCACATCCCAAAGGAGCTCTATTGGATTGAGACTGTTCATTATCTCGTTGGAAGCAATCATCAGATGGGTACATCTGGTCAAAAAAGGCTGTACGTGATCATCAACAATGCCTACGTGGGTTGTGCCATTTAAATGCTGCTAAATTGATATTAAGGGGCACAAAGTGTGCCAAGAAAATATCTCCTACACCAGCAGCAGCCTGAACCGCTGATATAAGGCAGGGTAGATCGAAGCTTTGATGTTGTTTATGCTACATTCAGACCCTCCATCTGAATGCCGTATAGTTCTCTCCTTTTTGTTTTGGTGAGCCTGTGAGCGTTGCATCCTCAGTTTCCTGCTCTTAGCTGAGAGGAGTGGCACATGGTGTGGTTTTCTGCTGCTGCAGACTATCTGCTTCAATGTTCAACCTGTTCAGCTCTTGTGCTCTTCTGCATACTTTGGTTGTAATGAGTGATATTTTGAGCTACTGTTGCTATCAAACACTTCTATGCAGTCTGGCAACTGTCCTAACTCTAGCCTTTGACAACAACAAGGGATTGTCTTCTGGATTTTTTTTTCTTTTCTGGGTTGTTTTCTGTAAACCTGAGATGTTGTGCAGGAAAATCCCAGTAGATCAGCAGTTTCTGAAATAGATCAACAACCATGGCACATTCAAACTCACAAATCACCTTTGACTGGTGATCTTGAGCCTGTCTTATGCCTTGAGCTCCACTGATCTGCTGCCATGTGATTGGCTGATATTTGCATTAACAAGTGATTAAAAATGTCCTTAATAAAGTGGCTAGTTAGTGTATGTTACAAATGAATGCAACTGCAATGTCCAAAACACTATTCTATTTTTCCATTAGCAATGCAAAAGCAGCATATTATTGTTACAGGCAGCAAAAGCAGTGTTATTTTAGCTTTTAGCTATTAATTAGCAGAAGAATAATTTATTGATGAAATAACTTTTACTTACAAAAAACTTTGGCCAATGTTAGTCATTTCCACTTAAAAATCTGATTTTGGTAACTGCTGCAAAAATGTGAGGACAACTTTGTGAGGGCCGCTTCAGAGTAGAAGAAAATGCTGGTTATGTTTTTACAACAGATTTAACACGGTATTTGTGGTCTCCAGAGTGGAAAAGGTTTTAATCTGCAAAATAATTATTAGCTTCGGTGAAGCAAAAGAGGAGCCATACTGTAGGAAGCAGATTACTTTAATCAATTATGAAAGAAAAATCTCAGAAGTGTGCATGACTAAGCATATTGCAGTACATTTCCTGGGTTACTTTCCATCAAAGCACTGGCTATATGTTCTTGCACATTATGTACGTGCTCTGAGATCTGTCGCTCGCATTTAGGTACACATTTATGCTCACCCCCACACTAACCGACCTGTGTGAGACACTCAGCAGACAGGAATCCTTTCAGACGAGATTAGCTGCCAAACCTGAAATGTGCCTTAAGAGGAAGCAGGAAACTGAAGCAGCATCTAAAATGTTTTCTGGAAAATTCATTTAGTAAAAGAACAACAGGCTCACACTAACAGTAATTATGGGTTTAGCTTCATGTTTTGCTAAAATGCATCAAGCTAATTTTAGTTCATAGGTCACATACAACCTAGCTAGTGGCAGGTAAACCGAAATTTAAAAACTACTGTTCAAATACTGAAAATGTAATGAAGTGTACAATGTAAGCATATAATGCAGGATCAGTTTTCCCACATTCAGTCAGCCTGTTCTCTCTGCATGCACATTAAGGTTTACAAACGACACAGAGGACTTGCAGTCATGGTAAAACAAAAGTAAACCCTCTCTCATAGCCATGATAAAATATCAACTGGGTGCTAGCAGTTCTCAAAATTAGGTAAATATAACCTGAGACAAACAGCAGCACATGATATATCACATTATGCCATTATTTATGTATCACAAACAAAGCCAAAATGCAGACACAGTGTGTGAAAAACACTGATTCGGCATCTTTTATGGGCATCTTTGCCCAGTAACTGTGCTGCAAAACAGGCCCGAATCATAACCACCACCATGCCTGAAAGTTGGTACAAGAGCCCTTTATCTGTCCAAAGGGAATTGTTTCAGAAGACCAGATGGAATAAATCACACTGCCAGAGAAAAGACTTTCTACATGCAACCCTTCCAAACAAGCCATAGTTGTTCAGTCTTTTTCTAAATGAGCTGTCATGAACTTTAACATTTAACATGCTAACTGAGACTAGCAGAGTGTGAGATGTAGCTCTTAGATTTTTTTCCATTTTCTATAAGCAAAAAAGCCTGAAACAGGACTGCCAGTAACTGTTTGTTTTTATGTGTCCTGTGAGCCTTGATCACCCAATCATTACCTAATCAGAGAAGTGAGACAGCAGGTTAATGCGGGTGACAAGAGAATAACAAGATGATGAATGAGGAAAGACACTGAGGGCATGCGTAACAGATGGACTTTAAATTGCTTGGAAATGGCCTCATAATTCTTCCTGGATTGATGGAAAGTCACAATTGCATCTCTGAGGTCAATGCTGATGTCTTTTCCTACTTAGCATCGTGTTAACATGCACCTGAATGCACCTGAACACACTTCACTTGCTGAAAACCAATTAATCCAATGCATTTGATTAACAGCACCTTGGTGCTACTTACCGTCATATAAAATCAAAAAGACTCCAACACTGCTTCTGCACTTCGGCTTTAATTTTTGGCACATGTATTATGTCTTACTTTGTAGTGCATCTGAATTTATAAACTGTTAAGATCACTGTACAATCCAGTGTAGGGGTTCTCCAATGTAAACATTCATACGTTGTAATTTGAGCGTTACTGCATTAGAAATAGCAGATCATTGTCTTAAAAGCCATAATCAGTGACTTCTTTGCAATCCAGGGGGCTGGACTGGTCCCTTTGGTGGACTGGTTCAAGCATGTGGGCCTATGTGTGGGAACCCTGACATCGATGGACTCTCAACCTGTTATTGTTTGTTTTTCACTTTCACAACTGTCAGCATGACACAGTGAAGCCTTCATACATAAATGGCTAAAATCATATATCAGTAGTACCGTTTAAGTTCACTCATAGGACTCCAAAGAGATCTTTCATGTTTATGGCTAAAATAATAAGCCTGGGAGAATATATGGACAACAGTGGGGACTGATGTTACACACAGGAAGTGAAAATAAAAGCTCTTCAGCTGCATCTGTTCGTACCGTGATTGATGAACGAGATGGTGTTAGCAGAGCAGCAGAGAGCCAGTGATATTAGGAGACGTTTCAGTCAGGGATAATCCATTTATAACAACACATTCACACATGCATGCACATACAGTCTCATATTTGACTCCTCTGTGGTGACACAGCGAGCAGGATCTCAGTGGGGCATGTATGTACCTGCTTGAGTTTCTGTTGTCTTCAAGCCAACCGTTGCTGCTTGGCGTTTACCACTGCCTTCATGCCGTCAACTAGCTGTTGCACTGAAACCCATCTGTTCTCTCCTCTATCCCCTGTTTAACTCTGTAAATGCAAAGTGGCTGATATTCATGGGGGGAGACGAGAAGGGTCTTTTTCTGCATTCTGGTTCATGCACGAGTCACTGAGGCTCGTCGTGTTAGTGAAAAGTAAGTCATGAACTCCCCAAAAAAAGGCGATGGGGGTTGGCGGCAAGTGACAAGTCAACCAGGAAAAAAAAGGGTAACGTCATGCCTGGACAGAGAGCAGGAGAAGGAGGTTTCACTTGAACAAGGGCCAAGACTTTTAGCCCAGGGGGAGGTAACAAACAGGAATAAATGATAGTGATGACACTCCTAGATAAATTTCATGTTCGTGTGATATTTGGGAATATTTGTTGTGACACAGAGTCTGACACTTACACGGAAATGTTTCCAACATCTAGCTATACCAATTCTTAATGGTTTTTATAACTGCTCTTCAACATGCTGACATTAAACTTGGCTTCTCAGTGAAAGGCTAAAGATTCTTAAACACTCTTTTGCTAAAAAAAAACCAGATCCTGCTTTAAAATCTGGCCATGACCTACTAGCTGCATTTGTGATTTCTTGATACAAAATTTCATCTTATTTTGTTTGCTTTATGTACTCACCTTTTCTGAATACAGCCAGATTTATCAGTGTATTATAGACTTTTCTAGATTTTTAATCACTATATATAAGTTGTAACGGGTGTTAGTGCAGTGCTGTGATTTAACAGGTTGTAGGAGCACCTTCTGTAGCAATAAATTGAAGTGATGGTTTCCTGCATGACTTTATTAGTCTCTCACATTGGTGTGGAGGCATTTTGGCCCACTCTTCTTTACAATGTTACAGGTATTTGTTTTGCACAGCTCTCTGAAGGTCCAATTACAGCATTTCAAACTCCTTGATTCTCCTTTATCCAGGCATTAGGCTGTAGATTCGCTGCTGTGTTTGGGATCATTGTCTTGTTTCAGCCAAGCATTAGCCATCGAGCAGATGGCCTCACTTCTGACTCTAGAATACTTTGGTTTGCAGAGACCGGCTTAATGACTGTAAAGCCCCCAGGTCCCGTGGCTACATTAAAAAAAAGCCCAAATCATCATCCCTCCACCACCGTGCTTCACAGATGATATGAGGTGTTTGTGCAACTGTTAAGTTTGTTTTTGTCTAAATGTGGTGCTGTTCATTATGGCCAAAAATCTCAGTTTGGTTTCTTTGGTTTGTTTCAGACATCCTGTCTTTTACGTCAGACACAAATACTTCCTCCTGTTTTTTTTGTTTTTGTTTTACTTGAACCTGTCCGTTATTTACGCTCTTAAATGTTAGGAAAGCAGAGTGGGTGTATTCAGTGAGCACTGTCAACCACTTTCTTTTTCACACTGCAGCACACACAGTTGTACTGCATCTGGCGCAACCTTTGCAACTTTTTCCGTACCATACAAATAAAGTTTTTTTTTAAATGCCTATACAAGATTTTAAAGATTTTTAAATCATCTTTTTCAAATGGATTCCAGGATAGTTTCTCATGCTGCTTTTAAATCCAACGAAATGAGGCATATATGACAAAGTTTAATTCATAAAGCATATAGAATGTAATACTTGGTGTTTACTAAGTCATATATCATTGTAATCTTCAACCTAATTTTATATGATAAAATCCTGTGAGGTTACTGGAGTGTTTACAGTCAATCAGCAGCATCTGTGAGGCTTTAATCTAAACTTTGGCTGGTCGTTTATGAGACCATGTGCTGCGAGGCTTTAATGTGTGTGGAGCGCGGGTTAGAGAGTGATTGAAACTGCTGCTAAAACAACACCTTTACATGCGTGCCTTTTGTTAACTGAACTACAGACCAGTCAAACCAGCAACACCTCCATCCTTAGTCCACGCCAGGGTGGAGCAGAGAAATCACTGCAGTTGACAAGCTGGATTAGGCCAACCGTCACCTTTGGTTTTTGTTTCTATGTTGCTGTAAGGTTTCAGTCAGTTTATGTGATTGGATCTGTGACACAAGACACACAATGGCATGTTTCCACAGAAAATCGCGGGAGTATGTATTGACCAACTTTTTTTTCCATGCGTTCATTCGCATTTGTTTTTACCTGTTTGATTTGTGAAAAATACGAATATCTTTTATGATTTGTTCTGAACCAAAAAAGATAAATATAATGAATTTACTATTAAAGACACTTTTTTGGGGATTTTTTAGTTCGCTCTGCATCTGTTTTTGTGCGAACAGCAAAAAAGCAGCAAATGCACGATTAGGACTTGTATTTTGGCACAGTGTAAATTTAAGCTCTTAATGAACAAAAACGTATTTACATTTATCTTCACATTTATCTCATCCTCCAGTACATCAGGTCTGTCAGTGTGTGGCATCAAATACTATAATCATATTATTTTTAACAGCTTCATGGATAAAAGGTGGTTTAGATAAAATTGTCAAAAACTCTGACTAACGCTTAAGAGAACATAAATCAGAAAGAGTGACTGAGCAAGTAATTAATATCCAACAACGAAGTGACTGATGTAGAATAAGAACCTGGAATTTTAATTAAAAATAAAATCTTTCCATTCTCCAAGTTTTACCCCTTTGGCATTTGTAAGCAGCTCTGTTCAAACTGCTGTAACACACTCCAATTTATCCATTTGAGGACTTTTCTGTACCTCATGCTTTTCTGCTTTTGCACACTATCATTTGTGATTTCTTTCTTCATAAGTAGTTTGCTTTTGTTGACCCCTGCTGGAAACAAAGAGACATTTTCTAATGCGCAGATTTGAATTATGAAATATGGCCACCACTGGTATCCACATATGAAAATAAATACCCTCTCAAGCCCCTCAACATGCATTAAAAATAAATAAATGCATAAATGAGAATTTAGAAAGAATGACTACTCCTGGGTTCAAATCCAACATGTGATCTGGCCGGGGCCTTTCTGTGTGGAGTTTGCATGTTCTCGCCAGCTTCCTCCCACAATCCAAAAACATACAGTTAGTGGGTTTAGGTTAACTGGTGATTCAAAATTGGCTATAGGTGTGAATGTGAGTGAAACCCTGACTGGATAAATGGAAGAAAATGAACAACTGGCTTTTTTGTGCAGTACTGTAAGAATCCAGAAGAGGGCACCACATGATAGCATGTAATTATGTGTAATCAATTTCCAGTAAAACTGTCTCCTATTCTGTGGTAAAAGAAGTAGGTTGCACAATATTTGCCCCTTCCAAAAATTAATTTTTCCTAATTACTGAGAGCTCTTCTTGTGTTCAGGCAACACACACACACACGTGCACACTTTAACCACCTAAAGAAGGTTATTTATACTCTCAACCTTTCAGGACCCCATCATTTGTATGCAAATATCTTGCTGTAGGGTGCTCTTATCTATGGAAATTAACTGCAGGCTTCAACTGACGCTGCAGATAAAAGAGCAGGTTTGATATGAGGCCTCCTAGCTAGGAGACCCTATTATTAGGGCTAATACTTGCTGTTTCACACACGCACGCTCAAGCAGAGCTGCACTGGGTCTGACTCTTTGTCTCTTTCCTTTCTGCTCTCCTGTCTCTCGCTCATGAATATTTCACCAGTTTCATTCCCCTGTTGAGTTTTGCTCTTGCAGGCTGCTTCTCTCTAAAGCACCTTTTCATCTCTCACCTTCTTCTCCTTTCGGTTCCTAACTCTTTTATCATGATGATGAGTGAATGAGAGGAGGTGGATTGGTATCGACCTGTGTGAGTCCCAGTTAAAGCAAGAAAAAAAAGAAGGTGGGTATTTATTATCATGCACTGCATGGGTAAACAAAAAGGTGCAGGTAATGAGCTGTCAGAGGTACTCGCTGGATTCATCATCCTTGTCTTTTTATTTGTCTATAACCTGGAGTCTAATTGCACTGTTTGCTTCATTCCACCCTGTGCTCCAGATGTGCACAGAAAATGTGCGGAGATTTGTGAAAGTAAGTCACTGATGAGAAGAGCAGACAGTCACTCCACTCCACCGCACTGCACACATGGCAGGAAACAGGAAACAGGACAACATGGAGGGAAGTGCAGCAACAACACGATGCCTTCCCCCTGCTGTCCCTCCTCCTCATCGCCACACACGTTCGCTCACCGCAGATGTTCCCATGTAATTCTCCGCCCTCCCTCCTCAATCCTCTGCAAAATCGCAAAACGTCGGCGTGATACTGGTAACCATAGAAACCGCTGCACGACTCGCTGCTTGAAATGCATTCGCATCAATCCCACTGAAAACTGGGACTATTCCACCCACTAGAGGGAAGGAGGCTGGGTTCATCACCATGAACAGAAGCAGTAAACGTTAGAGTACACACACACATACGCAGCCACCCACCCACAGACATACACACACACACACATCTTATCTCTTATTTTTTTGTGATTTGACACCCTACTGTACATGGAAGTGGAGCAAAACAGATCCAAGTGTCTCAGTTGATCACTTACATTATTATCATTATTTGATCACTACTACTGACCACTAAAAATATATACAGTATAAATGGTTTCTTCTTTTCTTTTTTAAACAGGGGTGTCGCACGTAAGGCTCGAAGGCCAGAATTTCTTTTTTTAATGTTTGTTTTTTGAGAATTTTAGAGGAAACACATGATAACATTCATTATCTCCCACCTGCTGTTCCAATTATCCAGTCAGGAGCCATGAGTGAACGAATGCAGAACAGGATCAGACTCAGTTATTATTTCCTGATCTAAACCTTATGCTGTCTTCACAAACAAACAACACAACCACTAAAGGCTTTAAACACCACAGTAGTTTTCCCCTCTACAGCCGAGAGTCTCACAGTTTCTGTTCACATGTAACATATTTTCTTCAAATCTAGGGCAACATTGTAACAATGGCTTTCAGAATGTATCTTTAGTATTGGCAGTTTACTGAGCTCTATGCTCTCTGATTGGAGGATGTTATTTACATACATTTAATGTAGGCTAAACTATTGGACAATTATGTGTCATTGTGGTAGTTATAAATAAAAACCTATGCCAGCATATAGCAATATAGCAATAGTATCGATCGCAACGCTGGTATTGATCAATACTAATGTTATAGGATTGATACTTTGTTTCTATCTTCTACACTCATTGAATTGTGTTAAATAGATGATTTTTTTGGAAATGTAAAAATATACCTCAAACATGCTCCATAAACAGTAGTGCAATTTTACCGTCTCATATATTTTATTTATAGCCTATAAAGCATTTAAACAACTGAAGTTGTCACATTCACATTCCAGGTTTCCAAAAAGTTAGTTTCATAATACATGCTAACCTAAAAGGTGGGTTTTTGTTGTGTTAACTAATTACTGTAGAAAGTAAAACTCCCAGTGATTTAGTGGTTATTAAGATGTGTTAAGAATGCTCTCCCATACATAAACTGTATTGGTAGTGGTATCAGCAGTACTGGCCCTGTATTTACTTGGTATTGAATTGATACCAACATCAAGTAAAAACATGCACTCACATAATTCTTGCTGCCTTGGCTATAGCTTGGTTTTTGTTATTGTGCCTGCTGGTGCACCCGGCAGTCCAGTTATCAGCCCAGTTTACGCCCTGGGACAGCTGTCACGCTGGTATGTAAACAGCTGACTGAGTCCCATCGAGAAAAACTGTAGCTGAAGACACAATAGAGATGCAGACTTGCTCTTTATTCTATTGCACTATGAGTAGTGTGTGTGTGTGTGTGTGTGTGTGTGTGTGTGTGTGTGTGTGCATGTAGTGCCAGGTGTCAGCCAGATTAGTGACCAGTCGGCAGTGACACACTCCCCTGGAATCCTCCCTCTGTCTGTCTCCTCCCAAATCCTGTCTGACTCTGTCTGTGCTTGACTGCTTGTCTCTCATGCGCACCACATGACCTCACAGTCCAAAGATCAAGGATGCCTGCGAGTGTGTCAGCCTGCACTTGGTCTCCATGGCAACAGTCAAAGTCAGACAGGGGGAGAAAAGAACGGTGACACAAAGAGAAGCTGGTTTGAAGCGATCAGTCACACCAGGATGCAGACCATTTATGGCCCTGGGTAGACTTCACCGGGGAATGCTGACATCACCTTCATGAGCTCACTCAAGATATGATAGAAAACTCTTCAATATACCTCCCAATAAACAATAAGAATGACACATGTAACCTAATGCAGACTGGATTTACTGCAGCACCACTGTTGATGTAGGGATACATGATACTGGGTGTTTTTATATAAATAATGTCAAATCTTTCAATTTTGGATCTGTATGGCATTAAACAGAGGAACACACATCTCTGACTGTGACTGTGCCCTTTTGTTTGCAAGCAGCAACCAATCAAAAGAAAACTGTCTTAAGGAGGGATAGGCTATTGGTTCTAATTCTGTGTTTCTTTTACCTCAGAAGTCAGATGTTGAGGCAGGGAGTGACATACCGTGTTCCAGTCTTAGTAGTCAGAAAAACAAAGAAAAAAAATGGTTTTATTTTGTTTCAATAGCACAGTAGAGCAGTTCATGCATCACTGGCAGTACAACACAATGGGTATTATTCTGTGCCTGAAAACAAGCATTTCAGAGCTCTATGTAAGGTGTATTTAACCAACCACAAACATGCAGCAGTGTTAGCATAGGTTAAGAGTTTTAGATTTTTTCCTCCGCTGAGGAGGTGCGTCATTATTCTGTCTGTAAACATGAAAACTTTGTAGAGGTAGCAGTCGTGTGAATAATCAGTTAAAATTTGGCTTAAATCCGCCAAAGTTTTTATGGTTAAACTATGATTCTTATAAACGTGCTGTGTACTGTCAACATACAGAACATGCCATATATTAAGCATTTAAAATATCATAAAATAACATTTGACCTTTGACCTCTCCTTCAAGATCAATAGGTTGATCTGAAGGTCAAAGTAATATTTTTTTTGTCTATATTTTGTTACTAAACATTTAAACAAACCTACCAATTGATGAGAAAAAAAATAAATACAGTACTATATCTTTAAAAGTAACTACTGCTCAGCGAGTGAGCTGGCTTGGTTGATGTTTGTGTTCTTCAAACGCTTCTTATTACTGTTTACGTGCACTGTTATCATGTTGGGTTTGTGAAATCAGGATTGGTGGGACTTCTCTGACTTGCAAAGTAGGAAATCCAACTTTCGGGATTCCACCCGGAAATTCTGACTCAGAAGTTGGGATTTCTGGCATCCCACTTCAAATGGAACACAGCATTAAAGGGACAGTGGCCAAAACAGTTCTTTCAGACAGAGGCTGAACTTAAGAGACTGCACTAAAACTCAGTGTTACATAAATAAGCAATTTGATTGAACTGGGTGAAACAAAGCTACTTAGAGAATAAAAACAAGGAGCTTCATTCCTTACAAGGATTGCTTAGCAGCTTTACACTAACACGTTCTAATAACATTAAACACACAGCACAGTTTGGACTAATGCTTGTTTGTTTGGAGTCCTTTTGAAGATATTTTAATGGTTCAAACATCTGGAAAGTATCCCTTCAGAAAATCTCCTGGGTGAGGTGTTTTGACCGAGGACCAGGACGAGAGAGATTTTGTCTCTATGGCCCTAGGAACTTGTTATTATTCCCCTGTAGATGACTCAGGGAGGGGATGTCTGGGTATCTCTGCTTACACTGCTGTTCATAAGCAGTAGAAAATGGATGGATGGATATTTTGTGGCAATAAATGGTCAAAATAAAGATTTGAGGTTAAGGTGAGGCTAAATGCAAATGCAGCTGGGGCATTTCATCTACACTAAGACATTAATGTGCAGTAATTTGTTTAGTAGTTAACTATAAAAGAGGTGGACTAAACAAAAGACCATAAACACGAATGTAGACACCACTGCAGACAAATAAAATAGTAAATATCCCTCTGTAGATTAAACTGGCAAAACATCTGAAATCTATAACTGCTGCAACCTAGCATCAAAATGTAGATCCCCATGGAAGTTTCTAGAATATGAAACCATTAGAGGTTAGTACTGCTAAAGTGGGGACAGTTTATGATCGGGGGTGGGGGTCTCACAGCAGGAAGGCCTTTGAGTTGTTCATTCTTCCTGTCACTACATGGGTTTTCTTCTGGTACTCTGGCTTCTACCCACACCTCAGAGTCAGGTTCGGTTAATTAGGGATTCTTAACTGGCTGTGGGGATGACTGGTTGTCTGTTTGTCCTCTATGTGATTAATTGACAACTTGTCCAAGGTGTTGCCTGCCCCTCATGCCTTATGTCGGCTTGGAGAAACAAAATGTATGTGGTTGTGGGATGGGATGTAAAACGTTATCTCACTTTGTTCCCTTAACAAGCAGGACAGACATAAAGAAATGAAGACTGTTAATGTTCAGATTTTTATAAAATCCTGTTATGCAAACCAGTTGTAATGGTAAGAAAATAAAAGCAATAAAATTATGCAATTAAGTCAACAAGTACAGTCATCACAGAGCAGGGTCACCTTGGGAGGAGAGGAAAAAATAGAAACGAGAGCAGAGAGCTCGTCATCAGAGCAGAACATGTCCTGAGGCCTGGACACAGATTGAAGCTTCTCTCTGTCTCTGTACTCGTCTACCGTCTGTGCTTCTCAGACACATAGCCAGATTACCTTGGTGAAACAAAGGCATTTTGTTTTGTGCCTGCTGAGGAAAGCTTTTATCACAAGTGCAAAAAAAAAAAAAGAAGAAGAAGCGAAAAGACCACGCTGATCTCTGTCTGGGTAAGTCTTGCACAATCATCTCAGGGGACCAAAAAAAGGGAGAAAAAGTAACAATTCTCCATAAAATCACTCTTGTTGTTACATCCAATGGATGAAAAAATGAAAAAAAATTGAAGAAAAGGGTTTAAAAAAAACTTTTCAAAACACACGTGTGACAAAGTTCTAAGCGCCTTATCAGATTTTCCATATTTGGGCAAAAGATAATTTCCTGAAGCATTGTTTCCAGGAAGACACCGTAGCAGCACTTCCTGCAGGGATATCCTTGTATATTTCTGTCCACAGGATATTTGTACTAGTTCTGGTCCTATTCATGTCCCTAATATAGTATTTAGCAAAGTAAATTAACTGAAATACTGAATGACAGGGAACATTCGGCCCACGTCTTCTTTATCAGCCTCAGCCGCAGAGAAAACATTTCACTGATTGACAGTTTACTTGAGATACTCATCACAACTTCTTTTTTTTAAATTGAAGACATTGTTTCCAAATGATAATAGAGAGTGTGTGCATGCCAACTTTACCACAGAAGGAAGAAATTAGAGCAGAAATTTGAACCATTAGAGAAAAAGAGAGTTGACCCTTGGATGGAAATAAAAGTACAGACTGAGAAATAAAAATACTTAAAATAATAATAGTTAGATGAGATGACTAATACCAATTTCATCTTTGTTTGCAAAGTTTAATGAGCATTAGTTTGGCAAAAAAAACAGGGAAAGGCCAAACGTGGCTCACAAACTGTACATAAAAGGTGGGTAGAGTCCCTGTGATGTCATTCACTGTCTTTTCTACTTTGCATTTTGAAACCTCAACAGCTTTTTAGTGGCTACTGTGTTGGTTTTTTAGAGCCTGAAGTGATCATATTTGATTTAGAGTGCAGCGTGCTAATCTATCAGCTAAACCTAGCAAGCTTGCTAAGCAAGATGTAGCCATAACGTGTGAAGTAGCCTGAAGCACAAACCTCTTGGACATCTTTAGTGTACAGCCGGCTGATAATTTGATGAAAAATGGACCAAATGGTGCCAGCAGCAAAAAACATGGAAGAATAGTGAAGCCTTCACATTAACTTGGCAAGCCAAAAGTTGTTGGTTCAATTCCAGCTGGATACACAAATCTCCTTTGGGGGAATCTGGTGGAAAACTCAAACCAAACATGGCGCTGCCTGCTGTAGTGATCTCTTGCAAGGGAGAAGCTGAAAGCAGCTACAATTGTTATGAAGTGAGTAAAACTTAATTTACTACTAGTCATAATTTAGGAATCTAACTGGTTTCAGTCGCCTCAATATCATAAGATTATCCATCCATCCATTCTCTTATGCTTATTCAATTTAGGGTCATGGGGGGCTGGAACCTATCCCAGCTGTCTTAGGGTGAGTGGCAGGGTGCAGGCTGATCTCAAGATTTATTACAGTGAATCCAGTGGCAAGTCTAGGTTCAGAGTTTTAGGAGTGCTCAGCTCTCAGTCATGAGGTCATGCATACAGTGCCTTCCAATTAATATTAAAGGAATATGCCACTGGTGCTCAACTCTTTTCACATTTGCAAGCCTCATTTCAGCTGGGTACATGCTGTAATGTTACCTTCAAAATGAATTTAAATTGGTAACGACCTATTGTGTCCAAGAATAATTCAGAATGAATAATCGTAGATTTTTATATTTTTCACCAGTTTTAGGGTGGAGCCTTTGGTTATCAAATCTGAGGCAAAGGCTCAATCATGTTGACCAAATTTTTCAAAGTAAGAAACATGCACAACATTGTTTCAGATCACACTGCCAAGCCATACACAAGAAGCAAACTGCTCAGACTGCAAAGTTGCTTTTACATTAAAGTTTTTTGAGTCATACAAATCCTCCCTATATTGTGCAGACTAAACACAGAAAGGCTGTGATAATAAAACATTAAAAAAATATTTTTTAATTATTTGGTGAAAAATATTTATTGCTTTTCCAGCTAACTTCATTATCTGCCAGTTTACTCACCTGGTTGTTCCTGCTCTTGTACAGTTGTTCTGTCCTGGTCTCCTTTCCACTGAGAATCACACACAAACACATTAAGATAACATAATAATATCATTTGATTAATATTATTATAAGAACAAGTTGGGAATCCATATTTGATATCAGTATAACACACAGCTTAGTTATCTGAAATCATCATCTGTGACTATGGGCAAAACCACTCCCTTTATAATATACATGTCCACTCTTACCTGTTTATTTTTCACTCTTTTTGCTGAATACAAACTGCTGCTGGACATAGACGGGTAACATCGTTTTGACTAGCTCTCACCTGGATGTGGAGCTGTACTGTATACAAACAATGAAGCACAGAACAGGAACAGAAATCTTTAACAAGCTGAAATGATAAAGCAGCTCCTTTATTATTTTCGTGTGTAGCGATATACGGTACCAGCAGACTAGTTGCACAGAAAGCTAAAATTAGCTAACAATCGCTAGTGATTTAGCTCATTTTTATTGCTATTTAGAGAACAAATAAAAACAAATAAACATAAAAATAAGCAGACACTTTATCATGCCCCAACTCAGAACATTCTCCCGCATCTTTTTAAGTGTTCATCAGTGTCTTCATTCTGCCACAAAATCGTGATTAATGACAAGCAACACTGTTGAAGCAGCAGAGCGTCAGTGTGAGCATATTAGCACCACTGGACAGTTTTCACTCTAACAAAACTCTATCAAAAGTTCTTGCTATAACTATTTGCAATCAGTCACCAAATTCATTTTTGTGCAATAATCTAGGAAACACCGATTTTACCTAATCGTAAAGAGGCCGAAGTCATATTTTTACTCTGGTGTGACATTAGAGGAACTCCAGATTTTGACACATTCATGATGGCTTCGCATGGCAGCCTCAGAGGTTCCCTTTGGGCCTGCATCAGTCTAAAGATAACATAAAGTGACTGGCACCGGTAAACTCATAAATGACCGTATCATTTCTTAAATAGCACACAATCCTTCAAGTAAAAACAAAACACACACACACACACACATGCACACATACACACACGTATATATATATATATATAGTATCAGTGGTTATGAGGCAGACTATTTCCTACTCATTCACAGTAACTTCCTGGAATTTACAAGAAAGGTTACTGCACCTATCCAAGAAATAGTCTCAGACAAAAAGCTGTCCACTGCTGACTTTAAGACCATGAATAGTAAAGGATCTATTCTCATGTCTCTAGTATTTTTATCAAGTAAATAAATAAAAAGTAATGTCCTTGAATGACTAACTTGTCCTTGTTTATATATGCTTTTCTTTATCTCTTCTTTAGCATCCTGGTATAATGCTAAATAAGCCAAGAGAACTATAGTATGAGTGCCTAGTTACAATTGCAGTATTGATTGCACAGCAGTGTTGCACAGTGACCTGTTTAACCTGCTCTGTTTCACATATTTAGGCTCAAGCAGTAAAACTGTAT
Source organism: Aulonocara stuartgranti (assembly GCF_965226115.1). Lineage (NCBI taxonomy): Eukaryota > Metazoa > Chordata > Actinopteri > Cichliformes > Cichlidae > Aulonocara > Aulonocara stuartgranti. Next base: position 4,113,877 of record NC_138955.1, on the reverse strand, counting down.
CCCTTACTTGCTCTTCTTCATTCTCTCTATCAGGGTCTGCAGGCTGACCCGGCTAGCTGTTGCTAAGTTTATCTCAATAATCTGTGCCTCAGAGGCATGCAAAGGCAACCCAGAAAAGACAGAGTGCACTGTCAGAAAAATCAGCAAAGGGAGGAGGTGGTAATGGGAAGAAGGGAGGAGGATGGGATGAAAACTCATGATGGCCTGTTCTGTTTTGCAGGAGGTGCAAGCTGTAATCTCCTGCAAATGGCTTTGTCAGCACGTGGGTGTGTGCAATGGTTAAGCGTGACAGACCGTTTGCATCACATAACAATAGACAATATCAGCTTCAAATGATTGTAGGGTGTTTTTAAATTCATTAGAAATGAGCCCCATGCCATGCTCCCTGTAACCTTTTCTGCTGCTGTTTTCCTGCAAGGCTCTGGACCTGACTCAGCCACTTAATAATTAACAGCAAGCCCCCAAACCATTTCATGTGGTCCATACTAATTTGGTGATGAAGCACTGGACTGTGTGTATGTGTCTCTTATAAGCTCACTGGCTTTCACACCAGCCACATTGAATTTTTGTTATGTATACCACAAAAAGAGGTTACAGCCATTTGTTCTTTTGTCATTGAAAGAATAACTGCTCCACTTAAAGCTCTCATGCTTGTGGCTAAAATGTACACATTTATAGAAATGTATACTTTCAGAGAATACCAGGACACCACCAGAATTATGATCCAGTACCACAAAACAAATGCTTTAAAGAATTATACATAGTTTCAGACTGTGTAAAGGTGCCCTGAAGACATTCCAGCAGTTAGTAGCAAGATGTAAGATTCAAGCATAGACTGCATACTCCGAGAGGTACAACCGAGTGCTGGGATAGTGTACAGGAACATCTGCACAACATGTGGACTAAGGGCCCCAACTCCACTGACAAAGGTGATTGACAACAGCAGGGCAAAGGTCCTGTGGGATATTTGAGGTTCAGACATACAAGCAGCTGCTGTCCAACCAACCAGATGCAGTGGTTGACAGAAAACCGCAATTGTGATGGATAAAGCAGGCAAAGCAGCAACTTCAGAAAGAAAGACCATGAGCAGAGAAGTAGTAGGGGCTAAAGGAACAGCTGGATCTGATGTAAAAGGTAAAGTCCACAGAAGTTTAGGGGGTTATAAGAGATTTTGGAGATGTAACCCTGAAAAACTGTAACAGTGGCTTCAGCAGATTCAACAGGCACAACACCAGAGGTCTCTGTCCAGAAGAGTGCAGTCCTAGGAACAGCTAAGATACTGCGCAGAACTATCAAACTCCCAGGTAGAGGACCAAGCTTGACTGGCATTTTCTCCCTTTTCCCCTTAATTAAGAATGGCTTCTTGATAGCTACCCTTCCACTGAGAATATGCCTGTGAGGATTCAGTGACCAGTACATGGATCAACTAAAAATGCCCACATGCGTCTCTGGGGTCCTGTGTAAAGTCTTTGTTGTATTTTATGCCCATTTCTTAGGGACAGGACTTTCTGTTACTGTTCATGTGATGTAACCAGTATTTTAATCCTGCCACGTTCTTCTTTTGTCCTCTTGTCTATAGGTCTTTGGGAATCACCTTGTTGGTGGAAAAAATACATTTTTATGCTTGCCAAACTGTGTTATCTTTGTTTTTTTTAATAGATTCAACTAAACAGATGTGAACAAACTGTGTGCACGTCTGCTAGTACTAAAGTGCCTAAAGATAACATTCAAAATTTCTGCAAACTATTGCCCTACTACAGCTGAAGAGGTTTGTGAACTGCACATCACATGTCCTATACTTGACACAACTCCATTTCTGCATGTTGTAGTTTTTCTTTTTTTCTTCTTTTCTTGAGTAATTGATTTCCTGATTTTTAGGTTTCGTAGGTTTTTTAAATTTTGTGTTGTGTCACAGGTTATAAAGAGGATGTGTGCGGGAGAAAACCCATTTCTGAATTCTTTGACCACATTATCATAATTACATCATCTTGTGATGCCGTGCCTATAATGTCAACTGTAAACATACCAAATTAGTTCACAGTTTCAGCACACCATGCCAAGATATGCCTAGTTATTGCCTAAACATTTCGACCTGGAGTCCAGATCTAAGTACAACTGTACTGACCTGAGAGAGACAGGATCATGGCTAAGCTGGAAAGCTGGACCCTCCGTGGCCACTTACCAGTACTACGTGAAGCACCCTCTGTAACCGACCAGCTGCAGCACCACAGCAGCAGTGATCACTGAGATACATGGCTACAAGATGAACACTCACAAGGAGCAGTACCCTCCATGACAAAGGAGACTAGAGAAGAAGATCAAGGCAGCAAGGAGGGACGCTGACCAGCTCTTCATACTGGAGACCCTTTCTTGGATGTCTGCCAATATGATGGTTACTGGATCCTGTTCAGGGAGGTTGCTGTGGTCTGCACTTACATCCACTAGCCACTGAGAATTGCTGTTATGGGTTGCATCCGTCTCCCAAATGCTCTTCCAGTATTGCTCCATCACTGTTTATGTTTCTTACATCTGGTTGTGCATTTTAGTAAACCTTTTTTTCACCTACAGAATTGAAAAGGGAGTCATTCTAATCAAAAAGTGGTCATCATGATCATCTACTTTAATCAATTACCAAAGCAAATAAGAAACAAGCATTTTTCAATGTTTTCTCAAACCTTGTCATCCCCATTATTTCCCTTTGATTCAGCAGCAGCTTTCTCTGCAGGCATGTTGTGGCAGTGTCTGTTTGCTTTCTGTCCCAGTGGTTGTGCGGTGCCCTCTGATGACTCATAAAAAAAACTCAAGAGAAAAAAAAGAAAATAAAAGGACCTCTGCGCATGCTTCTGCGTTTTGCATTTGTCTCTTGGTCAAAGTGTTGCTATAGTGTTTGCCACAAACAAACAATAATATTCATCCTCAGTTGCATTGCGGCCACATAGGATACAGACTCTGTGACACTTTACAATTCATGCCTGGGGCACACAGCAGTGGGCCACTCATCTCACCTTTGGGTAAACCACAGGGAGTGGCCAGAATCAAACCAGCTTTAGTAAGTTTCCATTTTAGTTCATTACAGTTGAAGAAGAAAAAGGCCCGTTTGATGTCTGCGCAAGTGTATTTCTTGAACTTTTAATGCGTTTAAAAATTTACTTTCATAACATTAATTATGCATACCTAACATTTCTGCTCAACATTTTTGATGAACAAATACAGAACAGCTTATTTTTACTTTTTCTTTTAATGACAATTTTCTATCAATCCTTTAACTGCATAAAAGCAGCTTAACAATCACAAGAATACAGACTTGATGCTCACTGTGTTGAACTACAAATCTCTAGCAAGATTCAAGCAGGATGTGATTGGCATGCTAGACAAAAATTCCCAGAATGACACATCCAATGCATCCAAACGAATAATATGTTTATACAGGAAGCATATCGGTCCAAGGATTAAACAGAAGGTGGATGTGTACAGAAAATACTTTCATGCAGAGCCTTTGGTTTGTGGTACAACTGAAAAATATATTCCTACTAGGACACCAACGCCTCTCCCCTAAGAAGACACGCGTCCTCGTAATCGCACTTCCTGGGAGAAAGCATTCACTCTCTCCTCTGCTTTCATTCTTGGCTGCATTCCTGTGCAGAGTTGGTCACGTTTCAACTCAGCAAGTCGACACAGAAGCCCATCAGCCCTTCTGTCTCCTCTCCTAAGAATATGCATGCAGGGTGTTGGTAGCTGGGCGTGTACCTTGCAAACACAGAGTAACAATGCTTTTTACACAGATAAGTAGATGTTTGTGCTAATTGTTAATACCATGTGCGTGTTTCCAACTTTCCATGCAACAATAAAGCAAAAATAAATGGATGAAAAAGAGCCCATGAAGATGAAACAATGAAAAAGAGACAGATGGCAACTGGGAGAGAAAGAGGAGCACTTCAGCCTACTCTTATCTCTGTTTCATTTGGCTGAGTCTTCGGTACTGTAGCACCCTGGGTGGGAGTTTTTGGAAGCCCGCTTGTTGTGTAACACCATTTGCTTCCTCCACACAATCTATACTACAGCAAGGTTGAATTACACCGGCTTTAATCTTTATGGGGAAGGGTATTAAAATATTTTGCTGGCTTCATGCTACCCCTTCCGACTTCCTCTTTAATACAGTGTAAAAGGGAATATACAAAATTCAATGAATGCATTAGTTAGAAGGCCCAGTGTGTGAAATTCTTCCCTTTTCAGTCCATCTACCCTGCTGAATACACCGACTGACTGATTGGGCATTCTGATGTGAAATTACAGCTTCTCAATTTAAAAATACAATCTGTTCAATAAGTGCTGTGGGAGGACTGACAATTAGCCAATCAGCGCCATGGACAGTATCAATGTTGTTGTCAAGCTGAGTGCCAGACTGAGTGGACAATTCTGTGTGATATCAAACAAAGTCAGCCTGAATTCAAAATCAAAAACTGCATTTTTTACTTCAGTATGTCCGGGGAAGGTCTTTGTGCTTAGGAAGCACTGCAGACTGGGAGCGCTATGATCTCATTCTGAACACTGGGCTTGGATTCCCTTTGGCTGCTAGTCAAGGTCAAGACACCAGTTATCCTCTTTTTCATAACAGTCAGCACAACTTTGTATATATTTCACTTGGACGGATGATTTCTGCCTGCATCACATAAGGTTTTGAGAGGAAAAGTCTGAGGGGAAAAAAGTGTCTCTGTGGGATTTGAATCATAGTCTCTTGCGTAAATGACACAGATCACAGATCAAAGATGAACTTTGACCACCGTTTCAAGAAATGAGAGCAACAGGAGCTGTCATACATTTTCTTGACTGACACAGCTTGGTGTGAACAGGGCTGCTCAGGTGCTATATCCTGTCATCGCATAGCAACAGTCAACTCTAAATCTATGCTAAAGCCTTATCGGGGATTCACTACACTAAAAGCCTGTTTGGACTAAAAAGACTTGATTAGATTTAAAAATTGCAGAAGTGACATATTAGCCTTGTAGTTAGCCTTGTAGTTAAGTCGCACTCACAGCACCTTGAATATATTACTTGTTTTCTGAAGAGAACTGAAGCTGAGGTCTGGTATAAGGCTTGGGTTTAAGTCTCAGTTTTTGGACTAGGTTTTTAGAGTAATGAAACATTTCCACTACAGTATAGTAGTTATATTTTTTCCTAACTTCACATTGTGGCTGCTCGTTATATCGGATATAGCAACAGGAAATGTGAACCTGAGCAAGAGAAGCCGCCACACTGCAGGGTAGAGACAGCTCAAAACTAGAGCTGGAGCTATGGGAATTCCCAACCTTTTAACCAGTGCTTTTTATAGCATCTTGTCTATTGTGAACAGGAGACACTTCATCTAACAGTGGCATCTCTAAAGACAAAAATAGCCACCTTATTTGTCACCTACAGAGGCAATGCGTAAGTGTTAAATCAAATATGGACTTTTTGTTTGAAGGTCCATATTTATCTTCATTAAAGGGGACCAGTTGGGCTTTTTGTTTCCTGTCATGTGACAGAGTGCTCATATGGTGATTCGAATGATCAGTTTCAGGCAATTCATTTCCACTCTTGCCTCTATATGATGTCAATGAGGGCAGATATGCACACAGCCCATCTCCACAGTTCAAGCCAGAGGCAGCCAATCACAAGACAGCTGGCTTAAAAAAAAGACGGTAGCAGGGGGCGGGGGGTTGTGGCACACTGTAGTGAGATAATGCTTTGAGGTCAGAGATTCATGACTGTGGTTACTATAGCATTTTGTATATGTGCGCATGTATGTATGGATTGGACTGCTTGGGAAAACACAGTTAATAAATATTTTAACTCACACTTGGTGAGCAAAGAGTGATGAACCAGCAGTGTGATTGTTTTAGTCAGTACATATGTATGTGTCTGAGCATGTTTGACTGCTGGGCATCCCTGGAAAGGCTGAGTCAGTCGAGAACCACAGGGTGAGTGAAAACAGGGTTGGGAGGGAGAACAGGTACTGAGCGTTATGAAAGCAGAGTACGTGGGAAAGGGAAAAGAAACTCGAGGACACTGTGTGAAGGGTATGCTGCAACCTAAAAAAAGCCCTTCTCTTTTCTATCACGCAAATGAGAAGGACAAAAGCCATCAGTACATATCCCAAACTCCTCTTTAGCTCTTAATACAACACAAAGATGTGTTTTACATTTTTTTATCCACATGGCATGCTTATCTTGAAAGACATTTCCTCTTCTTTTTCTTTCCCATCTGCTGCTGGTTCTAAGAACAGAGGACCTGTATAGTAAAACAGATTAGCTGACTTTAATGGAGTACATTTTCTACCAATAGCCTATTTTAGCACACATGTTGTGTTAAAAGAGAGCAGATGAAGGGCGAAGGAAGCTCTGATTGTCCAAAATCCGTAATTTTGGAGAACTAGAATTACTGTCATGTCCATCGTAAAGCACTAGCTAAAGAGCGTGAGTGACTAAATTTAACTGAAATCCTAGGGCCATCTGTTTGCTTAGCCCATGTTCACACCCAGCAGGCATGTTTGTGCAAATTATTTTGTTTTTAAGCTTGTGATTTTAATAGGAACCAGAAACTTTAAAAAGTACTCCATGAGGCATGCTGAAAGTGCAAAAAAAAACTATGAACAGTCATTACAGTTCTAATATAATAAGAACATATGGATAAATTTGAGTTTAAATCTCATATTCACTATGTTTGCATATATGTCGATATTTTACATTAGCTGTAATAACATCTAGCACTGAAATACTCAGAGATTCAGCTATTTGTGACACATTCCAGATAGTGCATTATGTTTTTATAAATGATAAATCGTGATCTTAAATCTTCCTTTAATCGCCTGTGACTCTATAAACAAGACCTCTAAAAACAAGACCTCTAAAAGCTAAGATTCTGAAAGAAAGTGTCTATTGCTCAATTGTTGTTCTGACCTTTTCCATTTATGTCTTGGATTAAAAGGCCCCGTTAGCTTGCTTTAGGTCTGTTAGGAGTGGTAACTAATGCATCTACACTAACCCACTCATATATATGACTAAGGTACACAGACTATATGTAAAAGATTTTTAAATCGGGATGTGACCATATTTGGATGAAAGGGTAGACCTGTGCAGGGTTACATAACTATCTTGATGATTAAGGTGCATCAGTGCAGTAGGTGTGGCGAGGAAAATCCCAAATATTTGGCCAATAGAGGGGATTTAATTAGTGTCTTTTAGCAGAACAAAAAAACAATGTTACCAGACTTTCATTCAAAACACACAATTGCTTAACAATGGAAAAAAAATGCACACATAAGTGTTTGTAATGTGTCACTCGGACACATTAAACTAAGCTGTCATGTAGTTTTGTAGTAGTCTGTAGTTAAAGTGAGGTAGCAATTCTTGACACCAGCACTTGCCAGAATTGGGTTTGGTCTGAAATTTACCCGTTAAAACCTGAAATATGAAATAATTGCTAGAAATATTTGAAAATGGGGAGTTTATTGAACCATCTGACAAATTTGTTTTAAAAAATGAATTCAATTTTAATATACATATATGACTTAATTATATCATGTTTGTTATATCTGGCATTTAAAAAAAAGAGATCACACTGATGATGTAGAAGTCTAAAAAACTGTATGTATCAAATATGATAAGCTTCTATGTTATAGTTTGACATGAAAGTGATGAAGGAAATGCAAAGCAGTACACTGTTTCTTGAAGCCCCTGTGGGCGATGCAACAGGTTACCAATTTTTTTTTTCTTCCTATAGTGCCAAATCACAACAGGAGGCACTGCAAGGCACATTATATTAAAAGGTAAAGGCCCTTCAATAATACAGATAAAACCTCAACAACCAGACCCCCACTTGGTTACAGTGAGTAGGAAAAACTCCCATTTTACAGAAAGAAACCTCTGGCAGAACCAGGATCAGGGAGGGGCAGTCATCTGCCTCAGCCAGTTGGGGGTGGGGGGAGGGAGACGGGACAAGGGTTACTGCTGACATACAGTTCACCCTGGCTTAAAAGCTCAGTTATCTAGAAGCTGGAAATTAGTTTAAAAAAAGAACAAAAAAAAAAAAAGAAACGTCTTTTGTTGAAGGCTTTAAACACCTTTAATTTTGCTGTTTAGTTCGGCATTGTAAAATGGAGGTTCATGAGATTTTCACTATAATTTGGAGCTGGTCTTAAGTGGTCAATTGGGAAACTGAAGTTTTGACATGTTACTGCTTGTCAAACATACAAGAAATCAAATCAACTAATACAAGGTAAGTAAGGAAAGTCATTTTTGACAGACAATTTGCACTGCAAGCCCAGCCCAGATACAAAATTAGAAGTATCAGGTAAACTACAGATCATAGTCATTTTTTAAGTGTCAGGGAAACTGAGAGAGAGAGAGCGAGCTGTTATCTGTTGTTATCAGCTGTCATACAGGTTTTAGATGAGAGCAGCCTCACAAGGTTTTCAACACATTACGTAAGCCCACTCAGCCTATTCTGTATTGTCCTCGACATCAAAAGCAAAGACACCTTTGCACTGTATCTTTGTATTATTGTATAATAATTAATGCGGTCACAAAAGTGTAATCCCATTTACTTCAGTCAAAAGCTGATCACTTTCTTTTACCATGTGAAAGCAACAACTTTATTTAGTTGCTGCAGAATAATCTCTTCCATTGTTAGAGGGCATTACTGGGAGTTTTAAAGATGATATTTAAATCATTTAAATCAATTCTGGTGACAGTTGAAGTAGCTTAAATCCAGGCAAAAAAGCAGAATGAAAATCAAAATAAACAAGGCTGCTGACTTGTCTTCATATGTGAAAGTGGATTCAGCATTGCTATTTGATTAACTGACATACTTATGCCTGGATTTAAAGCCTACTGGATTTAAAGCTGGATAGATTTCAACACAGAAATTAGCCACAGTAATTAAAATGTGCAGATATCGACTCAAGTTCTCAAGTGATTTCTTTAAAATAAGAAAGAACCAATGAAATATTATCCAAAACACTTAAAAAGGCAAATTTCTAGTCATGAAAAAAAGCCAGAACCACACCCGCCTACAGTGCCCACAGCTTGTGGAAGGCAAGGGCGTGATTGGATAAGCATCACCATGGCAATGCGATGACGTCTTCATCCCTTGGTCTCATTGGAGGAAACCCCGTGGGCCTCAGTCTCTGCAGCGTTCCGCTCAACCAAACTACCACCATAAGCCCGCCTTTTTCCCCGCGCTAAACAGCTACAGGTTTACAGAGCTTACTATTCCTGTCAATCAAATGCGAGACGGACTTATGATTGGAGAGTCAACACTCAGATGACTTTCCCCCCCCCACACCCCCCTTTATTTTAGCAGTTCAGTTGGGTTTTTTTCTGCTGCCACCGCCGTTCTTCTCCTTTCTAGTCACTATCTCATAACGGAGCATTTTGGGGAGAAAATTTAGACTTCATTAGGTCAGCAACAGTGAGTATTTATTTTTTTCCTGGAAAATATACGGTTAGTGGTGGATTGCTTTAGTGACACGTTGTGGGTACGTTTAGGCTTTTCTGGAACTAGTGACTTTTTTTCATAATGAAAGGAGTGGCCGTTGTAGCCAGCTAGTTCTTTTGCTAACTCGCTAGCTAGGTGCAGCAGACAGCTTTGTGGCGGGTTCAATTGTGAGACGGGCTTGCCAGTAGATCTCCTACTTCCGATGCTCGCAGCAAACCGCAGCTTTAAAAGAACCGTATAGCGAGATCAAGTGTCTTTACTGTTAACACTACAGGTTACTTATGTTTGGGATCGGAAATTTCTGTACGCTAAAGCGATTTAACGCGTTCAGTTTGGAAAAATTGTGCTATTTTAAACCCGTTTTTACGCCCCGTTACGATTATCGTTGGGATATCTTGTCCTCCAGTTGTATATTGATATGTCCCATCGTACTAATTGTTAACGTCTTTCCGCAGCTTGTGGGGATTGCCACAGTCCATCCCATCCTACGGCCATTCTAAAGCGTAACAGTCCTCGACTGTCACTCACCTTCCCGGGATTTCTCATTTCTCGCTTCAATAAATATATAAACTATGGCTAAAACGGATCTTATCCAGAAAGCCAAGCTGGCAGAGCAGGCTGAGCGCTACGACGACATGGCAGAATGTATGAAGGCTGTTACAGAGATGGGAGAGGAGCTGTCAAACGAGGAGAGGAACCTGCTGTCCGTCGCCTACAAAAACGTGGTTGGGGCGAGGCGGTCCTCATGGAGGGTGATATCCAGCATCGGACTGAAGACCGAGGGTTGCGAAAAGAAGCAGCAGATGGTCAAAGAATATCGCGAGAAAGTGGAATCAGAACTGGATGAAATCTGCAGATGTGTTTTGGTAAAGTGTATATATATTTTTAATTGTACTTTTTTTTTTTCTTTAAATCGCGCAGCATAGCGCATGTTGCTTATATGTGAGATGGAGACCACAGTCTTGGAATATGTACTCTGGAAGCTAAGCTGTAATGTCTTATTGCTGACTAAATTATAATTATTGTAACCAACTTTAGTTAGTGGTGACTAAAACTGCAGCGTTTCTTTTTTTAGAATCTACGTTTGCTCTTGAGGGGAGTGGCAAATGCTTGATGTGTTTTGTTGTAAGGAGAGATTTCCACAAGGTTTTTTTTTTCTTTTAAGAATGCACTTAATTAAGCAAATAGACTTTTTACCTGAGATCTAAATATGATACGCACACACATTTTAATTTTGCATTTTAAAATTTTTTTTTTTTTTTTTTTTTAAATTGAATTCAATGCTCTTTCCTGTAAGTTGTCCTGTAAATATGGACTCTAAAACCAGTGGGGACAAGGAAGTATTCTGTTGTCCTCCCACTGTTCCTGTCTTTTGGGAATCTGGATTTCAAACAATGGGCTTAAACTTGTGAGGGTGTGCTGTAACTGAGGAAAGGTCAGATTAGCTGCACCAAAAAGGTGTGTCTAAATGGGTAAAGGCTTAACCTAGGAAATGCACTGCATGTATGCTGTAGATGATAGTCAGTGTAGTCTATAATATTATTGGTGCCATTTATACATGCAGAAATGCCTCACTCTTCCTCAAGTTCAGCTTGATTGGTTTAAAAAAAAAAAAAAAGTCATCCTTTGTTGTGCAGATCCACCTATTAAAACCAGTCCAATTAAATACCTTCTCAGACTTTGCTTGCTGCATTTCAAGGCTTATCATTACAAAGTTGCTGGAGTATGCTTTACTACTTAACCCAATGCTACATCACAGATTGGTTCTTTACATTGTTTCTAGCTGGCCTTGATAATGGATTAGAGGGGATCAAAGTGAAACCTTAGTTATAAGATTGAAATAATTTTTCTGAGCTGATGCCTTTTTCAAATGTGTTGCAAAGACGTAGAAAGCATTCATTTTCCACAATCTTCCATGCGTGTTCATGAGGATGTGCGCTTGCATGGCAGTGACTCAGCTTTCAGCTTTCTCCCTACTGAGTCTTGACTGAGGGTCTGTCAGCAGAGAAGGGCGTGTCAGTGCTCATGCCTTAACTTGTCTGCTGAAGCCTTACAAGTTGGTAATGCACCCACAAAGAAGAGCAAAGACGGCAATAGACGAGTAAGCTGCTTATGTGCCGCCTTATTTGATTTCCTGCACAGTGACAAGTGCTAGACTTTTCACTGTGCAGACAGCAGAGGTGTGGAGATGCTTTGCTCCGGTTTTCACGCATGTGCATTTAGAGCTTTAAAACACAACTATAGGCTTGTCAGCTGAGCAGATGCAGGCTATTGAAAAGTTTTAAACCCTAAATTGTACACAGTCTAAAAAAATTAAAGCCTTCAGCAAAACTCTTAATTTCCAGCGTAGGCATCTTTGATATTCTAAAGGGAGGACACAGACACATTGCGTTATTCTGCCTGATTAACCTTTGCTATGTAAAAAGTAAAGGAAACACCCTGCAGCTAATAGTGAAATGATAAGGGATCCGCCCATACTCTGAAAGCACATCAATTCACATTAAAAATGTGAAGACACTTGCACAGTTGGGATTAAATGTAACAACACCATGCTGTGTGTGTGTGTGTGAGCACTGGTGACTGAAATCAGAGCTTTGTGTGAAAGCTCTGAAGGGAAATGCATTTCTCTTCTTGTCTATTGTGTAGAATATGCAATGAAAGAGGAACGCTTAGCACTTGTGTGTTTCAGCTGAGCGTGTTTGGAAATGGCGGGTATGGACCTTTTTGTTTGAAAACGGTTTAAATTTGTAAAACGGAAGTTGTAGGTAAAATTGATGTTTGTCTGCAGAGTATCAAGCTTTTCATTTAGTCAAACAGTTAATCTGCACTTTCAATCGGTTAAGCCATGTGAGTTTCACTGACAGATTAGCCAAAGTAATCCTCTATACATATCCACTCAAAGATGAATGACTTAGCCTAGCTTAATCATCACGAAGTTGGGGAAAATACTGTTAGGTGACCGAAACGTAACAGTTGATAGTAATTTAACTTGGAAATAGAATCTAGTAGCTAAATGCAATATTTGCACAAAGCAAGGCAATTGGTAAATGGAAAAATACGCAAATACAAATTTAAAACTAACAGTTTAAAAAGCTAAAAATAAAGTTTTAAGTAAAATGTAAGCAAAATGGCTAGATGTGGTTGGTAAGACTTTCTACATTGGTCTTTGTTGCAGATGGATGGTAAAAAGGAGTCATTTATGTCTTAAGTAACTAGTTATTTACTCAAAACTGCAAAAAGTAGTTTGCAAGTACAGTTTTTAAAGCTTAAGATGGTTTTACAACCAAAGCTTATTGCTCTAGGCAAGTAGTAAGTTAAAGAACTTTGGCTTTATTTATAAAAAAAACCCCCAAAAAACCCCATACGAAATTAGAAAGGAGAAGGTAGCTGTAAACTAGCCACTGAGCATCAGGGCTCGCGTTTCCTTCTCTCGCAAACTTGATTCAATTTCAGGCAGATTCTGAATTTGCCAGCTAGAGATGGACAGCATTTTCTTTCTTTCTCCTTTTTTTTTTTTTTTTTTTTTTTTTTTTAAAATTTAAATGAGTATGCAGTATGCACATGGAGCAAGTATGGGTCTTTTCTGAACTTTGTGGTTTCAAGTAGTAATTATGGGAATGATCCATTGCAGCCAGAGCTTCTGTTTCCCTAGACTTTGCTCATGGAATTTCTGTGGGGATTGTGGTATATGGGGAAAAAAATCAAAAATTTTATACCGTTAAACCATTACCGTATACCTCTCAGCACTAGTCGGGATGGAGTTTGTTTAGGCATAACATGCAGGTGGAGAAATGATCAGCTTGTAGTTTCTGCTGTTACCCCAGTATGTTATGTATAGCCCACACAAATGGTTAACTTATGTTAATGTGGGTTGTATGTAGCTTTTTATTTTTATTGAAAGAAATAAACTTTGGGCACCTGATTGTATATCTTACCATAACTATATCAGATGTAGTTATCATCTAAACTGTTCAAATTCAGATGAGGTGGATTTAATTAGTTTTCTTAGTTTTCTTTGTTATCTGTGCAAAGATGCTCATTGTTAGTCTTTACTGCATGTGCTAAAATGGGGGGGGGTGCAAATGGACCATTGTAATGGGAGTATTGTAAAAACATAGTACCTTATAAAATATCTGAGAAAATCTCTAGCCTATAAGCAATGCCATGGCTGTTTCAAAATGGCAATAACGGCAGTGTCAGCAATAAGATGTGAAACCATGCTGCACAGTCCTTGCACAAAATGCTAGTATCTGGGGCAGCTGGGGACACACCAGAGGCCTGGCCTGGTTCTGTGCAATTTGGAGCAACTTCAGCTGAAATTACCACAAAGTAAAATGATCCTTCAAAATGACAGTGTGAGCATATGCACTTGACTCCTGATGGATACAGAATGTACTCGTAAAGAGCAAAGGCAGGAGAGCTTTCTAATGGATGTAGGCCAGCATGACACTTGGATGAACCATTGCTCATCCAGTGGTGTTGAATGTTGCAGTCCTCATATCTTTTAACTTGGGGCTCAATAAATAATATTCATACTGAAGTTTTGCTGTTCAGTATTTGGTCTGTAAACTTGAAATTAATCTCACATTTATTTTCACAGAAACTGCTGGAGGACCATCTAATTAAAAATGCTTCAAATTCGGAGAGCAAAGTCTTCTATCTAAAGATGAAGGGTGACTACTATAGATACCTTGCTGAAGTTGCCAGTGGAGAAAACAAAACAAGTGAGTTAACATCAGTACTACGGTTATGTTATTCTCACACTAGCATTTGTAAGTTTTCATTTATTTAAGTTTACAGTTTTGCCTCCTGCTGAAAGTGGAGTGTAGTCTTTAAGTTGAACAATTTCTGTTCAATGGATTTGTTTGGGAACTTTGATAATTACACAAATGATTTATTTTTTCCTTTAGATACCATTGAAAGCTCACAGCAAGCATACCAGGAAGCATTTAACATCAGCAAGGCTGAAATGGAACCCACACATCCCATTCGTTTGGGCTTGGCACTTAACTTCTCGGTCTTCTTCTATGAGATCCTGAACTCCCCAGAAAAAGCCTGTGAATTGGCCAAACAGGTACAGACTTTAATAGTAATCTGACAACTAATTGAGGTCTTAAGTTGTAAACAGCTGGAAATGGATCAGTTCTAAGTGTTGCTGTTTATCTTTGCACTTGCAGGCATTTGATGATGCTATTGCAGAGCTCGACAATCTACAAGAGGAGTCCTACAAAGACAGCACTCTTATCATGCAGCTCCTCAGAGATAACCTGACAGTGAGTGCTTTACTCTTTTGACATAAAACAGTTTTCACTGAACCGAATGTATCATAGTTGTTTCAGTGTCATGAACCTGATGTTCAGCCACACCTAAAATATTGCTGGGCAGTATTTTTAATTTCTAATTCAAGTTTCAAGCAAGAAGAAGGGGAATTTATTTTTATTTTTTATTTTTGTGTGTATCACTGTGGTTGTTGGTTTTGTGACTTTGGTGCTTTTTAAACCACAAAACTGATGTGTTAAACACTAAGTCGCACCAAGGCAAGGTAATATGTTAGCGCTGGTTAAGCTCCTATTACTCCTACAGTAGTAAGTTTTTTTTTTTTTTTTTTTTTTTTTTTTTTTTTCTTTTCTTTTTTCTTCCTCCTTCCCTGTACAGGAGACATCTTATATGTTGCTTAAAGATGTATATCATATATTGCCATTGAATCGTGTGCACTGACTCTTACAAAGAGTTACAAACATCTGGGGAAAAGACACACAACCTGCAAAAATTAGAAATGTAAACTTTTCCTTTAAAGAAAATTGACAAAGTATGATCACAACTAGTAAGGATGTCTTAAAGCAGTGCTGTCACTCAGTTTGCAGTTTCAGTGATAACCCAGACTGTTAATTTGCATCGAGATACCCATAAAACAACTTTGCTTGGGCAGCTGCCTTATTTTTTATTTTTTTTTTTTCCAGTGTCCCACCCCAATGTATGACAAGGAGTGTTGTAATTTAATTTTTTTTTTTTTTAAGGTTTGTTTGGAAAAAACAATCAATACTTAGCCACAAACATTTAAATACCATTACTCTTTATCCCAAGTGACAAATCTGCAGTGTACAGATCCTTTTTGATGAAAGATGCAAGCATAAGCATGAATCGGCTATTTCTGCACATGCACAGACTTCCTGTGGTTATCCAGCCAGTCTGTGTGCTGAGGGGAAGAAGGCTTTCTGTCACTTGACAAGTCAGTGTAGCAAAGGCCAGAGCATGACTTGTCTTTGGCTTATGCATGTTGTGTGACATTGAGGTTATAAAGTCACGATTACTTTTAATTGGCTTAAAAGAAACATGTCATTCTTCAAAACCGTATCCCTTCATGATAAAATGGCTGAGACTGTCAGGTTGCGTGTTCGGATAAGTGTTGGACCCCACCCAATCAATTAAAAATGCCTTTTAACAGTGTCCCTGTTTTTTAGTGTGTACAATACAGTAAATTTTCATTAAATTGATCATAATCTGTGAATGAATCTGGATATTTGCCTGTCTTAAATCTCTCTGTCTCTCTCTCCCCCTCCCATAGTTATGGACATCAGACAGCGCCACTGAAGAGGGAGAGGGAGAAGAGGGCTCCAAGCCATCGAACTAAGAAGCCCAAGCCCATGCTGCTGGGGTTGACTCCAAAAAATAAAAGGAAAAAAAACAACAACTTTTTATACATCCTTCATTCCTTAAAATGCTCCACTTAAACATTCTACCATGAAAACATTGCTGAAAACGGTTGTGTATTAATATGGGGGGAGAAACGACAAAAACACACACTTGATTTGGACACAAGAGAGAACCCTCCATTCCTGTACTTTGTGGTCTCAGCCATCCCCTTTGTGTGCAGTTTACCGTGAATGCTAGCTCAACATGATATCAGATTCCCTACCTCAATTAGAGGCAAAACAACTGGAAAGCTAAACTTCATAAAATGGTTGTATTTTGTTCCAATAACAAATATTACACACATACTAATTTCCTTGTATATCTTACTGTAGTACACCTGTTGCTACATAGCAGTTTTAATTTTTTTGGCCTTTTTATTTTGATACACCCAGTGAAGAAAGGACAGGAAAGCGGGGGCAGAGAGAGGGGAAGACATGCGTCAAAGGGTTGTGGGTCAGATTCGAACCCGGGCCGGCCGCTCTCAGACTTATGGCATGTGGTCGCCTGCTCGACACACTGAGCTAAACCGGCGCCCAGCAACAGGTTTAACTTCCCTCACTTTGTCCTGGGTCTGATGAAGCATTTATACTTGGTGGGTAATAGTGGGCCTCGTGTGATCAAATTCAGGGACATGCTTGTCTCTTAAACCTTGTGGTGTTGATACACTTCCTAAATATAATAAGTTGTTAATGCGCATCACTTCCTTTAAACCTCTCTGGTGTGGCGAGTTCGAGAACAGCGCTCAGAGGCAGCCAGCTTGTGGATGTCGAGGACTCTGATGTCCATGCACTAGACCCCGATGGACAGCTGGTTGAATTTCAGTGAACTTGTCTTTTCATCACTCATACACCGTGATGAGACTTGAAGTTTCCTGTAATGTCCTTAATGCATCACTGTCTTGATACTTGATGTCCACTGGGAACTAGTTGGACTTTGTTTATTTTCTCTCGTTGTAAATTTCACGTCACAGAAGGAAAACCAGACTGAGATGTGGATGTTGAAGTAGATGTTCACACTCCAGTCTGTTATATTCTGATTTATTTATAATTTCAGTCCTCCTCATCCTCCAGCAGAGAGGCCACCTTGATCTTCTGGGTCTTGTGCATCTTCAGACTGACATGGGAAACTGCTGTAACACAAACCTGTCCAAATGTCAAGTTTATCCATTTCCAATGCAAGTTTGTACACATCCTAGAAAGGGTGAAATGTTAGTCTGTCCAGTGATTGTCACTAGAGATTTGGACCACTATTTTGCTATTCATTCAGTTGTAGACACCCCCCCCCCCCCCCCCCCCCCCCCCAGAAGCCTTGTTGAACAGTCTGTTGAATCTGTATGTATCGGCTATGTTAACATAAATAAAACCTTTTATAAACCAAGTTCAGCCTTTGCCCTTTTCTTTTCTTTTTTTTTTAAATTTTTTTTTTTTTAACTTGGTGCTTATAAACAAAAGGAAAAATGAGGAATTTTTAACTGTACTTAAAACTCCCTGTAGGATTAAATCAATAAAAAGCGAACTTGAGATGACTCAAACAGTGAATTATGACATTAAATTTGCATTTACAATTGACATTTTCCACATTTGATATGGGTTAAATGTTTACCTTTACTGCAATAAAACTTAAGCTAGCAATATTGATCTCCGCATTAGCACAGCTTGAGGTAAAATGCTTTAACAAACACTGGTGGAAAATACAGATGAAACATGAATATATTTGAAATGAAAATGTTTTGTCCCAGTGAGTTAAGTGCAATACATGACAACATATTGGCATAGAGGAAAACCTGAGATGTTTTCGATGTGTGAGAAACTTAGAATAGTGGATGTAATGGAGGACATGCAGAGAGGGTTGGCATGTCAGAAGAGGATGCTAGGGAGTGAGATGGAGGCAGATAATTTTCTGTGGCGACCCCTAAAGGGAGCAGCAGTATGTACATTTGTTCATACTCCGATTTGAAGGTAAACTCGGGATGACCTGGGCTTGTAATTTGGTGTGTTCAGTTTTATTTTGGTTATAGTTTCACTATTGGTTTTAGTTTTCAGTCACGGAGAGGATTTCTTTTTCTCGGATGCAAGATGTACTTTACTCAAGTGGTATAAATACACACTGAGGAGTATGATAAGACGATCTCAGTCATATATCAACAACTCCTTATGCTTATGTTTACGGAATTGAGATTTTCTGTGTATTTAAAATTTTAAATGCAAAATGGCATTTACATTATTTCTATAGGTTTATTTATAAACTACAGATTATATATATATATATATATATATATATATATATATCTCAAAATCAAGCGTTTTATCTAATGTCGTACATCAGTTTTGCTCTTCATGTGTCTGACGTCATTCGTCACTCCTTTCCAACGGCACATTAGCTTTTAGCGGATGTTTTCCATTCGGTGGACTTCCGGGTAGCTTAGCTAGCTGTCGAAACAAACGGATTATTTACCCCCGACAATGACAGCACATGTATAGAGAGCTCTGCTTAAAATGGAGAGCATACTTTTATTTACCCTTCTGGCTCCTTGCTGGGTAAACGCTGCAATTAAGCCAATGACTGCTACCGATGGGGACCACGAAGACCACCCCGAGTTTGGTAAGAAGCTAATTTAGCAATTCAGCCTAAGCAGAAGTTAGTTTACGGTAACATTAAAGCTATCTTCTGGATAATTTTGGTAAATAATAAATACTTTAAAGCAATGCCACTTATATTTTCTCGATCTTAGATATGTTATAACTTATTAACTCACGAAATCCCGAACAGTTGTTAATTGCGAGCACAGGGGCGTTTTCACATGTGCAGACTTTTGTAAATGAACGAACTCAGTATGTCCTCGGTCTTATGTGACAGTTGTCCCCTTCATATTCCAGATTCTCTGAACTCAGTCCTGTCAGATTATGAGGTGCTGCCTTTGTCAGGCCTCCAGTTGCACTCTCTGAGGAAGAGGGACGTCCACACCCAGTCCCACCTTGAGCGTCTGGTGAGCTTCAGAGCCCTGCACAGGTACAACAATGAGCTCTTTTAAGCGATGTTGTTGAGTCGCTTCACTTTTCCTTTAGGTTTGTGTTAAAACAAAGACCCCTATAGCTGTGCACATGAGGTAAAAATCTTGATCAAATCTATGAGCAGATTTCCACTGTGATATTATACATTGGTTTTGGAGTAATGAGGACCTGGTAAAACATCTCTAACGTGTTTGACATGGTTTTTTTTTTTTTTTTTTATCAGTCTCTTTAGAAACACAAATTTGTGTTTGTGGCTCAGAGATTATAACACTGATCTGCTGTTGTCTCACTAGTCACTATATTCTAATAATAATAATGATCACAATCAGTGGCACAATCAGGTCTCCAAGTGTTACAGAGAGGGTAAAAATTAATCTCATAGGAGCTTTGTTTTCTTTAAGCCATTTTTCTTGCACTTTCCTGATAATTCTTTCCTGATTTTCTCAAAGCATGCTTTGTTTTTCTTTCGTTTAGTCTTAACTGGGCTGCTTTTTTGCCCGAAGCACTCAGAACCTTTTCTTTTATTGGTGAATCCTACATGTGCATTACTGCCATCATTGCCAAATAGCAGTAATGGCAGAAACTGTGTAAGTCTTGGAAAAAGCTAAATGTTTTGCGTTCTACCTTTTAGAAACTGTTAAAAATCCACACAGCCATGGCTCAGTACAAACCTAATAGACTGTTGTGGCTGTTATAGACTGTTTTGTAAGAAGTGTTATTTGTAAAAAGAAAAGGCTCAGTTGAAGCGGTGAGTTCGTGCCTAGTTCCCTTTGTCTTGAAAGGGGAACAAGAAAGGTTTCAGTTTTGTTAGTTTTGTTAAATCCTCTCACGTCAAAAATAATTGAGATGACAATTCTAAATTTACACAAACTGTAAAATCGAAATGTGCCCAAAGACTATTTTTTTGCCTGCTCTATTTAATAATTGCAATTTATATTTACTAGCAAACTCCTGTGCGAGGTGTTTGGTGCTCAATTGAACTGTCAAATGTACAAATATATACAATTGTGGGATTTTTATAGAATATTTGTATATGCTATATAGATGTTGGCCCTCACACTGGATGTTCTACAGTGTTCCAATCTAGGAGGAGATACAGACACATACACACCGTGACACCAAAGTATCGAACCGAACCGTGAATTTTGTGTATCGTTGCACCCGTAGTGAATACTATGTCTGCTAAACCCAGTTTGATGTCTCACACAGGACCAAACAGCCATTTATTAGTTAAGTAAAATATGTTATCTTCTTTTCCAAATCCAGACATTTCAAACTTTACTTGACCACAAACACAGACCTTTTCACGGACAACTTCCAAGCTGTGTTTGTTGACAAACACGGGATGAAGGAAAATTATGATGTTCACCTCCAAAACTATTTCACTGGCCATGTTGTTGGTGAGTGAATGAAAAAAAAACATATTTTCAGAATATAATTTTTCCAGTCTTTCATTTTAGAAGAGTTACAGTTTATATGTGGAAATCAAGCAAATTTTTATATATCTGAAGTAAATCCATATTTATTAAATGTTACTAATAATTTGTTTTATGTTCGCAGGGGAGGAGAATTCGCGTGTGCAGGCACACATAGACGGAGATGAGTTTTCTGCTCACATTCTGACTGATGAAGCAGAGTACAATGTAGAGGTATGCATCTGTATACCTGCTGTCTCCGTGCCAAAATAGAGGGAGAATTTAAATTCAGTATTTTTCTTTGTAAGACGCTTAACCTTAGCTGTTTCACATCATCAAGCCCGCACTCCTGAAGCATGTAATGGCAGCAATAACAAAACCAATACAAAACCCCAAAATCTATATGTATACAACAACTGAGTACAACGTGCTGGGCTTGCTTGCTGAGATATCATAAAATATTACCAGTATAGAGCTTACCTATAGTGTCAGTTGAAAAAGATGCTAGATTAGTAGAAAGTGAGGCAGCTAAATAATCGATGCCTTGTAGAAATGAGCTTATTTTGTGTGATTAAAAATGCCCAATATCTGTTCTAATTATTCACAACTAACATGTGAAACTACACAGAAGTAAACGATACAGTGCATTTTTCATATTGTGTAAATCTGACACACCTGCCAGTCCATTCCCACCACACCACTACCCTTACTGTCTTTTTTTTCTCCAGCTATCAATACTCACGTTTCATCAAGCTCTGTGATTTTTTTCTCTCTAATACCAGCTCTTTCTTTCTCTCTTTAAAAAATTTATAAAAATGCAGCCCCTGTGGAGATTTACCGATTCCCCAACTGATGGGAGGTTGCTGGTTTATCGCTCAGAAGATGTCAAGAATCTGAGCCGCATTGCTTCTCCAAAAGTGTGTGGCTACGTCAACGCTGAGCCCCTTTTGCCACAGAATACCAGAGGGGACTGGGAAGGGCAGGAGAGGGTGGACCAGGAAGAGGGTGAGCTGTGCTTTTTAACTCTCTTGAAGTGGTGAATCTCGCAAATCTGTGCAGATATTTGTGCTGTTACAGCGTGGGCTCTGTGCTGGTGTGGATTATAGGAGTAGGTGAAAAAGAGTAGGAGGATAGCAAATGTTTAAGGTGGAGAGAAGGAAAGAGGAGCCTGTAGTGAGACAAAGGAGGTGGGTGTTGGATTCAGTCACTTTAATACAAGCCTTTCTATCTCCATCCTGTGTTATGCACATACACACTGATCACAAGTAGGCATTATGTAAAAACCAAATGCCTCTTCATTCTTTTGTGCTGCTTTGGAAATGTAAAGAATATAACAGCGCGATGTGCCAGAGGAAATGTATGCAACAGCTCTCACTGGTTCCTGGTTGAAAATGCTCTTTGGGGAAATGAGCTGAGGTGAAGGTTCGTATGGAGGAGGAGGCATTAAAATTCATGGATGCTCCTCTGCCCAATGAGCGGACTCTGAGTCGTCACTGGTCTCCCACTGCTTGTTGTGGAGGACAGTGAAGCGCACACCCACACTTTTGAATAGTGTCGAGTGTACTGTGTGATGTAATGCCCCAAAGGATGTCTTCCTGTTTTCCTTTTCTGTAATGCATTATTTAGGGTGTGTGAGTCTCACTTAAACATTTCTAGGTAGAATATTCAGATTTTTATGACGAACATACTGTGACCGTTACACGGTAAAATGACTTTGCACATGCATTCGAATAATTTATTTATTTATTTTTAAATTGTATTAATCGTCATTCTTTCCTAAAGGATTTGCTGTTGATTTTATCTTGGGTAGTAGGTTGTAGATTTTTAGTCTATTAAAAGCACAGATTTATAATGAAGGATCGCCTTAGTTTATATGGAGGGCTGCAAGAGCCAAAATGAGTTAAATAAATTATATATTAATATGAATTGTAACATTTAATGTGTAAGTAATTAAATATTATTTTATTTAAAAAATGTAAAAGATTGTTTATGTATTTATTTTAAATTTTAATTAAATATTGACTCATATTTAATTAATTATCTAATGATGTGTGTTGTTGCCAACTTAGTCATCCAGATGAGGAAATCCCCAAAAGTTGGTTTTGTTCATCTGGATTTTATCAAAGTGACAAAATGTTCGTTCCACTGAAAGCGCTACGTCCAGGTGAACAGAACCAACTTTTGGATGTTTAATGATGTGATTGTTTAATTTATTTTTGCACTCATGGCCCTCCACCTTTTATAGAAGAGTTTTTTTTAAAGCTGGGTGATGTAGGGCTCTTTGCACAATAGGAGGAATTGTGCAAAGAGCCCCTTAAAATAACCCCCAAAACCCTTAAAAATAACCCAAAAAATAAAATAAATAAATGAATAAAATAAAGCCATCTTCTGTTTAGTTTGAAAATCCTTGCAGCAAGAGAACTTTGTTTCCTTCGTGTCTAAACACATATTTGGCTTATATTTGAAGGACCCTGCTGAGGAACATGATTAATTGAATATTGACAATGAATGCAGGGGCAGCAGACTGGTGCAGCGGTTAGCACTGTTACCTCACAGCATGAAGGTTCTGGTTCTGTGCCCGTGTGGGTCGTCTGTCTTCTTCACACAGTCCAAAAACATGCATATTAGTTTAGCTGTTGATTCTAAATTGTCCGTAGTTGTGAGTGTGAGCGCGAATGGTTGTTTGTGTGTCTGTGTTAATGTTGTTGTAAACCGCCAACCTGTCAGGGGTGTACCTCGTGATGGCTAGGTTGCGACCTTAAATTGGAAAAGTGAGTGGGTAGATGGATTAATGCTAGACTTTTAATGAAGGAAGAACAAAGCAACTTAAGCGGACTAAAAATAAATAACTGAGTATATCATGAATACCTACGCTTAAGGTAGGTGATGGAGCCCAACACTGTATGATCTGCGCATTAAATTACCTTGTGTTTACAGTGGCTTTGTTCCTCCCTGTAAAGTACACCTCATCCACATTTATTGTGCTGTTAAACCTCTATAATAAGGCTAAATCTGCTATTTAAATCTGGCCTGAACAGAGGTAGAGCTTAATCAGATCACAGCCAAGCAAAAAAAGAGAAGTCATGTTACTATATCTGAAAATGAGGACAATTAACAATGGGATATTGGAGCGTGGCCTCATTGTCCAGCATCTTTATGTACTTTGTACTTAATCTGTCTTACCTGAGACTTATCTGGTGAGGCAATGCTACAAAAAAAGATTCTACTTTTCTGAATCTTTTGCTTGTACTTATTCTTTCTCTCTGCTTCTGTTGCTTCATCCTGGCAGAATACCACCACAGAGAGAAGAGACAAGTTCACGATCACAAGAAGAATACCTGTCCCCTGTTGCTGGTTGCAGACTACCGCTTCTACAGACACATGGGCCGCAAAGAAGAGAGCATTACTCTGAACTACCTGGTCTGATTTTCTAATGTGTTATTATACATGTATATTTCAGCAGAATAACTTTTGTCACATTTTGTTTCCCGTTGAAAGAGTAATTGTAAATAAAGCCAGCATATTTGCATATTCAGGTGTGTCAAAATGCTTTATTTGTATGTCTGATTATTTTCTTTTCCTATCCCAGATTGAGCTAATTGATCGAGTTGACGATATTTATAGAAACACAACATGGAGTAAGGAATTTAAAAACTATGGGGTCCAGATCCATCAGGTGTGTACGTGGCTGTGTGTCATAACATTACAGTACTGTCAAATATTGACATTTTGATCCACTTGTGGCGATTTAGTGTCAGTCAGTGCTGCTCCCAGCCTCACGATGGCTGATGTTTTATATTGCGTCACTCCGGAAATGAGGCTGAGAATAACGCTGCCCCCTCAGTGGCTTTGAGAAGTGCATTTTTAGGAGAAACTGGAAGCTTTTGTGCATTCCTCGTTGGGTAATTTAATTTGTTCCACTGGCTTTGGGAATGAATAGAAACACTGTTTGTCACACTATGAACTCAGTGCGTTCTCACTGAAAAGATATGCATTCATTTAGCTGCTTAATGACTAATTTTCTTCACAATAAATGTCAAGAGGAACTTGAACTGTGTCACATTTAACCCCCAGTAAGGGTCTGAAAGGGAACGCCCAACACATTGCTCTTATTACTTTAATAGCTTTTCAAATAAAATGTTCCACGTAGCACTTATTATTAGCATTACACTTAGGGGCATGGCTTTAATTTAAATTTTGTATTACTCAGAAATGACACTTACTGAAATTGTGTCTTTGGTTACTATTCGCAGATCATTATTAACAAGGAGCCTACAAAGCCTCCCCCTAACCAGCCCAACTGGGTCCATTACAACATGGAGGACAGCCCTGTAAAAGGAAAGGAGGTCTGGGACGTGAAGAGACTTCTGGAGGTACAAAAGCAAGAAAACCAAAGTGTATAGATACACAAAGTTCAAAGGGGCCTTTTCAGGCAAAACTGACTGGATTCATATTTCCAAGATTAGTTTTGGAAATCATTCAGTTCAACTCAATCAGGTTGTTTAATCCATTTACACAAATGCATAAAAATAGTGAGTTCAAGTAGCTGAGCACAGGTTTGTTTGAGGTAATATGGTAAATAAGTTGAGTGCATCATGTAAAATGTCCTGGTATAAGATAAATATTGTTCCAAATCAAAGAGTTTTACACAGAGCTCAGTTTCTGAATGTCCAATATTTTTGTATTGCCATTGAAAAATAATTAGGATTTACAGAAATGGTGACAAATAAGAATCCTCTTGTCCTGCAGCAATTCAGCTCGGACATTGCTGACAATGCCTCTAGTGTGTGTCTGGCCCACCTGTTTACATACCAGGACTTTGATGAGGGGACACTGGGTCTGGCGTATGTGGCCCCCTCCAAACCTCAGGCTCTAGGTGGACTCTGCCCAAAACGTAAGATCACTTTTTGATTATTTGCATGGAGGATTTTTCTAATGTCATTTTGAAAGCCTAACTTTTAGCGTTTCCCTGTTAGGACAATTAGCTCCATTAAAATTTACTGCACTGGCACAGCTCTTGACCAGATGGACAAACTATGATTTCTACTCTGTGAAGCTAAAAACAAAAAGAAAAACGAGCCATAATATTGAAAAGAAACCAAACAAAAAGCCATGTGTTGGAGGCTTTTTTTAGAACAAACAAAAAAAGGTACTGACACTTTCCTTTGTAATTTTCTAGCTTACTATCCATCTCATTCTTCAAAGAAGCCGAGTTATCTCAACACAGGCCTGACAAGCACCAAGAACTACGGCAAAACCATCCTCACAAAGGTCTGTTTCGTCTCATTTCTTTAGTCATAATTTCAGAATAAAACGAGTTGCTGGGTGCAGTTCAGCCAAGATGTTACGCAACATGTCAGTCTGCCAAGCTGAGGTTCTAGGTAGAGCAGACACACCTTTTTGTGTGGGTGTGATGAGTATCGATGTCAAGTCAGGCTGCATTTTGACACCCCAAGTAGCGTTATGCTCCACGCTCATCTGCAAAACGCTTACTGTTATAAATATAATGTGCAAAACTTAACTATGTAATTATAACTTTTACCTTTATTTTAAACAGAATGGATTTTAGATTCTAGATTTATTCTTAGGTAGCTTAAAAATTAAGCATTAAAAATTAATGTTGTTTTTGTCTCATCAGGAGGCGGATTTGGTAACTACTCATGAGCTGGGCCATAACTTTGGAGCAGAGCATGATCCTGATAATATACCGTACTGTGCCCCCAGTGATGACCAGGGGGGGAAGTTTGTCATGTACCCTATTGCTGTGAGTGGAGATCATGTCAACAACAAGGTAACTATCCATTCATGTAATATAAAAACATATATGCTTGGTAAGCCTGACATCATTAGCTATTTCCAGGGTTCAGATGCTTCTTCACTTCCCAAAGTAAACACAGTGAAGCAACACTGAGAGTTAAATAGTCCAGGTTCTTTCAGCTACAGTATCATGATCAATGTGTCTGTCGTCCAAGGTGTTACAATAAAGTTTAACATCCAGGTATCCATGAAAAAGCAGCCTTAGAAATGATCGAGAAGCTAGTTAGCTAGTTTCCACCTAAAGAGGAGATGCCATGTTATGATTAAAGAGAGAAAAAACAAAACTACACTGTACATCTTTGCACACTAAACATAAAAAACTAAATGTCAATGACCTTTGGAGGATTAGTGAAATTGCGCTACTTGAAATAAAGTTGAGACCTAAACACCAGGAAGATGAAAGAGGAGGGTTAAACTGTTCTTCGTGAAAGTCCATGTTGACACAGAGACAAATACAGTCACATGCCAGGAAGAGAGAACGTCTGCGATGACCCACAATGTTAGTCATTAATACATAGCTGTGTGAATTAGTATTACTCACTATGAATAAGACCTGATCCTAAGCTTAATTAAATCTTGGTCCTTCTTATGTTGAGCTGACAGGCTGCAGTGTACACAGTGAGTTCTGGATTTAGTTTAAATATGTGCGGCACAGGAGTAGTGCTGATAAAAGGCCAGATAGGTGATTATTTTTGGCAGGATTAAAGAAAAGACAACAAAAAGAAAACAACCATGATAAGCACAGTAGATACTTGGTCCTGGAGACAGGGCTGGCATGTCATAACTAGACAAGGGGGGGGGGGGCAGACCCAACAATACTTCAGCTGTGCTCGTAGTTCAGCTACTACTTGATTTGCTTTGATCAAAAAGTTGTGGGAATGGACAAACTATTGGTTATAAGTGATTGGCATCATCTTTCTGTGCAACTCTGTGGTGAAATCAAACGGTGTACAGTGTGAGAGGTCAGAACAGCAAGTCCACAACAGAAACAGAATTATTATCGTTTTGATTACTTTCATTTGGACTTTTTGTTTTTCATTTGGTTAAGTTTCAGTAAGTTTCCAGAGTGAGTTTGCTCGTTTCAGTTATCGTTGAAAATGTTTCGTTTCCATCCATCCATCCATCTTCATCCGCTTTATCCGGAGCCGGGTCGCGGGGGCAGCAGCCTAAGCAAAGAGGCCCAGACCTCCCTCTCCCCAGCCACCTCCTCCAGCTCATCCGGGGGAACACCAAGGCGTTCCCAGGCCAGCCGAGAGATATAATCTCTCCAGCGTGTCCTGGGTCTGCCCCGGGGCCTCCTCCCGGTGGGACACGCCTGGAACACCTCACCCAGGAGGCGCCCAGGGGGCATCCTTGTCAGATGCCCGAACCACCTCAGCTGGCTCCTTTCGATGTGGAGCAGCAGCTGCTCTACTCTGAGCCCCTCCCGGATGGCCGAACCTCTCACCCTATCTCTAAGGGAGAGGCCAGCCACCCTTCGGAGGAAGCTCATTTCCGCCGCTTGTATCCGCGATCTCGTTCTTTCGGTCACTACCCACAGCTCGTGGCCAAAGGTGAGGGTAGGGACGTAGATCGACCGGTAAATTGAGAGCTTCGCTTTTACACTCAGCTCCCTCTTCACCACGACGGACCGGTGCAGCGTCCGCATTACTGCAGCCGCAGCCCCAATCCGTCTGTCGATCTCCGGCTCCCTTCTCCCATCACTCGCGAACAAGACCCCGAGATACTTGAACTCCTCCACTTGGGGCAGGAACTCATCCCCGACCCGGAGTGGGCACTCCACCCTTTTCCGGCTGAGAACCATGGCCTTTCGTTTCGTTTCCATTTAGTTTTTATTTGTTTCAGTTTTAGTCTGTAATGTTATTATTGTATCGATGGATTATGCCAGAGGCAAGGTTTAGGAAAATCAGTTTCAGCTTTACATTTTAAACACAGAACTTGTAGAAAGCAGTCGACTTAAAGTCCCCTTTTGTTACAGCCAAACAAATAAAAATCTGACCAGTTTTAATTATTTTCGAAAGTCTAGTTTTTATTTTAGTTAGCTAAAATGTCACATTTTGTTTTAGTTAACCATAATAACCTTGCCAACAAGTTGTACTTGAGGGGGCAGATCAATCAAATTTACAGCAGGTAGCATTGTTTATTTATTTTTTTAAATAGGCTATGATGCCGTTTAGTTTGAATAGACTGCTGCATACCAGGATATATGTCTGCAAGATGAGCTGAGATGATACAGAATGTGATGGGCAGAATGGATGGCAGCTTCTGGTTGTGCAGAAGGTGGGATAACTGAGTCACAGTTGTTCCTGTGAAATTAACAACACACGCAAAATCTAATGCGCTTCCTCCATCATTGGCCTTATGATTTCTGCAGCTTCACATCAACCACGTTAGGTGTTTGAGGAGAAGCATAAAACAAGATAATTGCATAAACTGTTAAACCTTTTGAGATTCAGGTTTGGAAAATTTAGAGGCAAGTGATTTGCGTATGTCATTATTTCAGCGTTAAAGATTCATGACTATTCTTTGTCACATCACCTTTAATCACACACACAAAATAACAGTAAAAATTTAGTCCTCTTTAACCTGTTACAGATTAATTCTTATCTTCTTGTTTTTCCTCAAGCATTTCTCCAACTGCAGCAAGGCTTCTGTAGAGAAGACATTAAGTCACAAGGCACCGCTGTGCTTCAAAGAGAGGAACAGCAAAGTCTGTGGAAACTCCAGAGTGGAGAATGGGGAAGATTGCGACCCTGGGCTTCTCCACCTCAATGATGACCCCTGCTGCACCTCCAATTGCAAGTTCAAAAGTCATGCAAAGTGCAGGTATGAAATCCAAAAGATGGATCTATAAGGAATTTTTTTGAAAAACAACAATCGAATCAAATGTTGGATTAATTGATTTCTTTACAGTGACAGAAACAGCCCTTGCTGCAAGAACTGCACTTATGCAAAGAGAGGAACAGTGTGCCAGGAGCCCATCAATGCTACCTGTAAAGGCAAATCAGTCTGCACAGGTGATCGCCTCCTGCTGGTGTAACACGAGAACTGCAGCAGTTATTCAAGCCTGCCTATTAAAAAACTAGATAAATTAACCCTTTTCTTCACATAACAGGTAACAGCAGTGAATGCCCACCTCCTGAAAATGCTGCTGACAAAACAGTGTGTGTTGACAAAGGCCTGTGTCGCAATGGAGAGTGTGTGCCCTTCTGTGAGGCTGAGCTGAACCTTCAGCCTTGCGCTTGCAATGGTGATTTTTATTTCTTTCAACAACATTTGAAAATGTCTGAGATTTGCTGAATAAGCCTGGAGACTCTCACTGATTATAGAGGTAATCAGATGGAGGAGTATCTAGACAAGCAAAAATCAATGAGTTTGGAAAGAAATGACAAGATCACAGATGAATTTTTCTTTTTTGGATTTACAGCTGGAAGTAACATATTAAGAATAAAAGGGACTGTTTGAATAAGCTTGGATATTCTTTCAATATATCCAGGATATAAATGAATAACAGTTCTCAATATTTTTTTAAATGCTTCTTGTGTTGATCGTCTCTTCTGCTTCCAGATACTGAGCACTCCTGTAAAGTGTGCTGCAGGAGTAAAAATGGCACCTGCTCTCCCTACTCTAAAGGTGGCAACTTTCTATTCCTTCGCAAAGGAAAACCCTGCACCGTGGGCTTCTGTGATGAAGGCGTGAGTTACCAAACCTTTATACTTCTCTGCTCTGCAATCAAGAAACCTGCTGATCCTATCATATTTCTGTATTTCTGAACTACAGTAGTGCTGACAAAACTGTGTCAGCGTTACAACATTTTGGAGATATTATTTTTATTTCAATGTCAACTTTGTTTTCGGTCATAAAGGGAAAGTGCATGAAGCAGGTACAGGATGTGATTGAGAGGCTGTGGGACTTTATTGACAAGCTGGACATAAACACATTTGGTAAGTCGGCGTTAAAAAGTGTGTGAAAATGCTTCCAGATACAATAAAACTCTGAATAATTGTGATATTGTTTTAATGTTTATGACTGTAGTAGCTTAGCTTAGTCAAATTCAAAGTTTTTCTTCTTCTTCTCCTCTTTTGTGTGTTTATCACTATCCTCCACCTCATCACCACATCAGGGAAGTTCTTGGCTGATAACATAGTGGGCTCAGTCGTGGTGTTTTCCCTCATCTTCTGGATTCCTCTCAGTATCCTGGTTCACTGTGTGGTAAGAAGCTGCTGAATATCCATTTGCACTGATCCCCATTGTCTTCAGTGTACAATGAGCAGCTGATATTTGCATCATTAGCACTATGCTTATGCTGTCCTTTTCTGTTACCTCTATCTTTAGGACAAGCGACTCGACCAGCAGTATGAGGAGAACACAAAGTCATTTTATTATCCTCCAAATGTAAGTTCTTCAACTTTCCAGTGCTCACACACGCTGATCCTGTGCACCACCGTTGCTCTCTTGCACCAGACTAACCAAACTAATCCAGTTCCATATTGCTTCTTAAAAACTGACCTCTTTAATCAAGCAGGGAGAAGAAACAGGAAGGACTGTAACTGAGGATCAGGGATTGGCCTTTTTTCATTGCAAATGAGACATTAAGACATAAATTCAAAACTGCAGTGTAACATTTAAAGTTCAAAGTATTGCTTATATCTTATGCTGGAGCATACGGCAACCCCCTCATTGCCAGAAAACAAGATCTGTTTTTAGCTCCTCTTCTTTCCAGCTGACTTTCCTCAGATTGGCTGAGCCTTTTAAACAGAAGGTTTAACCAAAAGTCTTGTGTGTCTGCTGCTGATTTTCCTTCTCTGATCATCCTGCAGCACCAAGAGTAAAAGGAAACATGATGAAATTAGCATTTAGAGCATCTTAAGCCTGAGCTTTTAGTTCATAGGGAGCCTGGCCATGTTTTATATGTGCTTCCCACATTGAAACGGTATATGTGTGACAAAAGATGAGAAAAATCAAAATAGGCCAACTTTAAAATTTGCTAACAGTTATGGTTTTTGTTGCTGAGCTGGGAAATTGTGGTTTTACCTTTAATATCATTATTTGATGTTGGAAAAGGCTAGTGGTAAACCAGCCCAGACCTGGAAAAATAAAAGGGTAAGAATGAGAATCAGAAGACTCTTTAAATTGCATAAACCAGTGGTCAGATAATCCACAAGCAATGGCCTCACTGTCACTGCTGGGTTTTCTGAATGACCTGTCCATCACTCTTTGCCTTGGAACTGCAGCAGATGGTGGAAATTTGTAGTAGAGCTCCCGCCATAGGTGAGTGTGTGTGCGACGGCTTGGTGTTGCAATGCGTTGCCATTGAGTCCATGACGGTGCATGGTCAGTGGCCCACGTTTGGGATACTCTTGCAGTCACTTACTGCTTGATGGTAATCACTGATCCAGCTGCACATTTGCAGCCCCTCGAACTCGTCTTCATCTGACAAATAAAGCGAGGGAGGCTCGCACAGCTTCATGTGACTGAACAGCTGTGGAGCAGCAGATCAGGAATTGCCTCAAGTAAGCAAGATTGCACTTTTGGAGTATTCAAACATCGAGACGACCAAACGGGTTTCACATTGTTGTCGTTCGTGAAATTGGATGCAGTGTGTGTCGACATTTTTCAGTTTTTAGTTGCTCTTCAAAGCCAAAACAAGAAGCGTTTAGGTGACTGTTTTTATTTTTTGTTTAGTGGCTGTGTGCACTGTGTGAGGTCCTTCTTTGGGTTTGATTGGAGGGAGAAGAAAAAGACTGGGGGGTACATTCCTCTTAAGACCTTTCTTGCAGACATTTTGACTTGTTAGAGCATTTTTAAGCGCTCGCACAAATGATCAAATTAATGATGGCTTAGTTCCATTTAGGTTTGCTTTTAAATCCTGCAGCTGAACCAATGTGTTTAATATCAGGGTGCTGGTAACCCTAAATGGATTGCAGTCATAATTAATAAATCACATTTGCCTGACACTTCAAAATGGTCAAAGGCAGAAAGGTTTTTGTTTTTACTCATTCCCACCTTAAGATATTGGGTGTGTTTTAAGAGTGTAGATAAGAGTAGATAGGAGCTACTTAAAGGTAGCGCAATCAGCAACATGAGGTTATTATTATAAAACATATGTTGGGGAGTTAAACTGTAAAGTTCTGGGATACATGTGATGCTCTGAATTAAACAGAATGTAGTAAAAAGGGAATGGGTGCCACCTCAGTCACACACAGCTGTGACTTGCCTCCGTCCTCACATGCTGTTCTCCCTCTTCAGAATCAAGACGTGCTGAGCAACCTCGAGTCAGCATCCGTGCGCATCGTCAAGCCTCTTCAGCCTCCCTCCTCCTCCGGCGGCCGGACCGTGCCCTTCATCCATCAACAACAGCCTCAGCCGCAGAGCCAGGTCCGGGCCACACTCGCAACCAACACCAGTACCCCGGCCCCCGATCTGAACTCCGGCCCCACCCCGGACAGCGCAGGGGGGCTGCGGATGGCCACCATCCAGGAGGACACCAGCAGCGGCTCTCACCTGGGAGAGGAGGGCCTGCTGGAAGATTTCACAACCGCAGGAGCCTGCTTGTCGGCTACGAAATCCTCCTTCGAGGATCTGACCGAACAGAACCTACCAGCCAAGGACCGACGGCGCCTTAAGAGGCAGGAACGCATTGATACTAAAGAGACGGAGTGCTGAGAGAGGAAAAACAAAAAACAAGTACGTTTGCACAAGCGTCCTGATATTTGTTTTGTTTTTTTTAGGGAACACGAACAAATGTGCAGCATCATATGCTTTTCTTTCTTATTGCAACCGGTATTAAAGCGTAACATATCTTTCTCAGATCTTAGTGCTATAAAAGTGTTTATTCAGTCACATGAAATTAGATTGAGCCACTGAACAAATACAACACAGGAAGTCTCAAAGCCCTCTAACACTAAATCCAAATAAGTTCATGTTTTTGTGCCTTTTTCACTAAGGTATCTATTTCCATGGCCATTTGAAGCTTTTGAGTGTCTGTGGAAATAAACCTGCCAGTTCTTTAAACAATGTTCATTTTGTTTAACCTAATGGCTAAATGTGTTTCTGACAATGCAAATATTGGTCAGGAACAAAAAGAGATTATATTAAATATTTAACTGTAATCCCTGCAGATTGAAAATGATTACACAAATACTTATTCGTAGGTTTATTATGTGTTATATGGTAAGTAACCGTAACATTTCTTGCTCCAAACAGCGCCTAGAAGCAGAACAAACCTTAGCAGTACGATGCAGAATTCTCTATATTAATGTTGTAAGTGTAACTATTTTTCAGTGAAGGAAACATTTACTGGAAGTGCAAACAACACATAAAGGAGGAGTTGGTCTAGAAGTATTTTAACATCACTGGAGAATTGAAGTTTACATGCTTACACATTCTGTCTCATCAGCTGTTTCTTTGAGGTACTGTGTAAGTAGCATTATTGTGTTATTTGGTAGGTGGAGCTTAAAGTGGGGAGAAGTAATATCAGCTTTGCTAAAGCTTCAGTATTGTGATGTTTGAACCTGTAGAAAACAATATGGTGCTTTTTTGGATTTTGTGACCAACTATCCCACGGTGACTCTCATCTATATACAATTCCCAGCAGCAGACAACTCCAACATTCTGTATTTAATATTTGAATATATATTTTTTAATTTTCTGTCTGTGTGCCAAGGTGAGCTATGCACCTGTTTATTGTTACCTGCTGTGTCTCATGTTAAGAAAACATGTATGGTCAAAATAAAAACACTAGCTTTTAGTGTACAGGATGGATGTGAATGTTAGTGAACAAAACAGGCCTGCTGTATATCAGATGATGTGTATATTCTTAATGTTTTTATGCTTACAAAGCTCTACTCAAGTTTCTTTTAAAGTTTTTGCTTGCATTTCCTACACAAATGTCAAAATAATAAAAAATCTTTGTGCACTGATACATGGTCTCACATTTTTATCTATTCAGCTGCTGTGTGATGCACACCAGTGGTCCTCACTGCGCAATGTTAAAAGAAAGGCTTCATTTTTATCAGCTGGTTTTCACATAGGCCAAACATCTCTAAGGATATTTCTCCATTGTCTATAAATACATGTCAACAACATGTAGCAACAACTACTACTGATTCATACATGTCCATCACTTTGGATGAGTGCATGTTTTTTTGCACACTGTCATCCTGTGCACTGTCCCAGCATGATTAGACCTTAGCGATGAACCTTGTTGCCAAAAAGCAAAGCCAGTGGGAGCAACATCTTCCAGAGCTAAAGCTCCGTTCACCAGCACTACTGGTGAGCCTTGTCTATAACAATGCCATGTTTACATCACATACCAAATGTAGTCATTTTTTTTAAATGAACAGAATGATATATAGGATGTGATACTGATTACATAGTACTGATCCTCACCTGAGTACATTTTGTTTTATAATTTCCCTGAGGTCCAGAACATCTCCATCATAATGATCATATCTTGTTTGGGGATGCTGCCCTGCCACACAGTTTGTAGGCCTCAAAAACCTGTTGATCTCAGTACACCTGCAGATTCAAGGAGACATACTTTTACAGGTGACAGTATGTACTAAAGTATATGTAATTTAAACTTTTTTCATAACATTATGAAGTTGTGTGATATGCGAGTGAGAGATTATGACAAACATCCAGAAAAGTCTTGTGATCATGCAGTCATGTCTGAAACTTCTCCCACACCGAGTGCAAGACAGGGTGGAAAAACCCTTTAATTCATAGTGTTCTTGTTGCAGTGAAACGCTAAAAGATTTAAAACAAAAAATAAGGGCACATAAAGTGACACTGCTTGCTTTTTGCAAACTACTTTCACAAAAAGCCCATTATGGATTATGCTCAAGTACACTGTTGTGTAAAATTTACTTTAGTAAATTTACTTGTTTCATGCTTGGTCATGCAAGTTCTGTAAGTGAGTGAAAATAATTCCACAATTTCTTTTAGACATTTTTAGACACTCTAAGCTTTTTGAAAAAGAAAATGATCAAATTGTAACACAGAGTGTGGTCAGACTGCTTTTGTTACACACAAATACCTGTACACGTTTGTAAATCTTAGTTTACGCTAAGAGATCAGAGGAGAAGGGTGGAGTGCCCACTCCAGGTCAGGGATGAGTTCCTCCTCCAAGTGGAAGAGTTTAAGTATCTCAGGGTCTTGTTCACGAGTGATGGGAGAAGGGAGCAGGAGATCGACAGACAGATTGGTGCTCTCAATTTACTGGTCAATCTAGGTCCCTACCCTCACCTGTGGTCACGGGCTGTGGGTAGTGACTGAAAGAACAAGACTGCAGATACAAATGGCTAATATGAGCTTCCTCAGAAGCGTGGATGGCCTCTCCCTTAGAGGGGAGGCCAAGTGGCTTCTTTCCACATGGAAAGAAGCCACTTGAGGTGGTTCGGGCATCTGAGAAGAACACCTCCTGGGGTGAGGTGATCCGGGCATGTCCCACTGAGAGGAGGCCCCCGTGCCTTGGTGTTCCCCCAAACAAGCTGAAGGAGGTGGGTGGGGAGAGGGAGGTCTGGGCTTCTTTGCTTGGGCTGCTGCCCCCGTGATCCGCGATCCAGTAGAGTTGAGTATGTGGGTTACGCCCATTAAAAACTTGCCAGATTTTCTAATACAATACCAAACAGCACATTCTGCTATTCACTCTTGCTTTGAGCTTTGATACCCAGGTGCTCCAGTCATGTTCCTGATTGATACAAGTTTGATTTACTGAATACTAGCTAAGCAATCTAAGCAATCTACAGAATCTACAAATTTCTTCCAGTCAGCGAATGCTGCATATAATTTTATTTTTTGCTTGTTGCAACGTGCATAAAATTAAAAGGTTAAAACTAATGAAACTAGTTTTGAATTTTTTTTTTCAGTTGATTCAATTTTATATCATGAAATATGCAGAAAAAATAGAATTGGGCTGAAAGGTCTAATGCTTCATAACGTATTCAGGTTGTGTATCATATTTTTTAAAAGTAACTAAGTAAGAAAGTAACAAATTACTTACAAAAATAAGCAATCAGTAAAGTAATGGGATTAATTTCTTGGAGAAGTAATCAGTAATTAGTAAATAATTACTATTTTCAAGTAACTTGACCAACACAGGGTATTACCGTATGAAGTGGCAGATGTTAAAGAAACTGTTCGGCTACATGTCCAGTAGGTGGTGCAGACGACTGTCAGGATCCACTAATTCACCACAGTCAGAGTCTTTTGGATTACCTCTGCATCAGCTGAAGGAGTTAGTTTATTTAGTTTTTTGGTTATGTCATAGAATAAAAAGGCCCACATTTTGGAAGGATTTAAGCCCATAAATAAACAGCAGAAATATCCATGTATAGAAAACCTTTTTCTATTAGAAAAAATTCTAATAATGTATAGATACATATCAATACTCAATAACTCATTGTTCCACTTACAATAGCTGTAAGTGCAGCTTACCATGACTTGAGTGTTATCTCACACATCAACCACGGTAAAGCGTGTTATAGACAAGCCAGCCCACTGTGACCATTTCATGCTTTGCCTCTTTCAAAGTGTGAAATATACATGCATGCAAAAATTGCAGTAAGCTGTGGTTACAGCAGAGGGAGACATTTTATTTCAAGCCAAAGTGAAAAGAACCACAGGAAAGCATTTAAAAATGAAATTATTAACACATTTACAATTAAATATACATCAGCTGCCTAGCACTGCTCTGCTCACTACTGTGATATGGAGTTGCACACAAGTGTTTCTGTTTGCAACACTTTGCAAGATGTTGAAAGAGATGGAAGGAAAGATCTTACTGTGAACTAGCTCCGGCCTTGAGTTGAATTATTTCTTCAAGAAGTCACTTGGATGAGTGACGAAATGTTTCTCCCACACATAGGGTTTTAGATAGCACCTCCTCTCCTGACTTAGCTTGTTTTTGTTTGTTATTTTGGCCTGTGTTCACCAGGGAGTTAAGTTTTCAGTGGAGACAAATAAACCACCGTTCACTTAATAAATAGTTTTTTCTTCCCAAACCGTCACTTCCTTTTTAACCCTTATGCTACGTTCCTGTACCCCTAGACTGGGGCGTAACACATCTGAAATGAAAAGCCTGTAAACGTGTGTTCCAGCCTCCTGACTTTGCTGGCACTCGGTCTTCATACTCGACTCCAGATCTGGACTTGTGTTGAACTCGACTGAGGTGGTCTGATCAGACACAGCGCTGCTGTTTGCTGCAGCTGTCCAAAAATCACAGACAAAGTCAGGAATGTTTTTACCTCGTCTAGCTGCTCTGTGTGTGTGTGTGTGTGTGTGTGTGTACAGGTCACATGACAGCACAGCATTTTCTACCCACAGTTTGAACTGAGCAAGAAATAACAAATGTATTTATTCAACTTACAGACAATAAAAAAACAAACAGAAATCAGTGTAAAATTTAATAACTTTTATTGATGTTAACTTTTTAAAAAGTTATTAAAAAGAAAACCCCAACAGAAAAACCCCTCTGAGCAAGCACTTGGCGACAGTGGGGAAGAAAAACTCCCTTTTAAGAGGGAGAAACTTCCGGCAGAACCAGGCTCAGTGAGGGGACAGCCATCTGCCGCGACCGTTCCAAGGGGTTATCACAATTTTTTTCTACAATGCATCAACCTTGTTTTGTCTCCTGGTGAAACAAAACAGTCGGCCTATAGATGAGAAAAACCGACGTATGCAACTTGGCTTCTTCGAAAGTTTGGCTGCCTCTTCTATGAAAATTTTAACAATCGTATTGTCGACTGTTGGTTCATTTAATTCCATGTTTTGCAGAACTACTTCTGCCTCTTGCCACTGTTTACACAGGGCTTTGAAAATCACCTTCTCAAAGTTTTTGAACTTCCTTAAGGGGATTTGATCAATTTCATCCCTGATTTTAGCCCAGATTTTTTCGCTAAGCCTCTTGTAGATGGTTAAAGCTCTTTCTGGACTTATGACTTTACCTGATTTTTTTATAACCCGCTTAACTAGTTCTTCCATACATGTTTCCACAAAAAATCGGTATTTTTCTTTGTTTTGAGACAATTCATCCTTTGCTACCAAAGGGTGTTTTTTGAATTGATTTTGCATGCTGGCTTCATGTTGAGCCGAGGATTTCTTTGGGGTTACATCATTTTCCAAAGAGGTTCCTGCTTTATCTACAGCCTGCGTGGTGTCACGGTTTTTCTTGTCTATTGGAGTTCTGGGCTCGTCAGATGTATCAATGATATTTGTGGCAACATTTTCTGCTGTGTTGTTCACGTTGACTGTTGTTTTCTGTTGTTCAGGAGCTGTCTGTGTCTCCTTTGAGGCCACTGTTGTTGTGATGTTTTCTGTGATGTTGATCAAATCCCTTGTTTTCTGTAGAATCACAGCCTTAATGTGATCTGCCAGCGATGCATTATCCTCTGAGTTTTCAGGTGTTTCCATGGTATTTTGGATATTAGTGATAAGTGTGGCACCAGCGGA
Organism: Aulonocara stuartgranti; assembly: GCF_965226115.1. NCBI lineage: Eukaryota > Metazoa > Chordata > Actinopteri > Cichliformes > Cichlidae > Aulonocara > Aulonocara stuartgranti. The sequence goes on along the minus strand of NC_138955.1, from coordinate 4,075,014 downwards.
ATTTTCTGCTGTGCTGTTCACGTTGACTGTTGCTTTCTGTAAAATAACAACTGGCACACAGATTAGATTTCCCATGATGCGGTCACCTGTGTTAGAGGTCTGTGCAAGTTCAGGAGCTGTTTCTGTCTCCTCTAAGGCCACTGTTGTTGTGCTATTTTCTGGGATGTTTAACAAATCCATTGCTTTCTGTAGAATCACAGCCTTAATTTGATCTGCCAGCGATGCATAATCCTCTGAGTTTTCAGTTGTTTCCGTGGTATTTTGGATATTAGTGATAAATGTGACATCAGCGGAATTTTCTGCTGTGCTGTGCAAGTTGGCTGTTGTTTCCTGTGAAATATGAGCTGGCATTTCCGTGTTGCGGTCAACTGTGTTAGAGGTCTGTGCAAGTTCAGGAGCTGTCTGTGTCTGCTTTAAGGCCACTGTTGTTGTGCTAGTGACAGCAGTGTCCTGGCAAAACCTCAGTTCTGCACCTGCTGACAGTGAGCATAGGGCAATGACATTATCTACAAAATTACATAGCCTTCCTATGGTGGCATTTTCGGCGTAATCAGACCGCAACTGTTGCCACTGCTCATGTGTAACATTATTTAGCAATTCCTCTAGCAGTGGCCTAACATCATTTGCAGGAGTGGAATGACTCCTGACATTGTCTGGATTGCTCCTAGCTGTGTTGTTGTCCATTTTGCTTCAATATCTATTTGTTTGCTGTTAATGTCTTCTCTCTGTTTGTTAAAGCGAGCGTTAGAAAAAACAGAGTTGCAGAGGGCTATTTATAGGTTTTTGTCTGTATGACGTCTTTGAAGCCCCGCCCACTTCAAGTGTGACGTCTTTGAAGCCTTTGATCTAAGCCCCGCCCACTTCGAGCAAAAAAAGAATGCGCTCGGAGAGTGTGGTTTGTTTGTCTCTCTCTCTCTCTCTCTCTCTCTCTCCCCCCCAAGCTTCATCACAGCCTCCCATAATAATAACTTTAGTAATGGTAGCAGTTAAAATATTGTCTGGTTTCATTTGGAACAACGATAGTTGTTTCGTTTATCGTTGATTGTTGATCTATTACAGTCGACCAGGTGACAACAATCACGTTGAAAAATCATTTATTTATAGTTGGCCGGAAACTAAAGCTGCTGTCACTTGGACTATTCCGTAGCACCCACCCGAGTAGTCGTCCTCGTCCCTGCACTGCACGTCGATCTCAGGTAAGAATGTATTTATTTAGTCATTGTTTGAATGCTGAATTTGGAAAAACAGTCAAGATTGCTTGATATTTATAGTCTATTAAAATGTATATTATAGTATATTTAAAATGTGGGGAAAATTTCTCAATAGAAATGTCTAAAATATCATAATTTGGTTCCCAAGTATAAATAACATTTAAAGCTATCTTGGACAGAAGGAAAAGAGTATGTATTTCTTAGAAAACGCGAAATCTGCACAAACATACCATTTTCATGTCATAATGTTCTTTCTGTTATAAAGCTATATTAGCAAAGGTGCTGTAAAGTTGTTAGCAGTGTGTCAGCTTGGTGACCTGCCACAGAGTACCTTTGTGACGTCATTCGCTATGCTCCAGATCGGATGGGTGGTGCAGGACGCCCGACGACTCTCATCTATATACAATTCCCAGCAGCAGACAACTCCAACATTCTGTATTTAATATTTGAATATATATTTTTTAATTTTCTGTCTGTGTGCCAAGGTGAGCTATGCACCTGTTTATTGTTACCTGCTGTGTCTCATGTTAAGAAAACATGTATGGTCAAAATAAAAACACTAGCTTTTAGTGTACAGGATGGATGTGAATGTTAGTGAACAAAACAGGCCTGCTGTATATCAGATGATGTGTATATTCTTAATGTTTTTATGCTTACAAAACTCTACTCAAGTTTCTTTTAAAGTTTTTGCTTGCATTTCCTACACAAATGTCAAAATAATAAAAAATCTTTGTGCACTGATACATGGTCTCACATTTTTATCTATTCAGCTGCTGTGTGATGCACACCAGTGGTCCTCACTGCGCAATGTTAAAAGAAAGGCTTCATTTTTATCAGCTGGTTTTCACATAGGCCAAACATCTCTAAGGATATTTCTCCATTGTCTATAAATACATGTCAACAACATGTAGCAACAACTACTACTGATTCATACATGTCCATCACTTTGGATGAGTGCATGTTTTTTTGCACACTGTCATCCTGTGCACTGTTCCAGCATGATTAGACCTTAGCGATGAACCTTGTTGCCAAAAAGCAAAGCCAGTGGGAGCAACATCTTCCAGAGCTAAAGCTCCGTTCACCAGCACTACTGGTGAGCCTTGTCTATAACAATGCCATGTTTACATCACATACCAAATGTAGTCATTTTTTTTAAATGAACAGAATGATATATAGGATGTGATACTGATTACATAGTACTGATCCTCACCTGAGTACATTTTGTTTTATAATTTCCCTGAGGTCCAGAACATCTCCATCATAATGATCATATCTTGTTTGGGGATGCTGCCCTGCCACACAGTTTGTAGGCCTCAAAAACCTGTTGATCTCAGTACACCTGCAGATTCAAGGAGACATACTTTTACAGGTGACAGTATGTACTAAAGTATATGTAATTTAAACTTTTTTCATAACATTATGAAGTTGTGTGATATGCGAGTGAGAGATTATGACAAACATCCAGAAAAGTCTTGTGATCATGCAGTCATGTCTGAAACTTCTCCCACACCGAGTGCAAGACAGGGTGGAAAAACCCTTTAATTCATAGTGTTCTTGTTGCAGTGAAACGCTAAAAGATTTAAAACAAAAAATAAGGGCACATAAAGTGACACTGCTTGCTTTTTGCAAACTACTTTCACAAAAAGCCCATTATGGATTATGCTCAGGTACACTGTTGTGTAAAATTTACTTTAGTAAATTTACTTGTTTCATGCTTGGTCATGCAAGTTCTGTAAGTGAGTGAAAATAATTCCACAATTTTTTTTAGACATTTTTAGACACTCTAAGCTTTTTGAAAAAGAAAATGATCAAATTGTAACACAGAGTGTGGTCAGACTGCTTTTGTTACACACAAATACCTGTACACGTTTGTAAATCTTAGTTTACGCTAAGAGATCAGAGGAGAAGGGTGGAGTGCCCACTCCAGGTCAGGGATGAGTTCCTCCTCCAAGTGGAAGAGTTTAAGTATCTCAGGGTCTTGTTCACGAGTGATGGGAGAAGGGAGCAGGAGATCGACAGACAGATTGGTGCTCTCAATTTACTGGTCAATCTACGTCCCTACCCTCACCTGTGGTCACGAGCTGTGGGTAGTGACTGAAAGAACAAGACTGCAGATACAAATGGCTAATATGAGCTTCCTCAGAAGCGTGGATGGCCTCTCCCTTAGAGGGGAGGCCAAGTGGCTTCTTTCCACATGGAAAGAAGCCACTTGAGGTGGTTCGGGCATCTGAGAAGAACACCTCCTGGGGTGAGGTGATCCGGGCATGTCCCACTGAGAGGAGGCCCCCGTGCCTTGGTGTTCCCCCAAACAAGCTGAAGGAGGTGGGTGGGGAGAGGGAGGTCTGGGCTTCTTTGCTTGGGCTGCTGCCCCCGTGATCCGCGATCCAGTAGAGTTGAGTATGTGGGTTACGCCCATTAAAAACTTGCCAGATTTTCTAATACAATACCAAACAGCACATTCTGCTATTCACTCTTGCTTTGAGCTTTGATACCCAGGTGCTCCAGTCATGTTCCTGATTGATACAAGTTTGATTTACTGAATACTAGCTAAGCAATCTAAGCAATCTACAGAATCTACAAATTTCTTCCAGTCAGCGAATGCTGCATATAATTTTATTTTTTGCTTGTTGCAACGTGCATAAAATTAAAAGGTTAAAACTAATGAAACTAGTTTTGAATTTTTTTTTTCAGTTGATTCAATTTTATATCATGAAATATGCAGAAAAAATAGAATTGGGCTGAAAGGTCTAATGCTTCATAACGTATTCAGGTTGTGTATCATATTTTTTAAAAGTAACTAAGTAAGAAAGTAACAAATTACTTACAAAAATAAGCAATCAGTAAAGTAATGGGATTAATTTCTTGGAGAAGTAATCAGTAATTAGTAAATAATTACTATTTTCAAGTAACTTGACCAACACAGGGTATTACCGTATGAAGTGGCAGATGTTAAAGAAACTGTTCGGCTACATGTCCAGTAGGTGGTGCAGACGACTGTCAGGATCCACTAATTCACCACAGTCAGAGTCTTTTGGATTACCTCTGCATCAGCTGAAGGAGTTAGTTTATTTAGTTTTTTGGTTATGTCATAGAATAAAAAGGCCCACATTTTGGAAGGATTTAAGCCCATAAATAAACAGCAGAAATATCCATGTATAGAAAACCTTTTTCTATTAGAAAAAATTCTAATAATGTATAGATACATATCAATACTCAATAACTCATTGTTCCACTTACAATAGCTGTAAGTGCAGCTTACCATGACTTGAGTGTTATCTCACACATCAACCACGGTAAAGCGTGTTATAGACAAGCCAGCCCACTGTGACCATTTCATGCTTTGCCTCTTTCAAAGTGTGAAATATACATGCATGCAAAAATTGCAGTAAGCTGTGGTTACAGCAGAGGGAGACATTTTATTTCAAGCCAAAGTGAAAAGAACCACAGGAAAGCATTTAAAAATGAAATTATTAACACATTTACAATTAAATATACATCAGCTGCCTAGCACTGCTCTGCTCACTACTGTGATATGGAGTTGCACACAAGTGTTTCTGTTTGCAACACTTTGCAAGATGTTGAAAGAGATGGAAGGAAAGATCTTACTGTGAACTAGCTCCGGCCTTGAGTTGAATTATTTCTTCAAGAAGTCACTTGGATGAGTGACGAAATGTTTCTCCCACACATAGGGTTTTAGATAGCACCTCCTCTCCTGACTTAGCTTGTTTTTGTTTGTTATTTTGGCCTGTGTTCACCAGGGAGTTAAGTTTTCAGTGGAGACAAATAAACCACCGTTCACTTAATAAATAGTTTTTTCTTCCCAAACCGTCACTTCCTTTTTAACCCTTATGCTACGTTCCTGTACCCCTAGACTGGGGCGTAACACATCTGAAATGAAAAGCCTGTAAACGTGTGTTCCAGCCTCCTGACTTTGCTGGCACTCGGTCTTCATACTCGACTCCAGATCTGGACTTGTGTTGAACTCGACTGAGGTGGTCTGATCAGACACAGCGCTGCTGTTTGCTGCAGCTGTCCAAAAATCACAGACAAAGTCAGGAATGTTTTTACCTCGTCTAGCTGCTCTGTGTGTGTGTGTGTGTGTGTGTGTGTGTGTACAGGTCACATGACAGCACAGCATTTTCTACCCACAGTTTGAACTGAGCAAGAAATAACAAATGTATTTATTCAACTTACAGACAATAAAAAAACAAACAGAAATCAGTGTAAAATTTAATAACTTTTATTGATGTTAACTTTTTAAAAAGTTATTAAAAAGAAAACCCCAACAGAAAAACCCCTCTGAGCAAGCACTTGGCGACAGTGGGGAAGAAAAACTCCCTTTTAAGAGGGAGAAACTTCCGGCAGAACCAGGCTCAGTGAGGGGACAGCCATCTGCCGCGACCGTTCCAAGGGGTTATCACAATTTTTTTCTACAATGCATCAACCTTGTTTTGTCTCCTGGTGAAACAAAACAGTCGGCCTATAGATGAGAAAAACCGACGTATGCAACTTGGCTTCTTCGAAAGTTTGGCTGCCTCTTCTATGAAAATTTTAACAATCGTATTGTCGACTGTTGGTTCATTTAATTCCATGTTTTGCAGAACTACTTCTGCCTCTTGCCACTGTTTACACAGGGCTTTGAAAATCACCTTCTCAAAGTTTTTGAACTTCCTTAAGGGGATTTGATCAATTTCATCCCTGATTTTAGCCCAGATTTTTTCGCTAAGCCTCTTGTAGATGGTTAAAACTCTTTCTGGACTTATGACTTTACCTGATTTTTTTATAACCCGCTTAACTAGTTCTTCCATACATGTTTCCACAAAAAATCGGTATTTTTCTTTGTTTTGAGACAATTCATCCTTTGCTACCAAAGGGTGTTTTTTGAATTGATTTTGCATGCTGGCTTCATGTTGAGCCGAGGATTTCTTTGGGGTTACATCATTTTCCAAAGAGGTTCCTGCTTTATCTACAGCCTGCGTGGTGTCACGGTTTTTCTTGTCTATTGGAGTTCTGGGCTCGTCAGATGTATCAATGATATTTGTGGCAACATTTTCTGCTGTGTTGTTCACGTTGACTGTTGTTTTCTGTTGTTCAGGAGCTGTCTGTGTCTCCTTTGAGGCCACTGTTGTTGTGATGTTTTCTGTGATGTTGATCAAATCCCTTGTTTTCTGTAGAATCACAGCCTTAATGTGATCTGCCAGCGATGCATTATCCTCTGAGTTTTCAGGTGTTTCCATGGTATTTTGGATATTAGTGATAAGTGTGGCACCAGCGGAATTTTCTGCTGTGCTGTTCACGTTGACTGTTGCTTTCTGTAAAATAACAACTGGCACACAGATTAGATTTCCCATGATGCGGTCACCTGTGTTAGAGGTCTGTGCAAGTTCAGGAGCTGTTTCTGTCTCCTCTAAGGCCACTGTTGTTGTGCTATTTTCTGGGATGTTTAACAAATCCATTGCTTTCTGTAGAATCACAGCCTTAATTTGATCTGCCAGCGATGCATAATCCTCTGAGTTTTCAGTTGTTTCCGTGGTATTTTGGATATTAGTGATAAATGTGACATCAGCGGAATTTTCTGCTGTGCTGTGCAAGTTGGCTGTTGTTTCCTGTGAAATATGAGCTGGCATTTCCGTGTTGCGGTCAACTGTGTTAGAGGTCTGTGCAAGTTCAGGAGCTGTCTGTGTCTGCTTTAAGGCCACTGTTGTTGTGCTAGTGACAGCAGTGTCCTGGCAAAACCTCAGTTCTGCACCTGCTGACAGTGAGCATAGGGCAATGACATTATCTACAAAATTACATAGCCTTCCTATGGTGGCATTTTCGGCGTAATCAGACCGCAACTGTTGCCACTGCTCATGTGTAACATTATTTAGCAATTCCTCTAGCAGTGGCCTAACATCATTTGCAGGAGTGGAATGACTCCTGACATTGTCTGGATTGCTCCTAGCTGTGTTGTTGTCCATTTTGCTTCAATATCTATTTGTTTGCTGTTAATGTCTTCTCTCTGTTTGTTAAAGCGAGCGTTAGAAAAAACAGAGTTGCAGAGGGCTATTTATAGGTTTTTGTCTGTATGACGTCTTTGAAGCCCCGCCCACTTCAAGTGTGACGTCTTTGAAGCCTTTGATCTAAGCCCCGCCCACTTCGAGCAAAAAAAGAATGCGCTCGGAGAGTGTGGTTTGTTTGTCTCTCTCTCTCTCTCTCTCTCTCTCTCTCCCCCCCCCCCCCCCCCAAGCTTCATCACAGCCTCCCATAATAATAACTTTAGTAATGGTAGCAGTTAAAATATTGTCTGGTTTCATTTGGAACAACGATAGTTGTTTCGTTTATCGTTGATTGTTGATCTATTACAGTCGACCAGGTGACAACAATCACGTTGAAAAATCATTTATTTATAGTTGGCCGGAAACTAAAGCTGCTGTCACTTGGACTATTCCGTAGCACCCACCCGAGTAGTCGTCCTCGTCCCTGCACTGCACGTCGATCTCAGGTAAGAATGTATTTATTTAGTCATTGTTTGAATGCTGAATTTGGAAAAACAGTCAAGATTGCTTGATATTTATAGTCTATTAAAATGTATATTATAGTATATTTAAAATGTGGGGAAAATTTCTCAATAGAAATGTCTAAAATATCATAATTTGGTTCCCAAGTATAAATAACATTTAAAGCTATCTTGGACAGAAGGAAAAGAGTATGTATTTCTTAGAAAACGCGAAATCTGCACAAACATACCATTTTCATGTCATAATGTTCTTTCTGTTATAAAGCTATATTAGCAAAGGTGCTGTAAAGTTGTTAGCAGTGTGTCAGCTTGGTGACCTGCCACAGAGTACCTTTGTGACGTCATTCGCTATGCTCCAGATCGGATGGGTGGTGCAGGACGCCCGACGACTCTCATCTATATACAATTCCCAGCAGCAGACAACTCCAACATTCTGTATTTAATATTTGAATATATATTTTTTAATTTTCTGTCTGTGTGCCAAGGTGAGCTATGCACCTGTTTATTGTTACCTGCTGTGTCTCATGTTAAGAAAACATGTATGGTCAAAATAAAAACACTAGCTTTTAGTGTACAGGATGGATGTGAATGTTAGTGAACAAAACAGGCCTGCTGTATATCAGATGATGTGTATATTCTTAATGTTTTTATGCTTACAAAACTCTACTCAAGTTTCTTTTAAAGTTTTTGCTTGCATTTCCTACACAAATGTCAAAATAATAAAAAATCTTTGTGCACTGATACATGGTCTCACATTTTTATCTATTCAGCTGCTGTGTGATGCACACCAGTGGTCCTCACTGCGCAATGTTAAAAGAAAGGCTTCATTTTTATCAGCTGGTTTTCACATAGGCCAAACATCTCTAAGGATATTTCTCCATTGTCTATAAATACATGTCAACAACATGTAGCAACAACTACTACTGATTCATACATGTCCATCACTTTGGATGAGTGCATGTTTTTTTGCACACTGTCATCCTGTGCACTGTCCCAGCATGATTAGACCTTAGCGATGAACCTTGTTGCCAAAAAGCAAAGCCAGTGGGAGCAACATCTTCCAGAGCTAAAGCTCCGTTCACCAGCACTACTGGTGAGCCTTGTCTATAACAATGCCATGTTTACATCACATACCAAATGTAGTCATTTTTTTTAAATGAACAGAATGATATATAGGATGTGATACTGATTACATAGTACTGATCCTCACCTGAGTACATTTTGTTTTATAATTTCCCTGAGGTCCAGAACATCTCCATCATAATGATCATATCTTGTTTGGGGATGCTGCCCTGCCACACAGTTTGTAGGCCTCAAAAACCTGTTGATCTCAGTACACCTGCAGATTCAAGGAGACATACTTTTACAGGTGACAGTATGTACTAAAGTATATGTAATTTAAACTTTTTTCATAACATTATGAAGTTGTGTGATATGCGAGTGAGAGATTATGACAAACATCCAGAAAAGTCTTGTGATCATGCAGTCATGTCTGAAACTTCTCCCACACCGAGTGCAAGACAGGGTGGAAAAACCCTTTAATTCATAGTGTTCTTGTTGCAGTGAAACGCTAAAAGATTTAAAACAAAAAATAAGGGCACATAAAGTGACACTGCTTGCTTTTTGCAAACTACTTTCACAAAAAGCCCATTATGGATTATGCTCAAGTACACTGTTGTGTAAAATTTACTTTAGTAAATTTACTTGTTTCATGCTTGGTCATGCAAGTTCTGTAAGTGAGTGAAAATAATTCCACAATTTTTTTTAGACATTTTTAGACACTCTAAGCTTTTTGAAAAAGAAAATGATCAAATTGTAACACAGAGTGTGGTCAGACTGCTTTTGTTACACACAAATACCTGTACACGTTTGTAAATCTTAGTTTACGCTAAGAGATCAGAGGAGAAGGGTGGAGTGCCCACTCCAGGTCAGGGATGAGTTCCTCCTCCAAGTGGAAGAGTTTAAGTATCTCAGGGTCTTGTTCACGAGTGATGGGAGAAGGGAGCAGGAGATCGACAGACAGATTGGTGCTCTCAATTTACTGGTCAATCTACGTCCCTACCCTCACCTGTGGTCACGAGCTGTGGGTAGTGACTGAAAGAACAAGACTGCAGATACAAATGGCTAATATGAGCTTCCTCAGAAGCGTGGATGGCCTCTCCCTTAGAGGGGAGGCCAAGTGGCTTCTTTCCACATGGAAAGAAGCCACTTGAGGTGGTTCGGGCATCTGAGAAGAACACCTCCTGGGGTGAGGTGATCCGGGCATGTCCCACTGAGAGGAGGCCCCCGTGCCTTGGTGTTCCCCCAAACAAGCTGAAGGAGGTGGGTGGGGAGAGGGAGGTCTGGGCTTCTTTGCTTGGGCTGCTGCCCCCGTGATCCGCGATCCAGTAGAGTTGAGTATGTGGGTTACGCCCATTAAAAACTTGCCAGATTTTCTAATACAATACCAAACAGCACATTCTGCTATTCACTCTTGCTTTGAGCTTTGATACCCAGGTGCTCCAGTCATGTTCCTGATTGATACAAGTTTGATTTACTGAATACTAGCTAAGCAATCTAAGCAATCTACAGAATCTACAAATTTCTTCCAGTCAGCGAATGCTGCATATAATTTTATTTTTTGCTTGTTGCAACGTGCATAAAATTAAAAGGTTAAAACTAATGAAACTAGTTTTGAATTTTTTTTTTCAGTTGATTCAATTTTATATCATGAAATATGCAGAAAAAATAGAATTGGGCTGAAAGGTCTAATGCTTCATAACGTATTCAGGTTGTGTATCATATTTTTTAAAAGTAACTAAGTAAGAAAGTAACAAATTACTTACAAAAATAAGCAATCAGTAAAGTAATGGGATTAATTTCTTGGAGAAGTAATCAGTAATTAGTAAATAATTACTATTTTCAAGTAACTTGACCAACACAGGGTATTACCGTATGAAGTGGCAGATGTTAAAGAAACTGTTCGGCTACATGTCCAGTAGGTGGTGCAGACGACTGTCAGGATCCACTAATTCACCACAGTCAGAGTCTTTTGGATTACCTCTGCATCAGCTGAAGGAGTTAGTTTATTTAGTTTTTTGGTTATGTCATAGAATAAAAAGGCCCACATTTTGGAAGGATTTAAGCCCATAAATAAACAGCAGAAATATCCATGTATAGAAAACCTTTTTCTATTAGAAAAAATTCTAATAATGTATAGATACATATCAATACTCAATAACTCATTGTTCCACTTACAATAGCTGTAAGTGCAGCTTACCATGACTTGAGTGTTATCTCACACATCAACCACGGTAAAGCGTGTTATAGACAAGCCAGCCCACTGTGACCATTTCATGCTTTGCCTCTTTCAAAGTGTGAAATATACATGCATGCAAAAATTGCAGTAAGCTGTGGTTACAGCAGAGGGAGACATTTTATTTCAAGCCAAAGTGAAAAGAACCACAGGAAAGCATTTAAAAATGAAATTATTAACACATTTACAATTAAATATACATCAGCTGCCTAGCACTGCTCTGCTCACTACTGTGATATGGAGTTGCACACAAGTGTTTCTGTTTGCAACACTTTGCAAGATGTTGAAAGAGATGGAAGGAAAGATCTTACTGTGAACTAGCTCCGGCCTTGAGTTGAATTATTTCTTCAAGAAGTCACTTGGATGAGTGACGAAATGTTTCTCCCACACATAGGGTTTTAGATAGCACCTCCTCTCCTGACTTAGCTTGTTTTTGTTTGTTATTTTGGCCTGTGTTCACCAGGGAGTTAAGTTTTCAGTGGAGACAAATAAACCACCGTTCACTTAATAAATAGTTTTTTCTTCCCAAACCGTCACTTCCTTTTTAACCCTTATGCTACGTTCCTGTACCCCTAGACTGGGGCGTAACACATCTGAAATGAAAAGCCTGTAAACGTGTGTTCCAGCCTCCTGACTTTGCTGGCACTCGGTCTTCATACTCGACTCCAGATCTGGACTTGTGTTGAACTCGACTGAGGTGGTCTGATCAGACACAGCGCTGCTGTTTGCTGCAGCTGTCCAAAAATCACAGACAAAGTCAGGAATGTTTTTACCTCGTCTAGCTGCTCTGTGTGTGTGTGTGTGTGTGTGTGTGTGTGTACAGGTCACATGACAGCACAGCATTTTCTACCCACAGTTTGAACTGAGCAAGAAATAACAAATGTATTTATTCAACTTACAGACAATAAAAAAACAAACAGAAATCAGTGTAAAATTTAATAACTTTTATTGATGTTAACTTTTTAAAAAGTTATTAAAAAGAAAACCCCAACAGAAAAACCCCTCTGAGCAAGCACTTGGCGACAGTGGGGAAGAAAAACTCCCTTTTAAGAGGGAGAAACTTCCGGCAGAACCAGGCTCAGTGAGGGGACAGCCATCTGCCGCGACCGTTCCAAGGGGTTATCACAATTTTTTTCTACAATGCATCAACCTTGTTTTGTCTCCTGGTGAAACAAAACAGTCGGCCTATAGATGAGAAAAACCGACGTATGCAACTTGGCTTCTTCGAAAGTTTGGCTGCCTCTTCTATGAAAATTTTAACAATCGTATTGTCGACTGTTGGTTCATTTAATTCCATGTTTTGCAGAACTACTTCTGCCTCTTGCCACTGTTTACACAGGGCTTTGAAAATCACCTTCTCAAAGTTTTTGAACTTCCTTAAGGGGATTTGATCAATTTCATCCCTGATTTTAGCCCAGATTTTTTCGCTAAGCCTCTTGTAGATGGTTAAAACTCTTTCTGGACTTATGACTTTACCTGATTTTTTTATAACCCGCTTAACTAGTTCTTCCATACATGTTTCCACAAAAAATCGGTATTTTTCTTTGTTTTGAGACAATTCATCCTTTGCTACCAAAGGGTGTTTTTTGAATTGACTTTGCATGCTGGCTTCATGTTGAGCCGAGGATTTCTTTGGGGTTACATCATTTTCCAAAGAGGTTCCTGCTTTATCTACAGCCTGCGTGGTGTCACGGTTTTTCTTGTCTATTGGAGTTCTGGGAGATGTATCAATGATATTTGTGGCAACATTTTCTGCTGTGTTGTTCACGTTGACTGTTGTTTTCTGTTGTTCAGGAGCTGTCTGTGTCTCCTTTGAGGCCACTGTTGTTGTGATGTTTTCTGTGATGTTGATCAAATCCCTTGTTTTCTGTAGAATCACAGCCTTAATGTGATCTGCCAGCGATGCATTATCCTCTGAGTTTTCAGGTGTTTCCATGGTATTTTGGATATTAGTGATAAGTGTGGCACCAGCGGAATTTTCTGCTGTGCTGTTCACGTTGACTGTTGCTTTCTGTAAAATAACAACTGGCACACAGATTAGATTTCCCATGATGCGGTCACCTGTGTTAGAGGTCTGTGCAAGTTCAGGAGCTGTTTCTGTCTCCTCTAAGGCCACTGTTGTTGTGCTATTTTCTGGGATGTTTAACAAATCCATTGCTTTCTGTAGAATCACAGCCTTAATTTGATCTGCCAGCGATGCATAATCCTCTGAGTTTTCAGTTGTTTCCGTGGTATTTTGGATATTAGTGATAAATGTGACATCAGCGGAATTTTCTGCTGTGCTGTGCAAGTTGGCTGTTGTTTCCTGTGAAATATGAGCTGGCATTTCCGTGTTGCGGTCAACTGTGTTAGAGGTCTGTGCAAGTTCAGGAGCTGTCTGTGTCTGCTTTAAGGCCACTGTTGTTGTGCTAGTGACAGCAGTGTCCTGGCAAAACCTCAGTTCTGCACCTGCTGACAGTGAGCATAGGGCAATGACATTATCTACAAAATTACATAGCCTTCCTATGGTGGCATTTTCGGCGTAATCAGACCGCAACTGTTGCCACTGCTCATGTGTAACATTATTTAGCAATTCCTCTAGCAGTGGCCTAACATCATTTGCAGGAGTGGAATGACTCCTGACATTGTCTGGATTGCTCCTAGCTGTGTTGTTGTCCATTTTGCTTCAATATCTATTTGTTTGCTGTTAATGTCTTCTCTCTGTTTGTTAAAGCGAGCGTTAGAAAAAACAGAGTTGCAGAGGGCTATTTATAGGTTTTTGTCTGTATGACGTCTTTGAAGCCCCGCCCACTTCAAGTGTGACGTCTTTGAAGCCTTTGATCTAAGCCCCGCCCACTTCGAGCAAAAAAAGAATGCGCTCGGAGAGTGTGGTTTGTTTGTCTCTCTCTCTCTCTCTCTCTCTCTCTCTCTCCCCCCCCCCCCCCCCCCCCCCCAAGCTTCATCACAGCCTCCCATAATAATAACTTTAGTAATGGTAGCAGTTAAAATATTGTCTGGTTTCATTTGGAACAACGATAGTTGTTTCGTTTATCGTTGATTGTTGATCTATTACAGTCGACCAGGTGACAACAATCACGTTGAAAAATCATTTATTTATAGTTGGCCGGAAACTAAAGCTGCTGTCACTTGGACTATTCCGTAGCACCCACCCGAGTAGTCGTCCTCGTCCCTGCACTGCACGTCGATCTCAGGTAAGAATGTATTTATTTAGTCATTGTTTGAATGCTGAATTTGGAAAAACAGTCAAGATTGCTTGATATTTATAGTCTATTAAAATGTATATTATAGTATATTTAAAATGTGGGGAAAATTTCTCAATAGAAATGTCTAAAATATCATAATTTGGTTCCCAAGTATAAATAACATTTAAAGCTATCTTGGACAGAAGGAAAAGAGTATGTATTTCTTAGAAAACGCGAAATCTGCACAAACATACCATTTTCATGTCATAATGTTCTTTCTGTTATAAAGCTATATTAGCAAAGGTGCTGTAAAGTTGTTAGCAGTGTGTCAGCTTGGTGACCTGCCACAGAGTACCTTTGTGACGTCATTCGCTATGCTCCAGATCGGATGGGTGGTGCAGGACGCCCGACGACTCTCATCTATATACAATTCCCAGCAGCAGACAACTCCAACATTCTGTATTTAATATTTGAATATATATTTTTTAATTTTCTGTCTGTGTGCCAAGGTGAGCTATGCACCTGTTTATTGTTACCTGCTGTGTCTCATGTTAAGAAAACATGTATGGTCAAAATAAAAACACTAGCTTTTAGTGTACAGGATGGATGTGAATGTTAGTGAACAAAACAGGCCTGCTGTATATCAGATGATGTGTATATTCTTAATGTTTTTATGCTTACAAAACTCTACTCAAGTTTCTTTTAAAGTTTTTGCTTGCATTTCCTACACAAATGTCAAAATAATAAAAAATCTTTGTGCACTGATACATGGTCTCACATTTTTATCTATTCAGCTGCTGTGTGATGCACACCAGTGGTCCTCACTGCGCAATGTTAAAAGAAAGGCTTCATTTTTATCAGCTGGTTTTCACATAGGCCAAACATCTCTAAGGATATTTCTCCATTGTCTATAAATACATGTCAACAACATGTAGCAACAACTACTACTGATTCATACATGTCCATCACTTTGGATGAGTGCATGTTTTTTTGCACACTGTCATCCTGTGCACTGTCCCAGCATGATTAGACCTTAGCGATGAACCTTGTTGCCAAAAAGCAAAGCCAGTGGGAGCAACATCTTCCAGAGCTAAAGCTCCGTTCACCAGCACTACTGGTGAGCCTTGTCTATAACAATGCCATGTTTACATCACATACCAAATGTAGTCATTTTTTTTAAATTAACAGAATGATATATAGGATGTGATACTGATTACATAGTACTGATCCTCACCTGAGTACATTTTGTTTTATAATTTCCCTGAGGTCCAGAACATCTCCATCATAATGATCATATCTTGTTTGGGGATGCTGCCCTGCCACACAGTTTGTAGGCCTCAAAAACCTGTTGATCTCAGTACACCTGCAGATTCAAGGAGACATACTTTTACAGGTGACAGTATGTACTAAAGTATATGTAATTTAAACTTTTTTCATAACATTATGAAGTTGTGTGATATGCGAGTGAGAGATTATGACAAACATCCAGAAAAGTCTTGTGATCATGCAGTCATGTCTGAAACTTCTCCCACACCGAGTGCAAGACAGGGTGGAAAAACCCTTTAATTCATAGTGTTCTTGTTGCAGTGAAACGCTAAAAGATTTAAAACAAAAAATAAGGGCACATAAAGTGACACTGCTTGCTTTTTGCAAACTACTTTCACAAAAAGCCCATTATGGATTATGCTCAAGTACACTGTTGTGTAAAATTTACTTTAGTAAATTTACTTGTTTCATGCTTGGTCATGCAAGTTCTGTAAGTGAGTGAAAATAATTCCACAATTTTTTTTAGACATTTTTAGACACTCTAAGCTTTTTGAAAAAGAAAATGATCAAATTGTAACACAGAGTGTGGTCAGACTGCTTTTGTTACACACAAATACCTGTACACATTTGTAAATCTTAGTTTACGCTAAGAGATCAGAGGAGAAGGGTGGAGTGCCCACTCCAGGTCAGGGATGAGTTCCTCCTCCAAGTGGAAGAGTTTAAGTATCTCAGGGTCTTGTTCACGAGTGATGGGAGAAGGGAGCAGGAGATCGACAGACAGATTGGTGCTCTCAATTTACTGGTCAATCTACGTCCCTACCCTCACCTGTGGTCACGAGCTGTGGGTAGTGACTGAAAGAACAAGACTGCAGATACAAATGGCTAATATGAGCTTCCTCAGAAGCGTGGATGGCCTCTCCCTTAGAGGGGAGGCCAAGTGGCTTCTTTCCACATGGAAAGAAGCCACTTGAGGTGGTTCGGGCATCTGAGAAGAACACCTCCTGGGGTGAGGTGCCTTGGTGTTCCCCCAAACAAGCTGGAGGAGGTGGGTGGGGAGAGGGAGGTCTGGGCTTCTTTGCTTGGGCTGCTGCCCCCGTGATCCGCGATCCAGTAGAGTTGAGTATGTGGGTTACGCCCATTAAAAACTTGCCAGATTTTCTAATACAATACCAAACAGCACATTCTGCTATTCACTCTTGCTTTGAGCTTTGATACCCAGGTGCTCCAGTCATGTTCCTGATTGATACAAGTTTGATTTACTGAATACTAGCTAAGCAATCTAAGCAATCTACAGAATCTACAGAATCAACAAATTTCTTCCAGTCAGCGAATGCTGCATATAATTTTATTTTTTGCTTGTTGCAACGTGCATAAAATTAAAAGGTTAAAACTAATGAAACTAGTTTTGAATTTTTTTTTTCAGTTGATTCAATTTTATATCATGAAATATGCAGAAAAAATAGAATTGGGCTGAAAGGTCTAATGCTTCATAACGTATTCAGGTTGTGTATCATATTTTTTAAAAGTAACTAAGTAAGAAAGTAACAAATTACTTACAAAAATAAGCAATCAGTAAAGTAATGGGATTAATTTCTTGGAGAAGTAATCAGTAATTAGTAAATAATTACTATTTTCAAGTAACTTGACCAACACAGGGTATTACCGTATGAAGTGGCAGATGTTAAAGAAACTGTTCGGCTACATGTCCAGTAGGTGGTGCAGACGACTGTCAGGATCCACTAATTCACCACAGTCAGAGTCTTTTGGATTACCTCTGCATCAGCTGAAGGAGTTAGTTTATTTAGTTTTTTGGTTATGTCATAGAATAAAAAGGCCCACATTTTGGAAGGATTTAAGCCCATAAATAAACAGCAGAAATATCCATGTATAGAAAACCTTTTTCTATTAGAAAAAATTCTAATAATGTATAGATACATATCAATACTCAATAACTCATTGTTCCACTTACAATAGCTGTAAGTGCAGCTTACCATGACTTGAGTGTTATCTCACACATCAACCACGGTAAAGCGTGTTATAGACAAGCCAGCCCACTGTGACCATTTCATGCTTTGCCTCTTTCAAAGTGTGAAATATACATGCATGCAAAAATTGCAGTAAGCTGTGGTTACAGCAGAGGGAGACATTTTATTTCAAGCCAAAGTGAAAAGAACCACAGGAAAGCATTTAAAAATGAAATTATTAACACATTTACAATTAAATATACATCAGCTGCCTAGCACTGCTCTGCTCACTACTGTGATATGGAGTTGCACACAAGTGTTTCTGTTTGCAACACTTTGCAAGATGTTGAAAGAGATGGAAGGAAAGATCTTACTGTGAACTAGCTCCGGCCTTGAGTTGAATTATTTCTTCAAGAAGTCACTTGGATGAGTGACGAAATGTTTCTCCCACACATAGGGTTTTAGATAGCACCTCCTCTCCTGACTTAGCTTGTTTTTGTTTGTTATTTTGGCCTGTGTTCACCAGGGAGTTAAGTTTTCAGTGGAGACAAATAAACCACCGTTCACTTAATAAATTGTTTTTTCTTCCCAAACCGTCACTTCCTTTTTAACCCTTATGCTACGTTCCTGTACCCCTAGACTGGGGCGTAACACATCTGAAATGAAAAGCCTGTAAACGTGTGTTCCAGCCTCCTGACTTTGCTGGCACTCGGTCTTCATACTCGACTCCAGATCTGGACTTGTGTTGAACTCGACTGAGGTGGTCTGATCAGACACAGCGCTGCTGTTTGCTGCAGCTGTCCAAAAATCACAGACAAAGTCAGGAATGTTTTTACCTCGTCTAGCTGCTCTGTGTGTGTGTGTGTGTGTGTGTGTGTGTGTACAGGTCACATGACAGCACAGCATTTTCTACCCACAGTTTGAACTGAGCAAGAAATAACAAATGTATTTATTCAACTTACAGACAATAAAAAAACAAACAGAAATCAGTGTAAAATTTAATAACTTTTATTGATGTTAACTTTTTTAAAAGTTATTAAAAAGAAAACCCCAACAGAAAAACCCCTCTGAGCAAGCACTTGGCAACAGTGGGGAAGAAAAACTCCCTTTTAAGAGGGAGAAACTTCCGGCAGAACCAGGCTCAGTGAGGGGACAGCCATCTGCCGCGACCGTTCCAAGGGGTTATCACAATTTTTTTCTACAATGCATCAACCTTGTTTTGTCTCCTGGTGAAACAAAACAGTCGGCCTATAGATGAGAAAAACCGACGTATGCAACTTGGCTTCTTCGAAAGTTTGGCTGCCTCTTCTATGAAAATTTTAACAATCGTATTGTCGACTGTTGGTTCATTTAATTCCATGTTTTGCAGAACTACTTCTGCCTCTTGCCACTGTTTACACAGGGCTTTGAAAATCACCTTCTCAAAGTTTTTGAACTTCCTTAAGGGGATTTGATCAATTTCATCCCTGATTTTAGCCCAGATTTTTTCGCTAAGCCTCTTGTAGATGGTTAAAACTCTTTCTGGACTTATGACTTTACCTGATTTTTTTATAACCCGCTTAACTAGTTCTTCCATACATGTTTCCACAAAAAATCGGTATTTTTCTTTGTTTTGAGACAATTCATCCTTTGCTACCAAAGGGTGTTTTTTGAATTGATTTTGCATGCTGGCTTCATGTTGAGCCGAGGATTTCTTTGGGGTTACATCATTTTCCAAAGAGGTTCCTGCTTTATCTACAGCCTGCGTGGTGTCACGGTTTTTCTTGTCTATTGGAGTTCTGGGAGATGTATCAATGATATTTGTGGCAACATTTTCTGCTGTGTTGTTCACGTTGACTGTTGTTTTCTGTTGTTCAGGAGCTGTCTGTGTCTCCTTTGAGGCCACTGTTGTTGTGATGTTTTCTGTGATGTTGATCAAATCCCTTGTTTTCTGTAGAATCACAGCCTTAATGTGATCTGCCAGCGATGCATTATCCTCTGAGTTTTCAGGTGTTTCCATGGTATTTTGGATATTAGTGATAAGTGTGGCACCAGCGGAATTTTCTGCTGTGCTGTTCACGTTGACTGTTGCTTTCTGTAAAATAACAACTGGCACACAGATTAGATTTCCCATGATGCGGTCACCTGTGTTAGAGGTCTGTGCAAGTTCAGGAGCTGTTTCTGTCTCCTCTAAGGCCACTGTTGTTGTGCTATTTTCTGGGATGTTTAACAAATCCATTGCTTTCTGTAGAATCACAGCCTTAATTTGATCTGCCAGCGATGCATAATCCTCTGAGTTTTCAGTTGTTTCCGTGGTATTTTGGATATTAGTGATAAATGTGACATCAGCGGAATTTTCTGCTGTGCTGTGCAAGTTGGCTGTTGTTTCCTGTGAAATATGAGCTGGCATTTCCGTGTTGCGGTCAACTGTGTTAGAGGTCTGTGCAAGTTCAGGAGCTGTCTGTGTCTGCTTTAAGGCCACTGTTGTTGTGCTAGTGACAGCAGTGTCCTGGCAAAACCTCAGTTCTGCACCTGCTGACAGTGAGCATAGGGCAATGACATTATCTACAAAATTACATAGCCTTCCTATGGTGGCATTTTCGGCGTAATCAGACCGCAACTGTTGCCACTGCTCATGTGTAACATTATTTAGCAATTCCTCTAGCAGTGGCCTAACATCATTTGCAGGAGTGGAATGACTCCTGACATTGTCTGGATTGCTCCTAGCTGTGTTGTTGTCCATTTTGCTTCAATATCTATTTGTTTGCTGTTAATGTCTTCTCTCTGTTTGTTAAAGCGAGCGTTAGAAAAAACAGAGTTGCAGAGGGCTATTTATAGGTTTTTGTCTGTATGACGTCTTTGAAGCCCCGCCCACTTCAAGTGTGACGTCTTTGAAGCCTTTGATCTAAGCCCCGCCCACTTCGAGCAAAAAAAGAATGCGCTCGGAGAGTGTGGTTTGTTTGTCTCTCTCTCTCTCTCTCTCTCTCTCTCTCTCCCCCCCCCCCAAGCTTCATCACAGCCTCCCATAATAATAACTTTAGTAATGGTAGCAGTTAAAATATTGTCTGGTTTCATTTGGAACAACGATAGTTGTTTCGTTTATCGTTGATTGTTGATCTATTACAGTCGACCAGGTGACAACAATCACGTTGAAAAATCATTTATTTATAGTTGGCCGGAAACTAAAGCTGCTGTCACTTGGACTATTCCGTAGCACCCACCCGAGTAGTCGTCCTCGTCCCTGCACTGCACGTCGATCTCAGGTAAGAATGTATTTATTTAGTCATTGTTTGAATGCTGAATTTGGAAAAACAGTCAAGATTGCTTGATATTTATAGTCTATTAAAATGTATATTATAGTATATTTAAAATGTGGGGAAAATTTCTCAATAGAAATGTCTAAAATATCATAATTTGGTTCCCAAGTATAAATAACATTTAAAGCTATCTTGGACAGAAGGAAAAGAGTATGTATTTCTTAGAAAACGCGAAATCTGCACAAACATACCATTTTCATGTCATAATGTTCTTTCTGTTATAAAGCTATATTAGCAAAGGTGCTGTAAAGTTGTTAGCAGTGTGTCAGCTTGGTGACCTGCCACAGAGTACCTTTGTGACGTCATTCGCTATGCTCCAGATCGGATGGGTGGTGCAGGACGCCCGACGACTCTCATCTATATACAATTCCCAGCAGCAGACAACTCCAACATTCTGTATTTAATATTTGAATATATATATTTTTAATTTTCTGTCTGTGTGCCAAGGTGAGCTATGCACCTGTTTATTGTTACCTGCTGTGTCTCATGTTAAGAAAACATGTATGGTCAAAATAAAAACACTAGCTTTTAGTGTACAGGATGGATGTGAATGTTAGTGAACAAAACAGGCCTGCTGTATATCAGATGATGTGTATATTCTTAATGTTTTTATGCTTACAAAGCTCTACTCAAGTTTCTTTTAAAGTTTTTGCTTGCATTTCCTACACAAATGTCAAAATAATAAAAAATCTTTGTGCACTGATACATGGTCTCACATTTTTATCTATTCAGCTGCTGTGTGATGCACACCAGTGGTCCTCACTGCGCAATGTTAAAAGAAAGGCTTCATTTTTATCAGCTGGTTTTCACATAGGCCAAACATCTCTAAGGATATTTCTCCATTGTCTATAAATACATGTCAACAACATGTAGCAACAACTACTACTGATTCATACATGTCCATCACTTTGGATGAGTGCATGTTTTTTTGCACACTGTCATCCTGTGCACTGTTCCAGCATGATTAGACCTTAGCGATGAACCTTGTTGCCAAAAAGCAAAGCCAGTGGGAGCAACATCTTCCAGAGCTAAAGCTCCGTTCACCAGCACTACTGGTGAGCCTTGTCTATAACAATGCCATGTTTACATCACATACCAAATGTAGTCATTTTTTTTAAATTAACAGAATGATATATAGGATGTGATACTGATTACATAGTACTGATCCTCACCTGAGTACATTTTGTTTTATAATTTCCCTGAGGTCCAGAACATCTCCATCATAATGATCATATCTTGTTTGGGGATGCTGCCCTGCCACACAGTTTGTAGGCCTCAAAAACCTGTTGATCTCAGTACACCTGCAGATTCAAGGAGACATACTTTTACAGGTGACAGTATGTACTAAAGTATATGTAATTTAAACTTTTTTCATAACATTATGAAGTTGTGTGATATGCGAGTGAGAGATTATGACAAACATCCAGAAAAGTCTTGTGATCATGCAGTCATGTCTGAAACTTCTCCCACACCGAGTGCAAGACAGGGTGGAAAAACCCTTTAATTCATAGTGTTCTTGTTGCAGTGAAACGCTAAAAGATTTAAAACAAAAAATAAGGGCACATAAAGTGACACTGCTTGCTTTTTGCAAACTACTTTCACAAAAAGCCCATTATGGATTATGCTCAAGTACACTGTTGTGTAAAATTTACTTTAGTAAATTTACTTGTTTCATGCTTGGTCATGCAAGTTCTGTAAGTGAGTGAAAATAATTCCACAATTTTTTTTAGACATTTTTAGACACTCTAAGCTTTTTGAAAAAGAAAATGATCAAATTGTAACACAGAGTGTGGTCAGACTGCTTTTGTTACACACAAATACCTGTACACGTTTGTAAATCTTAGTTTACGCTAAGAGATCAGAGGAGAAGGGTGGAGTGCCCACTCCAGGTCAGGGATGAGTTCCTCCTCCAAGTGGAAGAGTTTAAGTATCTCAGGGTCTTGTTCACGAGTGATGGGAGAAGGGAGCAGGAGATCGACAGACAGATTGGTGCTCTCAATTTACTGGTCAATCTAGGTCCCTACCCTCACCTGTGGTCACGGGCTGTGGGTAGTGACTGAAAGAACAAGACTGCAGATACAAATGGCTAATATGAGCTTCCTCAGAAGCGTGGATGGCCTCTCCCTTAGAGGGGAGGCCAAGTGGCTTCTTTCCACATGGAAAGAAGCCACTTGAGGTGGTTCGGGCATCTGAGAAGAACACCTCCTGGGGTGAGGTGATCCGGGCATGTCCCACTGAGAGGAGGCCCCCGTGCCTTGGTGTTCCCCCAAACAAGCTGAAGGAGGTGGGTGGGGAGAGGGAGGTCTGGGCTTCTTTGCTTGGGCTGCTGCCCCCGTGATCCGCGATCCAGTAGAGTTGAGTATGTGGGTTACGCCCATTAAAAACTTGCCAGATTTTCTAATACAATACCAAACAGCACATTCTGCTATTCACTCTTGCTTTGAGCTTTGATACCCAGGTGCTCCAGTCATGTTCCTGATTGATACAAGTTTGATTTACTGAATACTAGCTAAGCAATCTAAGCAATCTACAGAATCTACAGAATCAACAAATTTCTTCCAGTCAGCGAATGCTGCATATAATTTTATTTTTTGCTTGTTGCAACGTGCATAAAATTAAAAGGTTAAAACTAATGAAACTAGTTTTGAATTTTTTTTTTCAGTTGATTCAATTTTATATCATGAAATATGCAGAAAAAATAGAATTGGGCTGAAAGGTCTAATGCTTCATAACGTATTCAGGTTGTGTATCATATTTTTTAAAAGTAACTAAGTAAGAAAGTAACAAATTACTTACAAAAATAAGCAATCAGTAAAGTAATGGGATTAATTTCTTGGAGAAGTAATCAGTAATTAGTAAATAATTACTATTTTCAAGTAACTTGACCAACACAGGGTATTACCGTATGAAGTGGCAGATGTTAAAGAAACTGTTCGGCTACATGTCCAGTAGGTGGTGCAGACGACTGTCAGGATCCACTAATTCACCACAGTCAGAGTCTTTTGGATTACCTCTGCATCAGCTGAAGGAGTTAGTTTATTTAGTTTTTTGGTTATGTCATAGAATAAAAAGGCCCACATTTTGGAAGGATTTAAGCCCATAAATAAACAGCAGAAATATCCATGTATAGAAAACCTTTTTCTATTAGAAAAAATTCTAATAATGTATAGATACATATCAATACTCAATAACTCATTGTTCCACTTACAATAGCTGTAAGTGCAGCTTACCATGACTTGAGTGTTATCTCACACATCAACCACGGTAAAGCGTGTTATAGACAAGCCAGCCCACTGTGACCATTTCATGCTTTGCCTCTTTCAAAGTGTGAAATATACATGCATGCAAAAATTGCAGTAAGCTGTGGTTACAGCAGAGGGAGACATTTTATTTCAAGCCAAAGTGAAAAGAACCACAGGAAAGCATTTAAAAATGAAATTATTAACACATTTACAATTAAATATACATCAGCTGCCTAGCACTGCTCTGCTCACTACTGTGATATGGAGTTGCACACAAGTGTTTCTGTTTGCAACACTTTGCAAGATGTTGAAAGAGATGGAAGGAAAGATCTTACTGTGAACTAGCTCCGGCCTTGAGTTGAATTATTTCTTCAAGAAGTCACTTGGATGAGTGACGAAATGTTTCTCCCACACATAGGGTTTTAGATAGCACCTCCTCTCCTGACTTAGTTTGTTTTTGTTTGTTATTTTGGCCTGTGTTCACCAGGGAGTTAAGTTTTCAGTGGAGACAAATAAACCACTGTTCACTTAATAAATTGTTTTTTCTTCCCAAACCGTCACTTCCTTTTTAACCCTTATGCTACGTTCCTGTACCCCTAGACTGGGGCGTAACACATCTGAAATGAAAAGCCTGTAAACGTGTGTTCCAGCCTCCTGACTTTGCTGGCACTCGGTCTTCATACTCGACTCCAGATCTGGACTTGTGTTGAACTCGACTGAGGTGGTCTGATCAGACACAGCGCTGCTGTTTGCTGCAGCTGTCCAAAAATCACAGACAAAGTCAGGAATGTTTTTACCTCGTCTAGCTGCTCTGTGTGTGTGTGTGTGTGTGTGTGTGTGTGTGTGTGTGTGTGTGTGTGTGTGTGTGTGTACAGGTCACATGACAGCACAGCATTTTCTACCCACAGTTTGAACTGAGCAAGAAATAACAAATGTATTTATTCAACTTACAGACAATAAAAAAACAAACAGAAATCAGTGTAAAATTTAATAACTTTTATTGATGTTAACTTTTTTAAAAGTTATTAAAAAGAAAACCCCAACAGAAAAACCCCTCTGAGCAAGCACTTGGCGACAGTGGGGAAGAAAAACTCCCTTTTAAGAGGGAGAAACTTCCGGCAGAACCAGGCTCAGTGAGGGGACAGCCATCTGCCGCGACCGTTCCAAGGGGTTATCACAATTTTTTTCTACAATGCATCAACCTTGTTTTGTCTCCTGGTGAAACAAAACAGTCGGCCTATAGATGAGAAAAACCGACGTATGCAACTTGGCTTCTTCGAAAGTTTGGCTGCCTCTTCTATGAAAATTTTAACAATCGTATTGTCGACTGTTGGTTCATTTAATTCCATGTTTTGCAGAACTACTTCTGCCTCTTGCCACTGTTTACACAGGGCTTTGAAAATCACCTTCTCAAAGTTTTTGAACTTCCTTAAGGGGATTTGATCAATTTCATCCCTGATTTTAGCCCAGATTTTTTCGCTAAGCCTCTTGTAGATGGTTAAAACTCTTTCTGGACTTATGACTTTACCTGATTTTTTTATAACCCGCTTAACTAGTTCTTCCATACATGTTTCCACAAAAAATCGGTATTTTTCTTTGTTTTGAGACAATTCATCCTTTGCTACCAAAGGGTGTTTTTTGAATTGATTTTGCATGCTGGCTTCATGTTGAGCCGAGGATTTCTTTGGGGTTACATCATTTTCCAAAGAGGTTCCTGCTTTATCTACAGCCTGCGTGGTGTCACGGTTTTTCTTGTCTATTGGAGTTCTGGGCTCGTCAGATGTATCAATGATATTTGTGGCAACATTTTCTGCTGTGTTGTTCACGTTGACTGTTGTTTTGTGTTGTTCAGGAGCTGTCTGTGTCTCCTTTGAGGCCACTGTTGTTGTGATGTTTTCTGTGATGTTGATCAAATCCCTTGTTTTCTGTAGAATCACAGCCTTAATGTGATCTGCCAGCGATGCATTATCCTCTGAGTTTTCAGGTGTTTCCATGGTATTTTGGATATTAGTGATAAGTGTGGCACCAGCGGAATTTTCTGCTGTGCTGTTCACGTTGACTGTTGCTTTCTGTAAAATAACAACTGGCACACAGATTAGATTTCCCATGATGCGGTCACCTGTGTTAGAGGTCTGTGCAAGTTCAGGAGCTGTTTCTGTCTCCTCTAAGGCCACTGTTGTTGTGCTATTTTCTGGGATGTTTAACAAATCCATTGCTTTCTGTAGAATCACAGCCTTAATTTGATCTGCCAGCGATGCATAATCCTCTGAGTTTTCAGTTGTTTCCGTGGTATTTTGGATATTAGTGATAAATGTGACATCAGCGGAATTTTCTGCTGTGCTGTGCAAGTTGGCTGTTGTTTCCTGTGAAATATGAGCTGGCATTTCCGTGTTGCGGTCAACTGTGTTAGAGGTCTGTGCAAGTTCAGGAGCTGTCTGTGTCTGCTTTAAGGCCACTGTTGTTGTGCTAGTGACAGCAGTGTCCTGGCAAAACCTCAGTTCTGCACCTGCTGACAGTGAGCATAGGGCAATGACATTATCTACAAAATTACATAGCCTTCCTATGGTGGCATTTTCGGCGTAATCAGACCGCAACTGTTGCCACTGCTCATGTGTAACATTATTTAGCAATTCCTCTAGCAGTGGCCTAACATCATTTGCAGGAGTGGAATGACTCCTGACATTGTCTGGATTGCTCCTAGCTGTGTTGTTGTCCATTTTGCTTCAATATCTATTTGTTTGCTGTTAATGTCTTCTCTCTGTTTGTTAAAGCGAGCGTTAGAAAAAACAGAGTTGCAGAGGGCTATTTATAGGTTTTTGTCTGTATGACGTCTTTGAAGCCCCGCCCACTTCAAGTGTGACGTCTTTGAAGCCTTTGATCTAAGCCCCGCCCACTTCGAGCAAAAAAAGAATGCGCTCGGAGAGTGTGGTTTGTTTGTCTCTCTCTCTCTCTCTCCCCCCCCCCCCCCCCCCCCCCCCCAAGCTTCATCACAGCCTCCCATAATAATAACTTTAGTAATGGTAGCAGTTAAAATATTGTCTGGTTTCATTTGGAACAACGATAGTTGTTTCGTTTATCGTTGATTGTTGATCTATTACAGTCGACCAGGTGACAACAATCACGTTGAAAAATCATTTATTTATAGTTGGCCGGAAACTAAAGCTGCTGTCACTTGGACTATTCCGTAGCACCCACCCGAGTAGTCGTCCTCGTCCCTGCACTGCACGTCGATCTCAGGTAAGAATGTATTTATTTAGTCATTGTTTGAATGCTGAATTTGGAAAAACAGTCAAGATTGCTTGATATTTATAGTCTATTAAAATGTATATTATAGTATATTTAAAATGTGGGGAAAATTTCTCAATAGAAATGTCTAAAATATCATAATTTGGTTCCCAAGTATAAATAACATTTAAAGCTATCTTGGACAGAAGGAAAAGAGTATGTATTTCTTAGAAAACGCGAAATCTGCACAAACATACCATTTTCATGTCATAATGTTCTTTCTGTTATAAAGCTATATTAGCAAAGGTGCTGTAAAGTTGTTAGCAGTGTGTCAGCTTGGTGACCTGCCACAGAGTACCTTTGTGACGTCATTCGCTATGCTCCAGATCGGATGGGTGGTGCAGGACGCCCGACGACTCTCATCTATATACAATTCCCAGCAGCAGACAACTCCAACATTCTGTATTTAATATTTGAATATATATTTTTTAATTTTCTGTCTGTGTGCCAAGGTGAGCTATGCACCTGTTTATTGTTACCTGCTGTGTCTCATGTTAAGAAAACATGTATGGTCAAAATAAAAACACTAGCTTTTAGTGTACAGGATGGATGTGAATGTTAGTGAACAAAACAGGCCTGCTGTATATCAGATGATGTGTATATTCTTAATGTTTTTATGCTTACAAAACTCTACTCAAGTTTCTTTTAAAGTTTTTGCTTGCATTTCCTACACAAATGTCAAAATAATAAAAAATCTTTGTGCACTGATACATGGTCTCACATTTTTATCTATTCAGCTGCTGTGTGATGCACACCAGTGGTCCTCACTGCGCAATGTTAAAAGAAAGGCTTCATTTTTATCAGCTGGTTTTCACATAGGCCAAACATCTCTAAGGATATTTCTCCATTGTCTATAAATACATGTCAACAACATGTAGCAACAACTACTACTGATTCATACATGTCCATCACTTTGGATGAGTGCATGTTTTTTTGCACACTGTCATCCTGTGCACTGTCCCAGCATGATTAGACCTTAGCGATGAACCTTGTTGCCAAAAAGCAAAGCCAGTGGGAGCAACATCTTCCAGAGCTAAAGCTCCGTTCACCAGCACTACTGGTGAGCCTTGTCTATAACAATGCCATGTTTACATCACATACCAAATGTAGTCATTTTTTTTAAATTAACAGAATGATATATAGGATGTGATACTGATTACATAGTACTGATCCTCACCTGAGTACATTTTGTTTTATAATTTCCCTGAGGTCCAGAACATCTCCATCATAATGATCATATCTTGTTTGGGGATGCTGCCCTGCCACACAGTTTGTAGGCCTCAAAAACCTGTTGATCTCAGTACACCTGCAGATTCAAGGAGACATACTTTTACAGGTGACAGTATGTACTAAAGTATATGTAATTTAAACTTTTTTCATAACATTATGAAGTTGTGTGATATGCGAGTGAGAGATTATGACAAACATCCAGAAAAGTCTTGTGATCATGCAGTCATGTCTGAAACTTCTCCCACACCGAGTGCAAGACAGGGTGGAAAAACCCTTTAATTCATAGTGTTCTTGTTGCAGTGAAACGCTAAAAGATTTAAAACAAAAAATAAGGGCACATAAAGTGACACTGCTTGCTTTTTGCAAACTACTTTCACAAAAAGCCCATTATGGATTATGCTCAAGTACACTGTTGTGTAAAATTTACTTTAGTAAATTTACTTGTTTCATGCTTGGTCATGCAAGTTCTGTAAGTGAGTGAAAATAATTCCACAATTTTTTTTAGACATTTTTAGACACTCTAAGCTTTTTGAAAAAGAAAATGATCAAATTGTAACACAGAGTGTGGTCAGACTGCTTTTGTTACACACAAATACCTGTACACGTTTGTAAATCTTAGTTTACGCTAAGAGATCAGAGGAGAAGGGTGGAGTGCCCACTCCAGGTCAGGGATGAGTTCCTCCTCCAAGTGGAAGAGTTTAAGTATCTCAGGGTCTTGTTCACGAGTGATGGGAGAAGGGAGCAGGAGATCGACAGACAGATTGGTGCTCTCAATTTACTGGTCAATCTACGTCCCTACCCTCACCTGTGGTCACGAGCTGTGGGTAGTGACTGAAAGAACAAGACTGCAGATACAAATGGCTAATATGAGCTTCCTCAGAAGCGTGGATGGCCTCTCCCTTAGAGGGGAGGCCAAGTGGCTTCTTTCCACATGGAAAGAAGCCACTTGAGGTGGTTCGGGCATCTGAGAAGAACACCTCCTGGGGTGAGGTGATCCGGGCATGTCCCACTGAGAGGAGGCCCCCGTGCCTTGGTGTTCCCCCAAACAAGCTGAAGGAGGTGGGTGGGGAGAGGGAGGTCTGGGCTTCTTTGCTTGGGCTGCTGCCCCCGTGATCCGCGATCCAGTAGAGTTGAGTATGTGGGTTACGCCCATTAAAAACTTGCCAGATTTTCTAATACAATACCAAACAGCACATTCTGCTATTCACTCTTGCTTTGAGCTTTGATACCCAGGTGCTCCAGTCATGTTCCTGATTGATACAAGTTTGATTTACTGAATACTAGCTAAGCAATCTAAGCAATCTACAGAATCTACAGAATCAACAAATTTCTTCCAGTCAGCGAATGCTGCATATAATTTTATTTTTTGCTTGTTGCAACGTGCATAAAATTAAAAGGTTAAAACAAATGAAACTAGTTTTGAAATTTTTTTTTCAGTTGATTCAATTTTATATCATGAAATATGCAGAAAAAATAGAATTGGGCTGAAAGGTCTAATGCTTCATAACGTATTCAGGTTGTGTATCATATTTTTTAAAAGTAACTAAGTAAGAAAGTAACAAATTACTTACAAAAATAAGCAATCAGTAAAGTAATGGGATTAATTTCTTGGAGAAGTAATCAGTAATTAGTAAATAATTACTATTTTCAAGTAACTTGACCAACACAGGGTATTACCGTATGAAGTGGCAGATGTTAAAGAAACTGTTCGGCTACATGTCCAGTAGGTGGTGCAGACGACTGTCAGGATCCACTAATTCACCACAGTCAGAGTCTTTTGGATTACCTCTGCATCAGCTGAAGGAGTTAGTTTATTTAGTTTTTTGGTTATGTCATAGAATAAAAAGGCCCACATTTTGGAAGGATTTAAGCCCATAAATAAACAGCAGAAATATCCATGTATAGAAAACCTTTTTCTATTAGAAAAAATTCTAATAACGTATAGATACATATCAATACTCAATAACTCATTGTTCCACTTACAATAGCTGTAAGTGCAGCTTACCATGACTTGAGTGTTATCTCACACATCAACCACGGTAAAGCGTGTTATAGACAAGCCAGCCCACTGTGACCATTTCATGCTTTGCCTCTTTCAAAGTGTGAAATATACATGCATGCAAAAATTGCAGTAAGCTGTGGTTACAGCAGAGGGAGACATTTTATTTCAAGCCAAAGTGAAAAGAACCACAGGAAAGCATTTAAAAATGAAATTATTAACACATTTACAATTAAATATACATCAGCTGCCTAGCACTGCTCTGCTCACTACTGTGATATGGAGTTGCACACAAGTGTTTCTGTTTGCAACACTTTGCAAGATGTTGAAAGAGATGGAAGGAAAGATCTTACTGTGAACTAGCTCCGGCCTTGAGTTGAATTATTTCTTCAAGAAGTCACTTGGATGAGTGACGAAATGTTTCTCCCACACATAGGGTTTTAGATAGCACCTCCTCTCCTGACTTAGCTTGTTTTTGTTTGTTATTTTGGCCTGTGTTCACCAGGGAGTTAAGTTTTCAGTGGAGACAAATAAACCACCGTTCACTTAATAAATTGTTTTTTCTTCCCAAACCGTCACTTCCTTTTTAACCCTTATGCTACGTTCCTGTACCCCTAGACTGGGGCGTAACACATCTGAAATGAAAAGCCTGTAAACGTGTGTTCCAGCCTCCTGACTTTGCTGGCACTCGGTCTTCATACTCGACTCCAGATCTGGACTTGTGTTGAACTCGACTGAGGTGGTCTGATCAGACACAGCGCTGCTGTTTGCTGCAGCTGTCCAAAAATCACAGACAAAGTCAGGAATGTTTTTACCTCGTCTAGCTGCTCTGTGTGTGTGTGTGTGTGTGTGTGTACAGGTCACATGACAGCACAGCATTTTCTACCCACAGTTTGAACTGAGCAAGAAATAACAAATGTATTTATTCAACTTACAGACAATAAAAAAACAAACAGAAATCAGTGTAAAATTTAATAACTTTTATTGATGTTAACTTTTTAAAAAGTTATTAAAAAGAAAACCCCAACAGAAAAACCCCTCTGAGCAAGCACTTGGCGACAGTGGGGAAGAAAAACTCCCTTTTAAGAGGGAGAAACTTCAGGCAGAACCAGGCTCAGTGAGGGGACAGCCATCTGCCGCGACCGTTCCAAGGGGTTATCACAATTTTTTTCTACAATGCATCAACCTTGTTTTGTCTCCTGGTGAAACAAAACAGTCGGCCTATAGATGAGAAAAACCGACGTATGCAACTTGGCTTCTTCGAAAGTTTGGCTGCCTCTTCTATGAAAATTTTAACAATCGTATTGTCGACTGTTGGTTCATTTAATTCCATGTTTTGCAGAACTACTTCTGCCTCTTGCCACTGTTTACACAGGGCTTTGAAAATCACCTTCTCAAAGTTTTTGAACTTCCTTAAGGGGATTTGATCAATTTCATCCCTGATTTTAGCCCAGATTTTTTCGCTAAGCCTCTTGTAGATGGTTAAAACTCTTTCTGGACTTATGACTTTACCTGATTTTTTTATAACCCGCTTAACTAGTTCTTCCATACATGTTTCCACAAAAAATCGGTATTTTTCTTTGTTTTGAGACAATTCATCCTTTGCTACCAAAGGGTGTTTTTTGAATTGATTTTGCATGCTGGCTTCATGTTGAGCCGAGGATTTCTTTGGGGTTACATCATTTTCCAAAGAGGTTCCTGCTTTATCTACAGCCTGCGTGGTGTCACGGTTTTTCTTGTCTATTGGAGTTCTGGGCTCGTCAGATGTATCAATGATATTTGTGGCAACATTTTCTGCTGTGTTGTTCACGTTGACTGTTGTTTTCTGTTGTTCAGGAGCTGTCTGTGTCTCCTTTGAGGCCACTGTTGTTGTGATGTTTTCTGTGATGTTGATCAAATCCCTTGTTTTCTGTAGAATCACAGCCTTAATGTGATCTGCCAGCGATGCATTATCCTCTGAGTTTTCAGGTGTTTCCATGGTATTTTGGATATTAGTGATAAGTGTGGCACCAGCGGAATTTTCTGCTGTGCTGTTCACGTTGACTGTTGCTTTCTGTAAAATAACAACTGGCACACAGATTAGATTTCCCATGATGCGGTCACCTGTGTTAGAGGTCTGTGCAAGTTCAGGAGCTGTTTCTGTCTCCTCTAAGGCCACTGTTGTTGTGCTATTTTCTGGGATGTTTAACAAATCCATTGCTTTCTGTAGAATCACAGCCTTAATTTGATCTGCCAGCGATGCATAATCCTCTGAGTTTTCAGTTGTTTCCGTGGTATTTTGGATATTAGTGATAAATGTGACATCAGCGGAATTTTCTGCTGTGCTGTGCAAGTTGGCTGTTGTTTCCTGTGAAATATGAGCTGGCATTTCCGTGTTGCGGTCAACTGTGTTAGAGGTCTGTGCAAGTTCAGGAGCTGTCTGTGTCTGCTTTAAGGCCACTGTTGTTGTGCTAGTGACAGCAGTGTCCTGGCAAAACCTCAGTTCTGCACCTGCTGACAGTGAGCATAGGGCAATGACATTATCTACAAAATTACATAGCCTTCCTATGGTGGCATTTTCGGCGTAATCAGACCGCAACTGTTGCCACTGCTCATGTGTAACATTATTTAGCAATTCCTCTAGCAGTGGCCTAACATCATTTGCAGGAGTGGAATGACTCCTGACATTGTCTGGATTGCTCCTAGCTGTGTTGTTGTCCATTTTGCTTCAATATCTATTTGTTTGCTGTTAATGTCTTCTCTCTGTTTGTTAAAGCGAGCGTTAGAAAAAACAGAGTTGCAGAGGGCTATTTATAGGTTTTTGTCTGTATGACGTCTTTGAAGCCCCGCCCACTTCAAGTGTGACGTCTTTGAAGCCTTTGATCTAAGCCCCGCCCACTTCGAGCAAAAAAAGAATGCGCTCGGAGAGTGTGGTTTGTTTGTCTCTCTCTCTCTCTCTCTCTCTCTCTCTCTCCCCCCCCCCCCCCCAAGCTTCATCACAGCCTCCCATAATAATAACTTTAGTAATGGTAGCAGTTAAAATATTGTCTGGTTTCATTTGGAACAACGATAGTTGTTTCGTTTATCGTTGATTGTTGATCTATTACAGTCGACCAGGTGACAACAATCACGTTGAAAAATCATTTATTTATAGTTGGCCGGAAACTAAAGCTGCTGTCACTTGGACTATTCCGTAGCACCCACCCGAGTAGTCGTCCTCGTCCCTGCACTGCACGTCGATCTCAGGTAAGAATGTATTTATTTAGTCATTGTTTGAATGCTGAATTTGGAAAAACAGTCAAGATTGCTTGATATTTATAGTCTATTAAAATGTATATTATAGTATATTTAAAATGTGGGGAAAATTTCTCAATAGAAATGTCTAAAATATCATAATTTGGTTCCCAAGTATAAATAACATTTAAAGCTATCTTGGACAGAAGGAAAAGAGTATGTATTTCTTAGAAAACGCGAAATCTGCACAAACATACCATTTTCATGTCATAATGTTCTTTCTGTTATAAAGCTATATTAGCAAAGGTGCTGTAAAGTTGTTAGCAGTGTGTCAGCTTGGTGACCTGCCACAGAGTACCTTTGTGACGTCATTCGCTATGCTCCAGATCGGATGGGTGGTGCAGGACGCCCGACGACTCTCATCTATATACAATTCCCAGCAGCAGACAACTCCAACATTCTGTATTTAATATTTGAATATATATTTTTTAATTTTCTGTCTGTGTGCCAAGGTGAGCTATGCACCTGTTTATTGTTACCTGCTGTGTCTCATGTTAAGAAAACATGTATGGTCAAAATAAAAACACTAGCTTTTAGTGTACAGGATGGATGTGAATGTTAGTGAACAAAACAGGCCTGCTGTATATCAGATGATGTGTATATTCTTAATGTTTTTATGCTTACAAAACTCTACTCAAGTTTCTTTTAAAGTTTTTGCTTGCATTTCCTACACAAATGTCAAAATAATAAAAAATCTTTGTGCACTGATACATGGTCTCACATTTTTATCTATTCAGCTGCTGTGTGATGCACACCAGTGGTCCTCACTGCGCAATGCTAAAAGAAAGGCTTCATTTTTATCAGCTGGTTTTCACATAGGCCAAACATCTCTAAGGATATTTCTCCATTGTCTATAAATACATGTCAACAACATGTAGCAACAACTACTACTGATTCATACATGTCCATCACTTTGGATGAGTGCATGTTTTTTTGCACACTGTCATCCTGTGCACTGTTCCAGCATGATTAGACCTTAGCGATGAACCTTGTTGCCAAAAAGCAAAGCCAGTGGGAGCAACATCTTCCAGAGCTAAAGCTCCGTTCACCAGCACTACTGGTGAGCCTTGTCTATAACAATGCCATGTTTACATCACATACCAAATGTAGTCATTTTTTAAAAATTAACAGAATGATATATAGGATGTGATACTGATTACATAGTACTGATCCTCACCTGAGTACATTTTGTTTTATAATTTCCCTGAGGTCCAGAACATCTCCATCATAATGATCATATCTTGTTTGGGGATGCTGCCCTGCCACACAGTTTGTAGGCCTCAAAAACCTGTTGATCTCAGTACACCTGCAGATTCA
Organism: Aulonocara stuartgranti; assembly: GCF_965226115.1. Taxonomy (NCBI): domain Eukaryota; kingdom Metazoa; phylum Chordata; class Actinopteri; order Cichliformes; family Cichlidae; genus Aulonocara; species Aulonocara stuartgranti. The sequence continues at coordinate 4,039,955 of NC_138955.1, read as the reverse complement.
AGGAGACATACTTTTACAGGTGACAGTATGTACTAAAGTATATGTAATTTAAACTTTTTTCATAACATTATGAAGTTGTGTGATATGCGAGTGAGAGATTATGACAAACATCCAGAAAAGTCTTGTGATCATGCAGTCATGTCTGAAACTTCTCCCACACCGAGTGCAAGACAGGGTGGAAAAACCCTTTAATTCATAGTGTTCTTGTTGCAGTGAAACGCTAAAAGATTTAAAACAAAAAATAAGGGCACATAAAGTGACACTGCTTGCTTTTTGCAAACTACTTTCACAAAAAGCCCATTATGGATTATGCTCAAGTACACTGTTGTGTAAAATTTACTTTAGTAAATTTACTTGTTTCATGCTTGGTCATGCAAGTTCTGTAAGTGAGTGAAAATAATTCCACAATTTTTTTTAGACATTTTTAGACACTCTAAGCTTTTTGAAAAAGAAAATTATCAAATTGTAACACAGAGTGTGGTCAGACTGCTTTTGTTACACACAAATACCTGTACACGTTTGTAAATCTTAGTTTACGCTAAGAGATCAGAGGAGAAGGGTGGAGTGCCCACTCCAGGTCAGGGATGAGTTCCTCCTCCAAGTGGAAGAGTTTAAGTATCTCAGGGTCTTGTTCACGAGTGATGGGAGAAGGGAGCAGGAGATCGACAGACAGATTGGTGCTCTCAATTTACTGGTCAATCTACGTCCCTACCCTCACCTGTGGTCACGAGCTGTGGGTAGTGACTGAAAGAACAAGACTGCAGATACAAATGGCTAATATGAGCTTCCTCAGAAGCGTGGATGGCCTCTCCCTTAGAGGGGAGGCCAAGTGGCTTCTTTCCATGTGGAAAGAAGCCACTTGAGGTGGTTCGGGCATCTGAGAAGAACACCTCCTGGGGTGAGGTGATCCGGGCATGTCCCACTGAGAGGAGGCCCCCGTGCCTTGGTGTTCCCCCAAACAAGCTGAAGGAGGTGGGTGGGGAGAGGGAGGTCTGGGCTTCTTTGCTTGGGCTGCTGCCCCCGTGATCCGCGATCCAGTAGAGTTGAGTATGTGGGTTACGCCCATTAAAAACTTGCCAGATTTTCTAATACAATACCAAACAGCACATTCTGCTATTCACTCTTGCTTTGAGCTTTGATACCCAGGTGCTCCAGTCATGTTCCTGATTGATACAAGTTTGATTTACTGAATACTAGCTAAGCAATCTAAGCAATCTACAGAATCTACAGAATCAACAAATTTCTTCCAGTCAGCGAATGCTGCATATAATTTTATTTTTTGCTTGTTGCAACGTGCATAAAATTAAAAGGTTAAAACTAATGAAACTAGTTTTGAATTTTTTTTTTCAGTTGATTCAATTTTATATCATGAAATATGCAGAAAAAATAGAATTGGGCTGAAAGGTCTAATGCTTCATAACGTATTCAGGTTGTGTATCATATTTTTTAAAAGTAACTAAGTAAGAAAGTAACAAATTACTTACAAAAATAAGCAATCAGTAAAGTAATGGGATTAATTTCTTGGAGAAGTAATCAGTAATTAGTAAATAATTACTATTTTCAAGTAACTTGACCAACACAGGGTATTACCGTATGAAGTGGCAGATGTTAAAGAAACTGTTCGGCTACATGTCCAGTAGGTGGTGCAGACGACTGTCAGGATCCACTACCTCTGCATCAGCTGAAGGAGTTAGTTTATTTAGTTTTTTGGTTATGTCATAGAATAAAAAGGCCCACATTTTGGAAGGATTTAAGCCCATAAATAAACAGCAGAAATATCCATGTATAGAAAACCTTTTTCTATTAGAAAAAATTCTAATAATGTATAGATACATATCAATACTCAATAACTCATTGTTCCACTTACAATAGCTGTAAGTGCAGCTTACCATGACTTGAGTGTTATCTCACACATCAACCACGGTAAAGCGTGTTATAGACAAGCCAGCCCACTGTGACCATTTCATGCTTTGCCTCTTTCAAAGTGTGAAATATACATGCATGCAAAAATTGCAGTAAGCTGTGGTTACAGCAGAGGGAGACATTTTATTTCAAGCCAAAGTGAAAAGAACCACAGGAAAGCATTTAAAAATGAAATTATTAACACATTTACAATTAAATATACATCAGCTGCCTAGCACTGCTCTGCTCACTACTGTGATATGGAGTTGCACACAAGTGTTTCTGTTTGCAACACTTTGCAAGATGTTGAAAGAGATGGAAGGAAAGATCTTACTGTGAACTAGCTCCGGCCTTGAGTTGAATTATTTCTTCAAGAAGTCACTTGGATGAGTGACGAAATGTTTCTCCCACACATAGGGTTTTAGATAGCACCTCCTCTCCTGACTTAGCTTGTTTTTGTTTGTTATTTTGGCCTGTGTTCACCAGGGAGTTAAGTTTTCAGTGGAGACAAATAAACCACCGTTCACTTAATAAATTGTTTTTTCTTCCCAAACCGTCACTTCCTTTTTAACCCTTATGCTACGTTCCTGTACCCCTAGACTGGGGCGTAACACATCTGAAATGAAAAGCCTGTAAACGTGTGTTCCAGCCTCCTGACTTTGCTGGCACTCGGTCTTCATACTCGACTCCAGATCTGGACTTGTGTTGAACTCGACTGAGGTGGTCTGATCAGACACAGCGCTGCTGTTTGCTGCAGCTGTCCAAAAATCACAGACAAAGTCAGGAATGTTTTTACCTCGTCTAGCTGCTCTGTGTGTGTGTGTGTGTGTGTGTGTGTACAGGTCACATGACAGCACAGCATTTTCTACCCACAGTTTGAACTGAGCAAGAAATAACAAATGTATTTATTCAACTTACAGACAATAAAAAAACAAACAGAAATCAGTGTAAAATTTAATAACTTTTATTGATGTTAACTTTTTAAAAAGTTATTAAAAAGAAAACCCCAACAGAAAAACCCCTCTGAGCAAGCACTTGGCGACAGTGGGGAAGAAAAACTCCCTTTTAAGAGGGAGAAACTTCAGGCAGAACCAGGCTCAGTGAGGGGACAGCCATCTGCCGCGACCGTTCCAAGGGGTTATCACAATTTTTTTCTACAATGCATCAACCTTGTTTTGTCTCCTGGTGAAACAAAACAGTCGGCCTATAGATGAGAAAAACCGACGTATGCAACTTGGCTTCTTCGAAAGTTTGGCTGCCTCTTCTATGAAAATTTTAACAATCGTATTGTCGACTGTTGGTTCATTTAATTCCATGTTTTGCAGAACTACTTCTGCCTCTTGCCACTGTTTACACAGGGCTTTGAAAATCACCTTCTCAAAGTTTTTGAACTTCCTTAAGGGGATTTGATCAATTTCATCCCTGATTTTAGCCCAGATTTTTTCGCTAAGCCTCTTGTAGATGGTTAAAACTCTTTCTGGACTTATGACTTTACCTGATTTTTTTATAACCCGCTTAACTAGTTCTTCCATACATGTTTCCACAAAAAATCGGTATTTTTCTTTGTTTTGAGACAATTCATCCTTTGCTACCAAAGGGTGTTTTTTGAATTGATTTTGCATGCTGGCTTCATGTTGAGCCGAGGATTTCTTTGGGGTTACATCATTTTCCAAAGAGGTTCCTGCTTTATCTACAGCCTGCGTGGTGTCACGGTTTTTCTTGTCTATTGGAGTTCTGGGCTCGTCAGATGTATCAATGATATTTGTGGCAACATTTTCTGCTGTGTTGTTCACGTTGACTGTTGTTTTGTGTTGTTCAGGAGCTGTCTGTGTCTCCTTTGAGGCCACTGTTGTTGTGATGTTTTCTGTGATGTTGATCAAATCCCTTGTTTTCTGTAGAATCACAGCCTTAATGTGATCTGCCAGCGATGCATTATCCTCTGAGTTTTCAGGTGTTTCCATGGTATTTTGGATATTAGTGATAAGTGTGGCACCAGCGGAATTTTCTGCTGTGCTGTTCACGTTGACTGTTGCTTTCTGTAAAATAACAACTGGCACACAGATTAGATTTCCCATGATGCGGTCACCTGTGTTAGAGGTCTGTGCAAGTTCAGGAGCTGTTTCTGTCTCCTCTAAGGCCACTGTTGTTGTGCTATTTTCTGGGATGTTTAACAAATCCATTGCTTTCTGTAGAATCACAGCCTTAATTTGATCTGCCAGCGATGCATAATCCTCTGAGTTTTCAGTTGTTTCCGTGGTATTTTGGATATTAGTGATAAATGTGACATCAGCGGAATTTTCTGCTGTGCTGTGCAAGTTGGCTGTTGTTTCCTGTGAAATATGAGCTGGCATTTCCGTGTTGCGGTCAACTGTGTTAGAGGTCTGTGCAAGTTCAGGAGCTGTCTGTGTCTGCTTTAAGGCCACTGTTGTTGTGCTAGTGACAGCAGTGTCCTGGCAAAACCTCAGTTCTGCACCTGCTGACAGTGAGCATAGGGCAATGACATTATCTACAAAATTACATAGCCTTCCTATGGTGGCATTTTCGGCGTAATCAGACCGCAACTGTTGCCACTGCTCATGTGTAACATTATTTAGCAATTCCTCTAGCAGTGGCCTAACATCATTTGCAGGAGTGGAATGACTCCTGACATTGTCTGGATTGCTCCTAGCTGTGTTGTTGTCCATTTTGCTTCAATATCTATTTGTTTGCTGTTAATGTCTTCTCTCTGTTTGTTAAAGCGAGCGTTAGAAAAAACAGAGTTGCAGAGGGCTATTTATAGGTTTTTGTCTGTATGACGTCTTTGAAGCCCCGCCCACTTCAAGTGTGACGTCTTTGAAGCCTTTGATCTAAGCCCCGCCCACTTCGAGCAAAAAAAGAATGCGCTCGGAGAGTGTGGTTTGTTTGTCTCTCTCTCTCTCTCTCTCCCCCCCCCCCCCCCCCCCAAGCTTCATCACAGCCTCCCATAATAATAACTTTAGTAATGGTAGCAGTTAAAATATTGTCTGGTTTCATTTGGAACAACGATAGTTGTTTCGTTTATCGTTGATTGTTGATCTATTACAGTCGACCAGGTGACAACAATCACGTTGAAAAATCATTTATTTATAGTTGGCCGGAAACTAAAGCTGCTGTCACTTGGACTATTCCGTAGCACCCACCCGAGTAGTCGTCCTCGTCCCTGCACTGCACGTCGATCTCAGGTAAGAATGTATTTATTTAGTCATTGTTTGAATGCTGAATTTGGAAAAACAGTCAAGATTGCTTGATATTTATAGTCTATTAAAATGTATATTATAGTATATTTAAAATGTGGGGAAAATTTCTCAATAGAAATGTCTAAAATATCATAATTTGGTTCCCAAGTATAAATAACATTTAAAGCTATCTTGGACAGAAGGAAAAGAGTATGTATTTCTTAGAAAACGCGAAATCTGCACAAACATACCATTTTCATGTCATAATGTTCTTTCTGTTATAAAGCTATATTAGCAAAGGTGCTGTAAAGTTGTTAGCAGTGTGTCAGCTTGGTGACCTGCCACAGAGTACCTTTGTGACGTCATTCGCTATGCTCCAGATCGGATGGGTGGTGCAGGACGCCCGACGACTCTCATCTATATACAATTCCCAGCAGCAGACAACTCCAACATTCTGTATTTAATATTTGAATATATATTTTTTAATTTTCTGTCTGTGTGCCAAGGTGAGCTATGCACCTGTTTATTGTTACCTGCTGTGTCTCATGTTAAGAAAACATGTATGGTCAAAATAAAAACACTAGCTTTTAGTGTACAGGATGGATGTGAATGTTAGTGAACAAAACAGGCCTGCTGTATATCAGATGATGTGTATATTCTTAATGTTTTTATGCTTACAAAACTCTACTCAAGTTTCTTTTAAAGTTTTTGCTTGCATTTCCTACACAAATGTCAAAATAATAAAAAATCTTTGTGCACTGATACATGGTCTCACATTTTTATCTATTCAGCTGCTGTGTGATGCACACCAGTGGTCCTCACTGCGCAATGTTAAAAGAAAGGCTTCATTTTTATCAGCTGGTTTTCACATAGGCCAAACATCTCTAAGGATATTTCTCCATTGTCTATAAATACATGTCAACAACATGTAGCAACAACTACTACTGATTCATACATGTCCATCACTTTGGATGAGTGCATGTTTTTTTGCACACTGTCATCCTGTGCACTGTCCCAGCATGATTAGACCTTAGCGATGAACCTTGTTGCCAAAAAGCAAAGCCAGTGGGAGCAACATCTTCCAGAGCTAAAGCTCCGTTCACCAGCACTACTGGTGAGCCTTGTCTATAACAATGCCATGTTTACATCACATACCAAATGTAGTCATTTTTTTTAAATTAACAGAATGATATATAGGATGTGATACTGATTACATAGTACTGATCCTCACCTGAGTACATTTTGTTTTATAATTTCCCTGAGGTCCAGAACATCTCCATCATAATGATCATATCTTGTTTGGGGATGCTGCCCTGCCACACAGTTTGTAGGCCTCAAAAACCTGTTGATCTCAGTACACCTGCAGATTCAAGGAGACATACTTTTACAGGTGACAGTATGTACTAAAGTATATGTAATTTAAACTTTTTTCATAACATTATGAAGTTGTGTGATATGCGAGTGAGAGATTATGACAAACATCCAGAAAAGTCTTGTGATCATGCAGTCATGTCTGAAACTTCTCCCACACCGAGTGCAAGACAGGGTGGAAAAACCCTTTAATTCATAGTGTTCTTGTTGCAGTGAAACGCTAAAAGATTTAAAACAAAAAATAAGGGCACATAAAGTGACACTGCTTGCTTTTTGCAAACTACTTTCACAAAAAGCCCATTATGGATTATGCTCAAGTACACTGTTGTGTAAAATTTACTTTAGTAAATTTACTTGTTTCATGCTTGGTCATGCAAGTTCTGTAAGTGAGTGAAAATAATTCCACAATTTTTTTTAGACATTTTTAGACACTCTAAGCTTTTTGAAAAAGAAAATGATCAAATTGTAACACAGAGTGTGGTCAGACTGCTTTTGTTACACACAAATACCTGTACACGTTTGTAAATCTTAGTTTACGCTAAGAGATCAGAGGAGAAGGGTGGAGTGCCCACTCCAGGTCAGGGATGAGTTCCTCCTCCAAGTGGAAGAGTTTAAGTATCTCAGGGTCTTGTTCACGAGTGATGGGAGAAGGGAGCAGGAGATCGACAGACAGATTGGTGCTCTCAATTTACTGGTCAATCTACGTCCCTACCCTCACCTGTGGTCACGAGCTGTGGGTAGTGACTGAAAGAACAAGACTGCAGATACAAATGGCTAATATGAGCTTCCTCAGAAGCGTGGATGGCCTCTCCCTTAGAGGGGAGGCCAAGTGGCTTCTTTCCACATGGAAAGAAGCCACTTGAGGTGGTTCGGGCATCTGAGAAGAACACCTCCTGGGGTGAGGTGATCCGGGCATGTCCCACTGAGAGGAGGCCCCCGTGCCTTGGTGTTCCCCCAAACAAGCTGAAGGAGGTGGGTGGGGAGAGGGAGGTCTGGGCTTCTTTGCTTGGGCTGCTGCCCCCGTGATCCGCGATCCAGTAGAGTTGAGTATGTGGGTTACGCCCATTAAAAACTTGCCAGATTTTCTAATACAATACCAAACAGCACATTCTGCTATTCACTCTTGCTTTGAGCTTTGATACCCAGGTGCTCCAGTCATGTTCCTGATTGATACAAGTTTGATTTACTGAATACTAGCTAAGCAATCTAAGCAATCTACAGAATCTACAGAATCAACAAATTTCTTCCAGTCAGCGAATGCTGCATATAATTTTATTTTTTGCTTGTTGCAACGTGCATAAAATTAAAAGGTTAAAACTAATGAAACTAGTTTTGAATTTTTTTTTTCAGTTGATTCAATTTTATATCATGAAATATGCAGAAAAAATAGAATTGGGCTGAAAGGTCTAATGCTTCATAACGTATTCAGGTTGTGTATCATATTTTTTAAAAGTAACTAAGTAAGAAAGTAACAAATTACTTACAAAAATAAGCAATCAGTAAAGTAATGGGATTAATTTCTTGGAGAAGTAATCAGTAATTAGTAAATAATTACTATTTTCAAGTAACTTGACCAACACAGGGTATTACCGTATGAAGTGGCAGATGTTAAAGAAACTGTTCGGCTACATGTCCAGTAGGTGGTGCAGACGACTGTCAGGATCCACTAATTCACCACAGTCAGAGTCTTTTGGATTACCTCTGCATCAGCTGAAGGAGTTAGTTTATTTAGTTTTTTGGTTATGTCATAGAATAAAAAGGCCCACATTTTGGAAGGATTTAAGCCCATAAATAAACAGCAGAAATATCCATGTATAGAAAACCTTTTTCTATTAGAAAAAATTCTAATAATGTATAGATACATATCAATACTCAATAACTCATTGTTCCACTTACAATAGCTGTAAGTGCAGCTTACCATGACTTGAGTGTTATCTCACACATCAACCACGGTAAAGCGTGTTATAGACAAGCCAGCCCACTGTGACCATTTCATGCTTTGCCTCTTTCAAAGTGTGAAATATACATGCATGCAAAAATTGCAGTAAGCTGTGGTTACAGCAGAGGGAGACATTTTATTTCAAGCCAAAGTGAAAAGAACCACAGGAAAGCATTTAAAAATGAAATTATTAACACATTTACAATTAAATATACATCAGCTGCCTAGCACTGCTCTGCTCACTACTGTGATATGGAGTTGCACACAAGTGTTTCTGTTTGCAACACTTTGCAAGATGTTGAAAGAGATGGAAGGAAAGATCTTACTGTGAACTAGCTCCGGCCTTGAGTTGAATTATTTCTTCAAGAAGTCACTTGGATGAGTGACGAAATGTTTCTCCCACACATAGGGTTTTAGATAGCACCTCCTCTCCTGACTTAGCTTGTTTTTGTTTGTTATTTTGGCCTGTGTTCACCAGGGAGTTAAGTTTTCAGTGGAGACAAATAAACCACCGTTCACTTAATAAATTGTTTTTTCTTCCCAAACCGTCACTTCCTTTTTAACCCTTATGCTACGTTCCTGTACCCCTAGACTGGGGCGTAACACATCTGAAATGAAAAGCCTGTAAACGTGTGTTCCAGCCTCCTGACTTTGCTGGCACTCGGTCTTCATACTCGACTCCAGATCTGGACTTGTGTTGAACTCGACTGAGGTGGTCTGATCAGACACAGCGCTGCTGTTTGCTGCAGCTGTCCAAAAATCACAGACAAAGTCAGGAATGTTTTTACCTCGTCTAGCTGCTCTGTGTGTGTGTGTGTGTGTGTGTGTGTGTGTGTGTGTGTACAGGTCACATGACAGCACAGCATTTTCTACCCACAGTTTGAACTGAGCAAGAAATAACAAATGTATTTATTCAACTTACAGACAATAAAAAAACAAACAGAAATCAGTGTAAAATTTAATAACTTTTATTGATGTTAACTTTTTAAAAAGTTATTAAAAAGAAAACCCCAACAGAAAAACCCCTCTGAGCAAGCACTTGGCGACAGTGGGGAAGAAAAACTCCCTTTTAAGAGGGAGAAACTTCCGGCAGAACCAGGCTCAGTGAGGGGACAGCCATCTGCCGCGACCGTTCCAAGGGGTTATCACAATTTTTTTCTACAATGCATCAACCTTGTTTTGTCTCCTGGTGAAACAAAACAGTCGGCCTATAGATGAGAAAAACCGACGTATGCAACTTGGCTTCTTCGAAAGTTTGGCTGCCTCTTCTATGAAAATTTTAACAATCGTATTGTCGACTGTTGGTTCATTTAATTCCATGTTTTGCAGAACTACTTCTGCCTCTTGCCACTGTTTACACAGGGCTTTGAAAATCACCTTCTCAAAGTTTTTGAACTTCCTTAAGGGGATTTGATCAATTTCATCCCTGATTTTAGCCCAGATTTTTTCACTAAGCCTCTTGTAGATGGTTAAAACTCTTTCTGGACTTATGACTTTACCTGATTTTTTTATAACCCGCTTAACTAGTTCTTCCATACATGTTTCCACAAAAAATCGGTATTTTTCTTTGTTTTGACACAATTCATCCTTTGCTACCAAAGGGTGTTTTTTGAATTGATTTTGCATGCTGGCTTCATGTTGAGCCGAGGATTTCTTTGGGGTTACATCATTTTCCAAAGAGGTTCCTGCTTTATCTACAGCCTGCGTGGTGTCACGGTTTTTCTTGTCTATTGGAGTTCTGGGCTCGTCAGATGTATCAATGATATTTGTGGCAACATTTTCTGCTGTGTTGTTCACGTTGACTGTTGTTTTGTGTTGTTCAGGAGCTGTCTGTGTCTCCTTTGAGGCCACTGTTGTTGTGATGTTTTCTGTGATGTTGATCAAATCCCTTGTTTTCTGTAGAATCACAGCCTTAATGTGATCTGCCAGCGATGCATTATCCTCTGAGTTTTCAGGTGTTTCCATGGTATTTTGGATATTAGTGATAAGTGTGGCACCAGCGGAATTTTCTGCTGTGCTGTTCACGTTGACTGTTGCTTTCTGTAAAATAACAACTGGCACACAGATTAGATTTCCCATGATGCGGTCACCTGTGTTAGAGGTCTGTGCAAGTTCAGGAGCTGTTTCTGTCTCCTCTAAGGCCACTGTTGTTGTGCTATTTTCTGGGATGTTTAACAAATCCATTGCTTTCTGTAGAATCACAGCCTTAATTTGATCTGCCAGCGATGCATAATCCTCTGAGTTTTCAGTTGTTTCCGTGGTATTTTGGATATTAGTGATAAATGTGACATCAGCGGAATTTTCTGCTGTGCTGTGCAAGTTGGCTGTTGTTTCCTGTGAAATATGAGCTGGCATTTCCGTGTTGCGGTCAACTGTGTTAGAGGTCTGTGCAAGTTCAGGAGCTGTCTGTGTCTGCTTTAAGGCCACTGTTGTTGTGCTAGTGACAGCAGTGTCCTGGCAAAACCTCAGTTCTGCACCTGCTGACAGTGAGCATAGGGCAATGACATTATCTACAAAATTACATAGCCTTCCTATGGTGGCATTTTCGGCGTAATCAGACCGCAACTGTTGCCACTGCTCATGTGTAACATTATTTAGCAATTCCTCTAGCAGTGGCCTAACATCATTTGCAGGAGTGGAATGACTCCTGACATTGTCTGGATTGCTCCTAGCTGTGTTGTTGTCCATTTTGCTTCAATATCTATTTGTTTGCTGTTAATGTCTTCTCTCTGTTTGTTAAAGCGAGCGTTAGAAAAAACAGAGTTGCAGAGGGCTATTTATAGGTTTTTGTCTGTATGACGTCTTTGAAGCCCCGCCCACTTCAAGTGTGACGTCTTTGAAGCCTTTGATCTAAGCCCCGCCCACTTCGAGCAAAAAAAGAATGCGCTCGGAGAGTGTGGTTTGTTTGTCTCTCTCTCTCTCTCTCTCTCTCTCCCCCCCCCCCCCCCCCCCCCCCCAAGCTTCATCACAGCCTCCCATAATAATAACTTTAGTAATGGTAGCAGTTAAAATATTGTCTGGTTTCATTTGGAACAACGATAGTTGTTTCGTTTATCGTTGATTGTTGATCTATTACAGTCGACCAGGTGACAACAATCACGTTGAAAAATCATTTATTTATAGTTGGCCGGAAACTAAAGCTGCTGTCACTTGGACTATTCCGTAGCACCCACCCGAGTAGTCGTCCTCGTCCCTGCACTGCACGTCGATCTCAGGTAAGAATGTATTTATTTAGTCATTGTTTGAATGCTGAATTTGGAAAAACAGTCAAGATTGCTTGATATTTATAGTCTATTAAAATGTATATTATAGTATATTTAAAATGTGGGGAAAATTTCTCAATAGAAATGTCTAAAATATCATAATTTGGTTCCCAAGTATAAATAACATTTAAAGCTATCTTGGACAGAAGGAAAAGAGTATGTATTTCTTAGAAAACGCGAAATCTGCACAAACATACCATTTTCATGTCATAATGTTCTTTCTGTTATAAAGCTATATTAGCAAAGGTGCTGTAAAGTTGTTAGCAGTGTGTCAGCTTGGTGACCTGCCACAGAGTACCTTTGTGACGTCATTCGCTATGCTCCAGATCGGATGGGTGGTGCAGGACGCCCGACGACTCTCATCTATATACAATTCCCAGCAGCAGACAACTCCAACATTCTGTATTTAATATTTGAATATATATTTTTTAATTTTCTGTCTGTGTGCCAAGGTGAGCTATGCACCTGTTTATTGTTACCTGCTGTGTCTCATGTTAAGAAAACATGTATGGTCAAAATAAAAACACTAGCTTTTAGTGTACAGGATGGATGTGAATGTTAGTGAACAAAACAGGCCTGCTGTATATCAGATGATGTGTATATTCTTAATGTTTTTATGCTTACAAAACTCTACTCAAGTTTCTTTTAAAGTTTTTGCTTGCATTTCCTACACAAATGTCAAAATAATAAAAAATCTTTGTGCACTGATACATGGTCTCACATTTTTATCTATTCAGCTGCTGTGTGATGCACACCAGTGGTCCTCACTGCGCAATGCTAAAAGAAAGGCTTCATTTTTATCAGCTGGTTTTCACATAGGCCAAACATCTCTAAGGATATTTCTCCATTGTCTATAAATACATGTCAACAACATGTAGCAACAACTACTACTGATTCATACATGTCCATCACTTTGGATGAGTGCATGTTTTTTTGCACACTGTCATCCTGTGCACTGTTCCAGCATGATTAGACCTTAGCGATGAACCTTGTTGCCAAAAAGCAAAGCCAGTGGGAGCAACATCTTCCAGAGCTAAAGCTCCGTTCACCAGCACTACTGGTGAGCCTTGTCTATAACAATGCCATGTTTACATCACATACCAAATGTAGTCATTTTTTAAAAATTAACAGAATGATATATAGGATGTGATACTGATTACATAGTACTGATCCTCACCTGAGTACATTTTGTTTTATAATTTCCCTGAGGTCCAGAACATCTCCATCATAATGATCATATCTTGTTTGGGGATGCTGCCCTGCCACACAGTTTGTAGGCCTCAAAAACCTGTTGATCTCAGTACACCTGCAGATTCAAGGAGACATACTTTTACAGGTGACAGTATGTACTAAAGTATATGTAATTTAAACTTTTTTCATAACATTATGAAGTTGTGTGATATGCGAGTGAGAGATTATGACAAACATCCAGAAAAGTCTTGTGATCATGCAGTCATGTCTGAAACTTCTCCCACACCGAGTGCAAGACAGGGTGGAAAAACCCTTTAATTCATAGTGTTCTTGTTGCAGTGAAACGCTAAAAGATTTAAAACAAAAAATAAGGGCACATAAAGTGACACTGCTTGCTTTTTGCAAACTACTTTCACAAAAAGCCCATTATGGATTATGCTCAAGTACACTGTTGTGTAAAATTTACTTTAGTAAATTTACTTGTTTCATGCTTGGTCATGCAAGTTCTGTAAGTGAGTGAAAATAATTCCACAATTTCTTTTAGACATTTTTAGACACTCTAAGCTTTTTGAAAAAGAAAATGATCAAATTGTAACACAGAGTGTGGTCAGACTGCTTTTGTTACACACAAATACCTGTACACGTTTGTAAATCTTAGTTTACGCTAAGAGATCAGAGGAGAAGGGTGGAGTGCCCACTCCAGGTCAGGGATGAGTTCCTCCTCCAAGTGGAAGAGTTTAAGTATCTCAGGGTCTTGTTCACGAGTGATGGGAGAAGGGAGCAGGAGATCGACAGACAGATTGGTGCTCTCAATTTACTGGTCAATCTACGTCCCTACCCTCACCTGTGGTCACGAGCTGTGGGTAGTGACTGAAAGAACAAGACTGCAGATACAAATGGCTAATATGAGCTTCCTCAGAAGCGTGGATGGCCTCTCCCTTAGAGGGGAGGCCAAGTGGCTTCTTTCCATGTGGAAAGAAGCCACTTGAGGTGGTTCGGGCATCTGAGAAGAACACCTCCTGGGGTGAGGTGATCCGGGCATGTCCCACTGAGAGGAGGCCCCCGTGCCTTGGTGTTCCCCCAAACAAGCTGAAGGAGGTGGGTGGGGAGAGGGAGGTCTGGGCTTCTTTGCTTGGGCTGCTGCCCCCGTGATCCGCGATCCAGTAGAGTTGAGTATGTGGGTTACGCCCATTAAAAACTTGCCAGATTTTCTAATACAATACCAAACAGCACATTCTGCTATTCACTCTTGCTTTGAGCTTTGATACCCAGGTGCTCCAGTCATGTTCCTGATTGATACAAGTTTGATTTACTGAATACTAGCTAAGCAATCTAAGCAATCTACAGAATCTACAGAATCAACAAATTTCTTCCAGTCAGCGAATGCTGCATATAATTTTATTTTTTGCTTGTTGCAACGTGCATAAAATTAAAAGGTTAAAACTAATGAAACTAGTTTTGAATTTTTTTTTTCAGTTGATTCAATTTTATATCATGAAATATGCAGAAAAAATAGAATTGGGCTGAAAGGTCTAATGCTTCATAACGTATTCAGGTTGTGTATCATATTTTTTAAAAGTAACTAAGTAAGAAAGTAACAAATTACTTACAAAAATAAGCAATCAGTAAAGTAATGGGATTAATTTCTTGGAGAAGTAATCAGTAATTAGTAAATAATTACTATTTTCAAGTAACTTGACCAACACAGGGTATTACCGTATGAAGTGGCAGATGTTAAAGAAACTGTTCGGCTACATGTCCAGTAGGTGGTGCAGACGACTGTCAGGATCCACTAATTCACCACAGTCAGAGTCTTTTGGATTACCTCTGCATCAGCTGAAGGAGTTAGTTTATTTAGTTTTTTGGTTATGTCATAGAATAAAAAGGCCCACATTTTGGAAGGATTTAAGCCCATAAATAAACAGCAGAAATATCCATGTATAGAAAACCTTTTTCTATTAGAAAAAATTCTAATAATGTATAGATACATATCAATACTCAATAACTCATTGTTCCACTTACAATAGCTGTAAGTGCAGCTTACCATGACTTGAGTGTTATCTCACACATCAACCACGGTAAAGCGTGTTATAGACAAGCCAGCCCACTGTGACCATTTCATGCTTTGCCTCTTTCAAAGTGTGAAATATACATGCATGCAAAAATTGCAGTAAGCTGTGGTTACAGCAGAGGGAGACATTTTATTTCAAGCCAAAGTGAAAAGAACCACAGGAAAGCATTTAAAAATGAAATTATTAACACATTTACAATTAAATATACATCAGCTGCCTAGCACTGCTCTGCTCACTACTGTGATATGGAGTTGCACACAAGTGTTTCTGTTTGCAACACTTTGCAAGATGTTGAAAGAGATGGAAGGAAAGATCTTACTGTAAACTAGCTCCGGCCTTGAGTTGAATTATTTCTTCAAGAAGTCACTTGGATGAGTGACGAAATGTTTCTCCCACACATAGGGTTTTAGATAGCACCTCCTCTCCTGACTTAGCTTGTTTTTGTTTGTTATTTTGGCCTGTGTTCACCAGGGAGTTAAGTTTTCAGTGGAGACAAATAAACCACCGTTCACTTAATAAATAGTTTTTTCTTCCCAAACCGTCACTTCCTTTTTAACCCTTATGCTACGTTCCTGTACCCCTAGACTGGGGCGTAACACATCTGAAATGAAAAGCCTGTAAACGTGTGTTCCAGCCTCCTGACTTTGCTGGCACTCGGTCTTCATACTCGACTCCAGATCTGGACTTGTGTTGAACTCGACTGAGGTGGTCTGATCAGACACAGCGCTGCTGTTTGCTGCAGCTGTCCAAAAATCACAAACAAAGTCAGGAATGTTTTTACCTCGTCTAGCTGCTCTGTGTGTGTGTGTGTGTGTGTGTGTGTGTGTGTGTGTGTACAGGTCACATGACAGCACAGCATTTTCTACCCACAGTTTGAACTGAGCAAGAAATAACAAATGTATTTATTCAACTTACAGACAATAAAAAAACAAACAGAAATCAGTGTAAAATTTAATAACTTTTATTGATGTTAACTTTTTAAAAAGTTATTAAAAAGAAAACCCCAACAGAAAAACCCCTCTGAGCAAGCACTTGGCGACAGTGGGGAAGAAAAACTCCCTTTTAAGAGGGAGAAACTTCCGGCAGAACCAGGCTCAGTGAGGGGACAGCCATCTGCCGCGACCGTTCCAAGGGGTTATCACAATTTTTTTCTACAATGCATCAACCTTGTTTTGTCTCCTGGTGAAACAAAACAGTCGGCCTATAGATGAGAAAAACCGACGTATGCAACTTGGCTTCTTCGAAAGTTTGGCTGCCTCTTCTATGAAAATTTTAACAATCGTATTGTCCATGTTTTGCAGAACTACTTCTGCCTCTTGCCACTGTTTACACAGGGCTTTGAAAATCACCTTATCAAAGTTTTTGAACTTCCTTAAGGGGATTTGATCAATTTCATCCCTGATTTTAGCCCAGATTTTTTCGCTAAGCCTCTTGTAGATGGTTAAAACTCTTTCTGGACTTATGACTTTACCTGATTTTTTTATAACCCGCTTAACTAGTTCTTCCATACATGTTTCCACAAAAAATCGGTATTTTTCTTTGTTTTGAGACAATTCATCCTTTGCTACCAAAGGGTGTTTTTTGAATTGATTTTGCATGCTGGCTTCATGTTGAGCCGAGGATTTCTTTGGGGTTACATCATTTTCCAAAGAGGTTCCTGCTTTATCTACAGCCTGCGTGGTGTCACGGTTTTTCTTGTCTATTGGAGTTCTGGGCTCGTCAGATGTATCAATGATATTTGTGGCAACATTTTCTGCTGTGTTGTTCACGTTGACTGTTGTTTTGTGTTGTTCAGGAGCTGTCTGTGTCTCCTTTGAGGCCACTGTTGTTGTGATGTTTTCTGTGATGTTGATCAAATCCCTTGTTTTCTGTAGAATCACAGCCTTAATGTGATCTGCCAGCGATGCATTATCCTCTGAGTTTTCAGGTGTTTCCATGGTATTTTGGATATTAGTGATAAGTGTGGCACCAGCGGAATTTTCTGCTGTGCTGTTCACGTTGACTGTTGCTTTCTGTAAAATAACAACTGGCACACAGATTAGATTTCCCATGATGCGGTCACCTGTGTTAGAGGTCTGTGCAAGTTCAGGAGCTGTTTCTGTCTCCTCTAAGGCCACTGTTGTTGTGCTATTTTCTGGGATGTTTAACAAATCCATTGCTTTCTGTAGAATCACAGCCTTAATTTGATCTGCCAGCGATGCATAATCCTCTGAGTTTTCAGTTGTTTCCGTGGTATTTTGGATATTAGTGATAAATGTGACATCAGCGGAATTTTCTGCTGTGCTGTGCAAGTTGGCTGTTGTTTCCTGTGAAATATGAGCTGGCATTTCCGTGTTGCGGTCAACTGTGTTAGAGGTCTGTGCAAGTTCAGGAGCTGTCTGTGTCTGCTTTAAGGCCACTGTTGTTGTGCTAGTGACAGCAGTGTCCTGGCAAAACCTCAGTTCTGCACCTGCTGACAGTGAGCATAGGGCAATGACATTATCTACAAAATTACATAGCCTTCCTATGGTGGCATTTTCGGCGTAATCAGACCGCAACTGTTGCCACTGCTCATGTGTAACATTATTTAGCAATTCCTCTAGCAGTGGCCTAACATCATTTGCAGGAGTGGAATGACTCCTGACATTGTCTGGATTGCTCCTAGCTGTGTTGTTGTCCATTTTGCTTCAATATCTATTTGTTTGCTGTTAATGTCTTCTCTCTGTTTGTTAAAGCGAGCGTTAGAAAAAACAGAGTTGCAGAGGGCTATTTATAGGTTTTTGTCTGTATGACGTCTTTGAAGCCCCGCCC
Source organism: Aulonocara stuartgranti (assembly GCF_965226115.1). Classification (NCBI taxonomy): domain Eukaryota; kingdom Metazoa; phylum Chordata; class Actinopteri; order Cichliformes; family Cichlidae; genus Aulonocara; species Aulonocara stuartgranti. The sequence goes on along the minus strand of NC_138955.1, from coordinate 4,022,233 downwards.
ACTTCAAGTGTGACGTCTTTGAAGCCTTTGCTCTAAGCCCCGCCCACTTCGAGCAAAAAAAGAATGCGCTCGGAGAGTGTGGTTTGTTTGTCTCTCTCTCTCTCTCTCTCTCTCCCCCCCCCCCCCCCCCCCCCCCCAAGCTTCATCACAGCCTCCCATAATAATAACTTTAGTAATGGTAGCAGTTAAAATATTGTCTGGTTTCATTTGGAACAACGATAGTTGTTTCGTTTATCGTTGATTGTTGATCTATTACAGTCGACCAGGTGACAACAATCACGTTGAAAAATCATTTATTTATAGTTGGCCGGAAACTAAAGCTGCTGTCACTTGGACTATTCCGTAGCACCCACCCGAGTAGTCGTCCTCGTCCCTGCACTGCACGTCGATCTCAGGTAAGAATGTATTTATTTAGTCATTGTTTGAATGCTGAATTTGGAAAAACAGTCAAGATTGCTTGATATTTATAGTCTATTAAAATGTATATTATAGTATATTTAAAATGTGGGGAAAATTTCTCAATAGAAATGTCTAAAATATCATAATTTGGTTCCCAAGTATAAATAACATTTAAAGCTATCTTGGACAGAAGGAAAAGAGTATGTATTTCTTAGAAAACGCGAAATCTGCACAAACATACCATTTTCATGTCATAATGTTCTTTCTGTTATAAAGCTATATTAGCAAAGGTGCTGTAAAGTTGTTAGCAGTGTGTCAGCTTGGTGACCTGCCACAGAGTACCTTTGTGACGTCATTCGCTATGCTCCAGATCGGATGGGTGGTGCAGGACGCCCGACGACTCTCATCTATATACAATTCCCAGCAGCAGACAACTCCAACATTCTGTATTTAATATTTGAATATATATTTTTTAATTTTCTGTCTGTGTGCCAAGGTGAGCTATGCACCTGTTTATTGTTACCTGCTGTGTCTCATGTTAAGAAAACATGTATGGTCAAAATAAAAACACTAGCTTTTAGTGTACAGGATGGATGTGAATGTTAGTGAACAAAACAGGCCTGCTGTATATCAGATGATGTGTATATTCTTAATGTTTTTATGCTTACAAAACTCTACTCAAGTTTCTTTTAAAGTTTTTGCTTGCATTTCCTACACAAATGTCAAAATAATAAAAAATCTTTGTGCACTGATACATGGTCTCACATTTTTATCTATTCAGCTGCTGTGTGATGCACACCAGTGGTCCTCACTGCGCAATGTTAAAAGAAAGGCTTCATTTTTATCAGCTGGTTTTCACATAGGCCAAACATCTCTAAGGATATTTCTCCATTGTCTATAAATACATGTCAACAACATGTAGCAACAACTACTACTGATTCATACATGTCCATCACTTTGGATGAGTGCATGTTTTTTTGCACACTGTCATCCTGTGCACTGTCCCAGCATGATTAGACCTTAGCGATGAACCTTGTTGCCAAAAAGCAAAGCCAGTGGGAGCAACATCTTCCAGAGCTAAAGCTCCGTTCACCAGCACTACTGGTGAGCCTTGTCTATAACAATGCCATGTTTACATCACATACCAAATGTAGTCATTTTTTTTAAATTAACAGAATGATATATAGGATGTGATACTGATTACATAGTACTGATCCTCACCTGAGTACATTTTGTTTTATAATTTCCCTGAGGTCCAGAACATCTCCATCATAATGATCATATCTTGTTTGGGGATGCTGCCCTGCCACACAGTTTGTAGGCCTCAAAAACCTGTTGATCTCAGTACACCTGCAGATTCAAGGAGACATACTTTTACAGGTGACAGTATGTACTAAAGTATATGTAATTTAAACTTTTTTCATAACATTATGAAGTTGTGTGATATGCGAGTGAGAGATTATGACAAACATCCAGAAAAGTCTTGTGATCATGCAGTCATGTCTGAAACTTCTCCCACACCGAGTGCAAGACAGGGTGGAAAAACCCTTTAATTCATAGTGTTCTTGTTGCAGTGAAAGGCTAAAAGATTTAAAACAAAAAATAAGGGCACATAAAGTGACACTGCTTGCTTTTTGCAAACTACTTTCACAAAAAGCCCATTATGGATTATGCTCAAGTACACTGTTGTGTAAAATTTACTTTAGTAAATTTACTTGTTTCATGCTTGGTCATGCAAGTTCTGTAAGTGAGTGAAAATAATTCCACAATTTTTTTTAGACATTTTTAGACACTCTAAGCTTTTTGAAAAAGAAAATGATCAAATTGTAACACAGAGTGTGGTCAGACTGCTTTTGTTACACACAAATACCTGTACACGTTTGTAAATCTTAGTTTACGCTAAGAGATCAGAGGAGAAGGGTGGAGTGCCCACTCCAGGTCAGGGATGAGTTCCTCCTCCAAGTGGAAGAGTTTAAGTATCTCAGGGTCTTGTTCACAAGTGATGGGAGAAGGGAGCAGGAGATCGACAGACAGATTGGTGCTCTCAATTTACTGGTCAATCTACGTCCCTACCCTCACCTGTGGTCACGAGCTGTGGGTAGTGACTGAAAGAACAAGACTGCAGATACAAATGGCTAATATGAGCTTCCTCAGAAGCGTGGATGGCCTCTCCCTTAGAGGGGAGGCCAAGTGGCTTCTTTCCACATGGAAAGAAGCCACTTGAGGTGGTTCGGGCATCTGAGAAGAACACCTCCTGGGGTGAGGTGATCCGGGCATGTCCCACTGAGAGGAGGCCCCCGTGCCTTGGTGTTCCCCCAAACAAGCTGAAGGAGGTGGGTGGGGAGAGGGAGGTCTGGGCTTCTTTGCTTGGGCTGCTGCCCCCGTGATCCGCGATCCAGTAGAGTTGAGTATGTGGGTTACGCCCATTAAAAACTTGCCAGATTTTCTAATACAATACCAAACAGCACATTCTGCTATTCACTCTTGCTTTGAGCTTTGATACCCAGGTGCTCCAGTCATGTTCCTGATTGATACAAGTTTGATTTACTGAATACTAGCTAAGCAATCTAAGCAATCTACAGAATCTACAGAATCAACAAATTTCTTCCAGTCAGCGAATTTTATTTTTTGCTTGTTGCAACGTGCATAAAATTAAAAGGTTAAAACTAATGAAACTAGTTTAGAATTTTTTTTTTCAGTTGATTCAATTTTATATCATGAAATATGCAGAAAAAATAGAATTGGGCTGAAAGGTCTAATGCTTCATAACGTATTCAGGTTGTGTATCATATTTTTTAAAAGTAACTAAGTAAGAAAGTAAGAAATTACTTACAAAAATAAGCAATCAGTAAAGTAATGGGATTAATTTCTTGGAGAAGTAATCAGTAATTAGTAAATAATTACTATTTTCAAGTAACTTGACCAACACAGGGTATTACCGTATGAAGTGGCAGATGTTAAAGAAACTGTTCGGCTACATGTCCAGTAGGTGGTGCAGACGACTGTCAGGATCCACTAATTCACCACAGTCAGAGTCTTTTGGATTACCTCTGCATCAGCTGAAGGAGTTAGTTTATTTAGTTTTTTGGTTATGTCATAGAATAAAAAGGCCCACATTTTGGAAGGATTTAAGCCCATAAATAAACAGCAGAAATATCCATGTATAGAAAACCTTTTTCTATTAGAAAAAATTCTAATAATGTATAGATACATATCAATACTCAATAACTCATTGTTCCACTTACAATAGCTGTAAGTGCAGCTTACCATGACTTGAGTGTTATCTCACACATCAACCACGGTAAAGCGTGTTATAGACAAGCCAGCCCACTGTGACCATTTCATGCTTTGCCTCTTTCAAAGTGTGAAATATACATGCATGCAAAAATTGCAGTAAGCTGTGGTTACAGCAGAGGGAGACATTTTATTTCAAGCCAAAGTGAAAAGAACCACAGGAAAGCATTTAAAAATGAAATTATTAACACATTTACAATTAAATATACATCAGCTGCCTAGCACTGCTCTGCTCACTACTGTGATATGGAGTTGCACACAAGTGTTTCTGTTTGCAACACTTTGCAAGATGTTGAAAGAGATGGAAGGAAAGATCTTACTGTAAACTAGCTCTGGCCTTGAGTTGAATTATTTCTTCAAGAAGTCACTTGGATGAGTGACGAAATGTTTCTCCCACACATAGGGTTTTAGATAGCACCTCCTCTCCTGACTTAGCTTGTTTTTGTTTGTTATTTTGGCCTGTGTTCACCAGGGAGTTAAGTTTTCAGTGGAGACAAATAAACCACCGTTCACTTAATAAATTGTTTTTTCTTCCCAAACCGTCACTTCCTTTTTAACCCTTATGCTACGTTCCTGTACCCCTAGACTGGGGCGTAACACATCTGAAATGAAAAGCCTGTAAACGTGTGTTCCAGCCTCCTGACTTTGCTGGCACTCGGTCTTCATACTCGACTCCAGATCTGGACTTGTGTTGAACTCGACTGAGGTGGTCTGATCAGACACAGCGCTGCTGTTTGCTGCAGCTGTCCAAAAATCACAGACAAAGTCAGGAATGTTTTTACCTCGTCTAGCTGCTCTGTGTGTGTGTGTGTGTGTGTGTGTGTGTGTGTGTGTGTGTGTGTGTGTACAGGTCACATGACAGCACAGCATTTTCTACCCACAGTTTGAACTGAGCAAGAAATAACAAATGTATTTATTCAACTTACAGACAATAAAAAAACAAACAGAAATCAGTGTAAAATTTAATAACTTTTATTGATGTTAACTTTTTTAAAAGTTATTAAAAAGAAAACCCCAACAGAAAAACCCCTCTGAGCAAGCACTTGGCGACAGTGGGGAAGAAAAACTCCCTTTTAAGAGGGAGAAACTTCCGGCAGAACCAGGCTCAGTGAGGGGACAGCCATCTGCCGCGACCGTTCCAAGGGGTTATCACAATTTTTTTCTACAATGCATCAACCTTGTTTTGTCTCCTGGTGAAACAAAACAGTCGGCCTATAGATGAGAAAAACCGACGTATGCAACTTGGCTTCTTCGAAAGTTTGGCTGCCTCTTCTATGAAAATTTTAACAATCGTATTGTCGACTGTTGGTTCATTTAATTCCATGTTTTGCAGAACTACTTCTGCCTCTTGCCACTGTTTACACAGGGCTTTGAAAATCACCTTCTCAAAGTTTTTGAACTTCCTTAAGGGGATTTGATCAATTTCATCCCTGATTTTAGCCCAGATTTTTTCGCTAAGCCTCTTGTAGATGGTTAAAACTCTTTCTGGACTTATGACTTTACCTGATTTTTTTATAACCCGCTTAACTAGTTCTTCCATACATGTTTCCACAAAAAATCGGTATTTTTCTTTGTTTTGAGACAATTCATCCTTTGCTACCAAAGGGTGTTTTTTGAATTGATTTTGCATGCTGGCTTCATGTTGAGCCGAGGATTTCTTTGGGGTTACATCATTTTCCAAAGAGGTTCCTGCTTTATCTACAGCCTGCGTGGTGTCACGGTTTTTCTTGTCTATTGGAGTTCTGGGCTCGTCAGATGTATCAATGATATTTGTGGCAACATTTTCCGCTGTGTTGTTCACGTTGACTGTTGTTTTGTGTTGTTCAGGAGCTGTCTGTGTCTCCTTTGAGGCCACTGTTGTTGTGATGTTTTCTGTGATGTTGATCAAATCCCTTGTTTTCTGTAGAATCACAGCCTTAATGTGATCTGCCAGCGATGCATTATCCTCTGAGTTTTCAGGTGTTTCCATGGTATTTTGGATATTAGTGATAAGTGTGGCACCAGCGGAATTTTCTGCTGTGCTGTTCACGTTGACTGTTGCTTTCTGTAAAATAACAACTGGCACACAGATTAGATTTCCCATGATGCGGTCACCTGTGTTAGAGGTCTGTGCAAGTTCAGGAGCTGTTTCTGTCTCCCCTAAGGCCACTGTTGTTGTGCTATTTTCTGGGATGTTTAACAAATCCATTGCTTTCTGTAGAATCACAGCCTTAATTTGATCTGCCAGCGATGCATAATCCTCTGAGTTTTCAGTTGTTTCCGTGGTATTTTGAATATTAGTGATAAATGTGACATCAGCGGAATTTTCTGCTGTGCTGTGCAAGTTGGCTGTTGTTTCCTGTGAAATATGAGCTGGCATTTCCGTGTTGCGGTCAACTGTGTTAGAGGTCTGTGCAAGTTCAGGAGCTGTCTGTGTCTGCTTTAAGGCCACTGTTGTTGTGCTAGTGACAGCAGTGTCCTGGCAAAACCTCAGTTCTGCACCTGCTGACAGTGAGCATAGGGCAATGACATTATCTACAAAATTACATAGCCTTCCTATGGTGGCATTTTCGGCGTAATCAGACCGCAACTGTTGCCACTGCTCATGTGTAACATTATTTAGCAATTCCTCTAGCAGTGGCCTAACATCATTTGCAGGAGTGGAATGACTCCTGACATTGTCTGGATTGCTCCTAGCTGTGTTGTTGTCCATTTTGCTTCAATATCTATTTGTTTGCTGTTAATGTCTTCTCTCTGTTTGTTAAAGCGAGCGTTAGAAAAAACAGAGTTGCAGAGGGCTATTTATAGGTTTTTGTCTGTATGACGTCTTTGAAGCCCCGCCCACTTCAAGTGTGACGTCTTTGAAGCCTTTGCTCTAAGCCCCGCCCACTTCGAGCAAAAAAAGAATGCGCTCGGAGAGTGTGGTTTGTCTCTCTCTCTCTCTCTCTCTCTCTCCCCCCCCCCCAAGCTTCATCACAGCCTCCCATAATAATAACTTTAGTAATGGTAGCAGTTAAAATATTGTCTGGTTTCATTTGGAACAACGATAGTTGTTTCGTTTATCGTTGATTGTTGATCTATTACAGTCGACCAGGTGACAACAATCACGTTGAAAAATCATTTATTTATAGTTGGCCGGAAACTAAAGCTGCTGTCACTTGGACTATTCCGTAGCACCCACCCGAGTAGTCGTCCTCGTCCCTGCACTGCACGTCGATCTCAGGTAAGAATGTATTTATTTAGTCATTGTTTGAATGCTGAATTTGGAAAAACAGTCAAGATTGCTTGATATTTATAGTCTATTAAAATGTATATTATAGTATATTTAAAATGTGGGGAAAATTTCTCAATAGAAATGTCTAAAATATCATAATTTGGTTCCCAAGTATAAATAACATTTAAAGCTATCTTGGACAGAAGGAAAAGAGTATGTATTTCTTAGAAAACGCGAAATCTGCACAAACATACCATTTTCATGTCATAATGTTCTTTCTGTTATAAAGCTATATTAGCAAAGGTGCTGTAAAGTTGTTAGCAGTGTGTCAGCTTGGTGACCTGCCACAGAGTACCTTTGTGACGTCATTCGCTATGCTCCAGATCGGATGGGTGGTGCAGGACGCCCGACGACTCTCATCTATATACAATTCCCAGCAGCAGACAACTCCAACATTCTGTATTTAATATTTGAATATATATTTTTTAATTTTCTGTCTGTGTGCCAAGGTGAGCTATGCACCTGTTTATTGTTACCTGCTGTGTCTCATGTTAAGAAAACATGTATGGTCAAAATAAAAACACTAGCTTTTAGTGTACAGGATGGATGTGAATGTTAGTGAACAAAACAGGCCTGCTGTATATCAGATGATGTGTATATTCTTAATGTTTTTATGCTTACAAAACTCTACTCAAGTTTCTTTTAAAGTTTTTGCTTGCATTTCCTACACAAATGTCAAAATAATAAAAAATCTTTGTGCACTGATACATGGTCTCACATTTTTATCTATTCAGCTGCTGTGTGATGCACACCAGTGGTCCTCACTGCGCAATGTTAAAAGAAAGGCTTCATTTTTATCAGCTGGTTTTCACATAGGCCAAACATCTCTAAGGATATTTCTCCATTGTCTATAAATACATGTCAACAACATGTAGCAACAACTACTACTGATTCATACATGTCCATCACTTTGGATGAGTGCATGTTTTTTTGCACACTGTCATCCTGTGCACTGTCCCAGCATGATTAGACCTTAGCGATGAACCTTGTTGCCAAAAAGCAAAGCCAGTGGGAGCAACATCTTCCAGAGCTAAAGCTCCGTTCACCAGCACTACTGGTGAGCCTTGTCTATAACAATGCCATGTTTACATCACATACCAAATGTAGTCATTTTTTTTAAATTAACAGAATGATATATAGGATGTGATACTGATTACATAGTACTGATCCTCACCTGAGTACATTTTGTTTTATAATTTCCCTGAGGTCCAGAACATCTCCATCATAATGATCATATCTTGTTTGGGGATGCTGCCCTGCCACACAGTTTGTAGGCCTCAAAAACCTGTTGATCTCAGTACACCTGCAGATTCAAGGAGACATACTTTTACAGGTGACAGTATGTACTAAAGTATATGTAATTTAAACTTTTTTCATAACATTATGAAGTTGTGTGATATGCGAGTGAGAGATTATGACAAACATCCAGAAAAGTCTTGTGATCATGCAGTCATGTCTGAAACTTCTCCCACACCGAGTGCAAGACAGGGTGGAAAAACCCTTTAATTCATAGTGTTCTTGTTGCAGTGAAACGCTAAAAGATTTAAAACAAAAAATAAGGGCACATAAAGTGACACTGCTTGCTTTTTGCAAACTACTTTCACAAAAAGCCCATTATGGATTATGCTCAAGTACACTGTTGTGTAAAATTTACTTTAGTAAATTTACTTGTTTCATGCTTGGTCATGCAAGTTCTGTAAGTGAGTGAAAATAATTCCACAATTTTTTTTAGACATTTTTAGACACTCTAAGCTTTTTGAAAAAGAAAATGATCAAATTGTAACACAGAGTGTGGTCAGACTGCTTTTGTTACACACAAATACCTGTACACGTTTGTAAATCTTAGTTTACGCTAAGAGATCAGAGGAGAAGGGTGGAGTGCCCACTCCAGGTCAGGGATGAGTTCCTCCTCCAAGTGGAAGAGTTTAAGTATCTCAGGGTCTTGTTCACGAGTGATGGGAGAAGGGAGCAGGAGATCGACAGACAGATTGGTGCTCTCAATTTACTGGTCAATCTACGTCCCTACCCTCACCTGTGGTCACGAGCTGTGGGTAGTGACTGAAAGAACAAGACTGCAGATACAAATGGCTAATATGAGCTTCCTCAGAAGCGTGGATGGCCTCTCCCTTAGAGGGGAGGCCAAGTGGCTTCTTTCCACATGGAAAGAAGCCACTTGAGGTGGTTCGGGCATCTGAGAAGAACACCTCCTGGGGTGAGGTGATCCGGGCATGTCCCACTGAGAGGAGGCCCCCGTGCCTTGGTGTTCCCCCAAACAAGCTGAAGGAGGTGGGTGGGGAGAGGGAGGTCTGGGCTTCTTTGCTTGGGCTGCTGCCCCCGTGATCCGCGATCCAGTAGAGTTGAGTATGTGGGTTACGCCCATTAAAAACTTGCCAGATTTTCTAATACAATACCAAACAGCACATTCTGCTATTCACTCTTGCTTTGAGCTTTGATACCCAGGTGCTCCAGTCATGTTCCTGATTGATACAAGTTTGATTTACTGAATACTAGCTAAGCAATCTAAGCAATCTACAGAATCTACAGAATCAACAAATTTCTTCCAGTCAGCGAATGCTGCATATAATTTTATTTTTTGCTTGTTGCAACGTGCATAAAATTAAAAGGTTAAAACTAATGAAACTAGTTTTGAATTTTTTTTTTCAGTTGATTCAATTTTATATCATGAAATATGCAGAAAAAATAGAATTGGGCTGAAAGGTCTAATGCTTCATAACGTATTCAGGTTGTGTATCATATTTTTTAAAAGTAACTAAGTAAGAAAGTAACAAATTACTTACAAAAATAAGCAATCAGTAAAGTAATGGGATTAATTTCTTGGAGAAGTAATCAGTAATTAGTAAATAATTACTATTTTCAAGTAACTTGACCAACACAGGGTATTACCGTATGAAGTGGCAGATGTTAAAGAAACTGTTCGGCTACATGTCCAGTAGGTGGTGCAGACGACTGTCAGGATCCACTAATTCACCACAGTCAGAGTCTTTTGGATTACCTCTGCATCAGCTGAAGGAGTTAGTTTATTTAGTTTTTTGGTTATGTCATAGAATAAAAAGGCCCACATTTTGGAAGGATTTAAGCCCATAAATAAACAGCAGAAATATCCATGTATAGAAAACCTTTTTCTATTAGAAAAAATTCTAATAATGTATAGATACATATCAATACTCAATAACTCATTGTTCCACTTACAATAGCTGTAAGTGCAGCTTACCATGACTTGAGTGTTATCTCACACATCAACCACGGTAAAGCGTGTTATAGACAAGCCAGCCCACTGTGACCATTTCATGCTTTGCCTCTTTCAAAGTGTGAAATATACATGCATGCAAAAATTGCAGTAAGCTGTGGTTACAGCAGAGGGAGACATTTTATTTCAAGCCAAAGTGAAAAGAACCACAGGAAAGCATTTAAAAATGAAATTATTAACACATTTACAATTAAATATACATCAGCTGCCTAGCACTGCTCTGCTCACTACTGTGATATGGAGTTGCACACAAGTGTTTCTGTTTGCAACACTTTGCAAGATGTTGAAAGAGATGGAAGGAAAGATCTTACTGTGAACTAGCTCCGGCCTTGAGTTGAATTATTTCTTCAAGAAGTCACTTGGATGAGTGACGAAATGTTTCTCCCACACATAGGGTTTTAGATAGCACCTCCTCTCCTGACTTAGCTTGTTTTTGTTTGTTATTTTGGCCTGTGTTCACCAGGGAGTTAAGTTTTCAGTGGAGACAAATAAACCACCGTTCACTTAATAAATTGTTTTTTCTTCCCAAACCGTCACTTCCTTTTTAACCCTTATGCTACGTTCCTGTACCCCTAGACTGGGGCATAACACATTTGAAATGAAAAGCCTGTAAACGTGTGTTCCAGCCTCCTGACTTTGCTGGCACTCGGTCTTCATACTCGACTCCAGATCTGGACTTGTGTTGAACTCGACTGAGGTGGTCTGATCAGACACAGCGCTGCTGTTTGCTGCAGCTGTCCAAAAATCACAGACAAAGTCAGGAATGTTTTTACCTCGTCTAGCTGCTCTGTGTGTGTGTGTGTGTGTGTGTGTGTGTGTGTGTGTGTGTACAGGTCACATGACAGCACAGCATTTTCTACCCACAGTTTGAACTGAGCAAGAAATAACAAATGTATTTATTCAACTTACAGACAATAAAAAAACAAACAGAAATCAGTGTAAAATTTAATAACTTTTATTGATGTTAACTTTTTAAAAAGTTATTAAAAAGAAAACCCCAACAGAAAAACCCCTCTGAGCAAGCACTTGGCGACAGTGGGGAAGAAAAACTCCCTTTTAAGAGGGAGAAACTTCCGGCAGAACCAGGCTCAGTGAGGGGACAGCCATCTGCCGCGACTGTTCCAAGGGGTTATCACAATTTTTTTCTACAATGCATCAACCTTGTTTTGTCTCCTGGTGAAACAAAACAGTCGGCCTATAGATGAGAAAAACCGACGTATGCAACTTGGCTTCTTTGAAAGTTTGGCTGCCTCTTCTATGAAAATTTTAACAATCGTATTGTCGACTGTTGGTTCATTTAATTCCATGTTTTGCAGAACTACTTCTGCCTCTTGCCACTGTTTACACAGGGCTTTGAAAATCACCTTCTCAAAGTTTTTGAACTTCCTTAAGGGGATTTGATCAATTTCATCCCTGATTTTAGCCCAGATTTTTTCGCTAAGCCTCTTGTAGATGGTTAAAACTCTTTCTGGACTTATGACTTTACCTGATTTTTTTATAACCCGCTTAACTAGTTCTTCCATACATGTTTCCACAAAAAATCGGTATTTTTCTTTGTTTTGAGACAATTCATCCTTTGCTACCAAAGGGTGTTTTTTGAATTGATTTTGCATGCTGGCTTCATGTTGAGCCGAGGATTTCTTTGGGGTTACATCATTTTCCAAAGAGGTTCCTGCTTTATCTACAGCCTGCGTGGTGTCACGGTTTTTCTTGTCTATTGGAGTTCTGGGCTCGTCAGATGTATCAATGATATTTGTGGCAACATTTTCTGCTGTGTTGTTCACGTTGACTGTTGTTTTCTGTTGTTCAGGAGCTGTCTGTGTCTCCTTTGAGGCCACTGTTGTTGTGATGTTTTCTGTGATGTTGATCAAATCCCTTGTTTTCTGTAGAATCACAGCCTTAATGTGATCTGCCAGCGATGCATTATCCTCTGAGTTTTCAGGTGTTTCCATGGTATTTTGGATATTAGTGATAAGTGTGGCACCAGCGGAATTTTCTGCTGTGCTGTTCACGTTGACTGTTGCTTTCTGTAAAATAACAACTGGCACACAGATTAGATTTCCCATGATGCGGTCACCTGTGTTAGAGGTCTGTGCAAGTTCAGGAGCTGTTTCTGTCTCCTCTAAGGCCACTGTTGTTGTGCTATTTTCTGGGATGTTTAACAAATCCATTGCTTTCTGTAGAATCACAGCCTTAATTTGATCTGCCAGCGATGCATAATCCTCTGAGTTTTCAGTTGTTTCCGTGGTATTTTGGATATTAGTGATAAATGTGACATCAGCGGAATTTTCTGCTGTGCTGTGCAAGTTGGCTGTTGTTTCCTGTGAAATATGAGCTGGCATTTCCGTGTTGCGGTCAACTGTGTTAGAGGTCTGTGCAAGTTCAGGAGCTGTCTGTGTCTGCTTTAAGGCCACTGTTGTTGTGCTAGTGACAGCAGTGTCCTGGCAAAACCTCAGTTCTGCACCTGCTGACAGTGAGCATAGGGCAATGACATTATCTACAAAATTACATAGCCTTCCTATGGTGGCATTTTCGGCGTAATCAGACCGCAACTGTTGCCACTGCTCATGTGTAACATTATTTAGCAATTCCTCTAGCAGTGGCCTAACATCATTTGCAGGAGTGGAATGACTCCTGACATTGTCTGGATTGCTCCTAGCTGTGTTGTTGTCCATTTTGCTTCAATATCTATTTGTTTGCTGTTAATGTCTTCTCTCTGTTTGTTAAAGCGAGCGTTAGAAAAAACAGAGTTGCAGAGGGCTATTTATAGGTTTTTGTCTGTATGACGTCTTTGAAGCCCCGCCCACTTCAAGTGTGACGTCTTTGAAGCCTTTGATCTAAGCCCCGCCCACTTCGAGCAAAAAAAGAATGCGCTCGGAGAGTGTGGTTTGTTTGTCTCTCTCTCTCTCTCTCTCTCTCCCCCCCCCCCCCCCCCAAGCATCATCACAGCCTCCCATAATAATAACTTTAGTAATGGTAGCAGTTAAAATATTGTCTGGTTTCATTTGGAACAACGATAGTTGTTTCGTTTATCGTTGATTGTTGATCTATTACAGTCGACCAGGTGACAACAATCACGTTGAAAAATCATTTATTTATAGTTGGCCGGAAACTAAAGCTGCTGTCACTTGGACTATTCCGTAGCACCCACCCGAGTAGTCGTCCTCGTCCCTGCACTGCACGTCGATCTCAGGTAAGAATGTATTTATTTAGTCATTGTTTGAATGCTGAATTTGGAAAAACAGTCAAGATTGCTTGATATTTATAGTCTATTAAAATGTATATTATAGTATATTTAAAATGTGGGGAAAATTTCTCAATAGAAATGTCTAAAATATCATAATTTGGTTCCCAAGTATAAATAACATTTAAAGCTATCTTGGACAGAAGGAAAAGAGTATGTATTTCTTAGAAAACGCGAAATCTGCACAAACATACCATTTTCATGTCATAATGTTCTTTCTGTTATAAAGCTATATTAGCAAAGGTGCTGTAAAGTTGTTAGCAGTGTGTCAGCTTGGTGACCTGCCACAGAGTACCTTTGTGACGTCATTCGCTATGCTCCAGATCGGATGGGTGGTGCAGGACGCCCGACGACTCTCATCTATATACAATTCCCAGCAGCAGACAACTCCAACATTCTGTATTTAATATTTGAATATATATTTTTTAATTTTCTGTCTGTGTGCCAAGGTGAGCTATGCACCTGTTTATTGTTACCTGCTGTGTCTCATGTTAAGAAAACATGTATGGTCAAAATAAAAACACTAGCTTTTAGTGTACAGGATGGATGTGAATGTTAGTGAACAAAACAGGCCTGCTGTATATCAGATGATGTGTATATTCTTAATGTTTTTATGCTTACAAAACTCTACTCAAGTTTCTTTTAAAGTTTTTGCTTGCATTTCCTACACAATGTCAAAATAATAAAAAATCTTTGTGCACTGATACATGGTCTCACATTTTTATCTATTCAGCTGCTGTATGATGCACACCAGTGGTCCTCACTGCGCAATGTTAAAAGAAAGGCTTCATTTTTATCAGCTGGTTTTCACATAGGCCAAACATCTCTAAGGATATTTCTCCATTGTCTATAAATACATGTCAACAACATGTAGCAACAACTACTACTGATTCATACATGTCCATCACTTTGGATGAGTGCATGTTTTTTTGCACACTGTCATCCTGTGCACTGTCCCAGCATGATTAGACCTTAGCAATGAACCTTGTTGCCAAAAAGCAAAGCCAGTGGGAGCAACATCTTCCAGAGCTAAAGCTCCGTTCACCAGCACTACTGGTGAGCCTTGTCTATAACAATGCCATGTTTACATCACATACCAAATGTAGTCATTTTTTTTAAATTAACAGAATGATATATAGGATGTGATACTGATTACATAGTACTGATCCTCACCTGAGTACATTTTGTTTTATAATTTCCCTGAGGTCCAGAACATCTCCATCATAATGATCATATCTTGTTTGGGGATGCTGCCCTGCCACACAGTTTGTAGGCCTCAAAAACCTGTTGATCTCAGTACACCTGCAGATTCAAGGAGACATACTTTTACAGGTGACAGTATGTACTAAAGTATATGTAATTTAAACTTTTTTCATAACATTATGAAGTTGTGTGATATGCGAGTGAGAGATTATGACAAACATCCAGAAAAGTCTTGTGATCATGCAGTCATGTCTGAAACTTCTCCCACACCGAGTGCAAGACAGGGTGGAAAAACCCTTTAATTCATAGTGTTCTTGTTGCAGTGAAACGCTAAAAGATTTAAAACAAAAAATAAGGGCACATAAAGTGACACTGCTTGCTTTTTGCAAACTACTTTCACAAAAAGCCCATTATGGATTATGCTCAAGTACACTGTTGTGTAAAATTTACTTTAGTAAATTTACTTGTTTCATGCTTGGTCATGCAAGTTCTGTAAGTGAGTGAAAATAATTCCACAATTTTTTTTAGACATTTTTAGACACTCTAAGCTTTTTGAAAAAGAAAATGATCAAATTGTAACACAGAGTGTGGTCAGACTGCTTTTGTTACACACAAATACCTGTACACGTTTGTAAATCTTAGTTTACGCTAAGAGATCAGAGGAGAAGGGTGGAGTGCCCACTCCAGGTCAGGGATGAGTTCCTCCTCCAAGTGGAAGAGTTTAAGTATCTCAGGGTCTTGTTCACGAGTGATGGGAGAAGGGAGCAGGAGATCGACAGACAGATTGGTGCTCTCAATTTACTGGTCAATCTACGTCCCTACCCTCACCTGTGGTCACGAGCTGTGGGTAGTGACTGAAAGAACAAGACTGCAGATACAAATGGCTAATATGAGCTTCCTCAGAAGCGTGGATGGCCTCTCCCTTAGAGGCTTCTTTCCACATGGAAAGAAGCCACTTGAGGTGGTTCGGGCATCTGAGAAGAACACCTCCTGGGGTGAGGTGATCCGGGCATGTCCCACTGAGAGGAGGCCCCCGTGCCTTGGTGTTCCCCCAAACAAGCTGGAGGAGGTGGGTGGGGAGAGGGAGGTCTGGGCTTCTTTGCTTGGGCTGCTGCCCCCGTGATCCGCGATCCAGTAGAGTTGAGTATGTGGGTTACGCCCATTAAAAACTTGCCAGATTTTCTAATACAATACCAAACAGCACATTCTGCTATTCACTCTTGCTTTGAGCTTTGATACCCAGGTGCTCCAGTCATGTTCCTGATTGATACAAGTTTGATTTACTGAATACTAGCTAAGCAATCTAAGCAATCTACAGAATCTACAGAATCAACAAATTTCTTCCAGTCAGCGAATGCTGCATATAATTTTATTTTTTGCTTGTTGCAACGTGCATAAAATTAAAAGGTTAAAACTAATGAAACTAGTTTTGAATTTTTTTTTTCAGTTGATTCAATTTTATATCATGAAATATGCAGAAAAAATAGAATTGGGCTGAAAGGTCTAATGCTTCATAACGTATTCAGGTTGTGTATCATATTTTTTAAAAGTAACTAAGTAAGAAAGTAACAAATTACTTACAAAAATAAGCAATCAGTAAAGTAATGGGATTAATTTCTTGGAGAAGTAATCAGTAATTAGTAAATAATTACTATTTTCAAGTAACTTGACCAACACAGGGTATTACCGTATGAAGTGGCAGATGTTAAAGAAACTGTTCGGCTACATGTCCAGTAGGTGGTGCAGACGACTGTCAGGATCCACTAATTCACCACAGTCAGAGTCTTTTGGATTACCTCTGCATCAGCTGAAGGAGTTAGTTTATTTAGTTTTTTGGTTATGTCATAGAATAAAAAGGCCCACATTTTGGAAGGATTTAAGCCCATAAATAAACAGCAGAAATATCCATGTATAGAAAACCTTTTTCTATTAGAAAAAATTCTAATAATGTATAGATACATATCAATACTCAATAACTCATTGTTCCACTTACAATAGCTGTAAGTGCAGCTTACCATGACTTGAGTGTTATCTCACACATCAACCACGGTAAAGCGTGTTATAGACAAGCCAGCCCACTGTGACCATTTCATGCTTTGCCTCTTTCAAAGTGTGAAATATACATGCATGCAAAAATTGCAGTAAGCTGTGGTTACAGCAGAGGGAGACATTTTATTTCAAGCCAAAGTGAAAAGAACCACAGGAAAGCATTTAAAAATGAAATTATTAACACATTTACAATTAAATATACATCAGCTGCCTAGCACTGCTCTGCTCACTACTGTGATATGGAGTTGCACACAAGTGTTTCTGTTTGCAACACTTTGCAAGATGTTGAAAGAGATGGAAGGAAAGATCTTACTGTGAACTAGCTCCGGCCTTGAGTTGAATTATTTCTTCAAGAAGTCACTTGGATGAGTGACGAAATGTTTCTCCCACACATAGGGTTTTAGATAGCACCTCCTCTCCTGACTTAGCTTGTTTTTGTTTGTTATTTTGGCCTGTGTTCACCAGGGAGTTAAGTTTTCAGTGGAGACAAATAAACCACCGTTCACTTAATAAATTGTTTTTTCTTCCCAAACCGTCACTTCCTTTTTAACCCTTATGCTACGTTCCTGTACCCCTAGACTGGGGCGTAACACATCTGAAATGAAAAGCCTGTAAACGTGTGTTCCAGCCTCCTGACTTTGCTGGCACTCGGTCTTCATACTCGACTCCAGATCTGGACTTGTGTTGAACTCGACTGAGGTGGTCTGATCAGACACAGCGCTGCTGTTTGCTGCAGCTGTCCAAAAATCACAGACAAAGTCAGGAATGTTTTTACCTCGTCTAGCTGCTCTGTGTGTGTGTGTGTGTGTGTGTGTGTGTGTGTGTGTGTGTGTGTGTGTGTGTGTGTGTGTGTGTGTGTGTACAGGTCACATGACAGCACAGCATTTTTCTACCCACAGTTTGAACTGAGCAAGAAATAACAAATGTATTTATTCAACTTACAGACAATAAAAAAAACAAACAGAAATCAGTGTAAAATTTAATAACTTTTATTGATGTTAACTTTTTAAAAGTTATTAAAAAGAAAACCCCAACAGAAAAACCCCTCTGAGCAAGCACTTGGCGACAGTGGGGAAGAAAAACTCCCTTTTAAGAGGGAGAAACTTCCGGCAGAACCAGGCTCAGTGAGGGGACAGCCATCTGCCGCGACCGTTCCAAGGGGTTATCACAATTTTTTTCTACAATGCATCAACCTTGTTTTGTCTCCTGGTGAAACAAAACAGTCGGCCTATAGATGAGAAAAACCGACGTATGCAACTTGGCTTCTTCGAAAGTTTGGCTGCCTCTTCTATGAAAATTTTAACAATCGTATTGTCCATGTTTTGCAGAACTACTTCTGCCTCTTGCCACTGTTTACACAGGGCTTTGAAAATCACCTTCTCAAAGTTTTTGAACTTCCTTAAGGGGATTTGATCAATTTCATCCCTGACTTTAGCCCAGATTTTTTCGCTAAGCCTCTTGTAGATGGTTAAAACTCTTTCTGGACTTATGACTTTACCTGATTTTTTTATAACCCGCTTAACTAGTTCTTCCATACATGTTTCCACAAAAAACCGGTATTTTTCTTTGTTTTGAGACAATTCATCCTTTGCTACCAAAGGGTGTTTTTTGAATTGATTTTGCATGCTGGCTTCATGTTGAGCAGAGGATTTCTTTGGGGTTACATCATTTTCCAAAGAGGTTCCTGCTTTATCTACAGCCTGCGTGGTGTCACGGTTTTTCTTGTCTATTGGAGTTCTGGGCTCGTCAGATGTATCAATGATATTTGTGGCAACATTTTCTGCTGTGTTGTTCACGTTGACTGTTGTTTTCTGTTGTTCAGGAGCTGTCTGTGTCTCCTTTGAGGCCACTGTTGTTGTGATGTTTTCTGTGATGTTGATCAAATCCCTTGTTTTCTGTAGAATCACAGCCTTAATGTGATCTGCCAGCGATGCATTATCCTCTGAGTTTTCAGGTGTTTCCATGGTATTTTGGATATTAGTGATAAGTGTGGCACCAGCGGAATTTTCTGCTGTGCTGTTCACGTTGACTGTTGCTTTCTGTAAAATAACAACTGGCACACAGATTAGATTTCCCATGATGCGGTCACCTGTGTTAGAGGTCTGTGCAAGTTCAGGAGCTGTTTCTGTCTCCTCTAAGGCCACTGTTGTTGTGCTATTTTCTGGGATGTTTAACAAATCCATTGCTTTCTGTAGAATCACAGCCTTAATTTGATCTGCCAGCGATGCATAATCCTCTGAGTTTTCAGTTGTTTCCGTGGTATTTTGGATATTAGTGATAAATGTGACATCAGCGGAATTTTCTGCTGTGCTGTGCAAGTTGGCTGTTGTTTCCTGTGAAATATGAGCTGGCATTTCCGTGTTGCGGTCAACTGTGTTAGAGGTCTGTGCAAGTTCAGGAGCTGTCTGTGTCTGCTTTAAGGCCACTGTTGTTGTGCTAGTGACAGCAGTGTCCTGGCAAAACCTCAGTTCTGCACCTGCTGACAGTGAGCATAGGGCAATGACATTATCTACAAAATTACATAGCCTTCCTATGGTGGCATTTTCGGCGTAATCAGACCGCAACTGTTGCCACTGCTCATGTGTAACATTATTTAGCAATTCCTCTAGCAGTGGCCTAACATCATTTGCAGGAGTGGAATGACTCCTGACATTGTCTGGATTGCTCCTAGCTGTGTTGTTGTCCATTTTGCTTCAATATCTATTTGTTTGCTGTTAATGTCTTCTCTCTGTTTGTTAAAGCGAGCGTTAGAAAAAACAGAGTTGCAGAGGGCTATTTATAGGTTTTTGTCTGTATGACGTCTTTGAAGCCCCGCCCACTTCAAGTGTGACGTCTTTGAAGCCTTTGATCTAAGCCCCGCCCACTTCGAGCAAAAAAAGAATGCGCTCGGAGAGTGTGGTTTGTTTGTCTCTCTCTCTCTCTCTCTCTCTCTCCCCCCCCCCCCCCCCCCCCAAGCATCATCACAGCCTCCCATAATAATAACTTTAGTAATGGTAGCAGTTAAAATATTGTCTGGTTTCATTTGGAACAACGATAGTTGTTTCGTTTATCGTTGATTGTTGATCTATTACAGTCGACCAGGTGACAACAATCACGTTGAAAAATCATTTATTTATAGTTGGCCGGAAACTAAAGCTGCTGTCACTTGGACTATTCCGTAGCACCCACCCGAGTAGTCGTCCTCGTCCCTGCACTGCACGTCGATCTCAGGTAAGAATGTATTTATTTAGTCATTGTTTGAATGCTGAATTTGGAAAAACAGTCAAGATTGCTTGATATTTATAGTCTATTAAAATGTATATTATAGTATATTTAAAATGTGGGGAAAATTTCTCAATAGAAATGTCTAAAATATCATAATTTGGTTCCCAAGTATAAATAACATTTAAAGCTATCTTGGACAGAAGGAAAAGAGTATGTATTTCTTAGAAAACGCGAAATCTGCACAAACATACCATTTTCATGTCATAATGTTCTTTCTGTTATAAAGCTATATTAGCAAAGGTGCTGTAAAGTTGTTAGCAGTGTGTCAGCTTGGTGACCTGCCACAGAGTACCTTTGTGACGTCATTCGCTATGCTCCAGATCGGATGGGTGGTGCAGGACGCCCGACGACTCTCATCTATATACAATTCCCAGCAGCAGACAACTCCAACATTCTGTATTTAATATTTGAATATATATTTTTTAATTTTCTGTCTGTGTGCCAAGGTGAGCTATGCACCTGTTTATTGTTACCTGCTGTGTCTCATGTTAAGAAAACATGTATGGTCAAAATAAAAACACTAGCTTTTAGTGTACAGGATGGATGTGAATGTTAGTGAACAAAACAGGCCTGCTGTATATCAGATGATGTGTATATTCTTAATGTTTTTATGCTTACAAAACTCTACTCAAGTTTCTTTTAAAGTTTTTGCTTGCATTTCCTACACAATGTCAAAATAATAAAAAATCTTTGTGCACTGATACATGGTCTCACATTTTTATCTATTCAGCTGCTGTATGATGCACACCAGTGGTCCTCACTGCGCAATGTTAAAAGAAAGGCTTCATTTTTATCAGCTGGTTTTCACATAGGCCAAACATCTCTAAGGATATTTCTCCATTGTCTATAAATACATGTCAACAACATGTAGCAACAACTACTACTGATTCATACATGTCCATCACTTTGGATGAGTGCATGTTTTTTTGCACACTGTCATCCTGTGCACTGTCCCAGCATGATTAGACCTTAGCAATGAACCTTGTTGCCAAAAAGCAAAGCCAGTGGGAGCAACATCTTCCAGAGCTAAAGCTCCGTTCACCAGCACTACTGGTGAGCCTTGTCTATAACAATGCCATGTTTACATCACATACCAAATGTAGTCATTTTTTTTAAATTAACAGAATGATATATAGGATGTGATACTGATTACATAGTACTGATCCTCACCTGAGTACATTTTGTTTTATAATTTCCCTGAGGTCCAGAACATCTCCATCATAATGATCATATCTTGTTTGGGGATGCTGCCCTGCCACACAGTTTGTAGGCCTCAAAAACCTGTTGATCTCAGTACACCTGCAGATTCAAGGAGACATACTTTTACAGGTGACAGTATGTACTAAAGTATATGTAATTTAAACTTTTTTCATAACATTATGAAGTTGTGTGATATGCGAGTGAGAGATTATGACAAACATCCAGAAAAGTCTTGTGATCATGCAGTCATGTCTGAAACTTCTCCCACACCGAGTGCAAGACAGGGTGGAAAAACCCTTTAATTCATAGTGTTCTTGTTGCAGTGAAACGCTAAAAGATTTAAAACAAAAAATAAGGGCACATAAAGTGACACTGCTTGCTTTTTGCAAACTACTTTCACAAAAAGCCCATTATGGATTATGCTCAAGTACACTGTTGTGTAAAATTTACTTTAGTAAATTTACTTGTTTCATGCTTGGTCATGCAAGTTCTGTAAGTGAGTGAAAATAATTCCACAATTTTTTTTAGACATTTTTAGACACTCTAAGCTTTTTGAAAAAGAAAATGATCAAATTGTAACACAGAGTGTGGTCAGACTGCTTTTGTTACACACAAATACCTGTACACGTTTGTAAATCTTAGTTTACGCTAAGAGATCAGAGGAGAAGGGTGGAGTGCCCACTCCAGGTCAGGGATGAGTTCCTCCTCCAAGTGGAAGAGTTTAAGTATCTCAGGGTCTTGTTCACGAGTGATGGGAGAAGGGAGCAGGAGATCGACAGACAGATTGGTGCTCTCAATTTACTGGTCAATCTACGTCCCTACCCTCACCTGTGGTCACGAGCTGTGGGTAGTGACTGAAAGAACAAGACTGCAGATACAAATGGCTAATATGAGCTTCCTCAGAAGCGTGGATGGCCTCTCCCTTAGAGGCTTCTTTCCACATGGAAAGAAGCCACTTGAGGTGGTTCGGGCATCTGAGAAGAACACCTCCTGGGGTGAGGTGATCCGGGCATGTCCCACTGAGAGGAGGCCCCCGTGCCTTGGTGTTCCCCCAAACAAGCTGGAGGAGGTGGGTGGGGAGAGGGAGGTCTGGGCTTCTTTGCTTGGGCTGCTGCCCCCGTGATCCGCGATCCAGTAGAGTTGAGTATGTGGGTTACGCCCATTAAAAACTTGCCAGATTTTCTAATACAATACCAAACAGCACATTCTGCTATTCACTCTTGCTTTGAGCTTTGATACCCAGGTGCTCCAGTCATGTTCCTGATTGATACAAGTTTGATTTACTGAATACTAGCTAAGCAATCTAAGCAATCTACAGAATCTACAGAATCAACAAATTTCTTCCAGTCAGCGAATGCTGCATATAATTTTATTTTTTGCTTGTTGCAACGTGCATAAAATTAAAAGGTTAAAACTAATGAAACTAGTTTTGAATTTTTTTTTTCAGTTGATTCAATTTTATATCATGAAATATGCAGAAAAAATAGAATTGGGCTGAAAGGTCTAATGCTTCATAACGTATTCAGGTTGTGTATCATATTTTTTAAAAGTAACTAAGTAAGAAAGTAACAAATTACTTACAAAAATAAGCAATCAGTAAAGTAATGGGATTAATTTCTTGGAGAAGTAATCAGTAATTAGTAAATAATTACTATTTTCAAGTAACTTGACCAACACAGGGTATTACCGTATGAAGTGGCAGATGTTAAAGAAACTGTTCGGCTACATGTCCAGTAGGTGGTGCAGACGACTGTCAGGATCCACTAATTCACCACAGTCAGAGTCTTTTGGATTACCTCTGCATCAGCTGAAGGAGTTAGTTTATTTAGTTTTTTGGTTATGTCATAGAATAAAAAGGCCCACATTTTGGAAGGATTTAAGCCCATAAATAAACAGCAGAAATATCCATGTATAGAAAACCTTTTTCTATTAGAAAAAATTCTAATAATGTATAGATACATATCAATACTCAATAACTCATTGTTCCACTTACAATAGCTGTAAGTGCAGCTTACCATGACTTGAGTGTTATCTCACACATCAACCACGGTAAAGCGTGTTATAGACAAGCCAGCCCACTGTGACCATTTCATGCTTTGCCTCTTTCAAAGTGTGAAATATACATGCATGCAAAAATTGCAGTAAGCTGTGGTTACAGCAGAGGGAGACATTTTATTTCAAGCCAAAGTGAAAAGAACCACAGGAAAGCATTTAAAAATGAAATTATTAACACATTTACAATTAAATATACATCAGCTGCCTAGCACTGCTCTGCTCACTACTGTGATATGGAGTTGCACACAAGTGTTTCTGTTTGCAACACTTTGCAAGATGTTGAAAGAGATGGAAGGAAAGATCTTACTGTGAACTAGCTCCGGCCTTGAGTTGAATTATTTCTTCAAGAAGTCACTTGGATGAGTGACGAAATGTTTCTCCCACACATAGGGTTTTAGATAGCACCTCCTCTCCTGACTTAGCTTGTTTTTGTTTGTTATTTTGGCCTGTGTTCACCAGGGAGTTAAGTTTTCAGTGGAGACAAATAAACCACCGTTCACTTAATAAATTGTTTTTTCTTCCCAAACCGTCACTTCCTTTTTAACCCTTATGCTACGTTCCTGTACCCCTAGACTGGGGCGTAACACATCTGAAATGAAAAGCCTGTAAACGTGTGTTCCAGCCTCCTGACTTTGCTGGCACTCGGTCTTCATACTCGACTCCAGATCTGGACTTGTGTTGAACTCGACTGAGGTGGTCTGATCAGACACAGCGCTGCTGTTTGCTGCAGCTGTCCAAAAATCACAGACAAAGTCAGGAATGTTTTTACCTCGTCTAGCTGCTCTGTGTGTGTGTGTGTGTGTGTGTGTGTGTGTGTGTGTGTGTGTGTGTGTGTGTGTGTGTGTGTGTACAGGTCACATGACAGCACAGCATTTTTCTACCCACAGTTTGAACTGAGCAAGAAATAACAAATGTATTTATTCAACTTACAGACAATAAAAAAAACAAACAGAAATCAGTGTAAAATTTAATAACTTTTATTGATGTTAACTTTTTAAAAGTTATTAAAAAGAAAACCCCAACAGAAAAACCCCTCTGAGCAAGCACTTGGCGACAGTGGGGAAGAAAAACTCCCTTTTAAGAGGGAGAAACTTCCGGCAGAACCAGGCTCAGTGAGGGGACAGCCATCTGCCGCGACCGTTCCAAGGGGTTATCACAATTTTTTTCTACAATGCATCAACCTTGTTTTGTCTCCTGGTGAAACAAAACAGTCGGCCTATAGATGAGAAAAACCGACGTATGCAACTTGGCTTCTTCGAAAGTTTGGCTGCCTCTTCTATGAAAATTTTAACAATCGTATTGTCCATGTTTTGCAGAACTACTTCTGCCTCTTGCCACTGTTTACACAGGGCTTTGAAAATCACCTTCTCAAAGTTTTTGAACTTCCTTAAGGGGATTTGATCAATTTCATCCCTGACTTTAGCCCAGATTTTTTCGCTAAGCCTCTTGTAGATGGTTAAAACTCTTTCTGGACTTATGACTTTACCTGATTTTTTTATAACCCGCTTAACTAGTTCTTCCATACATGTTTCCACAAAAAACCGGTATTTTTCTTTGTTTTGAGACAATTCATCCTTTGCTACCAAAGGGTGTTTTTTGAATTGATTTTGCATGCTGGCTTCATGTTGAGCAGAGGATTTCTTTGGGGTTACATCATTTTCCAAAGAGGTTCCTGCTTTATCTACAGCCTGCGTGGTGTCACGGTTTTTCTTGTCTATTGGAGTTCTGGGCTCGTCAGATGTATCAATGATATTTGTGGCAACATTTTCTGCTGTGTTGTTCACGTTGACTGTTGTTTTCTGTTGTTCAGGAGCTGTCTGTGTCTCCTTTGAGGCCACTGTTGTTGTGATGTTTTCTGTGATGTTGATCAAATCCCTTGTTTTCTGTAGAATCACAGCCTTAATGTGATCTGCCAGCGATGCATTATCCTCTGAGTTTTCAGGTGTTTCCATGGTATTTTGGATATTAGTGATAAGTGTGGCACCAGCGGAATTTTCTGCTGTGCTGTTCACGTTGACTGTTGCTTTCTGTAAAATAACAACTGGCACACAGATTAGATTTCCCATGATGCGGTCACCTGTGTTAGAGGTCTGTGCAAGTTCAGGAGCTGTTTCTGTCTCCTCTAAGGCCACTGTTGTTGTGCTATTTTCTGGGATGTTTAACAAATCCATTGCTTTCTGTAGAATCACAGCCTTAATTTGATCTGCCAGCGATGCATAATCCTCTGAGTTTTCAGTTGTTTCCGTGGTATTTTGGATATTAGTGATAAATGTGACATCAGCGGAATTTTCTGCTGTGCTGTGCAAGTTGGCTGTTGTTTCCTGTGAAATATGAGCTGGCATTTCCGTGTTGCGGTCAACTGTGTTAGAGGTCTGTGCAAGTTCAGGAGCTGTCTGTGTCTGCTTTAAGGCCACTGTTGTTGTGCTAGTGACAGCAGTGTCCTGGCAAAACCTCAGTTCTGCACCTGCTGACAGTGAGCATAGGGCAATGACATTATCTACAAAATTACATAGCCTTCCTATGGTGGCATTTTCGGCGTAATCAGACCGCAACTGTTGCCACTGCTCATGTGTAACATTATTTAGCAATTCCTCTAGCAGTGGCCTAACATCATTTGCAGGAGTGGAATGACTCCTGACATTGTCTGGATTGCTCCTAGCTGTGTTGTTGTCCATTTTGCTTCAATATCTATTTGTTTGCTGTTAATGTCTTCTCTCTGTTTGTTAAAGCGAGCGTTAGAAAAAACAGAGTTGCAGAGGGCTATTTATAGGTTTTTGTCTGTATGACGTCTTTGAAGCCCCGCCCACTTCAAGTGTGACGTCTTTGAAGCCTTTGATCTAAGCCCCGCCCACTTCGAGCAAAAAAAGAATGCGCTCGGAGAGTGTGGTTTGTTTGTCTCTCTCTCTCTCTCTCTCCCCCCCCCCCCCCCCCCCCCCCAAGCTTCATCACAGCCTCCCATAATAATAACTTTAGTAATGGTAGCAGTTAAAATATTGTCTGGTTTCATTTGGAACAACGATAGTTGTTTCGTTTATCGTTGATTGTTGATCTATTACAGTCGACCAGGTGACAACAATCACGTTGAAAAATCATTTATTTATAGTTGGCCGGAAACTAAAGCTGCTGTCACTTGGACTATTCCGTAGCACCCACCCGAGTAGTCGTCCTCGTCCCTGCACTGCACGTCGATCTCAGGTAAGAATGTATTTATTTAGTCATTGTTTGAATGCTGAATTTGGAAAAACAGTCAAGATTGCTTGATATTTATAGTCTATTAAAATGTATATTATAGTATATTTAAAATGTGGGGAAAATTTCTCAATAGAAATGTCTAAAATATCATAATTTGGTTCCCAAGTATAAATAACATTTAAAGCTATCTTGGACAGAAGGAAAAGAGTATGTATTTCTTAGAAAACGCGAAATCTGCACAAACATACCATTTTCATGTCATAATGTTCTTTCTGTTATAAAGCCTCGTGAAACAAAACAGTCGGCCTATAGATGAGAAAAACCGACGTATGCAACTTGGCTTCTTCGAAAGTTTGGCTGCCTCTTCTATGAAAATTTTAACAATCGTATTGTCGACTGTTGGTTCATTTAATTCCATGTTTCGCAGAACTACTTCTGCTCCTAGCTGTGTTGTTGTCCATTTTGCTTCAATATCTATTTGTTTGCTGTTAATTTTTTCTCTCTGTTTGTTAAAGCGAGCGTTAGAAAAACCAGAGTTGCAGAGGGGTATGTAAATCAAACAACAGACCTTTATTCGTTGTCAGCAACATAACACCATACAAGCCAGGTCTCCACAGCTCTACTCTGTCCATACATAAATGTGCGGAGATCGGTAGTCGCCGGTGCCAGCCCGTTACAATGGTAAGGTTTCTCCTGAGAAAATAACATGAGCTGCATGTAATGACTGCCGCTATACTCACACACCCACTAGGAGACTCCCCCAACTACTACAGTAGTAGGGCAACCCCCCCCCCCCCCCCCCCCAGTGGTGGTATAACACAATAAGGGTTGTTACAACGTCAGGGAATACAAGAAGGGCCACAACGATCCTAATGTTCTCCTGTGTTTTTGTGAGTGATCACCTATGAGTGCCGCCCTGGTTATAAGAAGATATTCTGGATGAGTACAACATTCTGGATAAATTCCAGTCTGGTTTTCGTAGAGCTCACTCTATTAAACCTGCACTCCTTAGAGTCTCCGGTGACAGCTTGATGAGATGTGATGCAGGTGAATGCTCTGTTTTGCTGATGTTGGACCTAACCTTTGCCCCTGATATTGTTGACCACCATTTTCTGCTAGATAGACTAAGACAAATTTGAGTCAAAACAAGAAAACCAAACAAGCTGCCCCCAAGTAACGCGTTACTGTAATCCAATTACTTTTTTCAAGTAACGAGTAAAGTAAGGGATTACTATTGCAAAAAAGGTAATTAGATTATCGTTACTTTCCCGTAAGCACGCTGTGTTACTGTGTTACTAAAACCTTGATTTTTTTGTGAGTGTCTCATGACAGTGACGTAAGCGAGTGCAACGTTCGTGGCAATCAGCTGTGTGCAGATCAACAATGGATAATATATGGAGTGCAGGAGAGAGCATGAGCGTGCAGCGTTTAAAGCGTGGAAGTACTGACCTTACTTTGAGTTTGATTCTGTAAAAAGTGACAAAAACATTAGCGCCCGCTGTTCACTGCGTGTGAAGAAAACTTCTTTTTACAGCGAAAACAAGCCCTAAACTTCCGAGCAAGCACCGAGTACGCTCCCACGGAGCGGGAAATTCACAGACAAACTCGCGGATTCTTCCACTGACTGCTGCGGCACACCTGCACCAGGGTAAACCTCCGCCTACCCCACTCCTGCTATACAGGTGAAAATAGAGCAACAGGACCACTAGTCTTCGATTTTATTTATTTTCTGCTGTGTTTTACTTGCATCTATTTGAAAGAGTGAGTGTAAACACAAAAACCTATTTTATTTTATGTGCTGGAATGTGCAGAAAATAGGTTTAAATGTTAAACAAATTTCTTCCAGTCAGAGAATGTTGCATATAATTACATTTTTGCTTGATGCATAAAGTTAAAAGATTAAAACTAATAAAACAAGTTTTAAAAAGAGACTTTTCCATTTGATTACATTTTGTATGATGGATTATGTAGAAAAAGTAGAATTGGGCTGAAAGATCTATCGCTTTATCACCTATTCAGGTTGTAAATCATGTTTTTAAAAAGTAACTAAGTAACTAAGTAATTAATTACTTTTGAAAATAAGTAATCAGTAAAGTAACGGGATTACTTTTTGGGGGAAGTAATCAGTAATTAGTTACTGATTACTTTTTCCAAGTAACTTGACCAACACTGGTAATGATAGTGGTCAGACTTACAGAACAAACTTCTGCTTTTTATTTCTCAGTGGAAAGCAGTTCCTCTGAAAATTTGCTGCTTCTGGACTTGGAACAGAATTTAGATCGGGTAAAATTTCCTGATATGGATGAATCTCTAGACGGCATCTAAGATGTAAACTTCAGCATGAGAGTTGAAGTTCTGCACAAGCCCTGGTTTTCACCATGTTGGCAGCCATGTGGGGTGCTTCATTCCTTGGGCAAGAAAACTCACTCAGTTTCACCCTTTTTTGTGGCATCCATGTTTCTTCCCTCTGTGGCTGCGGATGGATTTGTTTTTGGAGCTGTCTTATAGTCAATGTCATCCAGGTCCCACAAACCCAAACACCCTATAGTGTTGCTGTAGCAGTACTGACCAGAATGTTTAGATATCAGTTTTCTGTGTTTTCACAGGCCCTTTGTGCACAAAAACTAATTTTTTATTCTAATGAATGAACTCAGCTTGAATCAGTTATAAAAAATAAAAATAAAAAAAGCTTTATTTTCTGTTGCCTACATTCTAGAGGGTGATGTTGCCTCAACACCTAAACAGGAAACTGAGTTCAGTTGGGTTAAAGTGAGATATGGGAGGTGAGGAAACGAGAAATCAGCAAGGGAAAAAGAATCACAAGTCACTGTGATCTTTATAGTAGTTTTATAGCAGCATCTACTATCCTACTCCTACTCTGAGGTTTACTGCGCTTTGTGGATTTGCACAACTGAATTCAACAGGATGTAAGCAGATTTTCATGTCTTCGCTCATTTCCATCCCCTACATTTACAGTATACTGTTTATACCGTCTTTACACTAAATCCTATCAAGTTTGTATAAAGGTGGAATTCAGCAAATGCATCTAAGGATCATTAACATCTGCCCATGAACACTGTAGCTACTGTCCAACAAAGTGCTTTACTTTAAATCCATCAAACATATTTCAACCACCATTTAAATAACACAAAGTTAGCATAGCTCAGATTATCATATTTTTTTTGTTGCAGAATATGACCCCCCCCCATTATTTTACATCATAAACAGATTCAATATCTGATTTAACACATTCTCTTTAGGCTTTCAGTTTATTAAGAAAATGTGTTAAATCACATTGGGCAGTCCTTTCTTTCTCCATCTCTGAGAGAAGTGAGCTTTCAACGTTACTCCCTTTAAGCTCGGTCTTCTTCTGCAGCGCCAGCTAGATGCTAAAGAATAGAGGCCACAACTTACAGACAACTGCACAATCGGGTGTTGAGCCAAAAAACAAAACCCAAAAGGAATCACCAGCTACACCATTAGGATTGCCTTATTGTTCAGGCTGAATCGGTTTGAAGGCCTGCATATACTGTATATATATTTTTAAAATCTGTCTCAGTGGGTCAACCACTGGATCTACCCAAAGGTGTCATATACTCCATAATGCCTCAGCAAACTGTGTTTAAAGTCCACTAAATAAACCACCTCTTTATTTAAAATGGCTCATCTGCAAAAAAGAAAAAAATAAGGCATGCAACACCATCAAATAATAACTCTGATCAAATGTGTTAAAACTAAAGTAACAAGCCTGTTTTTAAAATTTAAGGAGTAGAAAGTTTTGACATTTGTGTAAAAATGCTGGGAGTAGATGCTCAAATGAAGCTTTTTATGTACAAGTCTTCCTATGATTTCTATCCAGGCATGCCACAGAATATAAAAAAAAATGTAAAAATCTTTATTGTGCTTTCATACATGTTCTAGCATTTGACACATTAATTCTTATGAACCTTTTTGCATGTTGTGTTGCATGTTGAGTTGCATGATGCAATCTACTATAAGGCTCTCTGCACAATCTTGAAACAAGTGTCCTTCACTGATCACAGAGCAGGCTGCTCTCAGGGCTCTTGGCGTCCACGTCTCCCCAGTAGGGCAGGATGAAGGGCAGGTCAGCCACACGGCTCTCCAGCAGCCTCCACAGATGCTGGGCCACAAACTGGTTTCCTTTCTCTGAGAGATGCAGCCCATCAGACAGGTAGACCGTGTAGTCCTGTACAAAAGATGATAAAATAAGACATCTGAGGCCAAAAGACCTGAAACCAGAAACACTGTATACAGGAATACAAGATCATATCAGATTTTAAAAAAGGAAATCACAGTGAGTGCATAAAAAATTATATACATTATAATATTGATTGGCAATATTAAAATTAACCGTTTAATACCAGAAAATCTGACAAAATAATGAAATTATAATAAAAAAATGTTTGTTATTCATTTGAGAAAGCATTTGTTTTTTTATGTTATGGATCTCATTGGATTACTGCAGCACCTGAATGCCAAAAGCCTCAATATCAGCAACAAACAGCAGCTAGAAGTATTGATCCTCACCTGTCCATCTTTTTGCATGAGTGTCCAGAGATCCAGGACGTCTACACCACACTGACCAGCAGCTTCGACACACGCCTGTGCATACTGCCCCGCTACAGAGTTGTGGCGATTGAGAGGACATCCTGCAGGAGACGCAAAGGGATGCTCAGGATCTGCGTAGGACTGGGTGTGTAAAAAGACAGGAATGAAGAAGGAGAAAAGCTCCTGTTACCTTTAAGAATGCACTCCTTCTCCCAAGATGGCTCATGCAAGGGGGGAGGTGTGATGAATATAACGCTGTCAGCAGTTACACCAGCAGAGGCCAGAAACCTGGTCATCTCCTTCAGGTTCTCAGAATACTCGTGCACAGGCACATGCTGCTGGCTCTTACCTGTAAACAAGGAGATGATAATATACAGACACATTTATTAATAAAAATATGTCATAAAAATTCATTTAAGGCTGTGGCACTTGCAATTGAGACATTATAATAAACATCCAGCAGTCTCTTGTCATCACAAAAAAAAATGTTCCCAGCAGTCATTAATGTATAATAAGAACAGCGGAGAAATGAGGATTCATCCGTGAGGAGAGCCGGTGACTTTTTTAAAAAAATCCAGCAATAAATCCAGCTGTCCAAGCCAATATGGTCTGTGATGTCTTGACTACCAGTCATGACATTGTTGGAAACTCTCAAGATGCCAATAAACATCCACTGGCCACCAGAGATGGGCAATAACGCGTTACTGTAATCAGATTACTTTTTTCAAGTAACGAGTAAAGTAAGGGATTACTATTGCAAAAACAGTAATTAGATTACCGTTACTTTCCCGTAGGAACGCTGCGTTACTAAAACCGTGATTTTTTTTTTTTGCAAGAATGTGTCATGACAGTGACGTAAGCGAGTGCGACGTTCGT
This sequence comes from Aulonocara stuartgranti, assembly GCF_965226115.1. Lineage (NCBI taxonomy): Eukaryota > Metazoa > Chordata > Actinopteri > Cichliformes > Cichlidae > Aulonocara > Aulonocara stuartgranti. Next base: position 3,990,367 of record NC_138955.1, on the reverse strand, counting down.
GGCAATCAGCTATGTGCAGATAATATATGGAGTGCAGGAGAGAGTATGAGCGTGCAGCGTTTAAAGCGCAGAAGTACTGACCTTACTTTGAGTTTGATTCTGTAAAAAGTGACAAAAACATTAGCGCCCGCTGTTCACTGCGTGTGAAGAAAACTTCTTTTTACAGCGAAAAAAACCCTAAACTTCCAAGCAAGCACCGAGTGCGCAACGACGGAGCGGGAAATTCACAGAGAAACTCGCGGATTCTTCCACTGACCACTGCGGCTCACCTGCACCAGGGCAAACCTCCGCCTGCTTTACAGGTGAAAATAGAGCAAAAGGACTGCTGAGTCTTTGATTTTATTTATTTGCTGCTGTGTTTCACTTGCATTTATTTGAAAGACTGAGTGTAAACACAAAAAATATTTTATTTTATGTGCTGGAATGTGTAGAAAATAGGTTTAAATGTTAAACTAATTTCTTCCGGTCAGAGAATGTTGCATTTAATTTAATTTTTGCTTGATGCATAAAGTTAAAAGATTAAAACTAATAAAACAAGTTTTAAAAAGAGACTTTTCCATTTGATTACATTTTGTATGATGGATTATGTAGAAAAAGTAGAATTGGGCTGAGAGATCTATCGCTTTATCACCTATTCAGGTTGTAAATCATGTTTTTAAAAAGTAAGCAAGTAAGTAAGTAATTAATTACTTTGAAAATAAGTAATCAGTAAAGTAACGGGATTACTTTTGGGGGGAAGTAATCAGTAATTAAGTACTGATTACTTTTTTCAAGTAACTTGACCAGCACTAGGTATACCTGTTTGTTAACACAAATATCTAATCGCCCGATCACAGCAGTTTAGCGCATATAGACACGTAGACATGGTGAAGATGACCTGCTGAAGTTCAAACTGAGCATTGAAATAGGAGAAAAAGTGATTTAAGTGGCATAGTTGTTGGTGATAGATGGGCTGCTCTCAGTTTTTCAACCTGCATACAACTACGTTGTCCAGACTAGCCTCTCTGAATGCGTGAACCTTGAAGCGGATGGGTTACAGCAACAGAAGACCACACCGGGTACAACTGCTGTCCGGTAAGAACAGGAAACTGAGGAAACTGCAGACTGAACGCCACAATGCCCAGATTGTCTCAAACTGGCTTGTTGAACATGACAGTGAGTTCACTGAACTTATACGGCCTCCACAATCGGAAGATCTCAAACCGATAGAGGGCCTTTGGAATGTGGTGGAATATGAGATTCACATCATGGATGTGCAGCAGGTCTATGATGCTATCATGTCAACATAGCCAAAAATCTCTGAGAAATGTTTCCAGCACTTGAATCTATGCCATAAAGAACTAAGACAGGCCTAAAAGCTAAAGGTGGTCTAAAGTGGCACTAGCAATCCGTACCTAATAAAATGGCCTGTGAATGGAATCTCTGTCAGGCCGATTCTGGCCCTCCAGGCCTTATGTTAGACACCCCTGGTGTAGATCACTGCAAATGTGCAAGTATTTGTTAAATTATAACAAGAGTGAGCATGCTCCAGTGAAGCTGTACCTTCCAATGCACTGTCATTGGCTCCGAAGAAAATGGTAACTGCTTCTATCTTGCTGTCTGCTGAATTTTCAGGGTTTATGAGGCGAGGAAGAACAATCTTGCCCCATCTGGAGTTATAGCCGGACAGTCCTCTGTTTATAACATCACATTTTCTAAAGGCAAAATAAAATCGCAGATACAGAGATCAGTCACATTAAGCAACTGCTGCATAACACAAGCACAATTTCTCTTAGAAGAAGTGTGTATTTTTACCTGTTTGGAAGTCAGAGCTATTATGAAGGGAATGCAATTTAAATGGAACTACACACCTTGCAAGTTTATCGGCAATTTCTGCTCCCCACCCATTGGGTTGAAATGAAACCTGAAAGAATCAACAGCACCGATTAATTATTTCCACACTAACAGTCAAAGTGGACAGTGATTGAGCAGACAAATAGTAAAATAGATTAAAGTGTAAACACTATCTAACCTGTGTGATGGAGTCCCCAAATAAAATAACTTTAGGCCAAATGATTGACGTGAACTTGGACATGGTGAAGCCAAGCCGGTTCCTAAAGAAAGGAAAGAGAAACGTCAGATTTTATAGGTAAAGCTTGCACATCAAATGCATTGTTTACACTGTAAACTCAGTTTCCGAGACGCGTTAAAAGTGTTTGCACAACAACTCATTAGAATTTATATTTTCAATCCACAAATTACCCAGTAGCCTTGGAAGAAGAAGGAAGGAAGGAATAAATAAGGAAATGTCTTCCGCACTTTTTAATGCTGATGGGGCTTTTATTTTGAAGGTTTCCGGAGTACGTTTTCCCCTTCCGCCTTGTTGTGTCACATCAAAAATCTTCCGTGCGAGCTGCAGAGTCTTGTGTGGATTCTTCAAAGGTCCAGCTAATAAATGAAGGTTAGCTCCAGCTATTATCAAGATTTTCAAATAGCAAAAAACAGATAGTTTAAATTTATACTCCTTGGTACTGTTTTGGACAAATTTAGCTCCAGATAAAAAGGAACTGTGATGGAATTCAAGCTAGCGTCAGCTGTACGTTACATTCATCCGCGGTAAACTTAACTACACGTGAAAAATGGATGAAACCCCCCCAACTCCTTTCATATAATCACTATTTATTAATGTCTAAACGCTTAATTGAAGATAGTGTATTTTTATCCTTTAATGCCCTCTTATATGGGCTTAGTTAGCACTACGGGCATGACACTGTCAAATTCCACTGACTATGATCTCCAACCACAGATTGTATTTGTAGTTTCCAACCTGACGAACCTGAGTCTCAGATAAACACAGCAATGAAACGGCCTGACACAACAGATGCGTCTATTAATAAGACTTGTGTTAGGATTAGGTGTTGGAAGGTGATGGGCTGGGATAAAGTCAGGGTTTTCCCTGCATATTAAAAATGGTATTATTAACAATATCATTAAACATTTTTTTTACGTGAAGTTTACTCAAACTTAAATATATTTTTGTTTATAAAATTCCCTAAAGTAAGTAGGAAATTGAAAGACTGTTGTAATATAAGATAACATAGGCTTTGCGTAACAACATGCAGACCAGCTGTGGCTACAAAGGCTTGTTTTGCTGTTAAAATATTCCCAAGATGCCTATGTTTAATGTCCTCTTTGTGTCCTTAACAGCAATGTTGCGGCGTCCCAAGCCAACTGACTCAGAGGCAGACCTCCTGAGAGAGCAGGAGCACTTTCTCACTTCAGGCGCTCCCTCTGCCGCCAGTGTTGTCCGCCGCCCTGACAAGAGGAGAGGAGAAGCTGGAGAGGGAGAAGGGCGGAGTGGGGAGAATGAAGGGAGCCAGAGGGATGTGGTCACCATTGAAGGTTACAGATGACACAGATTTTTCACAAGAGCATATTGTGTTTTAAAACTTTTCTGATTTTAACTTTTTGGGGTCTCTTGTGTAAGTAGTTAAAGCTCAGCTGTTCTCTTAAATGCAGATCTTCCAGATCAGCTCCCTTCTCTGACCCCAGCCCCTCCTAAGAAGTCTCGCTTTAAAGCGAGTCGTGTCACCTTTGAGGATGAGGATGCCGAGGAAAGGCTGGACAGACACGACACTCACATCAGTGCCGTTCTCTCCAGAATTGTTGTAAGTGGAAGCTTCTTGTCTGTTCTCAGTTAGACTTGTTTAATGTCTTGTTTGGTGTATCCATAGTTTGGGATTCTTTTAGTTATTTATTTTACGTATGTGTATTTTTTTTGTGTCAAGGAGAGAGATACCAGCTCCACTCCAATATCTCTACCAGCATTTACAGGCATGGCTTTCCCCAAAGTGCTGCACCGCTCAGAAACCAGCAATCAGGTAAAGGTCAATAATATTATCTCTTCTTTAAATTTTAAAATTTCTTATCAGCCACTATAGATTCATAATCAGTTATTATATTTATTGCAGTAAGTCACCCCCTCTTCGTACGATGGCATGCTATTTTTGCATTCATTTGGTGTCGTGTGAAATAATCCTGGTTTTTTTGTTTTGTTTTTTTTTGTTCCCTCCCTGCAGGCACCTCTGTCATCAGCTGGAGGAAAGAAGAGCATCTTTGCTCGTCAGATTGCTGCCCAGAAACTAAAAGAGTGCAAGACAACATTACATAGTTTATCTGAAGCTGCTCCAACCCCAGAAACTACTATGGATACAGATCAGTGTGATGCTGCAGGTGGGGTTAACCATTAATATCACAAATGCAACACAGGTCTCAGTTTATTTGTGTGTTTTCGAAGAATTTAGGAATTACATATTTTCAGCAGTAGTAACACTTTCTGAAAAATATTTTTCCTCCCTTCTATACCATCCTCTTCGTCTCTCTGTTCAGTAGAACCAGCAGCAGTCTCCGGTCCCAGGTTGGTGTCCGGGCAGGGGCTTCAGGGTCCCGATAGCTCAGGAGAGACCATGAGGATCCACATGGAAAACCAGGCCAAGCTCCAAGCCATGTCCCAGTCTGAGATACTCGAGGAGCAGAAGAAGCTCTTGTTTCAGCTCGGTAGGCATTGATGTTGTCGGCAGGATCTTTTCTTTATAATGCACGTTATAATTAAGATGTGATGGGGTGGATTTTCTATCCATTTAGATGTACTAGTCACGTACATCACACTTTTTTTTATCACCATTTCTGTACAGCATGTAATGCAGTTATTTTTGCTTCTCAGATCCTAGACTGGTGGACTTTGTTAGATCTCGCAAAGCACAGAGCGTCCCATCCTTTCCCTCCCCATCCAAACACCCCAAGGACAAAAGTGGCACAGAAGATCCTCCAGTTCAGGATGTGAGCAGAGAGTCAGGCTCCTGCAGTGCTGCAGTGTTGTGTCAGAAACCCCAAGAGGTGAAGATGGAAGGAGAGGAGGAGGAGCTGTCAGCGCCACCACCTGCTGTGACGGGTATGATTTATTCAAATTCAACACCAGTTTCTGCTCTCTGCTGCTGGTGATTAAGATGAAAGTTAGATTCTAATATATGTGGATGATGTTGTTATTAAGTGTGCCTATGCAATAGCACACTTTCACATTGTTCCTGTGCCTGCTTTCCTGGTAAGATTGAATCCTCATTTCTGGGATCTTAAATTTGCTTAAGGAGACCAATTTTATCCACTTTTTAAAGAGACGATGACACTTAGCTGTTAACCAGCATTCCCTCACTTCCCGGTCAAATATCTTCTTCTCATTTCTGCACGCTTTTCCGCTCTCGTACTTGTCCATCCTCTCACTGTGTAACTTAATGTCAGATGTAGTTGCTGCATGGCTAAAACTGATTCATATCTCCATTTGGAGTGATAGAAGCCTCTCTTTGAAGTTTTATTTCAGAAAATGCAAAAATCAACTTCACCCCTTAATTTGTTGCTTATACATCACACGAACCCCCCAAAAAGTTAGAACTTCATTATGTTATTCTGTCCCGCTTGCATTGGCTACAATTAATAGCCAGATTGTTTAAGCTTCTAGTCACGTTTAATGAGTGCTGAGGTTTTTGCAGCAGATGCAGCTTCTAAAATTGTTTGGAGAAGTTGTTTTTGGCTAACTAATTGTCATTTTCATTTACAATGCTACGCTGTTTTTACCACAATGGATGCATCTGTGAATACAGAGGAGGATCTGCCAGTGAAGCCTCAGAAGGAATGGGTCCACATGGATAAGCTGGAGCCGGAGAAGTTGGAGTGGTTGAGAGACTTGCCTGAACCCAGAAGGAAAGGAACCAAGAAAGTAAGATCTGGTATTTGACTTGCAAGTAATGAAAGATCTAGTTAAAATTCTGTATTTTATTCAACACTTTCCGTTGTTTTTGTGTGTCCTGATAGGCCATGCAGGCTCGTTTTGACTTCGCGGGGACTTTAATTCCGCCCACTGAGGATCTGCCAACGCACCTGGGCCTCCACCACCATGGAGAGGAGCCTGAGGTCAGTCAGCACAAAGTCACAACAAAAAGACAACTTTACCTCCTTAAAATTGGAGTGATGCTTTTATAAAATGACAACAATGTCAAGTTCCAGTTGACTCCTTGGTAGAACACAGTAGAACCTACTGGATTGTGCGTGTAGATTAAATATCACAACCTGTGGCTTAATTTTAAGTTTATGTCATGTTTTTTTACTGAAGTACAAAAACAAGACTGCAGAGGATTTAAATAAGATTGAGGTTTGTAGTGAAACACACTTTGAGAGCTCAGTAAGAGTAGAAAAGCACTAATAAGTACCTATCCATTCACTGTTTATCTGTAAGTTTTCTCTGTTATTATTCAGTCTGATTGATCCCATCAGACTCAATTTCTGTCTCATTCATTTAAATTCAGTTCTTCTCATATCTGCACCTGTAAAAATGTATAAACTCTTATCATGAGATCTCATCTTGACATTTGTCCCCAGCGGGCAGGTTATTCCCTGCAGGAACTCTTCCTGCTGTCTCGGAGTCAGGTCATCCAGCAGAGGACGCTGTCGCTCAACACTCTGGCGAACATCCTCTCAAAGGTACCAGAACCTAGACGCATGAAGTTCCACTCTTAGCTTTAAGAAGCGTGCCTCTGTCATGTTGCTGGATTTTTTTCTTCTTCTTCTTTTTTTTTTTTTGCAGGCGTGTGCTGGGGAATACGTGTCAGTTCTGAAAGGCAGCGTGACGTCTACTCTGCTCGACGCCGGCCTGCTCTTTCTGCTCCGCTTTGCATTGGACGATAGTGTGGAGGGAGTGATGTCTGCAGCTGTGCACGCTCTTAAAGCACTGCTTGTGTGTGCAGAAGATGAAGTAAGATTATAAAGCATAAAGCCAAATATTGCAATAGTAATATAATAAAAATAATAATAATAATAATTGTTTAACCTGCACTAATTTACTCTTTGTAATTTTCTATATGCACTATTTGAAAAAAGCAAATAAATAAATACAAATATCACAGAAATTTGTCCTCATACTGAGGACTAATATAAAGAAAGAACTATATCATGTAAAACTCAAAGCTTTATTTCGATGATTTGTGCATAAACAGCACAGCATTGACTCATTATCGGATAATATCTTTTAAAACACATCAGCTGAATAGAATAGAATACACTGTTCCTTTACTGTAAATGAGTACAAGTGTCTGAAACCCCAGTCAAGTTCCTCTTACAAATGAGTTCCCTCACTCAGGAGTGTCTGGACTGCACTTTTTCCTGGTTTCGCGGTCTGTCTTCCTTCCCCCTGCTGCCATCTGCTCAGGAGGAAGAAGATGAGGAGGATGAAGGGCTGGATGAAAGTATGAAGGAGACGGCGAAGGAGAAAGAAGAGAGGAAGAGCGATCATGAAGTGGCCAGACAGGATGCTGTCAAGGTGAAGATCTCAATATCCCTTTTTTTTTGCATTCTACATGTTGCCTTCGTGACCTGTGGATGGAAACTGATCAAAGGTTTCTGATTTCAGGGTTTGTTAAAAATGAAACTGCTCCCCAGGCTGCGTTACATTCTCGAGGTGGTCCGACCGTCACCTCGGGTGGTTCAGGATGTCCTGGAGATCCTGACTCGCATTGCTAGGCATTCCTCCTCATCTGCTACGCAGGTAACAACAGCAACTTTTTAACAACTGAGAAGTCTTTAAACTCAAAGTCCTTCATAGCTGAAATACCTCTTGGTGTATCCCATTCTCAGGTGTTGGATTGTCCTCGTCTGATGGAGACAGTAATGTCAGAGTTTCTTCCCACTTCCTGGTCACCATCATCTCAGTCCATTTATGGACTTCCACTTTCCAGCGCAATGAAGCTTCTAAGAGTTTTGGCTACCTCTGGTAGACATGCCTGTGCAAGACTGGTAAAATCAATAAGTGTAATTTTTTAACTGCAAAGATACTCGAGTAATGAGATTTATAATGCATTGATTCTGCAAGCTGCCAGTCCAGGGGCCGACTTTTAAGACAAAAGCTATAAAAACAGTGTTTACCGTTACTTATGATGTATTCCTGTTTTTAATATTAGTAGCAAACATGTTTTTGGAGGCTCATCAGTGTACTGTAGTGGGAAAACACATTTGGCTTGCACTCAAAAGATCCCTGGTTTGAGACCAGTGGTTATAAGCTAGTGTGCTCCTAGTACCAGTCCTAACCAGGATAAATGGGAGGGTTGCATCAGAAAGGTGTAAAATCTGTGCCAAATAAACATCCTCTGTGGAGACCGCTGGAAAGAAGGGTAATCGGTGTTGTGCCTTCTTTTTTGGCCTTTCCAGTTAAACTCTCTGGGAGCGAGTGAGCGATTGTCTCATCTCCTGAGTGCAGAGCCCAACGAGCTGCTGCTGGAGCCGACCGAGTCCCTCAGGATCACCACAGAGGCCTACAGGCTGTGGGCCGTAGCAGCCGGCTATGGACAGGCGTGCAAATTATACATGTAAGTTATAATGTGAGAGCGATTACTGCCACATTTCTTAACACAGTTATATTTGTCATATTTAAAAAAATGTTGCTATGTTGATGCACTAGTGAGAAAATAGAATCAAATGTAAACAATTAATGTCTGTATCTACACTGAGATAGAAAATTTGCAAATGATTCTATCAGGAATTTGCACATTTACTTTATGATGAGCCAACAGCCTGCTAGATAAAGGGTCCCTTACCAGTTTATATTGTATGTGGCTCCCTTCGCGCTCTGTCCAAACGTAAGAGCCAGGCTCTCCTCTTCACTCACAGTGAGTATTTAATTGCTTTGATTTGCTGTGTTTTCCCACAGAGACCTGTATCCAGCCTTAGTGACAGCACTGCAGTCTGTTCACAGACTTCCACCTGCCTCAGATCCTCTGCAACCTCTGCAGCTCCAGCGGTTTTTGGCTCTGCTTTCTCTGCTCACGCAAGTTACACACACAGCTGGCTGCCATCAGGAGCTCCAGGCTGGGATGGTCAGGTACAGATCAATGAAGCCATTCTGCTAGAGAATCTGGAGGAAGCAGTGTTGGCTTGAACGCTCTGATCTTACATGTCAGTTCCTCTGCTTTCACTGCAGCTCCGGTGGAGAAGAGTGCCCTCCCCCTCCTCCTGTATCTTGGGGTCATGTCACAGGGTTGCAGACATCCTTAATGGGGCATTTGAAGGGTTTTATTAAGAACCTCGATGATCCACTTCAGAAAGACGGCAGCCTCACTCTGATACCAGTTTACCTTGTTTACCTAGAAGCGTACTACCATCAGCTCTCCAGACAGGTATTTCCTGCCTTTCCCTTCCATAAATGAGATGTTTCATATTTATTGTTACTTATGCTAAGTTAAAATTTGATGTCATGTGATTTCCCAGCTGGCGAGTGGTCATCGTGTATCCTTCCTTCTGCACGCTCAGTTTAAGCAACAGTGAGAATGCAGCTAATTATGTCCTGTTGTGCGCTACATGTGACAAAGAGGAACTTGAGGATTATCTTGTTCGCTGTTTACGTCTCAAATTCCTTGAAACTGATGAACATGTTGCTCCACAGAACTGTTTCAAGCCCGTGGAGACTCTTCAAGAGCTCGAGCTGCTGACATCTGATGCTCTTCTCCCTCTGATGTCTCACAGTGTTGTGCAAGGCCTGATAAAGAATCTCAAGTATGTCTGAAAACAGATGGCAATTTAGCCTTTTTTCCACAAAATTTGTGTTTGAGTTGAACCTTTAACATCATTCATTATTATTTAAAAAAAAAAAAAAGTTGGGGGCAGGGATAGCTCAGTAGGTAGAGTGGTGGCCCCATGATCGGAAGGTCGGGGGTTCGACTCCACTGAACGGCTACCCTGAGGTACCCCTGAGCAAGGTACCGTCCCTGCACACTGCTCCCCGGGCGCTGCATTGGTGGCTGCCCACTGCTTCACTGGGTGAATGGGTTAAATGCAGAGGAACTATTTCCCTATGGGGACTAACACATACACATTATAACAGCACAGTTTAATGTTTTTTTCCACACCAGGTCTTCCTCTGTAGTGTGTAATGCTCAGGCTATACCTCTGGGCCCAGAAATCACTAATAACCTCCCTGGATTGGCGTGCATGGGATGGAGGAATCGTCCGGGGCTGGTTGCTCCCAGCTCCCCTTTCCCTCTTCTGACTGGACTGGGGCTCCTATTGGAGACGATCACAGGGATCCATAAAGGCCTCAGCAGCAAGGTAGGACTGACTGTCCTTGGGGTGTTTTTATTTTGTTGTTGTTTGCTGGTTTTATACATTTTCTGCTTCGTTTATGTCCAACCAAAACATAGAACTAATGAGTAAAGCATGTGGACTCTCCTTGTAATGAAGGTATGGGTACTCTTTGCACTCTGGGGCACATTGTTAGGTACACCTTTGTAGTATGAGGTTAGATTCCCTTTTTGCCTTCAGAACTTTTGCCTTAATTGTTTGTGGCAATGATTCAACGAGGTGCTGGAAACATTCCTCTAAGGTTTTGGTAAATATTGACATGATAGCATCACACACATTTTTTTGGCTGAACATGATGACCACATCCCATAGCTGCTCTATTGGATTAGGATCCGCTAACTATGGAGGTCATCTGAGTACAGTGAGCTCAGCTGATACTAAGGGGCCCACTATCACCACCCTGAGTCATTGATACAAGGCAGGATGGATCCATGATTTAGGTTTTTATTTCAAATTCTGACTGAATGTCGCAGCAGAAATCAAGACTTATTGTTTTCTAATCTTTTGTTCAGTTGTGGTGAGTCCACATGGCTTGTAGTGTTAATTTTCTCTTCTTAGCTGACAGGCTTCGAGGCTCGATATGTTGTGCACTGAGAGATGCTCTTCTGCATGCTTTAAATGTATGCATCCATCTGGCAGTAACGGCCATGCCGTGTCATTCTGATGCTCAGCTTGAATTTTAAGAGGTCGTCTTGACCTCAACGTCGTGCCTAAATGCTGCCATGTGATTGGCTGATCGTATATTTAGATGTCCCCGCTCTCACTCACTAGTTCACCGGACTGCTTCTGTCGGAGCCTGTGACTGGTTACCTGCGCAGCTGCAGTCAGGCTACACCCAGCCTGTCTCACACCAAGGCTTGGCTTCTACGTCACGAACACCACCTCCTCTACCTGCTGCTGCGACTGGCTCACAGACTGGTACGTCCACTCCATCTTTAATGTTGAGCTCAGTTTAGCCATGTTATACAGTATTTTAAACCATTTTTCTTTCAGGCTTTAGTTTCCTTCTTATGCCGCAGCTTGTATGATTCCTGGCTAGTTCATTTATTTTTGCCTTGTATGGAATGAAAATGGGTGCAGCCCTTTTCTACTTGATTTTGGTGTTTTGAGCATAAGATCAGATTTTATCTGCTCACTTGTTGATGTTTAATTATTTATTTTAACCTAATCATGTTATTTTTTCCCCTCTGTTTTACCTCTCTCAGGTTCCCCTCGACTCAGAAATAGCAAAACATGCCTCACTTTACCACCAGGTGGCGCTAGTTGTACTGCCTTGGTTATTGCCAGGCAGTGAATACCTGGTACATGAACTGCTCTCCACCATTGTCTTCAGCAAGGACTTTATATCGTATGTTTACCTTTAATCAGTTTAATCTGAGATAAGTGAAGCACCTACAATATTACTCTAAAGTGCCTGAATTTTTATAATTACTTTTTATTTTGATAGTTTGTCTAAATCGATGTTTAAATTAGTGCCTCAAAAATGTGACTGATGGTTGTCCTCTAATTTTGCTAACGACATTATATATAAAATTTAATTTCTTTGAAATAAGATTAAATGAACAAATGACCCATTTCCATCAAAAATTTCTCGTTCTGTTTCTTCGCTTATTAAATTATCAGGGTGTTTATGTCTGTTTCTTTGATTTCCAGAGAAGGACACAGTGGAGGACCTGAGGCTGTGGAGCTGGGGGAGCTGAAGCTTCATGAGGAAACACAAAAGGACACCTCTCCCTCTCTCCAGACTGTCGGGGCTCTCCTGAGAGAAGCCTGTGTCCAGCTGCCATCCATACGAGGTTGCTTCCTCACTCACCTGGCCCACCTGGAGTCGTCTGTAATAGTGTCCAGAGATGCTCTCCTGGGCCACAACCCCTGGATCAAAAGTCATCTCTTGCCAGAGCTCACAGGTCCCATCCTGCCATCTGATTGGCCTTTCCTTCCACTTCTCAGCCTGTATGAGCAATCGGGGGTGTCTGATGGTGGAGGGCTGGCAGTGGAGGAGCTTCCTCAGGGGGCTCTGCAGGCTGTGACTCACTGTCTGCAGTGGTTGCTGCTGCTGGAGGTCTGGAGGGAGGAAGCGCTAAAGGTATTCAAACAAGTCAAGTCAGTTGCCCGTCTGAATTTTCTCAGAGGGCTTTGGTGTCAAGTCTCAGCGGAGACCACATAGAAATCTGATTATTAACACATTTAATTAATAGGCAATTTTGTGGGGTTGTTGTACATATAAATGGAAAAGTTTTATATATTCCATGTCAGCCAACAAAATGTATATCAGTAACAGCAGAACTGATCCATTATATAATAATATAACTAGTACATGCACATACTACTGAATTGTTTGGCCTGTTTGGCAAACTGATGTACTTAATCACATTTAAAAAATGAAAACATAGATGTGGTAGATGCTGTTGTTTGTCGTTTAGCTCGTGCCATTTTGGCTTTTATGTGAGGTCATCGCTAGGCTTGTATGATGCAACTTCTGGTCATATAACACAGATGTTATTGTCATGAAATGAAAACAGAAGGATGCCTTCATAAGAGGTTGCAGGTCCATCGAGGCTAAAAACACGTCCTGTTAGTCTGTTACTAGTTGGTTGCCAGGCAGCGTGATGGTGGCGTAATGTATCATGCATAGTTCAACTTTTTTGTATATAAATTAGTTATTTTCAGGAAATAAAAATGATATGAAGCTTTTATAAGTTGTTACAGGTCCATAATTGCTAAATATAGGCCATTTCAGTTCATTGCTAGGCAGTTGCTAAGCAACATAATGACACCTTTAATATATGATATAGATAGGAACCTTCAAGCGCCACAAATGCACCTGTATACCAAGTTTGGTTGCTCAACTCCAGATGGTGTGGGAGGAGTTTATGGACAGAGACAAACAAGCACACTAATTTTTTTGTGCGTGAGATAGTGAGATGCTGTCATAGTAACACTTTAGAAAGAGGCAGAGGGGTGGTAGAGAGGGGAAGGCAGAGTTAGAGGCCATGATAAACGTTCGCTGTATTCATTCTGGAGTCACCGAGTGTCTGAATATGTGACTTCTTTTGGTATGTGCTTGTTTTACTCTATAGAAACTGATGTAGGATGTCTGACGTGCTTGCTGTGTTAGGTGACTAGCAGGCGCAGTTATCCAAAATCTATAACTTTTACTTCATATTCTCCTTTCACAGTAAATCAAATGTCAATTATTTGTCAGTTTATTAGTGCTAGTCTTAAAATATAGTTCACATATATTTTAAGATAGTTCACAATTTTCATAGAGAAGTACTTTGTACATGCAATGGAGTTACAAAGAAAACCTACACCCTTCAGATGTTTCTTCTGTAGATCTGTTTCCTTATCACATAAATTGATTGCTTCTGTGTCATGCTGTAGGTGGTCCTCCCTGTCGCCAAGTTCGCCCGCCTGTCCTGTGTGTTCCTCTGTTCCAGTGACTTGTTCCTGGAGAGACCCGTTCAGAGGCTGACCTGGGGTCTGTTCAGACTGCTCACCAGGTCTGATATGACACATTTAGCTTTTTCTTTTACACCAACTAATCTCTAAAAGTTAACAGTGACCCTTCATTTTCAGGAGCACCAAGCTGGACTCTTTGGACCTGAACGTCCCTCCTCCAGGTCTGGCCTCATTCCAGGACTTGTATTCAGCCCTTGTGTCCCAGTATGAAGCTGTGTCTTTTGGAGACCGGCTGTTTGGTTGCTGGGTCCTCTTGCCCCTGCAGAGGAGGTACAGCACCACCATGAGGCTGGCGGTGTTTGGCGAGCACGTGGGGATGCTGAGGTCTCTGGGGGTCACTCTAGAACAGGTAACGATGATGGCGTAATGATCTCTGTTGAAGTGATTTTTCCACTTCCTGTTATAATAAGTTATTTATTGTTTATATGTCTGTCTTGTCATTTGAAGCTGTCCATTCCTATCGAGAGGTTCACCTCCCCACCTGAAGATTCCCTCCCTCTCCTCCGTCTCTACTTCCGCTCTTTGGTAACTGGGACTTTGAAGCGCTCCTGGTGTCCTGTCTTATATGTGGCTGCTTTGTCTCACGTGAACTCCTTCATCTTCTCTCAGGATGCTGCTGCACAGGTACAGCAACACTTGACACACTGAGCACTGAGTTGCTCTGCTTTATCTGAATGTTTTAGGTGTGCATTCATATTAAGATTGTCCTTTGTATCAATGGCAGTGAAAGCTAAACCCGGCTGCCACATGTCCTGCAGCTGCTCTGAATAGACCCTGGGTTTGTGGGAACAGCTTCTACATCTGCTTTTGTACATTTTTGGATCAAAAAGGAGCTTGTTGGGTGAAAGTCTTGACAATTTGACAAATGCACAAAACCAGTCCTCATATTATTTCTATTTATTCATGGGTTTGTAACTTTGAATTGGCTGCAAGCGTTTGAAGTTAAAATGAGAAACACATCATATTTGCTCAATTCACAAAGGCATTATTTTAGAGGGGTGAAGCTGAAAACATTCATACGTGCAGTGGAGCAGCATTAAACACGGAGACATAAAGTGCACGAGCCAGGCTTTGATCTTTAATTCCCTTGTTCTTTTCCAGGAGGTTGAAACCGCTCGACACAGTATGTTGAGGAAGATCTACTACCTGACTGACGAGGTACTCCTCTCCTTTTAGCATGCACTGGTAGTTTTCCTGCTCTCTTTCTGCCTCTGGTCTTTACATGCTGTGTTCATTGATTACTCATTCTCCCCCCTTGCCTCTCTGCTTCTTGATGATTTAGTTATTACAGTCTTGCTAAACTCTCACTGTTTTCATTGCGTGCTTTACCAAAGTGGAGCTATTGTGCTCAGTCCTAGCTCCACATTTCTATTCTTGGACTGTACTGGAGTAGATTTGTGTGACTCACAATACAAAATAATCCTTATTTATTTTGTACTGGGCTTTTGCGCAGCCGCTTTAGTTCCTCTTTTAGCTCTCTCCTTCCTCCTTCCATCCATTTAATCCAGCTTTCTTCTGAGTGGCTGCTGCTCACAAACAAAAGATGTAAACAGCAGATTGGTAGGACTTCTGTGCTCAAAGCCAGAGCTCTTATGAGACCAAATTAGAAAACTGTCTGAAGCCGATTGTTTAGAACATTATGAAGTCTGAGCTTTCAGCTCACATACGGTGACCTCACTGTGAGCATGGATGTTTTAAAAGGTTTATATGTATGATAGAAATAGTGAAAAGTACATTAGTTCTTTAAATCCAGGTTTTAAGTAGTGGCCTCACTTCAGTTGAGTGCATTTGCAAAACACTGTTTCATTATAGGCCTGCATGTCCTGCAGTTATATTTAGAAACGTAGTAGGTTTTGAGTTTTGAATGACTTAGTTTTGCACGTTTGTGGAGCTCAATGGGGGCAAATATTTAGTTCTTCTTGGCTTGAAAGGTCAAAAGCTTAAAGATTTATTGTTTTAAACTGATAATATTCAGAGTGTGCAGTGATCGCTGTCTGTTTCCTACTGTCAAGTGGGGATTTTATATTTTTAAACTAGTGCAAATATGGGCTTTGACGTATTTACATGAACGACTAAATCAAACTACGTGTCAGGCAGCGGGTTCAGGAGCAGCAGGAGGAGAGGAATCAGCGTTTGTTTCAGAAATGTGGCAGGGAGCAGGTTGGGTTCAGTTAGCCCTCATCATGGAACAGAAAACTCACTGAGCTCGTCATCTCAGGGTGAACAAATTCTACTAAAGCTGCTTTCTGGAACAAGGCCCTGATTTTCGGGGGAGAGTATGTTGTTAATAAGTACTTTTATTTCCGTAACGGGAAGTGCTGCACTTCATTGACGACAGAAATCCATCTTCAGGGAGGTGATCAATGAAAGATGGTCATTGAGGCAGAGGCATGCGAGGAGCTGTCACTTGTGCACATTTCATACTGTTCTGATTAAGTGCACGTCCAGCCTAGCATGTAAACACCAGGTCCGGTTAAATCACATAGTGTGTAACAGTCAGTATGAAAAAGGAAACGCGTGTGTTTAACCTCAGCTGGTGTCTCTATCCCCCCTGGTAACAGCAGGGTCCACATGGGGCACGAGCATGTCTTGTTGGGAATATCTGGTTCACACAATCACTCCTGCTGCTCCTCTCACATCTTTCTCACTGTCATTCTCTCATTTCCAGGTGTTGAGGAGTCACTTGCTGCTCTTCCGTCTGCCCCAGCATCACTTACAGCTCGGCTTCGACATGTACGAACAGTTGCCTCCCATTAGGGCCAAACGTTTGGAGAGAGTCCTGGGACTGCAGGAGAGCAGTGTTGACAAAGGAGACTGAAAAGAGTGAAAAAAACCTGAAGAAAAATAACAGGGTTGTATTCTCAAAATAGGCTAGGCAGAGGCGAGATGCGGTATTATGAAAGCAGAAGGTGCTGCACCACAGCGAGATGTTCATTTCAAGGCACATGTAGTTGTTTCCGTGGCCCGGTTTTGTGACTAATATGTATAGTTGCAAAAAATGCCACCATGTGTTCCAGGTTCTTAAAAAAATATGGCAGGGCAGTTCTTCCTGCTTCACTAGTGCCTGAAATGATCTTCATTTGTAAATAAAACAGTGATGTTTGAATAAAATATGATGTGTAACCTTTTATCCCATTAAACCTGAGCTCTGAAATTTTTACCTTCTTAATATTAGTATGGATTGAGTTTCACTGTTGACAACAGTTTAATACAGAAACAGTTTGACATTGCTGTTTGTGAAACATCCTGTGTAAATTCAAGGTTCTTTATTTGTCACATGCAAAGAACCTTGAATTTACACAGGATGTTTCATGTCAATGTAAATGTGACATTCACGGGTAACTGCGACTAAAATGAATATAGGATGGAAAGTTCTCCTGCAGTGTTGGTGCTTCTGACTCTGACCACTGGCACTGCCACTAAAATTTTCTGAGTACATCATCTTTAACCTGCCATCCTTTAAAAAACTCACACCCATCACCCTAGGGACCATTCTCAGCCACGCCATAAAAAGACCATATATCCATATCTTATTCCACTTTAAATTAGCCAACCTTGTAAAACTACTTCTCCCTGAAATATTCATGTAAAGTTTTAATTATATTTTCGTTGTTTTAACCCTTCAAATCCCAGTGTTATTACATGAGCGCCCTGTGTTATAAGCCCCAAAAACCAAAAAACGAAACTAAATATTTCCACAAAAAACCAGTTGAAGTAATATGTGATTGTCATTATAAGTAGGCCTTTAGATGGACCAAATATTGGCACCAACATACATTTTGACCTGCCATTATTTTTTTGGTTTAGAAATGGTTTAGAAGACAACCTGTTGTCATCTTATTCATGTAGATCGCCACAGGCAGATAGTGTGTGTGGGTTTGCCCACTTCCCTTGAGCTGAACAATTTGCTAATAAAGCACCAGCAACACAGCTCTGCACAACCATTTCACAAGGACTTTAACCACAAAACAACACTCCTGACAAGGTGTTCAACTTGTGCACATCACAAAGAAACGATAAAGCAACAACTTTTCATACTTTTTGTTTTGAAGTGTTTTGTTCTCACCAATCAAGCTGTGAAAGGATCAGAGGTAATCAGTGGATATCTTTGACATTGGTGCACTTGTTGTGAATGTGAGCAAAAGAAAAGGGGACTATGGATGTGTGCTAGACTAAGAAATGGTTTTCTTGCAAATTTTATTTCTGCCATTATTTTTTTGCATTTTTTTTGCAATTTAAAAATTAAAACTTCAAGGCCCTGAGTCTTCATTGACATCCAAGAAAAGAAGAAAAAATAAAATCATATGATGATAATTTGGGGTTGAAAAATAGCATTTATAATGGAAGTCAATGGGCAGAAAATGGTCCCCAGGGTGATGGGTGTGGGGATTTCTGCTGCTCAGCCATTTTAGGCTGATTTAAGGAATTCACACTGGAATATTAACATTGACAGGTAAAAACTATCCTGTGGCAAGTTTGGTTATATTCCACTGAACACAGTGGAAATGGCAGCCATTTAACACATAGCAGTGGCACAAAAAGGTCCCAAGAAGGCAGGAAGGTTAAAATCTTCTCTTCCTGTTTTGTTACTTGTTTGTAAACATATTTGCATAATTGTGTGTTGCACATAACAATCAACAAGTTTTGGTTTCACGACTTTTTGTGCAACATCTGAAAGAGTAAGTGGTATACCTGCATTTCTGCAATCATCTTTGTGTGAGGTTCCCTTAAAAAGGTCCAGGGGATGAGGGAAAGTAACAAATGGAATTGTTATGGAAATTTTAACAATAACCTGCAACACACCCAGTGAGCTTGATTTGAAGTGGGTGTAATAAACACATTGCAATGTGGAGAGAGCATCCCAGTGAAACACCAGGACCATCTCTGCCTTGTGGCCACTGCCCTTACATCTTATATACAGACACACAGACAAAGAACATTCCCCAAACTCTTACATGTTGGCCCCTCTCACGGGGGGGGGGGGGGGGGTGCTATACCTTCTCCCGCACAGAGAATTCTGACCTTGTTTTCTGCTTAGCCTTCACCTAAGGATTTACATCCCTGATAAGCAGAAGGAGTCTCACTACCTGTTTAATGTCTCCCATTACAATGGCCTCACTGTGTTAACTTTCCACATGCATGTAAAAGAGTGGCAGGAGTGCTCTTACTATGGTAAAGTGAGAAAGTGATATTACTATAACTAATGTGATATAATTAAATATGTGATTAATGCATGAGAAAAGAAATCTGCAACCACAGTATCCAGGTTGAAAAAAAGGAGACAAGGAGGCAAAATGGTTAGATTAAAAAGTTTTATTAATACTTCTATTAATAACTGAGCTGAAAGAGACCGTCAAGCCGCTATCAACATTCAAAGCAACAAACTCCTGTCACCTAAAATGTGGTGAAACGCACAGGAAATGGTGGACTGTAACCTGTTACTCTGCTTAGCTGTGATAGGAGTATCCCACTGCCTGTGTGTGTCTTCTGCATTACAAATTAATCTCTCCACGAAGATGTTGTCTGTCCTCTTGTGCATCTTGGCAATCGGTATTAATATATTGTTTTCATTATTAGGGACATTTTTAAGAGAAGCATCTAAAATATAAATGTAAATTTTACTGCATGTTGTTTTTCCACCCCCCATAGCCTGGACTGGATTCTGTAGCAGTACACAAGTCAACACTGATGATGTGGAGCAGGTGAACTTGGAAATTTCTCTCAGAGAGATACTCCCTACAGTATGTGACAAAATTTGATCCGATTTGATTGATGGCCCTAATCATGACCTTTTGACCTCCCCCCCTCCCCCCGGAAGTGTGTAATTTGATCCCCCTAAGCGTGACGAATTGCATCCGGAGAAGGGAGGGGGGAAACCCCCGGAAGCGCGCCACCTGTTGTTGGAAAAAAAAGAAAATGTCTGGGGACATCTCGGGCCTTCCAAGGTTTGGAGGCCTATCTCCACCCACCACCACTTCCCCTGCCGGTGGCGGACTCCCTCAGGTGTCGGTGCGTTGGTGGTTCTTTGTATCTGGGGGTGGGCGTCCGGGTACACACCGGCTCACTCCTTGGCGGCCGCTTATTGGGGCTCGCTCGGGCCATTTCGGAGGTGGGGTCACTCAGGCACAGCTGGCTGCCGGCGGAGCCCATGGGCGCATCACTGCAACTCCCCCTGGCTTCTGCTCCGCGGCTGCTGAATGAGCCCTCATCTGGGACTCTCCTTAGCTCTTACTGGGACAGTGGCGCGGCTGCCCCTCTGTGGGTCTTCCTTGGTCTCTTGTGTTCTGGGGGCCTCTGGATGTCTGGAGTTTTGATCTCCTCCATACCTGCTTGATACCGTAAAGGACAGGGCTGTGGCTCCCCACACTCCCTAGCAGATCATTACATGGAGAAACCTTTGGAATGCAAGCATGCTGATCCACACAGGTATGCACACAGGTGTACACATGGGTATTCAAGACGCGGACTAAAGCTTTCTTGGCTGCTGCCTCAAAGCACATTGTGCGCTGTCTATCTTGCGTGCTGAACAATATCGTCTATTATTTAGTAACTATTGATATCTATGACTAGCTAGTTTATTGTGATGGTGCTTTTTTTTCTATTATTATGTTGCTCTTTGTTGTTTGCTGTCTCCTCTGTTTTTTTTGTTTTTGTTTTTTTTTTCTCCATACAGGTGACCCAGGAGTTTTTTTTGTTGTTTGTTTTTTTTTCTCTCTTCCCCCCCTTCTCACCGTCTCTTCTCCCCTTTGGTTTTCTTTCTTTCTCTCCCCCTCTTTCTTTCATTCTTTCCCCCTGTCCTATCCCACAGTTATGTCTGTCCCGTTTGCAACTGAAAATAAAATAAATTCATAATTATAATAAAGGTCAACCAAATGGACCAATATGGCAAGGCCATGATGATCCACTTGGTAAAATAAATCCGCTTGGCATCTTTCTTGGCCTCAAGACAACAATTCTGATGGCTATAGATCCAAACGGGACACAAAAAAAAAAAAAAAAAAGAATACATTTGACATGAAGGCAACGAACCTTAGACAGAGTGATAAATGTAAAGTGGATATTCACCAAACAGTCGGCAACAATTTGCCTCCATCGTGCAGCAGAAGACAAGTGTAATAAAACTTAAACTGTAATACTGTAGTACTTTATTAAAAAGTCCAGCTTTTTTCCCCTTTCTTCTTCTATTCTGTGTAAATCTGAACTGGAGAGCACTCAGCTGCTATGTGGCTGGAACAAAGTAAAACTATTTTTAGGCTCACACATGTGGAGTGGAAACAGGGTCCTCAAGGAACCTCTGACTTCCTAGCGTTTTACGAGATATTTGTCAAACGCGCTCCTCTCTCTGTTATGCTTCCACGACAGTTTGATTACATTATCCAGCCTCCCTGCAGATTAGCAGCCTATGCAAGACACTTGGCTAGCTGGTTGAGTTACAGTCCTTTGTACACAAAATGGTATTACTTTGTTCAAAATGTTGTGAAAGCATTTAAAGCATTTTGTAACCTCCTATTCATATATATACATATGTTTATATAAAAATGTATGTATATTATACTTGTCCTGGTGGCCCGGGATGTTGCAGAAAGAGCTTCAGCAGGCTCTTCTTCTACCAAATGGGCTACGGGGCAGTTCTTTGTCCATGAGTTTTGTGTGTATAGTATGTGTATATTATTTTAGTGTATAATTATATCTAAGTTATTCAAGCTGCAGGCACGGCTGTGTGGTCATGGGGGACACACAGGTAATGTCCACCTTAATTTACGTGGGAGTTAAGAAAAGGATTTTAATGATTTACAAAAGACAGAAACTGAGTACTAACTGACTTGCACACTTACATTCCTAGCAAGATCGAGTTTACTTACATAAAAATTAATGAACCAACAAATGAATTAATAAAATAACGATTGTTGTTGTGGCTATTCATAAAGAAAGAAGTCACCTATCTATAAGTCTCAAATTTTTGCCAGCTTAATGATTTTCTAATAAACTGCATTTTTTGTTATTCAATGTGTGTGTTCAATCTTGATGTTGAGTCTTGGTTAATGTTGTGCCATGTCACTTACTGTTCCATAACAAATTTGAAAGCTTGACAATGATCCAGCATTGTTAACACCTGAGTGGTTTCCCAACATTTGTGCAGTGCAGACATGAAAGCATGAGCTCAGCTCAGCAATATATATTAACCTACCTTATACACATCAAGCTCTCCACATTGGTGGTCAAACCTGGTGTATAGCTCATTGAGCATGGTGATCACTTGCATGGGCGTACAGATTGAGCAAACAGCCGTGAAGCCCACAATATCAGAGAAGAGCATCGTAACATGGTCAAACTTCTTGGCTTGGACGGTTTCACCCTGCCACAGCTGCTGTGCCACAGTGCCGGGAAAGATCGAGAAGAGGAGATCCACTGTTTTCTTCTTTTCCTCCTCCAGAGCTTGATGTGCATGTTCCAAGGCTGCCTTGGCCTTCCCCAACCGCTTCTTCAAACCATCCTGTGCTTTGGCCTGCTCGCCAACCAGGACTACATCACGGAGAGCGTTATGAATAGGGATGTCTGACAGATAGGGGCCGCGACCTGTCAGCTCCTCCAGCTTGTCCACGCATGGCGATCCCAAGAACAAGATGGCGTTTGACTCTGAAACGTAAATCATCTGACCTTTAAGGTCCATGTGCTAAAAGGAAAAGTAAAATGATGAGAAACATTTAGAAATTTTTAACGAAAGTGTTATTAAAAGCTATGAGATCCTTACAGCTCAAATATTCTGTGCATTTATATATATATATATATATATATATTAGGGGTGCAACGATACACAAAATTCACGGTTCGGTTCGGTTCGATACTTTGGTGTCACGGTTCGATATTTTTTCGATACAAAAAAATGTTCATGCATTTTTAATTTGTTTATTAAAATTATAAATATATATTTTAACTCAAAAGTACAGTTTTTAAATTTAACCCTAACCCTTGTGCGTGTTTTTTATTTTGACAGCGAATGCGCACCTGCGGACCACTTATGTGCAGCCCTGGTTATTTAGCTCATCATATTGCAGCCACAGAAATTCTTTTGTCCATGAAACCATAAAGCTGCACTTTCTTTTTGCCTTATAGTCTGATTTGTCATAACTTCTCCGTTTTGTGGTAAGCTTTTCTTTGGCTGTCACTTCTTCACCCTGACCTGTCTTATTTGGCTCAGCAGAACTGAAATGCTTTTACACACTCACTCACATAAGCTCAGCGATTCTCTGCGCGATCAACCTCTCACATGTTTAAGCTGCGGGAGATTTCACTTGTCATGTTTGCATAGTAAGCTAACGATTAATAAGACGATGTCAGAGGAATTGGTGCACAAATTATCATCACTCACAGATCAGTGCTGTCGCTCTCTATACACAGTTCGCACGATTGCAAAGTGAAAGCAAAAAAACAAGCGCAAATTCAAACGCGATTTCAATATGTCACATATTGACAGTGGCTCACCGATCCCAATGACATAATTACCCAGCTACATTTCCGAAAGAATGCAGAAGCATTGACATATATTTTTCCTACAATAGCCCGACGGGCAGGGAAGAGATAGAATTTTGGTAGCCCGACTGAAAAAATCGCTAGCTCCGGGACGTCGGGCTAGCGATATTGCAAGCCCTGTATCTGATTGAGGAATCACTCATCTTTGGAAAAGAGAGTTTATTACAGAGAAATGTCTCTTTCCAAAATAAAAGCTATACTATCCGCTTCTTCTGGGCTATATTCTCAGCAGCATAAGGAGAATCATGTGCTAACAGCTGTCTAAATGACTCGGCTAAAGTTAGTAGCATGCTTGCTTTTTTTTGTCTGCTTCCACTTGTCTTTGCACTAGGATGATGTCGGTGTAAATGTGCAGTCATATTCGTTGTGTTCCCACTAGTGCTTTCAGGTTAATCTCGTTGAAATGACCTTAACGCCACAACACGGCAAATCTCCGTTAACGAGCTAACTGCGCTAACACACTAGTTCACACCAATGTAATTGAGCATTGCATGGCACATCCAACATACTGTTTTACTTTAGTCCATGACTCGCTTACCTTCAGGGTCATACGTCACATGAAAACCAAAATAATTCCAAACGCCAGATCTGAATGAGGTTCAATTTGCCTGTTGCAAGGAGAGCTTAACTTCTGTCTCGCTAGCTTGCCCTGCGCTCTTCCTTCTGACTATGCTGTCTGTGTTGAGCGCTCAGTGGATCTGCGCTCGACAGTGCAGCCTAGGCGGAGTAGTCGAACACAGATTCACTGAGCGCTCAACACAGACAGCATCGTCAGAAGGAAAATTGATAAAATAAATTACAAATGTTGTATTGTTCGATACATATGCGTACCGAACCGAAAGCACTGTATCGAACGGTTCAATATCGATACGAATATCGTTGCACCCCTAATATATATATATATATATATATGCGCATATGCTGTGGGGTTTTTTTTATCCATGGAAACAGTTTTTTCAAATGTATACACAATTAATTCCCTCAAGAGATGTAAATATTCCAGTACAATAAAATGACAGCTGCGTACAGCTGCAATCTGCCACAGTTTTAAATAAAGCTGAAAGATTTATTTATGTAGGGAATGTAAGCCGGTCAATTGGTCAATCTGTCTCACAGTCAAGACTTCAAGAGATAAAAATGTGGGTTGTTTAAATAAAAACCTTTGCAAGCCAAAAAAAAAGAAAAAAAGAAAAAAAAAGTTTTTAGAGGGAGGGAGGGTCTGCGGCAGGGGAGGGGAATAAGGAAGGCCTCGATCCAGACCTTGTGACCCTACCGGAAATACTCCGGAAGTGTCTAGTCATTTTCAGACCTGATGCGTCATGTTCCATAAGCATGAGGGGAGGGGTATGGTTCCTGGGGAGATCAGAGAGGCAGGGAGGGAGGGTTCCTGAAGCAAAGCGGTGATGCAGCAGATGATTCTGTGCTGTATAGAGAGACAGAGCGACAGTTAGTTTTCCACAAACTCATAGTTTGAATTCTGTTTCAATATTATGACAATTTTCTCTGTATTTTCTCTGTATTTTTTATTTTTTTTTTACAATAGCGGATGTAATTTTACTTTCTTAAGCTGCACCAGCGCTTGTAATGGGGAAAAAAGAGTGACTTCCTATTGCCTGTAGAGAACCGTTTCTTTCAATAGTATTTTATTTTCCTATAATACAGACGCAGTAAAAAAACCTTTAAGATGATCTGCCTAGCAACAAATTGCATTTTTAGGCTACACCATAGCTTGTGATGAAAAGAAGAACTTTCTATCCGCTTGTAACCTACAGGCTGCCTACCCCGTATGTGTAAAAATGAAAAAATATCCCTTAGTGAATACTTTTCTTTGAATACTACTTTTCCTTTTGAGAGTCCCTTTTACAAGGGACTGAAAAACAAACCATAATTGCCGTGACAGGCGATCTTGTTTCACACACCGCGGGTCAAGGAGGAGTGAGACAGCAGATATCAGTTTTTTCTCAATGCCTATAACGCGCCCCCCCCCCCAAAAAAAAAAAAATTATTATTATTATTATTAAAACATCTATATGAGGTAGGTTTTGCGCAGCCTGCTCCTTGTCAGACCAAAGTAGAGATTTTTTTTTTCTTCATTACTTTTACAATGGGTTTTCTCAATAGACAGAAAATGAAAATGAGGAGTCAACAGCCGATATTATCATTGCTTGTAACCCGGTAAATAATTTCGTACATCTCCCCATAAAATAAGCCTTAGTGGAAAAAAGCTCATATTCGAATAAGATTATTAAAGCACCCCCCCCCCCCCCTCTGTGGGAAAGAGTTTTTTTCTCAGAGTCGACCATGAGGCGAGTTTTGTCAACAGCAAGAACAAGGCCAGACAACTGTTGCCCATAAAGTAAAACAAATATCCGCCTCTAAGTCGTATTTTACCGTTGCAGAATGTGGAAAACAGACAGCCCTCACAGGAGGCACCCAGGGGCCCACCTCACACACCATAGTTAAAATATTTAAATTTCAACTGAATTTGTAGTAATGATCGGATTTCCTCACTTATCTACACCACACTCCTTGTCCTTGATTTCTTATCGTTTCTTATCGTTCCTCTGTCCCTTAATAGAAACCACATATATAGAAACTATTCTCCCTTTCAGTTGTCTTTTGCACTTCCATATCGCAAAGCAGTTACTGTAGGTTATTTTCTGCTTATGCATTAATGTAATTAATTAACTTATTTATCCTTAAGTAAGGTAATGACTTGAGTTCTAATGCTTTTTGCCTCTTGAGTTAGCTGTCAATGTGGGATTTTTTTCCCCTTTTGTTCAGTTAAAGCTGCCTTTCATTCTTCAACACAGCTTAAACTCTAATAGGTAAGCTTTCTTGTAATTTCTTAGTTCTGCAGGCTTCTTGAAAGACATCCGAGACTCTTCTTTGGATGCTGGCTGCCTTTTGTTTTGTTTTCTGTCAAGATGATCCCACACCGCTTCGATTATCTTGAGGTTCAAACCCTGGAGAGATCAATCCATGTGTAACTGTTGGCATGATGACATTGTATATAATTTGGATTATTTCTTTATCTTGTCAAGATCCATGTCATGATTGTAAATTGTTTAAGCTGTACATTACTGTTTGTTTTTTGTAGTCAACGTTTTGGTGCTTTGTGCTTTTATTTTGAAAGTCAAGTTCGCTTACAAGTTGCGCTAGTTTCCTCTTTGGGTAGAACGAAGAAAAACACATGTAAGCGCGCAGAAAGGATGGTTTTTATTGAAAGACATGTTAAGTGGACTTTGACTTTCAAAATAAAAGCACGTATAATGTAAACAGAACTGGTCTTTGCACAGAAGCCTGTGGAGCTTCATAATTAACCTCAGTGTGTGAAGAGGACTCTCCATTTAATAATAGCTGTAATAAAATGTTATGGCCGACGGTGTTAAACGCTGCACTTGGGTCTAGCAGGGAAGATTTCAACTTTTCAATATGAATGAAGGCTGAAAACTGATTAGATTAATGTCTGATGATCTTTTCTGTGCTTCTTCAAGTTTGTAACACCAAACATATTAAAGGATGATGTAAGGCTCACAGGAAGAGTTTAATTAGACACACATTTACTATTTTCTTTATACTCTTTCTTTCTTGACATGTTTAATATGATTACTATCAGAGGAGAAAATGAACCTTGTGTATTCTAAAAACTTTTTTATTTAATCAAACTGTAATGTTGTTGAACTCTGACGGAAGTGTCTTTTAATCTTGTCAACAAATCCTTAATCACCTAAATGTGCCATTTATCATCTTGTAAAATGTTCCCTCTGCTTCTGTTGCACATCTCCCCGGACACTCTCTGCTTCACCTGTCCTGTGCAGGTGGTCCAATCCCTGCCTGCCTCCTTAAACTGGGGTGTTTAAATCTCTTTACCTCTGTTGTGAACTTCACACAAAGTTTGTGGTAACAAAATCAAACTGACGAGGATCTCATTTGAAAAACACACACACTCACGAGACAAAATAAAAACAGACTGCTCAAAGCAAAAGCAGAGCCCTCACAGCTGGTAGTACAAACACAGTGACAACATGCGTATTAGATACCCTCAGTGCCAAAAGCATAAATATGAAAAAAATGTGATCACCAAGAATATCCTAAAAATGGCATTGAGGTGCGTGTTACAGTAAAGAAAAAAAAAAAAAAAGTAGCCAAATTTTCATCGGAAAATGTTGAATTTTAGTAAAAACAATGCTCTGTAGTTTGATACTGTCGTTACAGACAAAGCAGATGTTTAAAGCCTTTGGACGCACATTTGAAATGCACTCATTCTCCTTATCAGCTGGAAACATTAAAGCCGTAAAATGACTTTTTCAAACGGATAAAAACTATTGAACAGCAGCAATGTTGAGCCTGTTCCAAAATTTGAATGTACATGTGTTGAAGGTGCGGGTCTTGTTGAATTATTAAACATACATTCTTTAATTTTTCGAGCCACGAAAACAACAACTTTTAATTTTCTTCTGCTTGAGTATCGGCCTCGGGTAGCTCTACTTATCATTGCTCAGTCAGTTGTCTGTTTGTGCTACTTTTTTTCAAGGAGCAGTGGATTATTGGTAAGGGTGACTTTATGTGTTTAGTTACTTAAGTGGAAGTACTGTGGATAGTTTTACCTTACATACATAGATCTACCAGTGCAGCTTCTGGGGTATCTGTTTACAAAATGTTATAATCTATTCAAAGGTTCTTTGCAATTTTACATTGATAAACATTATCCTTAACACATTTGGCCCACATAAAGTACTATGGCCATCACACGGTCATTTAGAATTGTTTAAATAACTCGTGTCTTAAGTCCTTCCATCAAACAGAAAATAAAAAAAATAAAAAAATAAAAAACATGGTTCACTTTTACATCACAAAATGTTAGAAATATAAGTCGTTCATAACAAACTGAAAGGCTGGGAGTTTAAAATGCATACCGATGGAAGCAGAAGTAGAAGACTATAATGTCTCAGAGCACACGGTGTCTATTATTGTGTAGACATGTATAAATAAGAGCTTAATAAAGATGCTTAATTTCTTAAGAAATAAACAGGTGGAGTGATCTTTATCAAAAGTGGATGTTGCATCTGTGGCTAAACCACTGTACCCAAAAAAACTTTAAAAATCTACTGTGTGTGAGGCTGTGTAAGTAAAGCTTGCCCTTCACACCTGCGTGTAATAAACCATTTGTTGGGGGTTGTGGATTTGACACCTCAGCATTGTGAAAGTGGGGAAACATGTTTCTGACTGTGCATAAGATTCCTCCTTGCAACTTAGAATCTCAGTTCTAAATGAAATTCAGATGTTTTTTTAAGTATGGCTAATGTATTATTTGACTTCTAAGGCACACACACACACACACACACACACACACACAGAGCAGCTAGACGAGGTAAAAACATTCCTGACTTTGTCTGTGATTTTTGGACAGCAACAACAACACAGAGAAGAAGAAGAGGGGGTCGTTTTACTACACATCATAAAAACGCAATCATTCATCTTCCAACTGTATCTTTCTGTTCTGGCTTTAGAATCATTGGTTGTTTACTGAACCGTACTTTGGGAGTCATACTGTTGTGATACTGAGGAGAAAAGGGTAAGGTTTGATAGACTAAACCCTTACACACACACACACATAACTTGAAAAACCTAAAGAGTGTGTGAGACTGCTAGCTGTGTTGTTCAGCAATAAACTCATCTACAAATGTGTTAGTAAAGAGCGACTTGTACTTCTGTCCCATTAAGCAACGGTTTAACAAATTTCACTGCAAACTATAAAAGGAATCTGGATTTATATAGAACATAGTAGTGATGGATTAAGTGCAGGAAACACTAGTATAAGGTGTCTATTGAACAAATCTCCTTCAGCGTTCGAAATGACCAAAGTGAGGCCTACAGGCGTTTCTCTCAGTTGGTTGTGTTCAGGGAAAAAGCAGCTAAATACACTGAGACTGCTCCACATTGTTAGTGAGTTAACTCTGGATATCTGTAGGTTTTGTCAAACTTGGAGTGAACAAAAGCAGAAAAACAGTAAAAGATGCAGACAGTGAAAGTCTGGTTTATTTCATGAACACAATGAAACATTTTACAGTCCACAGAGCAAAGTAGCATACATGCTAAATACACATAACACGGACAGTGAGAAGTAAAACTCGTCGTCTTACCACATGTTATATTCTGTAAACTTAAAATAAACCACAGAAATTAGAGTTTAGTGTTTTAAGTCATCTATTAAAAAACATGAGTCAACATTACTGAAGTGACGCTTTAACGATGCGTCTTATCACCGTGTTTATGATGATAAAACATGTTCTCTCGTTAGTAGATGTCAGCGCTGTCACTTGTCATGAAAATGTCCAGAGCCAGGGTTCCTCTTTAATTACCATTGATCATTAATAGGGTCACAAAAGATTTGTCACATTATCCCCATAAACCAAATGCTTTTATAGAAATCATTGTGATACAAATATTGAGATTCTTGATTCACAATGTGCACGAACTCAAAATCTTTAGAGGTTCATATTTATAAAGTATCGCAAATAATAAATTTATACCATGTGTGGTTTCTGCAGACAAAGCATAATGATACAAATCAGTTAGGAATCAAATTACATAATAAACATAAAGATACAACTGAGGTGTACTCAAGTACAGCATATAGCTAAATAAGCTGACATTATACTTCAGCCTGGTTACATAAACTTAAAAATGGTAAGTTGGATACAGGTCGGGCAGCACGGTGGCACGGTGGTTAGCACTGTTGCCGCACAGCAAGAAGGTCCTGAGTTCAATTCCAACATCAGGCCGGGGTCTTTCTGTGTGGAGTTTGCATGTTCTCCCCGTGTTTGCGTGGGTTCTCTCCGGGTACTCCGGCTTCCTCCCACCGTCCAAAGACATGCAGCTTGAGGGGATAGGTTAATTGGAAACTCCAAATTGCCATTGTGTGAATGTGCGAATGGTTGTCTGTCCCTGTGTGTTGGCCCTGCGACAGACTGGCGACCTGTCCAGGGTGTACCCCGCCTCTCGCCCTATGACAGCTGGGATAGGCTCCAGCGCCCCCCGTGACCCTGAAAAGGATAAGCGGAAGCGAATGGATACAGGTCTGTAGTTATTAAGACAGTAAGCGCTCAGGCTGAGATCTTGCACCTCTCTTGTACTTCCTCCACTTGCCGGTGTGCAAGATGTGGAGCTTCAGGGGAAATGAACGCACATTTGAGGAAGTGAGATATTTTTATGTACTGTCCCACAGCCTGTGTGTCTTCTGAATTAACCTCTCCACGATGAAGTTGTCTATCTTCTTGTGCATCTTGGGAATCGGTATTAATATATTGTTTTCATTATTAGGGACATTTTTCAAGAGAAGCATCTAAAATATAAATGCGAATTTGACTGCATGTTTTTTCCCACCCCACATAGCCTGGACTGGATTCTGTAGAAGTACAGAAGTCATCAACACCAATGATGTCGAGAAGGTGAATTTGGAAATTTCTCTGGAGGTATGGGAGATAATCTTGAAGTAATAATAATAATAATAATAATAAAATATGATAAGTTACACGTGAATTGTGTAGTGTTCATCTATAAGTGTTTAATGTTAATCAAGAAAGTGCAGCTCTTTGCAACCTTAAAAGACAAACTGTAAAAAAATATATTGTGAAAAGTTAGTGTGCTGCATTTAAAATCACACTTCAGTAAAAGTACAGATGCAGATTTACGTGTCTAGTCTTGCCTGCATATTTATAATCTCTTTTAAAAAAAAATTATTTTAACAGACACTGTGTGGAAGCTATGTTAAAGGATGCATGTGGAGTCAATATCACCTTGACCACTGATTTTTAGCTCCTTTAACATTTATTTTTGTCGTTCAGCTTCCTGAGAAGACTTTCCTTTTCAACTGGACTCCAAATAAGGTAAGCAGTAGGCTAAGTGCTTAGGTAGTTATCCTTGACATGTGTTTCCTCTGTATCGCGCCTCCATTTCAACCATGGCGACCTCTCACACATGCAGTAGCGGTTTTTGAAACGGGCGACGTCATGCCAGCGCATATCGGGAATGTCATAGGCACCGATTGGTTTTCTATCACCCATTTGCTGGGAGTAAGGGCACCCTCCGTTTGCGAGGTGCGCCTGCTGCACAGAGAGGAGAGGGCGTGATCCTCGGGTTGGGGGGTGGGTGTTCATACTGGAGTGCAAAATTAAACCCAATGGAAGACGGACAAGAAAAGTTCAAAGCCATCAGGTGCTCAGTTTAGAAAAAAGAGAAAAGAAACGAGCAAAAGATACGGATAAGAAGATGTGTCATTGGATAATGGCAGGTCATCCTGAAACAATCAGAATACTTTATTAATCCCTAAGGAAATTATGTGGGTTATAGTTGCTCCAAGAAGAAATGGTAAAAATGGTAACAGTAACAGACTAAACTCCAAACAATACCTTATGTTACAGATTTTACACATTTAAGAAATAACACTAACATATAAAAATGCACAAACATTTGGTCCACAGCATGCAAGGTACTACTGTCCTTTTTTTAGCATGCACTGGTTTTTTCTTACCGGTATGTGAAAAACAGGATGTGGAGACCTGAAGTAATTTTTTTCCCCCTACTGCTTGTGATCCTGTTCTCTTTCTCTGGTCTTTACATCCTGTGTTCACTGATTACTAATTCTTTCCCCTTTGTCCGTTTTTTTGCTCTATTGTCTAAAGGTGAGCAAAGATGCCCAACGGATTTACTTTACCAAATGGACCACCCCAGCCTTGCCATAATGGTCTATTTGATTCAGCTTTTATTGTTTATTTTATTTTTTATTTTCACTTGCTAAATATGGGACAGACTTGACTGAGGAAAAGAAAGGGGAGAAAGAAAGAGGGAAAGAAAAACAGCGAAGAAGAGGGACGGGGATAAAGGGCAAAAAACAACAAAATAAGCAGACAAAAAATACATATATCAATCACCTGGATCACCTGTTGAGAAAGAAAAAAGAAAATAAGAAGAAGAAAAAGAGAGTAATAGAATAAACAACATCATGATGATCTATGGGAATATAACAGT
Organism: Aulonocara stuartgranti; assembly: GCF_965226115.1. Classification (NCBI taxonomy): domain Eukaryota; kingdom Metazoa; phylum Chordata; class Actinopteri; order Cichliformes; family Cichlidae; genus Aulonocara; species Aulonocara stuartgranti. The sequence goes on along the minus strand of NC_138955.1, from coordinate 3,958,186 downwards.
AAATACTAACTATTAAACACGATTGTGCAGCACGTAAGATCGACACAGCATGCATTTATTGACATGAATGTTAATTATTGCTGCCTAGCAATGGTAGTGACTCTGAAAACGGAGTGAATGAGAATCGATAAGGAATTTTATTGGTGGGCGATCTCGATGATGGGATTGGATTTACTAAAGTCTTATCAATTCTTATCCTTTGTGAGGAAATCAAACTGTAACTGAGGTGCAGAGGTAAATTAGAATAGAACAGTCCTTTAGTGTCATTATACATGGACAGTGAATATTCTATGACTTAGTATATTAAATCCAATAAATATAAGTGTTTTTTTGACTCTTACAGCATCTGATATTGAAGCTGAAGTTGATCTGTAATGAAATCCAAGTCATAATAGCCGCATGCCGTGCAGTGAAGACACACCTCGAAGAATTCATGGCTGAACTCAAAACCTCTTTCCATGTAAAGATGATCTTTGTCAACACAACCACGTTCAAGTGAGTTCTTTTTCCTTCCCCTTTAAAAAAAGTTTTGACTTAGCAGTTCAGTGATACGTGTTCACTTTGTGCATGTGTGTTACTGAAATATTTTCTTTTTTACTTATTTCCAGTTATACTAAATTACTCGTGCTACTTCACTTGAGCATTGGGAAGTGAAGGTTACACTTCCCTATGCTCAAGTGAACAATTAAAAGCATTGCCTAATATTTTGCACATATCTGTTTGTATCAAAACAGCTCTGACACTTTACGCCACAGCGATGAATCCTCTGGTTGTTTCCTGTGGTGTCCTGGATGCGGGCAGCTGCTCCTCTGGCTGCTGTTGGTTCTCTGGAGATCGGGCTTTCTTCGGAGCATCCTGCAAAAGCTCCATCAGATTTGGTGCACCTGGAGCCCACGTCAGCGCCTTGTGCTCTTTGTTGTGTTCCTCGTGCTGTTTCTGATTACTTTCTGTTGCTTCTTGAGGAATGCTGTCCTGCTGAGAGAGTGCAGCTGTCATGGGGGCATGTGCTGGTGTGCAGCAATCTTTAGATGTACAGTATGTGTCAAAGTAACGTTCACATGAATGTAGGATGGAAAGTTCCCCAGCAATGTCATTATTCACTTCAGTTTGAGACTGGTTATGACCACCATTATACATCCATCTGTTCAACTAAAACTCCTAAAACATTAATGATTCAATTGAGTTACTTGCCTTCATTTACTTTGCAATGTTTGCTGTGGTAATTTCTCTCCCGGTCATACAAATGAGTACTTGTGTTGCAAATGTTCCTGCTGGTGAAGGAGTGTCCTTTACATTATGGTAGTGTTGAGATTATTCTGTTATCATATGTTACCTTATATATGTAACCAAAGTAGTTGAATTATGATAACAGCTGTAGGACATATATTATCCTTTAGTTTAGATGGTGTGCTGTGTATGTAGTTTAGTCCTCATTATACTTTTGAGTTAAAAGAACATAATCATTTTGTAGTTCATTAGATAAGGGTGCATCACTCTGTATCCTTGATCAGCTGTGAATGTCTTACACGGTTTTCTTGACATGCTTTACTGCTGAATCATAAAAAGAAGGATTGTATGCAGGAGACTCTGTGTGGAGGGCCTTGTGCTGCTGATAATGGAAGAAACAGACCACATCCCATACCCCCACCTTTTTCAGAGAGCAGAAAGACAGGGAGCCGAGGTCATAACTTAGGCGCCGTGTGAGAGACAGAATGTGAATGTTTAGGCTTTTATGACTAGTGGGGGTCGACAGAAGCGTATAAGAGGCTGTGAAACCCGTCACCATTTCGAGATTTGCTGTGACCCTCTTCATGCATGTCTCCCCATCATGATGGCTTATGCTCATAAGTATTGAATTGTATGGAAATAAATGATTGTTGATTGAGCATTTATACACCGAGTATTGTCCTTCCTTCAGCCCAAAGATTAAAAGAATTGGGAAATTTTAACAGTAGCCATGTTCATCCTCCATTTTTTGTCCACCTGGACGCTTACTGTACTTTACCCTAACCTGTTTCAGGGAGCATAACACATGTTTATCTGTTTTGCACTGAAAAAAAGTGTTTTTTATACACCTCATATTAATTAAAAAAACAACAAACAGTTCAGAGTAGTCACTGTGACTGTTAGGATTTTAGGATAGGATATTGAATTCTAATATACACCATAAGTAAAACACTTATTTATTCACACCATGCCTCTTTGAGACAAGAAAACAGGAAATTAAAATGAATCAAGCCATAAAACTAATATCTCTGTGATTAAACTTTGAAATAAAGAGGCTGGATAATTGGCAAACAATTGGCCACTCGCTCTTCATTTCTGGTGGTTTGACAGAACATTTGGTGCAGTGGGAAAGTTTTAATATTCTGAATAAATATCAAATAAAGGTCCTGCTTTGAATTAACAGGTGTAAAAAGTCAGAGCCATTGAAACTATTATGAATTCTTTAAATCAGTTTCTTCCACTCGTACAGGTTAGTCCAGTTTATACTAATGCTATACTTATATATAAGTATACAATCTGCTGTAGTTAATAAAATGAATCTAGATGCGGTGTAGCAAAAGCTAAGGTAACACTGGCCAATAAGTTATTCTTAAAGGTGTGGTGGGTTTTGACACTGGTGTCTTGTCACATGTAATTGGATGTAGTGTAGCAGGTGAGACTCGGCATACCTGAGAAATGTGCCAGAAATCTGTGAATATGTTTACTGTCAGGGCCACAGCCAACAGTAATATAAAAATGCCATCATGGGAATTACGAAAAAAGGAATCTTATACTAGCTGGAACACCAACTAGTAATCTATAGAGACCAACACTGGACTTTCCCCTGCTACACTGACAGACAACCTTTAAGCTCAAAAACAGGCCTTACAGGAAAGAACAGAGAAGCCTCAGACAAGCCAGTCCTCTATGTCCCAATCTGACTCAAGATAAGTGACAACGAGGGAGTCTGCACAAGAAATTTAAAAGACAATTCCTTAAATATAAAACAGTAAAACCAATGCCACAAAGGTTTGCTGCCAGGTGGAGCTTTATAGTCAGAAAGGCCCAGATGAGTTGCTAACTACCTTACTGATACTGCCAGGAATCTTGGAGTTTTCATGGATAGTTCCTTCAAACTTGACAAACAGGTCTCTACAGTGGTAAAAACTAACTTTCATCAACTACGCCTAATTTCTAAGGCTAAACCCTACATACCACACAAAGATATGGAGAAACTCATTCATGCTTTCATTATGTCAAGACTGGACTATTGTAACTCACTCTACTTGGGTCTACAATCTTCTCTTCTGCAGCGTCTGCAGCTGGTCCAGAATGCCGCAGCACGTCTCTTGACCGGCACTAGAAAGTTTGACTCTATCACCCCTGTTCTGAAAAATTTACACTGGCTTCCTATCAAATATCGAATTGATTTTAAAACTCTATTGTTTACTTATAAAATTTTGAACAATATGGCACCTGACTACTTAGCTGATCTCCTCTGTCTGTACAGCCCTCAGAGAGCTCTAAGATCATCGGGCCAACTGCTCTTGGTGCAACCTAGGTCTCGGCTGAAGACCAGAGGAGACCGTGCCTTTGCCGTTGCTGCACCCAGGCTATGGAATACTCTCCCTCTTCATATTCGCGCGTCAGATTCCATTCAGTCTTTTAAATCACGTCTAAAAACGTATTTGTTTGATCTGGCATTTAAGGCGAATTAGGGTAATTTACATCTGGCTCTGTATTCAGATTATGTAATTATCTTATATTTTATATATTTCTAATTTATATTTTATTGTGATTTTATTTGTACTGCGATTTTAATGGAAAGCACTTTGGTGTACTTCGGTCTTAAAAATGTGCTATATAAATAAATTTTGATTTGATTTGATTTGATTTCTGCGGCGAATGTGTGACACATGTGAATGTGTGATGGGCGTCACAATATTAAAACAACATGACCTGCACTGCACCTGCTTATAAACGACAAATACCTATTCTATCATATGGTAAAAGTGTCCACATATGATCATTAGATATACATACTTATTATTAAAATCTGCATCGTTTACACACTGTTAGCACAACTGATAGACGTTAACATTAAATACATGTTCGCTGCTCTTTAAAGATGGTCATTTATTTCCTCAGTCTGCTGCTCTCTCTTCATGAATTCCTTTAACATGAGCTGCAGCATCAGTCTGAGAGGAGTCAAATGATTAAAAATTAATCCACCAGGACACTTCCCTGAGGATCTTGCCTACGAACACGCTGAGTTGAGGAAAAAACCACAAAGATCAGAAATCAGGACATTTCTCGTTTGTAGGTTTAGGTTTGGTTTGAAATGGCTGCAAAGCAAGGACTGTCAAATGCTCGTTTCTGCAGGAGAAATTTGGGTTCGTGTCCAAGAAAGTGGCTAACAAAGTTTCTGTGTTAATGAATGAACAATGTTTGTACAAGAACCCCAGGAAGTAATAAATAATAAATAGATCAGGTCTAAAGAACTGAGAGTGGTCACTGTTGTGTTTACTCAGCTTTTGAGAAACATAATAATATAAATGCCTGCATTTGTCTAAACTATGACACCCTCAGGATTACTCATTCTGCCATTTTCCATCAAAGGTGAGAAATAAGCTTTTACAGTGTGCAGCACCACCTCATCTGTTTCAGAATCACATGCATCTGAACGGTATGAGGGCGAGCACGTGCTGTTTATCATACTAAGAGCGAGCACACTGTACTTTATCTGATGGGGGTTTCAAACTTGGGCTTGAATACATTTTGTTAGGTGATGTTTGAGATTTTTATTATGTGTATGTGTGTATTATTGATCATAAAAAACAACTTCTTTTTGTTTCCTTTATCTATTAATTCTGGTTTCATACAAACCTTTTTAACAGTCTAAAGATACTGAGGTAACATTTCATGTTTTGTGATTGGAGTATAGCTGAACTGTCAGGGTCAGTCTGCCAATTTGACGAACAAGCATACCGCAGCCTTAATACCGCAGCCTTTATCTCACAACACCAGTGAAGTGTTTGAACAAGGGCCTCAAAAGCTGCTTTGACTATGTGCTGACACTTTCCATAAACTATACATTTTGGTGCATAACTGATGAATCGACATTCCCACAGATACCACCAGATGTCAACATTTTACTGGTTTGCTTTAAAACCAAATACCTAGGAATTGACAGCTTCTTTCAGTCTCAGCTGCTTCGTGTTTTATTCCAGAAAACAAAGGCACCTGTCAGCATTTAGCTCAAGGCACTGCTGTGCAGCCTCTCAGGCAGCATTTAACAGAAAGTATCTGAACTGTGATAGGTTCAACTACTATTTAAAGGCCAAATCATTAATTATCATTAATTAATGGTGATATTTACATTTTTAAAAGCTATACTAAAACGTAACCGTGTTCCTATTTTTGCAGAGCTGGGAGAGATTTGCACCCTCACGGTGGTTTGAGGTTCTCCATATTTGCATTTTGGAAAAAAAATATGTTGAATTTTGATGACAAATTTAAGCTCAACTCTGTTAAACTCCTTGAAAACCCCCTTAGGACAGATTATTATGACTAAATATTCTGTCAGTGCCGTGAATAGCGATAAGAGATTTTTTTTTTTTGGAGAATCGGACACAGAGTAAAATCCTAATTGTAATTCTTCCCTCTCACCAGGGAGAGGTGCTGTTTAGACACATGTAACTCTTGTCGCTCTCTACTCCAAATTTTCCAAAGTCTGGGACATGCTGGAAGCTAACTGGACTAAATGAGTGTCACCAGGTCCTAATGCCATTAGGCGCTGTTGTAATTCACTGAAACTGATTTCATTAGAGAGAAGACACGATGCCCTCACGATGTCCTGCTAACAAAGCCTGCCTTGAGGGCATACCGATTCATATGGCAGCTAGAAAAACAAGCAGAGGGAAACATTGTGAGAGGAGAGGAGGCTAAACCTGCAAATATGACTTTACAAAGAAGAAACTCTGAGAGCAGGCTACGTGTGGCACAAGGAATTTGCATTCATAAATAGCTCAGCACGCATTTATCCGTTATTGAATTTTTATCTGTCTGTGTGAATTACGTTTTTCTTTTAAACTGCATCCCACAGAAGTTTTACTAGTGAATATTGATTTATTCCTTGCACAGAGCTTCGCTGGGTTCAGTGTTTGAAAAAGAACACAGTGAATACATGAATGTAAATTCATGGAGGAGCTGATTTGCTCATTGCTGTGTGCTACAAACCTCCAAAGCCCCAGTAGCCTACACTCCCTAGATCATTCATAAAAAATAAAAATAAAAGTTTAAACCAACCAGAACAGAAACAGGTCAGCTGATCGTGATCAAAGTCTACATTTAGTTCTTTAATTATTTATTTTTTTACAACAAATTTGCCCTAATATGCGCCAACACCCTTCATTTACATCATCTGCTGTTTTTTTTTTTTTTGTTCAAAGCGCAACACACGCGTGTTTCTGTCAGGTTTGCTGCTCATATCTCCAGTCTTTTTTTTTCTTTTTTTGTGTCCGTCTTCTTTCCTCTGTAGTTTAGAGAGCATTAAATATTTAGCACTGATCTAACAAAGGCTGAGCCTCTCCAGCCAGGCTGAGCTGTGGATCCCAGGATGAAAGACAAATTAGGCTTCGCCAGTTTACTCTTACTCAAGTGACTGAAAGCCCAGTTAAAAGAAAAGAAAAGAAAAAAATATCCAAAAAACATCCTGGGAATTTCTCTGCTTCTGCTGTATGTGATGTGCACATGTGCATGTATGTGAAGATAGGGGGGGGCAACAAAAGCCAAAGAAATGTTAACATATGGAGATGTAGAGCATGAGCTTGGACTTAATGTGAGTTTGCTATTCCTTTTTGCCTTGCCAGACATAGTATGTGAGCCTAAATGACAATAGCCAGACACCGCCCAAAGTCAGGAAGGCAAGAAAAAAAAATCACAGAATGAACATTACATGGTATACATATGCAGCTGGTATTAACTCACACATATTTGCGCAATGAAACCATAACATCAAGACTGATTTAGTATGAAAACATGAATAGTGATTATTCTTGTTTGCTATGACTACAGTTGTTTTAGCCTGTAGACTTTACCTCTAAAAAGATTTTAAAGCATGCATCATAAAGACTTTGATACTCATGTGAAACATGTTGCTTCTCATGAGAAATTCACAGGGAAACATCACTGAAATACACAGATTACATCGTGTCTGTTAACAGTTTTAGCATCTTTCGGTTTAAGTGGCTGTTTCTCCAAAGAGCTAAAAGGAGACAGCTAGAAATAGTCACGAATATGAATCATAATGAATGGGCACTATGCAGTATTATCACTTCATAATTTACAGCCATTTTTAAGTCAGTATAAGTTATGCCAGTTGTTACTGTAAAGTCTGATGTGCTGCAGCTCAGAGGCCAACAAACAAAACTACTACTACCGCTATAAGCAACTTTCCTCCATTTGTTTGCTAACCTGTGCCTGTGCGTGTCTAAATCTGTGTAGTTTCCTCACGACTTATGTTCCTGGTAAAGCGGTATTGCTTGATTATTATCATTAACAGACAATTGCCTTATTAGTCATCCACCAGACATGGAGCAACATTAGCATTCATTTGGAACTGTGCCTCCGGCCACCTGTCAAACGTAGGGCCAACATTTGCTCTCATTTAGCAACTAAAAAGCCTGATATTTCCCTCAGGAGTTTGTGGGGCTCAAATCAAAGGTAAAATGTTTCCCTGTGTTCATCAGCTAGTCTTTAACTGTGTCTGCCTGCTGCTTAGCACTGAGGAGGTGGTATGTGTTCCTTTAGATGTTTTACACGGAAAACAGGTGTCTGTTATTGGTTTGATGTCGGTAAAACCACAACTGTTAAAACACTTAGCTGGCCTTAAACCTCTGGATAGTTGTTTTTTCCCCAGTTGTCACCTTTCACATAACACAAAATCTTTGGGATCCACTGTTAATAGTTTTAGAATGGCTGCGTAATTTGAGGTGTGATTGTACATGAAGTCTTATAAAGCTGAGAGACATTAGCTAGCTTAATCCTAATATGCACATATGGTTATCATTTAATCAAATTATAGTTACTTCAAGTTGATTTCCAGAAGGTTATCAGTGTGCTCCCAGGTTGGTGTTTTATATATATATATATATATATACTGTATAAATAATAGCATGATAATACACCAGTCAGGCATAACATTATAACCACTGACAGGTGATGTTAATAACACTGATTATCTCTTCATCGTGGCACCTGTTAGTGAGTGGGATGTGTTTGGGAGAAAGTGAACATTTTGTCCTCAAAGTTAGAAGCAGGAGAAGTGTTTTGGGCTTTGAGCAAGTTTGAAAAGGCCAAAGTGTGATGGCTAGACTGGGTCAGTGGTAGTGGTAAACAAGTGAAAGGGTGCTGGGCGGCCATGGCTCACTGATCGCTTATGTGGGGAGCAAAGGCTGATCCATGTGGTCTGATCCAGCAGACGAGCTACAGTAGCTCAAAAGTTAATGGTGGTTCAGTTAGGTGTCAAAATACAAAGTTCATTTCGGTTTGTTGCATATGGGGACCAGCTGCTGACTCCTGTCCATTGCTGAAGGCACCAACAAGGGGATCAGAACTGGTCCATGGAGCAGAAGAAGCTGGCCTGGTCTGATGTATCACTTGGACGGCCCTGTGCGGCGCTTACTTGGGTAACACCTGACACCGGGATAGAAAGAGGGCAAGCTGACCGAGGCAGTGTGGTGCTTTGGACTATATTCTGCAGAGATCCTGGGTCCTGCCATCCCTGTACATGATTCTTTAACACGTACCAACTACCTAAACATTGCTGCAGGCTGTGTACAGCCTTTCATTGAAACTCTATTCCCTGATGGCTCTAAGTCAACAACGACTTTGAGGTGTTGACATGGTCTCCAAATTTCCCAGATCTCAGTCCAAGCAAGCATCTGTAGGATGTGCTGGACAAACAAGTTCATAGAAGCCCCACTTTTGCAGCTTACAGGACTTAAAGTATATGTGGGTACGGGGGCGACCGTGGCTCAGGGGGTTGGGTCACCGGTTCGATCCCTGGGCTCTCTGTCCTGGTCGTTGTGTCCTTGGGCGAGACACTTACCCTACATCTACTGGTGTTGGCCAGAGGGGCCGATGGCGCGATATGGCAGCCTCGCTTCTGTCAGTCTGCCCCAGGGCAGCTGTGGCTACAACTGTAGCTGCCTCCACCAGTGTGTGAATGTGAGAGTGAATGAATAGTGGCATTGTAAAGCGCTTTTTGTAGCAGATGTGGAGCGTAAAGTCCAAACTGGTCCCAGTGGTAATAGGAGCTGTAACCCCAAAACTGGAAGAGTCTCTCCAGCAGATTCCAGGCAGAACCTCAGAGGCGCAATCCTAGTTAAAAATACAAATGCTAACCTTTCCTACATTTAGCCACTAGGAGCAGTAATGATTATAAGTTAAAACTTTTGCTTATGCAGCAATTATGGTCTAATTTTTCTTTAAATTGGTTCATGACAAAAAATAAGCAGTGTCTTACAATTTGAAGAAAAAAAAATACAATTTGAAGAAAGGCTTCTGATTGGCCAAAAACTTGGCCTACGTCTGTACCTTAATATACTCTCTCTCTCTGATCCAGCTCATGTGGTTCAGTTATGTTTTCTACATAGAAATTGTGATGTTACTGTGATCATAACATCTAGTATTTTTTGACTGTTATGTGTTGTAGGCTGAGTCTTTAGTTTATAAATAGTCCTGTCATTCTTTTGTTAATTTTCATGTTGTAGAGCTGTATTAATGCTGTTGTATTCCCTGTGCTCCCTGGTCACCTGTTCCCAGTGTTTTCTGGAACTTTTGTATTAGATGACTCCTGGTGACTTATGTTTTTGTGGGGACTCTCATCAAATCACTTTGTGTTGATAACATTTCCTGCTCAGCTAAGCATGACAGTGCCAATGACTCCAGTTCCTATTTTACCTCTACTTTAAAATAACAAATAATTTTGATGGGGTTTGACCAGCTTGGATGCTTTTGGATGTGCCTAACTCATGCCCTGAGCACCTCTGTTTGCTTTCTTAAGCTCTAAAATCTGAAACTTATACATTTTTTCCTGTGAGTGCACAGAGTATCCTGCAGCAAAACTGACTTTCAGCCCTTATGCAGATTCATATTGTTGCTGGTTGTAAAAGTTCTATTTTAATAATAATAATAATAATAATGGATTGCATTTATATAGCGCTTTTCGGGACCCCTCAAAGCGCTTATCTGACAAGAGCTTGTGATTACCCTTCAATTTAACATGAAGGCACCCAGAAGCTGCTCTTGTAGTAGTTTAAACATCTAAATTGTACAAATTCTTCACAGATTGCCTGTTAAAACTTGCGATATAAAGAAAATATTAATTGCATGTATGGTGTTACAAATATTATCTCTTTTAAAGATTCCTTTCAATTAACAAGACTGCTTCCATTTTTACTTTTGGACACTATGTGTCACAATATGTTTTTGATGCCACCACAGACAACTAACCTGTGTTTACAGCTTAATTACCGTGTTAAAAACACATTAACTTCCTCCTAAATGGAAAAGGCTGAACGTTAAATTAAGCTTTTCCATTAACCCCCAATAAGGATAGCATTTCTGTGGCACAACAGGAGGTCAAAGTGAATGAGTCAGTACAGACTAATTAATTAGATCTATAAGTGTGTGTGTGTGTGTGTGTCTGTGAGAGTGACATAGAAAGAGGCGGTGTATGGATGTACTTATAAACCCATTAAAACCATCAATACAGAAGTGATCACTTGGAAAAACAGCTTTGCATTAATCATTATCTATTAAACACCATTAGTGTGATGTGACACACACACACACACAACTTCGGCAGCGACAGTGATCAAGTGAGTAGTTGAAGATGTGCAGAATGATCCTGCTTTAGACTGGCATCCAGGTAATGATCAATAACAGGCCCTGTTGTGCGTGTGTGTGCTTGTGTGTGCGTGTGTGTGTCGTTACTGAGTTAGAAGATGTCGAAAGGCACAATCGACTGAGAGAAAACCACTTATGATCAGTTTAAACATTGTGTTAATCTATCCTCTACAAACCGGCTTCATGAATTGGGACTTCAGGATTTTGTTTTGTCCCTATTAAAGCTGTCACAGTTCTTTATTAACTGTTGACATCTTTACCTCTGTGTTAGCCCTGTGATGGATTGGCAACCTTTATATAACCTTTATATAACCTACAATAACGAGAAAACCCCAACAATCATACGACCCCCTGTGTGCAAGCACTTGGCAACTGTGGCAGGGAAAAACTTTCTTTTAACAGGAAAAAAACCTCAGGCAGAACCAGGCTCAGGGACAGGAAAGAAAAGAGAGGAGAAGGAGGCAGAACAAAAGAAACACAAGAGCAAGAGTTTAAAATGAATTACCAATCATTAAATGCAATGATGGCGTGGAAAGTGAACTATAAGCTTTATGAAAAAGTAATGTTTTAAGCCCAATCTTAAAAGTAGAGAGGGTGTCTGTCTCCCAACTCCAAACTAGGAGCCGGAAAGCTGAAGGCTCTGCCTCTCTATCTGCTTATGGAAATCACACGTGTCTGTCAGCAACAGACAGTCTGACAGTCTGGCAGCAACATGCCCTATTCGGACAGTACAGAACTGTGAGGTCCTTAAGATAAGATGAGGCCTGATTATTCAAGACCTTGTATGTGAAGAGAAGCATATAAATTAAATTCTGGATTTAAAAGGGAGCCAATGAAGAGAAGTCTCTCTTTCTTGTCCCTCTCCCTAAGCTTGCTGCAGCATTTTAGATCAACTGAAGGCTTTTCAATGAGTTTTTAGGTCATTGTGATAATAATGAATTACAATAAACCAGCCTACAACTATTAGAGTAAATGCATGAAGTACTATTTCAGCATCACTCTGGGACAGGATGTTTCTAAGTTTAGCGATACTGTGCAGAATCAGAATCAGAAAGGGTTTTATTGCCAAATGTTGAGCAGGTTTACAACATTAGGAAATTGCTGCAGTACTTAGTGCAAACATACTGTCAGGCAATGCTTAAATAAACATAAAAATAAAAATTAAAAGTGCTAAGTAGATAGATATATACATGAATGCAGGTGGTGATCAGTGCAAAAATGGAATGATGCAGTGAACACAGCGTAGGGTCATGTGTTAGTGGTGCGAACAGTCATACGGTTATTGTTCATGTGTCCAAAAGCAGAGGGGAAGAAAATGCAACAAGGCAGTCCTACATATTTGTTTAATATGTGCGTCCTGTTCATAAATAACTGACCACACAGTGTAACCGGGAGCCACAGCAATGCCATCTATCTTGTACAAACACTGGTTAACTGGCTTATGTTTGCATTTAGCTCTAAGGCAGTGAAGAGACACAGCTTATCAATGTTTCAGTGCTTCAGACACCTTAAAGAAATTTCTGGTCACCTCGATTGACATGATGAAAGAAATGATATGTCACACATACACAAACACAACCTTTCTGTATCCACATGCAGCTGTGCAATGCTGCTGCAGCAAAAGGAAAATCTGGTTTTAAAATTCCCTTCTCCATGATCCAGCTATTTAACACTCATGTGGTTTGATGCAGTTTGTTATATGAATTTGCTTTTTGTTTTGGAAGATCTCAAAAAACACAAGCTGAGATTGATATGCTGTACTCCAAACTCATAAATATTTTTGGACAGGAGACACAGAAATAGGTGGTCTCTTCCCCTGCTTCTTCCTCCCCTTTACTCACATCCAGCTGGCAGATCCAGAGCCATATTATTTCTGCTGACCTGAGTGTGTGTGTGTGTGTGTGTGTGTGTGTGTGTGTGTGTAGTGCTGTGCTTAAATTCCATATGTGGAATCTTCTGTTTTTAATTTTTGTTCTTTCGAGGCTGTTTACATGTTGTGGACGGAAACAGAGAACACAGCGGGTGAACAAAAACACTTCTATAAAATGAAAATGTAAACAGACATGAGGCAGGCAAAGATCACCGGGGATGTCTCCCATAGGCCTGCTTCTTCTCAGAAGCACTGAGCTGAGACTGATCTTGTTGTTGGATTGTAATCCTGTTGTTGTATATTGAATTATTTATCGACTACCACAGCATAAATACTGCTTTGTATGGACTGTATTCCTACGCTTGTTCATGCACTTCCAATTGTGAGTAAAGAGAGAATTTCCTTCTTTTCTCTCTACCACTGTAGTGACACCACTATTTGGTCTGGGTTTTTGCCCATTTGTAGATGGTTACCAGGCAACATGACATCATAATCAATCATGAATCATTCAAGTTTTTGTGGATACAAACAAGATGCTTCTGTTGTGAAATGAAAATAATGCTATGATTTTATAAGGTGATTAAAGCATAGGATAGTGTAGGTCAGAACTTTCAGAACTTAAGATGTGAGATCGAGCTTTCCTCTTACTGTCAGGGTGCTCAAACTGAGGTGTGTGGGCCTCGCTGGTGTCCTATGGGTGCAAAGTGCAACAAGAATGCACTGCTGTACATTTTGTTCATCCACAGGGAAAAGACTACAGTGGCATTTCTCCTCAGTTTCATCTCTTCCATTTCAGCTATCAAAGGACACTAAACCTTTCTAACACAAATGCAGCTGGTTTTATAAAATACACCAACCAACTCAGCAATGGTTACAAAAATATGCATATAAACTTTGATAGAAAAACTATTGCCAACACAAACCACACTAACTAGCATTTTTTTTCCTGTGCTCAATCAATGCTTGGCCCCTAAAAATGTCTAACCTGAGAACGCCTCTCAACTAAGACAATCAGGCCAGAAATATTATTTTTCTAGTTCTCTGGTTTATTATTACAAATCTTTTTCATGCCTTGCTTCATATTCCTCAGAATAGTTTAGATAATTTTTCCATATTTTGCAAGTGTTTGTATTTTTCTTTATTCCCTTCTGACCTCAGATTTGCCCTATTATTTCTATAGAAATGTATTGATTTGACTTAAAGCTGACTAAAGATAAAGCCATCTCAGCACAGTACGACATCTTGACAGGGTGACAAATTAATAGCTGTGATCCAAAGATTTGCTGGCTGGAGTTCTCTTCAACAAGAATGCCTAAGACTCACGTTCAGAGATATAAAGATATTATCAATTCTCTCTGAAGACGTGACCCCGAAGTTTGTGCTTTGAGTGCAGGGATGAACCTGAAGGAGAAATACCCTGCGCTTGTTTATCATTCTTATCATCATGTAATTAATAACAATATCTGTCAAGCCCTTACATAAAATACAGCCAAAGGTATTCTCTTAATAAATCCCACTGAGCACCTTTTCCAGAGGAGGGGTGAGATTCTCCCATGTGGGAAAGAAATAGTAAAAACAGGTGGTAAATGTTTATTTGATATATGACTTGGATATATGATATAGCAAAAATAATACCATTCACATTTTTCTCATCCAACATCTTTTCTTGAGCTTCAGGCTGTCTCAGCTATTACTGGTGACTTATTTTGGACATGTTAGCAGTTCATACAGGGCAGACAGAGAGAGAGTAGACCTTCACATCTACAGCCACTTTTGAATCACCAATTGAACCCAACAGACATGTCTTTCTAGTTAGTGAGAACGGTGACAGCCTTCTTACGGTGAGAGGACAGAATTTAAATAGTTAACACTTTTTTTCCCCATATGGATTTGTTTCTTCTTGGCCCAAATTTTTCTTTTTAGCTTCACCAATTTTTTATTCTACTGTGGAGACAATATATACATTTCTCTGGATTTAATTCCTATCTGTGCAAGCAGATGCTGTAAATGTGGTTGGAGAAATCTGAAGAAAACTGACTACAGGCCAGTGTGCGCCTGTTGTTCTTCCTGAAATCTGCTGCATGTGTTCAGCACATATGGAAAGCCCACTGGGAATAGCACAGCTTCTAGTCGCCTTGGCTCAAAGCATCAATTTGCTGTGGAATTTCCACCATTTCCTCTTGAATCAGGAACATGTCCTCATGTGTTGTAGATGTAGCCGTGAAAGCTGCCATTGTGGTTCTGACCTAAGATCTGAGTACATTGTGCATATGTATTACCAATTAAGTGCATTTCTTTTCCTCTAGTACAGTTTTAAGCAACCCACATCTGAATCGGCAACCTGAACTTCTCTGTAAAGTCAGAAATTAATCAAGCATGCATTCAACCACTAAAGCTAATTTTCCTGCTCAGGAATGCAAGTAAATAACTTTAATTTAGCATCTTAGTCAAAATAATCACAATACTGATTTATGCTTTTTTGTACATCAGTAAATTAAAAAAATCCATGGATAACAGCAATAATTATATTTTAATTAAGAATATCATTTTGATTGAACAGCTTGTGTACTTTGAACCATTACAGTATCCATCTATTTATCGATCGGACGATTTAAGATCATAGCATACAGTGGCTTGCAAAAGTATTCGGCCACCTTGAACTTTCCCACATTTTGTCACATTACAGCCACAAACATGAATCAATTTTATTGGAATTCCACGTAAAAGACCAACACAAAGTGGTGCACACGTGAGAAGTGGAACGAAAATCATACATGATTCCAAACATTTTTTACAAATAAATAACTGCAAAGTGAGGTGTGCGTAATTATTCAGCCCCCTTTGGTCTGAGTGCAGTCAGTTGCCCATAGACATTGCCTGATGAGTGCTAATGACTAAATAGAGTGCACCTGTGTGTAATCTAATGTCAGTACAAATACAGCTGCTCTGTGACGGCCTCGGAGGTTGTCTAAGAGAATATTGGGAGCAACAACACCATGAATTCCAAAGAACACACCACACCAGACAGGTCAGGGATAAAGTTCTTGAGAAATTTAAAGCAGGCTTAGGCTACAAAAAGATTTCCCAAGCCTTGAACATCCCACAGAGCACTGTTCAAGCGATCATTCAGAAATGGAAGGAGTATGGCACAACTGTAAACCTACCAAGACAAGGCCGTCCACCTAAACTCACAGGCCCAACAAAATGTTTGGAATCGTGTATGATTTTCATTCCGCTTCTCACGTGTGCGCCACTTTGTGTTGGTCTTTCACGTGGAATTCCAATAAGATTGATTCATGTTTGTGGCTGTAATGTGACAAAATGTGGAAAAGTTCAAGGGGGCCGAATACTTTTGCAAGCCACTGTACGTGCATCACCACCTCACCAGTGCCATGCACCGCTTTTTCTTACAGGAATTGCTGTAATTCTTCGTGGCACAGACTCATCACGATGCTGGAAAACTTCCTCAGAGAATTTGGTTCATATTGACATAACTGCATCACACACTTGAATCAGATTTGTCAGCTGCACATCCATGACGTGAGTCTCTCATTCCACCACATCCCAGAGGTGCTCTATTGGAGATCCGGTTACTATAGCAGCCACTTGAATAAGCAAACTAATTGCCGTGTTCAGGAAACCAATTTGAAAAGATTTGAGTTTTGTGACATGGGGAGTTATCCTGCCGGAAGCAACCATCAGAAGATGGGTACACTGTGGTCTGTGGTATTGAAATAATGCTCAGTTGGTCTTAAGGGGCCCAAAGGGTGTCACGAAAATATCCCCCCCACCACCAGCAGCAATGTGAACTCATACAAGGCAGCAAGGAGATCATCCTGGCACCAACAAACCTGCGTAAAATATGTGAACAGAATCAACTGCTGTAAAAAAAGAGAGGTGAAATAAAATAAGTCTAGACTATTGAACAGTTTTATAGGCTCTTCATTTCTGCCTCCTCCACTCAGCCAAACATCACACTATCACTGATTCCTTCTTATATAACTCATGGTTATAAGATTATTAATACCTCCTGCCAGCAGCTGCTTTTGAGTAAATATTTATTTGGGATTCAAGATTGCTCAAACTTTTGGGGATTAAAATGAACGCTGCACGTACCCAGAATACCTTCAAGTGTTTTGTAGCTGTCAGATTAAAGTGATGGAAAACAAGTAAATGGGTAACCAAAAAGGCAGCAATGGATGAGCAGGCTTCAGAAAAAATGCCCTCATATCTGTTCAGTTAAGAGTATCACTTGACCTCAAATAAATAAATAATTTTTTTTTTAAAAAGCGGATGCTTTCTCAAATCAGCCGTGTAAGTTTTAACATATGCGTGTTATACACAAAACATCACGAATGAGAACAAAATCTAAAAAACAGTATTTATACCATTATGCTTTATATTCCCAACATCTTTGGTGAAAGCACCAAAGACCACATCAACTGCAAAAGTTTAGCTGATCGCTCAAAACAAAAGAAATTAAAAAGCTAACACACATCTGTCCTGCGTGACATGGTTCATCGGTCAGTTTTTGTGAGGGATTAATTATTCCAGTATCAATGGAGGGAAACAAATCCCATATGACCAAATAAAAACCCTTTTTGTGATGTGTTATTATTTACATACTAAAGGAAAGAAATATTCTCTTTTCCTTTTTAAACCAGCCCACTCGCCCTCCAGCATCTGCTGTGGCAACAAATCGCCAGGATGCCAAAAATTGCAGTTCCTTTAATGGCCACTTGAGGCCTTTTAATACTTGGAAGCTAAGGTGTTAATGAAGTTAAAGAAGAAATGGGTATGTTTGTAGTCTAGTACAAAAATTGTTTGTTTCTTATTGCTATTTTCCACTTTGATATAATTGTAAGATGGCAGTGTATTTTGCTAGAAAAAGGTAGAAAAAAAAGGTTCTGTAAGTAAATGAAGTGTGCAAAGGAAGTATGCGAGGAAATACAATAAAGACAAAGACAAAGACAAACAGATTTTGTACAGTTCTAAAGTCAGTATTTGGTATGATCATTATTTTTGAAACCCAGCCTGATCTCTCTTTGGCAAGTTAATTTCTTTAAGCCTTCAGGAATAGTTCTGTATGTTCTTGAAGGAGAAGAAAGTGTTCTTTGGATGCTGCCTTTTGTACTGTTCTCCGTAAGGATGTTCCCAAAAAGCTTAATCTTGAGATCAGGGCTCCGGGGAGGCCATCGTGTGCTTTTCTGTCCAGGTGTGCTTTTACTGTATTGCAAGTGTTTGGGATTGTTGTCATGCTGAAAAATGAAGCTCTTGCCAATCAGATGTTTTCCAGATCCGATCTCTCTCCTGACCTCCCCTGTACACGCTGACAATGATTTGAACTAACACTTTTGGATTCATCTCTCCACGAGATTGACTGATTTTCAGTCCAGTTCTTGTGTAATTTTATCTCAGCCTTTCTCCCCGTTTCCCTTCATTAAGAATTATTCCTTGAAAGCCATCCTTCCTCTGAGACCTTCTGTGATGAGGGTTTGGCAAACAGTAGATGGAATAACTGTAGCCCCAGATGCATCTCTCAGTCCTCTTTCAGGACTTTTCAGTATTTTCCCCCCAATTTCTTAAGTACACAACTTTTATTTTCTGGTCATCTGCTGTTGATATTTTTGCCACTTTTTCTCCTCTACTTGTCCAGTTTCCTGACCTTTCCTTAAACAGATACTCCACACAACGGCACAATATATCATGGTGTGCCACCGCTTTTGGCTAATAGTTATTTAGGAATCACCTTGTTGGTGCAAAAACACTATTTTATGCTGGACAAACTATTTTATCTTTGGCATTTTATCAAAGATTCCACTAAAGACGTGGGAACAAATAATGCATTTTTGTGACAGGCTGCCAAAAACAAATTGCCAAAAGATGCCATTTAAAATCGGTTCTTTGCTAAGTTGTCTGTCGTATGTAGACACTAGCCCATCCCTTGCCTTTTTATGCTCTAATCATTCATAGACCAGTGTGTGGCTTAAGAAGTGGATTAAGTATCAAAACAAAAAAACAAAGAAAAACAAAAAGCATTCCTCTGAAAATGGTCAGGTACAAGGAGTGGACTGAAAATGAGAGAAAAAGCAGCAAATATTCAAAGACTTTGAGACACCTTCTGAGAATTTTTTTTTAACAACAGCTTTGAAACTCTGACTCCTTGCAAGTAAAATATAAAGAAAGGAGGCATCACTCAGGATAATTAAAGTCTAAGAATTGAACCTCTTTTTTAATCTGTGCTTGTGCTCTGAGCATTTGTATTTGACAAAAATGTTACTCTTTGATAAATTGCACATAGATTGCACAGGAAGCTTGTACGCCATACTTTCTGCACTTATTTCCATTTTCATTCTACCCTCTGACTACACTTTACCCTCATAAAAAGGAAACATGCCAAACTTTCCAGACTTCAAAGACAATAAAACAAAGGATAACTTCATAAGAATGCATTTTATATAAGTATCTTCCTTAATCCCCAAACAAGATAAGCCACTATAGCATGAGAAAAAAGTACAATACCAAATATGAATGGCTACTCTGTTGATGTCAAAATCTACATAATAGAGAATATGATCACATTTTGGGCCAAACTCAGGTTTGCATTGAATGCTGGAGTATGCACACACACACACACACACACACACACACACACACACACACACACACACACACTGTAGGGATAGTGTTGACTCAGGAGAATTAGCAGTAGCAGCATCAGCAACGCCTTTGATCACTTAAATGAGATTTTTTGCTGCTTCTCTGTCCAAAAGCCAAATCGTGACGAGTGAGAAGTTTGTGAAGTGAAGAGAAGAGAAAAGCTCACTCATTCATGGTTTCATTTCCACCATTATCATCCACATCCCACCTCATGTCTCTGTTCATTGGCTAGAAAAAAATCAGATTCAACACAAATGGTTAAAAGTAGGATATATGACAGCGATAAGAAGATGTGGATGACTTTGGATAGCTGTTTCTCGCTGGTTACAGTTTTTCCTCAAACACTCATTCACTGTCCTCAAGAGAATTTATAAAAACAAAAAAACTATTCCAAGAAAGACAAACAGCTGTGTAGGAAGACTAAAAAGAGGCAAGAATAAAAAATGAGTTAATTATAGATTCATTTCAGATTTCCAGTAATCAGCAGTCTATCACAGCCGGCTCTGTTGTTGATGTTGCACACATATAAATTCCCTGTTAATTTTAACAACAGTGGCGTAATTGTAAGTAGATTTTTTTCCCTTTCTTTGTTTTCAGTCATTAAGTCACATTTTTTGTCTCCACTTTTAGGACTGCTAATAAATCCTATTTGTTCCCTTCCTTGAGACATTAGGATCACATAGCCCCCGAATTATTATTACTATGATTATTTTTTTTTGTTTCTTTTCTAGTGATTTTTATTATCTTTTGGTTGGCATATTAATGCGGCACTACGGAGCCTCGCAGGGGACATGGGAGAAAAAAAAATTAAGTCTGACTTTTGCGTCTTAATTTTTTTTCTCCCATGTCCCCTGCGGGGCTCCGTACGGCACACATTTTATGTTGAAAATGTTAGTGGCCGTTTTGTGACGCATTACGACACTGATGATAAACACACAGCTCTTCTCTAAACATATGGATATTATTGCTTTTTATCACCTCCACATTTTGTCATCGTGGACATATTCCCTTCCGGTGGCTATCCTCCCCCGGCCAGTCAAGTTTTATGTTTATCCATTACGCCCGTTTATAGAAGTCATTGCTCATCCGAGTCAAGGATCGGAGGATAGTAAAGCCGCATGTAGAGATTTTTTATTATTATTATTATTTGTGGTATGGGGATACATTCAATTACAGGAATAGGTTTTAGAGTTTTTTGCAATAACTGATTACTCATGAATTGTGGTCTCATCTTCATCTAAGTCAGGACACAAATAGTTGTGCTCATATCTATCTAACACTCTGAGTAATGACACACACTGCAGGGAGGGGAAACTTCATTTATCCTGCACACTGCAAGGCGTTCAGGCCCTGGGGTAGCAAAGCAGTTTGATCCCCCCCCCCTCCATCAATCTTTATTGTTTCAAAGACAATTCAGTGTTTGCTAATATGTCTGTGAAGGTCTGTGAAGGTATTAGTGTTTGCTAATAGTTTCTTGTTTTCCTACAAACACAATATTTTGTCACAGACCTAAAAAAGTCTGCAAAGAAGGGGAAGTGGGGGAAGCAAGAGGTTCGGAGTGGAGAGCCAGAGGGCAGCGAGGTAATTTCCTGAATTACCTATCAGAGTGTTACAGATTTGATACTGGCACATGAGCAGAGTCTGCACAGAGGAGGAGAGCATAGGTCCACAGGTAGGTATGAGGAACAGGGCACAGGGAGTTAACTGTGAGTCAAAACACTAGGGAGCCTGAATAGTAATATAGTAATAATAATAAATGGTGGAACGATTTGGCAGTGAATGAGCGGAAGGACCGGCTTCTTATTGCAGTGGGTGAGTAATCAGTGCGTGTGTGCGGAAACCAGGAATAGCCTCGCCTCTGGAAATACGGAGCACAAAGCGCACATGCTCACCGAGGGAGAGAAGTAGAGAAAGATGGAGCAAGAAGAGCAGGGAATAAATAGAAAAGGTGAGCTGTCACCGAGGAACCGGAACACCAGGGGCCATGACAATTGTCCCACTAGTACTGTGGAAGGTCCAGCTGGTACTTTGCAAACTGTGTTTTTATCTTAGGATTTCTTTCACCTTTGTTTGTGTTTCACACGGTCCTCTTGAAGGGAGACAAATTTATCTTATCATGGAGTAATAAACACTTGGGTCTTTAGAAATGTTTTTGGAGCCTGCGCATCATTATAATTCTTCTTCTAAGGTTTTATGAAAGTTATTGTAATTGAGGCATGGCTCAGTCCAACCAGTCTTTCTCATGACAAGTAGACATTGTCAGTAACCAGATTTTTTATGTTTTTACACTAGCCTTTGCTGCCAGTCGGAGAGAGAATTATTCAGTGTGTTCAATAGGCAGCACGCTCATACAGTATACCCGCTCCTCTGCTGCTTCTTCATTAACGAATTACCTAAATGAATGAATTACCCTCAATACAAAAAAAATCTGAATAATCTGTAATGTAATAATGTGTTTCAAATTCATCATATGTACTCTCGTGTCTGCCAGAAGATGACACTGATAAAAGAAGAAATTGGAGACAAGAAGCATGTGGTTACCTTGCGTACATTATGTAAGTGGCACCGCTGTTTGAAAATTCACTAACCAAGATCACTGTCTGTAGTTCAGTACTCAGTGAAATGTGAAATAAGGTCACAGTCACCTTTTCTGTACCTTTTTGTTAAAGCTGTGGATAATCAAGATTACGTTGTAACACTGATGGTGATGGCTGATTTATGAATTCTTATGTTCTTTTGCGTCTTGAGTCTTTTGATTTGCACCAAATCATAACAAGTCATTACATGGAAAACAAATGTTTAAACTGAGACATTTACAATTTAATAAAAAATATCAGCTCATTTTGAATTTTACGAACGCAACAAGTCTCAAAAATGTTGGGAGGGGGCATAAAAAGGCTGGCAAAGTAAGTGTTACTAAAAAGAAACACTTGGAAGAACCCTTTGCAACAATTTACGTTAAATGGCAACAGAAACGTGAGTGGGTATGAAAAGAGCATCATAGAGAGTTTCAGAATGATGTTTCTCAACAAAAACTTGAAGACTTTAAATATCACGTCATCTGCAGTGAATAACATCAACAGAGAAAATTTCTGAAGAAGCAATGCATTAAACAGTCATGCAGATCTTCAGACTTTTGCTATCTATGAAAACAACCATAACTGTAAAGCACGTTAAAGCTCTATGAAGCAAAGAAGAAACCACATGTCAATGTGAGAAAAGTGGGAAACTATTCTGTGGTCATCCATCCATCCATTTGCTTCCGCTTATCCTTTTCAGGGTCGCGGGGGGCGCTGGAGCCTATCCCACACTGTAAACCCGAACAAGTTGACTGAACTTAAAACTTTTGTGGAAACTGATTACCTCAAAAGATTTAAGTACAAAAACTCATATCTTCTAAGTATGGGCTACTCAAAATTTGTATTTATTGTTAACCTAAAAATTTTAAATTATATTTTATATTTTATTAATTGAGCTTTACTCAAAGACTGTATACTTTAATTTCAATATTTTTGTGTTTCTTGTAGTTTATTATTTTGATGCAACACAATGCAAACAACCTAAACTCAAATTATCTGATTATTAATTAAAAGATATTTATGTTGTGAGTGTAGACTACTAAAAAAAAAAAAAAGTACGGAAATTCAGTTACTTTACATTTTGTTTATTTAACATTTTTTCATGAAAATTTAAAAACATCACAAATGTTTTTATAAAACAACTAACATGGACATCGGCACCATAAAGTGAGCATTATAAATTCTGTGTAGAACATTTATCTTTTTATAAACTCACAAAGGACGACATCAGTCCTAATTGCATCTTTCTCAAAATACACAAAAATGCAAAACAAAAAGTCAAATACTAATCACTTTTTTTTAAATAGAAATGAAAAACAATTTTTTAAAATGGGTACAAAGATGATCAGCTTCCAAATAACCAGATAAGGCAGTCAAGTATAGGAAAATTAGGTAAACTGATGGAGTTAAATCCACCCAAAGCCTGTAGTAAACTTAAAGTGCTTAAAGTGCTTCAAACAAAGTGCTCAGTAACAGAGTGCGTGTCCTAACAAACATTGCCTTATATTCCTTAAGAGCATGTAGGCAGGGGTTTCAGGGGTTTGCCGTCATCAAGCCCCATGAAGATATTTTGGACTAAGGCAAATGTGTGAACCAGCTTCCTGGGGTAGTCTAAATGCAGAGCATAGATCAAGCCAAACAATAAAGCAAATGCATTTGCAAATCTGGGAATATCACACATCACCTAGTCGCCTTTCACCAAAACAGCCATGCTTGAGGAAGTAAAATGGACTGGACTGGGAAGCGCCGTCGGTAACCACTGTGAGAAGGGCAACTGGAGTGTCAATGAGGGTCGACTCATCCAATGCGTCCGCCTGGAATAGACACAGTATCAATGGTAAATGGCCTGTATTTGTATAGCGCTTTACACATTCAGTCATCCAGACATTCACACCCATTCACACACTGGTGATGGCAGCTACATTGACAGCGCACTGACAGAGGCGAGGCTGCCGGACACTGGCACCAGCGGGCCCTCTGACCACCACCAGTAGGCAACGGGTGAAGTGTCTTGCCCAAGGACACAACGACCGAGACTGTCGGAGCCAGGGCTCGAACCGGCAACCTTCTGATTACAAGGCGAACTCCCAACTCTTGAGCCACGATCGCCCCAATTAAATAAGTAAGGTTGGTTTGAGAGAATGTGACAAGCATGACCTGTAATCTAGCAAAACATTCAGCAGTGTAGTGGGTTACTTTGTAACGAGTTAGGGTACTCTACTTTTTTTGAAAAATGTACATTAACGTGTTAGCTTCTTGCATTACATAATTTGTATTTTTATTATTTTTCTAAAAAAAAAAGTAATTTTTTATTTCATGACTTTATCTCAAAAAGAAACTAAATCTTGACTTCAGCCTGGTTTTTGGGCCACCTGCAGCATAGCCATAGTGCTGTGATACGCCTGTGCCCTGCTCCTGACCTGTGTGTGTGTGGGTTTTCTACAGAGAGGGTATTTTGTTTGTACAATTTGGTAGCTGCTAGGGTATTAAATTGTATTTAAAAAAATCCATAGCATTTTATCTTACTGGCAGAATTTAAGTAATGCAAAAATACACTTACATTACATGTCTAAAAGAATTCTGGGTCCTCCTCCCGCAGGTATACAGGAAGGGCACGAAGTACTGCAGTGCGTTTCACGTTGATATCAGGCGCCTCCTAAAAAGGGAAAAGAAAAGTTCATTTAACGCAAAGTTTTCAGGTGTCATTCTTTGGGGAGAATACATGTTTATGAAACTGCATGACATCAGACTCTACTAAATTTTGGAGACTTTTCTTTTAAGATACAACCTTTCTGTCTCTTGTGACAGAGAGTATGTTTCTTAATCATTTGACAAAAACCCTACACAGTATTTTAAAATAGTGTTCTCCAGATCAGAGCTGTGATCTATATAGAACATGGGGTTCAAAGCAAGGAAAAATTGTGTGTTTATCAGTGAAACCTTTAATTTGTGTTAATTTTATCATTATCAATATATGAAATCTTCACCTTAAGGGACTTAATGAATGGTTTCTTCAATAGATCTTTCAACTCACCTGTGTTTACTGTCTCCACCTGAAATTAATTGCAGTCTGAATTTTTTTTTCTTCTGTCTTTTTGTCTTTGGCCTTCAGCCTTGGAAGAAAAAATAAAAATATTGAAAACCTTATCAGCACACTAAATATACAACACCTTGCTATATTTCAATTGTTTTAGATAGAAGTTGCCACTGCTAGCTAAGTCACTTTTGAATGATGCTAATGAGAAGAAAAAAAAACAAAAACCTGCCGAACAATGAGGCTGCTGTTGTAAAAACGCCAACTTTCTTGCGTTGGCAAGGGGTCGTTAAAATATCACTAAGACCCTTTCTTTATGTGTGATTCTTCGTAAAACTGTGTTTTAATCGGTTAAAACTGTAAAACTGACGACATAATCTATGTTTGAAAAAGAGCGCGAACAACCGCGAACAACTATTCACCACCTGGGTCTGTGCTTTTTAACACAACAGCGCATTCGAAAACAAGTTATTGGCTGCAACATATTAATATACTTGCTTTTTTACGGAAAAAATAAACATAACGAAGGTTCCGTTTTACTTACAAGTTTCTCCAAATGTGTTCTCCAGTCGCTCGAGAAGGGCAGCCATATTGAACAGAATTTTCTGTCAACGTCGTTCAGGTTAGAGAGAAGACGTCATGACGTCATGACGTCCACATGCGGAGCTCGGAAAAAAACATTTACTCAAAAATCATAATTAAGAAAGCAGTATTTACTCTTAACTTCTAAGCCATGTACAATTATAACTGTTTGAATCGTTAACCGAACAGAAAAGTTTTAAGTTGTTTCAACTTTGTGAGGAATTTTAATTGTTATATCCACAAACTTTATAAGTCAGGTAGACTGTTGGGGTTTACAGTGCAGCTGTCATAGGGCGAGAGGCAGGGTACACCCTGG
Source organism: Aulonocara stuartgranti (assembly GCF_965226115.1). NCBI lineage: Eukaryota > Metazoa > Chordata > Actinopteri > Cichliformes > Cichlidae > Aulonocara > Aulonocara stuartgranti. The sequence goes on along the minus strand of NC_138955.1, from coordinate 3,932,246 downwards.
ACAGGTCGCCAGTCTGTCGCAGGGCTAACACATAGGGACAGACAACCATTCGCACTCACATTCACACCCAGTGACAATTTGGATTTTCCAATTAACCTATCCCCACAAGCTGCATGTCTTTGGACGGTGGGAGGAAGCCGGAGTACCCGGAGGGAACCCACGCAAACACGGGGAGAACATGCAAACTCCACACAGAAAGACCCCGGCCTGGTGTTGGAATTAAACTCAGGACCTTCTTGCTGTGCGGCAACAATGCTATCCACCGTGCCACCGTGCTGCCTATTCTGTGGTCAATGATCTGAAATTTGTAACTGTTTTTCAAAAATATGGACCCTGCATTAAAGATCAGTTAAAAAGCCAGCATGTCTCATGGTATGGGGGTGCATTAGTGCCTATGAAACTGGCACTAATGCACCCCCATACCATCAGTGCTGAAGAGGTATATACAGATTTTAGACCAACATATGCTTCCAGCCAGACTATGCAGGGAAGGCCTTCCACATTTCAGCAAGACAATACGAAACCACATGCTGGACCCATTACAACAGCAGAAGAGACTGTGTACTGACCTGGCCATATCTGCATTCCAAACCTTTCACCAAATGAAAATGTTTGATAGATCATGAAATGAAAATTCTTTTTTTTATATTTTAAACATTTTATGCAAATTTTACACAGCATCCCAGCTTTTTTTGGAATTTGGGTTTTAGTACAAACTGTATCTGACAAATGTAAGGTTGCAGTTACACTATGACTTATCTTTATTTACAACCATCCTACATGTCACATAGCTTGTTTTACACTAATCTTTCATAACACAGATCCTTTATTCTTTTGATAAGTTTGTATGCATTAAAGTTTCCCCTCTCCGAAGTAGAAAAGATTTTTGCCTCGTGTTGCACAGCCAGAGCCCCGCTGGTGTGGTTAAAAGGAACCCCAGAGAAGCTGTGACGCTCCTGCATGGCTTCCAATCGATCCTATAATGGAGTTGTTTGTTGCAAATTGCAGTGGCACTAACAAGTCAGCAGGCTTATTTGACCTGTTTTTAATTATGGCAATTACACCAGATGCTAGCTCTGAATAGCAATGGGGGTCCTCCTGACCATGAAATGCACCATCCATTTTTGAGTCTGGTAAACAGGAGGTGTCTCGGGAGGAACTAAGAGAAAGAAAAAATACCCAGTGGGTAAATTTCTATATTTTATTTTAATGACAAAAAAAAAAAGTTTGCAAGTAAAGCAAAGCAGTGATGCACTCTGTCCCACATCCCACGTTTTAAAAATGACTTTTGATGTATTTTACTGAAAACAACAACAACAACAACAACAACAATAAAAAGAATCTCTTGTGGTCATGGTTTGGAAAGATTTGATAAGAATGTGATGAAAACCAAACGTTAATCGCAGTAGAAAAGTCTAAAAGTCTTAACCTTTCTTACCTGCTTTATTTGTAAAAGTGTGACCCACAATCCCACCTTTTACAGATGATACTGAAACAAATTTAAAATAATTAAAAGTGTCCTATAAAGAGATTAAACTTGCTGTTTTTCTGCTGCTTTAGCCATGACCATCATTACAATTGGGATTGAATATCCATTGGTTTATGCTGAGAAATTTCTAAGGTAAATGACAGAAACTGCTCGTCCATTACAGAGGAGACTCTCATACTTAGTATTAACAACACACTCAAGTTACACTGCACTCGTCAGTGTGTCTGCGTCACCTCTATCTCTCATTATTTCTTAGCTCCTTCATTATCTCACTGTCGTCTGTCTGCTATATGCGAAGCATGCTGTGTTAAATTGGGCCACAGCTTAAAGTAAAGCTTGGCCTGAGATCAGTGAAGCTGCTGGTTTGGACTCTAGCTGAAGTCAGCATGGCCCTGCCCGGGCCCCTCAGATCAGTTAGACACAGAAACTCTGCTTAATCAACTGGATGACAACTGTGAAGCTCGAGTTTCTCTCCCAGCTGTATCCCCTGCCATTAGCGAGCACTGGAAATGGAAAGAACATCATTTTATGTCTTTTATGGTACCTGAAAGTTGAAGCCTTTACTTCAAACTGTTAGGGATTTAATGGGGATGAAGTTGTTGTTGTAATCATGTGTTTCAGATAACTCAAGAGACTCTTGACATTATCACAGAGAAAAAGAAAATTTTCCTGTTTTGCATGATCTGTAATAAATCATTTATGCAGCTTTTCAGTTAAGCTACTCAGTTTTTGGGCTTCTAGATCACATGTGGTTGAAAAAGTGTCCTTAATGCAAGGAATGTCTTGGACTGTCACCTAAGACTTGAAAATAAAAGTGATTAAAGACAGCCCTGTCATCATGCAATAAAATATGAAGCCATAGTCGAACTTTTTTCCCCGCACACCAGATGTGTCAGGATTTTTCTTCTTGTCATTCGATCTAACAAGATTACAAATTACAGCGTATCTTTGAGCTCAGATGCATCAGAGGCCTGAATTTGCGTCACTTTCACGAGTCAAAACTGCCGGTAACAATTATTTTCATTGTTTATTCATTTGTTGTTTATTTTCTTGATTAATCAAGAGATTGTTTGGTAACAGGACATGTTGTCTATTAAAATAATCCTTTTGTCCTAGAAGATTTTGACATATCAACTGCAAAAGCACATGTGAAAATGATGACATTAGGTATCGCTGCCAAGTATAGTTCGTGCTGGCTCACATTCACATTGTCATGCCTGTGTGACATGTTTGAATAGCACAAAGGTTCGAAAGCTCCGCTCATCCGTTCACTAAGCAAATCAGTCATTTGTTGGTACATTTGATTCAATATACACTTTAATACAAAATAATTATGAAGCACAGCAATCTCTAGTACAGGAAATTGTACCCCACTTCAGCTAACTTCATGAATGTCGGCTTTTATGTAATCATCTCATTTAACACAACAAGTTAGGCGCTAATGCTGCCAGATAATGTGACTAGATTACTTTCTGAAAGTGATGCTCAGCAGATGTGTCTTTCAGTGGCTCATGTTCTCTTTTGCCTGAGCCAGAGGTTTTCAGAAAATAATATTAATCCTACTTGAATCACATTTTAGACTTTAGCACTTCAGTCTAAACTGTAAATTCTTTCTTCCTTATCTTCTTCTGCTTTTTCTTTTTCTGCTCTTCGTTCCTTGGTAGCTATCGGTAAATAAACTGCTCCAAACAATGAAGTGAATATCTGATCATTGGTGCTGGGCTGTGAGCAAATGTCCCACTAAAGGATAAAGGACCTCATGCCACCATCATGAACATACACGTCAGTAGCTTGGTGGAGGTTATTTGCAGTCCTCCTCTTGTTCCTCCTTGCACAAAACAGCAGGAGCCTCCTATGGCTCCTTGTATAACTGTCCATCTAATGGCATTTCCTAGTCCTGAGACTACACTAGGAGAAACAGCAAACCTTGTGACGGCATCCTGCAGGATCTGGACTTCCCCGGCTCCCTGAGTGGGCTGCAGATACTGTCTCATTTTACTAGTAGTAACTTGATTTTCTTATGCTAAGTTTGTGATAATATTAATTTCTTGTGTTATTATGTAGTTAGGGTTTAGTTGAGTTTTATTCTAGTTTTTGTTCCGTCAATGTCTCCTGTTTATGAGTCTTTCCTGTTTTATTTTGAAGAGTCCAGTGTTTCCATGTTCAGTGTGTTTTGTTTTACTTCCCCCTGTGGCGTCATGTTCATTTGTGTCAGCTGTGTTTCCACTTCCCTCATTACCCTCCTGTGTATTTAAGTCCTCTGTCTTCCTTTGTTCAGTGTTGGGTTGTCTCGCTTTATGTTGACTCAGATTATGTAAAGGCGTTTCTGCTTCCTACTGTCAGGCTCAGGCTCTTGTTTGGATTATTTCACAGTTACACTTTCGCATGTTCCCATTCAGTTTCGTGTTCTCGCCGTAATCATCGCTTTCATAGTCAGTAATAGTTTCCCCTGTTTTAGATCCACTTTTTCGTCTTGCCTTGTTTGTCTGTTTTTGTATCAGCCGTAATAAAGGCTCATTTTTTGTTTGACATCAGTTAGTTTCTCCCGTTTAGACGGATAACTCTGGTGGCTGATTTTTGTTTTCCAACATAGTTTGATGGCAATTCAAAGCGACCTTGTGTACTGCTGCCAGCTGCTGGTGCCAGCAGCCTGGGCAGTTGAGACGAGTGGATTTGGCCATCATTCCCACTGTTTGTGATTGTTGGGTTGCTCTACTTGGAGTAACTGATCTTATATTTTACAATAAGACCAGTTAGTTAATTGATTGACTTAATTTATTCAGTTTGACCACCAAATGCACTGAACAGCATCTTCCACTTACATTAGCTACTTAGGTAGTGTTACTTAGTTAACATTACTGTTAAATTATAAAGGTGGGCATGCTTGTCACTGGGAGATTAATTGCATGCTGGTGGTATTGGGAACAAAATACATTTTCTTCTGCTTATCCAGTTCAGGGTTGCTGGGGGTTCTGAAGCCTATCCCAGCTGCCAAAGAAAGAGGCGGGGTACACCTTTGAGAGGCTGCCAGTCCATCACTGGGCTATAAAAATATTTTCTCTTAATATTTTAATCTGCTTCTAGTAAACATCTTGGTCCTCTGCATACACAGGGAGGCTAGATAAAGTGTGAGCTTGATCTCAGACTGGGGCCTTTGTAAACACTTTGTATTTTCCTTTCAGCTGTTTTCCAGGTTGCAACTGAAAACTCTCCTGGTTGTCTTCCTGATTGTTGAGACATTGTTGTCGGAAAGAGCATTACATCAAATGTAAAGGGACAGCTTACACTCCAATTCACACATTGTGTAGAGAAGTAATGGCAACTTGTTGACTTGCTGCAAATTCTGTTGGTTTAAATTCTGTTGTGTTTAATGAATTTGGCTGCTTTAAATTTAAAAAGTTAACACTGATTCACACTGTCAACAGACAAAGTATGATTATATATTGTAAATGTTGTAATATCCTCCCAGGTTTACACATTTGCTGAACAAGCAAAGGTAGGAGACTCAAATCCATTTGGAATTGCATCGGAAAGGGCATCCAGCATAAAAAGCATCAGCCAAATAAAACAGAACAGAACTACTCACTGTGGTGACCCCTTGTGAATAAGGGAGCAGCTGAAAGTAGCTTTCAATATCCTCCAATAACACCCTCGGGCCTGAAATTTGAATTGCCTTATAAAAAGTTAATGCTACAGAGATAATTTTGAATATCCGGCACATTATTATGTAGCAGGTACAAGCAATAAAATATGTGTTTATTTTCTTTCTGGGTATTCACAGTTATATCCGATTGAAAAGACAAACAGGCTCAGGGCCTGCGGAAGATTACAAAGTGAGAGGTAGAAAAGGAAGGAGTAGTGATTATTGTGAACTGTCAGCAACAACAGCCGAGTATAACATTTCACGATTTATGTGTGCAGAAAGAACTTTAAAAGCTAATTGAAATACAAACTATAGGTCACATAAAATTGTGTGTATGCTTGTTAAATTAAAAAGTCCAGAAAATAGTAATACTAAGAGATTTATAATGCACTCCTTCGTGCTTAGTGATGGATTACTTTATGTAGCCCAGGTTTATGGCCAGACCTCCTCCTGTGAGATCTAATAGCAAAGGAGGGAGCTGAGACTAACATTTGGCAACACAGCAGATAGGAATCTAGCCTCAAATTCTCTAACTGCTCCCTCTGCAAAAACACAAACAGTGGAGTTATGCGATCCACAGAAGAAAATTATTATGTATCTCCTTTTTTCTTTTGCGAATCAGACTTCTGGAAAGGCTTGAAAAAATATTCCCCGCTGAGGTCAAAAATGTCGACCTACACCCTCAAGGAGCTGTGGTTAGTGTGATTAGCAGCGTGGCAGGACTCGTAGCCAGATATAACATCAGCAGAGACCCGATCGCAGTCCTGGAGTTGACCATAAATAAATGAAACACACCCTCGCTTTCCGCCTGCCTGGTTCATCCACAGCTTCCCTCAAAGAAACGCTTATTTAAAGGAATAGTTCAGCATTGGGAACGTGCACTTTTTTAAACTTCTCGTGCAGCTGAATTTAAAGTAATGGAAGGGATTGTGCATTAACCCTGTAAAAGAGCATTTTTGTTGAAAGTACTCATGTCCACACACAGAGCCTAAGCGCTCCATGAGGGAAAGCTGAGGTTTACGTCTGACCCCAGTCTTTGTGCTGAGCTAAACACCTGCTGGCTGGAGTATTCAGGGAGTCACTGCAAGTGTTTAATGAGGCCATGTTAAGATTGGGCCCTGAGCTTCATCACAGCTTTCAGAACCTTTACATTTAACTTTACATAAAAGTCTAATGTGTGGACTAGAGTCATTATTTGCATTATTTGCAATATTTCTATTCTACACATGAGTATTTATAATGTATTATCCCCTCTCTAATCATTAAAACAACAAAAAGATTGGAATGGTTAGTCTGGTAACAATAAAAACACATTTTTTGGACTCATTAACTGTTAAATAAATTATCATTATACATGTTCCTAATTTTACAAAATCAAGAAGTCCATAATAAACTAATAAAAGAAATTTATCAACAAAACAAACGACAGATTTTGGGCTAATGTGATAATAATGACATATTGTTGTTTTGCGCGGCCGTTAGACTTCACAGAGATTTTCTCCCTCGATTACAACATGGAATTTCTCCCTAAGGGCTATTTAAAAGGCCAGTTCATTACAATTACAAAAACTGATTATTTGCTCCAAAACATCTGGGGCTTTGCTATTTCTATCCAGCTGCACCCAAAATAAATTTTCATGATAAATTGCTGTGTTTGAACACGTTGCACAAACTCCAGCCGGCTGGGCGGGGGGACAAAAAATGAGGTTAGTCTTCATGTCTGGATGTACTTAATGCAGGTGAGCAGACAAGACCTGTAATCAAACACAAGGCTGTGTGTGGTGTTCATTTTAGAGAGGAGGGTGATGCGGGATGAAGTTTTGGATAGGATATTAGAGCCAGATGAGGATGATCCATCAGGAGCAGCGGTGAGAGCTGTGGTCTCATTTCCATGGGAAATTCAGCTAACTTGAAAAGCGAACTGTGTGCTGTGTACTTTCTTATGATTGCCCAATTTCATTTAATCTGCTTTTTCTCCACATCCTGTTGGGCACTTTAAAGTGTACTCTGCGCTTTAAGATGTTTTCAACCATGAACTATGTCAGGAGAATCAGGCCCATTGTTGTCACAACAGGAGAACATGTTCTAATTACCCAAAATACTCGTTGGTTTCAATTATGGTTCCTGGGTAGAGCTGGCAGGGTGAAGAGCATTTAATGTTTGATCCAAGCAATTCAAATGTACATAATATTGCCAAAAGTATTCCCTCACCCATCCAAATCACCTATTCAGGTGTTTTTAAAAAATGCATAAAGGTGTCTAAAATCTAGGAGGCAAACTCCTTCTGCAAACATTTATAAAAGAAGCTCAGTGAATTCCAGTGTGGTATCATGATAGGATGCCACCTGTGCAACAAGTCCAGTCATGAATTCCAAGTGCAGTCACTGCTAAATATTCCACAGTCAGCTGTTAGTGGTATTGTAACAAAGTGGAAGCGACTGGGCCTTCAGATTAGCTCAAGAACAGTGCACAGAGAGCTTCATGGAATAGCCGAGCAGCTGCATCCAAGCCTTACATCACCAAGTGCAATGCAAAGTGGTGTAAAACACACCGCTACTGGACTCGACGGATAACTCTTCTCCTTCTGGCATTTCGATGAACCAGTGTTGGTTTGACGGTTGCCTGGAGAACCTGTTCCTGTGTGACTGCAGTGCATCATGGGTAAAATATGGTCGAGGCTATGTTACCTTTTCCTTTGACACCTGGCAGGAAAGCAATGCAGATTTTGTTAACTTCAGTTATTGGATTAATATTATGTATTTTTAATCTGTCCTCTCTCTGTCAAACTACCCTGATGTCTTGGCCAAGTTGTCCATTTTCTGGCAGTACAAAACTCCTCAATGTTATTTTAGTGCACATTCAGACATTTTTGTTTTTCAAAAGTCTGGTTTCTGCATGATTTTCATGCACATTTTTGGGGTCACTTGCTGTTTGCTCTTTGACAAGCACTTAAAAGGCCCGACATATTTTCTGCCACATTGATGAAGTCCCTTCATTTTTCTTCTCTGATCTGGCTGCACTCAACAATCTTCCTTTGTTTCTCTGTGCTCTCCCATCATCTTTTAGATGCAACCCATTTTCTGTGACTCATCAGTGTGCTGCCACAGTTTCCAAATTCCTCCGCTCTTCTTTCTACCTTTGTTTCAGTACCTTATTTTTTGTTCATTTAGAGGTACGTTCAGGTGAGTTTTATTATCCTTCTGCATACTCAGTGCTTTTCCTTGATCGTTCATTATATTTCATTACAGTATTAGTTCCTCCTGTCTGCTCAGGAATCTTCCATTTGCGAGCGAATCTCCTCACTGCATTGCGTCAGACATTTTCAAATTTTAATGGTTTACCAGAAGAAAGGAAATTATATCCAGTCTTCTTTACCTCTAATGTCAAAATGAAGCATTGAACAAATTTCCAGACAGAAAACCAACAGCGTTTTCACAACATGTCTGACTTGTACCAAAAAGTTCTAGGTCCCTTGTAAAAGTTGTTTTCCTCTCTCACATACACAAACTTTCATGAGCCTAAAAAGGTTTCAATCAGCTGGCCTTGAGCTCAGGTTCACTAAACTAATCACATGAGCTTTATTGCCTTACATGTGGTTCCTCTGCAAACCTACACCGACAAGCTGTGGGATCTGCTCAGCATTAACTGTTCTGTCAACATGTCTGGACCAATGAGGCACTGAAAGAAAGAGAAAAAGAAGAAAGAAGCGATATGTCTTCTTTTTGTATCATGTATCAGTGATATATTAGGTACTTTTTGTTTTTTACACAGTTGTGTCAGATTTCTGCAGATAAGTTTGCTTCGTATATGTGGGATCAGGGGAGTTGTTTACAGCGACTGGGGGAGGTAAAATGGAGAGATACTTCCTGATGGACCCCGACAAGACTGTTGAACACCCACACGCACACAGTAAAGATGGGGAAAACACATCCTGACAGATGCAGACAGCTTCGCATTTCACTTTTATTAGATTAGCCATCAAGACCAAGTTGTTTCCTGCCGACAGTGAGGGTAAACAATGTTTTCACTGCTGCATGACAACATCTGTCAATACATCTGTCTGTTAACTAAACGAGTTATGAACTAATGAATTTGAAGGGGGCTAACTTGCGGTAAACTTTTAATGAGATTAAATGAGGGACGTGAATGGGAAACACATGCATGAATAAATCCTCAATTAATTTAACGACTTAAAGGTCATCTTCATTAGTTTTGCCTTCTGAATTTTGTTTTTTGTTTTTGTGCCATTTTTAGATGCATTATACCAACAACAACTAACAGAAAAACATATTGAGATCGTTTTAAATACACTAATTAAAATGACACGTTGAGGGTTAAAGTGGCAGTAGGAAAAGTCTAGAAAAGGAAGAAAATAGGTGGCGCACTTCCTGCAGCCCTCCCCTCTTATGCTAAGCCCCTCCCATCAGACAAGCGCAGTCATTCATACACCCTAAAATTACATTTGGACTGACCTTTGACTTCACAGGATTAATAGTCACTGATGGGTTTTAGTACTTCTTATTGAAGTTCTGCAGTCATGTGACTGGTAACCACACAAATTTAGACATGCAACACTCACTGTGACAATATAGGTCGCAGTCACGTAGGCTGAGAGAGCTGTCAGCGACCATCTGTGTGACCAACACCAATTGTGAGGGAAAAACCAGTTACCCAACCAGTTTCCGAGTGGTTGTTGGAGGTTGAATGGATAAGCGTGGCAACTCAATGTCTGATATGTTATATTTTTGGTTGCTGTTTTTACCGTCTTGGAGCAACTGTAAACTCATTATTGTTATTCTGATTCTCTGTTTCCAGTCTGCATCACACTTTTTCAGGTTATACTACAGCTTGACTAAGTGTTTGAAGACAAGTTAGCATCTTTTCAATGAAGTTCAGTTTAATTTTATTTATATAGCACCAAATCAGAACAACAGTTGCCTGCAGAGGGAGACGTTTCATTTTAAGTAAACGTGAAAAAATGTCTGTTTAAGCAGGAAAGTGTTTAAACAAAAATTATTACCACATTTCCATGTAAATGGTAAATGGCCTGTATTTATAAAGCGCTTTACTAGTCCCTAAGGACCCCAAAGCGCTTTACATATCCAGTCATCCACCCATTCACACACACATTCACACACTGGCGATGGCAAGCTACATTGTAGCCACAGCTGTCTTGGGGCGCACTGACAGGGGCGAGGCTGCCGGACACTGGCGCCATACATATTACCTAGCTTACCTAGCCGGCAGGTGTGGCAAGGCATCCAGCACCTAACCAACTATAAGATCAATCTCGGAGCTGCGGACGGTGACCTGGAGCTGGCAGAGGAGCTGAATATCTTCTTTGCCCGCTTTGAGACCAGGGTACCGGAGGTATTGGAGCCACAGCAGCAACACGCCACCCATAGCAGCACCACCCTCACCCTGGAAGAGCACGAGGTGAGGCGCATGCTGCAGGCTGTTAACCCAAGGAAGGCGGCGGGTCCTGATGGTGTGCCAGGTCGAATATTGAGGGATTGTGCAGGACAGCTGGCTGGGATCTTCACCAGGATTTTCAACAAATCCCTCGCACAGGCGACTGTCCCACTCTGCCTGAAGTCCTCCACCATAGTCCCCTTGCCTAAGAAGCCCCACATCACCGGCCTGAATGACTACAGACCGGTGGCACTCACCCCAGTGGTAATGAAATGCTTTGAGAAGCTGGTCCGCAGACACATCACAGCAGCCCTGCCCCGCAGCCTGGATCCACACCAGTTTGCCTACAGAGCAAACTGATCCACGGAAGACGCTGTAGCCACAGCACTCCATGCTGCATTAACTCACCTGGAAGAGCATGGTAGCTATGTGCGGATGCTCTTCGTGGATTACTGCTCAGCTTTTAACACCATCCTTCCACACAAACTGGTGGCCAAGCTACAAGACCTGGGGCTTCCATACAGCACCTGCATGTGGATCAATAGCTTCCTCTCGGGCCGTAGACAGAGAGTCAGAGTTGGCCATCACACATCCTCAGCCCTGAGTCTCAGCACTGGCTCACCCCAGGGCTGTGTGCTCAGTCCACTGCTCTACTCTCTCTACACACACGACTGCACTCCTCGCCACCACAGCAACATCTTTGTGAAATTTGGACCTACCTACCTAGCTTAATCATTTCTGGCAATTAAGGACCCTGGAATGTACTTCATACATGTTATTTGCAGATGACACCACAGTGGTGGGGCTCATTTCCAAGGGAGACGAGTCTACGTACAGAGACGAGGTGGAGCAGCTGACGTCATGGTGTAAGGCCAATAACCTCCTCCTCAACACTTCAAAAACCAAAGAACTCATAATAGACTTCAGAAGGAAAAAGGCAGAGATCCAACCACTATTCATAAATGGGGACTGTGTAGAAAGGGTGGCAAGCTTCCGCTTCCTGGGAGTCAATATAGAGGAGAACCTTTCCTGGAGTGTGAACACCTCCGAGCTGCTGAAAAAGGCCCAACAGAGACTGTACTTCCTGAGAATTCTCAGGAGGAATAACATCACACAGAGACTGCTGGTGTCCTTCTACAGAGCCACCATTGAGAGTGTTCTAACTTACTGCATATGCATCTGGTACACTAGCTGCACAGGGGCTCAGAGGAAAGCACTCCAAGGGATCATTAACACCGCCCAAAAGATCACTGGCTGCCCTCTCCCCACACTGGAAGTTCTACACAACGCCCACTGTTTTAAAAAGGCCCAAAACATCATAAAAGACACCTCACATCCTGGCCACTCCCTGTTCGAACTGTTGCCCTCAGGCAGACGGTACAGGGCAATCAGAGCAAGGACTAATAGACTCAAACACAGCTGTTATCCAACTGCAATAACACATCTGAATACTACAAAAAAATGTCCATCACGCCACTCTTGTGTTAATCTATGCACGGTCTGAAGCATGTGTGTGGGAATGTATGTGAATGTTTTACTGTTATATCTTATTAGTATTTTAAGTATTCTATCTATTTTATTTATTGAATTTTATTGTTTTATTTATATTTTGATATTGCTAGGGATGATGCAATGATCGGGGACCATTCTTAATTTCGTTGTTCTCATGACAATGACAATAAAGTTTCTGATTCTGATTCTGATTCTGATTATTTCCCCCTGCTGGTAAGGCAGCTTCTGCATGAGTGTGCATTTCAAGCTTGTGCCTATTACACGCTTTGCCGTGATATTGGGTTGTAAAATCCAACCAATACTTGAGAGGTTTCACTAAAATTTGACCCCAACTCTCATGGACTGGCCATTCTTGTGAGCTGTGGAGGGATGCCAGATGGTTTACACCTTGCCTTCACAGAAACGTATTGGTCTTTCAAAAGGATGAGCTAAAAGCACAGCTTATAGGAGGTGCTGGGATCTGAAGCTCTGTCAGACAACTAGGATTACAATATGACAAAAGATTAATATGGTTTTCTTTGTATAGTAAAGCCAAAAACATGTTACCTACCTGACACTTAAGGTCATAATATATATATATATATATATATATATATATATATATATATATATATATATATATATATCATGCAGACAATGAATTCCTTACATTTAAAGAATTTTCAACATTTAACTCTAGCTATGAATTACATAACTGTTGTGGAAAAATTTCAGAAATATCGGATGTCTGAGCAATCTGTGTGATTGGCAGAGTAAGACAAAAACATCTCTGAATGGTTCAAATCAGGTTTAATGTAAGAAGTATGGCAGTGAAATCCACTTGAAGCCACATAAAATTAACCAGATGTGCTGCAGGACAATTTTATTCGACTAATTGACCTCCAATCTAAAGATCAAAAGGTTGAAGTCATTTTTTCTGCAGGCTTCCACTTAAAAGAGATTATTCACATGGATTATACCAGTATCAATGCCAGAACAATCGATCGTGGTCCTGATTCTATCAGTGTGTTTCTTTTCTGGCAAGTGGTCGATTCTTTCAAATGCTCCAAGAGTTTCCACAAAACAAGCTGTGTCTCCAAACCCTTTATCCAAACAATGCTAAATGGAATAATAAGAGAAACACACATCGATGGTCCTAATCAGAAGTGACGCACAGAAAAGTATCAAACCACATGCTTCATTGGCAAATTCTGTCTAAAGCAAACACAGAGACAACAATAAATGAAACAATTCACACTGCAGTCTAATCCAGCAAACAGTGTCTGAATCAACACATTTCTCAGACAGTCACAGGCGCAACTGAATCAAAGAAACTCTATAAAAGTATTTTTAAATACATAAACAATTTTTTTAAAGAATTTTTTTTTCAGATATGGAAAACTTTAGCTCGGTCACATTCCTCTAACAAAAAAAAAAGATTAATGGGCTTCTCAAAATGATACTGAGCAGTATTTTATGAAGGTCGGGGGAAATGTGGTGAAAGAGTAACAACAGCTGCCTTAATGCCGGATAAATCCAGTCTGATCAACTTTTGAAGACTAGCTTCAAGATTTTAGAGATATGCACCAATAAACGGCCAGAGTAAAAGCATGAGAGATCTAATACCGGTAACCTGAGCAGCATACAGAGCACGAAAAGACCACTAATGAATGTTGGAGATGGGCCATAGAAAACACTGTCATGCCTAAAAAGGTCAAGTGTACAAAAAAAGCTGTCTTGGGGCTGCAAATAATGTCAGGAATAGCAGCAAGATGGAAGGCTAACAGGTAAATCATTAAAGGGACTGTATTTATAGAGGACGCTGATCCTGACCTTCTGATTATCCAACAAACCTCTCTAATCTTCTGAGTGAGCTGAATGACTGTACAAAAAAGAGAGCTGCTGGAAACTGCTTTCATATTACACATAATCAATAATCACCTGTTATACAACAGCATGCATTACAGCTGTAGAGAATAGACATTTTAAATCAACCTCGTTACCACTGACACCTTTTCTTTAGTCCCGAGATCATGTGTTTAGTATCAGTATCAGTCCAAAGTTTACTCAATGCATATTCAAACTCTTGAACAAGGAGATATCATCCTGTTAAGATACTCGCTGTGCTTCAGCTGTTATTTCCTGCTGACGCATCTACTTCATGTCACGCTTGCCTTCCTTCTGTACTCCTGATTCAGCTGGCGATTTTTCAACTTTTCAGAAGCGTATTGAGAGCACGTGGATGTGAAGAGCACCTGGAAAATCATCATGTTGAGATAATGCAGAATTGATGAGGGACGCTTTTGGTGAATTTACGTTACGCCTTTCCAGACACACACACACACACACACACACACACACACACACACACACACACACACACACATTTTGTTGGTTGAGCTACATGTGTATATATAAATCAAAAAAAGAATTGTGAAAAATGTTTTCAATTTTTGTTGTGAATCCAATTTGGAGGACATTATTTTAATCTGTTAGAAAACCCAAACATATTCTGTGAGTTGTGTTTGGCGTTGGTTGATTGGTTTGAGTCATCAATGGGGAGACTGTTAACTAAGGAAAAGCTTACTGCATTCCCAGGCCAGTGGTGTCAGAAAACAAAAAACAACACTGTGCACCATGCTGAGACTGACTAAAGTTCCCAGAAGATGGGATATGGTACACTTATGAGAGCACCTTTTCTGACCCGATTGTTCTTGGTGGAAATCTGTTTGGACACAGGTGCAGAGGTGAGGTGTTTGTGCAAGTCTGGCAGGAGCACCATGACCTACATCTGTTTCATCAGAACAACACACACACACACACACACTGCCAGCATAGCCCAGACCTTTCTGTATTAACAGCATTTGCAATATGTCTTCTACTGAACATGCCTGGGCTGAAATGCTAATCAGAGGCAGCCACAACCAAAAACCATTTGCAGAAATGAATTCATCCATGACAGATCCGGAAACATGACTGCTTGCATCAGGTCAAGAGGTGGCCGTACTTCATATGAAGCATCTTGTATATACAGATATTATAGTGTTGTTTAATAAAATGTTTAATAAGTTTTAATAAAAATTTTATCATAAATTTCTAAGTATATAAAGATTCTTCAGCTCTTTGTTTGCGTGATCCAGAAACTTTTAGTGAAAGAACTTACGCAATCATATAGAGTACCACTGAGGTCATGCTGGACTTATAGCAATATGTTTTCAGCGTTGCCATGGAAATAGGGTAAATCTTCCCTACCCGTATTGCACAACGACACTAAAGTGTAGTAACTTGATTCTATAATGTTTCGGGGCTTAATAAAAATAAGCACCCACAGCAGCTCTGTTGTTGATGTAATGGTGCACATATGGTACACGTAATAACAATAATCATTTTCTCTTTACCATGAACATGACAGTCTGTACTCTGTCTTTTTGATCCTGCCAATGTTGGGATTCTTTGCTTTCGTGATCACTTGTCTCGGATCAAGTGATAGATCAGAGAGAAGTAGAAGAATTTTTTTTAAAATATCTGCACAATTTTAAAAAATGAAAAGGATTCTCGAATCAACACAAAGAACTCAGAAAAAAAAGATCCATCCCTTCAAACCAAAACTAGAAAAAAAGCTTGGCCACTTTGGCTGCAATCACCCGCAGTAATATTAATACCACACTAAGACTGTTTGGCTATCACAGTGAAGCATTTTTATTCCAAAATTACCAAAATTTCCCCTTTATTTTAAATATTAATTTAACAGAAACAGGTAAACAGGGTCCAATGTACGCAAAACGTCTGCATTGTGTTTATTCACATTCTCACCCTAATCCCCCAATTGGTTGTACAATGATATTGTCGATTCCTGTGCAGGGTTCTAATGACTGTCTTCAGTGACACTACAGTTCCCAAATTGGCTAAGATTCAGTTGTGTCTTGGCACTTGTTCTCAAGTCTTTAGACACATGTCTCACTAGTTTTCTTTCCAGAGTCTTTGAAATCATTCACTTTCTACCTCTGCCAGGCTTGTTCTGTACTGTGTGACTTTCTTTGAATTTCTTGATGATACTTCTCACACCAGTTCTTGACACCAGGAAATCCTTTGATTACTTTAACTGAATCTCCTGCTTCCTCTGCAATTAGTACCTCCTTTTTTAGTCTAAACTCATTCTTTTTGTTTTTGGCATGATGCTTTCTCAAGTGACAGCTCAAACCCTTGCTGAAGTTTTTATACAGTGTATAAATTGGAAGATAACACTTTGTTTTAACTTGATTTTAGAAGCTTTGAGCGTTACAAAGTTAAAGCACATCACTCCAGTGGTTTGTTCTATGGCTCAATAAAAAGGTCAGTTTGTCAGGGGACTAATCGTGTTTTTTTTCTCAAATAATCCTGTTATTGTGTGCAAATAGAAATTATTTCTTTTCTAAAGAAAACTAGTGTGTTTAGAGACACTATGTGGAAAAACCTTTGCTTAAAAAAAGTACATTGGATACTTTTCAGATAAAAACCCTAAATTTCATACTCCAGACTAGTAATTTTATCCCCAGCTATTCTAAAGGCTTACACTAGGTTGAGCAAAACACTCTGCATTTATTTTAAGGATCTACATATTTAGCAGATGCGTTGGCTTTAAAACACCTCTGCTGACAGTATCATTACAGAGATTCACATTCATGACTGGTTATATTCCTGTCATAAATTTCAGTTTCACTCCCTGAACAAAGACACTCAATCAACAGCTCCAGAGGCTGCTGTTACATTTATGTTTCTACTATACGTTCAGGTCACTTCAGAGCAACCAAACTGAACTGCCTTCACAGAAGCTCAGATCCAGGAAGTAGAAGAAACTTCACATGAAAGCTCCTCCGGGAAAAATGTACTAATTTGCAAGAATTACGAGTAAATGAAAAAACAGTACCTGGCATAAAGCCAGACAAATTGGACAATTGAATAAAGGAATCATGATCATAATGTCATGCGGCGGCTGTGTGAAGGCAAGAGAGGACCCAAATGCACGGCTCTAGACACACGGGGATGAACTCAAAGGCCGGTCTTTATTAACAGGAACATAAGAAGTCATATAAAACTATACTGGGAGCAACTAAAAGCTGAGGCGCTGGGAAGACACGGAAATTGCACACAACCTAGAGGGACGACGCAACACAGAACAAAGGGACACTCTGACATAAATACACAGAAGGTAACGAGGGAAGTGGGAACACACGGGGAACACAGCTGAAGACAATTACTCATGGCCGAGCAGGGAGGACACGAAACTGACGATACTGACACCAAGATGTGGACCTTAAACACAACACAGTACACAGAGATGAGCACGGAGAGAGAGAGGCAGAGAGAGAGGCAGAGAAGAAGGATGAATACGAGGGGATGAGGAGAACACAGAACACATAGGATGGGAACACGGTACCAGAGCAAACACCACAATAAAAACATGGACACAGGGGGAATCCAAATACCAAACCAAACAATCCAATGGACATAAGAAACAAAATACAAAACTACAGAAAAACTAAGAACACTGGGTCAAAATGACCCAGGACCATGACACATAAAGTTCATGCACTCTTTTTTTTTTAAGTGAAACCTAATTCTTTAACATGTTTAAGTTGTGTCCTGCCTCGGTATTTAAAATGCTGTGTATCAGATAAGGGAGGGGGGAAAAAGAAAGACATTTGTGTCATTCAGTCAAATCCAAAAACTGGATAATTGGAATCTCTTTTCTTTTCTCTACCTGAAAATGTTGACGTTCTTTTTTAATTTGGCCTTCGTCAGCAACTTGTGTAATTGTAATGTGTGCATGTTTTACACAGCGGGGATGCAGCTGTAATGATTGCAGCATGCCTTTGCAGTTGTTAAAAATAAATTTGGCATATCATTTCAAGCTGTTTTCCATCTGGAACAAGTAAGAAAAGGAAAACAACATGGGCAGGGTAAAGGCTAATGTTAAGGCTTTGTAAAGCAGTGGTTGGCACGAGGACTATGCTGTCTTTTGTATGGAAATGAATACAACTCTTAAAAGTCTTACAATATAATGATATACAAATCTTTCTCACCACCAAATCTATCCATCCTTCCACTCTGTTCCACTTAAACAATGAAGTCATTTAAATACAAGTCACATTCATCCATTAACAGAGACCATTTGTGCATTTATATGACACACACAGCCATATTTCCCCAGGACACTACATGATTCAAACCAGAGGAGACTGGGATCAAACCACAACATCTAGACCAATGGATGACCTGCTTGTCCTGTAGGCAGTTGCTCCTGTAGTTAGAATTTGCAAATCTGAACATAACATCATGCTGGATAGCAGAGGTGAGACTTTGTGCAACACACTTGTTAAGATAGTTAACATTCCTCTAAAAAAAAAGGTGATGTGTCGCCATAGCAAGAGCACACAAAAAGATTTGGACATGTTGGTTGGTAAAAGACAGGCATGGCATGATAATGTTGGATTCTTCTTTGCAACCACGCGTATAACAAGCACAGTTAAAGGTGATTCACAAGTCATGATTTGCCTAAGGCTTTTGTAGCCAATGTGTTGCAGACCTCTTTGCTCCACATGAAAAAGACACTCAGCTGTGCAAAAAACCACAGTCGCCAAATTATCCTGTGGGAACCCACGTTTTAAATAAATAATGACAGCAGAACTTTCCATTTGGGTCGTTTCTGATTCTGTTCTCTATGGAAAATCTGCAAAGAGTCACCTTTTTGCTGTGGGTTGAGGATGCAAGTAAACATGACAGTATTGGTTTTAAGAATTTCTTCCAACACAATCCATATACAGAAAGCATGATGATTGAGAAGACAGAAGCTGTGTTTTTATTAAACGCTTATGTTTGTCAGCCGAGGATGACACCGTTAAATGGGATGAACAGAAAAAAGAGAAGTGTTGGCAGAAGGTCTTGTGGTCTGGTTTATTTCCACCCATAAGTTCTCTATCAGAGCCAGCGTTGGAGCACAATAGTTTTTTTTAAAATTATTATTACTGCCATTTTTATAGGGAGAAATACAACATGTGGATTTGTCATGCTGGAAAAAGATTTTATAATCGAGGTAAGGGAAACAAATGTTTTTGATTAAAGCTGAAAATTTTAGAATTCAATTATGTTAAAATATTGTTGTGTTTGTAGCAGTGTTGACCAGAGATTCTTCTTTTCATAGACAGTATAAAACATGGAAGCATTTTGAAGGACACAAAGATAAAAGAGCAAGCTTGGTAAACAGTGTTGGGTGTAACGTGTTACAAATCAACATTATTGTAATGCTGGTGTAATTATATTATATTTTTCAGCAATGCAGTAATGTAACACATCACAGTACTATCAATTATATTAAAATATTAATAACAGAAAATCTGAATTAAAAGGCGTGAGCAGTGTGTGACATGGTTACTGTCGATATCTGTGGAGGATTAAAAATATAAATGAAAAATTAAGTGTGTTAGATTAAGATTAGATGCTAATCTGAAGGTGCTGCTGAGCTTTTACCTAGTTAAATTTCCTTTTTTTGTTCGACCAGACATGGTCAGACCTGCTGTCCCCTCTCCAACAGTGTCATAACTTCCTTGGCGATGAATCAGATTAGTTATTAACAACTTTTTCACGCTCTTGACATCACACATGTTGGCGAAGTTGGTTAGCAAGACGAAACTCATCTGTTACGATGATAAATCACTGAAGCCTGTTCACTTGCTAATGCTAGCTGTTTTCATACAAAGTGCAGGTTGTAACAGATCGCAGAGCAGTGAAAGCAGAGCCAGCAGCAGCTTGCCTTGCATGCTGAACTCTCATCAATTTGCAATCATCACTTTTCTTTGGTACTTTTAATTTATGCCTATTTTTATATAATAATGGATTGCATTTATATAGCGCTTTTCGAGACATATATATATATATACATATTTGAATAGCAATGCTGCCTTGCTCGTCCTGACAGAACACCACTGGTGTATTCCACACAGCTTGGTTATTGGCTGCTGGAGGTTGTTGGCTGTCATTTGCACAGTGGTACACCCACAAACTTGTGATTGATCATGACAACTAGCAGCCATACCAGTCACAATTTGTTTGGTGTCGAACTGCACACCTCTTTGCAACCATTTTCACCCCCAGCAACCACTAACCAACCTGTTGTGGAATGCACACTTTTACCTTGTAACCTGGGGTTGCCAGATCCTCTCTAGACCTCTATGGTTGAGGCCATAACAGGTTGCATTCATAAATGATATGGATCCAACACAGTGACACACATGTGTTGCTAATTTGTGACAAGTAAAGGACTAATAAAATACTCGAATTTCAATCAAAACAGTGAACGATTACAGAACATCCAAGAAGTGAAGCCTTCTTAAATTTTCCATGATTGTTGAATCTGGCAGACTTAGATCAAAACATCTGTCAATCAATACAGACACACTCGTAACTAAATTATCTAAGCAGATGAGCTTTAGAAAAAGTGAACCACAATCACAGTTATTGAGGAGAATAACTGAAAACCCAGCTTTCTTATCCATCATAACCTCCTCTTGTTATTGATGAAACTGGGATCTTTCATCAATAACGTTTTTGTTTTTTTCTTTAACCTTCCATAATAGGTAGCAAAGGTTTTATATGTACACGAGAGAAATGTTGTGAAGGCTGTAAATCCTTCTAAGTTTTACATCAACTATTTTGATCTTGACAGCATTTTCATTACTGGGAAGGAAGCAACACATTGCACAGTATTGATAGAGCCCTTTTCTACATTACAAGAAAAATTCTTTCTATGTGACAAAGTGGCCACTCACCTTGGAGTGGTTGGCTGGTTGCAGGCATGGTAGGCCAAGATTGCCATGATTTGATTGACAGGTGACACAAAATACAAATTTTCAAAACAATTTTAAAAGTTCAAGTACATGCAGACAAATTAAAGAAGCTTGTCTACTTGTAGAGACAGCTCATTGTGATCCGCCTAATCCTTGATGATGTTGCACTTTAATTTTTCCAAAGAACTTTAATCATATTGTTTGGAAACACTGTGCTGTGGAAAAGCCTTGAAATTTTCTGACTTAAATAATTGTTATTATATACAGAGGAGGTGAAGAGAGTTGTACAACAATGAGTGTCTACAGCCATCTGCAAAAAACGATGGACACTATGTCACGGTTCAAGTCCTCATTTTAGCCGGTGGTGTTGGGAATCTTGTCAGTTTGATGGAATTATGAACATGGAAGAGTACCGTCCAAGATGCAATACGATCTGGAAAGCATCTGATAGGCAACGGCTCCATTTTTCAGCATGACTATAGTTGACTATCAAAAATGTCAAAGATAGGTCTAGAAAGTGTCTGATTGGCAGCAGCTTCATTTTGTAGTCAAACACACTGCTAATGCAGTAAAAGCATACTGGTATCAGTCAGTGGATTGGCCTCCCCAGAGCCTGGACTTCAACATTATTGAACCAATGTGGGATCGTCAGCAAATGAAACAAAAGGGAGCCAACATCCAAAGAAGAGCTTTGAATCTCCTTTAAGAAGCTTGGAGAATTATTTGTGAAGACTGTTTAAAGAAATTATTTGAAAGTTTTCCTCAAACTCAGCAGCTAATATTGGCTTTCAAGGTTATTAGTGAATTTAAAGGAAACTTTCTATGTATTTTTAACATGTTTTAATAAATCACAATGTCTTTTTTTTTCATTTTCCAGGCAGATTGTCATGGGCCTGAGTCTGTTGACTCAGGGTTGGGTATTAATTAACATTATCTTATGTTCTTGTTATTCAGGTTATGTATTCTGTTAAGATTTTCCTCGTTCTCAGGTTTTAGTTCTGTGCTCCCTATGTTTAACGTCCCTGCCCGTGTGTTCCCTCTGTTCTCTGTCAGTGTGGTGTCTCTGAGTTCTGTGTGCGTGTATTTCCTGTTTTACTTTGAAGGTCTGTGTCTGATGTCAGTGTATTCAGTTTGCGTTCTCCCTGTCTTGTCATGCTTCTTGGGTTCAGCTGTGTCTCCCTCCTGTGTGCTGTTTCCTTGTTTCCCTTTGTGTATATGAGTGTGTGTTCTCTAGTGTTTGTCGTGGGGTCTTTTGCTCATCATGCCCTGTGTTTCTCCCTGCATGTATGGTTTCGAGTTTGGTTTGTTAGGTTTTTCCCAGTTTAGGTTTTCTTAGTTCGGTCCTTGCCATCCTCGCCACACAGCCAGTGCCTGCATCTTGGGTCCTTCATTCATAACCCCGCACGTCTGCCACCGCAGCCGTGACATGGATTATAAAGAAATGAGAGGTAGCTCAAGACATTTGCAAATCACCTCATGTCAACAGATCTAATACGATTACATTCATCTTGTAACTTAACATAACCCTGATCCTGACCTTCAGGATTATCAGATCTTAAATCAGATTTGATTTAGGGCACTAGCCCCATTAACCTGCAGACCAACCTGCACTTTGGTTGTGTGGTAGTCTGACAGATCTCTAGTGTCGTATGTAATTTAGTGAAGCGTCATTTATCTAGCACATTCTAATGCTAAGTTACAAACAAACAAGCAATGCATTTTAGAAGCTTCTTGAAACAACCTAAAGATTCAGAAACACTGATGAATTTGGGAAGGTGATTGCAGAGGGTTGTTGCCTTTTGCTTTGCACTTGGAGTGGGTGATGGATGAAAGGCAGACATTTGAGGACTGGAGTGATTGAGAAGCAGAAAGAGGAACAACAAGATCAGAAATATAAAAAGCAGTAAGGCTGTGCAGTTCACTTAATCAACCAAATAATGTATTTTATTATCAATTTTAATGGAAACAAGTGTGTGTGTGTGTGTTTGGGGGGTGGAAGATCAGATGGGCAATAGTTGTAGTTGAGAGGCTACTAGCTGCATTTTGAAGCAACTGTAATCGATTTTGTGCACCTTGATTGAGGTACATACAGAGGGAATTGCAGTCATCCAGATGGGAAAACATGAAAGTATTTTAGGAATGAACAGTTTGACGTCCACAGAAAAGAAGACACATCTGATTTTAATGATATACTACCTCAGATTTGAAGGTAGATGTGCAGAATTATAGCTTAAATCCCGCTTTGTTGTTGGCAAAGTTTAAAAATGAAAGAAAGGTAAGTTTAAAAATCAGCAACTTCCTGGTGCTTACCAGGACTTTAGCTTGGACTGTTGGCCAATGAGCATTAAAATGCCTTTTTGAGGGCTTTTAAAGAAGAGAGCACATGGCATCATTGACAGTAATTTGCATTTCCTGTGTTTATTCTTATCTGTTATTGTGAGCAGCACATTTTTATAGTATGTAATGATTTATAATTATTTTAACAATGGTTATTATTCTCAATTCATGTATTGTTCCCTATCCTGGAGCTATTTTCCTCCCACTCTAATGCACTCCCTACCTGCAGATCTATAGTGTCAGTGCCTTGAAAAACATTTTCTTCAAACTGACATTGATTGACAGCTTCATAAATGAAGAGAAAGGTACTTTTCACAGGTTTGAAGATGTAACTTGAACAACACAGAGGTTTGACCTTTGAACTGTCATCCTCTGGAGAGAAAGCTACAGTTAGTGCTACATGCTTGACTGACAGAAAGAAAGAAAGACAGAAAACTTAAACAGTGTATAAAGGAGATTTATAACTTGGATTTTGCAAACCCGTCAGTGTGTAAATGTAGGTTATAGATATTGGACTAATTCAAAGAAAAGGTGAAAGAAATTCTCTTTATAAGAGAAAAAAGCACAAAAACAAAGCTAATCATTTTCTTGACAGCCTTTCATTACTCCGGCTTTAATTTTCAACCTGCCTGTGACTTCAGTCGTTTTAGAAGTACGTGCAATCTGCCAATTCTGACTGATGTGGATGGACGGGTGCGTATTTCAAGCTGAATAATTCAGTGATTTACCCTAGCTTATATTTAAAACACAAGTGTCTGTATACAAAAGCCTGGTGTTTGTTCATTAAAGTTAACATCCTCTGCATGTTTGTATCACGTCTATGAGCATTTAATCTTTTTATTAGAAACACCTGATAAATATGCATGACACCTGTACTGTTATATTTAGATCACCAGGAGTAAGGACAGCTGTATTTGTTGTGTTAGCTACGATCTTATAGACAAAATAAATAAATAAATAACAACATATCGTCATCTACTGAAAATTAAAGTTGAATGACACTTTACAATTTCTAGGCTGCAGCCAATAATAATCTCAGCTGCAACTTTATTAAATATGCTTACCACAACTAATGGAGCCTACTGTTTGACTGTACTGCAATTTGATATTTACAATGGCCTGCCCTTAATGATACAAATTGGAGTGGAGAAAATGACAGGAACACCTTTCTGTGGGATGCAATTCAGTTCAGCAGGGCCATCAGTCTGTGGGCTGACTTTGTCTCTCCACGTGAACTCTTTACTTGCAAACATCTAAGACTGCTCAAATGTGATTTGTCAATAGAACAAAACCTCCTAAAAGTGAAAGTCTTGCTCTTTGACTACAGACTCTCAAAATATTCAGATACACTCACTCACCATGTTGTTAGTTACACCTGTTAA
Source organism: Aulonocara stuartgranti (assembly GCF_965226115.1). Classification (NCBI taxonomy): domain Eukaryota; kingdom Metazoa; phylum Chordata; class Actinopteri; order Cichliformes; family Cichlidae; genus Aulonocara; species Aulonocara stuartgranti. The sequence goes on along the minus strand of NC_138955.1, from coordinate 3,907,670 downwards.
ACTACTCATTAACATAAACATTTAATCAGCTAATCACATGGCAGCAACTCAATAAGGCACGTAGACGTGACCTGCCAAACTTCAAACAGAGCGTCAGAATGGAGAAGAAAGCTGATTTAAATTACTTTGAATGTGGCATGGTTGCTGCTGCTTGTATTTCAGAAACTGCTGATCTACTCGAATTTTCCAACATAATGATCTCTAGGCTTTACAGAGAATCGTCTGAAAAAGAGAAAATATTCAACAAGCAGCAGTGTTCTGGGCAAAAAATGCTTTGTTGAGGTCAGAGGAGACTGACCAGACTGCTTCGAACTGTTATGAAGTAACCCAGTAACTTGTTCTAAACAAGGTATACAGAAGAGCTTCTTTGAATGCACAAATAAAATACTCGGGCAGATGGGCTACAACAGCAGAAGAGCACACTGTATGCCACTCCTATTAGCTAAAAATAGGAAAGCAGAAACACAAAACAGGCTGTAATAAAGACCAAAAATAAAACAGTAGCAGATCAGAAAACCATCTAATAAGATGAGTCTCAATTTCTGCTGTGACATTTGATGCTGGGGTCAAAATTTGATGTAACTAATGTGAAGGCATAGATCAACTTACCACGTGTCAACGGTTCGGGTTAGTGGTGGTGGGGTAATGGTGTGGGAGAGGTTTTCTTGGCACACTCTGGGCCCCCTAGTGTCAGCAGAGAATCGTTTAAATGCCACAGTCTACCTTTTTCTATGTCGTTCTGAAGTAAAGCCTTGTCATGCACTGCTGCTTTTTTGGTTACCCACTGACTTGTTTTCCATCACTTTAATCTGACAGGTACAAAACACTTGAAGATATTCTGGGTATATGCATCTTTTATTTTAATCCCCAAAAGTTTGAACAATCTTGAAACCTGAATAAATATTTACTCAAAATCAGCTGCTGGCAGGAGGTATTAATGATCTCATGGAGTAACTGTGAGTTATATAAGAAGGAATCAGTGATAGTGTGATGTTTGGCTGAGGGGTGAATCGCATGGCAGCAACTCACTGCATTTAGGCATGTACACATGGTCAAGACAACCTCCTGAAATTAAAACCAGGCATCAGAATGAGGAAGGAAGGTAGTTTAAGTGACTCTGAATGTGGCACGGTTGTTGGTACCAGACAGGCTGGTCTCAGAAACTGCTCATCTCTATCCTGCCTTGTATCAATACTGCAAGTTGCTTCTGGGGGTGTGGGGGATATCTTCACAACACATTTTAGACCACTCATGATCTACAGACTTTAAGTATTACTATTGAACATGTGCATCCCTTTATTGCCACAGTGTACCCATCTTTTGATGGTTTCTTCTAGACAGGATAATGCACCAGAGCTCAAATAATCTCAAACTGCTTGCTCAAACATGTCATTGAATTCACTGTACTCAAATGGCCTCCACAGTCACCAGATCTCAGTCCAATAGAGGATTTTTGGGATGTGATGAAATGGGAGATTCTCACCATGGATGTGCAGCCAAAAAAAAAATAAAATCTGCTGCAACTGCCACGATGAATTAAACCAGTTCTGAAGGCAAAACGGGGTCCAAACCGATACTAACAAGGTCTAGTAAGTAAAACCTTATATGTGTCTATTTACAACACCATAAACTCCAAACTTCCAAAATAACCATAAAGTTGGAAGGCTTATCTTTATAGCTAGTCTTCATGAATATAAGTAGGCTCTAGTATATGACTATTGCATTCGACTGCATTCATTTTATCTACAGATGTTCCCTTTTTGCTGTTTTTGACACTGTTCAGATAAAACTGAAATATGGAAAAATGTTTAATGATTTTCTGCGATGTTACTTCAATTATGCAATAATGTCCGCTTTATTTTTTTTAATTTGATTTTCTCAGGGTAAGGTTTTTAATCCTGGCGTGAGAAGCTGGTTCACAGAGTCCTTTCCATAAAAGTCTGTCTTGACATATGTGGGCAGAGTGAGCCTGAAAGCTTCTCTTGCACTCGGAGCCCTTTTGACTGGTGACTAACACGCAGTGAAAGGGAGCAGAGGCAGGGGAGGAGGGTTTGGAGGGAGGAGGGTTTGGGGCGGTTGTCGTCATTGGGAGCTGCAGCAGCATCAGCATCACCGGAATGAGTAACAGTGCGCAACTTGAGAAATAACTATAGTGTCTGGAGGAGCGCGCGTGTGACCGTTAATCGTTAACTTCACGAGCCGGGTTTCTCTTCAGCGTATTCATGAGGGCTTAAAAGGTGCCAACAAGGAAACCCCCAACACGGACTCTCTGTGGAGCTGCCGCCGAAGAAAGAGGAGCCATGGACTATATAAAAAACCACAACACTTATCTCCCCTTCTTCATTTTAATAAGTAAGTCACGCACTTTGACTCCAGTGAGTGTTTTGGTAAAACTTTTCCCGTCTTCTGTCTCCTTTTTGCGCTTACTTTGTGTTTTCTTTAAATGGTTGAATGGGCACATTTGGCAACAGTGTGCCACGTTAATTAGCCTTTCTGCAGCGTCGTGCCACTCACAGGGGCCACGGGGGAGAGTTGGTCCAGGGTTTAGACCGAGTCTATTGCAGTTTGATCCGATCATGAATCTTTGGCACAAAAACGCGCCGTCTCGCACACGTCCCAGCGGTGCTTCCACATCCACTCTGAGAAGCGACATCAGGCGAGGTGTCATTTTCTCTGGAGGCAACACTTGACGGAATTTGATTTACATTCATTTACACTGCAGCAGGACGACAAGACTTGGCAAGGAATGGGCTCTCGGAGCAGTTAATGGGGTTACATAATAATTGTATGCTGTTGGTTATACTGCTTATCTTAAATAAACAGAAGAAAATATGACATTTTTCTTTAGGCTTTAAGCAGATTAACCCAGATTTTGTTTTGTTAAACCTAGCTGAAAAAGGCAAATATCATTAAACAAAAAATGCCTGAATTTTTTTCCTTTCCCCCCCTTTTGTAGTATTTAGAAAATAAAAAAATAAAATCCATGAATCATTGTTTACTGGAAGAAAATCATGTTTGTTTGTGCTTCTTGCCTGCCAGATCCAATCAGGCTTAATTTCATATGAATAGAGTGAGTGTTTGTGACCAGCAGAGGCATGTCATGTGGTCAGGGAAATGATGGTGAACTCACTCACAGGGATCCACTAGAGCTGGCTTATTAGCATCACTGTAACTTCCTCTGGCTTTAAATCATCTCATGCAGCACAGTTAGTTCACTTTCTACATGCTAATGCTATTTTGAATGATCTGCTCATGCTTATTGAAAGCCAGATTTGTTATTAGTTCTTTAGAGGGGGGAGTTATTATTAGTACTACTGCTGGTAAGTGCTCATATATTTTGTTATGTTTCACACAGGTTGATGCAGCACCACATGTTTTCTCTTTCTGCTGAATAGCTGTATGTATCATATATGTTTAGCCAATCAACATGTACCTAAAGAGGGCTGTAGATAGCTTACTCCACTTGAAGCAACAACACCTTGTTTTTTTATTTGCAAGAAAAAGCCACATGCAGGAGCCCCTCCCCTTGGCTTTAGCAGCCACTGTGGCTGGATCAGTGTAAGTGGCTCTTACTGCAGTCACTCCAGTGACAGGAATGAGTCCAGGATGAGCTCCGCCAAAACTCACAGTATTATGTCAGATCCCCCTCCTCCCCTCTCTGTGCCTGAGGCACATCTAGCATGCATCCGACTCGTGAGGGATAGTCTTCTCATACCAGCGCGGCCAATATTTGATTTTCGCAACATTATCTATTCGCAGTATTCTCAAACTACATGTGGGGAGTTGGAGAGAGAATCTTTAACCATAATTATAGAAAGCCCATAAAAATTACAATTACACTCAAGTGGAAATGCAAAACAGATCAGCTGATACATATTTGACTGAAAATTGCTTTCTCTGCTGTGGCAAATACTGTGTGATCAAAGGGCGGATGTTATTAACCAGGTTGGTAGCACTGTCCTATTGTGTGCTTAGTGTTGATTAACATGATAAACTGTATAAATGATGGATGTGTGCGCTGTGAGGTCACCCATCGGTTTGTAGACGTCTCACTATTCTGTAAACATGTTTATCTCTTCTCTAAATTGGGGCATTTTATCAGCAGGGTCTAGGAGGCCATTTGAGGCCGGCTCAAGTGGCCGCTCAGTGAACTGTTTCTCATACTCCTGCATTGGTGTCTTTTCATCATATGTGTATTATTAAGATCCTATCATTATGTTATTTTTTTTAAACATCACTGTTAGAAAGTTATCTCTGGGATGCTGGGATGATAGCTCCCTCAGGACTTAAACTCCGGTCAGAGAGTGGGGCACAGAGAGTGATGTCCAGATATACTTTAGTGGAAGTTAACAGCAGCTCAACAGTACAGCAGTAGGCATACTTAACAAGTGTGGGAGGGGCGGACACACGTGTGATTCTGAATAACAAGAAACAAGGAGAAACAATTATCACATGTAAATATAACAATTATCACTTCCCAACATCACACCAATATAACGAACTGTAACACAAATAATGCCCGGAGGTGAATGCTCTGACACAAGAAAGTCCCACAATCCCATTTGAACAGGCAGGAAACAAGAAGACCTGCATATCTCAGGCAACAGAAAAGACCTAATGCCCCAAAATTAGGAAAAGTTGACAATTACATGGTCTTCAGTGCCCTCTAGTGGCTAAATAACCTAACTGCGGTGCACAGATCCAACCCGCAACAAAGGCTACGGTGGTAAGTCACATGCCTCTACCAATCTCGATAAATATCCTAGCCTAAACCCCCTGTAATTATCATCAAAGTACAAGTGGAAATGGACTCGTAGAATTGGAAGGATTTCGACTCACATTTGCACAGGAACGCACACGGCTGGAGATCGCTATTCACCCACACTCATGGAGAAAAGCATGCCTAGTGCTCCCCGGACTCGTGATACGGCAGGACCGTTGTAAAAGCATGTGACGTCATCACCGTAGCAAACAGTAAGAACAAAGTGGAACTTATCGGCAGACATTACCAGTGCACTTATAACTATGCAACTGAAATATAAGGAGACACAGCCGCCCCCAAATTTAAGTAGTAAATTTGCTCTTCAACCAAAAGTCTAAGCATCATTGGGTTTACAGTCCTCCTCATCCTCCCAGGCTGAGAGTCTGACTAATCTGGCAACAGGTTGAAGATATGTCTGTCCCTTGATTGTCACCTCAGCCGCTCTCACCCGACCATCTGGCCCTGGACAGGCCTTGACCACCTTTCCAATAGGCCACTGCGCTCGTGGTAGTTGTGAGTCAACCACCATAACCACTTGACCTGTGGTTAAGTTGTCAGTATCACCCTGCCATCTTTGTCTCCTCTGAAAATCAGGCAGATGGTGACGCAGGAAGTTGGAACAAAAATGGTCTGCCAGAATCTGACTATGGCGCCATCGCCATCTTCCCAGCATCTCACTCGAAGCATAAATCACCTGGGGGAGTGATGCATCTCGTCGCCCCATTAGCAATAAGTTGGGTGTGACTGGATCCGGATCCGCTACATCCGAAGAGACATAGCCGAGAGGCTTTGCATTAATGATCCCTTCCACCTTGACGAGCACAGTTTGCAAAACTGCCTCTGTGACCGTATTGCCTCCCAGCACCACTTGAAGAGCTGCCTTCACAGATCTTATCTCCCGTTCCCAAGTACCTCCAAAATGGGGGGAACCTGGTGGATTAAACCGGAACTCAATCCTCTGCTCCACCAGCTACTCTTTAATGGGGGCTTCAAGAGCTGAGAAACTAGACCACAGTTCGATCTCTCCTCCCCTGAAGTTGAACATTCAGATAGGATCTCATATGGCTTGCCCCGGCGTGCAATAAACAGACGCAGAGCCATGAGAAAGGCATCAGTATCTATGCTGTCCAACAGGTCAAGATGCACACAGCTCGTAGTCACGCATTTGAATATGATACCCCAACGCTTTTCGGTGCGCCGTCCTACTTTGATGTTGTAAGGACCGAAGCAGTCGACTCCAGTGGACCAAAAGTGGTTTGTATAGGCGCAGCCTCGCGGGGGGTAGATCTGCCATCCGAGGAATATTAGGACGGGCTCGACACCTTCAACACTCACCACAGCTGTGCTGGTGCCGCTTGATTGCCTCCCTTCCTTGGAGAATCCAATATTTTCTCCTTATCTCCCCGAAGACTCGTTCTGGCCCAGGGTGCAACAGCTGCTCATCATATTCTCTGATCAGCAGTTTAGTCACCGGATGCTGCGGGTCAAGGACTATGGGGTGCATGGCATCCAAGTCCAAACCTTCTGCTCTTCTTAGTCTGCCCCCAACTCTTATCAGCCCAATAGCCGGGTCATCCTCCAGAGCGAGTGTTAGCAGGCGACTCTGCTTATGAATTGCCTTACCAGCAGCCAGGGCCTGTAATTCCTCAGGGAAGCTATCATTTTGAGCTTGTTTCAGGAGATGCAGCTCAGCAGCTGATGCATCTGTAGCAGTCATGACATGGTTTTCATGATCAGCAGCCTTAACCACTGCACTCCATTTGCCAAAATTGGAAATTGGCACCGTTAGCTGTGGACTGCATGTGGTGGTGGTTCCACAGAATGCTGTTGCTCTCAGCTCCCCATTGTCTTCTTGACCTTCACCTTCACGGAGAGTTGGCCAGGTATCAGGGTTCGTTAAAAGGAAAGGTGGGCCCTGAGTCCAACGGTTTGGTTGATTCAGCTCGAGAAGGGTTTTCCCTCGCGTGAGGTCACCAGCCGGATTGTCCTTGGTGTTGACATATCTCCAACTTGACACCTCAGTAAGACCTTGTATTTCGGCAATCCTGGTACCAACAAAGACCTTATAGCGGCATGAATCGGATTGGATCCAGGTCAAAACTGTTGTTGAGTCACTCCATAGGGTGATGTCACTGGGTTGAAATGCCAGCTCGGTCTCGAGTACTCTAGCCAGTTGGGTTCCGGCAAGAGCTGCACATAACTCCAAACGTGGCATAGAAATCTGTTTCCGGGGGCTTACTCTTGACCTCGCCATCATGAATGCCACGTGGACGTCGCCTTGGGAGTCCTGTGTTCATAGATAGGCGGCGCTCCATAGGCTCTTTCGGAGGCATCACAAAATATGTGAGCCCCTCCACCTGGTCTCCCGGTGTCTGCTCTTGGTGGCACATAACATCTTGGTAATTCCACCTGTGGCAAGTACACTAGTTCCTTCTCCCACTGTGTCCATCTGTCTAGTAGGGCCGTAGAATGGATTTGTTTATCCCATCCAACTCCTGCCTTCCAAAGATCCTGAATTAAAACCTTCGCTCGAGTTGAGAAGGGTATGAGGTAGCCCAGAGGATCATACTGCGATGCCATCACCCGATAAACATTTCTCAGTGTGGGCAGAGAGTACTCCACAAATCGATGCCTGTATCCAAGGCGGTCAGTGAGACAGTTCCAACAAAGGACCAGAGCTGGTTCTTCTGGGTCTTGGCTGTGCTGGCCAAAGCTCTGTGCTGGCTGCTTTGACTTCCACTGGCAGGTGCTCCAACACCGATGAAACGTTACTGGCCCATTGCCTAATCTCGAATCCCCCTTTGGCAAGTAACTCCCGCATCCGATCTATGAGTGTCTTAGCCGCCTCTGCAGATTGGAGACTATGCAAACAGTTATCGACGTAGAAGGCCCTCTCCACCGTCATCTTCATTACATTGGCTGTTGTCCCTGACATGTCTTTGGAGGGCATAGGTGGCACAACAAGGACTGCATGTTGTACCAAAAGGCAGAACCTGCCACTCGTACACGCTTGGCTCCTCATCCTTCCTCATAGATCTCCATAGGAAGCGGAGCAGAGGTTTGTCCTCAGGCAGCAACTGAATTTGGTAGAACATTGCCTTGATGTCACCACTTATGGCCACAGTATGCTCCCTGAAGCGGAGGAGGACCCCAAGCAGTGAAGGTCCCAGAATTGGACCTGGAAGCAACTGGCTGTTGAGGCTTAGCCCATTATATTGATACGAGCAGTTGAATACAAGTCTAGCCTTGTTGTTGTGGTGAACTACATGGTGGGGTAGATACCATGACTCGCTCGAACAATCCACCTTCTCAGGTGATAGTTTCTCAACATAGCCTACCACCTCCAGTTTATGTACTTCCTGACAATAGGTTTCAGCCTGCCCTGGGTCTCTCGCTATCCGACGTTCAGTACTCCGTAACTTTTGTAGCAAGGCCAGCCTGGGTGCATAGAGGTGACGAATGTCTTTGCGACGGAGGAGGGGCGTTGCATGTCACTCCCTCCACCTGTACTCTGGTAGTGCGCTGCTCAAGAGCTTCAAGTGCTTTCTGATCTTCCTTAGAACGTGTCGCAGTCTTCACATTTGTGTATGGGAGTACATCCGCCTTCCACAATCGTTCTGCATGTTGAAGGAGATCATTGCTTGGGGACCCAGTAAAGAGACACTGTTGCTCTTCCACAGCGAACTGGGCTAAGTTAGCTGGACCCTGCAGAGCCCATCCAAGGCGGGTACAGACTGCCAATGGACCCCCAGGAGGGCCAGACCGTATAGGGTTCATTGGGATAAGCAGATGAGGGAAGTCTGAGCCAATAAGGACTAAAGGCTGCACCCTGTCGATAGGGGAAAGTGGGAGTCCCCGCAGGTGCGCATATTTTTGCATGAGTGCCTGGATAAGGTCGTCGGACAGGGTCGTCTGGGGCCCCCGTACTGCAGACGACCCTGTTCGACACACAGCCCTGAGTCCTCACATACCGACCACAGTATGTGAGGACTCAGGGCTGTGTGTCGGACAGGGTCGTCTGCAGTACGGGGGCCCCACAGGGAACGGTTCTGGCTCCGTTCCTCTTCACCATCTACACTGCAGACTTCTCCCACAATTCCACCCAGTGCTTCCTGCAGAAGTTCTCTGATGACTCTGCAATAGTCGGCCTCATCACTGATGGGGACGACAAGGAGTACAGAGGTCTGACCCAAGACTTTGTGGACTGGTGCCAGCTGAACTACCTCCAGATCAACGCCAGTAAAACCAAGGAACTGGTGGTAGACTTCCGCAGGCACAAGCATTCTCCACTGCAACCACTGAACATCCAGGGTATGGACATTGAGGCTGTGGACAGCTACAGGTACCTTGGTGTTCATCTGAACAATAGACTGGACTGGACTCATAACTCAGACGCCCTCTACAGGAAAGGGCAGAGCAGGCTGTACCTGCTGCGGAGACTCAGGTCGTTTGGAGTGGAGGGCCCACTCCTGAAGAAATTCTATGACTCTGTTGTGGCTTCTGCTATCTTTTATGGCGTGGTCTGCTGGGGCGGCAGCATCTCTGCTGGGGACAGGAAGAGACTGAACAGGGTGATCCGAAGGGCCAGCTCTGTTCTAGGATGCCCTCTGGACCCAGTGGAGGTGGTGAGTGACAGGAGAACGGCGGCTAAGCTGTCATCCCTGTTGGACAACGTCTCCCACCCCATGCAGCAGACTGTGACAGCACTGAGCAGCTCCTTCAGTGGGAGACTGCGGCACCCACGGTGTGGGACGGAGAGATTTCGCAGGTCTTTCCTCCCCACTGCTGTCAGACTCCATAATAAAGACTTTAACTGATCAAGCACACACATCCATACATATGCAATAATACTAAGTGCAATAATCCTTTCTGTCATCGTTGTATTTTTACTCAGTTGTATATAGTATTTGTATTTGTATTCTATTTTTACCTTATTGTATATTTATTTTATTTTATTCTACTGTATATAGTATTTTATTTTATTCTATTCTGTACAGTTGTGTACTGTATTTATTCTTATTGTATTCTAATTTTTGCCTCATAACTTTTGCACTGTCCACTTCCTGCTGTGACAAAACAAATTTCCCAAGTGTGGGACTAATAAAGGTTATCTTATCTTATCTTATCTTATCTTATCTTATCTTATCTTATCTTATCTTATCTTATCTTATAACTGGATAACTGTGCTCAGAGAGGCCCAGTTTGTCAGCAGTGAAGGCATGATGGATGTGGTATCTCACTTTAGGATTATGGGTAGGGGAAATCTCAAAGGAGACCGAGGCCCCTTGGAGGTGAATCACATCCTGACGAACAGTTCTTAATGGAAGTGTCTCGGCTTCCTTCCCTAGATTGAGGTGCTGCACAGCTGGTGGTAGGATGATGGATCGTTCAGAACGGTCATCTAGTACAGCAAAGGTCTCTAATGAATACTCAGCATTGTACAGATACACCTTCACAACCTTTAGCAGGACCTTATGAGCACGGTTTGGGTGATCAATGTGGATGGTGGACGTATCTGGGGCAGTGCCAACCATCAGGACTTTCCTGGGCTCCTGTTGGCAAATTTCATGCAGCACTGTAAGCACTATTGGGCCCAGTAGGCCGAAGGAAAAGATTGGATTCTTTTTGCAACACTCATAAAAACACATTTTCAGTGCAGTCTTTTTAAAAGAGGCTTATCTTTGTCAATTTCTTTTAATTAATACTGTTAATTAAATTCCTATTATTTAAAAGATGTATATGGTAATATGTACAAAAGTCTTGAGCCGCTCATCAAATCAAATTATATTTTGCTTCCATCAGTCATTCTTGACATTTTCTGAAAAGTGGTCTTGAGCAAAAGTTCTCCAGGTTTTCTGAAGGTCCTTCTTAGTACTTTTTCACTCATTTTCAGTTGAGTCTTGTGGAGCAGGGAAATTATTTTACTGCTATTGTTAAATAATTGTCATCATTACCATTGCATTAATAATATAATCTGGAGTTTATATTGCGTTTAGAGGTTTAAACAGTGTGTCTTTCAGAAAGGCTAAAAGTAACAGGACAGGAAACAGGCTTGGAGAGTTTTGCAGAAGTGAAAGTTATTTTGAGCAGCAGGCTAAGACGAGGCTTTAACAATGTAACAGATAGCTTTAAGAAGGCCTTAAGATGTTATGCATACAGTTATTATGTTGACCTTGTATTTCAGGTGCAGTTATGACTATTTTATACACAGTGCATATCTGTGCTTATTAAAGAGTTGGAGCTCGGTCAATTAATTGGGGGTTGGAAGCTTTGTTCGGCGCGATGTCCGGACAATCTATTGTGCAAGTGACTTGGAGCCATAGAAGGAATTGCAATACATGCTTACAAAACACTTATATATCAGGTCATTTCATATTAAGGTTTAAGTAGAGGTTCTTGGTTAAAACATTTATTTAGTAGAAGACATACATATAGTCTCAGTGAGCCTCTGGTCTGGTGAAAGGTCAGAAGTGCAACAGGTGAATTGAGAAAGAGCATTTGAGGACGAGACACAGACAGTTAGTAGGTGAAGAGGTGACACAAAGAGCATGTGGGGTCAACACACACACACACATGAGTTAGATTTATTTAGAGGAGAGATTAGTCATGTCTCGGCAAGAAAGAGGAACAATTCACTTTAAGACAAGAACGGAAAGTACCAGCCATGAAAATAGAAGATGATCTTCTGGGTTAAAAGTCATTGTGGTGTTGATCTGATCTATGTATAAAATGTATCTGTGACGCATGAAGGGGCGTCAGTAAACAAGCCCTGACGGTATAAAATCTGTGTATGCTTTGAGGAAGTCGGAGATCACTTGCTGTCTGTGTACAGATTATTCTTCCCACACGTGTGTATTTATTAAAATCATTGTTTGACCAAGACCTTCTGGACCATGGGTGGTTTGTACTCTCCTTCCTCAATTTTGAACCTTAACAGTCTGGTACCAGATCAACTTCAGAGATTTTATCTCCCTGTTTGTTAAGCCACTTAACACTGACCTATGAATCAATTGCATTTAAAAAGAAAGCAACTAACTTAAATAATGAGTTCATGTTTGTCCCTTTTTCACAAGCTTGTCACAAAATTACATATCATGTTCTCGTTTCTTTAGTTGAGTCTCTCAAAAAAGCCAAAGATAGATCTGGAAAGCACCTGATTGGCCAGTGCCAACACCGCCAATGCAGTAAAAGCATACCTGGGTAGAAAACACCCAGTCATAGATTGGCCTCCCCAGAGTCTGGATCTCAAAATTGTTTAACCCAATGATTTTGACAGAGAACAGAACAAAAGGCAGCCAACATCCAAAGAAGAGCTTTGGGATGTCCTTCAAGAAGCCTGGAAGACTTTTCCTGTAGACTCCATAAAGAAATTATAAGAAAGTTTAATAGAGTTCAGGCTGTGTTAAAGAATAAAGATGGTCATGCTAAATATTGAGTTTTAAACTTGTTGAGAGTCTTATCTCTTTTTGCCTTATATACTGTGTTTCCATCTAAGTTTGCACAGGGTTCAGTAAATCACCTGTTTATCTTGTTCCTTGCAAATCAGATACAAGGTGTCTCGAGACTTTAGCGCAGTACCGTATATATGTTTATCCTCGGCCCTCTGATAAACCCAGCCTCTCGCCCTGCGACTGCTTGGATAGGCTCTTGTCCCTGCATGACAATGAAGTGGATAAGTGGTAAAGAAGAAAGATGGACAGATGAAATTTCTCCTTCACCCCACAGAAAGATTTAAACACACAGACTTTGCTTTAACACAGTGGAACGTGAAAATATATAAAGGAGATGGCTTTAAAATAGGATTGTACAACAGAAACAGTTACTGTTATCCAAGTTTCATAATCTTACCTTCTCCTCATGTCTAAGAGTTGTGCCAAAATTGCATTTTTCGAAATGGCACAGGAAGAAGCAGAGACAAAAGCCAACTATCCCTTTAGTATTAGGAGAAAGTGATTCTTGTCACACTGATTCAATCAATCACTTCTTTTTATCAATTAACCGAATGCCACTGGGGATTTCCTGAAAAAATGTGAATTGGCAAGAATGCGTTTTATCATGAAAGAATTTAAAATATGCAAAAATATAAAGTACAAAGAGTCAAATTCCGATCGTGCTTTCTTTCTGCCGTATGACCATTTTGAGTAGTTTACCCTGTTTCTGCTTCCAGTAACAGAGGCCAAATTGACTGTATCCTCAGATTTCAGCTTGTGCTTTGATCACACTTTAGCTTTTATAGTTATTCACGATATCTGCTAATTAAAACTAAATGGGATTGCTTATGCATACTATTCTATTGGGACTCTAAGGTAAATACAATGGAAGTGTGACTGCAGTGAATGCGTGAAGCTTCCTGACTCAATATGTGGTTAACTGCTGGATCTGATTTTGATTGTGAATTTCAAACAGTGCTAACACGCAGTCTGTGTGTGTGTGTGTGTGTGTGTGTGTGTGTGTGTGTGTGTGTGTGTGTGTGTGAGGCTTTAATGATAGTTCCAATCACCTGTGTTTATTTTATGCGTCTCGGTCCCCATGTGTCTCTGTGAATGTTAAAAGACGACCGATCTGATCTGCACTTAATCAACAAAGTTTGAATGCAATTGCACGCAATGTTCCCTTCGCTCGTTCACATACAAAGCATGTCAGTTCAACATTGGAGTGACTATTATTATATATAGAAAAACCAAACTCACCTCCAGAATTTACCTGCTGTTTAATGTGGCATTAATGGTAAAGAAGACAACTTTTTTGGCGAGATCAAATTTAAAAAAAATGAAAGGTTGACCCAAGATGAGCAAATTTAAGGCATAAACTGGTAAGTCCAAGTTTTAAACTTGCTGAGGAGCTATGTGTTTATATTTCAGGAACTTGGTGTGAGGATTTGTTGTATTTATATGATCACTCTGTTCACTCTGTTTTAAGAAGTGCAAACTGTATCATTTGCATATGCAAGTTGTTCTCACTTTCCTCTTCAAAACATCTCATTTCCTCAGTCTTTCTCCTTTCTGAAGTTGTCTGGCAGGCTTTGGCATCGACCTCATGTTTTAGAACTCCATCTGTCTTTTTATCTTGGATGCTCTGTGTCCTTGTAGTGAAGTTGCTGGTCTAATGTCTATTGCTCAGGTGTAGTTCGAGGGTAATGATCTTTTTCCACTGCTGGCAAAAAGAGGAAGGGATAGAGGATCAAAGCTGACCTCGGGGGCTTCCCTCTTCTGGCTGGCTAACAGATAGATGAGTAGCCAGCTGTGTGTCGCCCATGTTCAAGGGCGACTTTGGGTTGGGACAAAGCCAAACCCTTTTTTCCATAAAAAAAGTTTTTTTTAAAGAAGGTTGTTAAAATAGTCCAGAGATACAATTAGGCAGAAACATGATATGAAACTGACCTTTGGCAAGATATTCAAAATGAGTGAGATTTTAGACTTGGCAAACATTTCAAGCGTCTAAGTTAGGTTTTTTGTTTTCTTGCTTAATACTGTAATTCAGAGCCTCAGATAAATGAAAATGATTAATAGCCTGCAACTAACTGTTTTTTTCATGATTTATGACTGTGACCCACAATGACCCAATGTGACAAGTTCTAAAGTAGGAAAAGAGGAAAAAACAAGTTAGACAGCATAAATATTTTTTTTTTATCAGCCAAAATAACATGTTTTGCATTTGTAATGCGAAAACCGGTGCTAACCTTTGATTTCAGCTCATTTTTTTTCAGTGAATAGCACCAATTGCGGGTGTTTATGGGTTTCCTTACGTGAACTGTTCACTTCAGGTAACTGAGCAGTGTTTTTGTTGGACTAAGTTCAGGGATGCAACAATCCAGCGTTTGTAATAGTAGGTGAAATACCCCCAAGCTGCCCCTATTAGCATTGGGTGACCATATTTTGATCTCCAAAAAAGAGGACACTTGGCCCAGTCATGAAGAACTTTAATAATACTGTTTGCTTAAAGAAAATTTTAACATATTTAAACAATGCCTTCTCTGTGCGGTTAATGAATGGTGAAACAAAAATGTCATATAGGCTTTTACAAGTCAACAAGGGCAAAAAATAACTTAAAAACCTAATACTGGTACAGAGATAAGGCCTCATCTGTATAAGAAAAATTACCACTACTGGGACGGTACGAGGGACGTACATCACACATATGGGTCCTCTGTAGGAAAACCCGGACATTTTCATCAATCTCGAAAATCCACCCGGATGCCCCGGACAGAACGTGAAAAGTGGACATGTCCAGGGAAAAGAGGACGGTTGGTCACCCTATATTAGCATCCCTCATGCTACGTTAGCTCTTCTGCTAGCAAGTGCTACATGTTGTAAGCAATATAAAACTGAATTAAAGTGGATGAGTCATGTTACCAGTCTTGCTTTTCAAATGAGGATTTAGCAGATACACTAGGAAATATTGTATCAGTGCATTCATAGTTAAGGCCACTCCAAAAACATTGTCTTTATTCTTTGCTAGGGTTAGTGTCAGTGTTCAGGGCTACTGTCACTGCATGAGCCACTGTCCTCTGGGACATTGATGGGTGTTTTTTTAGAATTCACTCATTGTTTTTATAATTCCAAATTGCTTCATGAATGAATATTTATAGGACCGACAGCGATACTGATATTTGATACTTTATATACTTCCAGAGAACTCTCCTTGTTCGGGCCATTACACACTTCCGTGAACATGTGTCCTAATTAGCAGTCTTTGATAAATCCTTGTTCTTTAAATAAAAACAGACCACTCTCTCAGGCCCTTATTTTCATCCCAGTGATTGAAAACACCTTCTCATACTTTTCCTACCATATCGTATTATTTTCCTCAATAAATAACGACTGAGTATAATTTGTTTCATTACTGTTTTTATGACTTCAACTCAGTGGAAATCATAGGTCATATTTATGCAGAGTTGGAGAAAATCCCTAAGGGCTAATAAGTTGTTCCTGCAATTGTAAACCATCAAAAAAGAACTGATAAGTACCCGTGTCAGTTTCTGAGATCTCCAGAGATGTCCTGTATGTCAACAGCAGCCCGATACTCAAAGAGGGTTCAGAAATATTTTATTACAATGGAAATCTTTAGTATCCCAGAGGTGAAGGGTAATAAGTTTTGAAGTCTGACACACTGCAATTTTATTTTATTTTAAATAAAAAATAAACTTAGAATAAACAGATTCTCTTGAGTTCTACAAATATTGTCGCATTTGACCTCTAGGGAGCGCCTACTCAACTGCTGTCTGCAAATAGAGTGGGTCGTCTCAAAGTCAAGGCTTTTCACCTTTTCCTCTCAGTTGAAGCTGGCAGCACAGTGAATTTCATTGAAAAGTTTAACAATTTTTCACAGGCCACAACTTTTTCAGTCTTTACCAGAACTTACACCGATAGGCTAAAGATAATATCTGCTGATATTTTTGAAGGTTATAAAAAGAAGAACACACATAAATAAATCACACCCAAACAATGAGAAGTTTCTCTTGTTATGATTTATGAGTATGTGTTTAAAAAAATGTAAATATGCAGATGGTCATAAACAATCTGACAAAAATGAGCGAAGTTTAAATATATTCACTTCTCACTCCTCATAAAGCAAGGCACCTAATAAATCCTGTGGGTGTTTACTTCTGGAAGAAGTGTTGAGTTTTCCAAATTAAACTTTTTGCTCTTAAAGCCCAAATAGCGTGTTCCAGACGCTGGTGGATCATAATTAGCTCTAAAAACTCTGGAACTCTAAAAAAAAAAAAAAAAGGATAAAACTGCAACAAGATGGGAAGGTGAATACTCTCATTGCAAGACTATTTTGTGTCAATCTGAAATTGAATGATGAGTTGTGGTTTTTAAGAATGTAACTGATGGCACGTCAGTTTTTTGCACTTTAGTCAGCAACAAACTCTAAGATGATCTGTGTGTCTGAAGATGAAGTATGCAAAAATGATTGAGGAAAACAAGGCATTATGCCAGAGAACATACTTGCATCCATAAGTAGCCCTTAGTATTAGGCCCTTAAAATATTTTCCAGAAATATTTATGAGGACTCAGACATCTATTAAATGCATATAGCATTTTATAGAGACATTTGTTAAGTATTTCTATATATCTTTTAACTGTAAATTGGGGTAGGCAAAAAAAAGGCAAAAAAAAACAATATTAAAAGAATTAATGTCCATGACAACAACGACTGTTTCCCACAATAATCGTGGCTCAAGAGTTGGCTGTTCGCCTTGTAATCGGAAGGTTGCCGGTTCGAGCCCTGGCTCGGACAGTCTCGGTCATTGTGTCCTTGGGCAAGACACTGCACCTACTGGTGATGGCCAGAGGGGCCAATAGCGTGATATGGCAGCCTCGCTTCTGTCAGTCTGCCCCAGGGCAGCTGTGGTTACAACTGTAGCTTACCTCCGCCAGTGTGTGAATGACTAGTGGAGTTGGAGAGGGCTTCGAAAAGCGCTATATATATATATATATGCAATCCATTATTGTTACTAATCCAGCCATCTATCCATCCATGCATTCATTCTCTTCTGCTCCTCCAATTCAGGGTTGTGAAGGGGTTAGACCCCATCCCAGCTGCCATAGGGCAGAATAATCCCCAGAATAAATTAATCAATATTGTGGACCACTTTAAGGGGGATCACAGCAGGAACTCTAGTTATAATCAATCCTTCGAAACAATCTCCTCAGCAGCCTCCTGCAGCTTATCAGGTGGGACACCGAGTCATGCCCAAGCCAGCCGAAAAACAATCTCTTCAGTGTGTGTTAGGTTGGCCCAAGGTCCGCTCCCAGTAGGACATGCCTCACCTAAGAGGCATTCAGGAGGCACCCTAGTCAGATGCCTGAACCAAGTCAGCTGTCTCCATTCAATGTGGAGGCGTAGCGACTTTATTCTGAGTCCTTCCCCAATGATTGAGCCATTCACCCTATCTCTAAGGTTGAGGACAGACACGTGATGCTGTTTGTGTGCACAGTCTCATTCTTTGGGTCACTCCCCACACCCTGTTGCCATAGATGAAGGAAAGAATAGGAATAATCTGTGTAATAAGATTCCTGAACGCTTTGGAGCAGCAACTCATTTCCAACCTGGAAATGAGATGGACACATCATCCTTTTTTGACTGAGGTTTTCAGACTTGGGGATTCTAATTATCATCCCAGCTGCTTTACACTTACCCTCACACTGCCTTCATTTGATGAAGCCTGTAGAATTACATCACCTGCAATTGTTCATCTGTACCTAGAAATTCTATCTATAAAAATTATGAACAGAATCAACAACAACTGACAACCCTGGTGGAGTCCAACATGCTCTGCAAACCAGTCTGATATACTACTAACAGTGTGAAGCAGGCTCTTTCTACAGGGACAGAGCCTGCAAAAACAGGTCTGATAACCAAACTCCCAAAGCTTCCCTAACAGGACACTCCTTGAGGTGTGGTAAGCACTCCTTCTACAGGTCCACAAAACACATGTGGAGTAGTTGGATAAATTCCCACGCACTCCCAGATGTCTACAAGAGAATGGAGAGCTGTTCAAGTCTTCCAGAACCAGGACAAAACCGCACATCCATCAATAACATATATTTGTGTTGGTGCCGTGCTTCATTAATGCCTTTGTTGTATTCATTTTGCAACATCTAAGCACAGCTTTGTGTTTCTTCACTAATATGACTCAGAGTTCACCCCAGTTTGGCTTCAGGCATTTAAATGTTTCACATTTCCTCAAAGACACACAGGAGAAGGTCGGCATTTAATAAGGATATTAATATGTCAGAAAGGGTTTTGATGTCTGTTCTGCAGAATGATTGGGTAGCAGCTGAGATCCAGACTGCCTTTATTCTCTTTTTCTGTATATACTAACAGAGTTATTGTGGTTTTCTGGTTTTTCTGGTGCTCATTTAGGAGCAAACAACAAACAACACATTCTTACAGGAAACCCTAAATGCATTTAGCCTTGTGCAATAGGAAGAAATGTCGCTTCAACAAACTGTCAGACGGAATCAGTCTTAAATCACTAGGCAGCAGATATTCAGGTTCGCTAAAGCAAAGTGATTCAGTGAGTCATACAGTGATTTTTTTCTTTTAAAAAAAGGGTCTAATTTATGCCTTTAATGCTGAACTGAGACACTGCTGTTTGATCTCAGGGAAGAAATGTCAGCTTACTGGCCCATTCAGACTGGGTGGGAGTTGAACTTTGTGGTTTGAGATGAGAAGGTCCTGCTTCAGTCCCCTCGGACCCCCCGGGGTTTTATCCTGACAGATGTCGAAGCGACCAGTTCGGACACTGTCAGCTGCTCACGTGTTCTTGGTGCTGATCTGTGTATTAAACCTTCCGAATAAACATATGCATGTTTTTTTATCGGATGTGTTTCTGCGTTAGTTGTGAAAGCATTTCAAAAGGTGCAGCTTTGCTTTGAAGGCAGACGGTCTCTGTTTGTAGTTTGTGCCACACTCTTCAGTTTCATTAACTCACTAATTAGCGAGGAGTTGGTGAGGAACTTGCAAAACAAGTCAGTGTCTTCCATACAAACTACCTCTGACCTCTGCAACCATAAGGAGGTTTCCAGTGAAACGCGGTATACTTCTTTCCAGACAATTTCTAAGAGCGACAGCAAGCAACCTCCTACGCCCACTTGCATTTGATCGGGGACTTTTCCCTAGTGACTGGTGGTTATCAGAGGGTTACTGACCATCGTCTAGGTGTGCATGACAGGAGAATAAAGATTAAATGAGATAAAATAAGTAACAATATCTAGTGTTTGTTGCTGGCCAGCTGGGACACACGAGGTCTATGAGAGATTTTATCTCATATCAGCTAATTGTGAAGTAAAAAAGTATATAGGCTACATATAGGCTAAAGGGAACGTAGTGTGTAGAGTTCAAAAATGGTAATCTTCTGAAAAAAAAAACTGTGTCAGTAATTGTTTACACAACTGAAACTACTAAGTCAAGGCTAGAGAACTTCACCTCGTTTTTGCTATCATAGCTTAATGCCACCCCCACCAAGCTAAAGCCAGATAAATGTCTATTTTCTTGAGACCACCTTGTGGCTTAATGTATTTGGATAAGTCAGCAGTGTGAATAAATAACCCACCAGTCCATTTGAAACTAACGCAATAAACCAGATTTTGGTTTGGATTGTGCAGTTTTTATTTAATTTGCGTGATGAATTGTGTATTGCGGGCTACAAAAATGTATAGATGGCATATTTTTCTTCTTCTATATGAACACCGTTTGAGATGTATGTAAAGAAGAAGGGCTTTTGGCATACTCTGACAAGAATGAAAATGTATTTGCGAAAACATAACTCGTGTTAACGTAGTGAGAGCTTTTTACTGTCCCCATCATCAAGCTTTTATTCAGTTGATTTTCCGTCAAACTCCCATGTCCTTTTCCCACCTCAGCTAAACTGTGCCAAGCCACCTTGAATTGAAATTCTTATTAGCTTGTGTCTATGCTGCTTTTAAGCTTTGTATTCATAATCGGGAAGGAAAAAACAGAAAATTGCATGTTGCGTTAAAATCTCTGTGTTTTGTTGAAAAGGGACTTTCTGGGAAGAAGCTGCATATCTCACACGATAGGCCAGTTAAATGAAGTCATGCTGCAGCCAATTAAATCATAAATTGAGTTATGGGTCTTAACTCCTAAATGCCAAAGGCTGATTCACTGCACATGAATGGGTCCTCAGAAGTCTGTGTGGATGCTGGCAAGACGTTCAAGCTCAGCAAAGGTGTGCATATTTTGACTTGGACATGTACAATCATCCATCTGTCTAGTTTTTATATAAAAAATAAAAAAAAAATATATATATATATATATATATATATATATATAATAGAGGCTCTATTATATTATATAATGGAGACGACCTCTCCATTTGCTGAGACACAGAGGTAGAGTTGAATCCAGAAGGTCTTTGGTTGCGATTTCCATCGACACAAATGCAGTCCTGATCATTAAAGCCTGCTGGGTGAACATGGGTTAAGGTACTGGTGTGTATATATATATATTTAAAAAAAAGAGAAAGAAGATATTTCCATTTTTTATTCACTTCAAGTGACTAATGATTTGCCCCAGACCCATAAATTCATTACTGTTTAATTGCATTAAGGTGAAATTTGGGGTAAATGTGTTTTTTTTTTCTTTCTCTTTGTTCTGACCTGAGAAAGCCCCTTACTTTAAGTCTTCATTGTCTAAAAGCAAAAAGGTGTTTGGAGAACAAACAGTGTTTTGTAATGTTCAGTATGAAGATGAATTTTCTTTTTAAGCCAGGGACAGCATAACTTGATTTTTTAGTGTGTTCTTTCAGGGAGCTGCCTCATTTTTCAGTTTTTTCTCATAACCTTGCCAGTGAATACTTTTTTCCCATGTTTTTTTTTTGGTATCTCCACCTCTGAAGTCTTTCGGCTTTTTAAAGTTGCTTCTTGTGCAAGATCCAGACGAACTGTCACAAGACTTTGCTTTTTTTTCTAAAGTTTTACACCTTGAGAGAGTGGAAATAAGCAGAAGTGACATCAGAAGTGCTGAATCCAAATTTTCTTGATAAAAAGTTGCTGAGTTTTGTCATTGGATACTTAATGCTTTCCTTATTTAAACAAATAAGATTCAGTTTGTTTTTGTACATCTCTCGTTTTCATCTGGTAATTTGCGTCTCTAATATCAGGTCTGCATGTACCATTTTGACATAATCACACGAAAACTATCAATTCGCCTTCAGTTCAGTTCAGTTTTATTTATATAGTGGAAAGAATCAAAACAGCGGTCTTCTCAACGTGCTTGGTAAAGACCCTACAATAACACAAAGAAAAGCCCAATAATCCCAAGACCTCCCATGAACAAGCACTTCTACAGGCACTTAAAAAGCAAATCACAGGTATAAATAGTAAAATCAACTGGAAGCACTCAGAGAGCGCAAACCTCCACAAAAGCAGCTCACTCTCTTGTGGTATTTACTTTTAAGGGAATAGTATTGTATTTTGTATATACTCATTTTATTTTCTTTGATCTTTTTAAACATACCGTAAGAAGTTTGTAGTGCTGTAATACTCAGATAAGGGTTAGCCTGACAGGTGTTTACTTTGATTACGCAAACATTATGTAGACGTAGGTAATGGGTAACAGATTTGTCAACAACTGGATACAAATAACTTGAGCTTATTATGTAATATTGAACTAGAGCATATTTCTAACTAACCAAGCAGCTCATTCTCTTTCTCTTAACAATACTTTTTTAAATGATCGATGACTTTATTGGGGTCAATTTTAAAGAAAGGTCAGAGGTCAAACGTGACATGATATTTGAATGCAAACTATAATGTCAAATGTAGTATCCCCATATACCAGTATCATTTGCTAAATGTTGCTAATACAAATAAAGGGAGGAGAATTTTGAACATAGTTTTAAAGATAAAAGACATTTTATGAAAGTTTGACTTTATTTGACCTTAAAGAAGAGGTCAGAGGTCCAAAGTAATGGGATACTTAGAATCACTACCTACATCCCTAAATGTTCTCAATACAAACAATGGCAGTAAATATCTCTATATAGCATTATAATCACTTTGACCTTCTGTTCAGTCTGTTGACCTTAAAGAAGAGGAGGTCAGAGATCAAATGTCACATGTTATTTCAGATCTTTATCTTTATATGATACTTGTATGTTGACAATACCCACCACGCTTGTAAGTTATAGGACTTTTTGACAATTTTTGACAAATAAACCATTAAGTTGACTTTGAAGACCTTGGTGGGTGCAAGCCCATTTTTGATGGATTGTCAACACGACCCCACTCTGCACTAGAGCTGGGCGATATGAGATTTTTTCATATCACGATATGTTTTTTTCATTTCAGGCGATAACGATATCTATCACGATATAAGCCAAATAACTATATTTGTAAGATTTAAATGTGCCGTTGCTCACAAGTAAAATGTGAAATAATCAGCAGCTTGTTTTTATTTAAATATTTATTTCCCATAATAAGTTCAACAGGGTAGATGTACTTAAGGAACATGAGACTTTTTCAGATAAATAAAGGCAAATATTGCAAACTACACAAAAGGCAGCCGCTAAAGCGTTTAAGTTTCAAAATAGAACAAACAAAACAGACTAAATTGTCAATTCCACTTAGAAACAAAATATTAATTGTAAAAATAAATCTTAGTTTGTGTTACAGAAGAACAGACAAAACTGACTAACTTTTGTCAATATCAAATAAACTGAGAACTAAAAGGAAATTCTCAATCTCTCCTTGTTGTATAGCTGAGCTTTTCAAACAGTTTTAACAGTTACTTTAGTCTGACAAAAGCCGAATGACGAATTAGCGCTTCCAGTCAGAGACTGAGGCTACGTCCACACGTACACGGGTATTTTTGAAAACGGAGATTTTCCGTTTTCGTTTTAAAAAATAATCCCGTCCACACATAAAGGCAGAAATGAAGGAAAACGCTGCTATGAACATGCCAAAGCAGCAGGTGGCGCTAGATTCCTAACCGTACCGAAATGTTGGCCAATCAGAAGTCTAGAAGCCTCGGTGGGAAAAAGTAAACAAAGCTGGGGCATAGAAGAAGAACCGAGTCGTATGTGTGGACGGACAGTAACTGTGTGTATATGTAAGCATTTAAACACTGCAGAGAGTAGAATTAACAGTAACAGTATTGTAGAAATTCATTTCACCGAAACAATAACGTGGCGCACAGTGTGACGCATGCACCAGTTTATTGTATTTCCAGACTTGCTTTCGGCACAATTTACAGTGCACGCTACTCTGTTTTTTGTCAGACTTGAAATAGCCGAAATACCTTCACACTACGGAACTTCTATGGCTCTTCCGTTCGACAATCTCTCCGGCATTGAAACCATCATCTGTTTTCTCTTCGGTCACGCTCGGTTGATTTTTCTAGTTGGCACACTCATTTCCTCCATTACGCGCTGGCTGCTTCCCAAACAAACACACGTGCGGCTTGGCACTTGTGCTGTACGTAACAAGTCACGCGACGTGACGCTGCGGCTGTGATTGGTTCGGCGCTGCGCTACTTAGTTTGGATTGGCTAAACTTTTATTTTTTTAATTTTTTTTTATTTTAAGAGGACAAGAGCGGCGAGGTCTATCGCGATAGCTTAATTTCTCTATCGAGTAAAAGTTATATCGCGATACATATCGTTATCGTTCTATCGCCCAGCTCTACTCTGCACCCCTACAAAGTTTTATTCGGATACATTCAAAACTTTTCGAGCTCTTGCATTTACAGACAGAATGACACGCAGGCAAACCCTACCAAAAATATACCTGCCTTTGTGGAGGTAATGATGAGCTGCTTTGGGTTCAGTATCGTGGTGTCATTTGTATGCAGTCTCACTCACGAGGTTTCCACCCTAGTGTTGTTAAAATTTTAAAAATAAAATTCCAGGGAAAAAAACTGCAACAGAAAAATTAAGGAAGATGATTTTTTTTTTAAATCCAGTGACTCTCAGTTACTCTGCAAACAAGAGTAAGTTTCCCATTTAAAACATTATTGTTGCTTCTATTGCTGCCACCTGTGCAAACATTAAAAGATATCTATCTGCTTTCCATATGAGCAAAGGGGAGACAAAGTCCACAGTCGCTGTTGTGGACAAAACTGGATTCCTCAGTTCATATGAAACTAATGTGATTCTTTGGATTGCCCTTTTTATTTGGCTAACTTGACAGCTGAAGTCTCTTATCCTATCAGATACACTTGTCAAATAAAAATTTGCACACAAAAAAATGAGACCTGTGGATTTCTTCCATACTGAAAGTGCAATAAGACCAGATATTTCCCTGCTTCATATTTTGGATAGTCACCGTCTCACATTTTCTGACATATTACCACAGCAATGCATATCATTTAGACACAAGCAGAACCAAAGCTTGACAGGCCTGTCATGCATAGCAAGCAAACACTTTTTAGAGAAAGGGAACACTGTGGGAATATTTTCTGGTGGATTCTGACATGCTTTCGGTTAATATTCTTAAATCAGCAAACGCTGCGTTGACACATTTCCAACCTTAGAGTTTCAACAGGGAATTTACTGGCAAACGGTTGAGCTGAAACCTACAATGAAAAGATTTAAAACAAAATGACTTGAGTAAGAAAATGTGCAGGTTTGGGTACAGAACTGTGCAAAAGTCTTGAGCCGCAACCTATTTCTCTATATTTTGCTAGGAAAATGCAAAATGTGAATCCATTTCATGTTTAAAAGCTGGAATATTCATGTTGTACTGTATGCATTTAAAAAAAACACATTACACCGTATTGTACACAGTAGCACTGTATTTTTTTCTGATGCTTCAATATTCACCTGACTATTCAATAAATGGGAGCACAACCCTGAATGAAAGCCAGCAATTTGCTTCAATTTCCAGTAGTGATGACGGCTGTCCGCAGCTGTTCCCCATATGTCTACATTTTTATTTGGATACACGAAACCTAAAGACATTAAGAACAATTTCAGGGCCCTGAGTGAATTTTAATTTGCCTCTGCATGTCTAATACCTCTTCTTTCTAATGGCTTTGTGGATGACTGACATAAAATTAAAGTAGATTTACGGTTCAGGATCGTGCTGGTATGTACAAATGGTTTCCAAATATGTGTTTGTGTGTGTGCATGGAGCTAAATAGATGAGGTTTTGGGAGGAGATAGCAGCATTTTGCTTCTTTTGGACAAGCTTCCAAGAACAGTCTGTAAGGGGCAAAGAAAAGATCCGAGAAATCTTTTTCTTGGTAACTTGATGGTTAATGACATTCGACGCATTAAGTGGTAAGTGGCGACCTGGCATCAGACGGGAAGACAAAGTAAATTTTTATAGACTCAATTTTGATTTCTGTTGCTTTGTTCATTTCCTGTAACTTCTAATTAGGGCCACAGTCGCATCATAAGCCAGATATTGCATGAGTAACGCGCTCTGTGATAGTTTCATTAAATTGAGTTGCTTGTCTGTAAGGAAGAAATTAAAGCACTGATAGCCGGAGGTGGTAGATTAAAGAAATGGATGGGGAAAACAACATTAACCATTCGTGTCTGTTTGTTTTTTTGTGGGTTTTTTTGTTGTTGTTTTTTTTTAAAGAATTTAAACTTGAACCTTTCTGGTTTATGATGAAATATGTCATGTGGTTTGTTTGTAGCATCTGGTTAAGCAAGGGAAAACTTGGGGGATGTTTTGAAGCAATGTTAGCAAAAGTACGCCAAAGTTTAAGTTGCGAAAGTGGTGATGGCTTCCACCGAGTGGGGTTAAGAACATTTCATGTTGTTCTTTGTCACACGTGAAAGAAAACTAAATAGCGATTTAGACTCTAGGTATGATTAGAGCAGCACTTTAAAGCTTTTTTCAACCATTCATATACAATATAATCAGAAGGGAGAGCATGCTCTGCCAAGGTAAATGGACTGCATTCAAACAGCGCTCTTCTAGACTTATTGACCACCCAGAGCGCTTTACGCTGCAAGCCACATGCACCCACTCAAACACAGGCATGCAACACTTTTAACTGGGCTATACAATGCTTTTCCTGTCATCGACACACAGACAAACACACTGACATGCACACACATCAATGGATGCATGTTTGGGAGAGGTTTGGTATCAGGCCTGAGGACACAAGCCCCACTGAAGCAGCTGGGGATCAAACTACTGACTTTCCAATTAGTGTGTGACCTGCTCTCCCTACTGAGGCACAGTTGCCCCAAAAAAACACATTTTGCAGTTTTGATTCCCATTGCACCAAAACGTACTTACTTCTCTTGTTGAAGATGAAGAAGACGACCTTTTCTCCAAGTTCCATGACATTCAGCTTCCTCCTGACTACCGACACAGAGCGTGGCCTCGGCAGAAGAGTTATCTCAGGAGAAAAGCATGATGCAGATGGACATTAGTTTTAGCTCCATGACAACAGAAGTAACTGACATTAAAGAAAATGTGACAAATCGCCGTGATATCGGAATAACAAGGACGCTTTCAGGAGCCATGTGTGGGAAGAGTTTTCCATGAGGGGTATTGACCAGACATGCTCTCTATATTTTAACTCAAACCACAATCTTGCCCTTAACCTAACCAATTACTGTTTAGCTGAATCTAGGCAAGTGGTGACTGAAAACTGAATACAACAAAAGGAAAGAAAGCTTTCTGCCGAACAGCCTTTAGAGCTGCAAGCCCTGAAGCCGGATTTCTCCCAGCGCTCTCCAATTCTAAATAAGTGCTTTTTCCTGTATAATCTGCGTCTAAGTCCCGTATTGTAGATCAGAGGAGAGGGTAATGGCTCCATTTGGTAGATCTGAGGGAGGAATACAAAACTCATGGAAAACTCCTTTGCCCCTTTTCTGTCTTCAATACGCTTTAACACACAGCAGATTTATTTGATGGCTGGAGCCTTTGTCTGTGGAGTGTGCATGTTCTCCCTTTGCCTGTGTCCATTTTGTCTGGGTGCTCTGGCCTCCTCATACAGTCCAATTAACTTGACATGCAGGTCAGGTTAATTGGCACGGATGTAAGGGCGAGTCTCTGTGTTAGCTCTGTGATGGACTGGTGAGCAGTCCAGGGTGCACACCGAATCTAATCCAGTGGTAGCCGGGATCGGCTCCAGTGCCCCCACAAACCCGTCTGAACAAGTGGGCAAGAGCGGATGGATGGTTGGATTTATTTTATGTTTTTGTCTGAAACATTGAAACTATGAAGGTTGTTCATCTAAAGAGATGACTTCTATTTTAACACCAGCTTGCAGTATTTCTATCAAGCACTATGAACCATTTCTTTGAACCGACAAACCTTTTTTTTTTTTTTTGGTAAAACATACAGTAAGTGTAATTTCTTAAG
Organism: Aulonocara stuartgranti; assembly: GCF_965226115.1. NCBI lineage: Eukaryota > Metazoa > Chordata > Actinopteri > Cichliformes > Cichlidae > Aulonocara > Aulonocara stuartgranti. The sequence continues at coordinate 3,880,107 of NC_138955.1, read as the reverse complement.
TTGAACTATCCAGACATTTCCTCATAAACATGATAGTAAATTGGGTTTCTTTTTTTTTTATTTCTACTCTCTGCCAGTAGACCTTTGGGAAAACCCTTTAGCATCAAACAGGATCGTTGTGCCCTTCTTTAATATTCTGCAAAACTGTAGCTGCGTCAAGCTTAATGCAGGACTGAAGAAAAGAGTTGTTTGTCACTGTCCTGCTCTTTTCCTGACCATCTCTGCTGCAACTATTCAATAAAGGGCAAAGTGCCAAAAAGTGAAATGCAGAAATAACACAGCACTGTCTTTTCTCTTTCTTCTCACACACTCTAATTAGTTAGCTCCCCTTGCAGTCTTCAGCTGACACATCCTTCTACTTATTCATTTATTTCCTGTGTAGTTTCGTTCCATTTTCTCTTTCCTCTCCCCTAAGGTCGATGCAGATTTCTTTACCTGAAATTTAATATAAACTAAAGCCCATGTTAGGTTTTAAATATCTTTGAGCCGTTCAGCTTTTAGATTTTTATTAATGGCAGTAAAAGTGATTAAAAGAGAAACCGGCACATTACGTTTTTTAACCTTTACCTTTACCATGCGCTTACCTGCTGCTCTCTGGCAGGTAGCTCCATGCCCTCCTGGGTTTTAAATGCACCTTAGAACACACATGCATCAACACTACAATGAGCGGGTGGAGGGAGGTTTGGAGTCTTCTCTCACCCCCATTCTCTGCGACCTGCTGGAGCGGGGGGGCTAGGAGGAGGAGTTGGCCGTCCGACTGCGGTCTGGAGTGTGGAGCCTTCCTGCTGCTGCGGAGTCGGGGCGGTCTGCCTCCCCCCACCGCAGGGAAAAGGGAAACACCACCTGGGTCTGGGTGCAGTTCCCCCCTCCAGGGGCGGGGGCACCTAGACCCGGTTTGTAGGGTACGCTTGGGGAGTGTGATCGTGTGTACAACGTCTCTTTATGTCTGTCTCCACGTTGGTTGAGTGTGGAGTAAGTGCATATGAGAGCATGAGGGTGGGAATGGATGTTTGTATCTGTGTGTGCCTGTATGTCTGTGTCTATATGTCAGGTTGGGTGTCAGGCGCCACCTCTCTGGGGACATCTCAGGCCCTCCAAGGTTTGGAGGCCTATCTCTCCCTACCACCACTTCCCCTGCCAGTGGCGGACCCCCTCAGACATCGGTGCGTTGGTGGTTCTTTGTGTCCGGGGATGGGCGTCCAGGTACACACCGGCTCACTCCTTGGCGGCCGCTTATCGGGGCCTGGAGCCTGGGGCTTGCTCGGGCCACTTCGGAGGTGGGGTGCCCCCGGCCTCTCGGCCTGGGGCTCGGTCACTCAGGCGCAGCTGGCTGCCGGCGGAGCTCACGGGCACGTCACTGCAACTCCCCCTGGCTTCTGCTCCGCGGCTGCTGAGTGAGCCCTCATCTGGGACTCTCCTCAGCTCTTTCCGGGACAGTGGCGCAGCTGCCCCTCTGTTGGTCTTCCTTGGTCTCTTGTGTTCTGGGGGCCTCTGGATGTCTGGAGTTTTGATCTCCTCCACACCTGCTTCATGCCCTGGAGGACGGGGCTGTGGCCCCCCCACACCCTCTAGCAGATTATTACATGAAGGAACCTTTTAAAAAACAAAAAACAAGCGCATCCATGCTCACAGGTGTACACACGGGTGATCACACCCACAAACTACACCCTTTTTGACTCCTACCTCAAAGCACACTGTGTTCTGTTGATCTTATGTGCTGCACAATAATGTTTAACATTTAGTATTTACTGTCATATTCCCATATATCATTGTGATGTTGTTTATTCTATTACTCTTGTTCTCTTCTGCTTTTTTTCTTTTTTCTTTCTCAGCAGGTGATCCAGGTGATTGATATATGCATTTTTTTCTCTGCCCGTTCTGTTGGTTTTTGTCTTTTGCCCTTCTCCCCCGTCCCTCTTCTCAGCTGTTTCTCTTTCCCTCTTTCTTTCTCCCCTTCTTTCCCCCAGTCAAGTCTGTCCCGTATTCAGTAAGTGAAAATAAAATAAACAATAAAAGGTGAATCAAATGGACCATTACGGCAAGGCTGGGATGGTCAGTTTGGTAAAGTAAATCCGTTGGGTATCTTTCTTTGCCTTTAGACAACAATTCTGATGGCAAAAGAGCCAAACGGGACAGGCCAAAAAAAAAACAAAAAAAAAAAACCTTTACCTTTTTTTTATAACCTTGTATCAGAGTCCAGGAATCATCAACCTCCTCTTTTTCCCAAAATGTCAGACTATTTTTTCTCCTGCCAAAGCCTATTCCTGTTGTTTTGTACTTTGTATTGTTTTGATAGCTGTTCTGAGTTCGCTCAAACTCATTTATGACATTTTCCTTTTACTTTTCTCTCCTTTTCTGATACTTTTCTGACAAAGCGCCAGCCAAAAGAACCCCACTCCAAAACGATATCATCTCGACTGCACCATGAGTCATAACTAATTAAAAGTAATGTACTGTATGGACGTACACCAATCAGCGGCAACATTAAAACCACCTGCTTGAAATTGCCCTGGATCATTCAAGATATGGACTGTCTGAGGCCTCCGAGTGTCCCCTGTGAGGTCACGCACCAAAACGTTTGCAGCAGATCCTCTAAGTTTTGAAACGAGGCCTCGATGATAAGATTTGTTTCCACAGCACATCCCAAAAATGCTCGATTTCATTGAGATCTGGGGAAATTGGAGGCCCAGTCAATATCTTGAATACTTCCTGAGCTTTTTCTTTTTGAGCGAGCCAGTAAAGGGAATTGACTTGTATTCACCCAGACATCCAAATGGCGACAGGGCACTTTCTTCTATCTCTCCGTGGTGTAGTTCTGAAGCTCTGCTTTTTAAATATGTAATAAACTGTGTGTTTTGTTGCTTTTTATCATATACAGCATTTTGGTTTTCACCACTCTGTGCCGCCATAGCTCTTACACGGGTTCCAGTCACATGTGCCAGCCTTTGCCATTCACATGCACCAATTAGCCTTGACTGACCATGCGCTTTACACTTTTCCATTTTACGTTCCACCAACAATAATAACCCAGAGAACAGACTATAAATTGCTCCAGTAAAATCAATTGGAAATGAGTCACTGCACGTGAAAGCATAACATCCCCCCACTCACACGTGTATGTACTCTGCTAAATGACTTCCATGAATCCAGTCTCTAACTAATGATGTAATTTTACAGTCAGTTTTACGTCACTTTACTGTCACTGTTTCATCATTAGTCTCCCAGAAATGTTGCCCCCATCCCCAGTTAAGTAAGAAGGATCTCCAGCCACTTCATTGATTTTATTTTTTCTTCGCACACTTCTGCTTCTGGTTTTGTGATTTAATCGTACTTCTTAACTTGAAAGGAAGCACTACAAGAATAGGCAATGTGAGTAGTTGCTGGTTTTGTTTTATTACAGTGTATTTGGTTCATTTTCCCCCCTTTCTTTGACATCCTCATAAATAAAATGCATAGTTCTGAGACCACTTTGCTCAAAACTGCACACTTGAAAGCAATTACAATGGTTAAAATGCACATGATAGTGATGCTAACAAGGACAGGGGTAAACTTGAGGACTTTTATTATGTGAATTTCATGTGAGGCATTACCTTTGAAGTTCTCTCTTTATCGTCCATATAGAAAATGAATAGAATAATATATGGCCTATGGTCAATTTTAATTTTGTTCTCATCTCATTATGAAATGAATTCCTCATGTAAGTGGCCTGTTTTGAAACTGAAAAAAAAAATGAAATATGCATCAAGTAACATTTTGTGTGAGAAAAATGCAAAAGCATGGTTCACTTTGGTGAATAAATTGTAGTGTGGGACATAAAATCCTAATAAGGCAAAACATTAAGATCTAGTATTGTTTTTTCTGGGGGTGGGGAGGTGGGGCTTGTATTTTTTCCATATCAGAACAATATTAGTTCCATATTTTATTCCTTTTTGATTAATCTCCTTCTAAACCACCATCTGTCTTCACTTCTGAACTTCTGAAATGCTGAACTTTCATTTCAATTATAGATCGTGGCTCTGTCTATAGCCAGTTCAGCTGTCATGTATCTTGGGAATGAAGGATAAAGGCCTGGTAGCGAATAAGAGATTTGAGAGGTTAAGGACTTTATTAGGCGAGTGTGGAGAGATGAAGCTTCTTCCTACAAAGGACGATTCTGCATAATGCGCAAGGAGATAAATTGTAGGTACTTAATGTTTCCACACTCATTTTTTTATTTTTACCAGGTGTGAGAGCTGTGCAGAACTGTGTCATGTCCCACTGAGCTCTAGTGCTGTTTTAAAGGAGGTATAAATCCACCTAATCAAGTGTTACTTAAATAGTACACATATCTGTTTAAGAATATCTGTAGGAACTACTGGATGGCTTACAATAAAACTTTAAGCAGATATTATTCTTTCCACTTTTGTTCCCTTTATTGGTTTTCTCAGATATATAGATCGTAAAAAAACACACACATCTGGGCTGTCACCCATTACTGCATTACTGTTGTTGCTACGTTGAGTTATTGGAGCTAGATTTATTGAATGAGAAGTGGGAATACTAAGTTATCAGCTAACTACAATGGGGTTTGATAGCAAAGTGTAGCCATTAGCGCAAACCCACAAATAAATATCCGAATTTCACTCACCAGATTTAGAAAACTTCCTCACATTGGCTCTTAAGCCCATTAAGTGCACTAGCTACATATCATTTGACATGTAATTACATTGTTTGTTTTTTTAAAAAATGCTCCTCAAATGCTCAAATTAGCTAAAGTGATGCCTAGTAGACAAGTCTGGCAGGCACCAACCACAGACAAAATAGAAAGTGGTCGTAGCTACTGTGACATCAGCCACTGGTTTCTGAAGTCCTGTTTTGAAGCCTCAGCATGAGTGTTAATGCCATCGCCATCTTGGCTGCAATAAAACAGAGGCGACAAAGAGGGCGAGTATGACCATGAAACCATGCACCCACTGGCTAACAACTTAAGATTGCGACCGCTGCTTTAGACCACAGCTATCGCCATCTGGTGGCCTTCAGGTAGAATGCAGGTTCAAGGTACTTGTACACTGGCATGATTTTTCTGACCTGGAAACTACGTCCATGTTTTATACCATTATGGCACCAACCTGTAACTCAAAACGTCCACAGCCGTAATAATGCAAACTTTATTTTCAGCATTATTTGTGAGTTAAGTGAAAATGACCAGTAGACCCTAATCATGGTGAAAACGGAAGGTGGCATCTAAATAACACCAAAAGTGAAAAAAAATACCTTTTCAACATAATTGATTGATGATTAATTTGTTGGTCTGGAAGCAAAATTTGCAGCAAAACTACAAAACTCATTAGAGAGAGTGAGAAATGCCCTCAGTCAGGTGATATGATGATTTAGGCACAGGTAGAGAAAGAGAATCCAGGAGCGAGCGTGTAAATAGCATCAGGCAGTGCTCTGGTTGTACCCTTGCTTAGCTTAATTTAGCTCAGGCATTTACAGCATGCCACTTTCATGAGCACATGGAGAGCGAATGTGTTTATCCAATGTAACAAATAGCTTTCAGCACTCAGAAACTAGCCTTGAAGATAAAAACTGTATAATTCATGGTCTGCTCATTAGAAAATTGCTCCGAGTCCTTCTGAAGCTGCAATTTTGGAGTTTTATTGACTTGACAAGCAGCCAATATTCACACGTACATTTAAAAAAAAAAGCTTTCTAGGCACGCCCAGATGTTGTTGTTGTTGTTGTTGTCATACATTTCCTGGTAGTGCAAAGCAAATCCTCTGAGAGGCCAGCGTATGCGATGGATGACAGAGCAGGAGATAGGTAAGGAGATGGAGGCCAGGTTATCCACCTTATCATCAGGCCGCTGCTCTGTGGCCTGATGATAAGTTCCTTTGATTCTGGCTGATCTTGCTTTTAAACAAAAGCTCACTCTTAATGGTTTCACTTCTGCTGAGTGACGGAGAGACAGCAAACTGGTGGCAAAGAGGCCCCTGCTAGTTTGCTGCCTTTTCTATTGAGCTGTTCAGATCTGCAACAAAGCCCCGTCCTTGAACTTAGCTAAACTACAACGCACAGCAGTTTTCTGACTCCACAGTACCTTGATAGAAAAACTAACAAGGGCAGGCTTTGCTTTCAACTGAGCTGACAGCTTTTAAAAGTTACACTCTCCTCAAAGGCCTTGGTGCAGTAACAGTGTAGTCGGGGTCCTGGATTGTCATCAAAGAAACTCGCTGCCGGCTGATGATGATGCAGATAGTTCAGTAATTCTTTCATTTCCTTTCTAGCTTAAAAGAGAGTGTTTGGGTGGTTTTTTTTTAATTTGTATTTCTTTTGTTCTTTATCTTTTAAATCCATACTGGACAAGATAAGAAAGGAGTTGGAGGGAGTAAAATAAAAAGTTTGGATTCTTGGGGGATTCCCAAGCTTATGTTAATAATAGCGGGTTAATTTTTTTTTCTTCTTTTGGCTGAATCCTTTTCTTTTTTCCTACAGTTTAATTTTTCCCGTTTCCGTGCTCGGAACTATCCATAGCAGCTGTTATTCCATAATTATCAATAAATAGCAAGGCTGCCATTCATAGGCACGACCCCTCACCTCCTCATCATTAGCATCACTAACCGCTTTCAGTAAACAGCAATTTCAGCTATTGAATTTGTCCTGCTTGGCTTTTTTGACTTTGCCCTGCAGGCATCAGATAACAGTAACGCCACTGTTCAGGGGCCATTGCAACATTTGAGTTGTGACCCTCTAAGATATTATCATCTCCCTCATTGTCCACTCGTCATGCTAGTTAATACGTTGAATGTGACTTTTTCTTTCAGCTTGCGTCTCCAAAATAAGAGCATGTCTGTTGATTGTTGCTGCGAAGCAGTGAATGCTATTTCTGTATGTATATTTCCATTCATGTAGGAGTTTATCTACGAGGAGAAAAAGATAAAAAATATTATATTTTGGTGGTTGTGTGAGCATTTAAGCCTCAAGGCAAGCTGTCTTTGAAAGGGATGGAATTAAACGGGGGACAGTAAAAACATTTTGACTCAGCTACATCTAATAGACTGAGAGGTTGGTTTCAGAATGAGCTGCAGAAAGTGCCACATGCTGGAAGAATTTCCAGTGTGTGGAGTTTCTTGCATAGCAGAAATTACTGCTGTTTTTTTCATGGATTCAAGGCTTGTGTATCTAAAAGCATTGGTTTACTGTTAAAGTTACTGTATCGCAGCAGTTTTATTCCTTTCCATGACTCTTGCTTGTATGTGAAGTGCTGCCAGAACCCCACTTTGTTTTATTAAAGGTCTCAGACAGATGCCAAAAAAATAAGGAATCAAATAAAATAAAAGTTAAGCTGGGAAAGGGCCAGTTGGTAATTGCTTTCGTTTTTCGTCTTGACATGTAAAGTCCTCTAATTCATGTGAAACTTCATGCTAACAATATGTTTTCACACCTGAAAATTCCGGTGTTCGTTTTGTAGCACTTTTGTTGCGGCGCTAACGAGGCAGCAGTGGAAACTCAGGGCAATTATGCGTCATATTAGTTTTTAGGTTTCCACAGCCTGGATTCAGACGACCACTTTGATGTTTTTCTTAACAGTGTTACACTTTGTTTCGTCTTGTTTGCAGCAGCATGGTTTATTGGTAGACGCTGCTGTAAACCTCCTTTATTTTAGCTATTCATACTAAATCTGAGTGTTTCTCTTTGACTCATCCATGAAAATTATTCTGTTTATCAAAACAAAAAGATACACTGCCTGGCAACTTTGTTAGGTACACCTGCCAATCACAGCAACTTAATAGATTTAGGCATGTCAGGTTTACAGTACAAAGGATGCTCCAAGAGGAGGAAAATATCAAGTAAGCGGTAGTTCTTTGGGTGAAAATGCCTTTTTGTTACCTAAGGTTAGAGTTGAAAAGCCAGACTGCCTCAAGCTGACAGGAAGGCAACAGTATCTCAAATCAATGGGAAAATCAATCAAATCAATCAAGGTGACCATATCAAAAGACCAGGTGCCACTCCTGCTTGCTAAAGACAGGGAACAGAGGCTACAATTCCCATGGGCTCACCAAAATTTGGCAACAGAGGATTGGAAAAGTCTTGCCTGGTCTGAGGATGTGCGTAAATGTGAAAGCATAGATAAACCCTGCCTTGTATCAATGGTCATGATGTAATGGTGTTAGGGAATTTCTCTCTGTACAGTTTGGCACAGGTTTGGTCCTTTATTACTAACTAAGCACTAAGAACTACAGTAACCAGATCTCAGTCCAGTAGCCTCTGGGATGTGATGGAAAGTTTTGCACCATGGATGTGCAGCCAACAAAATCTACAGCAGCTGCGAGATGTTATCGTGTCAATATGGACCAAACTCTCTGAGGACTGTTTCCAACACCTTGTTGAATTTTTGCCATGAAGAGTTAAAGCGGTTCTGATGGCTGCAGTTTACTAGAGTGACTGAAGACAGTGAAATGCTTGTATGACATCTCGAACTAATAAAACCTGTTTGTCTCTGTCATTAGTGAGCAGTACCTGCCACGCCCTTTTTGACCGATTTCTGGACGAAGACTTCCCAGATGAGTTTCTTCCTCATCCCCTGGACAATGACAGCCACTGTGAGTTTGTATCTAGAATACTGATGTGTTGATGGTAAATGGTAAATGGCCTGTATTTATATAGCGCTTTTCTAGTCCCTAAGGACCCCAAAGCGCTTTACATATCCAGTCATCCACCCATTCACACACACATTCACACACTGGTGATGGCAAGCTACATTGTAGCCACAGCCACCCTGGGGCGCACTGACAGAGGCGAGGCTGCCGGACACTGGCGCCACCAGGCCCTCTGACCACCACCAGTAGGCAACAGGTGAAGTGTCTTGCCCAAGGACACAACGACCGAGACTGTCCAAGCTGGGGCTCGAACCGGCAACCTTCCGATTACAAGGCGAACTCCCAACTCTTGAGCCACGATCGCCCCTTTGATGATTTGACACAATTGAAAATCTGTATTCCAGTTATCACCTGGGTTGTTTTTATTGCTTTTCTTATACTCATTGCATGCATCTACATGAATATTTCTTTGACTGGAAAGCATGGTTAAATTAAGAACCTGAGTAGTTTGTCGTGCAGGCAGAGGATCAAAAAGACTGGCATCTGTCAAAGATGACTACATTGGGAATTATCCCTGAAAAACTGGATTTTTGAGACAAAACTACCCATTTTGAATTTCAAGTGCAAGCATCACTCGAGCTGTAACAACACTCCCCTGTTAGATTGCCAGGAGCACAAGTAGCATGTTGATGCCTGTGAAAAAGCAACATTTTTATATCATTTGTGATCAGAGGAAGGCTACTCTTTTATCTGGTTTAAAGAAATGAATGTGGGTTAATATGAAATAATTAGTTAATAATTCTGTGCTTTATCCCAGGAGGGATTCCTAATTCCCCTGGCTTGCTGCCATATTAGTGGTTAAGGCAGTTTCCTCTCCAGTTGTCACATGATGTCTTGAACGTCTCCTCCGTCCCCTTCCTGTTCATCGACCCCCACACAGACAGACACAAAATCAGTCAAAGGCTCTGTCTGTTTGACTTTTAAACAGATTTTGGATTTAAATTTGATTTAGTGGAACTAAAGGCCTTGAGCTGACATTTTATACAATTTTTTTAAAATGTTGTGGCTTTTTTAAAATATATATCCTTCATAGCTTTTCATTTTCTCAGGCACAGTTTTTCCTGTCTAGTTTTATCTATCCTTTATGTGTTTGGAATTTGCGTTTTATTAGTTTTTTATATTAAAGAGAGATATTTTCAGAGAGAAGCATCACTGGAGGAGTTGCATCCTAACTTTTTTCTTTAGTTCTGTTGGGATTTTTCTGGTCTCGAGATAATAAAGAAACACATTTCTCATATTTCCACTCACCACCGCCACCCCAATCCCCCCCCCCAAAAAAAAAAAAAGCCTAAAAAACATATGGTGTTACTCATCCCCACTCAGGCATTCATATAAATGAGTTTGGAGGCTTTTTTTGTGAAATCGCAGATGCTGTTTATTTACTGTGAAGTTTTGCGGACAAGTTGTTTTTTTCTTTAATACAGTATCAGTTCGTTTCAAGATTTTATACATAGTGGGATAAAGATAACGTGAGAAATATACACTTTTTCAGTTCTTAGATTTGGGGCTGTTTTGCATGTGTGTATAAATATGATTATTTCAGGCTAGTGGGGAAAAAAATGCCATTAAGACGTATTTTATGTTTATATTTCAGTATATTTGTTAGCTTGGAGCTGTAATCAAATCAGTGCATTTTTAAATCGATACAGTAATTACACATTCAGACAAAAACATTAAAAAAACAACAACAAATAATCTACATAATTTGATGGACTCTTTTTTTAAAAATTGAGTTTTCATCTTTGTTGTTTCATGTGTTGCAGTTCCCTCCTGTGATTTTGAGTCACCGTGTCTCTGGACTTTATCGAACAGCAGCCGAAGTGACTGGTTATTGGTGTCGCCACAGCAACCACAGAGTACAAAGGCTGGGATGATGCCTGCAACTGACACCTCAGAGGGAAGGTCTGATGGTAAGAGTGCAGAGACTCACAGAGGAGCAGCTAAATCAGTGTGCTCTGATACACAGTGTTCCTCTTTCTTCTGTCAAATATGTTTAGAAGAGTCTTTGAGCTACTGTGTGAAAACGTTGCTTCTCACTTGACATTTTCTTTCACTCTGTGCTTCATATATTCAAATATACCCTAATCCAGAATTTGTCATAACGCTAAAGCATTAGACAGTGTTATGAGGCTGCTATAAAATAGTCAACCATGAATTTTCCACTTTGTTTTATTACCTTAGGACACTTCCTTCTTTTAACCCCGTCACCTGAAGCTGAGGCCTCTGGGAAATGTGACTACCACTTAATGAGCCCAGTATTGCCAAAAAGCAGCATGGACTGCCTGCTTCAGGTGGCTGTGTATGAGGCCGGCCCCGTGGTGGGGAACCTCACACTGCTGATCAAGCCTGCTCAACCAGATTCAGACGTTCACTCGGAGATGCTGCACCACAGGGGACGAGACGACCGCAGGTCAGCGAACACACTCACCTTTTGTTATTGTGCAACACAACCAGTCCTCTTCACTGAAAAAAAAAAACAGAAGGCACACTTCTGTCCCACTAAAGTTATGTAAGAAAAATGTTTCCTGCCTACCATCTAAGGCAAACTGTAGAATTGTGACTGCGTGTTGTTTGGGAAACACGGACAGATATTTCCTATTGATCTAATGCTGAAGCACAACTATCTTTAGAACAGCTAAAAGCATTCCTGAGACTAGAAGCAGGCTGGAAATGAAGTTACATATAATTGGTTAGGACAGAGGAGGATGGATTGGCATATGCAATAAGTTTGTACATTGGGTTTGTTAGTGGCTGCGCAGTAATGGGCTGTGCAATTCCATTATGAGTCACAAGCACACACACTCACACACAGTGACTTTATTTATTAAGCTGGCTATTCATCCAACAAAATCTGCAGATACAATGTCTGGACACACTCTTCATTTAAAGCACAGTTACCATCCAACAGGCTTCATCTTTCAGTGAAGTAGTTCAGTGTGTGTTGTGCGTTGTGTGGGATGTCATGCGTATTGACATATGGCGCAATTTTGTTAAGTGCATAATAGAGACTGAATGGTCACAGGAGTTGACATCGGGCTGTATGAGGTGTTGTCAAAAAGTTTTGTGTACTTGGGACAGACAAATAAGCAAAAAAAAAACCCGTACCACTTAGAATTAGGCTAATCTCTCTTTCAAAACCACTTTGATCGCTGCTGCCATTTTTAATCACTCGCAGTGTGCGGTCTGTGATTTTCCTATTCACCTTGAACGTCCGCAGGCCTGGATTTCGTGTGGAGAAACAATCCTCGTGATGAGAACTTGACGTAGTCCAAAGTTTCCTAGACTCAAGGTGGTGCGTCGTGTGAGGAGCAAACTGGTGACCAGGTGGTGTGAATGCGTTAACAGGAGTTAGACTTGTCGACACAGCGTCCTACTTAATCACCATTTGCCACCGTGTGTGTTGGAAACATTGCAACTTCTTCTGATCACATCAGTACAAACTTTGCTCACCACCTCCTGCTTTCTCTGAATGAATACATAGATGAGGGATCACTGTTTTGTCACACCAGAGGAGATCAGGCAGCACTGCAGAGGCAAAAGTTTCAATGGTCAAACATAATTTCCGGGCACTGATCTCTAAACAGCTTTCATGGTGAAAATAGTCTAGTTTGCATATGCGATAGGCAGTTGGCGCTACGTAGCATGGACGTATTTTTAGAAATGGAGAGCAGGATTTGTGACGTGTGAGGTAAATCTTGGGTGCTGTCACATATCCCAGGTAGCAGGATTTGCTTTGCTTTATTACGCCACCTATAATCACACAGCTGTGGGCCAGCTTTGTGAAAACACAATCAGGTTGGACTTATGACAAGGTGACAGATGGATTATGCTGAATAATAGCGACATGTTTGGTGCTTTTGTTACGTGGAACACATGCTCATGGAGGAGTGCGGTTCCCATGGTTGATAATGGCAGCAGTAGTGGAAATGTGCCAATAAATGACAGATGGAATAAGGCTCAAACATTATTTAGTAAAACACTATGGTGAGAAATGAGAAGAGGGTGCAGGTGAAGGATTTTAATATTCAGCTTCAGTTTTCATACATTACAAAGGTTCTTTATTTCAGAGAATGCAGAGGGCTTTAGCAGAACATATAACAAATGCAAACTTGACTGTAGAAACTGCAGTGCAGGCTTTTATACAAAATAAATCATCTTGGCAGTAATGTTGCATAAAGAAGGCAAGAAAGTGAAGATACTCTTGTTTTAACCTTTACTTGTTTTACTTTTAATGCACTTCTTTTTAATGTAACTATAAAAGCCAAAAATTAGAGTTAGAAAAAAAAGATACACATGTAGCTGTTTTCACATCTGAACTTTGGAAGACGTGGGGGAGAGTCAAGTCAGGACGTGGTCCGCAGTTGTCTTCAAATGTAGCGCACAGCAGGAAACAGTTTTCACTTCACTAATGGAAAGAGTCTTTTTGGTTTAGGTGAAGATGATGTCTGAGAAGAGCATGCTGGAGGCAGGTCACAGCGAGATCACCACTAGCTATGAATGCACCAGTCTATTACCTGCGCTTTCTCCCATCATTACAAATCACTGCAGCTGGATAATACGTGTAGTTTGCACTGGTGAGCTGACATTTTGATGTGAGCTCTAACTGTGTGAGATCTTTGGTTCTCACGTGCACCTTCGTCAGGTAAGGTCCACAAAAGTTCAGAAGTGTGTACTTTGAATGAACTTCAGGGTTAGCACGGAGGTTATTGTATTATGAAGGTGGTTCATTTCTTCCTGGGGTAAATCACCATGGTGACTTACAGGTTATGCTCCAAGTAAGAGATTATCAGGTATAAATGAATCACCTAAATCGTGTCACCACTCCTCAAACCTCTGCACGTCGAAAGTAAGAGGGGCTGATGGTTTTGCGTTTCACTGATGAGCATCGGTCTGTATTATGAGTCCAACCTCTTTAAATTCTTGTAATCTTATACTTTCTGGATCCTTTGTAAACTCAGCCCCTCTGCTGCCAGTATACTTATTGGCTGTTGCCAAAGCAACTACTTTCATGTGAACCCAGAGGGGAAAACCAGAGTTTGCTGACGCTACCCAAATTGCTGATGCTAGGGCAAGTGAATCTAGATATTGGAGAGATACCCTGGGTATGTTGAGTTCGCTTCATAGTACATGGCCCAGGGCTGCTGCTTATGTGAGAAATTCGATTGATTTTGTTTCTGTGTGATTGCTTAATGCAGGCTTGAGTGGCAGATTTTTGGAGTTCCGATTGGCTGGGTGGCTGGACCCTTTCAGGTGACCCTGCTCTACACTTCGTGTGAGAGAGAAGCCACTGTGGCTCTGGACTCGCTGGAGTTCATAAACTGTGAATCAGGTGAGTTTATCAGGTCGTTAAGAGCTTTCAAACCAGATGCTCATGGTCATTTCCTGTGATAAGCACCTACAACCGTACAGACCAGATAAAAGGAACCAGCTGTAAACTTTATTTTAAAACCTGAGGTACTTTCACAGTAGCACATACTCGTGTTTTAACGTTTCCACAGCTGCTACAGGAGAACTTTTCTCTCTACAGATTACAGTTAAGGTTGCTTATGAAAACTGATTCACTCAAAATGTGTTTAGGTTTACTTTTTTTGTCTCATGCATGTTTTGCAAGTTAATGTCAGCACACAAAAATGCTCTGGTGTCAGGAAAATTTAAAAGCTCATGATTTGCGGTCAATTTGCAAACAGGCAAAAGATGCCTGGTCTGTTTTGCAGATTTCTTGAACCTTTTTTCTCAGTGGTTTCACATTTTTCAAGTCTCTACGGTATAGAGCAGCGAGTCAAGAAAAGCCCCTCCGCAGAATCAACCGACCTTCCTGTAAAAGCTGCCTCGTCGCTCATCCTAACTCACCGGGCCTCTAAATCTGCTTTGTACCTTGTTACAGTTGTTGTGTGGTTGTCTCCATTGCAGAACACCATTTCGGTGAAATGAGTCCCATTTGTGAGGAATCTTTCCACTGCAACCACTCAGGAGAGTGCATCGCCACGAGCCAAGTGTGTAACTTCCACACGGACTGTCCTTATGGAGAAGACGAGGGCTTCATCTGTGGTGAGATTTTGTTTTTGTTGTTTTTTTAAAATAAAATCACACAGAGTGCAGCAGAGCTTTTATGATGATGTATTTGATTCGATTTCATCTGCACCATCTGACCGATTCTTATAGCGACAGCATTATGAGCAGGAAAACACGTGTGAATGCTTCAGTTTGTGCACATCGGGAGTTATATCAGGCCAGCGTACTGTTGCGCAGTCCTGAAGCAGTCAGCGAGCTATTGGCAAGCTGTAATCCATTTGCATTAGCTGTATAAAATTTAAGTCCATGATAAATTGTTAATCCTTTCACCAAAGGCACAAGATTATTCCATGCCAAGGGCCTTTACACAATAAATTTAAAGTGTAGAGAATAAGTATTATGTGGGGTGTTTAAAGTCTGAAACCTGAGTGCAGATTCTCTTCCTCGGATAATTTGCATTAAAACGCTTTCACCGCCTAGTGTGTTTTTTCCTAATTAGCAGTAAAATGTAGTGTCAGGAATCCAATAGGCTGTTCTCTTTTCAAAGCTCTCTTCTCTGTCTACATCAAAGATTTCAGATAATATGATAAACCCTTTGCAGATTTATTATCCTATTGAAAAAAACATGCACAAAAAAGCATCAGTCAGTACCTTTCAGTTCCTCTCACATCACAATCTAACAAATTACCTCTTTCTCTTTTTTATAACATCAATCACTGTGTGCAAAGAAAAAACTCTCCGAGACACTGAAAAGGCAAAACGCTTCAGTCAGTAAAATCGATATAGTCAGGGTTATTTAAAGCACTTGAGCTGTGAAACGCTGGGGGGAAAGGCCACAGCGGAGATGTAATTTCTTCAACGAGCACACGGGTGTCTTAACCACTTTCATGTGCAAACATCGGTATCAATTTAATCTCTGTGGGTTCTATAGAGAGGTGGCTTACATGTTTTGTCTATTTTAGCACAAAAACTGGAAACAGCTCTATCTGTATTCTGGCTTCTTTCACAATTAAATACATGCTTAGAGTGAGAGGAGAAGAATTACACCGATCTCCCGTCTGCATCAAGGACAAAGGTGGAGTCGGGGAAGCTTCCATAGCATAAACATAGCCTTATCACAAGGTACCTAAAAAGCTCAAAGATATGCCTACACATTACATTGATTATTTGACCTCATACTTCTTGGTGGTTAAACCTACACATGCTGACTATCAAAGGATAGTCTGCATGTGTGCTGTGCATTTTATGCAACAAGTGATTCATGTCCTAGCTTTTCAGCAAAATACATTACCTCAGATATGAAGGAACGCCAGTTCAACTCCTGAGATATTGATCTGGTCAGTTAGGCAGCAGGGGGGATCGTTAATCAGTTTCAGCTCCTCTGGTATTAATGAAATTAACAACAGGCAACAAAACAGGAATGGTTTTACAGGTGGAGGTCACTGGCATTTTTCCCTCCTCATCTTTTCTGATTGTTTTTCCATTTGGCCAGGGTCAGTGTCACTACTGGTAGCATGAGGCAATACCTGGACCCTACAGAGGTTGCACAGGTAGGGTATCTCCAAGAGCATTGAGGTATCCTAGGAGACAGACAGTTATTCTAGGAGAGCAGGAGGGGGTCGTACAAAGACTTTAATCCACCAGGACAACCAGTATCTGCTCCACAGGATGAGAAGATTATTGGTGTGAATGCTTCTGACCAAACAATCAGAAACAGACTTCATGATGGTGGTCTGAAGGCCATTGCTGCCCTGTGCTTTTCATAGATGAGAGCAGGTTGACCTGTGGAGAACATTAAGTTGCTTTTAACATCATTCAGCACAAGCAGTTTGGTGGTGGGTCAGTGATGGTTTGGGGAAACGTATCCATGGAGGGAGACACAGACCTCAGATCGGTTAGGCAACAGCACCTTCTGTCAGATCCTGTGCTGTTGCAGTGGATTCCTACTAGTTCATGGTGCACCTCAGACTGTTCCAGCAACTCAGTGATGCCCTGGTCCAGATCTGATGGGAGATCCCCCAGGACACCATGAGTCGTCTCATTAGGATGTCAGTCATGCACACAAGCACCTGTAGGCCATACAAATTACTAAGTAATATCTTGAGTTGCAGCAATGGAATATCAGGAAAATGGACAAGCCTGCTGCATCATTTTTTAATCTAGATTTTCAGGGTTTCTGTTATTTCAACCCTCTGTAAGATAAGAATTTTCATTTCAAACAATGTGGCATCTTCTCAAAGAAGTAATTTTTTTGAGCAGTATATGTTGACCCAGTGAAGTATTTGCAAGCCCCCAAAACTGATAAGAGTCACTATGTTTTGGAGTTGTTGGACAACATTTTCACTTTGAAGGTGAAACTGAAAAAAACATCCTAAAAGGTCTGGGAGTAATCGCAGTGCTCTGATCTGAAATGTGTCGCAGTACACGTGTAGTGCAAAGTGTGGAGAGTGACAGAAGAAAACACACACACACACACGCGCGACTTTCACGTGAAGAAAAACATCCTCCGTATAATTTGTGCTCGGATGATTTCTTTCAAAATATAATTCTTGTCTGAAAGACGAGGAATCCGGGGTAGGAGATGGACTTTTTAGCAGCTGTGGTTTCTGTCTTTTTGAAGTATGATGATAATCTGCTTCCTTCCCAGATGCTCTCCCCTTTGGCTCATACTGTTCGTTTGACGGGGATTCATGTGGTTGGTCTATGTCCAACCAGCACTCGGGCTGGAGGAGAGTTGCAGGAGATGAGCTCATGAAGAGAAAAGACATGCAGGGTTTCGCTCTGCAGCGCACACAAGGTTTGTGTCTGCATGTGTGTGTGAATGTGTGTGCGTGTGTGTGCACAGCACATGTGAATTATGCCCTAATTTAATTACTCTTCCTCTGGTGAATCTCCTCCAGCTCCGATGAATTATTGCAGTGTGGAGTGATGGGAAAATACCCTCATTTGTTTTTGAAGCTCACATTTCCTTGTGTCAAAACTTCTTAATTTTCCTTTGTTGCAAACAGGATTTTTGCATTTACTCTTTTTTAATACACAGCCAATGACGAGAATGCTTGTTTTGATGTTCAGTAAGTAAAAACAATAAAACCGCTATTGCTGCATTGTCTGAGAAGCATTGTCAGGTCATTTCTAGTTCGCAGTGTAACTTTAAAGCATATGTATGCTTGTCAGAAAGACCTGACGGGTGCTACTCCTTATTCACGAGGGCTTGCCGCAGCAGGTAGTGCCACGTATTTGATCTGGCAACATTTTTACGCTGGATGCTCTTGAAGCAACCCCAAGGGGTGTAAGTTTCTTCCCAGGATTGAACTGTGGAGCTTTCGTTTGTCAGGCAAATGTAAAACACTGCAGGAGGTTTTTTTGCATGTCGAAAGAGGATGAAATCAGGATTGCCAGCAGAAGATGAAATAAAAGATGTAATTGTAACTGGTAGTTAATATGCTCTATTCAGGTTGACTGAAATGTCAGCTGACCATCTTGTGGCTGTACACAAGTCATTTAGCAAGCAAATTAGTGTCCGGCATTCATTGAGACTAGCAGAGCATTGCATTACATTTACAGCTCTGTTAACCTCAATGCGCTTTAGTCTACAAGTCACATTTTAACCCCACATTCATACAGCACGTTATTCTTTTAGCTTTAAGTACTTTATCTGCCTCGCGTCTATGGCCAATTTGCGTCTCCATAAAAGTCATTACTTTTATAAGCTGCTGGTTTATGTTGATCAATAAGAAAGATTGATGTGGGTTCGGCTCAAAAATCTAACTAACTAACTAGCTAAATCACATAACCTGGTAAATGTGTTACATTTATTGTCTTCCCCTAGGGCACTTCTTGTTTCTCCCTGTCAGAGAGAGTAATTCACTTAAAGAAGCGTTCGTTCAGAGCTCTGCATTCCCTCGTCCAGTCTCTTCTGTTGCTTGCCAGGTCAGTTACTCGCCTGACGTAGTAGTTGAATTATTCAATTTAAGCATGTTTGATTGTCTTGTCTGTGTCTGTGTGGGGGAGTTCAAATCATACTAAATATCTCACCAAAAATCTTAATGATCTTCATCTCTGTTTGTGTAGATGCATTTCTCTCTGTACCTGCGTGGTCATTTTAATGGCTCGTTGCAAGTGGCTATAGAGGAAAACGGGACAGTCGCCGCGGTACCGGTCTGGGAGAGGAATGGTCAAGCCGAAGATAACTGGGAACCGGTTGCCCTGGAACTGACTGACCTTCATCACGGGTACATAAGAGGAAAACAAACAGGGGGAGGAATGAAAGAATAAAGGCTGATCTCTCGTGTGTTAAAGGGATGATGTGTCGTTGAGGTTTACTCACCTCTTTTTCCCATGGAGCTCCATAAAGTTTCATTTTCTCCTTTGTTTTCCCCTGTCAGAGATAGTGGAGCTTAGGGATGAGTACATGCTTTAGGTCAGTGATAAGAAAAGGAAAATTGCTCCTTTCATCTAAAGAATGTGTAATCAGATTTAGTGCTCATAATAAAAGAGATTTCACTCCTACTTTACTCTGAAGAGTTTAAGTACACTCGCTGGGATTGAAATCCTGCTGCTTTTTCATAAGAAAAGACAACTGTAATTCTCTGATTGCTCCAGGTTTCGTGTTAAAGTGACAGCTGTGTGGGGACAAGGCTCCAATGCTGACGTTGCTCTAGATGACATTGCACTTGGAGCAGCCTGCTTCCAGTCAGGTAAGCTAAGATCACACAACCATTAAGTAAAGCCAATACAGATTTCTTTAAAAGTTCTCAAGGGCTAAAACACACATTTGTCTTGCTTTACCGCATATTTAGTCTTTGCTTTCATAATGATCGGTGCACTTTATGAAATCAAACTGCGGCTGAGCTTGGGAGGAGCACAGAGAGACCTCCCCAACTGCTGTGTTTTGTTCAGCACCACAGCGGCCCTCAGCTATTCATTTGATGCCCCGTTTAGTTGATTGGCTGAGACATGTGGGTAACCGACGTTTCATGATTTGCTGCAAATGTAGCGCCGCAGTACGACAGCAGTGTGTGCCAACATTCCTGCTCCCGTGTTGTTGCACTTCAGCTTTTAATTCTCAAAGTAGAGAGCAGACTTTTACAAGCCACTATGGTGCTACGCTAATAACAAAGACATGAAAAGGTCTGTTTTTGTTTCGGCGGGATTTAGGAGAAATATGGTTTGAAGCCTCCAGGGAGGCGCAGTTGTCTGTTGCGCTTCTGCAGTTGGGCGAGGACGGAACATTTTCTAACTGACTTCGGCTTTAAATCAGGTTTCTAGAGTAAATTTAGAAAGCAATAATTCAGAATAATGAGTCTGCCCATCACATTTATGATCTCACTCTATGCGGGGATCTTGTTGTGTTCGAGAGGGTTATAAGACCTTAACGGCTCTTGTTATGGTAAATGGTAAATGGCCTGTATTTATATAGCGCTTTACTAGTCCCTAAGGACCCCAAAGCGCTTTACATATCCAGTCATCCACCCATTCACACACACATTCACACACTGGTGATGGCAAGCTACATTGTAGCCACAGCCACCCTGGGGCGCACTGACAGAGGCGAGGCTGCCGGACATTGTACGCTCCTCATTGCCTAAGGGCTTGGCAATGAGGAGCGTACAACCTTTACCACCAATAAACGGACAAAAATCCCGTGTCTGTACGCTCCACAGTGGGTAAACACTGCCAAGATAGAAAGGTTTTCATGGTGTAGCCCTGTTCTCAGGAAATCTGTGCCACTTTCATTCTAAATATAGTTCATAATCAGGTGAAATCCAGATGAGTGACTGTGACTCCTCTCTTTTTTTCTTCCCCTGCCTTTACCTTTACTTTGGCTTCCCCTCCCCTCCATCAGATCTCAACTTTCTGCTGCCCGCGACCGACTTTGAAGATTTCTTAAGCCCCCTTCCAGAGCCTTTGGCCTCAGGTAGTGCACAGCTCCAGCAGTTATCTTGTATAGCGTGTGAATTTCTGAAGTGTCCCAGTCTACTGTGTCATCTTTAATCCATTCTGTTTGCACAATTTGCACACCAGGTGGTCAATTGTTTACTCATCACAGCTAACCAGAAGCTTTTAATCCAGCCTGTGTTCGGCAATTACATGCCAGCTCCTTAATGCAATTACCTGTGACTCTTATAGATGTGCCATATGTATGCATCTGTTCTTTACTGTGTATCTTATCTCAGCTGTTTACTGATTTTCATGCTTTTGGTACTTTCCCCCCCTCCACATAACAATGTGAAAATGGTTATAGTTTTTGCAGCTTATTAAACAACTAAAAGCAGTATTTTTTCCCCCTCTATTGCCTTTTGTAGAGGTTTCTCTGATGACTTGGTGGTTTACATCATGCGGTGCCAGTGGACCACAGGGCCCAACCCAAGCCCAGTGTGACAGCACTTACAGGAACAAAAATATCAACGTTACCGTGGGG
Organism: Aulonocara stuartgranti; assembly: GCF_965226115.1. NCBI lineage: Eukaryota > Metazoa > Chordata > Actinopteri > Cichliformes > Cichlidae > Aulonocara > Aulonocara stuartgranti. The sequence continues at coordinate 3,859,035 of NC_138955.1, read as the reverse complement.
AAGGAGGGACACTTGAAAGGAATTCAGATGTGGAAGGTGCCTGCTACTAACAGATACCTGTAAGTGGTTGGTGATACCGAGCCAGGGAACATGTACCGGTTTTTGTAAAAAGTGGACTTTGGTAGTTAAATTATACACACATGTAATTCCTAGCCACATTAACACGATGTGAGTTCGTAATAAGGAATTATTAGGATCACTGGTAACTATTTCATAATCCACATTTTACAACAGACATCTGCAGCCATTTGCTCAGTGTAATGAGGTATTTGCTATCCATTACGGTATACAGTGCGTGGCTAAGCCTAAAAGCACTTCATTTAAGACCAAGGATTAAATCTCCTTCTGTTGCAATGATCCCCCCTCAGGATCTCTGCTTATGGGGCTGCAGGAGGAAAAGGAGCCAAAAACCACAACAAACGCAACCATGGGGTCTTTATTTCTGCCATCTTTCCTCTGGAAAAAGGAGATATGCTTTACATCTTGGTGGGACACCAGGGAGAAGACGCATGCCCAGGGGTGAGTATAGTGAGGGTAAGAACAGGCTGAAAGGATTTGTTGATGTGGGATGAGTGGAATGTCTTAAAGAGGAGAGACGAGACGGCGTCCCAAATTCTGATTTTCCTTTTTTAATGCCAAGTTCATGTTTCTGCAACTTTTCTTTTTCTTTTTTTTTTTAAATCTTGTGGAGCTTGATTTTCCATCTTCCACATGTTTTAGAGAAATCCTCACACCCAAAAGATCTGCCTCGGAGAGTCATCTGTGATTGAAGACAACCTCAAGCTGCAGGCTGGTGTAGAGTGGGCTGGAGGAGGAGGCGGAGGAGGGGGAGCAACGTACGTCTTTAAGGTAGCAGAAGACACTTTGAGTTGTTTCAGAACTGTGTGCATTTTCTCTGGGTTTGTGTGCATAGCATTGTTAAGATACAGCACGGTGGCACATAAGCATTTGAAATGATTCAGCAGTGTTTCATTCTTTAATCCATAGATTTAAATATAGATCGATTATATCTGCATGCAGCATGGAACTTTAGCACGAGGTTCACTTTTTTATGATCGCTCTTATCTATTGTACCATTGGGACTTCTAAAGTTGTTGTGTAGCTTATATAAAGTGTTCATCATCATTTAAATAAATTAAATTGAAAGATTTACTCGTGCGTGGTCTTTTCAGAAGGAGGATGGAGAGCTGGTTCCCTTGCTGATCGCAGCTGGTGGAGGAGGAAATGCCTACCTGGAGGACCCTGAGTCCAGTCTGGACAACATACCACTGGAGCAGTATGAAAACAGCACCGAAGCTCCCAGTAGCAATGGCCAAACTGGTGCAGCAGGTAGTGTAATATAAGCTCTTTGTTGCTAGCGTCCTGTTGCAAAAACTGCTATTTTAGTTTAATGTATAAAAAATGCCAAAAGTACCCCTCTGTTGAGTCATCTACCGTTCACTGAAGGCTCATCAGAAATGGTCTCAGTGGAAGGCTGGCTATCAAGAAGCCATTCTTAAGGAAGGGAAAGACGGAGAAACAGCTGAGGTATGCGACATTATACAAGAACTGGACTGAAAGTCAATGGCAAAACGTCAAATGGAATAATGAATCCGAATTTTACATTTTTGGCTCGAACCATTGAGTGAGGTACAACATTAACTTTCTACAGCCATCTGTGAAACACAGTGGAGGTTTTGGCAGAATTAGAAACATAGGAAAGTACACATCTTGATCATCCAATACCATCTGGAAAGCATCTGATTGGCAGTGGCTTCATTTTTTAACATGACATTGATCCCAAATACCCTGCAAATTCAGTAAAAGCATATGGAGGTAGAAAAACACACAATCGATAACTATAAGTGATGGATTCGTCCCCCCAGAGCTGAGACCTCAACATTATTGAAGCAGTGTGGGCTCATCTTGACAGTGAATGCAACAAAAAGCATCCAACATCCAAAGAAGAGCTTTGAATGTCCTTCAAAGAGCCCAGGGAAATTACAAGAAAGCAGCCCGAAAGAGTTCTGTGTCAACGAATAAAGGTGGTTGTACCAAACATTTGCCTTCAAACTCATTATAATTGAACTATTTGCTCTATAATGTGTTTCCAATGAACAACTACAAATATTTTGTTATTTTCCTAGCAAAAACAAAATTAATAAGGGGTGAGTCTTTGTTCAATACAGGCCACAAAGGTCACTCCTCACTAAATAACTTCACTTTGATGTTGTCACGGTCTGACTGGGGCAGACCGTATGTGTTGCAGAGGAGGACTCAAACGCAGACCAAAACGTGGTGTGGATTAACAAAACAAGCCGTTTATTGAGGTTAGCAACGAGGGTACAAAATAATAGGGCATCGGTGAAAACTAAACAATAACCTAAACTGGGTGAACTAATAACAAAACATGAAAAACCTTAACCATAGTGAACTGACATGGGTACCTGGAGATGAGACATGGATGAGCAGACGACCTGACAATGGCACGCAGAAAACAAAGGGCTTAAATACATACATGAGGTGATCAGGGGAAGTGGAGACACATGGGGGAAACAGCTGACAGACATAAACCTAATGACAGGACCAGGAGAGGAAAGCTAAATACAATAAACAAAGAACACATGACATTGTCAGAATAAAACAGGAAATACTAAAACTAAAACATGACAACACAACTTAACAGACCTAATATGTGATGAATAAATACAAAACCCCAAAACATAGAAAACCCAGGAATAATAACTGCCTAAACTAAAGGCAGATAGGAAATAACACAAACTAAATCACATAACAAAATGAGACAAATACAAACATGAACTCAGAGCGCTGGGTCAGAGACCCAGCCTGTGACAGATGTGTTCAAATCTTGAGATGTCTGACTTTAAGATGACTCCGTCCACCCTTGCATAACTGAGGAAAATGAAGTTACTGTTATTGTGCCCACAGTATTAAATATTCTATTCAATTATGTAAAAGAATGAAACGGCTTTCCAGAATCAGTGTTCCTGGCATTTTTCCCTATTAAAAACTAGATTCAATAGAATTAGTTAGATGGAATGCTATTGTTTGTTGCATAACAGGGTTTTTTTTACTTAGCAGCACACACAAAAATGTATTACAGAAAGCAGCGTATGAAATTTAATATAAAGTTGGATCCATAGATTTCTGGGGCAATGACATTTCTTTTGTAAGTGTGCAAAAGGAAAGGAACTTCATCCAAGTATTGAAAACAGTCCTCATAAGTAAACTTGTCTTAGTTTGTCCTTTTATGTTTTCCTAGTCAATGCAGCACTTTTGTTAAACCCCTTCATTTAAAGCTGAAAGTCTGCACTTCAATTACATCTTGATTGTTTGATTCAGAATCCACTGTGGAGGTGTACAAAAGCAAAATTACAAAAATTGTTTCATTGTCCAGATACTTTCTTCCCTAACTTTAAAAGCTGCAATTGTGGGTATTTTTTCTTTTTGGTTACAAATTACCCTTTACACTTTATGTTCAAAGAAAAGTTTCATTTTCTTATAAAGGACGTGCTGTAAACTTTGGATGAGAAGACGTTGTTCTGACTGAATTCAGTGTCATCTGATACCAAAGCACGCATTTCATTTGTCCAAAAGGTAGCCGGAGATATGAGAGGATTTATTTGTTCTGTATTCTCACACACACAGGGTGGCGCAGGTTGGCATGCATGTGTTTGGCCTGTGGATAATGGGATGTATCTGGAATTCACTTCTTTCGCTGGAACATTCTCAGTAAATCCCTTCTGACCAGCCGAGACTCAACGAGAACCGTTTATCAACTCATCTTATTGAAACCTCTGAGAGACTGTTTAGATAAAGATCTGCGTGTCAGGGCAAGTTTGCAGCTCGAAGTACTGAGCAGATGAGGTCTTTCTGTTTACGTGCGTTTGCATGTGTGCTGATGTTTAAAGTGCCACCACATGAGACAAGCCCTATATATACAGTATATTATCACTGATCAAAGACCTCTAAAGGGCAGAGGAACATCTTTCAGTGAAGCTTGTCTTCCTTTGATATGTTGTTTGTATGAAACCTGCTTATATCTGCCCGTCTTTGTAGATTAGAGATGATGGTTGAACCCGTTAACTCTTTTTATTCATTGCGAGGCGTCTCTGTATTCATCAGTTCACTTTGGTGCAGTCAAAGGTTAAATTCATGCCCAAAACAAAGCTGCAGTATAGCTACATTGTTGCTGTATAAGTGGATGGGCGGAACGTCTCCTTTCAGTTTTAACATTTTTTATGGCGACCGAATAGCTGACGCTTTACTCTTGACCCTTTGTCCACCCACCAGCTGCCTGCGAATGGAAACAAAGAAACACAACAACAGAACAAAAAACAGCCGGAAAAATCAAAAGCCCTGTGCTAAAACTTCTCCCTCATTTCTGTATTTGATACGCTCCACATCCGAGTGGATTTGCTCTGACCTTCTCAATTATAGTCTAAACAAGACTGAACTTATTTGTCTTTAAAGTGTGCCTTCTGGCTTAACAGACAGACAGCTCTCTCACTGATTGCCTCCACCGCTGACTCAATATGCTGAATCACCAGTCGAAAGTAGGGCCTAATTTGTGACAGCGGAGACAAGCTCACAACAGACACTACACACATTGGTGGCTGTAGATACTCCATAAAACCTCACTGATGACTGTGTCTGTGCTTATATCCAGACTGCAAAGAATCTCAGTGTAACCCGAGCAGAACATAAAAACATTCATTTAGTAGTCATGAAGTGTGAAAATAGTTACTCTTTAGAGACCCTTGTCAAGTCTGAAAAAGCTGCCTAAAAGATATCAGCCATACAACCTGATTTGGGTTTGGTAAATGCAAAGTTATGACAGAGAGCCTGTTTTTGGATCTTGATCCACACCGGGGCCTAAAAGTCAGGATACTTTGGCCTGCGTATAATTTCGAAATCTCCCGAGTACCCTTTTAAAATCAAAGCTGGCTCGCTCACATTACAGCAACAGTGTAAGCCTTCAGGTTATTTTATGAACCCTTATTAAACTAATTTTTAATGGCAACTCATTTTTTCGTTGTTCTCAGTCGGTGAGTTTTTTCACTGCAGCAAACATCAAACACACGAACCGTGTTTTACAACCTTGTGCAATGCTCCCAAAGTAGCTCTTGTAACAGTGAATGACTTTGTTTTGTTTCCCTTAAAGGTGGAGGTGGCAGCTGGAAAGATAGTTCAAGTTCTCACCTGATGGCTGGCAGATCCCTGGTGGAAGGTGCCGAGGGGGGATCTTCATGCCCCCTGGCGCTGTCTAAGCTCAGCTGGTCGACCTTCGGAGGGTTTGGAGGAGGAGGCGGTGCGTGCACAGCTGGAGGAGGTGGAGGAGGATACAGAGGTAACCGTATTTTGTCATCATATTGTTATTTCAACCCAGACTAAATTTTTAGTCAGCTACTTGGCACTACTACCCTACTCCTGTACTTCTTTTTCTTCTTCAGACTCCATTTAGTGGTCACCACAAAGGACTTGTTGCATCTATCTCACTTTGTCCCCTTAGCTTTGTTCTCTCTCGCACCAACCCTCTGCATGTGCTCCTTCGCTACATCCATGAATCTACTCTATGGACTTCTTCTTCTCTCCTCTTCTTCCTGGCAGCTCATCTTCATTGTCCTTTGTATAGTACTCTACTCTGCAGATTAACATTTATAACTCAGAGCTGACAGGGCTTCAGAGGGACATGCAAGAGAGTAAAAACTGTTGGAAGGCTAAAGCAAATGCATTCAGTCATCGAACCTCTTTGTGAGGTTCGATGACTGAATGCATAGAGGAGTATCAGCTGATTGTGGGTTATTTTGACTGCAGTCTGCTGAAAATACTGCTCAGCTTGATTCATTACTTCTGTGCCAGCAATCTGTTCTTCATTTTTAGTGTAACATTCATGTACAATTTCCACTGTTGCAAGCAGTGTTAAGAACTAGATTTGAGTTAGGATTAAGGTATTTTTTTTGCCTTGATAATCATATTTTACATCAAAAGAAAACTGTCGTTTAGACAAGAGTTAAAGTTATTACTATTATTTTTGTTGGTTTGTTTTTGACAGGAGGCGATGCTGCATTGACAGATGACATCACAGCTGATGGTCAGAATGGAATTTCATTTATTCACCCGATGGGAGAGATTTTTCTGCAGCCTCTGGCAGGTGAGACTGAGCGTGGCACCCTACTCCTGCATCTTTATATCGAGAGGTTTTAAGAGATTAGCGGAGGATACAGGACGCAAAAGAGCAAATACCATTCCCAGATGGAAACCTTGAGATGCTACTGAATATTTTTCAGAAGGTTATAACTGGATGATTCGCTAAAACGTTTTGTACAAGTCTTTGTACAAGATCAGATTTGAGTGCTTATTCAAGTACTAAATAGAGTAAAGCAAGAAAGACCAAGTGCTTCATACTTTATCAGCTAATAAAGCCAATGAGATGCAGCTGAAAGCATGTAGCACCTTGGCATAGGTTTAAAATTGTGTGATCATGCTAGAGTTAAGAGGAAGACTCCAGCAAAGTAGAATGGAAAACAGCAGAGCTAAAGTAAAAGTTTGCTAGTAACAGGAAATTCCCACTCTCATGAGTTCATCGTTAAACAGTTTAATAATATCTATGTAAGGCCAAACCAACACCGACTCGCTGTGCTCGCTCGGCCCCCGGGCGACACTGTATTAAAAACAGACACAACTCTGTAATGAAAATCTCTGCGTGCGCTCAGATATTTGTGAGCTTCCCTCCCTCCAAGACATCTACAGGAAGCGGTGCCTGAGGAAAGCGGGGAGGATCATCAAGGACTCCAGTCACCCCAGCCATAAACTGTTCAGACTGCTTCCATCAGGAAGGAGGTTCTGCAGCATCCGGTCCCGTACCAGCAGACTGAGAGACAGCTTTTTCCATCAGGCCATCAGACTGCTGAACACGTCATAGACACCTCAGCTTCACTACTGGAACTTTAACATTATGCACTCCACACTGTATATAAATGCCACTTGTTTTGCACATATTTAACTCTGTATATTTTATATATTTTATTATTATTATTATTATTATTATTATTTTATTTTATTTTTTTACTATTTAATTTGTAAAAATGTGTATACACACACACACACACACACACACACACACACACACACACACACACACGTAGGAAAATATTTAGTATACACATCCAGAAATGCATACACTATTATATATTGTACATATATTTATTAGTTTCAGGTTGGCCATTCTTGTATTTTGCTCGTTTGTGTTGTTGTGTTTGCACATCTCTGTTGCTTGTGGGGCTCGCACACAAGAATTTCACTCGCATGTGCTGTGCCAGTGTGCCTGCACATGTGATGTGACAATAAAAAGTGATTTGATTTGATTTGATTTGATTTGATATTTACCAAAAATGTCATCAGCGAACAGTATGGGTTCAAATTGTGGTCATAAATATTTTGTACGTGTAAATCAGGATTTGTATGTGTAAAAAGAATTTGTGTGTTTGTAAAAAAGATTTGTGTGTGGACAAAAATACGTGAGAAAGTCTGCACTCAAGTTTCAAGTACGAATTTTGACCCTATTTTTCTTCCTTTCATCTGATTGGCCAATGTCATGTCAATCACAAATTTAACTATCCAATCAGAGAACAGATGGGTTTGGCTGTTGGCGGGGTGCTTTTTTGAACTGCAGGTTCTTGAAGGGAATAAATGCCCTTTTTCATGCCAGCCCAGCGTTTTCCTTCATCACCACGAAGGAAAACAGTCTGTGGTGGTCTGAGTTTGGTGATTTTTGTGTCACAGGTTTACGTGCTTAATACAGGGACCTCCTGAACCTTTTCAACAGCGCTGCGAACCTCCGTGAGCGGGAGGGGGGGGCAGTGTTGTGGAAATGACAGTCTTCACTAGTGGGGATACTTACAAAGCTTTCTTCGTTATGAATTATCATACATGTTTTTATTGAACATTTGAAGAACCAGCAAAAAAAACAGAAACTCTTGTAGAGGACAAAGTCAGAGATAGAAACGACAAGGAGCAGGTGCATCTAGTACAGGTAGAGCTGCTGCAAAAGCCCACAGAGCTCAGCAGCCAGCGCAACAAATTCTGGATCCTTTGCTTTTAGTTAGCAGTTAGCATTAGCAGCACATGCTGCGCACTGTGACTCACAGCAATGGTTCCGGGTCAGCCCTGACTTTGTGTTAAACTAATCCTAAAGTAATATTGGTATTTCTAACCACTGACATACCACAACTTTATCATTTCAACATCTGCTGAAAGTAAGGGGACCTAGCTTCTTGCAAAACAAACTCGGGATCTCGCAAAACTTTTGCGAAATCTCGCAAAAGTTTCATACATCTCCGAAAACGTCGGAGCACTTTTGCAAATATGTGATGTCTTGTAAACCGAGCAGAAATCTGACGTTTACACAACTACATTCACGCCTCAAAATATCTTAAAAGTGTATTTTGTGACCCAGAAAGAGTAATATTACAACTAAGTAGCTGTTGTTGTTGGAATTCAACTTTTGCGAGATCTCGCAAAACAAACTTGGGATCTCACAAAAGGTTTGCGAGATCTCGCAAAAGTCTTAATTTTTTTTTCTCCCATGTCCCCTGCGGGGCTCCGTACAAACCTGATTTACAAGTACAAAATATTTATGACCACAATTTGAGCCCATAGAACAGAGGTCATTGCCTGATTAGTGTGTGATTAATGTTTAATGCCATAAATAAGGCTACAAACTGCAGGCTCAGTATGTGTTGGTCTAAGATAGCACCATGCATTGTGTTTTTGTGACAGCAATGTGAATCTCAAATGACGAATCCTCAGGTTCATGTAATACTTCTAACAGCTAAACCAGTCAATGTCTCTCGGTGTGCTTTTGTCTAAGTTTGCTTTGAACTATATTTGTGGGGTCACAAATCCAGGAGACCACAGTACATGCAGGGTTCAGCAGCTTTGTGAGGACCAAAAATGCTGGATCCCACAAGCAGAAGTGGCTGTTTGGGTTAGGGTTGGGCAATCAGTTGTGATGAGATGGTTTAGTTTAGACTAGGGGATTAACTAGGGAATGCACTACCTGTATATCAAGGACAAGTCCTCAGAAAGGTGTGCAAGGATATGTGTTTGTGTGTTAATTGCTTTTCTATCTGTTTGTATGAACATTTAGGAGTATATTCTCATGAATATATGGGCTTATTTTTTTCCTATTTTTGTTGAAACTAACAGCCCATCTGATTCTCATTATTCAGTGGGAGGAAGAGGAAAGTGGCTAATTCACAGCGTCATGCAGCCTGTTGCCTTCGGCGCCAACAGACAGGCCTCCATTCTCGTGTGAAAGACTTTGTTGTTTATGCAGTGTGCCATGCCACTTTAAAACACAATGTCGGGGTCTGCAACATGAAACACATTCAAAGCATGATCAGGGGGGAAAAAGAGAGAGAGAGAGACATTATTATAATAATTAAATTTCAAGGCAAATGCATTTTTCTCTGTGATGTAGTTAAATGATCTCTCGCTTTAATTGAAGGATGAGTTTAATAAATCGAGGACACATGGAGAAGCCCTATTCTTCTTCCTGTTAGAAAACTGCATCATTAAAACAGCGAGGCTCTTCCTACGTCACAATATAGTTTATCAATTAAACTAATTATAGAAAGAACATTAAAAAAATGCAGCTCTGCTGTACTGTATGCATAAATTTGCAGTAATTGTTTTCCAATAATTAAAATCCTTTATTAGTTTCAAATTATATATATATATATATATATAATATTTAACTTAATATAACATATTAATGCCAGCAACACACTTCAGCAGCAGTGGGACACACTTTTACCAACGTTTGTCTGACTTTTGTAGGCAGCCTTAGCACCTGTTTACCAGGAGATTTTCATCAGATTTTCAGATGTGTAACATCATGTCATTTTCATATCCACCATATATGTAGATGGTGTAGTGTACACATGCACTGATAATGTAAAAATATGTGTTTAAAACAAAACAGAAAACCTGAATGTATTACAATCATTTTCTGTAAAAGGAACACACATGTGGCAGAGAGTGGACTGAACGCAGGGTTCAACAGACAGAAATAAACTCAAAATCCGTTTTATTTAGCTGATAACAGGCAAGGTAAACAGAAAGAAAAACAGGAGCAGGATAAGCATAAACTAACAAGAGGCAAATGAGACCAACAGAAACTCACACACTAAGAGGGAGAGCACAACAAAGAACAGAGGGAGATGCAGATGTTATAGACACAAGAGGAGAGTGGACACACCTGGAAGCACAGCTGAACAGAATCTAACAAGACAGGGGAAGAAAAACTGTACATGACGTACACAACACGACAATCAAAATAAAATAGGAACTAACTCACATACTGAGAACCAGACTAAGACATGTTAACTTGACACAAGGACCAGACGTCCAGCCATGTCACAATGGGGACCCAAAAAGACGAAACACAAAGATTAGTGATGATTACGGGAACTCGACCAGACAACCACAGAGACAGGCCAAAGAGAGACACGACTAGGACAGACACAAAAAGGGATCTAACATAATTGAACAAGAACCAAGAAGAAGAAATATAAATAACAAAATTCAAGGGCACCAATGAATACTAAAGTCAAGAGTCATTAATCAAGAACTAGAACATGAAAATCTTCTAGTTCCAAAGAAACGGATAATAAGTCCAACACAAATTCAAGATAACTGGTTGGAGAGCCAGGACCATGGGCTATAACTCACCAAGGCAACCCTTCTTTTTATTTTTATTTTATGTGCTCATTTTGAATTTGAGGCCAGCAACACGTTTACCACTTTGTTGCATCATCTCATCATTTAACACTCTTTAAACACTCTGTAAAAGCTTGGGAACCAAGAAGACCCACTGCTGTAGTTGCAGAATTTTATAGAGTGTCCCACTTCTTTTGGAAAGGGAGAGAGGTGGGGGTTATGAATGTATTAAAAAGCTATTTGATCACAAGCACAAGATGTTCTTGACATGTGATGTGTTAGGACAATAACAAGTCTGATTTTATAGTGTCATGGAAAGATCAAAGTACTATCTGGATCATCTCCATCTACTTATTCTTTAATTTGTCATAATTGTGCTTTCATTTAAAAAAACACCGTTTTATGTACTCTGTTTTGTGGGAGTTTTTGTTTAAGGATTACCTTTTAGTTTGGTGGTCTAGTTGGAATTTACTGGGCAACAAAGGAGCAGTGTGGCTTTCATTTTATAGCCAAAACCTGCTATACTAAAGCTTGTTTCTCTGTGCTACAGATGTCTTTTTCCCTCTATGGCACAGATGAATAGGCTGCAGAGCTAAATGTGTGTTGGTTTCATCCCCTCACTCTCTAACAAATAATTTTCCTTTTGATGTTTGTGTTTATTTCCTGTCTTCTTTCTAGCAATGGAAAGTCACGGTGAGTGTGAGATCAAGGTGCAGCTGAACTGCAGCCACTGTCAGACGCAGAGCTGCAAACGAGAAGCAGATACTCACCTCATCCTCTGCCTCTGTGATGATGATGATGAAGTCCTGGACACTGACAACGTTACATGTTCTAGGCCTCCAAGTATGTCTGTAAAACCCAGCAAACGGTCTTGCTTTTACTTGTGAGCCATGATATGTCAGACGTTTTGTTTTAATGTTAGTTTTAATGACACGTTTAATCCCTCACAATTCTTTCCCATCTAAGCAGCTAACAAACACTAATTGACCATCTCTGCTCCACCCCTCCAGTGACTCAAAGCCCGACTCCACCGGTCCCGATGCCGACATCCCTGATCCTGGCTGTTGTGGTCTCCACCGTCGCCAGCGGCTTTGCACTGGTCTGCGCCGGCGTCATCCTCAGTAAGAGACTCCTCCAGTTCTGTGCGCAGTCTGTGCCCTCCACCTTCCACCGGCTGTGAGCACAGCTGGGACACGCAGATGCTTCCAGATGTTACTAATAACAGAAACAGAAACAACTTTGATAAATGTTGGTTTAAATGCCCTTCGCTGGCTGTGCGGAAGATGACTAAAGGAGCGATGGCAAAGATATGGTTGTGAATTATTAGACGCTGACAGTGAGCACAGTATGAACACTCATTACAAGCACTCATTCCAGGTAACGCTCTCTTTTCTCTGGCTGTATGTATATACAGTATAAATAGGTGAAACTAGACTATTTTGCTGATGAGAGGCGATAAAGAGGTGACTGTTAAATACCGTATTGTTTATATGCTGTATTCAGTGCCTGCAGTGGAACGATTGCTCTCGTGGAAGCATGAACCATTTTCGAGACGTGCTGTAAGTGTCTCGCTGCATGAATTCATTCTAAAAAAAATGCTGATTATAAAAAAAGCACAAGCAGAAAGAGTTGACATTTAAGTTTCTTTCAGTATGAGTGGGTTTCTGTAGCGGTAAATGTCAGCTGTTATAATTTATTGTCTGTAAAAAACAAAAAAACAAACACAGAAGTGATTATACAGACATGAAGATTACAACAGTATTTGAAAATGAAGAACTGTGATAAGAGATTAGCCTTTTTTGTCATTTTGAGAAGCGCGCAGCGACAAGCGTGAGTTGAGCTGAACCCACGGGCATCGACTCCGTGATAAGAGGATAGAGCAGAAATTGTTCCTCTTTAAAAGTGTTAAATGCTATCCACACAAAGTGCTATGATATGGAGTATTAGAATAAGTAGGTGCTTGTTTGCTGAGCGACAAGGTTAACAGAGTTTCTCTTGTAGGCTGCGGGTTTGAGACAATCAGATGGTCAGGCAGGCTGTAAAATGCTAAAATAGGAGTAATTAGGGAATTAACCATTACATTTGTATAGCTTTAATTTAACTACTCTGTAGCAACCACACTTAAAACAGGAAGCTCAAGAAAGAAGAGAGGGATTCTGAGACAACCACATTTTGACAATGAACATGGTCTCAAAGGCTGCTATGCAAAATATACTGTTAAGTGCCTTCTTTTGTATACCAAATCTCGTTTGATTAACTCCAGACACTTTATACAAATACAGTTTTAACAACACGTGGAGTCATTTTCCAGTAATGTAGGACAGTGAGGGATTATACAGCTAATAACACTCGGAGCACCTTTGTCACCTTTTGTGACAACTGTGTGCTGCAGACTTTATGAGAAGGGAATCCTCTAACAAGAGCTTTGTAAAGGTGTGCGTGTATAGCAGGTTCTCTTTCTCTCTCTCTCTGTTGTCCTTTTCATGACCTCACTGAAAACTCAAATATTAAGCAAAGCTCAGCTATTTTCCCACAGCGCGAATTGATGAGAGTAAACTTTGTGTCAGAGCCTCTGGAGGAATCGGCGCTGCGCTGACTTCCTGCAGAATAACAGCTACACTCCCAGCTCCCCGGGGGTTTAAAGCAGCCTGACAAGAAAACCAGGCATGACCAAACAGTTGGGACTTTTTAATGAAGTAATGCATGTAAAAACCTCCTGTAAGGAAAGCGATACGGAGTAACTCTTACAGATTTAAGAGTAATGTGGACATTTCACCTCCTGGCAATGAAATCCGAGCAGAATAATGTCCGTTTTCCAGCCGAGCCTGAAGCAGAAGGTATTTGAAAATTTATGTGGTGACCTCCACCTTCACACTCCCCCCTCAAATTTCCGTTTCGCCACAAGCTTTATTCTGAATCCCTTATATCTCATGATAACTTAGCATGAAACGTTTAACCTCCCATTTTAAATGACACCCTTAACGCACACAGTGCAGTGAAACAGTGCTCTGATGGAGTCGAGTGTTTCTATTTTTTTGTTATCAGTAAGTGCTAATGGCTGACCATTAAAAGATGGCGATTTATGTTGGATGTGGTTGGTTTTCTGTCAGCAGAAGTGAGAGAATATGTCGATAAAGTGCGGCGGACTTGGTGAAAAGCGACGTGTGAGAGCTGGAAGAGGCGAGTTATTCATCAGATAAATGTCCTTTTAGGATAAAAGACTGCAGTCTGCATTTCTGCTGTGAAGTTCTTCCTTAAGAAAGTTTGAGCTCGGTGTAATTAAACATAAATACAACCCCGCAATCAGCTTATCAGAGTGTAATCTGACAGACGATAATTGCAGATACGGCGGTGCTACTAGTGGTGCGTACTGGGCCACTATATGCAAAATGGAACACTAACTGCATTGTGTGTAAATGTGTGCACTTGCTCTTAAATAAATCAGTTCCTAAACAAAGGCTGATGACATTCATTTTTATAACATCTGCTTTTAAAAAATACATATTTGGGGAGGATGGGGTGTTTTTACTGGAGCGTGTTTAATTTTTTAAAAAAGGCAATGAACGTACACACACGCTTCAGGTTAATGGTGTCTCCTTACCTGAGCTCTCCCCCATGCAGGGAGGTAGTCTGTTCCCTGGGCGCCCCATGTCCTTCACCCCCACCTCTTCCTCCTCCTCCTTCTCCTGCTTCTCCTCCTTAAAACTCCCCTTATCCCAACTCCTGAGTCCCTAGCATCTGCACCGGGCGATGGCTCGACGGCACCTCTTACCTGCACGCAACGCCCCCCCTCCCTGGCAGACTACCAACCTGCATCGGGGACATGGGCTGCCTCCATGGCGGGTGAGTCCAAACTCACTGGCACAGACAGTATAGGAGCAGTAACCAAGGAGAGGCCATCCCACATGCATGTCAGTTAGGTTAGTGGCTTTAGAAAGAAGCCAGCTCACTTGACTTCTGAAGGCAGCTCATCGTCTCTGCTTGAGGCTTCAATAACTGCTACTAACATAACATAACGTGTGAATTACAGATCCATACTGAGGGTGGTGTTTGAAGAGGTAGAACTCCAGTGTTGGAGAAGTGCTATGCAGAATTGGTGGAGTATTCTTTAAGAACAAAAATGAAGCCCTTTTTGCCATATTTTTATAGCTTTATTCCCACTAAGAATGTTGTTTTAGGATTGGAAAAAGTTATTGAGATGTGGCTTGATCCCTCCTTGTGTTGCCGCTCCTACATTCAGACAGATGGTCAGGAAGATCCTTCTGCCACTTACATGCACTTGTAGGGTCCTGATTAAAGTTTGCTGATAATTTTTGTCAAGGGTTTGTCGACTCTTTAATATAACAAGCTTGTTCGTCCCTCTGCCTCGTCTTTTTCTGCAGTGTGGTACCGCAAAAAGAACGACCTGCATGCAGTGAGGGGGCGTCTTCAGAGTCCCGAGTATAAGCTGAGCAAAATCCGTTCCTCCACCATCATGACGGACTACAACCCAAACTACTTTTTCACCGGCAAAGCCGCTTCGTTCAGTGAGCTGAAGGAAGTGCCACGCAAGAACATCACCCTACTGAGGTATGACACAAGCGGACTCAATGTTAGAGTGCCAGTTTAAGCTTCTGCTCTCCGTTTCATTCGTTGTGTTTTCTCTCCTCTTTAGGGCCCTTGGTCACGGAGCCTTCGGTGAAGTCTATGAAGGTCAAGTTCTGGGGATGAGTGGTGATGGCAGTGCTATGCAGGTGGCCATAAAGGTCAGCCACTCATATTTTCTTAAATATTTGCACTTAAATGTTTAACAATGACACCTCGCATGTATGTTCAGTACTTATAATCCCATAAGTGGTGCTTCTGCTTCTCAGAGCTAAAGGTCATGGAGATGCTTTCACTTACAAAATGATTGTTGGCTTTTCTTATGTTGTGCAAAGACTGCAGCACAAAATGACTAAAAAAGAAGAATGCAGATTTGCTCAGCGTCCCTGGATAAGATGCTTTAAAAGGCACACAGTTTAAAAAGGGAAAAGCAAAAAAGCAGAGAGAGCACCGCATGGGGTTACCTGCTTACAATGCTCTGCTGATTAGGTCTGAAAATTTATATTTCCCCTTAAAAGTAGCACACACTCAAATTCTCTTTCTATTCTGCAGACTCTACCAGAAATCTGCTCCGAGCAGGATGAAATGGATTTCCTGATGGAGGCTCTGATTATGAGGTGCACGAGACAGCAACCATACACTTCCTTTGTGCATTACACACACACACACACACACACACACACACACACAAGAATTGTCCCTCAAAGACAATCGTGTCTGCAGGGGTAAATTTTGAGCTCAGGAAAATGTGTGACGTTAATTGGTTTCTAGCGGGGGTTGCTTGGGCCTGGGTGGCTCAGTCGGTAGAGCATCAGACTTTTAATCTGAGGGTCCAGGTTTCAAGTCCCTGTTCAGGCGTGCTTAGTTTACCTAATTTCCTTAGGTGTTAATAAAGTATTATGATTTCCCATCTGATTTTGTTAAAGTCTACTCTATTTACAGGTCCATCCCTCAGTCAGCAAGTGACAGTTTTAAATACTTGTATTCTGGCTGATTGAAAATTGAGACTTTTTTGTAGTTGTATAATAAGTTTATCATTAATGAGATTTAAAAAAATAAACACTAAAAAAGAGGCAAGATATGACAATATGACACAGTGTGATTATTTATTTAACAAAATTTAAGCCAAAATGCAGAAGCAGCGTGTGAAAAATTAAGTCGCAAACTTCTGCCAATCTTCCCAGGAGTGGACATCTGTCATGGTCCTGGGTCGTGCGACCCAGTGTTTTGTGTTTAGTCTATTTTGATGTTTATTGATTGTTTAGGTTCTTTAAGGTAGTCCAGTCCTTTTGTAGTTATGTTACCCTTGTATCAAGCCTCCCTTGCCCTTCGTGTGTTTATGTCTGTGTGTCTTGTATTGTCAAGTTCATGCTGTCGCGTCTGTCACCTCCCCCTGTACTACGTCTCCCCGGTTCATGTCCCATGTTTCCTGTTTTACTTTGAAGGCCTGCATTCACTGTCAGTGTATTCAGTTTCACTCCTCCTGTCCTGTCGTTAAGTTCATGTATATCAGCTGCGTTCCCATGTGTGGCCACTTCCCCTGATCATCCCTCATGTGTATTTAGTCTCTGTGTTTCATACAGTCTGTGTCGCGTCGTCTGTGTTCCCACCCTCCATGTTTCCATGCCCGGTCTGTTGTATTCATAGCCTTACCTTAGTTCATTCCCAGTTTAGGTTTCTGTTTAGTTATTGCTTTTGAGCTGCCCTTATTCTTGTTTGTTTCTCTTGCGTTACCAGCCACAATAAAAGGCTCGCTTTTGTTTAAAGTTTACTCCCGTGTCACTCGTGTCTGCACCTGAGTCCTCCACGCACTCTCCACACGGTCTGTCACAGCGGACCGTGACAGACATCCCAGTAAATTCAACCCAAGCTCAGACCCTCCAGCGCTCAGAATAACGGCAAAAAATCCAAGAGCTACACTTTAGTTACATTTTGTAGACTAAGACTAAAGAAAGGTTTGGAAAGGTTTTGTTTTGCGGTCACAGGACCTCGGCACCTTGCGGTCATTCAAAGGAGTTGACCGTGAACTCCTTTATATAGCTAAACTAAGATTTACAGATGTGTCACAAGAGTCACAAGCACATGCTCTAATCCACACACAAATAAGCAGCAATTTTACCACACGTACAAATGCGTGCATCCATACCTTCGCTGTATGATGTAAACAAGTTTGACATCCAGAGTGTAAAGGAAAGAATTCCTCCACAACAATTGGAGAGTCGAATCATGGGGTGCGCTTGATTTTTCACACTCTGCTTCTTCATTCTGGCTTAGTTTTTGTTAAATACATAACGACTGCATTAACATGTGTTGTTCTGATGGTTTTTGAGGTTGTATTTAAATTATTTTTTAGACCTCATGAGGACCAGATTGTTTTTATTATTTATTAAATCTTAAAACCTTACAATTGTACTTTCTTGTTACCATCAATGTATATTTAAGGACGTCAAAGTCATCTTAAGCCTTCTAAACAAAACACCCTGTTGTTAACTGTCCATGCAGCAAGTTCAGCCATGAGAACATCGTGCGCTGCATTGGCGTCAGTCTGAACATCCTGCCGCGCTTCATCCTGCTGGAGCTGATGACCGGAGGAGACATGAAGAGCTTTTTGAGAAGAAACAGGCCACGAGCGGTGCGTCTGTACTACACCTTTACATGTGTGTTTGTGCCTGCAAGCTCTGTGTGTTTACGTCGCACACTAAACTGATCTGTGCTATGTCCAGGGCCAGACCTCGTCTCTCACCATGCGGGATCTGCTGCGCATGGCCAGAGATATCGCCTGTGGATGTCGCTATCTGGAGGAGAACCACTTCATACACAGGTTCGGATTCGCACCCAGTTTTCGCAGCTTAGAGCTCATAAAAGTGCAAACTCAAAGCGGTTTTTCAGCCACGGCAAAAAGGAAATGTGTTAGCAGAGCTACGCTGTGGTGAAATCTGCATAAAAATGATTCATTAGACATTCTGTAACGCTGCATATGTTGCTTTAAACGAAACCTCTTGCAATGCGACAAAAAACACAACAACTATTATTTCATTTTGACTGCAGTTTGAGTTTGTCTTTGAGCAATTTGCTTCTCTTAATTTGAAAAATGTGTACAATCATTTGCAAGCACGATCAATCATGCATTTGAAGGTTTTTCAAAGGCCTTCGTTTCTTCATTGCAAACCACAGTTCTGAACATTTTCTGCGGCAACAAATTTGACAAAGTAACAACAAGCTTCTCTGTTTCGTGTCATCGCACAGATAAATCATGTAAAGGATTTTGTGTTTTTCAGAGACATCGCTGCCAGAAATTGCCTCCTTACCTGCCCTGGGTCGGACAGAGTGGCTAAGATTGGAGACTTTGGCATGGCACGAGATATTTACAGGTTCATATACGCTACTCTAAATCTGCAGTGGCGCCCTATCCACCCATAATTTAAGATGGATTGATGTGGTTATTGGAGTGTGGCTAAATAGATTTTTCATTTCCCTCCACAGGGCCACGTAATTTACTTACATTTCAGTTCGTGGCCTTTTAGCATTTACCATTTGTTCTTAACTCAGCCTAAATGTACCCTGCCTTTCTTTCTTTGTTTTCCAGAGCCAGCTATTACAGGAAGGGCGGCCGGGCCATGCTGCCAGTTAAGTGGATGCCACCAGAGGCCTTCATGGAGGGGATCTTCACTTGCAAAACTGACACATGGTATAAAGTCTACCACTAAATACCAGTAGACAAAGAAAATCACAAGACAGCTGTTGTTAATTTTGAACTGTATACACTTTGCTTTTGTCTCGACACTGGGACACCATGTTTGGAAATATATCATTTAGAAGTGCCACACATTTGTAGGTCTTTGGAAATATCATGCGGTCATGCTAACTGTTCTAACACTACAGTGATTATTCAGACGTCTGAAAAATTTTCTGGACAATAAAACAACTAATACCAGATGGCGAACTTATTGTAATCGAAAACAGACGCTGGCAATGAAAGAAATTTACTTTGCAGCGCTGTCAAAATGCAAAAAAACAAAACAAAACAACAACAGAAAAAAAAATTTCTCACGAGGCATGAAAAGTATTCGCCAGCGAAACTGAATTCGATTTTATTAAAAGCCTATATGTGGTCAGTACGATGCCCTGCAGGGAGGTTTCCACAAACCAAACATGTCTACTCCTAGTAGACAAAGCTAGGGTGCGTTACATCAAGTGAACATCTTTTCAAAACCAGGACAGCATTTGTATTCAAGACACTGAGCCAGCCAAACAAAGAGCACTCTATTGTTGTTAGGAAAGCGCAGTGGCTGTAATGGTAGAGGAGCGGCGTCCAAACCGCTTCTCCTGTGACAGTGCAAGTCAAATATTTAGTTTGGGGCAAACCATTTCAAAACCTCTATTTGGTAGAGTGAAAGAGAGGGTTGTTTGCAGATCAGAAAGTTAGACCCTTATAGAGGAGAGACCGCAGCATAATCGATTTGACCAGCAGTCCATTAAAATCCGAGGATATTGATGGAAACGTGCACAGAGGCAGCTACAGTTGCACCGCAGTTCGTCCCTTCAAAGCTGTTTAGACGGGGAATCATTCATCGGCAAGATATCTCCTCTGAACAAATGAAGGAAAAACAAAAAAAACACACGAGTGTTGCAGCTGCTGCGGCTTTCCAGTCATGTATGAATGTGAGAGTGAATGAATAGTGGAATTGTAAAGCGCTTTGAGGGGTCCCGAAAAGCGCTATATAAATGCAATCCATTATTATTATTATTATTGGTTAGCAAAACTCAACGCCAGTGATCTACTGCCCCAGGGGTGTGAAACATAAGGCCGGGGGGCCTGAATTGGCACAGCAAAGACCCCAATCCGGCCCACTGGACGGCTTTGGAAAATGTGAAGCAGTGCGTTGATTTTTGAACTTTTAGTTGTGTTTCATAGATTTTAAAGCTTTTCCTATTAATCAAGACCCCCCCCCCCCTCCCCCTCCTCCCCCATTGGCATTCATATTAGAACAAAGTGATTAACTAACAGATTATGTGACAGGAAAAATCCCTGTTTTCACACTGTCTGCTATGGAAATGTCTGTTTTTCTGTGAATGAACCAACACTTTATGATTAGAATTACAGAGCAGTCTGGAAAAATGAACTACAAGAACAATTTTATTCATTTAACCTGTAGTTTTACTGGGCCAGCCCACTTAAACTGAGCTGTATGTGGCCCACAATGTGAAATGAGTTTGACATCCCTATACTGCACTGTTCGGTGTAGCAACCTGTAACTGGATGTTGTTGGTAAGGTTAGAGTGTTTTTTGCTCAAATGCAAAAATGATGCTTTACAAGAAAGCCAAAGAAATTAATAAAACCAGAGGTGGTTACTAACACTGTTCCACTAGAATACTAATTTAGAAGAAGAAAATAATACCCTGCCCAAAACAAAGTAAACCACAGCAGGAGTCTCACTCCTAATGTCACTAACAATGGATAATCTTTGATCCTTTGTCTAGTGAAAGTCAAGTTTGTGGAAATGGGAGAGCTAAACCTTAGTAAAACCACCTACTATGGTAAATGGCCTGTATTTATATAGCGCTTTACTAGTCCCTAAGGACCCCAAAGCGCTTTACACAACCAGTCATCCACCCATTCACACACACATTCACACACTGGTGATGGCAAGCTACATTGTAGCCACAGCCACCCTGGGGCGCACTGACAGAGGCGCACTGTAGATACACTTTAGAGTAGCTGTACTGGGAGATTCACTGGGTTTTTTTATATATTTGTTCTGGTTGGGTAACACCTCCATGGT
The DNA here is from genome assembly GCF_965226115.1 of Aulonocara stuartgranti. Lineage (NCBI taxonomy): Eukaryota > Metazoa > Chordata > Actinopteri > Cichliformes > Cichlidae > Aulonocara > Aulonocara stuartgranti. The sequence goes on along the minus strand of NC_138955.1, from coordinate 3,837,942 downwards.
CATTGCCAGGTGTTGAACAGTGTTGGACATGGTTATCAAGGTGTAAAAGATGTTACACAACATTTTCAGGGTCTCTTGGGGACTCTTATCAGTTAGAGTCGGGAGCAGGAAGCAGAGTGATTGAGATCTGGGTCACAGGGGGTCATGACAAGCACACAACTGAGAAAACAGAGAGCTAGAAAAACAAAAACAAGGAGATTTCTACACGAATACTTAAACTCGCTGCACTCTTAATTCAGCAGGGGAAAGAAAAGGGCAATTACAAGCATTTATTTTGTCAAAAGAAACAAAAGAATCACCCTGAATGGTGTCAACTTCTATTCAGGAAAAAATTTTTGGTTTTGTGTTTGTTCGTGTTGTTTGCATTTGTTGTTCCTTGTCTGAGGAACATTACAGTAGAATAAATTTAGCACTCAAAGACAACTTCATCCACTCAGTTATTGATCGATGTCTCCCTCTTCAGGTCATTTGGAGTTCTGCTCTGGGAGATCCTCTCGCTGGGTTACATGCCATATCCTTGTAAAACCAACCAGGAGGTCCTGGAGTTTGTCACCAGCGGAGGCAGGATGGATCCTCCCAAAGCCTGCCCAGGGCCTGTGTGAGTACTGACTCAAGTTGCGGTTTCTGTGGGCTTTTTTTCTTGGTATTTTTTTAAAGACATAATAATGTTTGCTTCATCTTCCACCTTTGATGTGATGTTGATTAAACCTGCTTCTTTTGTCTACTCAGTGAGTGATAAACGGGAATTAAGGAGAAATTCAGAATTTCAACAGTTGTTCATTTGCTGGTTGTTTCTCTGCTTCTGTCGATTACTGTTTAGCTATCGGATCATGACCCAGTGTTGGCAGCACTGTCCTGAGCATCGGCCCAACTTCTCGACTATCCTGGAGAGAATCAACTACTGTACTCAGGCATGCATCTTCTCTAGATATTTAAGACTGCTAAGGTTGCTTTTTTGTGTCTTTTAAATGTTTTTTCTCTGATTATCATTTAATCCTCACTCTTCTTTTTCTCTCTCAGGATCCAGATGTGATCAACACGCCTCTACCTGTGGAATATGGCCCCAACACGGATGATGACGGAGGCACTGTAATCCGTCCTACTGACCCGACATCTACCTGCCTCACTCCACTTCTAGTCTCACACCCTCCCTCCCAGGATTGTCCCTCCCAGCTGGGTTTCTCAGCCATGGGCCTGGGTCCCACCCCTCTTCCCTTGCAGCCTACAAAGCCCCGTCTGCTCCTGCAGAGGACCCAACCTGTCCACCATGAAGTCACATCATGTCGCGAGGTTTTGGAGCCATGCTGGGCTGAGCCCGTTCCTGCCCCTGGTTTGTCAGCGGTCTCCAACTGGCTCCACCCTGAGCCTCCTCATCACCGACCCTACTCCAGAAACAGCTCTTCCTCAGAGAACCAGAGGCTGAAGAACAAGACTAAGAACCTCTGGAACCCCACATATGGATCCTGGGTCTTGGATAACTTAAGGGGGAAGAAGGCACTCACTCACACCCAGTCCATGCCACTCTCGAGCTCCACCTCCAAAACGCAGACCCACAGCCCAGCTTCAGAAAACCACGAGGCTGGCAGTGACGGCACCAGCAGCACCTACTTCAGCCCTAAAAGCCTCTGCACTTCCTCGACTTCATCTTCTTCTTGCCAGGCTCAGGCTGCCTCTAGCACGTCCTCCCATAAGACACCAGCAGGCGGTGGCACAAAATCTATGGACCTTGCTAAGCTCCAGAGTTTCCCATGTGGCAACGTCAACTATGCCTACGACGAGCAAAGCTATGAGGCAGAAAGCCTGCCGTTGGTTGTGCCCAAAGCCCCAGAAGATGTGAAAAACACCAGCTCTGCTACCAGTGTCTCATCAGGGAGTAGCCTGGGACTAGCATTAGGCCTCCATACCCCCTCATCCTGCATGCCCAAGCTGCTGCTGCTGAAGCGCCATGCCAGCTACGGGCATGAGGATGTGAGGAGACACACCAAAGCTGAGAAACCCACACGTGACAGAGACTCTGGCTTTTCTCTGTCTGAAGACCTCAGTGTTACTCCTATCTAAGAAAAGGATTCAAATGTCACCTGAATCCGTTTCTCAGAAACTGAGACTTTAGCTCTGGAATTTTTAGAATAAAAAGCATGACCATGAAGGCTCCTTCATTGTCAAGTGCCACAGTGTCTGATTTTTACAGCTCGTAGAATGCTGGAAAACACAACTGAACATTCCCGTCCACACAAACACTCTGTAATACAGAGAGCCAACACTGGAGCCCTGTCAAAGTAGCTGAACACTGATGCTGAAACACTGGGAGACTGGCGGCCCTGCACTTCCTCAGTGTCCACACTGTGGGTGAGGGCTGCCAAAACGTACTGCTGTTGATGGACTCCTTTTATACCTGTTATTTTTTCTTTTTGCTGTATTTTATTCATGAAAGCTTTGCTGGCGGTATATGTGAATTTGTAGTATTTAGTGTATGACCATAAAAGACTAAAAGAATATTGAGTCATTGGGAGGAGAATCTCCAAGACGTTTTAATTTCATAGGTATAAATTTTTTGAAAAGTAATTCCACTCTTTTGATGCTGATGGGCAGAATTACAGCTCTATATACACTTTAGGACCTTATACTACTTGTTGGTACTCTAATATAATTGGTTTCATCCCATACAATGTGAAAACACTTCCTCTGGCAATAACGTGTATTTTCTGACTTGGTAGGTGAAGCACGAGCCTGTTTCCAGCCTTGTTCTCAGCTAACTGGATACTGGTCTATAAATTTAAAGTTTGGGGGGTTTAAACTCTTTTTGACTCTGGATCAGTGGTTCTCAAACTGGGGAGGGGCCCCACCCAGTGGAGCAAAGAGCCACTGCAGGAGTGGTGTTAGGAATCAGGGTACACTCAACAAAGCGTTGAGCTGCTTGCTATTGCAAACATCTCATCAGCCAATCAGGTGGCAGCAACTTGATTTAGGCATTTAGGCATGGTCAAGGCGACCCGCTGAAGCAAGCATCAGAATGGGGAAGGAAGGTGATTTATGACCACGCTGTACCCATCTTCTGATCCAATAGAGCAACTTTTGGGATGTGGTGGAAAAAGGGATTCACATCCTGGATGTTGGAACTTTGTGATGCAGTCATGACAGTATGGACCAAAATCTCTGAGGAATGTTTCCAGCACCTTGTTGAATCTATACTATGAAGAACTGAGGTAGTTCTGAGGGTACATGGGGTCTACCCCTGCATTAGTAAGGTGTATCTAAATCTAATGAGGTGTAAATATAAATTTATGTATGCTAATGCTTTCGTGTTGAATTGCATCTTTTTCACAGTGCGCTAAAAATTGTGGGATGGGGGTCGTGAGCTTGAGTGTACCAGAAACAGTCTGAGAACCACCGCTCCAGATTGAAATAATGGATGTTAGCTTCTGAAGAAGCCGGCCCACCAAATTAGACACATTTGCTTTCTTTGAGGGTTTTATTTTTGTGGATGAGGTCTCGTTCCCCTTGTCCCAATATTTACTTGGCTTTAGAGATGTTTGAAGAGTCCGAGTTTGATGACGACCTTGCAGCTAAGAAAACAGGAAAGCTATTTTTGTACTTGCTCCTACTTGCTTACACTGGACTAACATTACATTTGTAGCTGTTTGTTGTTGATGTTTTGTTTTTGCATTTGCATTCATTCATGTTAATGATGAATCTGTAATCGATCACTGCCATTCGATACGTACTGCTACACTGCCTCTATAGATGTAGTGCTGGTAGTACTTACGTTTACTCAACAGGGGGAGGTATTCAACTCTGAAATACCAAACAAGTTGCTGTATTTATGCTTTCAGGTTATTCTTATTTAATCAAGTTTATAGTTGTACTTGGTGTGTGACATTATTTTGAGCCTGAACATGGCAATATTATATTTTTTGATATGTTGTTACATTTATGTAAGAGTTCTGTAGGCTTACTGTGTGTTATAAGATAAGACCTGCTGATATTTGTGTCTTTATCTGCTGTTTATCTCTTTAAGAAAAAAAACGTTTGTGCCATATAGCAATACTGATTACTGTGGATTGTTTTTTTTCTCATTTTCTTAAAGAAGAAAAAAAAAGACCCTCATCTTACTCATAGTTTATATTTCTTATGTCCCGGTAGATTTTATTTCACACTCATTTCAGTTTTTATTCCTGTATTTTTGTAGCTGAGGATGCCTCAAACAAAAGTGCAAAGACATTCTATGCAATATACCGTCTTTACTTTCATCTCACCTAACTGTGCCCCAAATAAATCAACATATATCAACCTCACTTGTGTGAGTATGATCAGTCACACACATTTATATCCCTGCAAAAGGCCGTCAACTCTGTCCAGACTAACACGTGTAACACATATAGTGTGAAATAGTGTTCACCACTAAAGATAGAAGAAAAACGTTGTTCCCATTTTAATTTCATTTACATTTGATGACGTCCATCACCGGAAATAAAAACGATTACAAGTTTGATCACAGGAATGAACTTGATTAAAGAGAAATAATCTGCTATACAATGAAAGACAGTTCACCAGAGACTAACACACATAATACACTCCAGTCATTACGCAGTAGACTGTGCTATACTGGGAATGTGCTATATTTTGTAGTTATAACTGTGAGGTCTGTGAGCCAAACAGTTACATACTGAACATACGCCCCAACCTTTAATAATACACTGAAGGCTGATGGTTACAGTAAGTGGTGTAACGTGAGAATGAGTCTGTAACTTGTGCTCGTTCGCTCTCTTCTTGAGACAATGAACAGGCACATTTTCACTTGTAACATCCTGAAAGTGAAATGCACAATGCCTGCACTTCTACTTCTGTTCATCATGTAGGAGGCTGAATTAGTGTCGGTGCATTTTCTCAATCATTTTCTTTATAGTGACAAAACTTCCTGCTTCCCTCTGTTCAGCATCCGTCGCACAGCGTCGTTTTTTTTTGTCGGTGTCGATGCTAAATGTGGTCACATTACATTTAAAACGGTGAAAACCTGAGCCTCGGATCTACGTTTGATGCCCGTCATGTTCTTGTTTTCATTTTTAGTATTCTGTGCTTTAAAAAAAGTAACCCCGACCAATCAATCATATCTGAAACCATCCCGCAGTGTCCATCAATATAGTTGCTGTTCCTTAAACCCGTTGAATCAAAGGTCACTGGCTGTGTGTTTCTGTATTTTGGCTGTTTTCTTTGGTAACCGAGCTACCGGTTTCTGCGCCGGCGGCACTGCTCACAGACTCCAGTGTGTGGATGAGGTTTTCCAAACCCCACAGGTAACCATCCTCCCGGTTTCCCTCCTGCCAGGGAATGTCATGACTTAATGTCTGGCCCTCTGGTAATGCCGTGGTCTTGCCAAAGTCAATAATCCAGACTTGCGCGTTGCCCGTATGGTCATGGATAAAGAGGAGGGAGCTGCCAATTACCTGATAAAACAAAAAGCTGTTAGTATTAGCTTTTGATTCTTCATCTTCTGCTTTTAATAACCACTCTTGCATCAATACAGATGGGCGACATATTAAAAAAAACCCTGCAGCAGTACTTTTTCTTTTTAATCCAACACATCGTTAGCTGTTACATGACGTACAACTGGCCAGAAATAATGTGATAATTCAGCCACGGTTCAGTGTAAGCAGTACGGATACACGGCCGCGTATCTATGTAAGTGCCAGGTGCAAAAATATTATTTGGCTGCTTTGTTTGCTTCCCTTTAATTTGCCACACATCTTTACTGTACGCAGAGGAGCTCTCACCTCGTGTCGCTTGAAGAAATCTGATGTCTTCAGGGCTTGTTGGATCTCTGTCAGTTTGCTCAAATATGACTTCTGTGGTTGAAAAACAAAATTAAAATATTTCATATATTAGATAGCTGGTATTAGATAGCTGGAACACAACAGGATGTAGGCAGAGTGTATATTTGAGAACCTCCTCCCTAATAGAAAACTCAAACAGCATCACAGTGCGAATATTTGCTCTGTGGTTTACTCTCGTAGATCGCTTCGGGGCTGTTTTTGTTTGCCTTTAGAGCTTTTTTCAAATGTAAAGGCAGAGCCTACAAACAATTTCTATCTGTTCAAACACTGAACGCGGATGTGGGAGCCTATTCGGCTGCTGCATTCGTAGCTGATGAGCCGTTTCAGGTTAACGCCTGCACCGCTGCACTGTGTGTCTACTCCCGAGTCCTTACACGGATGAATAAAAATGTGCGTGAAGAGGATAACTGACTGCCACGTACCACGATGTTGACGTTTCCACCGACAAAGTCCTTGAAGACTTGGATGACATCCCGCTTCGATCTTGTTTTCTTGAAGTCAGTTCGACATGTGCCGTCACTTTTCTAAAGAAAAAAGAGAGAGAGCCAACCGTTCACACCTATGGGCAATTTAGATGCACCGAGTAGCCTAATCCCACTAACTGCATGTCTTTGGACGGGGAGAACATGCAAACTCCACACAGGAATGGTGGATTCGAACCCAAGACGTTCTTGCTGTGAGGCCACAATTCTAATCACAGTGTGGCACCATGCCTCACATGAACATTACACAATAAAATAAGTTCAATTCAAGATAATTATCTGGTGTGTCAGCTGGAATTTAAGGTTGTGTAGCGCAGGAAGAGTAACTAGGAGGCCACATGACTCAGATGTTAAACTCAGATTTAAAACTGCAATTAATAAACAATTTTTGGCTGCAGACTCAATATATATGAAGCCACGCTATCATTCACTTTCACTTTCTTTCAGTCTCCATCAGCACCACTGCTAAGTGCCTAACTACATTCGGTGCCTATTGCTGTCTCTGTTTTGCTGTTGTTTGATGTTGCGTAGCTGCAGTAAGCTTATCAAAGATCTTTAACAAAAAGGGGATGCTTGGTGTAGCCAATAGTGACTGATCAGAGTAGTGAGAATGAAAAAAAGAGTAACATTGAAGGCAACTAAAAGAGCGACCTTGAATAAGCTAAAAAAGATCCAAAGAGCAGAGAAGTTCAGTCTGAGTTCATTGTCAGTGAGAAAGCCTTCATGTTACAGGCAGTTATTTCCCCAGTTGTTGTCCAAATACTGGTGTAAGGAAATTCAAATATTAAATATTATATGCTTTACCTTACAGTGCCTGATATGACTTATATACACATGGATTCTGATCCTTTGTGTAAGTTAATTTTTTCCTTCCTTTACACTAAAAATATCCCACATCATTCCTTTTACCTTGATTCCCTCTATCCTGAAGCCCAGGGTGTTAGTGGAGCTCATGGACTCCCTCCACTGCATGTAACGAGGCTTGGTTACCCCCCGCTGGGAATGCTCGTGAGGAGTTGGCCCCTCGCTGTCTACCTCCACCATTTTGTTATAGAGGTCTTCTCTCGGCTTGGGCCGTTCCCTCGCTCTCACAAGCTCCTCCTCCAGGTAGGTCCTTCAACAAGAATGGAGCAAAGGATTTTCAGGTGCTGAATTTAGACTATTGGCATTTGAAGTGAGAAGTTTAAAGGCACAGAAATGTCAGTGGACTTTCAGGGTTTGTCTGGCTTTAATCACTTATCTTGAGTAATTAAGATGAAAGATAAGTAAGATTAGTCAATACTTGCCTACTCCTTTTTCATGCTCAACTTTACAGAGCAATTTTTCTTAAGTTGTGCTAAAAGCCAAAGAGATCTACACCCTTCTAGCAAATGTTAGAAGAGCTTATCAGTGCACAGAAGAGGGGGGGAAAGAAAACCTGCAACTCTAAAAGCCTTTATTTCTGTTTATGAACATTCCAGCAGCACACTCACAGTTGGCATAAAGTTATGTGCAAACAGATGCTAATTTCATTTTCAGTTTGCGAGCCACACTTCCTCTGTGCTGAAGAGGGAAGCTAAGAGGAGACTCCAGTGTGCAGCATTTAGCTGAGTGAAAGCGTGAGTGTGTGTTTGTGCAACTTAGCGGTTTTGCAACTGTGTGGTTGAGAGTGTTTTTGACAAAGGGGAGTCTCCAGGGACACCCTGAGTGTGTGAAACTCTGTGTATGCATACGAATAGTTTAGAAATAAAGACACGCAAACACCAAACAGGCAATGAAACGCTATGCTGGGTGTTTCTGTAAGTGTAGTGTGTGTAACTCTTCTGCGTGTGTGTTTTTGTGAGTCAGTGTCTCTAAGTCCGTGTGCGTATGTGCGTCTGCGTATTTTTTTTGCTGAACCGGAAACAAAACCCTCAGAGGGGTGAGTGTCAGTACCTGCATGCCTCTGCATGCACTAACATATGCATGTATACGCTCATGTGTGCATTCAAGCATATATGTATGCCATTGTGTGTTTGTATGCGCGTGTGCGTGCGCATGTGTGTGTTTGCCTATTTGTGCACATGATACACTGAGACACCCCACCCGCTGTGGCAGGAAGCCAAGCATATAGCCTGCAGTTAGAACAGGTGTTCCCTTGTAGAGCAAAACCACTTTAAGCTGTATGTACCATCACTCGCCTGCACTTTCCTATTAATTCATTAAAAAAAACACTAGCAACTAACAACTAGCCGAATAGTGTGGTAGTGATAATATATATATATATACATACATATATATACATATTACTGCAGTTACATGTATTACGTGAATGTATGGCTCTATTATCAAAAAATACATGTGCAGAAAAAATAAAAACAGTGCATAAAAATTAATTACATGTAAATAAGACAGTGAAGACATAACTTTCATACCTTACTCCCATTTTGCAGTCCATAACATTAGGAAGGTCAAAGTTTGCCAGTAAATCAGTCATATGAAGGAAAGACTCTCCGTCTTTTTCCACAACACCGTGGTATCCAGGCACAAACGGGAGCAATGCGTCATTCCTCAGCTTCTCGAAACACTGCATCTCGTTCTCTGAGAACTTTTTCAGAATGGTGCCCTCATCTGCTGCTTTGAAGTTGCCTGAGATTAGATGAAGACAGGAATGAACAACGGCCTGATTTTGCCAGTGTGAGGTAAATATACCTGCATGTGAAGACTTGGGAGATACTGGGAAATTAAAGTGTCCTTCAATGTAAATTCATTGTCTGTGACAAGTAGGTACTCTAATGTAATGTTACATTTTCTTTTAAATTATATTAAATGACTTGTAACCAAGCAAAGACTTCTGTGGATGAAAAACAAGGAGGTACCTAAAGTTGCTGCAGTTCTTTGATCGGTCACTTGAGGCAGGTTCCAAAAGAACCGCCCTCTGACCCTCATGTAACAAATACCAAATTCAGCCATGCTTAAAAATGGCTTTAGTCTTTCCCATTTCTTTGCCTCTTCTTGACAACAAAACAGGGCTGAAATTGTATTAAGACGCAATAAAAGCCTTGATATAGGCTATTTTAAACGAATAATAGGATAACAGCGGCTATCAGTCAAATATGCCATGCCACTAACTTTGATCCTTACTACACACAGACTGAAATCCTATAGAAAGTTCAGTGTGTGACATCTTTGAATGGCAGGTGGATTCTTTGACTAGGTTCAACTCCTTTCATCTACCTAATTTAGCCATAGAACTTTGTGCTTTGACTGTATTTGTTTTCTGGAGCACTTTAATACGATTATCTGACAAACAACATTAGGAATGGACTGTCCAAAATGTATATTTGTTGCATAACAATCTACTGTTTTAATAGTATGATAGTTACTTAGTACTAATTAGCAGGCATTGTGTCACCCACACAGTCGCAACGCAGCCTACCAGCCTCTTGTTTGAATATGTTCACATCAGGTTCCAAAAAAGCAACCTGAAGCTTCAGAAAGAGCTTTCAAAAACTAGTCCTAGCTACGTCCATCTTTTATATACAGTCTATAGCTGGGGTGCAATTGTAATGGATTTTTCTTGCCAAATTGTTTTTTAGTTACTGTCAGCTTTTACCAGGCGATGTTGGGAGAATTTGGTACTTTCATACAACAGCAGATTTTCAGGAAATGCTTTGGTTTAGTCGGGGGGCAGCACCTGGAGAGGATGAGTAGGCACCATAAGACATGACTCCCTTGCTACGTGTTCTTCTCTACTGGGCATCACAAACCTCTGTAATACAGAGGTGGCAGTTCAATGACTAATGTCTGGTCTGACATGATTAATGTATAGCAAAGTTCAGGGCAGCAATAAATATGGGGAAACAACTTCAGTATTTACTTCCACTAAACTGGTGGACAAATATTATGTAATTTGTCCGAGTCAAGTGTGGTTTATGTGAATAGATCACACCTTTATGCCCGGCTAACTGGACCCAGTTTATTCTTTTCCTCTGGGACACACTGAACGGCCAGTGGACGAACGTCTTTAGCTTCCACCACGGTGGTTTGCTCTGGTGAAGTCATGCAAGAGAACAAAGAGAAAGGAAATTAATTCATGTAGAGTTAAAAGAAATACAACATTTCAAAACCTGCTAAAGTTAAGAATTATTTTAAGCACTTGGGTCTAACTGTGGGCTCTTTATTGGTCTGATAGCAGGAAGGAGTGGCGTTAACGGGCCTTCGTCCACTCCACTTTGTTCACTGAGTAGTTATCTGATCACACGGAAACTCTGCCCAGTGAGGCTGATGCCAGGTTTTTGGTTTTCCTCTGCATGAAACCCCCTATCTAGGTCAGTTAAATGCCATTTCAGTGGAAACTCTTATCTCATTCAGCATCTCTATTCAGCATCTCCAACGCGGCGTGGTGATTTGCTGACAACTTTGATTCACAGTGAGAGAATCTAAGTCTCCAAAACCTCCTGCTGAAAAACCAGGAGCCTGTTTGCAGCTTAATTCATTTCCTGGTTGCAGTGGAAAAATCTGGAATGCACCTTTAAGTAGGATTTGTCATCTTAGCTAATAAAAATTTAGGAGATAAAAATAAAATGACATGACTCAGGAGTATTCCATGTTTTCTTGGTGAATCTGTTTTGTTTTTTATGGATTGCTTTTACCATCATCCCCAACTTCTTCTTCTTTCTCTTTCTCTGTCTCACACCACGCTCAGAACAAACACATTAACAGCTTGCATTTTTACAGAAACACAAAAATGCTTCACACTTACGTGGAACTGCCTGTTTATCTTTCCTCCAAGAAAACTTACCACATCTTAAATAAAACACTAAGATTTTTGTGCTTCTTCAGATCATCTCAAAACTAATTAGAAGTGCAACTAAAGCAAAATAAGTGCATTCCCACTTTTGGGATAGAAAGACCAGTGTATGTCCTTGGAGTTTAGGTTTTAGCCTTGGGAGGTCATTACATTCTGTGTGCTCTGATCGAAAGAGGAAACGAAACAGGGGCTCTTCTCTCAGTGAAACCCTCAGCTCATGCTTGAGTATCTCACAGTTTACCATCCTCGCTAATAGCAGAAGTCTTCAGGGGCCAGCCGGGGCTCTCTTAAATGTCAGGTGATATGCTTCACTTGATTTTACTCTTACTTGTTTGCTGATAAGACTGCACTGTGAAGACTTCCACAAGCAAGCAGATTTAATTTCAGATGCTTTTCTTGATTTATCAGTTAATGTGAGTACTTTAAGTGCACACATTTTCAGCACATTAGTGAGGAAAAAAACGCGAGAAAAGCTCGAGTGGCTACTGGCTGAAATTCAGTGGAATCTTAGTATTTAGGAATAATTTGCTGTCATCCACAAACAAGAGGAACCAGAGGCTTAGATCTGAATTCTGCGCTTTATCGTAAACATAACGACCCTGCAGCTCTTAGGCCATTATTTAGATTTTAAACACAGTCTGACATTGAAACTTCACATCGTTCACCCTGCGCTGCACTGACCTTGATGACGGAAGAGTTTGGACTGATAACACTGGATATTATACTGGTTTCACTCGCATGTTGGAACCTGCTTACAGTGCGTTTTTGCTAGAGAAAGAATAGCAGCTCAAAACATGCCTCGGCAAAGGTGATGGAAAAAAGAAAAGCACTTAAGAGTTTTACTTAGGAAGAAAAAAGCACCAATGGCGCAACAGTGAAAAAATGCGTTTGCAAGTAAAGTGCCAGCATTCTGAGCTCTGCTTATCTAATATTAGCAAAGTCTAATGAAGAGTTATTCTGTGGTAAGCTGACATCTGTGACCTATACCTATTATTATGCATGACATTATGAGGTTGTTGGCAACGATGCATGTTTCCATGACTGATTATGTTACTCTGATTTTGTCTAAAGGAGATCAGCCTCCACAGACACAGAGACTCATGTTAAATTAGATGACTAACTCGGTTCAATACAGAGATATTCACAGGTCATAAAACCATATCAGAGCTTAAAAGAACATATGTTAAATTTTAAAAAGCATGGAATTTTTTTTTAATGATAAAAAGTATAGTTTAGATCTTAAAACAAAAATGCAACCCAAAAGTGAAGATGAGAAAAACTTGAAAAACTGTGCAGAAGAAAGCTTTTCTCTTTCTCCATCATCTGAGTAATTGCATAGAGATCTAATAAGAGCAGGATACCAAAAAGATTTTTTTTTAAACAGTGGCTGAATCCTTAACAGTGTCTTGCATTTTAGTTGCTTTTTGCAGCAAAGTGCTTTAAAGTTAGGTAGTTATCAAATAATGTCTCATAATTATTCACCAGCTGTGGAATAATGCGTGTTTGCTCTTTCAAATTAAAAGGAATCCAGCTCCAGGACTAGTGTAATGTTTGCTTAAAGGTCACCCTTCAACAATGTTTTTCTGCTCCGTCAGGCGCACCTTTCTTTGTAACACCGTACTGTGTGAGTGAGACACTGACTCAACAGGCTGATCTGAACAAAGGAGTCAAAAACAACACTCCAAAAAGAAAAGCTCTTACTCACACACACACATAGCTGAAATCAGACTTCATGTGACTCAGTCAGGTTCTGCTAAACCAGCCACGATAACTCATGCCTTCCACGTGAAGCCACCTTGACGTGGTAATTGAATGCAAAGCACTGCGAGATTGGCAAATGAACGCGTCCACCTGCTGTTTAGTCGACTAAAAACATCTCGTCTGCCCTGAAATGTAAACAAGTAAAAGCTACTGATACGTGAGTGTATTTGACTTCCTGAGGCGCTTCTTTGTTAAATGTCAAAGGCCAAATCTAAAATTGGGTACTGACCACAAAAACTTTATTACACAATGACAAGTTAGCCTATGCTACTCTGTGTGTGGGCGTCCTTGTGTGGGCTGGAGTGTGGGTTGATGGGAGAGGAGCATAACAGTAGCTTTTATCAGCGTTGACACAAGTGACATTTTCTTTCCATTTTAAGTTACGAAAACGACCTTTTATTTAGGAAGGAATCTAACAGACTGGACACCGTGACGTTCAGCGAGATCGTCCTCTGGGTCACACGGGCCATGTGTGTTCAGTCTGTTTAAAAGAAAGTGACAGATCCGGACCTTGTATGGAAAAGCAAAGAGAAACGGTCAGCTTTTCAGGCGCACGCTAGCCAAGAGAAAGTCTGAATCTAAGAGTGGTGACAATGAAGACAAAAAGCAGATTATGCTTTCAGAGTGAAGAAACACAGATGTGACTCACTGTGATCGCACTCAACTTCCCAGCAGCTCATGTGAAGCGACAGCTATCGAGCTCCAGAACTGCAAAAACATTCTGTTCGGATGTAATTGTACAATAATCAGAGAGATCATGTGATTTGATAGACAGCTCAGTTTTAATGCCCACGCAAGCATGTCCCCTGACACTTGCCAGCCACAAGAATGTGAAATACAAACAAATTTCCACCCACAGTGAGGGTGAAAGGCCAGTCCTTCAACACAAGCCTGTGTGCTTAAGGAGGGAAAAGGCCGAGACTTAAAGTATCAAAATATATCAAGCTTGACGTTCAACAGGTCCGTTTTTGACATTAATAATTTGCATTACTTGAGCTGTGCACAATCTTTTGTGCAAAACATCCCATTGAAAAAAAGGTTGTATTTTTCTCTCAAGGAGTTTCATGTGGCCTTGAAGATAAAAACCAGTAAATAAGATGATACATAACTCTGACATCAGTCATCCAACACATTCCATGCAACAAAGGCTAACCAGCTTTTAGCAGCATTTTCATGTCAGTTTCTTTACTTACAGCCTGGTCATTAATAGAATGGGAAAGGCTCTAATGACCAATTAAAAATAAGGAGTGATAACATCACTTAAATGGGTGAGAGTCACCCAGAGTTTCACAATGCTCCTGTGCTTTCTGCCAATGCTATTGAAAGACCTCAAAGCATCTTCATACATATGTATTTGTATAGAGAGCAAGAGACACCTGTCAGACCAGTATAACTCATAACTGAAATTTCCCAGAACACACTTCCATGACCAAAACAAGAGATGCAAGATAGCTTGAAATGTAGACGTGACTGGTTTCCCAGGGGGATGTGTTTCTGGAGAAATCAGACTGTGTGTTTATGTCGTTTGAAAACTAAACTAAACAATATAAAATGAAAGGATGCTGTTATCACTCTGTAATTGCCTGTTCTCTGCAGTAAAACAGTCCCCGTGGGTCTTTCGTTAGGAAGTAGCTTGCTGTTTAAGTGCTGTTTATTTTATTGCTTTGCCCTCTTCTTCTTCTTTTTTAACCCTCAGCTCTTCACGGTGTAATAGCACATTTGCAAAGGCACACAGATGGGAGTCAGGATTGCAGTTTGAAAAGAAATAAATAAAAAAAACCCAGAGTGGTATTTCTCCACCTTTACTGTTGTTAGCTGTGCATTCGGTTATTTTTCACTGTTTAAGAGAAAATGAACCGTCGTGGCGACCTTGCACCGACCATTAGATCGCTATCTCTTTGCAGTTTACTCACTTCTCCGGGCTCCACCAGATGCTCTAAAGTGACGATGCCTTTGCTTTTGCTCTCGTTGTCACTCAGTAGATCATCCTCGGACTCCACGGCGGAGGATCCCGTGGAGGAGATCGAGGAGTTGGACAGTTTCCTGCGCAGCGTACCGTCCACCGCCCGATCCCAGTCCTCCTGCTGCATCTCCCGGGAGCAGCCGCCCCCCTCCGGGGTGATGGTGACCTGCGGTACCCGGGGCGCATCCATCACAATCGGCGGTCCGGACGACGGAGCGATCTGAGCGGCTGTCTCAATGAGCTCATCGCAAATCTGCGAAGACTTGGCAGCCACTCTTCGCTCTAAACGAGACGCTTCATTTATTCCACTCACCGAGAACCCGAAGTCCTTGGAGCTCTTTCTCCTGCACTCCTTGGGCATTGGCGAGCTGAATTCGTCGTGAGAGCGCACGACTACAGGCGCAAAGACGCGTCACTCTAACCTTCAAATCTGGTCATTTCACTTTGAGAAAAGTTCAAACGCGACGGAGACCAAAAGGAGCGCGTATCCACTCGGTGCTCTGCAGCTCTCCGTCGCTGCTGTCCAAGCGTAAACGCATTTAAAAAGAAGAAAAAGAAGCCCGAGCCAGGCTCGCTGCTCTGCACCCTTCGCCGACTGTAAGGTAAAGGGAACCCCTCTTTGGTGGCTCGCGCTTCTACGCGGTTTACTCACGCGCGCGCGCCACTGTGCGCGCACCCACACACAACTGCACGGCGTTTATTATCTTCCGCATTGTCTTTCTTGCTTCCTGACTGAAACGTTAAACCAGCTGACACGTTAAGTTTTTTTTAAGGTTTGCAGACTTCCTTCTGACTTGCTTCTCTAGACAAACCTGAGCCGAAACATCAGCGGACACCTTCAAATCGATCTTTATCAATCGGACACATTGAGCGGAAAAAATGCTAAATCTAAAGAAACAGAAACGCACGCGCTCACATCCACAGAAGGGGGCATCTGTCATAACTGCGTGAAAACTTCGAAATATTTTTTTTCTAAGTTTTCTTATCAAAGGATGTACGCGCGCGCGCGCGCACGGACACACACACACACACACACACAAAGTAGTAGAATGCATAAGATGTTGATTCGTGACTATTTCTAGCTCAGTAATCAAATGTAAGCAAATATATAATGTGTTAACTCCTTCGCTCAAGCAGCGCGGAGATGATACTCGTGTAAGCGAGTCTGCTTGCAGCTCCTGTTCATCTATTATAAATATGAACTCCAGCATTGTTCACAAGTCACACTGCGATGAGAGGAAACCCTGTATCAGCACTGGTTCAAAGAGGGGCTTTCTCACTATCATCTCATAATCACGATGACAGAAGGACTGCATGGGGCAGTGCATGGGCTTCTAGAAGAGCAGCAACCTTTCTTCACCAGAGTAAAGCACCTTCATCGCAGATGCAGCATTTGCAATAAAAAGAAATGAAAACTTCAAATGAGACTAAAGCGAAAAATCAAAATGAGGTGATAAGATTTCTAAAAGGAGAAAAGGAAAGGAATCGCTCATGATTATTTGTCAAACACAGCGCAGGGAATGTTATGGCATGGAAGACGTAGCCAGTGTGGAGTGTACAGGGCTGTACTTTCTGCTAAGATTCAGACAAATGCTCTAAAATTGACTGGACGCAACTCCACAGTATTCTGAAAAAGCAATCCAAGTGTTTCTCAAGGCAAAGAAATGTTCTTAGTGGCCATGTTAGTCACCTGATTTAAAGAGCATGCTTTTCAGTTACTGAAGACAAAACTGAGGGTAGAGACCCACAAACAAGCAGGATCTGAAGGCGACTGCAATAAAGGCTGAGTATTAAAAACTGTTTTATGTTTCAAATTCTGTGAGTTCATCCAGTTACTCTGGAAATGTGTCAGTGTGCATGCAATTCCTAAACAGTTATTTTAGTACTTTTATAAAATGACTTAAGTTTTAAGGATTAAGGCTGACCTGCACTTCAGTCACTCCTACTGTGCTGGTGTACAAAGGCACAACTATAACACAAATAGTGTCATTAAAACTTATGGATGCAAGTGTGAGAATGTTTGTCTATTGGTTTGATTGGTTGGTTGTTTGATTTTGGTAGCTCTGTAGTTTAGTGGTATACACACATGCCTGATGTGCAAAAGCTCCCTAGTTCAATGCTGGATACAACAGTCCTTTTGGGCTTGTTTCAGGAAGGACATCTGGAGTAAAACTCAAACATGTGGGGTTGTGGTGTCCCCCTGTGAGTAAGGGTTGCTGTTTTTGTTTTATTGAGTATTACTGTCTGACTACATTTGGTTTTATTTGAAAAGGAAAGAAAAACAACTCAAATGATACTGTATTTTATAAATAATGAGCATGTTGGGGTTATTTTAAAATGAGACACAAATTATACTTGTGAGGAGGCCTTCCTTTCATTTCCACTTTTTTCATTTTCCAAAGCCATCCATTGGTCAGGATTTGACCACTTGGCGGCTCAACTCTGGCCACCTTTAATAATCCTACATACTGAAATGTTGCTGTAAGAAATTCTGAATTATGTTAGCGAAAACTGTACTGTGCATTTTGTCTGCACTGCCTTCTGCTGTTGTGCAACATCTTCAGCCTCTGGGCCTTGGTGGTTCTGCTTCAGTCGATTTACAAGCAGCCCTGATGTGGACCTCTTTACCACACCCCTATGCCACATCGGAGGCCACCTCCACTTTACTGTAGCCCTAGAAATAATTAATACTTTGATGGTCTCTGGGCATGGCTCTATGATCTTGTTGGATGAACCACACCTGTGTGCTAGTCTGAAGGAGAAAGTCTTCGCTCATCATCACATTGGAAGTTGATACATACCTCAGGACATGAGGTTAGGGGTTAAATTAGTGTTTTTTCTAAAGTTAAGGGGGGATTAAAGATACAGTTTGGAAAATCAGCTCATTCATGCACACGAAAAAATCTTCATCACAAAAAACCTGCATGTGCTTAGTAATAAAATCTCAGTGTTTTACTCTCATAAACAGTGATTACAGTAGTTTACTTGCACTCATTGTCAAGGTGGTGTTGAGCTGATGTTGGTGTGCATTGTTAATGCTTTCTCTGCAGAAGGCATGGGTTAACAGATGGAAGCATAAGCAGACTACTGAGCAGAGAAAGTTTATGCTCATTTAGAGCTATTTTCAGCTGCTCCCTTCACCAGATGTCACCACAGCAGGTAGTTCCACATGTTTGATTTGGCAGATTTTCTTGCCAGATGCCCTTCCTGACACAGCCCCCAAGGAATTTGTGTCTCGGAGTTCTCTTACTTATGGAGGCTATGCTAATACTGAATAAAATAGATAAATGAATATAAGTCCTTAATCAGTGTAGTTTGTTTGCTTGTTTGTTTTAAATTCTGTCAACGTAATTCTGGAAAAGTATGGCAAAACAGGCTGAATGGAACATTTGGGGACCCCAAGCAGATTAACCCAGAAATCTTTTATTTTTATATTAAATTATTTTATTATAAATTATTATTTCCTATCTTATTCATAGCCTTTTCCTTTTTTGTTTTCTTTAGGTCACGAGCAGTTGTCCAAGCATTTCACTACATATCGTACTGTGTATGACTGTGTACGTGACAAATAAAATTTGAATTTGGATAAAATTTGAATTTAAATTCTATCCAGCAGGCGGCGCTAATGCACCAATAAGTCGGTTGGTAA
This sequence comes from Aulonocara stuartgranti, assembly GCF_965226115.1. NCBI lineage: Eukaryota > Metazoa > Chordata > Actinopteri > Cichliformes > Cichlidae > Aulonocara > Aulonocara stuartgranti. Next base: position 3,819,488 of record NC_138955.1, on the reverse strand, counting down.
AGCAAGAACAAAGAAGAAGAAAAAACAAGAAAGAATTCCAGTTATGTAAAGAAGAATTATTTTAATCATGTCGGTATTTACTGATGGATCTAAAAATGGAGGGAGTAGTCATGAGGGAGTGTGTGTATATACTAGTTAATCTGCTGTTCTGTGGGATTCCTTGCCGATGATGGTGTGGAAGGCAGCCTTAAGCTAAAGTTTATAAAGGTAATGAGGAAACTGTTGAAAAGTTTATGGTAAGTTGTTGGTAAGAAAGACAGCGAAGGATTTGTGGCAAAAGATATGGACACTTGAATCAAGAGGCGATACTGCTACAGCACACAGAAATCGACCAGAGTCATGACTTCAAATGGAAAATACAGAAAGGAAAAGGAAGACCTGAGAACACTGCATTAAATCAAGCCTTTATTTAACTGCTAAATATAAATAACAGAGGATCTTCGTTCCTGACACAAGAGGAGGATGGACATTGCAATGGATTTTGGGAATGCTGCAAGGACGTCTTCATAAAGACAAAGGAGTGGAAGCTTAATTCAAGAGTGAAAGGGACACTCTTGAATTAAGTGACACCTGTGGTAGTGACACCTGCTCTGATATGTAGTTTGGATACAGTGGCACCGACAAAAAGACAGGCAGCTGAGATGTCAATGTTGTCACTGGAAGCAGTGGCAGTCCTAGCCTATTTGGCGCCCTGGGCGAACACTCCCTCTGCCTCCCCTCCCCACACACACACACACACACACAGATAAAACATATTAAGGATTGTACATTAACATAAAGCTGTTGTACACACACACACACATATATATGAAGTGAGAGAGAGAGTATGCATGGTACGCAAACGGCTACCAAACAGCCATCATAATTCGTCATACAATGAGAACAGGACAAATCAACAATTGACACTGACTAATTAATATTAAAATCTGTAACATAATGTATTGTTTGGAGTTTAGTCCGTTACGGTTACTATTTTTACCATTTCTTCTTGGAGCAACTGTAATGCACATAATTTCCTTAGGGATTAATAAAGTATTCTGATTCTGATTGTTTCAGGATGTCCTGCCATTATCCAATCACACATCTGCTTACCTGTATCTTTTGCTCGTTTCTCCTCCTCTTCTTTTCTCTTTTTTCTAAACTGAGGACCTGATGGCTTTGAACTTTTCTTGTCCATCTTCCATTGGTTTTAATTTTGCACTGCAGTATGAACACCCATCCCTCAACCCAAGGATCACCACAACATGATCTAACACACCGACACCTTAGTTCACAGATTCACTTTGTCTAAGGTGTATTTCTGGGATTTCACACAACCCAGGATTCAAATCATGACTACATAACGGGCTTGGATTTACATCATTATGAATGAAATGCGCTCTATTTGGAAGCAGCCGGCCCCCCTCCCCTTTCGACGGGGTGAGACTTTAAATCATCAAACTGTAAATTTTAAATTGTTATTGATCCCTTTATCCCGAGTCCTAAAGTGTACATTTATTTTCTTACTCTTCTTATATATGTTGTTTGTTTACTTGCACTGCTGTAACTGGAGCTTCGTCGTCTCGTCTCTATATACTGGACTGTAGCGGAGATGACAATAAAGTTTACTTTGACTTCAGCAGCAAGCAGGCGCACCGAGGGCTCTCGCGCTCACTTTTCGTGTATAGAATTTCGAAAAAACATTGGTGCAAATTATAAGTCTGTATTATAATGTCTGGTGTTTTCGTGTTTGTTGGTTTGTGTTTATTTTGTTTTATTTTGCGAGTTGGTTATTAGATGCTGCTCCAGCCGGTCAGAGAATCCCCCGCCGCCCCGCCCTCTTCTCTCTGCGCCGCAAGCAGCAGGTGCACCTCACAAACGAAGGGCGCCCTTACTCCCAGCAAATGGGCGATAGAAAACCGATCGGTGCCTATGCCATTCCCAATATGCGCTGGCTGACGTCGGGGCAGCATGAGTACGAGCAATTTTTTTTTTTAACCGATGCCCGTGATGCCGTCCCGGGCAACCGCCCGTATCTAAAACCGCTACTAAACGTAGCTATCGAACTGTGCTAGCATTTTGTGCGGCTAGCTAGCTTGCCTACTTGCTAGCTAGCACGCTGGCTGACACGGCGCAGAGAAGCGTAGTTACGGACCAGCAAGCTGACGGGTAGTTTCCTGGCTGTGCGGTGACATTTATTTTATTTAGACGACGGGAACGATCTGACGCACACCTTCTTCAACCCCGACAGGGAAGGCTGGCTCTTAAAGCTCGGTATGTATGGGGCGCCTCAGAGGTGTAAAATTAACCTTCACCATGGTGGTTCATGTTAGTTGCAAACGTGTGCTGTATTTTTGTTAATAGATTAACATAAATTTGTGATAGACATCACATAGTGAGGTGCCACAAAAAACTACAAAAATGGTGCCTATGACCAACGAATGACGTTTGCCTGTTACCGCTGTCGCATGCGAGCATGCAAGAATAAATGTTAAGCACCTAGGGTAGACTGACTCGATTAAATATTTCACCAGATTCACTCCAGAATAATTAAAACCTTGGAGAAGCAAAATAATAGCAAATGTAGAGGGCTGGGGTTGATCGTGCTGAAGGTGGAAGCATGATGGTGCGAGACAGATTTGCGGGCAGCATGAGCTTCAAACACAGGGGAGACTTGGTTGTCAGGCAAGTGAGATCACAAGGAAACAAAGAGCTAGGCAAAACTAAGTTGGCCTTGGCAAAAGGTTTCAAAGGAAATTTGTGGTGCACCTGCAGCATGTCTGTTTTTGTCTTTATCCATCAGCTTGTGACCTCTCCTCTTTGTTTTGTCTACTATTCTCTTCTCATTTTATAGTAATCTCTGCATTTTCTCTCTTCATCTTCCTGCCATGGTGTTTTTTATCTCTCTTTTTTTTCCTCCCATGTTTTGGTTCCTCCCTCCCTCTCTCTGACCTCTGTTTCACTCTTCGTTCTGCTATTCCATTTTGCTCTGTGATGGCTGCGCCCTCTTTAAATCTCTGTATTAGGAGGAAGGTAACACTTTGTCTTCATTCCTCCGCTCAATTCATCACCGAGCGCCCTCGTTCTGACACTGGCTGCCATTATCTCCTTAGCACAACAGGCCCTTGAACATGCTGACCTGCTCATATAATTGTGTTGTTGTATCATAGCTGTAAATGGGAAAATAAGTGTATAAGCAATGTGATGTGATGGATTATCTTATTCGAAGTTAAGTCAGAGGTCAATGATCTGGCTCATTCTGCGTGGGGATTGGCTGTATTATTCCTCTTGTGGCTACTGAGAAGGCACAAAGGACACAGCTAAGCTCGTTCTTACGAGAGCCCTTTTCCATACCAAAAAAAGCTGTATAAGCTGGCCCAATATCAGCTGTAGCATTAGCTTCAAAACCTGCACACAACCATTGGAATCCTTTCTGCAACTTCACTGAAAGGAAGCATAAAATTATATAACAGCCATGAAAATATCAGCAAGTCACCCAAAAGGTTAGGCCAAATTACTCGTCAATAGAACGTCAATTGTTTGTAGATGCCAGGAATCATCGTGATTCATACCGATTAGCTGAACGGGTCATCTCATGCTCTCTACCTCTTCCCTGCACGGGAAGGACAATTTGTGAACTGATGACAGCTGTCTGCTGCTTTCAGAGGAAACTTGAAGTGTTCAAAGAAGACCTGCAAGGAGACTATGCACACTTCCCAACAGTGAAGGAACAGGTTCAGGGACAGAGAGATGTGTCCTCTTTTGTTGACTTTGTTGATAAGCTGATTGAAAACTTCAGCAAACGTTTTGATAGCTTCAGCTTTGGACAGCAGCTCACAATGTTCATAAAGAACCCATTTGCCATCACTGATGTCAGAGGGTTCTCAAAGGAAGTCACACAGCACTTCAAGTGGGCAAATGCTGGGCCTCTTCAAATGCAACTGATTGATCTCCAAGCAGATGTGGCCCTGAAAGAGCAGGGGATTGAGGGATAAGGGTCTGATTCGGTCTTATAATGCTGGGAAATGTTGATTAGAACCAGATGTGGAATGTGGAACAAAGCAGGTTAGCTTCCACATACACGAACAGATTCACCTTTTCAGTTTACCGTCATACGCTGTTTGTTTCTCCCTCGCAGGTGGCCGAGTGAAGACGTGGAAGAGGAGGTGGTTTATTCTGACTGACAACTGCCTCTATTACTTTGAATACACAACAGTAAGTAGGCAATTTGGTGTGTGCACGTGTGTGTGTGTCAGGACAGAATTTGACCATTTCATGGTGCACAATGGTGAAGGTGTGCTTTTCTTCTATTTGATCTCAAAAAGCTCCTAAAACAGTCAGTGATCCCCGTTGACCTCCCTCGGCTTTTATTACTGCTAATCATTTATTTAAGCTCAGTTTTTAAAACCTTAGGATGTAACTACAGCCCACACATATTTTTGAGGTCTTGTTATTTGAAACTGTAAAACTCCACGCTAGAAAACAAAAAATACTAAATGTCTTCAATATTACCAGTGATGATAAAAGTGTGAAGGTTGTTTGCAATTACGTTTTTTACAAATTCTTGTTTTTTTTTTTTTTTAATGAATCATATTCTGTCCCACCAACAAACAAGACAGCCAGCATAGCCTGTATATGAAAGATGGATAATTAAAAAAAAATAAAAATCACATTTTGGTTTTTGTCATTTTTGGGAGGATCTGGCTCAGAAACACTCATCCAGAAGCATCTTGTCAATCACATCTCATCATGCCCTGCTTTATCATCTATTTTACCATGATGGTTCCATAATTTATAGAATAACATCATATTATATCAATCATACCTGAAACATGCAACTGAGACCATAAACTCACCGGAACGGTGTTTATTGAATTCATAAATCAGGTTAGCAAATAGTTAGTTTCTGTCCAGACTACTTTTTAAAAATTGGAGGCTACATCCATCTTTTATATACAGTCTGTGACTGGGTCATGGCAGCCATGCTAGCTGCTACAGCATAAGGATAAAGGTGTCACAGGTGATGTGACAATGATCCAGGCGGATCTTTTGTCACTGTGACTTCATTTGCACATAGATATGATTATTGTCTTCATTTTATGTGGTGGTAAAATGATGTGCATGCAAATGAATAAGTGATACTGAGGACTGTTTTTCTGTCTCTTCAGGATAAAGAGCCTCGTGGATGAGCCGAGAAAACCTGTAAGAAACACCTCCTGTCCCTGCGAATAAATCCTCCTCTCATTTAAATTTAAATACCTTTGCACTGCCAAAAAAATCCAAAACACACAAACAATGTGTTCTCGGATTCTTTCATCATGTAAATCAACAGTTTCATGATTTTTCTTTAGAACTGCTTTGAGCTCTACAACCCCAACCATAAAGGTCAGGTAATCAAGGCCTGCAAAACGGAGGCGGATGGACGCGTCGTCGAGGGAAACCACGTAGTGTACAGGATATCTGCCCCCACCCCGGAGGAGAAAGAAGAGTGGATCAAATCCATCAAGTAAGAGACGCTGCGTTAGTGTGGATCCATTTACACTGAGAGGGCACTTAGCCAACGCCTGCCTGCTCCCATGTGGGACTTTCTCATGTCTGACCTTGACTGTGAGAAGCCCAAACGCGCACACACATACACGGAGCTGCGAGCTTAATCATAACTATGCTTGAGGCTTGAGTACACACACACACGCAGGCTGGTGACTAACTGACTCATTTTCTCACACTTCCATGCAGATAACACTCGGAGGTGATGTCTGCTCTGCTGGATAAGCACACTTGCCTTTGATTAGCGCGCAACAAGAAAGGGGGGGGGGGAACACACACACACCTGCTCAGACTCGGCGCACTGCTGTACACTTAAAAACATAATGACAGTTTTAATGCATTCCCATCCAAACACTTGTTAAACACAGAGAGGAGTGGAGGTGCTGCTGCAAATTGGACCCACTGGGTAACTTTCGAGCATGCTGGTTATGATCGGCTCTGTTTCAGTGCGATCAATATCAGGCGAAAAATTGTACTGCTGAATCTTCCCCGTGCCCTGATGAGATTTAAAAGCCCTTGGTGTGGAGAGATGTTTGATGAAAGTGGGGAAGGTTTAAGGGTGAGTTACTGGAATCTTATTTTGGTGAGCATGGCCTGGGGTATGGTTAAATAGACTGAAAACTGCTAATTTTCTTGGTTTAGAAAATTTCACATGGGGGGGGGGGACTGCTGGCTTGTCGTGGCTGCACATCATGAAGTCTCCTCCTGTCACTTTGGCAGTGGAATGATTACACATTAGACTCAGTGGGGCAGAGCTGTGCTGCCGCAACCACACTCCGGGGCGGCAGACTGTCCTGTGGTCAGCAGATTTCACACAAGCACGCGACTATACACAGACACACACACACACACACACACTGTCCGGCCCTGATTCAACCTGCAAGGCTGGAAACTGCTGTTGTAGAAACTGTTCTGCACTTGCACACGTCAGCCGTCATGGTGGTGGGAAAGCGGCTAATTACTCAGCGTTATTCCCATCAGCGATCTGTGACTCCGCTATAGAAGTCCAAGTTAAATACGCCGTGGTTGACGAGCAGCTGCGTTAATGGAAAAACTTGAAGTTGTAATTTTTACAATTTTATGGCAGCTCCGTATCACATGTGCGAGGTGAAAGATGCTCATTGTGACAAACCCACATGATTCGCACTTTCACCCACAGTACCACTTTGCTTCGTGACGTGTTGGAGCTTTTTTTAGCTTGTGTTGACTTTACAGCCCGCAGCTCATTTTGGTTCAGTCTCTCACCTTCACAGCACAGCAGTGCTTAATGCACGCAAAGTTAGCAACTACCTCACTGAAATATTGGAGAAGAAAAAATGCACATCAACTTAAAAGCTCATGAGCTTGCAGCATGTCTGCTCCATCCTAAAATTCTGTTACTCAATATTTGACTTCCACTGAACTAAGATACACAATTATCAGTCGCACAGATTTCTAGCTCAGCGAGTGTGTGTGAAGAACAGCGTTCAGTGTAAGTGCCAGATTTTGGTGCTGATGAACTTGTAGATGGGTGATTTATTTCAACTATACAGACAAAACAGGATGGATAGGATAGAGATATCCAGTTCAAGGTGATGGGAGGGGGTGTAGCCTTCCCCAGCTGTCATGGGGTGAGAGGCAGGGTACATCCCGGAAAAACCATCAGCCTGTCGCAGGGCTGACACAGACAGACTAGATAGAAGCAGTTTTGCTGATATTAAAAATAGGTGTTGTCGTTGTTAAATCTGTTCCTTCCTGTCCTCCACAGAGCAAGCATCATCAGGGATCCTTTCTACGACATGCTGGCCACCAGGAAGAGGAGGATAGCCAACAAGAAATGATGATGACTCCCCCTCACTTACGTCAAGTGTCAGCAGCATTTCTGTCATCAGAGGAATCCTTGTGTGTATGTGTGTGTGTTTAAGAGTCTCAAAGGCGTCCGATTCATACGTTCTCCGTCAGCCCTGCGGGACATGCAGTAAAACATATGGGACTGACGTGGATCATCCCTACTTCTGCCTGAAGATTTGTCTGCACCTCAGTTCTTGGCTGTTGGGAATTAAAGATTCAAATTCAGTCTGCTACAGGCAAAAAATATAATTAAAAAAAGAAGGTAAATTCTCACCACACTAGACGACGATGGAGAACAGCATGAGGACTTCATGTAACTGGAGATGGCCAAAGCTGTAATCATTAGTCTTTTCGTCATGCCCTAATGTGAGACTACCCCCTGCTGGACACATAAGGTGCTGCAACACATTGGGAGGATTTGAAAGCTGAATGTTCAGCTCCCAGCCACTCAGACCAACTTGTCTGGTCTCAGCGTTTTATTACCTTCACCTCCTTCGACAACTGCCAACAATATTTTGTAGATAATTCGCAACTACAGAAAGCCTCAAGCTCATCAGTCAGCTGGTCTGATTAATGTAGCCTTTAAGTGACTGTACCTGTATATGCAAACATACTCAACATGGGCTCGTACACGTCCATTTACGATATTTCCTTTTTAAAGGCAAACCAAGTCGTGTGTAACAAAGCCTGCCAGCAGTAACGCATCATATTAACTCACATAGTGAAGATCCACCTCTGCGATCGTTTCTTTTGTATTTATTTTCTCATCTTTTCACAAAAAAGCAGCCCTCCCCCCCGACTCACATTATGCATGTATAGTATATAATTTACATACTGTTTTGTTTTTTCTGTATTGTGTTCACGTAGTGTGGAAATCATAATGGCTGTAGCCTTTACCTGTTCATTTTTTTTTCTTCTCATTTTTAGTTTGACAGCTAACAAGTTTACAATAGTGGAAGAGGGTCATTGTGCAGCTTCCCCTCACACTGTTATTACTGAGGTTTAGATAGTATATGTAATATGAAAGAGAATTAGGACAAACCCTTTCAAAGTAAGATACTGGAATTTGCTGGAATACGTGTGAATGCTCTAACTGGAATCTTGAGGACCGTTTTCCCCAGACAGATCAAACCGCCCCACAAAGCCAAAACTTTCCTCACGGGCGCAGCTTTCAACTCTAAGCACGGTTTGGCGTTTGTGCAGGAAAATTCATTTGTGCCCTAGTTTAGCTCATCTAGTTTATTTTGAGATTGCTGTTTAGTCCTTTGTTCCTTAGTTGTTTATGTCATCTTCCCCTGTACTAAGTCTCCCTGGTTCATGCGTCACGTCTGCGTGGTTATGTTTAGTTCATGTCATGTCTAATCTCCATGTTTCCTGTTTTACTTTGAAAGTCTGTATTCAATGTCAGGGTATTTAGTTTCACTTCTCCTGTCGTTAGGTTCATGTGTGTCAGCTGTGCTCCCATGTGTGGCCAGTTCCCCTGATCATCCCTCATGTATATTTAGTCTCTGTGTTTCATACAGTCTGTGTCGCGTCGTCTGTGTTCCCACCCTCCATGTTTTCACAGCCAGTCTTTGTATTCATAGTTATGGTTTTCTGTGTCTTCATAGTTTATCATAGCATCAGTTTCCCAGTTTGGTTATAGTTTAGTTTTGTCTTGTCACTGCGCTTCTGCCTTGTTTGCACTCCGTATCATCAGCCACAATAAAGGCTCGCTTTTCGTTCGAACTGAGTTTTGTGTCCTCGCCTGTGTCTGCACCTGAGTCCTCCACACACTCTCCACACGGTCTGCCACAGCGGACCGTGACACATTCCCTTTGTTTCGTTCCTCTTCGAAGCAGGTGGATTTCTGTGATTGATGTTAACACGTTTTTTTCCAAGTCCTGAGTTCCACTGAGCAGCAGTTGAGATGTTTAAGCTCCAGGCTTTGTGTTCATACAAGTATATATTAATATTCTTCATCATAAATGTTCAACAGGTTTCTTTTTAGCCGATAGCTAGGAGAAATTACAGCAAATAAGCCCATTTGAGAAAACAAAAGAAAGAAAAAGAAAGGGGGATAGTTTAAATTTTAAAACACTTTATTCCTAATGAAGAAGCACCACGTCAATAAAGTTGATGTCATTCCTCTGCTGTTGTTAAAATTCGGTTGATGGATCTGAAATGACAAAGATGAGGTCTTAGTGAAGAGAAAGTATTAGTAGCTATTAGAGTCATTGTTTCAGGTCACTGGGAAATCCACTGCCGCTGATTTGGCTGTAACCTACAAAACAGGGTTTGATGGTTTAAAATTGGACTAGCTCATCAGCACCATTTAATTCAGCATTCCTGTGATTTTGGAGACTAAATATAAATACCTGGTTGTCCATTGAGATGGCCGTAACTTGAACAGTTTGCCGGTGTGGTATGATTGGAAGGTAGTAGATGGCCACCGCTGCCGTCAGCGTAGTCTGTGCAGCGACGTTTTTCCGGTGGAAAGCCATTGTCATGTTCAAAGTCTCTGTCAGAGTGGTGTCGCTTGCGGCTCTCCCTTTCCTCGCTGCTTCTGTTTCTGTGGCTCAAAGCACTGGGCTGTGCAGTTCGGGATCGCTGTCCCGATGGCTCTTCTTTTTCTTTTTCTTCTTCATTTCCGCAGCTCTGTCTGAATCTCCGTCAGAACTTCTACGGGATGACAGAGAACCAATCACATTGTTTAACAAAACCAAGATCTCAAGCTTTACGGCCAGCCTAAGACAGAAAAAGTGACCCATTATCAATAAAATGATGAAAATTCTTTCCGTTTTTAAGAAAATATTAATACTGATAGTGAGCTTTAACCCCATATTATTTTCAAAAAAAATCTAGCTTAAAACAAACAAATACATTTCCTTCTGTTTTCATTAAAGGATGGAGAGAAAGATGGCAATACGCACCCACTCTCATGGTGTCTGTCTTTATCCTTTGATTTCTTCTTTTTCTACTCTTTTTGTGTTTTTTAGTGTGGCGGGCCTCAGAGCTGTCGTCCCTGCACTGTAAAAAAATCAAACTTGCAATTGCTGAGCTTACAGTCATTTCTTTCACAATTCAACAATAAAAGCTGAGTTGCCCCATAAACTCAAATACATTAAGGGTTTCAACTAATCATTTAACGTTTTGGAGCAAAAGTTGGTCTCAGCTGAAATTTATTGCTGGCAAAATGAATGAATTCAAGTTTTACATGAGTTGAAGCTGTTGGCGCCTTTCTGTGCATCTCATATTTTTGGATACTACGGGGTCTACTTGCACTTTTGCAAGGACTGAAAGCCACCTTGCCGTCTGCTTTAACGCGAACACGAGGCTTTTTACACCAGGAGCTGGATGCGGCTAAGGTCGTTCTTCTCAACTTTCTTAAGGCAAGTAATGTTTCTTTTATTGTGTATTTATATGTGTTTACTACATCATTTAAGATTCCCCCTAGACTGTTTTACTCAATCGTGCTGCTTGAATGCCCTCGTGAGCAACTTGAATGTTTTCCATCATAAAATAGTGCTTTAAAGTTTTCGTATAAAAATCGCCATGTCACAAAACAATGAAAATCCGACAAGCATCCCTACCAAACAGGCGCGCTCATGTCTGACAAGCCTCCGCGACACCCCCTACGTGTATTTCATTAAGTGCGGCTTGTGGCCGACATACCACCGAACGAAAAACCCCCACAAAATAGGCTAGCTCGCTCATGGCTGACGACCAACGGCGGCGAACCCCCCGCCCGCCGCTTTTTATTAAAAAAAAAATAATTTCGGGGCGCACGCTGCCATGTCGTTTAATTTGTTAAAAGCATATTTAGCCAATAAAATGTGGTTTAGTTTCTGTGTAAACGTGTGGTGGAGTCCTCGCAGCCAGCGAGCTCCACCAAACACACAAACAGGAGGGAGAGGAAGATCGGAGAAGCAGCTACAGAGCACAAGCAGCAGAGCAGTAAATATGGGGGTATTTTAAATACGAAGGCAGACTAGAGTCTGCAAGAGTCATATCAAACAGACTTTAACTCTCTGGGGGCACGTCAAAATCACATGACCAATTTAAGACGATGCAGCAACTCGGTCTCTATTTCAACTTGGGTCGAAAGTGCGGACTTCAAACTATACACCAGTTTTTGAATTGTGTCGATAGGCCACGTAAAACCAGAGTTATGATTAAAAAATACACGCGATGTGTTTTTTAACAAAACAGTGGTGTTTACAGCGAGAAGAACGGAAAAAACTGCGTTTTCTACGACCGCGCTAGCAAACACTCTACTTACGAGTAAAAAAAAAAAAGCGAAACAAAAAACACCCCTTCCCTATTGGTGTTAGAGTTTACCATGTCAGCCAATCAAAAATGATATGGCAACATGTGGCACTTGGTTGTTTAGGAAGAAGGGGCCGTTTTAGGAGTGACACCCGCGACGGAAAGCGGGCGAACAAAAGAAAGAGAGCGCGAGTTTTCATATGTGAGACATTAGTGACGTTTAGCATGTTTGGAGGCTGTAGTTAGTGTGTTGTGTAGTTATTGTTTTGTATTGTGTGTCAGTTATACTGCTCAATGTCACATTTGCTTCAAAAAAAGCCATCAAAAGCAGATTCCATTGTAAACGCTGTTCCCACATGGAAAACAGGACTGATACACCTGTTGCCAGACCTGCAGGGTTTAGGCCTTTGGTGTTCTCCTGTCTTATACTGAACACAAACTATTTTATTTTTTATTTTATTTTATTTTTGGACTGGCACAAATAATTTGTGTGCCTTCTTATTTGATGCAGAACACCTGATTGTTTTGTAAATAGATTTAAATGGTTATATAAAAAACGCCTGAGGCCTTGGCTGCATTTTTAGGTAAATAGTACCATATAACTTTGTTTGCAAAACTTGTGCATGAAGTTCCCAAATTGATATAAAATTAGTTTTCAAAAAGTGTGTCCTCCTGAATGGGGATTATAAGCTAACAAGCAGCGTTGTGTGTTTGGCAGATGGCAGGTCATGACGGAGAGTTCAACTCTCATTCCACTTTTTGTTATAAATGCATTCAAAAAATGTTGTCATAAGTGTGCTACATTGGTTGTGCATCAAAATTACTTTAAAAACACTGACAAAACCATGAGCAATTATCTGGAATAACTAATTTTAACATCTTATTTTATAAGGCTGTATTTTTAGCAACAACACTTAATGTGTTTTAAAAACAAAATGGTAGGTTTATAAATGAGTCTGAGTCTTATTTGATTTCCTTGTTTTAGGTCTCAAACATAGTCCAGCATCAACGAACCATCAGTTTGGAAGGGTTACTGATATTTGTTCGCGACGACGAGACCAAACTCTTCTTAACATGTCTGGTGAGTATGCAAATCTACTCAATCTTCAGTTTTAGTTTACAGAGACTTATATGTACTGTTGTTAATTTTGCATAGGATACAGATCCAGTTGAGAGGGCAACCTGAGGTGTTACGGTGGGCATCCTCACTGTTCTGGAGGACTACGTGGGACCCAACTCGCAGTCCACAGGGGTCAACACTGCCATTGTTTTGGAAGAGAACATTATTCTTGATGATCTGCCAGACCTTCCCACTGCCTTTGCCTACCTGGCCTACTTTATGGACTCAACATGGAGTTTCCCAAAGAACTCAAGTACACATTTGTTTGCTGTATGGAAACCAGATAGAAGAGTTCACATCCTGCCATCTGATGTTTTGAATCTGTTTGTTAGTGACTATCAATCAAGATAGGTTTGATATTCTGTCTGACAATACCACACCTTTAAAATTGTAACATTTATTACAAAAATTTGACCTTTTTTTTTTTCTTTTTTCTTTTTTTTTTTTCTTTGGGAAAAGGACTTTATTTGTGGCTGAATGTTGTCAGTATGTTAAAAATGGCTCATCTCAAAACATTGTCAGTGGTGCAGTTGTGTTTGAATACAATAAAGTTATTTGAAAATCAACATTGTGTAAACATTCATTAATACAACAGGGAAACTATAAAGGATACTTTTTCTAGACTTTAGGAAATTGATTGGCAAAACAAAATGTTGCGTAAACTAAAACTAATACCTTGTGTAAACTTTAGGAAATACATTGCTTAAAACAATAAAATATGAGAAGAAAAAGCAGTTATTAATCTTGTAAACACAAAAACATTAGTTGAAGCAACTTTTCTCCTAAACTTGAAATTATAAGTGATCCATCAGAACCTAAAAACGTAAATGCAGTGGGTTGCCTTGAGTTAAGTTTCTGCAACTTTGTTTAAAAAAAAAAAAAAAAGTCTTTGCTGAGAGTCCTCTTGCGATTTTGATCCTCTTTGTCTGGAGAGGAAAGGTGAGCCCGTGGCGGGGAGCCCTTGAACTTATAAAAATAAAGACAAGATTTACCTTGTCAGGGCCTCTGTGTCCATTCACTTTGTGATGACCATTGTGGTGCCCATTTTGGCTGGATTTGAAGTCTCCATACGCTTGTCCATTTAATCCATTGCCGTGATGGTGCACTCCTGACTCCCCATTGGCGGTTTTGGGAGAATTATCAAAGACATTTCCTGTGTCTTTATTTTCATTAGGATGAGACTTGGATGAACTGCCGTTATCCAGAGTGTCACAGTTCTCTTGGTCTGATTCCTCTTGGCTAGCCGGCACCAGGAAGGACGCCCCGTTTCCTACAGGGTTCTGATCCCCATTACTGAAAGGCATGCCGCTGACTTGGTTTAGTGGACGCGGAATAAAACGAACGTCTGGTTGGATGTCTGAGGTAGACTGTGAGGAGGACAAAGAGCTGGAGGAGGAGGAGCTGCTGGCGGAGGACGGCTGGCAGTAAGAGGAGGAAGAAGCAGATGGGCGGTTCGGTTTGCTTTGCCCAATTGAAAATGAAAGCTTCTGTTGTTTGTCGCTGTCTAGAATCATTGTGGGCTGGCTTACTGAGTGGGAGATGGAAGCAGAAGAAGCTAGTCCATGGTTTGGTTTCCCCACCGTGCTGGGCTTGGAGCTTGTGGGATAGTCCCTCAGAGATCCATTAACATGAAGAGAACTCTAAAGGAACAAGAAGTCACAACAACAGGTTTTTAGAAGAGAAACACTGGGTTTAACAAAAACAACATTATCAGTACCCTCAGGTGAGGAAGTACCTTGTTCATGTGTGGTGGCAGCTGGGGACCTATGAAGCCAACACTGTTCTGATGCATGGTGGCGATGGTGCGTGGGATCACCACCGGCCGGGGAGATGACTGACCAGATATGCCAGCGTTATGGTTCAAGTGGCTGTAGTCCCCAGTTTTTTTCACATCTGTGCACCTGATGACATGGAAAGAATATTAACCATGACAAAGCATCAACATTATAACATTAGGTTATAATAATACATTTTCTACAAGAAAAGTGGGAATAAACATGTCTACATTATTAAATAATGATGGGAAAAGTTCTACTGAAGGAATAAGCCTAGAATGTTTAAAAATACCGATGTTTACTCACTTGATGTAGAAGAGGACATATGCCTGCTGGTTGAGAACGGTCCTAATGTCACTGACTGACACGGACGAGTCATTCATCTGAAACCACTGCAAATTGCTGGCCTGTGAGACAGAATGAGAGAGATGTGACACAGCAGATTCAGTTTCTGAATTGAATTTGAGCTAAAAAGAAGAATCTTATGGTTATATAGGGGTCTTTTTTTTTTCTTTCTTTCAATGCATACAAAGTATTTTTCTCTGTTTGCATTCAGTTTTCTGCTTAAATGTGTTGTTTATGGTGTGTGTTTGTTTGTACTAAGCAACAGCAGCATTCAAACAGATTCGGGCACAGCCAGTACCTTAATATAGCAGAAATAGTGTCCAGCATGACAACTCAATCCAGAGTGAACCAGCACAGCATACAGCCTGTAGAGCTGGGGCTCCCCGTGGGACTGAGACATGAAGGGCCGCAGATCCAGATGCTCCAAATACTTCACATCCTGATGACCACCACACAAAGAATTTCAAACATTACATGCAAATATCCTGTTTTATAATAAAACAAAGCATCTGTCATGTATCTTTATGACTTAAGCAGACACTATTGGCCATTTGACTTTGTGATTTTGCCTCCACTGAAGTCTGCAAAGCGTTTGAGTGAGAGGGTGAGCACATTGGCGCTGCGATGGATTGTGAATCTTTTTGAGGCAGTTACCATTTTTTTGCACCTGAAGGAAACAAACATTCATCATGGTTTGGCATCTCTTTGACTTACTTGGTGCATTTGTAAGCATTTTCGCCATCCAGCTGTTCTGGCTTGACAAACTGCTTCAGAGCTTTGGAGACATTTGGAGCAGTCTATATGAACAGAGAGAGAGAGGAAAAACCTCACACTCCATAATGCAGAGAATACATAGTAGCAACGTCACTTTGAATGTTGTCCAATTACCTTAATTTCCAGAGTGATATCCAGAAAAGGGTCAAATGTATCTGAGACAGCTTTGCAGTTTAAACGTTTAACAGAAACAGAAATCAGTGCTATGAGTATCACACAAGCTGTAAGACATAAAAAGACAAATAAAAGAAAAATAAATCAAACCTTAAAAAACAGTGACTTACCTCTGGATCTTAGGTACCCGCCAAACACTTGATGGATGAAAGAGGTTGTACGTGCTTTGTCTCTAGGGGCCACCGTACATCAGTCACATGATCACATTTAACCAATGATCGCCCTTGACGGCAGAACGCGCTGGTTACGAGCCGGGAACGAGCTCACAAAGAGCACGCGCATTTTTTGCGGTCCGGAGCTGTAGGAGAAACACAAGTTAACTCAGAGACACAGACTTACTATATTTCTTCCATACAGACTGATGCCACAAAACCAGTAAGTAGGTGTACAGCGTACACTGTAGTGTGTAGCACCCAGGAGTATTATCTTATTACTAGTATTTTAGTATTTTTAGTATTTATTTATTTATTGTCATTGTCAAGAACAATGAAATTGCGTTTGGGGCTTCCATACAACCCCAAAAAAAGAAGAAAATAATAAATACCCCTTAAAACCCAAGTGTACATATTTAACCCAGTGTGACTCCAATGCAATAAGACAATCCTTAGCAATAATGTTCGTAGAAATTCAGACAAAGACCTGAGAAACATGACAAAATACAACAATGCAACCCATTCAATATTATTGTACTGTGAGATATGATATCAGATATGATAGTTATCTATTTAAGAAAGAGGGGGGGGGGGGGGGGGCAGGAGGGGGAAGAGAATAAAGATATGATGCACCAATGCAGACCAGTTCATTGCTATTAAGAAGTTGGATATGGTTATTGTCCGTGAGAGGGGGGCAGAGAGTTCAGGAGCCTCACAGCCTGTGGATACAGGCTGTTGGCCAGTCTGGATGTTCTGGCCTGTATAGACCTGTACCTTCTCCCTGAGGGCAGCAGATGGAAAAGGTGGCGCGCAGGGTGATGTTGGTCCCGCAGGTTACCAACGTACACGTTGGTAAGCTGTCTTGTTGCAACTGACAAACGAGCGTGCTGTGTGTGCAACAGCGCGACAAACATTACCTGTCCTTTTATTAACTGCACAAGTAGTGCTGGTCATAGCTGCTGGCTACCTGTGTAAGGCTGTCATGGGTCTGTAGCTCTGTCACCGTTTTAGGGAACATATTTAGTTTTAAAGTATTTAGAACATATTTAGTTTTAAAGTAAGTTTCCGGGCTTTTCCTGCCTTTCTGGAGGGATTATATTTCACTAAAAAACGATCTAATATTCATGTCCACATAATAATTATTATAATTATAATATATTAAAAAACACACGCTGTATTTTAAAGAACATACATTAAGAAGCAGATTATATTAGATTTATATTTTAAATAAGACAAAAGTTGGATTTTACAGCAGTAAAATGATTGTATCTCTATAGTTTAAAAATGTAATAAGCTTTGCCCCTGCACAGAGTGGATAGTGAAACAAATGGAATCATCATAAATACATTATTTTATATTTATTACTCCCCCTCCTCTTTGCTTTATTATTGTAGCTCTAGTAATAAATAATAATGTAAGGATTCTGGATCAGCACCATGATGCCCATAGTATATACAGTATTCTGAAGAAGGTCTAAAATGTCACTTTGTGTGTGTGCATGTGTGTGTTTTATTTAGATGGATTTTTAAAAAAAATATTACTCATGATATAACATTGTCCAGACATGCCTGGTAAGGACATGAGGAGGAAACAGAGCTGTGTGAGGCTACTAAAGGCAGTGCTATAACATTTTTCTCTCATCATTTTATTGTAGATTAAGTGCTGGAGTTGTTAGGTGTGGATGATTAAATTATAGTTTATTGCAATAGCAAGTTGTGCCTTGTTCTCACATAGCAAGTGGAGAGTGATATATGAAAAGATGGGATGGAAGGAAGAAGAGAAGCAAAGAGTGATTCACAGGCAGAGCCTAAGCGCTGTCACCAATCTTTGCATTTAGTTATTATCTCATGACACTTGTTTAATCAGCTACCATCTCTCCTATGGACTTTTTAATGTCTACAGTCTCAGATCAACACAGCCCTGCCCTCCAGCACTATCCACAGCAACCCCTCAACAGCAACATTGTACCCATCAGGTAAAACATCGGCTACGTTTGCTTTGCCTTGTTGCCCATATTAGATTCTTGATGAATGTGTGTTGTTGTTATTCAGCCTGGCTCAATGTGCCCCTTTTTAGCTTTAAGCACCCGCCCCTTTAAACCTCTCTGCACGGCCCTGGCTCAGAGCACTGGGCTGTGCAGTTCGGGATCGCTGTCCCGATGTCTCTTCTTTTTCTTTTTCTTCTTCATTTCCGCAGCTCTGTCTGAATCTCCGTCAGAACTTCTACGGGATGACAGAGAACCAATCACATTGTTTAACAAAACCAAGATCTCAAGCTTTACGGCCAGCCTAAGACAGAAAAAGTGACCCATTATCAATAAAATGATGAAAATTCTTTCCGTTTTTAAGAAAATATTAATACTGATAGTGAGCTTTAACCCCATATTATTTTCAAAAAAAATCTAGCTTAAAACAAACAAACACATTTCCTTCTGTTTTCATTAAAGGATCGAGAGAAAGATGGCAATACTCACCCACTCTCACGGTGTCTGTCTTTATCCTTTGATTTCTTCTTTTTCTTACTCTTTTTGTGTTTTTTAGTGTGGCGGGCCTCAGAGCTGTCGTCCCTGTCTTTGCTGAGAGTCCTCTTGCGATTTTGAACCTCTTTGTCTGGAGAGGAAAGGCGAGCCCTTGAACTTGTTTGTTTCTGGTGCTGTAGAAGGTGAGAAATTTCCTTCCTTTGAGGAGTAATTTTCTCTCTCTTTGCCATTACTCTTATCCTTAATTGTCCAGGAGTCTTTACTATCCTGCAACCACCTCCGACTGCCACGAGACTCCTCTCGGTGGGAGTAACCATATCCCCTTCGCTCATGGTCAATGTCCTCTCTTGACCGGTAGCGGTAGTAATGGTTAGAGCACCTGTCGCGATCACGCTCCCGAGGGTGCTGGAAGGTTCGCTCCCGGTGACGATCGGCCTCCCATTCCCTGTAGTAACGTCCAGAAAGGGGGAAACAATCCCTGTACTGGCGGTGGTGACTGTCTTTGTAGTCCCGTCTGTACCGGTGACGATCATCGTCGCTTTCTCGTTCGTGACTCCTATCCCTGTAGTGTTTTTCTCTATCTCTGCCAGAGCTAGAGTACAGTCTTTTCCTGTCTCGGGAAGATCGTTTTTCATTGCAACTAGAACTAGGCTTGGACTGATACTGCTCCTTTAGTATTTAGTCCTTCAGTCCCTGTTGTTGCACGTTTTGCGACAACACTGCCTTTTTGTCCAGCTTCTTTCTCTGTCTGGAATATGAGCATAGGCAACACAACCAAATACTTTCATATGGCTAATGTCTGGGTTTTTTTTCATACCATCTCTGATAGGGTGTTTCGTTCTTTAAAGCAGATGTTGGGAGCTTATTCTGTATGTAAGCTGCAGTAGCAACAGCTTCTGCCCAGAATGTGTTTGGCAACTTTGCATGTGACAGCATGCTTCTAGCTGATTCCACTAGAGTTCTGTTTTTTCTCTCTGCAACACCATTTTGCTGTGGTGTGTGTGGTACAGTCATTTCATGGTGGATGCCTTGAGCTTTCAAATATTCTTGAAACTCTTTAGATGTGTATTCCCCACCATTGTCAGTTCTGAGTCTTATTACTCCCTGTCCACATTCATTTGAGAAGGTTCTTTCAAGCTCTTTGAACTTGCTCAGGACTTCTGTTTTTTCTCTTATGAAATACACTTTACAACATCTGGAGTAGTCATCAATGAAAGTCACAAAGTACTTTTTTCCTCCTACCCAGATAGCAAGGAAACATTGAAACAATGTTGAGTCAATATCAGGTGATGTCATTGAATCAACGTTGAAGTGTGACGTTGACCTAACGTCACTCTTGCACCCTTTTTTAACGTTGAAACGTCAGGTTTTGATGTTGAATCAATGTTGAAACCTGACATTGATTCAACGTTATATTTTCTAATACTGTTGACATTGAAACAATGTCAGATTCTGATATTGAAACACTGTTGAGCTATGGTGTTGATTTTCCACCTCTTTCGCACAGTTGCTTTTTATTAAAACAACAGTTAAATCATGACTGGAAATCTACCTCTCTTTATAGGTATTTTAACCAATACTAAACTACTGCATGTTTCCATCAATACTTAAACCACCTAAACACATAATTGTACTTATTCCTCAAATTGGACACCCTTTAAAAAAAAACAAAAAACCAAATGTCTCACAATGTATCATGTCAATATTAATATCCTAAAATAAGAAAGCATTGCATGTGATGTAACAGAGAAAAAACTAAACAAAAAAAGGTCAATAGGCATGTTTCGTTTGCTAAATACTTTATTAAAAGACAGTTTCCTATTTACATTTATATGTTTCACAGAAGTTTGTAATTTTTTACTCTGGGATGGGGATGCATGATGTGCGTCCTGCACCACCCAAACGATCTGGGGCGTATCGGAGCCATTTCTGCACTGCTTGTGCAAAGACAAACTCGGACATAGAGTTTGCCCCTAACTGCTGCGTCAGGCCATCTAGGACAAAAATACACACACACACACACACACACACACACACACACACACACACACACACACACACACACACACAAACAAAAAAAAGTGAATTAGAGCACATGAATAAGCTCTTGTTAACTGTCTTTAAAACAAAATAAACATGGGGTCCTCGGGCTGTACAAACTACAACCCGAGGACTAAACAAGCCAAAGACCAAAGACTCCATCTCCAGATTAACCGGACATGAAAGTCTTGTTATTAAGAAGGACAAAGTAATATAGCAAAAAAACAGTAAAACTTACCAAATATGCATTTGCAGAGCGCTGTATCTTTAAATGCCCTTTTTTGCTTTGTCTGGTCCTTGGTTTTTTTCCCTGCCCAGTTTAGTACCGAGGCCAGCTCGTTTGTAATGGCATAAGCCATTACACGGCGGACTCGCACCTCCAGTGTGGTCCCTCCAATCAAGGTAAAGCGTCTCACCTATAGACACATTTTAAGAGATGGAATTAGCGTGTCTCATGTCTTTAATGTGTATGCAAGTGCTTGTGTGTTTAATCAACAGGCCGTTGTTATGTATTTAAATCACATCTGACAGCTATTACACTTTATAGTTACAAAGTGTACATAACCTTTATATACTTACCATTGCCTTATTTGCCTCTTGTGATTGAAGAGGTGCCTCTGCATTGTTTAGCTCCTCAATGTTGTGCAAGGGCAAATCCAGAGGCAGTACCCCAGCATCTACCGATTCATTGCAGCCGGTATTGCGGATGGCTCTGACCTCCTCACGGAGTTCGTTAACAGCTCTTGTCAGATCTGACAGAAAAAGATAATTTTTTTTAAGTATTTAAGAATACAGACAACTTGTCAAAAGTTTCCTTGTGTCACACACAGATATGTACAAAGACACCAGACAGTATTTTATTACCTGGTATTGTCACTCGAGGCGCCTGGGGAAACCGTTTTTTTGTGGGCTGCTCATCCTCTGAGTCACTATGTGTGTACAGGGGATTTGGTCTAAAGAAAAAAAGTTGAAAACGGTCATAAGTAATTACAAATGTGCTT
The DNA here is from genome assembly GCF_965226115.1 of Aulonocara stuartgranti. Classification (NCBI taxonomy): domain Eukaryota; kingdom Metazoa; phylum Chordata; class Actinopteri; order Cichliformes; family Cichlidae; genus Aulonocara; species Aulonocara stuartgranti. The sequence continues at coordinate 3,798,024 of NC_138955.1, read as the reverse complement.
TTGGAATATTAATTCCTAAAGTTACAGTTTGATTTATAACAACACACACAGGAAACGGAGATGTGCAAGAAGGTACAGTATACAAGGAATTTTTGAAGTGCACAAGTGTACACGGCTTTGCATCTATAAAAAGTTTACAAGCTTCCACTTTTTGGACTATATTATGTGGTGATATTGCAGTAAGGAAGCACCACAGATATGTATAAAAGACAAGATCATAAATTCTTAGCAATCAAAGATATGTTTGTGAAATAAAAAAAGTTTTACTTGTGCTTTTTTATGACTGGTCTGAGTTTCAGCTTCGGACTGAAGGTCAGACGTATCACAGTGTTCACTTAGATATTTCTGAAGACTGCGTTCTGCTTCGTGAAATGTGTCTGGAAGTACAAACACAATGTATGGCCAGACATAAATTAGGACACGAAAAACTTGTTATTGTTACATTTATACAACACCAATCCAGATGATACCCACCATGGCTTATTAGAAGTCGGACTGGTGCATAGGTGAGCCATGTTGCACCAGGATGAACTCTCCTCTTTACTGTGGCGTGGATCCTGAATGTGTCTCACGGAGGATATGGAGGCCATGACAATTTCTCCCCATTTATCCATGAACTAGGGACTATTTCTGTACCACCAGTGCTGAACTGCACAATGCACCAGTCTTTCATTTTTATCTTTTTTTAAAATTTGGAGTCCTTTTTTGCCCTGTCTAGGATAAACAGGAAACAGATAATTACAATATATTTCATAGTCACTACAAAACTTGATCTATTGATTGAACTAAATAATAAATAATAGCTTAAAATGTATATAGGCAACAATTACAAGCAAACCCGATAAAACAAACTTTTTTTTTTTTTTTTTTTTAAACATACAACTGCGTGTGTATATGTAAGCATTTAAACACTGAAGATAATAAAATTAACAGTATTTTGTCTAAGTCTGCCATTGTAGGAATTCATGGCACCGAGACAAAAACTTGGCGCACAGTGTGGCATCAAAATAGGCGCACACCTTTGACGCTGCGTTTTCTCCGTCTTCCTTTGTCCACACGTAAATGCTAAAACGGAGTTTTCGAAAATATCCGCCCTGGCAGGCGTCTTTAAACACTTAGACCCCCGGAGAGCAGTCATTTTGGGTTTCTACCTTAGACCCCCGGAGAGCAGTCATTTTGGGTTTCTACCTTTAAAAGCCGGAGAGCAGTCAGTCAAATGCTGGAAGTGGAAGCTAAATTGGCTAGTCATTCATATGTATATTAGGTTGTTACCTAGGAATTCTGGAGGGAGGGGAGTGGGGGTGAGTGATTGAGGGGGTGGGGGAGTGGAGTGTTTCAGTTTGCCATCTTAGGGAGAAATCAACACACATGGGTGTAGGTCCTTTGTTGCTGAGATTTATTGATGAAAACAGTACAAAAAAAACCAACCATTTGTACACATATGTACAAATAATAATAAAAAGTGAGTGAGTACATTTCAACATTTTCAGCAATCACTCACAATCCTGGCACTGCCATGGTATCTGTCGTCTGCATTTACCACATGTGTATCTGTAGCAGTGAACACATCGCATAGTGGCCTGATTTTTCTTGCATTTGTGTTTGACCTGACACGTGGCTCTTTTTCCAGGGCTCGGTGTGGAGGGTTGTGTCCGAAGCAACTGTTCTTTTCTTGCCTTCTTCGCAGCTACATGAGAGCGAGCCAACTCTGTTGCAAGCGCCACCAGGAAGTCCACCCGTCTTTCCTTCGTCCCGGTGCATGCTTGATACAGCACATGTGCATTCAGTGTTGCCATGTCAATCATGTTATAAAACACGGCAACTGGCCAGCGCCGTGTTCCTCTGCGGACAGTGTACTCCCGAACCATCTGGTCCATCACATCCACGCCACACTTTGTTTTGTTGTAAAGGGTGACAGTGTTTGGCTTCCTTTTGGTAGTGTTATCAGTCTGAACCACGCTGTGCATGCTGCTAAGAATATAGACTGTCCTCTTCCGTTTGGCCGCATACGCCGTCAGCGTGGCAGCAGAGGTTGAAAACACCTAAGAAATAAGATAAATTGTTATTTCCATAGCACTTTTACACACAATGAAACACATAAACATAGAACCACAAAAGACCTGCAACATACCTGAGTGGTGAATTCATTGCGATCTGTCTGTCTAGTGGATTGAGGAATTTCCCTGCGAATCTTGTTGACTGTGCCGAGGATGGTGGTTTTCCGTCCAAGAAGTTTTTGCGCAAGTGAAAGCGATGTGAAGAAATTGTCCGTGGTAACATTTCTGCCCTTGTCTAGGAATGGTTCCATCAGCCTCATCACTACATCTTCAGACAGTCTCTCCCCACTGGGACGATTGGGGTCCTTGCCAAGATATGGGAAGACATTGCAAATGTACTTGGATTTTAGGTCGCAAGCCACCCAAAACTTGATCCCAAACTTGTCAGGTTTACTTGCAATATACTGCAGGAAACAGCACTGAGTCTTTGATGGGAAAAGCTGTTCATCAACGGTGATATGTAGACCAGGGTTGTAGCACGTGATGCAGTTGGTGACAAATGATCCCCACAAACTGGAAATTGCAGCGAACTTATCAGTCTTTGCTCGATCACTGCGGGTGGACTTGTCATCAAAGCGTAGGTGTTGCATGATGTCTTGGAAGCGGTTTCGTGCCATAGTTCCAATTATCTGTGGGTTTCCCAGGTTTGCTGACCAGCAGTCATTTACAGATGGAACCCTGGTAACCCCCCGCAAGATGACAATTGCAATAAATGCCATTAGTTCAGGGAGGTCCATGAACCAATGAACATGCTCCGTTTGCCGTGCATGTTGAATAGTCCATTCTTGAATGCTACGAAGCATGTCAAGAGTGATGAAACACAGGAAGCTCTGAAGGCGACTCGAGATACTTCTCCTGGCCTTAGCCGTTGGCTCTCCATCTGCAGCGTACGCTTCTATTGGGGTGAAAGGGAGACAGGTCCCCACCTGTTCTTCGCGCCACACTGTGCCATCTTTCGCTGTCTCAGTCCCCAAACAAGCTCTCTTTTTAGGTGGAGAAGCAGTCTCCTCATCTGCAGTGTGAACAAATTCAAATTGTGAGCAATGGGAAGGTCAAAAAAAAAAAATCACAAATGCATGCATAGATACTAATTATAATTCCAGTATCTCCTCATCTGTATCAGAATAATGTCTGAAATATCTTACTTACTACATCCATTTACTTGTTTGAAATGAAATAGGAAATGATATGAAATGTCTTCCTAAATAAAAAGAAACAACTAGAGTTAGGGTTACTAGCTAACCCTAATCCTGCTCTGCTTTTTTAGTATTTTTCACTTGTTTGAAATGAAATAGGAAATAATATGAAATGAAACCTAACCTGAAGACTGATCAGACAGCTCCGAGTCCGAATCCGGCTGAAGTTGTAGGTCTTCTCCATCCGAGTCACAAGGGTTGACTTCACTCAGGATCATTTCCAAGGCCTGCTGCATTTTCTTTCCTTGGAGAGGAGGTTCGTACACCACAGGATTCTTCAGGGCAATGAAGGATTAGGCTAAATGCAGTGAGATTATATCCACCTCAACACAAAAGGAAGTCCCACCCCCCACCCCCCACACACACACACACACACACACACACACACACACACAAAGAGGCAGTTGGCAGTTAGACATCAGCAATCATTCACACACACCCACTCCCCTCCAGAATTCTCAGGTAACGACCTAATTTACATATGACATTATGCACTCCACACTGTATATAAATGCCACTTGTTTTGCACATATTCAACTCTGTATATTTTATATATTTTATTATTATTATTATTTTATTTTATTTTTTTACTATTTAATTTGTAAAAATGTGTATACACACACACACACACACACACACACACACACACGTAGGAAAATATTTAGTATACACATCCAGAAATGCATACACTATTATATATTGTACATATATTTATTAGTTTCAGGTTGGCCATTCTTGTATTTTGCTCGTTTGTGTTGTTGTGTTTGCACATCTCTGTTGCTTGTGGGGCTCGCACACAAGAATTTCACTCGCATGTGCTGTGCCAGTGTGCCTGCACATGTGATGTGACAATAAAAAGTGATTTGATTTGATTTGATGTGAATTGATGCTAAAAGACTAGCAAAGTTCGCTTCCACTTGGCTAACAGAGGGTTAGAAAAGTCTGGGACTTCTACTGTTAAAAATCTCAGTTTTCAGTTGATGAAAACGCAGTTTACGTGTGGACAAAAGGTGCAAACGCAAGGTAGGTGAGCGTGCAGCGTAGAGTTTGAATTGAGTGCGAATCGAAGTGGGTGCTCTCCAATCATTAAAAGTAACAAAGTCATTGAACACATTTATACAGTTACTTTTACGTTTATCAATCATATATCACAGATTTACAATTTTTTGTAGTACTATGCTAAAAAGCAACTACAGAGCGAAAGTCTGGGTCAAGCGCCGAGGCGACGGCAAGAACAAAGGAACCCTCGAAGCGTTAAAGCTAGCTTTGTAAGGGAATATAACGGAAAAGTATGAAACGAAAATGTTTTCTTTGTTGATAGACTTTGTTTGCAGTGCAATTTATTTGTTGCCGGATTGTAAGATGAAAGTAGACAAAATTTCGGGCTCCCACATTTTATCCGAAACTTTACATTAACAAGTTTGTTTGTTTTTTTACTGTTATTCAAATGCAACCATGGAAATAACGACTAGAACAAAAGTCATTCATTCTTACCTTATACTAATCGTGGTGCAGGCCAGTGCAGTGCATGAACTGATGCCTTCTCCGGTCAATTCCGCTGAGAGTAAATCTAATGTCCCGCTCTACTGTACAAGACAATGGTTACCTGGAGGGACGTACCAATGTGATAGGGGTGCTGCGGAATAGTCCAAGTGGTAGCAGCTTTAATTTCCCGCTCAACCATAAATTGATGATTTTTCAACGTGATTGTTGTCACCTTGTCAACTATAAATAGATCAACAATCAACGATGACAGAACAACAGTGAATCAATGTTATTTCAATGTCAGTGTCAGGTTTCATCAGTATTTCAAATCAAATCAAATCAAATCACTTTTATTGTCACATCACATGTGCAGGCACACTGGCACAGCACATGCGAGTGAAATTCTTGTGTGCGAGCCCCACAAGCAACAGAGATGTGCAAACACAACAACACAAACGAGCAAAATACAAGAATGGCTAATCTGAAACTAATAAATATATGTACAATATATAATAGTGTATGCATTTCTGGATGTGTATACTAAATATTTTCCTACGTGTGTGTGTGTGTGTGTGTGTGTGTGTGTGTATACACATTTTTACAAATTAAATAGTAAAAAAAAATAAAATAAAATATATAAAATATACAGAGGTTTGTAGTTGGATATTGTGCAAAACAAGTGGCATTTATATACAGTATGTAGTGCATAATGTTGAAGTTCCAGTAGTGAAGCTGAGGTGTCTATGAAGTGTTCAGCAGTCTGATGGCCTGATGGAAGAAGCTGTCTCTCAGTCTGCTGGTACGGGACCGGATGCTGCAGAACCTCCTTCCTGATGGAAGCAGTCTGAACAGTTTATGGCTGGGGTGACTGGAGTCCTTGATGATCCTCCCCGCTTTCCTCAGGCAGCGCTTCCTGTAGATGTCTTGGAGGGAGGGAAGCTCACCTCCAATTATCCGTTCAGAGCACCGCACTACTCGCTGGAGAGCTTTGCAGTTGTAGGCGGTGCTGTTGCCATACCAGGTGGTGATGCATCCAGTGAGGATGCTCTCAATGGCACAGTGATAGAAGGTCCTGAGGATGCGGGGGCTCATGCCGAATCTTTTCAGTCTCCTGAGAAAGAAGAGGCGCTGCTGCGCCTTCTTCACTGTTTTGTTTGTGTGTACTGACCACGTAAGATCCTCAGCCAGATGTACTCCAAGGAACCAGAAGCTGCTCACTCTCTCCACAGCAGCGCCGTTGATGGTGATGGGGGTGTGTACTTCTCTGCACCTCCGGAAGTCCACTATCAACTCCTTTGTCTTTGCGACGTTGAGGGTGAGATGGTTGTCTTGACACCAGTGGGTCAGGGCGCTGACCTCCTCCCTGTAAGCCGTCTCATCACCGTTGGTGATAAGACCCACCACTGTAGTGTCATCCGCAAACTTCACAATGATGTTGGAGTTGCTAGTGGCTGTGCAGTCGTAGGTGTAGAGTGAGTACAGGAGAGGGCTCAGTACACACCCCTGTGGAGCACCAGTGTTCAGTGTGATGGGGGATGAGGTGATGCTGCCCAGTCTGACCACCTGGCGTCTGTCAGACAGGAAGCTAAGGATCCAGCTGCAGAGGGAGCTGCTCAGTCCTAGATCCTGCCGTTTCCTGTCCAGCTTCGAGGGAACGATGGTATTGAATGCTGAGCTGTAATCTACAAACAGCATTCTCACATACGTGTCTCTCTTCTCCAGGTGTGACAGGGCAGTATGTAGTGTCAGGGCTATGGCATCATCAGTGGATCTGTTGTGGCGGTATGCGAACTGTAGAGGGTCCAGTGAGTCTGGTAGTGCAGAGCAGATGAAGTCCCTGACCAGCTTCTCGAAGCATTTGCTCACGATGGGGGTCAGGGCTACAGGTCGCCAGTCGTTCAATGAGGAGATGGTGGAGGATTTGGGTACAGGGACGATGGTGGCCATTTTGAAGCAGGCTGGGACTACAGACAGAGAGAGGGAAAGGTTGAAGATGTGTGTGAACACTCCAGCCAGCTGAGCCGCGCATGACTTGAGGACGCGGCCGGGAATCCCGTCCGGACCAGTAGCTTTGCGCGCGTTCACCTTCCTGAAGCACTTCCGCACATCCTCCTCAGACACAGTGTGCACACTGACGTCATCCGCGGTGCGCACACTGTCCGGTCTCATGGTGTTCGCTGTGTCGAATCTAGCGTAGAATACGTTTTCAATGTTGACCTAGGCGCTGATGCCACATACTTGCTGGAACTGAAGCAGTTGACGCTCCATGACAGGTTGTGCAGTTTCCCTCAATATCCAGCTGATACAAGCCGTCAGATCTTTGTGTTCCCATTCTATGGAGAGCTCCATTCTTTCCTCTTATGTAGCAATGAGTCCTTTTGAACTTCACTGTGTTTCCCTTCTTGGCAGCAGCTCCCACTGAGAAAAGGTTCATTGATAACTTGGGAACATACAGCACATCATACATTGTGGCATCTTTTCCATTACTAACTCTGAATGACATTTTCATTGTTATGTTGCCCAGACCTAAAGCCTCAACTACTCTGCCATCACTGAGTTTTACTGTTTGTGGTTCTGAAAACTCTTGGTAGTTCTGTAGAGCTTCTTTATTCCATGTCATGTGTTTTGACACTCCTGAATCAATTAACCATTCTTCTTGTTGTGCATCACTTTTACATGACTCATTTACAACAAAAGCTCCCTCAAATGCGTCCTCTTTGTCCTTATACACCACGCTTTTAGCCTTGTGGGCCTTGTATTTCTTTTTAATGCTTGGACAATCACGCTTGATATGTCCTTCCTTCCCATATTTGTAACATCTCCATGAGTCGGAGCTGTTTGCTCCCACTGTTTTTGATCCACTCTGTTCATTTCTATGCATCTGAGATGACATCGCTGATACACTACTGGACACAGTGGTGTTGTCAGTAAGCACTCGCTTTTGTTCCTCATTTATCAAGGCTTGTTGAACAAACTGTAGTGTCAGACTGTCCATCTTTGTCTCCAAAGCAGTAACAACAGTTGCATAGCTGGGTGGCAAACTACCTAGAAGGGTGACAATTAGGGCTGGCAAAAAATACGTCGACGTAAAAAAATCTGCATCGATGCGTCGTCACTTTCAAAAAAAGACATGGCGGCAGCGAGTAGCGGAATCATGAGTGAGGCAGTTGCAGTCAACTTAAATCACTCCACTCGAACACGCAGTTCTACAGTATGGGGATATTTTAACAGAAAAGGAAGTGATTCAGTCGTTTGCCGGCTTTGTGAGGTGGAAATGGCCTATCATAAAAGCACGACGGCTATGCACCAGCACCTCAAACGACGGCATCCAGGAGCAGCTTCTGCAAAGGACAAACCACCGTAAGTTTTCAACTTTTTTACTAACACTAGTTTTTACCCGTTAATTCATCCAGACCGCCCCCCCCCCCCCACGTAGACGTACACTCACTCATAGACACAGATAAACACCCAACCTCCGTAAATGCAAAACTCATTTAAGCTGCTGAGCAGTAACATATAGCAGCTGCTGTTGTTATTGTTTTTTTTTTTGTGGCCCATGCTGGCAAAATGAGTCTGAATGCACGCAGGCTGATTATCAGAATCGGCGAAAGACAAAAATGTGAGACAGCGAATTGGCCGCAGGAGAAATGTTAACAAGGATAATGCACCACCTGCTAAACGTAGCCGTCGTGGACACTGTTACAACATTGTTAAAGTGCTTGCAAAAGCAAAATGACAATGAACTCTTGATTTGTCAAATTTAATGTGTTTCATCCTATTTGAACACTGTTTTTATACATTATGCTTCTCCAGCTTGATCTTATAAGTCAAAGTTATGCCATCTAATGACTAGAAAGCAGTGCACCAGTAAAGGTGCCATCAGCTATGGCTGTTTAAACATTATCTTTTCCAGCCATCATGATTACTGCATATCATATGTTCAACATTGGGGATTATTATTAACCTCTTACTGTTATGCTATGAAAGCACATGGCATAACAGTGTGTGTGTATCTATCTATCTAGCTCAACCAGATCCTTATCAAATTATTTTGATATTATGCTTTCCATATAATTATTTTGTAATTATTCGAATTCATCTGTGTGCTGTGTGTGATTTATGATTTCAGGAATAAACAGAAAAGTCTGGAGGACTACTGTCAGAGAAGAAGTACACCATGCACCCCCCAGGAGGTGGCTGTACTTACTGAGAGCGTCTTAGCTATGATTTTAAAAGACAAGAGACCACTTGCTGTGGGTGAGGGATTCAAAGAAATGCTGACCACTTTCCAACCAGGTTACACTCTGCCGTCTAGGCGTCATTTTACAAGCATGATGGAGAGAAAGTATGAAACTTCAGTGGAGAAACTAAGGAATGAACTAAAAAAAGCCACATCCAAAATCTCCCTTACCACTGATGCTTGGACAAGTCTGGTCACAGAGTCCTACTTAGGGGAAACTTGTCATTTCATTATTTGTTCAAAGACGCCATTGCTGCTGTTTGTATATTATTAATTTTTTGCTATGATTTCCTTTGTTATATTTGTTTTGCAAAACATTTAATTTTTTGTTAAAAACAGAAGATTGTAGTACAATGTTATTGTGGATTTTGTTTTGTGAAGGAAGAGCACTTTTTGGCAGAAAGCAAAGTGAATATTACATTTTGTTTGTTTAAAGACACCATTGTTGCTATTTATTTGAAATGTTTTGTTAACTTTTCCTTAATTTTATATATGTTTGCACATTTCATTTCTTGTTAAATGCTATCTCTATTGTATTGATTGTACGACCTCTACAACTTTATTTTGCAATTTTTTTATTTTTTATTAAAAGGTCTTCAAATGAATAGATTTGTGTTTTTCATTTATATACATAAATTAATAAATGTGAAATTGCTATACAAGTCAAATAATGGGGAAAAAATCGTTAATCGAATCGAATCGAAATCGAATCGGATTGAAAAATGAATCGTTAGATTAATCGATGCATCGAAAAATTAATCGCTAGATTCATCGATTAGGAAAATAATCGTTTTGCCCAGCCCTAGTGACAATTTGATCTTCCTCTTCAATTACAGAACCTATTGCCCCTAGCTGATCAGTAAGTTCCTTCATCCTCTTTAAATGATCATTGAGATGTTCTCCTTCCTTCATTTCACACCGGAAGTACTTCTTCAGAAATAGCTTGTTAGCAACAGTATCTCTTTCAAACTGTGCTTTTAGCATCTCCCATGCTTCTTTGGGGGTCTTACAGTTTGTTATCAAGTACAATTGGGGTGTGAATGAAGGGCCGCAGATCCAGATGCTCCAAATACTTCACATCCTGATGACCACCACACAAAGAATTTCAAACATTACATGCAAATATCCTGTTTTATAATAAAACAAAGCATCTGTCATGTATCTTTATGACTTAAGCAGACACTATTGGCCATTTGACTTTGTGATTTTGCCTCCACTGAAGTCTGCAAAGCGTTTGAGTGAGAGGGTGAGCACATTGGCGCTGCGATGGATTGTGAATCTTTTTGAGGCCGTTACCATTTTTTTGCACCTGAAGGAAACAAACATTCATCATGGTTTGGCATCTCTTTGACTTACTTGGTGCATTTGTAAGCATTTTCGCCATCCAGCTGTTCTGGCTTGACAAACTGCTTCAGAGCTTTGGAGACATTTGGAGCAGTCTATATGAACAGAGAGAGAGAGGAAAAACCTCACACTCCATAATGCAGAGAATACATAGTAGCAACGTCACTTTGAATGTTGTCCAATTACCTTAATTTCCAGAGTGATATCCAGAAAAGGGTCAAATGTATCTGAGACAGCTTTGCAGTTTAAACGTTTAACAGAAACAGAAATCAGTGCTATGAGTATCACACAAGCTGTAAGACATAAAAAGACAAATAAAAGAAAAATAAATCAAACCTTAAAAAACAGTGACTTACCTCTGGATCTTAGGTACCCGCCAAACACTTGATGGATGAAAGAGGTTGCCTGCGTTTGCCTGTCCAATCTATAATAAAAAGATAAAGCACAAAAGTTAACTAATAAGGACAGTGCAACAATTAACTGATTGACCATTTATTTTTTAGCATTTTGGAACCAGACGATCACTTTACAGTATTCAAGTAGCAGAAAAGACAATAGGAGGAATTGGAGCACGATTAATTACTTAAGAGGCCATCTGCTGCTACACGGGAAGAATTGATTTGATGAGAATTGACACTTTAGGTTCTTAAAAAAATAAATTAATTAATAAATTATTTTTAGGAGTCTAACAAGAAGCACAACACTCAGCCCAGTGCATCTGTTAAACGTGTAGTTTTGGTTAAATGTGCACATAGACTTCGAAGCTCTATAGTAACACATAGAAAAACCTGGATTTTCTGAATTTTGCTGCTGCAATAATAGCACGAATGCCATTAGGGTGAATAAGAGATGACCTGAGGGGTTGAGTGCTCCTGCTCAAACTGCTTACCCTGTTGGCTCAGAAGAAATCTATCTGATTGTTAAGTGATGACGTGACGAATCCTACTTCCGGGCCTAAAGTAGTCTGCGTTTAATATGGCTTTTGTGTTGTTAACATGTTTAATGTTTTGTATTTTCTTCTATTTGATCTCAAAAAGCTCCTAAAACAGTCAGTGATCCCCGTTGACCTCCCTCGGCTTTTATTACCGCTAATCATTTATTTAAGCTCAGTTTTTAAAACCTTAGGATGTAACTACAGCCCAGCCCATGCAGCATTATATGAATGACTAACCTCGTATTGTGGATGGATTATCTCAGTTGTTCTCCTGGCTGAAGTTTGGTCCTTTTACAGCATCCTGCCATGCGATTACATTTGTTCCTGACCACCGAGAACACTCACGTTAACTTTTATCGAGTGGAAAAAAAGTTAGCTTGTTTATATTATGCTAACATAGCTGTGTCGCTAGCGATCACGTAGCACATCATTATATACCAGCTAGCCCAACTTCAGTAACCCTACAAACGTCACTGCTGTTTAGTTTTCTGTCTTCATTTATGTTGGAAGTGATAGCAGAGCTGTACGTTTTAATTTGTTTCCAAAACCCCGCAGTCAGGACATGCTATATTGTAACTTTCTGCAGCCATTAACAAACACCAGAATAAACACCCCGAGGCTGCTTTTATTGTTGCTGGCGACTTCAACCACACCAACTTAAAGACAGTCCTCCCCAGATTCCACCAACATGTCTCCTGCCACACCAGAGGAGACAAGACTTTAGACCATGTGTATTCCAACCTGGCTGGAGCCTACAAAGCCACACCCCTCCCCCACATTGGACAATCGGACCATCTCTCCCTGTTCCTCACACCTCGGTATTCACCACTCATCCAACGTGTGAAACCTGCTGTGAGGACAATTAAAGTGTGGCCAGAGGGGACAGACGCAGTGCTCCAGGACAGATTTAAAAACACAGACTGGAATATGTTCACCCACACAGACCTGGACCAGTACGCCTCATCTGTACTGGATTACATCTCCAAAACCACAGACAGTGTCACCACCCAGAAACGGATCACCATGTACCCCAACCAGAAGCCTTGGATGAACCGGGATGTTCGTCTCCTCCTGAAGGCCCGCAACACTGCCTTTAGGTCAGGAGATGCACACGCCTACAGTACAGCCAGGGCTAATCCAAAGAAGGGCATCAAAAAAGCCAAACACCATTACAAAAAGAAGGTAGAAGAACACTTCTCCAACTCCAACCCCCGACGCATGTGGCAAGGACTCCAGACCATCACAGACTACAGGACCACCAAACCCTCCCCCGCATCCTCTGATGTCTCCTTCCTCAACGAGCTCAACAACTTTTATGCTCGTTTTGAGCGAGGGAACCCCACAACCACAACCAAAGCAGACATGACGCCAGACCACCAACCTATGACTCTCTCCCCCACCGATGTAGGAGCGGTGCTGAGCAGGATCAATGTCCACAAGGCTGCAGGCCCTGATGGCATCCCCGGGCGTGTTCTCAGAGCGTGTTCTGGGGAGCTTGCAGGAGTGCTCACAGACATATTCAATCTGTCCTTGGCCCACGCTGTGGTACCGGCCTGCTTCAAATCCACCTCCATCGTCCCGATACCCAAAAACTCCAACCCATCTTGCCTCAATGATTACCGCCCAGTAGCACTCACCCCCATCATCACTAAGTGCTTAGAGCGACTGGTCCTAGCACACTTCAAATCCTGTCTCCCCCCCACCCTGGACCCCCACCAATTCGCATACCGCCGGAACAGGAGCACAGAGGATGCAGTCTCCATCGCAATGCACTCTGTCCTCTCACACCTGGACAACAACAACACCTACGCCAGAATGCTGTTTATAGACTTCAGTTCAGCATTCAATACAATCCACCCCTCACAACTCATCAGGAAACTGACAGACCTGGGTATCAGTTCCCTCATCTGCAAATGGTTACTGGACTTCCTGACCAACCGCCCCCAACATGTCCGGCTGGATAACCGCTGCTCATCTACCATCACAATGAACACCGGTGTACCACAAGGCTGTGTGATGAGCCCTTTCCTCTACTCCCTCTTCACCCACGACTGCAGACCTGCTGGTGGTTCCAACACCATCATTAAGTTTGCAGATGACACCACGGTGATTGGCCTCATCAGTGACAACGATGAGGCCGCCTACAGGGAGGAGGTGGATCGTCTGGCTGAGTGGTGCGACAGAAACAACCTGCTGCTTAACACCGAGAAGACCAAGGAGCTCATCGTGGACTACAGGAGGAATGCTGACCCACATCCACCCATCCACATTAAGGGGACGGCTGTGGAGCGTGTGAGCAGCTTCAAGTTCCTGGGAGTCCACATCTCCGAGGATCTCACCTGGACGACCAACTGCTCCAAGCTGGTCAAGAAGGCTCACCAGCGCCTCTTCTTCTTGAGGACTCTGAGGAAGAACCACCTGTCCTCAGACATCCTGGTGAACTTCTATCGCTGCACCATCGAGAGCATCCTGACCAACTGTATAACAGTCTGGTACGGGAACTGCTCTGCCTCGGACCGGAAGGCGTTGCAGAGGGTCGTGAAAACTGCCCAGCGCATCGCCGGAGCACCACTTCCTGCCATAAAAGACATCTACAGGAAGCGGTGTCTGAAAAGGGCTGGGAAAATCATCAAAGACCCCAGTCACCCATCACATGGACTCTTCACCCTCCTGCCCTCTGGGAGGCGCCACAGGAGCCTCCGGACTAAGACCACCAGGTACCGGAACAGCTTCTTCCCCACAGCTGTCAGACTCCTGAACTCTGCCTCCTGACATCTGACCCACGTTAAACTCATGGACTGAACATACACACACCCACAATGGACAACTGTACCCTCAAACACAATAATAACATGGACTGAACCACCACTCACAACCACTAGCACTTTATATAGCCTCTGTAGAAATTATCCACATATCTCACTTATCTTAACTGCACTACTGTATAGCTCTGTAAATAATCATTCTGTACATTCGATAATCTTTAATCCTACAACTGTTTACAACTTGCATAGTTCCCATTTCTGTATAGCTGTATATCCCAGATTCTGTAAAGTTATTTATTTCATATTCTGTATAGTTTTTCATATTTATATCCTGTTCATAGCCTGTACATAGCTTGTACTCACTACAGCCTGTACATACTTATAGTTATAGAATATTCACAACATACTTCATACCGTGTACATTATAACATACCATAATAGACCCATTTCTGTAATATACTCACATATCTATATTATTGCTAATATATATTGTAATATATCTATATCACTAAAGCACTTCTGGATGGATGCAAACTGCATTTCGTTGCCCTGTACCTGTGCATGTGCAATGACAATAAAGTTGAATTCTATTCTATTCTATTTAGATAGAAGCTAGCGAGCTAACTCCCTGCTAACTTCTAACTCCGTTAAATGTCATAAATTCCGTTTTCATGGATGCCTGGATGTTAAACTCAATTGTTACACTTGGTAGAGCAGAACGCTGATCATTTTATTAAAGATGAAAGACTTTAGACAGTTTTTCAACTCTCAGTAATGCCACAGTGATCGTTTGATATATGGACCTGCAGCGGAGTTTAGGCCCAGACACGGCTAGTGACGTCAGACTGAACAACCGGATACTAGACACTAATGCTGGGCAGACACTGTGCGATTTTTTCAGTCGCGCGATTCAGCTCCTGCTCAAACTGTACGATTGACTCGCAGGGGTTAGAAGTTCATAGGTCACGATGCAGGGTCTCACACTATACGGCCTGATGCTCTGATGCGACCTGAGTGCTCACACTGTGCGTACATAAAACGAAGGTTATAATAGAAATTCTGTCGCTCGCTCTCCCTCTCTGTCTTTCACTCACACAGACACACCACCACGGATGAGCTTTCCAAAGTTCTACAAGTTGTCGCTCCGTCGCTTGTGTCCAGATCACACGCTGCACTGCCGTGCTGCGCCGTCTTTTTCGCTGACATTTGTGTTTGCGCGTGCGCAGTGTGACAAACTGCGGTGACACCCTCACGACGGTCGCGTGAGGTGTCAATCGCTTCTCGTTACCCCACGTATACTATACGACGGTCGCACGACTCAAAAATCGGCTCAAAATGGGCCAAAAATCGCACAGTGTAAGCCCAGAATAAGCCCAGCATTATGCGTTTTGGCGATCGGCCCGATTTTGGCCTTCATCGTGCGTCATGCATCGTATAGTATACGTGGGGTAACGAGAAGCGATTGACACCTCACGACGAGCGACTGAAAAAATCGCACAGTGTCTGCCCAGCATAAGTCTGGCAGCTCTCCCCCATAATCCCAGACACCTGTTTTACTACACGTTTAAGCTGCTTCTGATCTTTTCAAGCCCTGTTACCAAAACAAGCTACCACACCCACACTGGGTTGATATAATACCTCATTATTATATCAAGTTTTTTAATGAACTTGAGTGCTCCAACACTTTCTGTGCAGAGACAGAGACAAAATACTGAGTGAGTAAGGAGTGATACAATGTGAGAATCAGCGCAGGACTGCGTAACACCACTGTTGGTGAAATAACGTACATGTTTTGGAGTGCTCCCGCGTCAGCATGTAGTTTGCTAAAGGAGGGGTGTAGCTGAGACACTGCAGGGCTGAGTTGAGGAAGCAGGTGTTCCCCATGTTCTGGAGGCCTGCACCAATGCGGTGAACCTCGGCCCACTTTAGGCTGAGCTGATCTGGTGAGAACAGCACCTTCTGGGGCAAGTCAATTCCATCGCTACTGCTCATCACTGACACACAGAGCCACAATTATTACTAAAAATCTGTTTCAATACATTTTAAAAAGGACATAATTTAATGCTACCTTACTTATACAACCACACACTGGCACATGGCAAAGTCATGTCAGGACATCACAGTAATAGCTACAACTATTAACAGTTATATAATGTGATTCTGGCCACTGTGAACAACTCCTAAACAGGCTCAGGAAGAAAGACAGGACAGTTTGCCTTCTCCTTTGTTTCTGCTAAACAAGTTGGACTGCCGGTCTTTATATAAAAACAGCAATTGCATCACGAGCTGAAGTGACTGATCATGCAAAGCTGGATGCATTACATAACTGGATGAATGAATGGAGAAGGGAAGCAGCAACACAACACCCACAAAAGCAGTTGTCAAACTTGTGTGAAAGCAGAAGCAAAAAGATTAGCTGTATGTTACTAAAACCAATTCTGACAAATATGGGTAAATAATGGCTAAAAAGTGTGGTTCCATATTTGCTAAAACAGGTTGGAAAACTATTCTGTCTGACAATAAAAATCTTCAAACAGCTTAAAAAGACATTTTGAAAAAAAGCCAGGCTTTGCTCTGACCTTGGTCCTTGGGCCGGTCCACAGAGGAGGGTGTACTGTTGTACACAGCAGCTCCAGGAGTGGGGGCCAGGCAGCCTACTGGAGAGTCTGGAGAGTCACTGGGTACAGTGGGGCCCACTGCCCAGCTGCTGGAACAACTGCCGTCCATCCCCACGTCTCCACTGGTGAAGGAGGATCGGTTACATCCGGCTGACTCGTGGTCAGACTTTTCTGAAGATCTGTCAACTATGGTCATTGTTCATAGCTGCATTAGGAACAAAGACACATACGTTTATGAACTGAAAACAAAAAACAAACAAAAACAAAACAAAGTCGTTGCTAGGTTTGAATTTTCTCATTGTTAATTTGGAAAAAGGGAAAGGGAAAGAAAACTTAAATACTACATCAATTCTACACTGGTTAGGTAGCAGTACAGTGAGTTTGGACAACAACAACTAAATACAAAAGCCACATTAACAGATTATACCCAATTTCGCTGTGCAAGAAACTGCACAATGACAATAAAAAGCTCTAAGTCTCTTATAGCTTATAGTTAAATAACGCTATATTAAACATTGCCCTCATACCATCGACTAAACTTTCAGCAAACAAGTATCTGAAATTGTGTTAGATTGGATGATTTGTTTACATTCAAAAACAGACTAGCATAAGTGAGGACCAAATATTTGTTTTTATTTGAATCATCTTGTCAGATTCCTTTTAAATAACAAACACCAGGAGACAAGAGTAACTTTCGACATCTAATTTAACTCTGTCCAACTAACAAGCTTAAAATATCGACAAAAATTAGTGTTTAGAAAACTCAAGAGGGGAAATGCCAGATAACCCACTCGACCGAGGAAATTTCCAAGTCGGAAGCACGTTTACAACAGAATAGTGATGGGTCGTTCGCGAACGAAATGGCTCTTAGAGCCGACTCTTTGACGTGAACGACGCGAGCCGGCTCCTTATCGCGAGCCGTCACGTGGTTTTTTTTTTTTTTTCTCTCAGCCTCTCTCTCGCACTTTTTTTCCGCTTCACTCTGCACGCGAGCCTTGTGCTTTACGCTGGGCAGAGGGGGGAGGGGCGGTAGTTACACTCAGTAGCACAGGAACAGAGCCAGAGAGAGAGAAAGAGAGGCAGGGACAACAACATTAGAAAGGTATAGTAATCATCCACAACTATTTTCGGTTGCAGATGATAAAGGATTGAGAAAGTTTATTCATGCAGGTCCATATGACAGAGAATGTGCATGTTCTTTTAGTTTTCATATTATAATTTATATTTAATTGTGTTGTGGTTTGCAGTGTTTTGTGTTCTTTTCACTTTAAATTTGTGAAAGGAAAAAGCTGAAAATTTAAATAGTTAAAACTTGAAATGTGAATAGTTGATTTTTATATTATATGATTTATTTATTACATTTTATGTGGAGTGAATAAATAAAAGTATATTTACGGTGGCCCCTAGAGACAAAGCACATACAAACTTCAAATCACGTACGAACTCTGAAGCATGTACAAACTCCAAAACATGTAAAAACACGTACAAACTCCAAAACACGTAAAAACACGTACAAACTCCGAAGCACGTAAAAACTCAGAAGCATATAAAAACTCAGAAGCACATAAAAACTCAAAACACGTACAAAAGACAACAGAAGTGCTCCAGGATGCTGGGCGCAGTGTTGAGCCTTTGTTATCTTGTGGCTACACAAGCCAGCAAGTACCAACGACCGGATTTGGTGTGTCGTAGTAACAGGTAAATGAACTTTTTTTTAAATTATTTGAATATATATATGAGTGCCTGTGTATAAATACACAAACAATACACACATGCTTTCAATTGTGTAATTTAAGTGATCTAGTAGCTCTGCTTTGGAAGTTCAGTTCATGCTAGAAATGTGTTTTGGAGTTTGTACGTGTTTTGTCTCTAGGGGCCACCGCATATATTTATATATAAACATATATAAATAAAACCACTTGTTTTTATGTTAGTAATTCCTTTTGTGCATAATTTTATATTATTGTTAATAATAAATTAATTAAAGCAACAAAACAACCTGAAGAGCCGGTTCGGAGCCGAAAGAGCCGGTTCTTTTTAGTGAGTCGAACCGAAAGAGCCGGATCTCTAAAAAGAGCCGGAAATCCCATCACTACAACAGAAGCAGCTGTTCCCTCCCACCTGCTCTTACAGAGTGGCTCACATTGGCTAAATGACGGCTGCTAGGCCTTTAACACGCAGCGTCGCAAAACCTCAAGAAAACACACAAAAAACCCTGATCATATCAGACGGAGAGCAAGTTGAGAGCTTACCAGTCTTGTCGAATTCCGAGATGTAATGACGTGCACTTAAAGAAGATGCAAAAACCATCGAAACGCCAAACGCAACGTAGCCAGTGGTTTGGCGCCCCCCCACACACACACACAGACACACAGACACACAGATAAAACATAAGGATTGTACATTAACACAAAGCTGTTGTACAGCCCGTATCTAAATGCAATATTGCCGTGCAAAATATCACAATACTATGCTGGAAACAATAAATGAAAAGCTGAAAGATGCGTTTTTGTGTTAACTAATTATTGTTAAAAGGAAATATCACAGTGATTTAGTGGCCATTAAATTTGCAAATTAATGATGATTCATTTCAGAAATTGTGAGTTTCCTCCCCTACAGTTTGTAAGTTATAGGTATCGTTATCGATGGTCCTGTATTTACTGGATATCTGATCGATACCAAAATTTGCAGTATCGCACTAGAAGAAGACGAAGTGGAAGATATGATGTGGTTTTATTTTTCACCGGTTCAGGGGGCGGCGGGGTACTTAAGCGCACTCCTGTGCCTGCGCGACCCTTCAGGTAAGAAGAACGACAGCGTGGACTACTTTTGTAGGACTAGGAAATATTGGCGGAGTGAGACCTCTTCCCTTTTATCTGCTACAAGACAGCCAGGCAGGAGACCTCAGACGTTCATCCGTGGTCTAACCTTCATCCTTGTTATTTTGCAAGCAGCACCATGTTTGCTGTCAGAAATGCACTTCGCCTCGGCTCCAGGTTATTCATCCCTGCGGTGACAAGAAGAGGCTGTGCCGGAGCTGCCATCCCCATAGACGACGTAGTGAACGGACTCACAGAGGAGCAGATACAGGTTAGCCACACTAGCTAGCTAATGCTAGCAAAACAAAGTGCACACTTGTGTCTGTGCGTGTCAACCGCAGGCATTAAAAAAATCACATACTCTCAGAGACCAACATTTTTAGTGTGTTGTATAGTTTTGTGAATTTTAAGGGCAATAAAAGAAGACAGTTTTGCGAGGACACCGTCCCCCGTTACGTGATGACATAAGTTAGCTAACAGCTACAAATTAAATGAAAAAAATCAAAAGCTACCGACTAATACTCGATTAATTTATCTAATTACATTTATCTAATTAGAAAATGGTCTATTTAACTAATTTTACTAGTTACATTATTAAACAATTTTATTAAATTTCCACGTATGACTTTACAAAGTAGGTTGTGGTAATAAATGGTAGTAATGGAGTGACTGATGCCGACATTGGTTTACAGTCGATATTAAATCAAATCAAAGGTGACTGCAGGCCGGGTATATTTTTGCGCAAAGTGAAGGAGACTGGACCCGAGGCTGCAAGGAGAGCAGGGGGTGGGTGGGGTTCATATACAGGATTTGATTGGATGGAAGGAGTTGTCTCAGATCCCAGACCTTTTATAAAGTCAAATATACATGCAATGCCAGTTAAAACATTTCAGTATGATTGGGCAAACAACACGTCCACCTGTAAATCAAACAACACACTTACCTCCATCTCCAGGCAGGTGAAAAGCTTTCTCAAGCCGTCACTTTATGATCTTCATCCTCCCAGCACAGTCATTACAGGTATGGTTTTTGCTAAGTAATTGTTTTACGTCCTTTCCACAGCTGAGGCAAACAGTTCGCAAATTCTTTGTAGAAAAACTTGCACCTCATGCCGACGAGATCGATAAGAAGAACGAGTTCCCAGGAATGCGGGTGAGTTGAAATGCACAAGTGACAAAATTCAGAAAGTTGTAGCTGATGTACCAAGTAGTAATGGAACTTGGGGACAGTACTTCTAGGTGGTAAAAGAAAACAACACATTGTTGATACATCTGTTGACATTCCTTACTTGCTGTATCCTGCACCACCACTTCTGAGTATCGTAAGCAATCCAGTGAGCTCAGCTGGCTTTTCTAAAGGAATCGGCATTGCTTTTTGAGCACGGGGCGATCGTGGCTCAAGAGTTGGGAGTTCGCCTTGTAATCGGAAGGTTGCCGGTTCGAGCCCCGGCTTGGACAGTCTTGGTCGTTGTGTCCTTGGGCAAGACACTTCACCCGTTGCCTACTGGTGGTGGTCAGAGGGCCCGGTGGCGCCAGTGTCCGGCAGCCTCGCCTCTGTCAGTGCGCCCCAGGGTGGCTGTGGCTACAATGTAGCTGCCATCACCAGTGTGTGAATGTGTGCGTGAATGGGTGGATGACTGGATATGTAAAGCGCTTTGGGGTCCTTAGGGACTAGTAAAGCGCTATATAAATACAGGCCATTTACCATTTAAAAAAGCACTTTTATATCTAATCATATCGGAAAATGTGGTTGTCAAAAGCTTACTGTACTTTCAACGATTTCTTTAAGCTGTTCTTTTTCTAGGGTGGAGCGATTGTAAAGCATACATCTTTAATAACTTTAAAAAACAAGAATTTGGCTCACAAGTTTGAATTTATTTTGGATTTTCTCTAATCCACACAGGCTCAAAAGTACATGTATAGGCTCAAATATATACATAAACCACTGCTAAAACTTGGTTTGGAGCAGGGGCTTCTTTTCAGGGGATTCCAGTTCAGGCTTGAGCTTTGGTGGTTTCTGGGTTGTTCCTGAACCTCCTAACTAGTTTCCTCTCATCTTGGGTGACAGTTTGGGTCTTCTTCCAGAACTTGGCAAAGTTGTGACACATCCAATTTACTTCTACCTGCATGCAACTGTGTGAACTGACGAATCTGCAATTACTTACAAGTCATTTCTGAGCATTGGTCAAGCCAATGAGTGGAGAATCAAACAAATCCTCTTTGTGCTGCCACAGGAAAACAACCACTTGTATTTTTTAAGTCTCTAAAGATGCTGTACAAGCATTCCTGGAAAGAGAACAGTTCAAAGAAATCATTAAAAGACCAAATTTGTCGTGACGTTCATGCCCATGATGACTGTATGTAAACATCTGACCACAGCTGCATGACACCAATATATGTATATATAGCTAATATCGGCTGTTACTATTGGTTGAGCTCTAGTAGATATGCATGTTCAACTGTACCTCCAGTGTATTGTTTCTACTAACTTTCTGCTTTCCCTCTTAAACAGGATTTTTGGATAGAAATGGGGACGATGGGACTTCTTGGCGTCACTGCTCCAGGTGTGACAGCTGTGATTTTTATGTAGCAGGCAGTTCATACAGTTACAGTTATGTCTAACACATATTTTATGGTTCATATCAAGGCATAAAGGTTTCTATTTTTTTTTTTTTTTTTAGCTGTTATTAGGCGAGTTTACACTCAGCTCACACTGTATATCCCTTTCAGTGGAATGTGGAGGCACAGGATTGGGCTATCTAGATCATATAATTGTGATGGAGGAGCTGTCACGAGTGTCAGCAGCCGTCGGTCTCAGTTATGGCGCCCACTCTAACCTTTGCGTTAACCAGCTGGTACGCCACGCCAATGAAAAGCAGAAGGAGAAGTATATGACGAAGGTCAGGATCAAACAATTCATGTTTAAATATTATCGAAAAACATTGAACGTAATGAGCTTGTTTACTTATTTCATTAATCGTGTTATTTCCTTTGCCAGTTACTGACAGGAGAACATGTTGGAGCCCTGGCAATGAGTGAGCCCAATGCTGGCTCTGATGTTGTGTCAATGAAACTCAGAGCAAAGAAAGAAGGTAAGACGCCCAAACTGTGACTCACTTCTCTGTGGTAATGATAAATGTTCAGCTTAATCATACATCCAGTATGTGGAGCACATAAATAAGATCTGCTATTAGCTTTCTTGGTCTTACAGATCTGTGTGTTTGTTTTGTTTGTTTTTTGTACTCTTGGTCCGCTTTGCCAGTGTCACGTAGCTTTATTTGTGTGTTTATTGAGTGCTATTAATATCAAGGACTTTACAAGAAGAAGGATTAATTATTCTATTATTTTGTTCACCTCAAAATCATTAATATCTGAATGCATTATTACATAAGAACATCTTCTGAAAGCTATTATCATGGTATGTTAATAGATATGTGTTGGACACTCTCTTGATGGGGGGGGGGAGAGAGTTTTCAGGGCTTTATTAGCTCAGGGTTTGACAGAAATGCTATTGGCATTTACCACACTGAAAATGTACAAATGAGTCAGACTCAGCAAGGTGTCGTGTGTGTGCTGCATGGCCAGATTGTGAGTATGAGCTGCTTATAGAGGCATAAAATTTGACTGTGTTGTTTATCTGAAAACATTATTTTGATAGTTAATAAGATGTGACAGCAGCAACAAAAAGTCGGGCTTTTTTAAAATGGAGTTTGTGAGGTTATAGACTGTATTATGTAAGTATTGAAGTTAAAAGCTTTTTTTTTTTTTGCGTATGTCATAAACAAGTTATGAATAGAACTATTTGAGCTGCTGTTTTCGTAGCCTTGTTAGCACCATCAGCTCACAGGAAGACAGTTTTGTACCTGCATCAGATTTCTACCTGGTACTTCCTGCCACAGTGCTTGTTAGTTTAGCTGCTGATTCTAAATTGGCAATAGGTGAATGTGTTGTTCAGTTTCACTGATTCAGCCTCCTGATGGAGTGATAACCTGTACAGATTGCACCCCACTGCTTGCTCAGGGACTGCTGGGGTGGGTTCAAGCTGTGGTGAAGAACATGGATGAATTACTTTTGCTGCCTGGTGCGACATTCGGGGATGGGGAGAAAATTTTCACTGCTGTGAAGCAAAGTTCTCACATGTCTTTGATAGGTTTGTCTCCTTGCAGTGGATGCAGGCAGTGTTTTTTTTGTTTTTTTTTTTTTTATACATAGACTGTATATAAAAGATCAACATAGCTACCATGAGGTCACTCATTGGTGAAGTGATGAGGCAGTGGTGGATCTGATCAAGACCCTGAGGGAAACATGCACACTAACCCTCATCCTAAAGCATACCCTGTGTTATCTTCCTTCTGGACACAAATGGGGAAGATTATTTGTAAAATGTATCGTATTTTATTCATTAAGACTTGAAACTACAAACTAAGAGCATAAACTCATTATAAAACATTGATAATGAAGTCATGGATCAAGGGAGCCGAAGCACTGTACTCCAATGGGCCTCTGTACAGTCAAAGTCGCTGTCTGCTTGCCATTTGAAATAATGCAGGTTTGAGGCACTTCACTTTTCAAACTCAAATGCCATGTCCATCTTTTATATACAGTCTATTGTGTATATTTAGCTGAATGACGAGCAGTTTTTCCACTTCAAACTTCAACATAAATAGAAATATTAGAGGTTGTGTGCATAAAAGTTTTAGGACTGTCCATGAAGAGCTTGGCATAAGCCAAAGGCATCAACAAGACCAAAATGCCAAGCACCTATACTGCCCAAGGCCGGTGAAAACAAATGCAAATATATACAAACATGAATTCCAGCAGGAAAATGTGATGCCTTAACAGCAAAAAGATGTGAAGAGACAGATAGTATCTACTGGCAGGCCTAAGAGAACCAAAATAGTATCAGTGCCTTTTGTTTTTTTTAATTTTTTAAATTTTTTTTATGACAATATCAAATGTCAAATCCTCAAAATTACCAGCTGCACAGCTCTCTAGTGCTTCCACACATGCGCCACTTGGTGAAAGAATCATTGCCATCAGGTGTAAGCCATGAGGTTTGGAGGCAGCATTCATGCTTTGTAAGTACTGCCTTTCAAGCTGTGGGTGATTGTCAGTATTTTGACAAAGCCCAGAGAGAATTTTTAAGTTGTTGGAAAATGCAGTGCCCTGAAATTGTTATATTACAAAGTAACTACTATATGAACATAATCTTTTCACAGGAGACTATTACGTTCTGAATGGAAACAAGTTCTGGATCACGAATGGCCCGGATGCCGATGTGCTTATTGTGTATGCCAAAACGGATCCCGAGGCCTATCAAAAAGGCATCACAGCTTTCATTGTCGAAAAGGTAAATTCAGTAAAAGAAGGTGTACTAATAATAAACAAGTGTCTTTATTTGTGCATTTATATATACGCTTTGTGTAGGGAACACCGGGATTCTCGACCGCACAGAAGCTCGACAAACTCGGCATGAGAGGCTCAAGCACCTGTGAGCTCATCTTTGAAGACTGCAAAATCCCAGGTGTGCCTCACTATGCATTGTTACTTTATGTCATCCTAATGCAAACTGATTGTCTTTTATCAGCGTGGAATTTATTTTGTTTTCGTTTCTCCTGTCTTTTATAGCGGAGAACATCCTGGGTCCATTAAACAAAGGCGTGTATGTGATGATGAGCGGCTTAGATCTGGAGCGACTGGTGCTTGCATCTGGACCTATTGGGTAAGGTTCACCAGAAGAGGTTGGCTGGTTGGTTTACACTGATGTCAAGTTATATCTAATCACATATACATGTTGATTTAATTAGAAATGACCAAGTATTTTAGTACATAAATGCTGTATCCAGTGATTCTGTGAGTGTGTGCTTCAGCTTTGAAAGTTACTGGACTTGGTGTGCGAGAAGTTGGTTTATGTGTTGTTCATTAGCATGCTGAGCCTGGACTGACACAGCCATTTTCCACTATTACCTGCTCAGGTTGGCTCAGCTCCACTTGGTTTTTAGGGTTTTCCATTAAGTGGTAGCACCTGGTACTAGCCACCTTTTTAGTACCCACTTGGCTGAGATTCCAAGTGATCTGAGGCAATCCAAAAATGTGACTTCAACTGACTGCATGCCACCGATTGGCTAGTCAGTGGCATCACGTGATGCGGCCGTTTTTAAAGCCCAGTAAGAAAGAAAATGGCTGCACAAAACGCAACACTGTGGCCCGCGAGTTGGACGAAAAGCTATACACCGAGCAGCAGGTATATACCGCTGCCTCAACGCCCTCCTTTGTTGTGGTGTTCATGTCGCACACATGACGTCACCGGACTTTTGCCCGTGTTGCCGTAACGACTCCATGCACATTAGGTGTTTGCCCATGCTGACTTTGATGAAGTGATATTTTGTGCCGTTTCAAAGCTGAAATCTCACGTCTCTGTATAGTGGTTAATTTAAGTTCATTTGATTTGCAGTATTTGATTGGCTAATGCAGGAACTCCTTTTATATCATGGGCCACATACAGCTCACCTTAATCTTAAGTGGCCCAGACCAATGAAACTACATGATAAACATGTACAATTACAGAAAAGTTCTGGTAGTTCATTGGCCAGACTGTCCTGTAATTTAAATTTAGTTAAACATGTTTAACATATATTTTTTGAATGTTGTCCTATAACCTTAGAGATGTGACACATTTCATTTAATGTGACATCCTCATATTGTGTTTCAGCATCATGCAGGCGGTTCTGGATGCTGCTATTCCCTATCTGCATGTCAGAGAGGCTTTCGGACAGAAGATCGGACACTTTCAGGTTTTGCCTTCATTTTTCACTTTCCTCAGAGAATAAAAATTCAAATATTTTGACGGCCATTGTGTTTAATGATTTGTTTAATTCACGTTTACTCAAGTCAGACTGACCTGATGTTCATCTGTTTGACAGCTGATGCAAGGGAAGATGGCTGACATGTACACCAGGCTGAGCGCCTGTCGGCAGTATTTGTACAGTGTTGCACGTGCTTGTGACAGAGGACACTTCAGCGCAAAGGTGAGAAGATTTGTAATCACGTCTGCTTCTGCAGCACTCAGTCAGTCACTTTAGCCAAGAAGTTTCCTAAATTCATATCCTGTATAATGGCCCCTTTTAAGCATTAAATAAGAATTTTATAGAAAATGTTGTAATATATAATCTTTTGTTGGATCCTAAAGGTTCTCATTTTCAAGTCTGCATCCAGTTACTTGTTTTTTTTCTTTCCGTAGAGACTTTCTTGTCTAACTCAGTGACTGTGATGCTTTGTGTGTTTGCAGGATTGTGCTGGAGTGATCCTGTATTGTGCTGAGAATGCCACTCAGGTTGCTTTGGATGGGATTCAATGTTTGGGTGAGTGCCAAGAATCAGAGCTGAAATGAAATGAGAGTAGATTCTTAAACTGAGGAAATTGTCATGATTTAATCAATGTACAATGTACAAACAACATATTTCAGGTTGCAACCAACACACAGCTGTTAGGAAGGTCTAGTTAACAGAAAGAAAGTTCATAGTAAAATGAGGGATTTCCCCTAAAGCCAGTTTCACACGTAGACTATAGCTGAGCTTTTCTCGGCTTCACCCAGCAAAACTGCACAAAACAAAGATGTCTGTAGCAGTCAGATTATTCATTAAATGAGTGTAACCTTGTTAGTTTACTTGAAAAAGAGTCGAGTGTAGGTCACATGTCTGACTTCTTGCAAATTATTTGCAGACCCTGTTAAACCAGCTGGAGGATTTCTAGTACTGAGAATGTGCCTGAAACACATATTTTTCCTGTTGTGAGAGGGCAGCACTGTGATCTGTTACCAGCTTAGTTGGCCCGACAATTTGTGGAGTTCATGTGTAAAAACCTCTTACTAATTAGTTGATGTGATAACCCCTTATCCATTACACTGATTCTTTCCTAATAAACCGCAACAACAGTCTGACTTGTTTTAATCCGTTCTGCTCTGACAGTCACTGGCTGCTGGAGCTGACGTAGATCTATAGAATTTATTTGCTGAGGTGCCTATATGAAGTCACTTTTTCATTCATTTTGTTTTGGAGACATAGATATCTGATATTCCAACATGGTTTTTGTTGATTAACAGATGGCCACCCTTGAGCTCTGTTACTACTCGGTAACTTTGCACTAACATCTTTATGTCCTTTGTCAGGTGGCAATGGCTACATCAATGACTACCCACTGGGGCGATTTCTGCGTGACGCAAAGCTGTATGAAATTGGTGCCGGGACAAGTGAAGTTCGCAGACTCATCATTGGACGAGCCTTCAACTCCTTGTTCAAATAAAGCTGAGGGGGTGATCACCAAAAGACTGCGAGTGGTTTGCTGTGGATGATAAAAGTTATTCACACACACAAGGCCTTACTCTACAAAAGAACTTGTCACCAAGGATTTTGATTAGTTTCAGTCAAAACAGATCATTATGAAATTGTGATATTAGAACTCGACATAATGAAAAGCAATTTTAACTACATTAAGTGGCCTTTATGTGACTTTTTTTAGCTACAGTACAAAAATGTTCGTATTCTCCAACCAGGTAGCAAGAAGTTGCTGTGAAATCTGTTGATAAAGGCCCAATCATTTTGGTGATTGGTCACTGAAATGTGTATTCCTTGTGTGGTTGCTGGAGGTTACTGGCAGTCGCTGGTCACAGAGAGGTATACACTAAAAACCCTTCAGCCAACATGTTTCAAATTGTGCAACTTTTACACTCACTGGCTGCATTGAAGAACCGTGTATCATATAGGGGCTCAGTGTTACCTCACTTATTATCACTACAGTTTAAAAAAACAAGTCTGATGACGTTGCCGCCATCATTGTCTGAATTTTCTTGATTTGTAAGTGTGAAATCGAATCTAACTGTAGTTCAGATCTTCAGAAACATGATTTCAAAGCAAACTGAAATATGTGAAAAGGGCAAATGTCTGTCAGCGCTCTGCTAGCATTTGTTTCTTTTTGGGAGCATATGTCACTGTTTGTATACAATAAAAATCAGTCTGTAGAAATCTCTCAGATTTGTCTTCCTTTCTGCAAAGAATTATGTAGTTGTACATTGTGAACGTGTATGAAATGAAATCTTATAAAATAAAAATTGTAATTTTCTATTTCTGTCTGTGTTTATTGCACACATTTATGAAAGATTTGTAATCCACGTTCCATGAACTTTTTTTCTCCTTGCGTTTTGCACTGATTGAGAATTACAGCTGCTGTGAATTATGAGATTAGTCAGGTTTATATGGGTGGGAGAAATATTGCAGGGAAAATAAATCTGCTGTCGAGCTCCATACCTCAATCCATGAAGCCCGGATAAATTTGGTTTAATTCCATTTTATTTCAATTTTTCGGGAGAATTATTGTGATATATCTCCTGTGACACTGGAACAGCATCCTGTCTGTAAAATGCAAAACCTCCAGTTTGCACTGCATAACCTGTGATATGTGTTTAAACCCCCTGTCCTACATGTTAGAGTAGCCTTAAAACAACCAAGATGAATATTGGTTTAGGGATGATTTACATGCCCTAAATTAAAATATAAGTTATAAAAGTCAAATTCATAATCGAGGCTATCAAATGTTAAACTATGAGGACAACGTGTTAGCATAGTTTTGCATTTTTTTTACATTTTAATAGTTTGAGGGGGAACTCGTTTATTACAGCCTATTATATCTGAACACATGAGGTACTCCTGACAGTCACTTTGTTGAAGTTAAATGTGTAATTATACATCTGAACTTTAGAAGCATATAAAACAGCAATAAAAAAATGAACCTCTATTTCCGGGTCATCTTACTAAATCTTTAATGATTTCTCTGTGATCCCTGTGGCTTTACAATCCCTCTCAGTAACTTGTGGCTGAAACTTCTCCATCACCTGTTAACATGATATCATATCTGCCGTGTATGAGTCAGGTTGACTAATGTGCAGAAGATAGGGAGGTTGGATTTATTTCTGTGAACTAGAAGAGCATTTGTGCATTGTTTGTATCTTGGAATAAAAAAGAGGTCTGGTAAAAGCATGTCTCTATAGTTCCTCTGTATCCACTGAACACAGGGAAAAGCCAAAGAGGAGCCAGTAGCTCGAGCTATAATTGAAGGGAATTAAACATGGATGGGAGCTGCGTTACTGGGTGGATTTTCACCCATTTCCAGAGAGAGAGAGAGAGACATATTTGGATTCAACAAGGTGCAAACATGAACAGTACTTATGAAGACTGTGACATTTAAACTGTGCTCAAGGGTGCTAGGGGGCTCAAGGTATCCCAAGAAAGGATCTCCCACACTCCACATTGATATTGAGTTCTGACCATCTGAATATCACAGCAGAAATAAACTACATGTGGTCTTGAGCTACTCCTCATTGCCTTGTAATTCTGTAGAAAATATGAGACTTAATGGAAACATAAATGGAAATACAGTATTTATGGGAAAAATCACTTGTACAATTGAGGCCATTTCTGACAAGGCTTTGGAGAAAATTAGATGCTTCAGCTCATGGTTGAATGCATCTCTGAGGTGCTGTGCCTTTTTAATACTATATAAGCACAAATGATGCATTTTTATGACAAGCTGTTGCTAATAACGTGCCTAAAGCAGGGGTGTCCAACTCCAGGCCTCAAGGGCCGGGAACATCAAGACATGTTGAGGAGGTGATTTAGCCATTTAAATTAGCTGTGTTGGATCAAGGACACATCTAAAACCTGCAGGACACCGGCCCTTGAGGCCTGAGTTGGACACCCCTGGCCTAAAGATACAATTTAAAATGGATTCTTTTCCAAGTTGTCGTCTGTCTGTAAACGTGACATTTTTTTATGGTTAAGTGAATCATAGTTAAAGTAGATCAAAAGCATTCCTCTGAAAATGGTCAGGTACAAGGACTGGACTGAAAATGAGTAAAAGCAGCCAATGTCTGAGGAAAAACTTTAAAAGATCTTCAGAAAACCTGGAGAACTATTGCTCCAGACATTTTGCCTCAAGACTTTTGTGCGGTACTGTACCCGGACCAGCCCATCTGGCACCAACAACAATGCCAAAGTTCCTTAAACTACGTTTCTTCCTAGTTCGGATGCTTGGTTTGTAATTTCATAGTTTTCAGTTAAATAATTCTGCAACTGAGGCGGCAACACTGGGACTGTTTGTTTATTCCTGGCAGAACAAGCAAAATTTATGGTCGAAACCACATACTAAACCATTTGAGGAAAAAAAATGCTAAATTCAATCCACAAAACTAGAAATATTGGCAGTTAAATGGATACGCTCATTAGTATCAAGCAGGATATAAATTCACACATTCGCCATGTGTATCTGTCCACCCACTCCAATAACTTTGATATTGGGCTAGTAAGTCAGGCAAAAAGATAAAAGATTTTTAGGAAATGTTTGATACTTTGATGTAGCCCTCTTAGCAGGTTGACCACATCCACTTCAAATGAGGTCAGAAGAACTGTCACACTTCCGTGCTGCTTTCGTGTGAATGCGCCGAGTTTTCAGTTTGGCAACATGATAAATCACCTCTGACACGAGGTTGTTGTTGAGGGACTAGGGATGCTTGAACATCTATGACACCTAGCGCACACCTCGTACATGGTAATACGTTTCATATTGCATGTAGTTGTTGCAAAACATCTTTTTTTGTCTTCAGTTGCTTTTGCAGTTTTCAGCCATTGTACTTTAAGTCACCCAGAAAAATGTACTGGATTTTTTTTTTTTTTACCAGAATTGTTCTTCATAATGCTAAATTATGAGGCTTTTTCTGATAAAGAGCACATCTGGGGGAGCACGTGAGTTGTTTCGCTATGGCACACGAAGTTGTTATAAAAGTTGTTATAACTCAAATAGCCCAAGAATTCACAGCCTTTACAAGTATTCAAGTCTGCAGACATTTACATGGCAGACGTGAGTGGGAAGTGAGCTTTGTGCGTTCTAATCATGATATACTACATCAACATGGTGTTTAATTTACAGGTGTTCTCTAACCACATAGTTAGTGCAAGAATTTACACGTTAACTCTGTGTACATCAGTTAATAACAGTCGAGGCCTTAGGAAATCCACATGTCTGTACAAAACACAGTGCCCTCAACCAAACAGGAAATCCGTGATTTTCCACTTTACAGATTTCATCATTTTCAGGCTTTCTATCTTAATGACATCCTCCATATTTGGTCAGTTTAGTCTAAAGACCTCGGGGAAGCTAAATTGCGAGTTTCTGAGTTTTCATTGAAAGGCGTGTCGATGGAACAGTGGTGAATTATGGTGTTTTGTCAAGAAACCTTAACGTGTAATTAACCAGACTTGTAGCATGGAATTAAAACTTCTAGCATGAGGCCACACTCAAAAAAAACAAAACAAAAAAACATCCCTGACCCTCAGTAAACATGAAGCAATATTTTAAAAAAGGCGACTGAAATATGAAATGAAAGATTTATTTTTTCAAATAATTGATCACTAAGGAAAATGTGCTTGGTGTAAACTGAATGTGCACCTGTCAAGTGAATTTCAAATAACCAGATTCCATTAAATGCAACATTTTATATTGTACTTATGAAACAATATTACACACATTTTTTTAGCGCATATGGATGTATGGATTTCGATTCAGACCCTCCTCTGTACTGGTGACTAAAACCTACAGATCATGATGATGCAAACGTTTTTCATGCTATGTTTAATAGCATCGCCATCATGTGT
Source organism: Aulonocara stuartgranti (assembly GCF_965226115.1). NCBI lineage: Eukaryota > Metazoa > Chordata > Actinopteri > Cichliformes > Cichlidae > Aulonocara > Aulonocara stuartgranti. Next base: position 3,765,866 of record NC_138955.1, on the reverse strand, counting down.
CATTACGTACAATACAACTTGAAGATCACAGTGATCCTCATGCCCGAAACACATTTATTACAATTTTCCAAATTTAAGGACTAGCATGGTTGTGTGTTGTTCCTACACAGAAAACACTGAGTCATAATAGACAAAGACCTTCTTTGTAATGAAGTTACACTGTGTGCTTCTCAGGCATAGTGTCATCACCACAGGGCTATGGGTGGTTGGTATTTTTTGGTGGACCGCATGCAAGTATATGTCGTAAGTATGATATAAGCAGTCTGAAGCCATTTAGTTTTGATCATTAGTTCACCCATTGTGACATTTTAGCTCTTTATGGAGAAGAACCAAAATGCAGACACAACCTAAATGACATAAATAACAAAGTACATAAACAAAAATAACCCTTTAATGACTGATTTCCCCCTAAAAAGAAAAGAAAAAATAGGAGAGGATAACAAATAGAAGTAAACACGGAAGATAAAAGGAATGTGTTAAGACAAGGAAGGATTGGATCAGATCAGGGAACTCCTCCTTAGTTTGAATGCTGGTCTCAGCTGTGTCTTCAAAGTTATACACAAAAATGCAAAATTAGCAAATATATGTTGACACTATTACTGTCTATATCGTTACAATGGTAGTCAGTTATGTCTGTAATGTTATTAGTTGCTATAAACACAGTGGTTTTGTTAAACGGTGCTCAGGTAGACTCCTTAAAAAGCCTAATCTAGATCCATCCCTACTCTCTAACTATAGGCCCATTTCCAACCTCCCTTTTCTGTCTAAAGTACTGGAACGAGCCGCCCTCACGCAGCTCCAGCTATTTCTTGACAATAACAATCTCTATGAGAAGTTCCAGTCTGGTTTTAGAGCTCGGCATAGCACAGAAACCGCCCTTCTGAGAGTTTTTAATGATTTGCTTTTAACTGTTGACTCTGGTTGTGCTGCTGTCTTAGTAACCCTGGACCTGACAGCAGCCTTCGACACTGTTGATCACAACATACTGCTATCCCGCCTTCAACATTGTGTCGGTTTAAAGGGCACTGTCTTAAAGTTTTTCCAGTCCTATTTGAATAATAGGAGTTTTTCTGTTCACCTTGGTGAACTGTCATCTCCCAGAGCTCCTTTAACCTGTGGCGTACCTCAGGGGTCCATACTAGGCCCCCTGTTGTTTATTCTGTACTTGCTCCCTCTGGGCGATGTGCTCCGTAAACATAATGTGTCCTTCCACATCTTTGCCGATGATATTCAGATCTACTTCCCTCTGAGGTTGAACTGCAATGTTTCTTTGCAGCCGCTACTCTCCTGCTTGTCTGACATTAAGACTTGGATGACTCTTAACTTCTTACACCTTAATGAAAGCAAAACTGAAGTCATTGTGTTTGGGCTTCCTAAAGATCCCAACTTCTCTCTTGACTTTTTGGGACCCCTAACCTCCGATTGCACTTCTTCCATTAAGAGTCTTGGTGTTATTTTTGACAATGCTTTTAAACTTGATAAACAAATTAGCTCTGTAGTTAAGGGATCTTTTTATCATTTGCGGATTTTAGCCAAAGTCAAGTCTTACCTTTGCAGGAACGATCTAGAAAGAGTGGTCCATGCTTTTATTACTTCACGGCTAGACTACTGCAATTCCCTCTATGCTGGCCTAGATCGTTCCTGTCTACATCGCCTTCAACTGGTGCAGAACGCTGCCGCTCGCCTGTTGACCGGTTCAAAAAAAAGAGACCACATCACTCCGGTTCTCTGCTCTCTCCACTGGCTCCCAGTTGCCTTTAGGATTGATTTTAAAATCTTATTGCTGGCTTTTAAGGTTTTAAATGGCACTGCACCTTCTTACCTGTCAGAACTCCTTAGTACTTATCGCCCCAGGAGATCTTTGAGGTCAGCCGACCTGATGCTTTTAGATGTTCCCAGGTATAAATTAAAGACAAAGGGAGAGAGGGCGTTTGCTGTGGCTGCACCCAGACTGTGGAACAGTTTACCTCCTCACGTCAGACTCTCCAAAAGCCTAGAAACTTTTAAAACCGCTCTTAAAACTCACCTCTTTTCATTGGCTTTTAGAAAGGTTTAATTTATTTGTTTTATATATTTTTATTTTATTTTTATCAGCGAGGTGTTATTACGAAATTGTGTTCTATTGTATTTTTATCTGTATTTACTGTACAGCACTTTGGTCAGCCTTGGTTGTTTTTAAATGTGCTCTATAAATAAACTTGACTTGACTTGACTTGACTATAAGCTGACACAGTGAACTACCTGACATAGACAAATTTCTCTATCTTTAGACCTTTTCACTATTTCTTATGTTATTGTATGCAGGGATAGAAAATATTGTTTGATCAGCAAAGTTTCACAGGAAACATGGACAATGAGCCAAAATATTTGGGGAAATCAACCCACAGGTTTCTGGGAGGAAACAAGTGAGAGCTGATGGAGCTCCATTTAACTGATGTGTAGCCAGCGGCGGTGAGTTCGGAGTACAGGTAACCCCGGGATTCCAGAATACCCCAGAAAGGAGCGCCTTGAGAACGCCACGGTTTCTAGGGGAACGATGCAGAACGAGCTCATGAGATACTTGTTTTCTCTCGTGAGGGAGGACGTCATCAGCCCAGAGCAGAGCAGGGCTGTTGTGTCAGTCCAGACAGATGAGATCATGGATATTGCCACACAGTACCTGCTTGTGCTTGCGCTGTGTTATGTTGATTGTGAAGGGGAGAATTTTGAGCTCATCCCTCTGTAGTCACCTACAGCTGATTCCATTGCTACAGTGCTAACGGGCTCCATACCGCCATCCTTCTGAGAATAAGACCAATGTGCTCACCTGTGTACCTACAAGGACACTGAGAATTCTGCAGAAATTATTGAAATGTATTTTCCTTAAGCCTTTGAATTAAAACAGAAAGACATTGTCTTTTAGATATACTTATTATATTATTCAATCTTTAATTTTATTTCAGCAGACAGCTAAAATGCAAAGACATTTCCAAACAACCTACTGCAGTAAACACACTCACCGTCGTGCCCAAAGCTTGCTGACACATGCAGAACTTCAAGCTGCTGGACAGCATTGTCTCGTTTCTTCTTTCCTATTGGGCAGCTCCCTTTGGATGAGGGTAAGCCTCTGTTTAGCAGCACGTCTCAGGCATACCTGCTCGACAAGGACCTCACGTTGACCTGAAAGCACCTGCCATTGTAGTAGGGTTGCCAACCGTCCCTTAAAATACGGAATCGTCCCGTATTTAGAAACAAAAGTACTCGTCCCGTATTGAGCTAATAAGGGACGCACTTTGTCCCGTAATACAGTGAGAATCAAAAGTAGTCTATAAATGTTAATGGAATTAACGCTTTGTTTGAAAACATAATTCCCAGCCCCTCTCCTGCTTTGTGACCAATGAGCTGACAGCACACTTATGACAATTCGAGTATGACAATTCAGATTACCGCTCATCTCATTGGTCGAGGAAAGGTCGCTTACGGAGAAAATACCGGAAGACAACAGATGACCACAACAAGAAGCATGGCCAACAGGGGAACAAACGCCGTCACTGCGGTGCAAGTCTCGGACGACAGTACACCTAAAGCTGGGCAGACACTGTGCGATTTTTTCAGTCGCGTTATTCAGCTCCTGCTCAAACTGCACGATTGACTCGCAGGGGTTAGAAGTTGGTAGGTCACGATGCAGGTCTCACACTATACCGCCCGATGCTCTGATGCGACCTGAGTGCTCACACTGTGCGTCCATAACATGAAGGTTATAACAGAAAATCTGTCGCTCGCTCTCTCTGTCTTTCACTCACACAGACACACCACCACCATCAACTTTGCTAAATTGCTAATGAAAAACATGATCAGGCAGCTGTGATTTAGCAGCGATGTAGATCCAACTATTTTCACGGTTGTTGTGGTCGTGATAATTTTGTGAGGCCACATCGAAAAGGCTCGGATGAGCTTTTCAAAGTTCTACAAGTTGTGCCTCCATCGCTTGTGTCCAGATCACACGCTGCACAGCCGTGCTGCTCAGTCTTTTTCACGGCGTTTACGTGTTTGCGCGCGAGCAGTGTGAGCGGCTCACGAGCGATTGATGATCGGGAGCTGGTCGTGAGGTGTTAATCACTTCTCGTTACCCCACGTATACTACACGACGCACGATGAAGGCCAAAATCGGTCCGATCACTCAAAAATCGGCTCAAAATGGGCCTAAAACCGCACAGTGTGAGCCCAGCGTTAGAGCAGCAATGTTTGTTCCCCTCAGACAAAGGGAAGAATGGGAAAAGGAAAACACCTGGCTGGAAAAAGTTAATATGGGCATGTGCAATGAATATCAGCGCTATGTGGCCAGAAGTGTGATAATATAATTTATTTTGTGTAATAAACGACTGCAAGGATAGATGATTACAACAAATAGATGACTAATACATAAAAGTAATACATAGATGAATAATGATGATGAGTTAAGATGCATAATCATGGGAACAAGCGGGTTTTCAAACGGGAGCAGCTGATTAGCATTAGAAAAGCTGAAATAATACCTCAGCTGAAGCCAATTGTACTAAATGCACTAAATGTGCACTGTTACAAGAATATTTTTCTTTCTATTGTTTTCTATTATTTTAAGTTAAGCAGGACAGAGTTCTTTTAAAGAAAGATTTACTTATATTCTCAAAAGTTAAGCATGACAGGCTTCTGTTTAAGAAAGAGACCTGTTTTATGTGTTAATGTTGTCATTTTGAGCTAAAAATAAATGGCTAAATGATCATTTGTTTCACATGTGTTCATATCACAAAGAATAGAATATGCATCTACTTAAATCAACTTCAAGTCAAAGGGTTAAAAAAAATAATTTCACACACAAAAAAAGAGCTAGAAAATTCACCACACTGGGAAGGGTGAAGACAACTGGGTCGCCCGGCCCTGGCCACGAGGTGTCCCTTATTTATTTTTCAGGGAGTTGGCAACCCTACATTGTAGAGACACGTGACAAAGCAATTCAGCAACTGTGCCCAAGTTTAAAAGGTCTTTTTTTTTTCTTTTTGGATATTCTGAAGTATTACTAATATGAAGCATTTAACACTATGTCCCAAATTTTGTTAAAACTATCACAAATAAATAGAAATGAATTTCTATTTAACACATTTGATATCAAAAAGCAGTAAAATGGTCAGGGATGGCCTGATCACATCACTGGTGTTATTGGACAAGAGTACTGGACAGGTCACCAGCCTATCACAGGGTAACTAAAGCTTAGTTAAAAACCTACTGTCTTGACTCGGAGTGATTGCAGTCATCTCCATCTTAACATCGCAAAAACCAATGAGATGGTTTTAGACTTCAGGTGAGGTTGGAGGAGGACCCAACCAACACCTATAACCACCATTAATGTGGTGTTCAGCCACAGATACCTTGATGTGCAGTTGCACATTAAGTTGGACTGGAAGAGCCATATGGAAGCAGTGTACACTGAGGGACAAAGACGATTTAATTTCCCAAGGAGGTTAACATCTGTCAACCTTTGCTCCACAGTGTCAACCACATGGTGGTGATTTGTTTGATGCTGTGGCCTGCTGGGGAGAAAGGGGTCCACACAGCACACAGGAACAGAGTAAACAAACTTATCAAGCAGGTCGGCTCTGTGCTCGGGTCTGAACTTGAGAAAGTCCAGCAGGTGGCAGAGAGAAGGATGCTCTCGAAGCTGAAAGCAGTTACCATCAACCCTGCCCACCCTCTTCATGCTCCGGAGGTTATCGACAGTAGCATCTTCACTCAAACACTGATTGCACCAAAGTGCAAGCCTGAGCATCTCAGGAGGTCCTTTTTACCCGCTGCTACAGGACTGTTTAATGCACAGTAATGATAAGATGATCTGCATGTTTGCATATTTGCACATTGGTTATTGGCCAATTTAATTATTTTTATGTTATTAACTGTATTTGGAATTGATATTGTTTAGCTGTTTGGGATGCGTCGACTGTATTAAAGCTGCAGTGGCAATGCAATTTCCTGTGTGAGCACCAGGTTTTATCTCCCAAATAAAATAAATTCCACATGTTATACTACCATTGAGGTCTGGATTGAAAATTGAAAAATATGCCATTCTCTTGAAATAGCGCTGCACAACGCACATTAAATCAGTTTACACAACAATACAAAGAACAAAAAACAAAACATGAGCAAGTCTATCAGCAGTAGGCAGTTTAAATGTTAGTGCAGGTGTGTCAAGGAAGCGAAAACATAAACTACAGAATTATTTTTTGGCTTAAAATTGTAGAAATTAATTTTTAAATGTTAGCCAAAGGCCACAATATAATGCCTGTTTTATTAAGTCAAAGCACTGTGAAGCAGACGTTTAATTAAATTGAATCCATTCATAAATTTTAGAACTGAGCTAACCTTTTTCTCTTCTCTCTCACATTTGCTGAAAGCAAAGAGATTTGAGGGGCATTGCTTTTTACACCAAATGAAATGAGTGTCTCGTTAAAAAGCAGTCACTGCTGCTGTAAAGTGAGGTGAAACGGGAGATGCATTGACAAAAGTGTCTGGTTACAAAGGATTCAGTAGCTTAAGTCAAGTCAGAAGGGATTTTGAGTCCATCCCAGGTCACTCTGTTCACACAAAACACTAGAAATGAGCTGCCAACGGTGGCTGGGCTTTCCCTAAGACACAAGAAGAGGAGCTTGGTCATTCGTGCGCCGGGGGCTCGGGGGGTGTCAGAGTAGAGCCACTACTCCTTCCACATCAAAAGGAGCTAGTTGAGATGGCTCAGACATGTGACTGGGAATGGATGATGGATATTTTGACTACATGATTAATTTGGCTGAAAGAATGAACTTTTATTATATTACCTGTATTTTAGTGTAACTCAACAAAAGCAGTTTAAAAGAGCAATTACACATTTTCTGGTTAATTCATGTGATATTAACATATTTCATTTTTAAATATCTTTAGTATACAGGTGGAATTATTTCTCAGATTTTGTTTTAATAATTGACAGCTGATATTTAACATTATTGTTCTTTTCCAAATTAATGCCAATTCTTTGATAATCATGTAGCTCGTGATATCAAGTGGCCTGGGATGAATTATCGTTTCACTCCCTACGTTGATTTTATTTATGAGCTTTCAGAAATTAATGAGTCAAAGCATATAGCCTCTGTTGCTCTACACAAATAATTTCCCCAACAAGTGACCAAAATAATTTTTAAAAATCTATTATCAGTGCTTAAAAACTCATGAAATTTTGCACATCTATCTGAAGTGGTGACAGTTTAATTACTGATCTTGCATGTTGGTATGGCGATGTGGTTCTAACGATGCAATTTTGAGGGATGCTTTTGCCATTTTCAGGTGTTGTATTGTATTTTAATGAACTCTTTCTAGGGCTTATTCTTTTGGAGTTTCTTGATCCACTGGCAATCTGCTATCCTGCCTTTTGAGTTATGATAGCTGGGATAGGCCCCAGCTACCCTGCAACCCTGAATTGTATAAGCAGAAGAAAATCATTGGCTGAATGGATGGATGGGTTTCCTTGACGAGGAATGTCATTGTGTTATTGTAGATCTGCAGGGTTAGCAGCAACGTGAGGTATAATTAGTGGGTATTCCCCTGATACCTAGTGGGGTATATTGGTGCACCAATCAATAAGAGTCTAGGGCTAAAAACACACCCACATGAAAACCCACAACCACAGCACGTGATTACACATTGCAGATTTTCAAATGTAGTTTACTTGCTGCAAGGTTTTGCTCATTTTTTAACTCTTTTTTTTTTTTTCAAATAGAAGCTTAATTTTACTTTAGAAATTACTCGTTTGTTTAGCTTAAGTCAGTTCATCTAAATTAATCATAACCTTTGTTATTGTTTCCGCGATCACATTCAAATGCTAAAATACTACCCGACGACCAATTTCTGCAAACAAGCCATTTTAAATATCATCGCAAACAAAAGCACAATACAAAAAAAGGGAGACCATAAACTCCATAAATTCTTCACTCAGTGTTCAGCAGCAGAGCCCGACCCTCTCCCCTCAATCCCCCCGCCAGGGTTAGGTTAATACACCCGTCAAAAGGAAAGGGCTTAAATACATTAACTGGGTGAAACCCATCTGTCAGCCACAGCGGGGGCTGCTGGGGACGGTGACATGTGGACGATGCGTCCGTGGCCCTTTAAGAAACTCCATGTTTTCTCTAGGCTACATGATGCGTCAACACAAAAAGCGGATGATGCTGTTATGTAAAAACATGCCAAAGTGAGCCGTAGTTTGCAGGATTTCTGCGGAGTGCCGAGTGCGCCTCGCTCCGTCTTATTGACCTCTGCTTTAGTTCTAAGTTTACCGAGTGGCGATTTTTACGCGTAGAGCGTGGAGCGGCGCAGATCGGAGCAGGAGAGAGGAGAAGAAGAAAAAAGGCTTCAGCCGATCAACTCAACATGAGTCGCCCTCCGCACGGTTTTCCTCCTTCACTTGCGGGAAGCGTACACCTGACGCATCACTCTCTCTTGCCGTGGAACTGATCTTCCTCTCCACCATACCGACTCCCGCTGGGTTATTTTCCACTTTGCGAAACGGTAAGACGCGAAAGCGTTTCAACTCTTATCGCATTCGAGGCAAAACTGAAAGTGTCAGGCAGGACAGGATCGAGAGAGAGGAGGCAGCTCGGGTTGGAATAATCTGTCAGCTATTGACAGATAGCAGATCCTTCTTGTTGCCGGGGATCTGTAAAACCCTCGGAGGTAACTTTCGGAGACATCTGTTGTCAGTGGTGTCACTTGTGCAGGTGGCAAAGCTGCCTCTTTTTTTAATCGGCCAAACACTGGGTAGCAAGGCTCGATCGGCTGAGACTCCCAGCTCGTGATCGCAGAAAATGTCACGCAAGCAGCTTCTGTTAGAGTCAAGTTTGAGGCTCGGCTCTGTGTTGGAGTTTGTATTTGTGGGTTTGTAAGAGCAGGGGGGACGTGGAGATCCTCTTGGAACATGTAAGGGGTTGTTTTTTTTTTTTTTCTAAAGACACGGCTAAAGCATGCCGATTAGTCGAATCTGAGGGGTTTATTAATCTTTTATACACTTTCAAGCTAATGATGCCACCAAAGTAGTAGTGGTAGTAGTGGCGTTTTGGACGGTTTAAACGTTGATTTACTCAGAAAGATAAACAAACTGATGTTAGAGTTTTACGTGGTTTAATCCATCTGCTCCAAACAGTTGAAAGTTCTCTGCAGGTTACTTATTTAACAGCTGTAGTTTCTATAGAAGATTATTAATGCTTTGTTCGCCTACTTGTGTGCCTTTTCACTGCGGTTTTGGCACTTTTACTCAGGTAAAACATCTGAATACGTCTTGCATTACCGCTGGTTTGACAGAATAAGCAATCTGAAGGTTTAACTTGGACTGTTTTGCACTTTTCCCTGACATTTCATAGACTAAACAATCAGTAAGTCAAGGAAATGAAATGCCATAATCTGGGAAGAATCATCTCCTGCTGTTAAAGGTCACTGGAAAGTGCAGGCTTTTCATATGACATGAGCTTTATAACACAAGTTGCCTGGTGAGTTCCTGGGCATAATAGTGTTTGTAAAGGCCCTTGTGAGCAGAAGAGCCTGACAATAGAATGCCAGCTTTGGAGGTCGTGGTAGATTTGTGTCTGGTCGGTTCTCCAGCATTACCTTGACAGGCTTGCCATAGCAGCATGTTGAATAGCGTTGCGCTGCCCACACGTGAGCCATAAAGCTGGATATCAATCCAGGACTTAATCCCATTATTGCTGAAGAACTGCCCTGATGTGGCCACGGAGGAAAGACGCACTGACCTCCCAGATGTCCCAGAGGAGACGAATACCTCCAGCCTGCAGTCGGGACACATGTGGTCAGAAGAAGAAGGAGGAGGAGGAGGAGGAGGAGGAGAGGGCAGAAATGAAAAGAATAGCTGTTAGCAGACTAACTGAAACAGTGGCTGTGTTGTCGCCCTGTTATCATCTTTAAAAATATATTTCACTTGTTGAAAAGATCATCTGAAAGTGAAACAATTTCCGCCTACAGCTGCGTAGGAAAAGCACACTGACAAGTCCCAATTTTCCAAAACATCACTGTGTGGTTGTCATCACACTGTAATTCCCCACAGAGTGATGTTAAATATTGTCTAATAGAAACACCACTTTGGGCTGTTTTTTGGGGGTTTTTTGTAACAGTTTAGTTTTTTAATTTGCTTTTTAATCTAATATCTGTTGTTACATTTTCAAGATTTGTTTTCTAGCAGAGAAACTTGTATTTCTAAAGAATTTTTTAGGGAGAACATTAGAGAAATCCATTTCCTATATGTACTTACTTATTCACTAAGTGAAGAACACAAGTCGTTTCTTCATGATCACAGTGCTGTCCAAACCAGCTGAGTTTAAAGAGCACTTTATGTTAAAAATAATCATGCTTATCTAAGTTGCCTTCATGCGCTGAGCTCAGTAAGTGAGCTTTTTTGTTTCTAATACCAAACTTACTTCTTATAAAGCCCTAAAATTAACTTTACATAAAGCAAGAACCAGATATGTTTTCATATAATACATCTAAAGGAACCAGCTGACACACAGAGCTACCTGGGAGCTTTATCCTTAAACCCTGACCCAGCAAAGTTACGAAACCTCAGAGCAGGTGCCCACTGTCCTCTGCAGGTAACCCAGCCTCAGCTGAGATGTGGGTGTATGATGGGATTCCAAAGAAATGCACGTGGAACAGAAAGTAACATCATTATTTTATTTTGTACAAAGCCACAGGTTAGTTGGCCTTATTGGGAAGAAAATAGGGCAAATAGTGAAGTTTAACCCCCAACCACAGCGTTGCACATAGCCAGGCTGACCTGTAATTATGTCTTTATTGACATTATAATGAGGTCAATTGCTGCGATCGTAGATTTCAGCTGTTACTTGACTAAATGCCATCATAACCACAAAAGAAGTGCTTGTTACAGGTTAACATACAATTTACAGAACTTTGCACCTTTTTTTTTTTTAAATGTTTTCCAATGCTAATGAGTTTCCTTCTTATCCCTGTTCACTGGTATGAATATTTCTCTGTACTGAATGAGCAGCGAACCTCGGGATTAGCAAAGCTGCTCTGTAGCCCTTAGTTGTCTAAAAGCCATTAGCCAGCCCATACTGCTCTGCGCTCTCTTTCCCCGACTCACGCTGGCTCAGTTCCAAGACACAGCTGTGAAAATTACAGGCCTGCTTCATGGAAACATAGAAGAAGAGGAGGCAGGGCTGCTGTGGACGGGAGGAGAAGTGGAGCAGAGATCCACAGACTGCTGTCAGCTGTCCACTGGTCCACAGCTGCAGTGGAGATTTTAGAGATGGGGTCTCACTCCCTTCTACTTCTGACACACACTGGGATTGTTTACATGTGTGTGTGTGTGTGTGTGTGTGGGTTTTGATGGAGGCATTACAGTAAATCCTGTTTGGCCGCGACTAAACAGAACAGAAGTCCTCCCTGTGACTGACAAACGTCAGGCTCCTTCAGCGAAAAGCACATGGCACCAAGCGTCCTTCAGTTTGGCAGATGCTAAAAGCATGACTGAGACCCTGGCAGGTGGGCAGGCGGGCACCCCCACCCCCTCCTCACTCACTCCTCAGCTCCTCAGGCCTCCTCTATCAGAGAGTCATTGTTCATGATGATGATGACAATCTCTCACTGTCTCCATTCACCGTGCTATCTCAATCCATCACTCTCTTGTCTCTTGCCTCCTCCCTCCATCGCTGTCTCACACACATTCTCTTAAATATCCCCCCCCCCCTCTTGTTTTCCCCTGCTCTCTCACAAAGTCTGTGTCAAACGCCTGTATCTCTGAAGAGCTGTCAGGCAAAGAAAAACAGGAAGCTGAATGTGAAAGGAAAAAAAGCCTCTCTGACTTCTACTGAGTTTGACTTTTCTTCTGCTCAGTGAGATGTAAGAGGTGAGATTCTCTTCTCTCCTCTCCTCTCCTCTCCTCTCCTCTCCTCTCCTCTCCTCTCCTCTCCTCTCCTCTCCTCTCCTCTCCTCTCTGTTGCTTCACTTCGATCTTCATCAGTATCTCTCCATCTACTTCTCTTTTTTTCCCCTCTCTCCTCCCCTTTTGCTAGTCAGGCAGCCTGGCATCTTGCCCCGTCTCTTTGAAGCAGAACAGTAGAAGCAGATAATTACACTTCCTGTCCTGTATCTGCTCTGTGTTGCTCAACTGTCATCTTTACATCGGTAGGCTACACGTTGAAGACGATAAACAGCTTACAACCAGTTTTGCGCTCGAAGCGCTGCTCTGTGTGCATGACACATTCTCTTTTGAAGCTGCGTTTTGCCTCTGCACGTGTGCAATTAAGATGATTTTTGTCTATCATGTTTATCAGTTTCTTGGCTGTTTTTAAAAAGCTTCATTGACTGCTCCGTGTATCCCCCCCCCCCGCCTGCGTCAGACTGAATTGTGCACCCTGTCTTCCTATTTCTAACAGAAATGGTCAGATTAAGTTAAAATTGAGTTTAAGATTAGACTTTAAAATCTTTCCTAACACATGCAAACTCAATCACATGATAACCAGCTATTTGTCACATTGCTGCTATCAGCCAAGACTGACACAAACACTTCTCTCGCACACACGCTCCCTTTAGAAAGCCCCTGGTAAACAAACAGTCTGCAGCCAAACAATGACAGGTTGTTAAAGTGGTTAGAGAGATATGCCCTGCTGAAAAAGTCCATTTTGTTTTAATGACAGGAGACTGGTGTACACGGCACTTCCTCTTCTGTTCTTAAACTGACTCTTCCCATTCATTAGCACTGCTGGTACTTTTTTATTTTAATCTCTAGGGTGTCACCCAGCTGTTTTATGTGGAGCTTTGTGCGGTTGTATGTGATTTTCATTACATCATTGTTGCATTCAGGCTTTGCTGGTGTGTGTAACAGTCACATTATCTGCTGTGGGTATCACTGTCAGGCTCAGAGCTGCTGTGCAGCCAAAACACTGTAGGGAAAATGACAAACTGACCATTAGTCTCAAGTCAGCCACTTGTAGCTAGCCTGAGAGTGAGGACACCTCGGCTAAGAGTCATAAGAGCTGCAGCGAATAATACCACAAGCAGGTTTTGAGCAACAGTAGAAACTGTATTTGCATCAGCTCCACTGGTACACGATGTTTCAGTCAGTTTGAACAGGCAAAGCGAGTTGTGGACACAAAACCAGCATTGCGTAGTCAGGCAGCTGGGCAAAGGGCACATGACCGATCTGAATCAAATGCCCCCCCACGGACTGTGTTGAACCCATGTGGTGACATAATAGGTTGAGTGCATAGTTCAACTCAAAAGGCCTAAATCGTACATTTCTGTATCCTGTTTTTTTGCTGCAAGTTTATTCTTAAAGATCTGACCTGAAGGTATTATTTGTGCCTGTGTCACTGTTGTTAGGCAGTGCATTCACATCTAAGTGTGGCTTCCTAACTGCGCTGGCCTTGCCTTGCCAGTCCGCCACAGCAAAGCTTGAAATGTGAAAATCTTCCACAGCCCACCCAAACCTTTAGTCACAACCAACTCAAGTGATTTTATTTTTAAATTCCCAAAGTATTTGATCATATAGAATTTATAACTTAAAACTTTTAATTATGATTAAATATTCAGTTAAGAGTTTTCTAACTGAATGTTTTAGTGTGTTGTGTGTGTTTATGAGAAATGACCTCTCAGCCCACCTGCAGTACCTTCGCTGCATGATGTCTCATCAGGGCTTCACTCCCTGAACATATTGATGCCTGTCACAAATATTTAGTCTCCTGGTGTAGTGATGTTTTAGTTTGGGGATTTAAAAAAAAAAAAAAAAATCACATTTGGGTTGCTTCACACTGGTTATATAAAAATATGGCTGTAGGACTGAAGGTGTTGGCTCACAGTTAGTGGGACATGATTGAAAATCTCATAACAATTATTCCAGTCATTAACTAGCTCTTTAGAGCAGCCATAATTAATATTTTTGTTGTAACAACAACAAGTGGCTCAAATGACTGTGTGCAGCCTAACTGCACTGGGACATTATTCTTAGTTTCTAGTATTTATCTGCTAGAAAATGACTCCTCTGAGGACTTGTTGGAGACCAGAAAAGAACAAATAAATGATTTTTTTGTTTGTTTCAGGCCAGTTTTTTTTTAGAACTGACTAAAAACTCATCTCCAGTGAATGAGTGCTCTGTAAGTACTTTGTGTCTGCTGAGGGTATAAATAAACATTTGGCATGAAAAAAAAAACCCCCAGTTTGAATTCCAAACTCTTCTTTAAAGAGTTGCTTCAGTTCATTGAGGTTTGTTGGCATTGGTATATCTTTGTTGTCATTTGGCATTATATAAGTACAATTGAACTGATTCATACGCAGCTCTATTAAGATCCTGTCAAAGCATTTCAGTTGGGCTGAAGTTTGGACTTTCATTGGGCCATTGCAACATCTTGATTATTTAAAGGAGCCGGTCTACAAGAGAATGGCTGTTGGCCTCACATTTGACTCTGTAAATACTTTGGTATACGGAACCATTCAAGGTCAATTCAAAGACTGCGAGATAACCAAGTCCTGCGACTGCAAAACGAGCCTAAACCATCACCACTCCACCACCACCATAGTTTTATGAGGTGTTCGTGCTGATATGCTGCGTTAGGTTTTCATCAAACGTGCTGTGCAATCTTCCGCTTACTGGCAAATGCCTTTAATGTTTTCTACTTGTGAATAATCTTTTGTTTCACTTCAAATTGTTTGTAAATGGTTTTACATCCATTCCCAGATTAACGTTAGATCATCAATCGATCAACGTCTTAACGAGGAGACATTAGCCTTTCCAATCTTAGTGAAGCTGACTGACTTTCTGTTGCTGAAAGCACCAGACCTGCAAACTGCCAGAACATCTGCTTTCATAGAGTTGTTCACTTGCTGATGATCAGTTAAATAAGTGCATTTGATTAAGAGTCTGGATGCTACTTATCCAATAATTCCTACAAAAGCAGGAAGGGTGTACTTAGTTTCCACAAACTGCTTCTTCTTCATTTTGCTAAATAAGTAATGACACGGTGTAGTATGTCATGTTGTGGTTCATCTGAGGTTGAGTTTACATCATTTCAGATCCTGCTAAGGACCAAATGATTTTTTTTTTTAATTATCTCCTAATATATAAAAGCCTTGTAGTGGAAAAGGACGTACTTCCTCTTTCACATTACAAACGTCTCTTCTGGTAAAATGTTTTGGTGGGTTTGTTTTGTTTTGCTTCTCCTGAAATGATTGAGATGTTTGCTGTATGTCTATAGATCAGCACTGAGCGGGTAAGTGAGTGCATCCTGCATGTAGGAAGCATTTAGCCCTCTAAGTTGTTGCCCTGCACCTCTCCGCAGTGTGTTGCAGCGTGTTTATTGCAGCGCAGGTCACCTCTCAGCAGTCCATTCTCCCTCAGCTCCCCCCGGTGCTCACGCCTCATTAGCTCAACACACTCAGGTCCTTTGCAGCTGTTAATTACACACTGTAAAGCTGATATCAGCGAGGACAGCATTTATCCCAGTTAAGCTTGATTCTGACTTGTCAGTAACTTGACAACATGGTGGCTTTCCAATCAGGCTGTTGTGGAAAAACAAAATTGAACCGTCCGTTAAGCTTTTCTTTAACTTGAACGCCCACTGAGTGAGTCCAGCAGCCATCAGTGATAGTCCGTAATTTGTGTGTATCGCAACGGGCCGATCTTATCTGTGTTAAGAGGTAATAAATGATGAGCAGCAAATGATCAGTCATGTTTAGATTGAATGTCTCATTCAGAGCAGAGGATACAGTAAATTAGCCTAATTAAGAGGGATACATGCTTCTATTTTTTTGATGTTATTCATGAGAAAAACATTACTAACCTACTACATTAGGCATTAACATGATGAATTTATAACTCATTGCATATTCGTCATTACATAATATATCGTATTATTTAGTGTTTTTCCTGGGGCTCTATGTAAATGTTATCAATGTTGATTAAAATGTCTCTTCTTCTCTAACGAGATCTGTTCAGATGACTTATTTTGTCAACACATGGATGGAAGTTGTGATATTTTGTAGCTTTTACTTAAATGAATACAGTTTAACATGAATGCATTTAATGCAATTCATCTTTGTGCTTCTTTACAGATAAACTGTGCTTCATATAAAGTCACAGCCACTTTATTAGGCACATCTTGCTCTTGCTGGGTTTTGCATTTTGAACTGCTTTAATTCTTTGTGGTACAGATTGAACAAGGTGCTGGAAACATTCCTGAGAGATTTGGGTCCATATTGTTGCTGTAGATTTGTCGGCTACATATCCAGGACGCGAATTTCCTGTTTCCCCCACATCTCAAAGGTGCTCTATTAGACGGAGAGCTGCTGGTTTTGAAGGCCGCTTGAATACAGTGAACTCATTGTTATATTCATATATTCACATTTGTGACATGGTGTGTCATCCTGCTGGAAGTGGCAAACAGACGATGGGTACACTGTGGTCATAAAGGGATGGGCATGGCCATCAACGATACTGCTCGCTGTGGTGTTAGTACCAACTGATGGTCAGTTGGTACTGAGGGGCCCAAAGGAAAATGTCCCCTACATCATTACACCACCAGCATCGGCCTAAGTTTTGAAACAAGGCAGGATGAAGCCATGCTTTTATGTTATTTACTTCTAATTCGACCTTAACATTTTAATGAAAGAGAAATCAAGACTCATGAGACAGGAAACATATTTCCGGTCTTCTGCTGTCTAATTTTGACATTTCCTGTTCTTAGCTGACAGGAGTGGCACCTGGTGTGGTCTTCTGCTGCTGTAGCCCACTTGCTTCAAGGCTGGACACGTGATGCGTTCAGAGATGTTTGTCTGCACACTTTGGTTGTATTATAAATGATTTGAGTTAGAATCAGATTCATCTTCATTTGGTTAAGTTTGTTTACACAAACAAAGTTCTTTGCTCTCTGCATAAGAAAATAAATATTTTAAAAACAGACATTTTTTAATAAGCAGATATAATAAGCATTTTCACCCAGAGAACTGCTACTCACTGAATGTTTTCTCTTTTCCTGAAGTTCTCTCTAAACTCTAGAGATGGTTACGTGAGAAAATCCCAGGAGATGAACAGTTTTGTGAAATACTTAAACCAGACAACCAACAACCATTCCACACTCAGACTGACTTAAATCACTTTTATTCCCCATTCTAAAGCTTGGCTAGAAGTTTGTCATCTTCAGGTCATCTCAGACAAATCTGTATGACTAAACACGGTGAGTTGCTGCCATGTGATTGGCTGATTCGATATTTGCATTAACAAGCAGTTGAACTGAATGTATCCCTATTTTATTATTAAAAGAAAACCAGAACACAATCCAACCTATAGCAGGGCTGCATGTTAGAATATTCCTATGCCTTTTGCACCCAAGAAAGTTTTAGTTACTGTAGTTTTATTTTGTTTTATACGCAATGAGTTGTTAAAGCTATTGTAATAAGCATTCTTCTGTATTTGAACAAAGGCTTGTTAAAAATTCAATGAATAGTACCTATTGGCATTATGTGCCTGTATAGAAGCTGTGGGAACATTAAGATGAAACATTTAGATGGACGTATACTTGTATTTTCAGCTGGTTTTAAAACAATTATTCAAATAGTCGTTTGAAACTTGAAATCCTTTATATAGTAAACTACACAAAGGATTTAGTTTGTAGTTGAATTGGGTGATGATATGGTCTTTATGGCTAGAATATTTTAATATTCCACATCTTTTATTCATGCCCACTTGCTTTTATTATGTTTAACTTACGCTTTTTGTGGATGTGCGGCTTCAAGTTGACCATCTAATGGCTGAAAGTCAGTCAGGTTTCAGTACATTCACTCTTGCTTTGCAGCCAATGAGGCAGAGGGAAAACTTACTTATCAATAACTCTATTTATTTATTTTTGGGACATAAAATAGAGCTGGTTTCATTTGGTACAAATGCATCATAAAACAGACCGACGTTTGGGAAATGGGGAAATTGCACTTGTCTTTGGCGCATATGCACAGAAGATTTAAAGAATTAAAAAGCAAAGAAAAACCACGAGGAAGTGTGGAAAAAACTGTCACAATGACACCGTTTAGTCCCTGTAGGAATATTACAGTAACGTGACCGTGATTTTACACGGGGATGTCCCGGTGCAACGGCGAATGCGAATGCAGGCAGCGCATGAATATTATCTCCAGCTTGCCACTTCGGAAGTAGGTCACCGCTCACCGATTTGTTCACCACGTCTCCAGCTACTGTGGGCTGTTTGGTCCACGGATCGCTCCCCGGGTCCGCAGCTCTACCGAGTAGAAACTGATCATCGGGAAAAGAAACAAACATCACGGACGGGAGATTTTTATTGTTATTATTTTATTTAATTTTTTTCAAATTGAGTGGGTGATTATTTCCAACGGGACACGCGAGGTAATGGTGAATCGCTGCTGTGTTTCAGTCACAGTTGGAGATGACAGGGTCGGTGGTTAGGCTGCTTCTAACAACTCGGCTGTAATACGAGCCTCCTAATGATACTGATATTAACTAGCAGCTCCGAAAAAGCCCGATTGAGTGAGGATGGTTGGGTGTTTTCCACTCGTTTCCCCGCTGAGGATCTCTCCTTTTATTTCCTACTTCTCATATCGCAGTCTGCACTCCTGCTACGGCATGCTGTCAGATTAACACTGTCCACCACCACCACCACCGTGGCCAACTACGATCTTCAAGAGGCGAGTCATTTGTATGTATTTTCTTTATTTTGTTGAACAGTGTGATTATAACGTTAATCGTTTTTTCCTACCCAATATATTCGCGAAACAGTAGTGGATGTGGGTGTTTGTGTAACTGCTGGAGCCCGAACCTGCGTGTAGGAGAAGCGAGGTGTTGGTGGTGGTGGAGGATGGTTAGCGTTTGTTTGGTGGTGTAAGACTGTGGAACTGCTGATTTTCTCCAGGAAAGTGGACTTGGTTATATGCACTATCTGAAGCACAGCAGCTTAGGTCCCCGAGAGCTCCAGCCTCGGGGCTGTTTCCCTCATGATGACAGCGCTACATCATGTCCTTCTTCTGAATGAGCCTGTGAGACAGCCAGGCAGAGCCGCCTCCTCCTCCTCCTAATCCTGTATCTATCGGACTTCTGATGTAGATGAAACTACAGTCTCTTAATGTGCCATCGGCAGGGAGAGAGTCAAATCAATGGCAAGTAGGTCTGATGTGTGAACTATGCTCCATTTACTTTAAAATGCGTAAGATTCACACAGTAGAGCTGCACTGGCATTTGATCATCTGCCGACTAATCTCAGGGTCAAAAGGGAGTCTCAAGATATTTAAAAGGATTTAAAAGGAAAAAAATGACTATATTTTTACTCACTTTTGCTTTATGTTTTCTTTTTCTTGATATTTCTTCACTGCATCAACCAAAGTACTTGATGAAGTACTTGAATAATTCAGTTTTAGTACTTTACATTTAAATATTGAGCTTTTTCCTTTCCTACATTTATTTGGTTGGCGATTTGTGTGCAAATTAAGGTTTTTCTACACAGTAATACTAACAGCTTCTATTGTGTGACGTGTTCCTGCAGGACAAACTGCCTAAAAGCAGATAAATGTGTTGAATCCCAGCAGCAGGTAAATGCAGCTTAGATGTTGGAAGATTAGTAGTAAAACACAGCACTAAACAATATGATATTATGAATGCACCCTTTTACTTTTGAAACTTCATACTGCAAGATACTAGTTTTAATAGTGTTACTTATGTAACACTTGGAAAGAAGGACTTTAAAATGAATAAATGTTAACATTGCAGCATTTTCAGCTTTTTTAATACTATAAAAATGAAATAGCGTATACTGTATATTCACACTGACACTGTATTCTATAGGTTTGCACATTGAAAATAGTCACCGCCAAAAAAAGGATTACTTAAAATCATCAAATCCTCCTTTTTTGGGCTAAGGAGTCCTTAAAAAAGCATTATAACTGTATAAGAATATAACAGTGTAATACAATATAGCAGTGTATCACATTAAGGAGGTTTTAAAAGATGAAATATTTTTGTAAATGCAGTATGTCGTGGAAAGAGCCTTTAATTCTCAGCTATGGGATACATTTATTTAAAAAACGACAACAAAGGTAATGAGAAAAGCAAAGAAGGCAAAAATGGATTTCCGCCTTTAGTCACTCGATGGCCTTTGACCTCTTTGGATTCATCTGTTAAATCCTTGACCTTTCAAAGTAAACAGATTTAGTCACAGAGATTTGTACTCGGCATGTCTACTGTTGTCTTAAAGTCAGATAGTGGAGAAAAAGGTTTCCTGTGTAAAATAAAGATAAACAGGGTTTAAACATCCTTCACTGTATATTAAGACTCAGTGTTCTCTGTGAATGGGTTACATGGACACGGGGGATGTTAGAAAAAAAACATAAACTGTTGCTAACAGGGATTTTCAAGACTTATGTTTAATGTTCCCTCAAAGAGTCGTAATACAAATGTTAATATTTTCAAACTGTGTGTGTATGTGTGTGTGGGTGGCTTTATGCAGCCTACTGGCATTGCTGCTGTGCATAAGGCGGTGTGAGCAAAGCTCATCTAAACTGGCAACGTGTTTTAGTTAGATTTTCGCAACAGCACGAAAGAAAAGTGACCGTAATACTCTGGCATTAATTCCCTCTGCTGAAAGGCCGCGTTCTTTGTTGTGGTCAGCGTGGCGATGCTTTAGCCAGGGGAAACGATGATGCTCTTCAATGAGCTCCTGTCCTTCCACTGTGCACGCTTGTCTTATTCAAATGAAGTAACTTGATTTGATATCCACAGACAGAAACTCAATGTGAGGCTCCCTCTGTCCTCTTGTTATCTGAAAATTAAATTTCTCCCTCATGGATTGCATTTCACGGTTCACCGACTCATCCGCCAATAAGGGCCGTAAGACCGAGCTATGAGATGGTTTCAAAAACGTCCGGGCGGAGTTGTCCGCTCCGGATCTAAGTGGGTTTACAGTGGTTCGCCTGGTTAAGCCCGAGTATGTTCCGTGTCGTTATTCATTTTAATGCACTGTGGCTTATAAAAAATTGTACTCAGGTTTTAGCGCAGAAAGTCTTGCACATATTTTATATTAGCAGACGGGGGGAAAATGACTGGAAAAGCAGAATAAAACTATTCACACTATAATTAAAGAACTCCAAAAGGAGCTACACAAGGTTTTGGTTTAATCAACCTTTCATTAAGTGGGACCTGAGAGCAAGCTGACATAGTAAAAAAATGCACTTTGTTGCACACTTGCTGATAAGGTCAACTCGTGTAAATACTAGAGTGCCTTATGGTTTTTTAAAATATTATTTTACACCATTTATTGTGGGCAATACAGCCTTAAAATGATATTAAAATATTTCAAGATGATGTGCAATGATATTTCTCATGACATAGAAAAAATAGCAAGCTACATTTCAGTGATGCTTGCAGTCAGTGTAAGTAAATAGGGGGATTTTCCTTTTTTTCCAGTGAGCTGATGTCACTGATGGCACACCTTCTAAATCAAAGTGTGAATCTACTGAAACAAGGTGCCAGCAGAAGCAGCATCAGCAGTATAGTGTGATAGTAGTGGCACAGCAGTATATCCAGTGACATGGCAGAAGTCAAATGTAAGCACAAAAGTGTCCCAGCTAGCTTTTGCCTGGAATTTTTAAGTAAAAATATAGAATAACTGCTTAAAACTTTAGTATATTAAGTTAACCTTAACTTTTTAACCAGCTGCTTAAAGCACTGATTTTCCACCGTGTAACCACATCAGTAATTTCCATCCACCGTTTGCTCTTCCTGCCATATGGAGTGCAACTAGCAGCCGGCGATGCTTGGTTTGAGTCATTTGTTTACTTTTGGGTTGCACATCACCAGCTGCTAGTATCTACTCCTTTGTAGCCCGGTTATAGTTGACGATGTTTTCAGCCTCGAGTGGAAAACTAGTTTGTTGTTTCCACCTTCGGCAGGAACAGTGTTCTTGTTTATTTTGCAAAGCATCGTGCTTTGTTGGAGGTTGCTAAAGTAGCTCGCCTTTTTTAGGTGCATGCCCGGGTTTGTCTCATTATTATGCGCACTAAGAACGTGTGGCGTTGCTATAACAGCAATATCACAATGTCGTGGACGATATTATACGGCACAGCCCTATATGTAGTTTTTTTTTTTTAGACTTGCGCTGCCTAATTGTAAAATTTAAAAAATTTAAATCCATAATTAAAGGTGAATTTCAAAGAGACAGCTCATAGCGTGCAGTGTATGAGATCCTTGTTTTGTTTCTCATAACCCTCTCCGGCGCACACACGCATACACTCTCCTTGAATGCCCCCATCGCAGCCATTAAAGCCCTGTTGGAACTCCTAAGTGGTTCACTTTAAAAACAGGACAACGGGCAAAAAAGATTACAGCATGATGTGATGCGCTTTGATTTATAGAAAGCCAACATGAGTACAGATAATAAACATCACTTACTGTGGGCTTGTAAGAGCGTCTCACAATACCATCAGCTCCAATCAGTTGTTGTCAATCGTAGCCTTTAGAAAGATGGCAGGCGGTTGTTGCTCGGTGTTCAAAGGGTGAAAGGTTTTTTGTTTTTTCTGGTGATTTATAGGATTTTTTTTTTTCATTAAAGTAAATGAGATAATATGCATATTTCAAATTATTATTAATGTCTCAACAGGGGCATTCTGGACGTAAAAATCCCACTCATATTCTCCATAGAGAGTTTGATGATGAGCCATAATGTTTTAACCATCTAAAGCAGACTTACTGCGACCCAAGACATTGTTAAACGATGGCATGTGCTCCTATCCGGTCGTTAAGTGATGACGTGACGAATCCTACTTCCGGGTCTAAAGTAGTCTGCGTTTAATATGGCTTTTGTGTTGTTAACATGTTTAATGTTTTGTATTTTCTTCTATTTGATCTCAAAAAGCTCCTAAAACAGTTAGTGATCACTGTTGACCTCCCTCGGCTTTTATTACTGCTAATCATTTATTTAAGCTCAGTTTTTAAAACCTTAGGATGTAACTACAGCCCAGCCCATGCAGCAGTATATGAATGACTAACCTCGTATTGTGGATGGATTATCTCAGTTGTTCTCCTGGCTGAAGTTTGGTCCTTTTACAGCATCCTGCCATGCGATTACATTTGTTCCTGACCACCGAGAACACTCACGTTAACTTTTATCGAGTGGAAAAAAAGTTAGCTTGTTTATATTATGCTAACATGGCTGTGTCGCTAGCGGTCACGTAGCACATCATTATATACCAGCTAGCCCAACTTCAGTAACCCTACAAACGTCACTGCTGTTTAGTTTTCTGTCTTCATTTATGTTGGAAGTGATAGCAGAGCTGTACGTTTTAATTTGTTTCCAAAACCCTGCAGTCAGGACATGCTATATTGTATTTAGATAGAAGCTAGCGAGCTAACTCCCTGCTAACTTCTAACTCCATTAAATGTCATAAATTCCGTTTTCATGGATGCCTGGATGTTAAACTCAATTGTTACACCTGGTAGAGCAGAACGCTGATCATTTTATTAAAGATGAAAGACTTTAGACAGTTTTTCAACTCTCAGTAATGCCATAGTGATCGTTTGATATATGGACCTGCAGCGGAGTTTAGGTCCAGACACGGCTAGTGACGTCAGACTTAACGACCGGATAGAAACCATCAGTCTACATGATATTAACCTTTTTTAACAAGAATACATTTGTTCATGTAAAGAACTACTCTACCTACAACCCTTAATTTAAATGACCTGTGAAAATGTTTCGACCCACTAATGTTAAGACATTCGAGGTGTGAATAATTATACATGCACAGTACAAAATAATTTATTTAAATAACTATTAACATACAACACTGTTAATAACCATATAAACACTACAGTAAAAATTCAAAGCATTACATTTGAGAAGAAGAAAGGAAGTTGCGAAGTCGCTGTGGAATCTGGGATTTGTAGTTGTGTATGACATGAGTAGTTCCTTCAACATTAAAAGTAATTGTGCACATTTTTTGTCATTTTCCTTTATTTCTTTTGCCCATATGTCTGTGCCTAAGATCGTAAAAAACAACTTATGCCACATTTACTCTATTTATATGTATATACCCTAAATCTGAAACCTAGCAGTGTTTTGAAGTGAAGAGTTTTTTAGACTCACATTAAATACTGAACAGACCTTTACTAGTGTGTAAATGAAATAGGCTTCCATGATTGGCTGAAATATAGTGATTGAAATGTAGTATCGTTAGCCTCTTAACTCATATCATACACTTACACTGAATCTATTAATAAGAAGCGTGCTCAGAACTTGATCATTTGTGCATGTTTGTGAAAGCTCAGGGATTTTCTCACTGGAGAGTCACTTATAATAAAAGGACCCATGTTGACTTACTCCTTGGAGGTCAAGTAGCATAATTGTGTTCCAGGGCTGCAGCAAGAAGCACGATCCATCTCCTTCTGCTGCACACACGAGTGTCATTACATAAAGGTCGCCGGAGTTGAGTCATCAGGATATCTAAAGGCTTTTCCTAAGTGAGGTGTTTTTTCCCGTTGAGGGAGCAGAAAGCCGTGAGTTACGGAGGGCCGTAAGTCTTGTTATGCATCGTTTGTTCTAAAGTTGCTGGAGCTGTTTTGGTATCAGCCTGTTGACATGGAAACTGAAGAGGCTATTGTGTGACAAGTGTTTCTGCCACCAGTTTTTTTCCCTTTCTTTTCTTTTTTTTGTAGAATCGGGATCGATTCATGAGTCATTTGTTCGTGGTACTGTTTGTTTTGTGCCTCTAAGTGTCAGACAATCATTGCTTAATTTCATATCTTACAGTGAATTGAAAGAGTTTGTTGTGTCGTTGACACTATAAATGAGAATATGAGAAGCGAGTGTCTGAGCATCCATCGTATCAAATATTAAATGCATCACTCAAATGCCTCACCTTTTTCTGGTTTTTGGCTTCTGTGTCTTAGCAGTGAGTGGGTGCTTGCAACCCAACAGGCTCTCAGTGACTTGCTTGAGTCATTAATCTGCTTCAATGTGACTTCAAGGCAAAATGGTCTTTTAATACGAAGGATCAAAAGCCAACAGTTCTCTTTTAAAACTCGAATCAAAATAAAAACCGAAACGTGGAAGCTACAGCACATTAAACTAAACATACACTGATCAGCTACAACATTAAAATAACTTGTGGAATATTGTGCAAGCCTCCCTCGTGCGGCTAAAACAGCTCAGACCCATCAGGGCATGGACACACGGGTCCTCTGGGAGCATCCAGTGCATTCTCATCCCAGGGCATCAAATGCTGCCATTCAGTTAGATGCAGTGGGGCCACAGTGATACGAACAAGGTGCCCTTTAGCACTGGTGCCTGAACACAACAGCCACAGCAGTATTGGATCCAGAGAGATAACGGCCTTCCTTTAAACAGTCCAGATCAGATCAGAATGCTGGAGGGGGAGGCAGTGGAAGAAGGCGGCACTGGTTTGTCTGCCAAGAGACCGCAGTTCAAATCATATTTGTGAGCTTTGTGTTTTGCACAGCTTGCTGCTTGTTTAGGTTAAGCAAAAACGGCTTTTACTGCACTGCGGCTCAGAGGTTAGCCACAGTGCTTGCCTAACAGCAACAGGATCCTGGGTTCAAACCAGGACAAACACTTATGTGTGGAGTTTTTTTTTTTCTTCCTGTGCTTCTGCAGGTTTTCTACAGGCGCTCTGGTTTCTCCTGCCATATAACATGCTAGGCTAATGCTGCCTATCTTGGCCCAGGATACTCCTGTAAATGTAAATGGCAAGAGTTTCACTTCCTGTTTTGTTTTGTTTTTTTAAAAAAAAGGAAATTTGGGTCAGTTTGGCAAATGGACTGGTTTTTAAACAGGGCATTTCTATGTTAACCGAGTTCTCAAAACACTTTACACTTCCTCCCTCATTTATACAAACAGTTCTTTTTCAATGCTTATGTGTTTTCTGTGTAACATTCACATTGTGATGGATGCATCAGGGAGCAGCTTAGGGTTCGGATCTTGCCCAAGGATATTTGGCATGCAGGCAGGAGCAGCCAGGGATCAAACCACAAACCTTCCGATTTGTAGATGATCTGCTCTACCTCCTGAGCTACAACCACCTCTTGTCCTTTTTGTGCATCTTATTTAGGACAAGATGGTGGGTTAGGTCAAAATTCAGCCCTTCTCAATATTAAACCTAAACGTTAAAGTGCCAGCTCAGGAGGCAAAGCAGGTCATCTACTGATCAGAAGATCTACAGTTCAATTCCAGGAGGCTCCAGTCCTCATTGCAATCTGTGCTTTGGCCAAGGAACTGAACTCCATGGATGGATGGATGTACGCCAGGCATAGAATAAAATGCTGTGTGAGAGTAAAAAAATTTAAAAGGCACTAAGTAAGTATGTGTGCATTTACTACAAAGGACTCTGATTTATCTATATGAGCATTTTATGTGAAGAGTTGGCTGTGTGCCCTTTCTCACTATTGTCATGATCATGTCACAGATACCACAGTGACCGCTTTTGCAGCATTTTTGTTGTGTTCCTGTTTTTTGTGGGGGGGCTGGCCGCATTGTTCAGCCAGAGGAAAACCACTGCTGTCGAGGTGTGTTGTTCCCATACTACAGGTGTGATGGCAACAGCACACCTGTTGCTCTGGAACAATAAGTTAACAATCAAGAACAGGTTTAGGTAGGCGGTAGGTGTCAAAGTAAGATTCACATGAATGGCTAGACCCAAAGTTTCTCAGCTTAACAGTGTATTAATTAATGATACTTAATTTTAGTGGTCTTAATGTTGTGGTTATCAGCGTGTTGTGATCAAGATAGTGTAAAAGGAGAAAAATTAAATCTAAAATGCATCTAAAAGAAAAAGGGAGAGCAGTCTGAATGCATAATGTGCGTGCAGCGTGTGATGTGCTTTTGGTGTCTGATCCTCTGTCTTGAGCATGAAGCGTATTTGCATGTTAAGGAGAGGGGTTTCCTAAGTGCTCCTATTCTCTGTGGATGTGGAAAATTGACAGCAAACGGAGTAAAACTGGTTGCTACATAATGCATCAGAAGATCCTGTCTGTTACATTAAGTCACTTTCAGGTTCTGCATGAGTAACATCTGTGTGTGGCTTAAGCTTTAATGTTGAATGTCTGATCTGTGTCTTCTCAGAGAGCCATATGGACCCAGATGATGATCCATGATGATATCCACTGAAAGCCCAGTCTGAGCTGAAACCCTCCACCAATCAGAAACCCGTGGATGAAGACAGTTTAGTGAATCTGCTCCCAGACGCTGAGAATATGGTGAAAGCTCAGCGGTGCCAGACGGCGAAATGCGGAAAGCCCAAGAAGGAGAGGGGAAGTAAGGAAAAGCAGGATGGTGTGAAGAAAGGGAGAGGGGGGGTGATTGAGCTGAAGAGGAAGAAAAAGAGGGACAAGAAAGACTTGCACCGAAATAAAAAGAAGAAACTAGCCGTGAGTGATGGAGATGCGTTGGACTGTTGCGTGTTGCTCACCCGTCTGGAGGAGAAAGCAGCTGCTGGTAAAGAGAAGAATGCACTAAAAGCTGGGAAGAAAAGGAGTGTAAAAGTTAAAAAGAAGCAACACTCCATCCAAAGAGGGACCAAACATAGACTCAAGAAAACCTCTGTCGCCAATCAGCAAGCACTGGAACCAAAAAACAACCAATCTGACGCCTTACTCATGATGCCCTCAGCTATGTTTGAGCCCCGCAGAAGGAGAATGGCTTCGCTTAACGCTGAGGCTGTCAACAGCTTGCTGCTCTACAAAGGCGACTCACTCATGGCGAATAACGCAAAGAAATGTCAGCCATCCAACGAAGAGCCAGCAAAAGAGCTCACTAAAACTGAACACGGAGATCAGAAAACCAAAAAAGGTTCTTTGGAAGGGAAAGCAGTCCAAAAAGAGAGACCGAAAAAACAAAAGCGTTCCACAGCTGAGGCTCAGAACATCGACTGGTTGAGTTTGCTTGCACCGACACCTCGGCGTCAAGCAGGCCTCACCGCTGCAACGCTGCTCAAACTCACCAGTGCCCCATATGGGGCCAAACGGCAAAGGAAGGTGGAGTCCAAGCCAGGGAGTAGAAGTGAAGCTGCAGCTACGACTCAGGATGGAATGAGTGGTAAGCCTGTGTGCAAAGGAACAACACACACCAAACGAAGAACACATCCCAAACATGAGGGGCAACTAAAGCACAGAAAACAGGGCACAGAAGATCCAGTCCATTCCCAGGTGAGCCCCGCCATCCAGGAATGCTGCAGTTTGTGTAAGACGGAGACTTTGGATCCGGAGTGGAAGGGTGCCACAGGGGGGCAGGAGTGTGTCAAGCATCCTCTCCACTGTGGCTCTTCTCTGGGATTCTCCTTAAAAACAATCAAAGAGGAGCAGGTGGAGACGGAGGTGTCTTCCTGTTACTGCTGCTCCCAGGAGAGATGTGTCGAGTACTTTCACAGGCTAGCCCTCTTCCTGGATGACAAAACCTTCAAGGAACCAGAGGACGGCTCACTGTCTGAGGTGTTCCACCACCACCATCATCATCACCACCACCATCACCACCACCATTCTGTCGGCCACCCGGCGGCCATAACCATCAGCCCGCACACGTACACCTGTTTCCCAGGCTACTACGTCCATTTCAGCCACCCGGACAACTCCGCCTCCACCATATCACCCCTCGCTTTATGCCCAAGCGGCAGCAAGAGGCCGAAGCTGCTCCCCAGCACGGGTCCCCAACCCTCAGGGATTAGCCATCCAGTGTACTGCTGCACCTCAGTGAAACCGTGCTACGGAGAGCCCTGCAGGATCAACGGCTACTCTGCTTATACCAGTGTGATTCCAGCAATTAACAGAGGAGCGTGCTCCTCTGGCCCCACAGACTGCATCAAATGTAACCACAGCGTAAAAAGAGGTAAGCGGAGATCACACGGTTTAATTTGCAAGAATTCATTTAGTAGAAATTCCAAGTTAATGAGTTACTTATGGCATTTGTGCAACCAAAATTACATTTTCCTGTCAAAGTTTGCATCAGTATTCTGTTTCCAAATACAAACTGAGATCAGATTTCTTTTAGGCTTCAGAAAGTGCCCTCAAGATTCATAAATGACATTAAAACAGCTGTTTTCACAAGTGGAGTCGTATTTCTGTGACGGGCTCCTTTTATCTAAGTAAGCGTTTTGAAGAAGTATTAAATGTTCATCAGCACAGTATGGGTATATTATTTTGCATGCAGAGCCCCGCTCATCCAGCTGCCAAAGGAGTACAATGTGCTGAGAATAGCTATTATATGAGCCATTTATATTCTCCCACTTTGGCATGTCACTTGAGTGGGAAGTTGGAAAAAAAAAAAATCAGATAAAGGGCAAGACCCCTTTTGTCTCCGTTTGAATAAAAGTCATTGGACGGTGAACACGAGGCCTGTGCGGCTGAATACAATTGAGCTGTACGGGCTCGAGTGTCTGCTGTGAGTTTCTGTGTTCAAAGTGAGCGATGTGAGCCTGAACAGGAAAGCACGCTGGGGTTAAACAGTGTCTGAATATGTGGGGGTATGGTTAGAAACACCTGAATGCGATCTCAAAATAACACTAGTTTCACACACGCACTCTCTCTCTGCCACTCTTTGGTCTCTAGCAGTCACAACCAGGTCACGCTGTCTGT
The DNA here is from genome assembly GCF_965226115.1 of Aulonocara stuartgranti. NCBI lineage: Eukaryota > Metazoa > Chordata > Actinopteri > Cichliformes > Cichlidae > Aulonocara > Aulonocara stuartgranti. The sequence goes on along the minus strand of NC_138955.1, from coordinate 3,736,222 downwards.
GAGGACTTACGCTTTTATCTGCTAGAGAACCAAGTTTAATCTCAGTGGAAATGTTAACTTGGAAAAGAACAGACGTACATAATAGAATAAATAATGGCTGAATTTCATTTGGCTGCTTACTTACTGGCTGCTGGTATTGTGTGTGGGGTGTGTTTGTGTCATACTGTCATGGCTTACTAGGAGACCTAAATAGCACAGACCCATTGTTAATGTCATTAGTACACTTGTGCTTTTCCTGTTGTGACAAGTATGCTGTCAAAGAGGTCTGTGGTCCACCCACACAGGTGTTGCCACTTTTCTGCCTGAACAGACCTCATTACTGTTTGGGTGTATACACCTCCGGTTTTATTGACAGCTTCCTCGCTCTCTTGCTCATTTTGTGGCATCTTTCGAGGTGTGTACAGCTTAAGCTGCATTTCATTTGGCTAATGGGCCCTCTCGCTTCCCTCACTCGTCTCTTCCTCGAATCTCGGCTTCGCCCAGCGGGGGATGCGAGGAAGGAAATGAGGAAGAAGTGCAAGGATGGAGGAAATGCACGTCTCGAAGTGCTCATTCACCCAAGCATCAGTTTTTAAGAAAAGATGGCAATACCTCATGATTCAGAGTCTCAGCAAATGTGGAGGACCTGCTGTTCATCACATAATGCATGAAAAATACAGATATCTTATCACTATTATAAATAATACAGACATAAATGTATGTAAGTGCAAGAAAAAGGGCTGGTTGGATGTTTGAACGTCTGAAAATTTTACCTTCTTACTATAAAAAATGAATCAGGATTAGTAATTTGGGACACAACCAGTGTTGGTCAAGTTACTTGAAAAAGTAATCAGTAACTAATTACTGATTACTTCCCCAAAAAAGTAATCCCGTTACTTTACTGATTACTTATTTTCAAAAGTAATTAATTACTTAGTTACTTAGTTACTTTTTAAAAACAGGATTCACAACCTGAATAGGTGATAAAGCGATAGATCTTTCAGCCCAATTCTACTTGTTCTGCATAATCCATCATACAAAATGTAATCAAATGGAAAAGTCTCTTTTTAAAACTTGTTTTATTAGTTTTAATCTTTTAACTTTATGCATCAAGCAAAAATGTAATTATATGCAACATTCTCTGACTGGAAGAAATTTGTTTAATATTTAAACCTATTTTCTGCACATTCCAGCACATAAAATAAAATATTTTTTGTGTTTACACTCAGTCTTTCTATGGAAGCCTGTTTCCACCACAAAAAAAAAAAAGGATCCATAACTCAAAATTTCGAGTTATTTTCTCGAAATTTCGAGTTATTTCCTCGAAATTTCGAGTCATTATCTCGAAATTTCGACATATTAACTCAAAATTTTGAGAAAAGCAACTCGAAATTTCGAGTTAGCACTGCCAATCAGTAATCTACGTGAATGACGTCATTTCCATGTTACCCGGAAGCTGAAGCCCTCAGCTACAAATGCTACAGCTAAGCTACCGGTATTACATCCAGTCATGAATGCACAGATTGCTGAGTGTTTTCAGCCTGGCTTCACAAATGATGAAATCCCTGTGTTATTAGCTGAATCACATGGTGTTACTATCAGCAAACATACTTTAATTTGTTGGGATCCGTTTTTGAGTGCGCGGTCCTGCGCCATATGCTTCCGGGTAACAAGAAAGCGACCTCATTCACGTATATTTTTGATTGGCAGAGCTAACTCGAAATTTTGAGAAAAGTAACTCGAAATTTCGAGTTATATTTCTCGAAATTTCGAGATAATAACTCAAAATTTCGAGAAAATAACTCGAAATTTCGAGAAAATAACTCAAAATTTCGAGTTATGGATACTAGCTTTTTTTTTTTTTTTTAGTGGCGGAAACGGGCTTCCATAGTCTTTCAAATAGATGCAAGTGAAACACAGCAGAAAATAAATAAAGTCAAAGACTCAGCGGTCCTGTTGCTCTATTTTCACCTGTAAAGCAGGATTGCGGTAGGCGGAGGTTTACCCTGGTGCAGGTGTGCCGCGGTCAGTTGAAGAATCCGCGAGTTTCTCTGTGAGTTTCCCATTACGTTGTTGCGCACTCGGTGCTTGCTTGGAAGTTTAGGGGTTTTTTTCGCTGTAAAAAGAAGTTTTCTTCCCACGCACGATGGACGCTAATGTTTTTGTCACTTTTTATGGAATCAAACTCAAAGTAAGGTCAGTACTTCCACGCTTTAAACGCTGCACGCTCATACTCTCTCCCACAATCGATATATAATCCATTGTTGATCTGCACACAGCTGTTGTCACGAACGTCGCACTCGCTTACGTCACTGTCATGAGACATTCTGGCAAAAATTCACGGTTTTAGTGACGCAGTAACGCAGCGTTCATACGGGAAAGTAACGGTAATAGTTTTTGCAATAGTAATCCCTTACTTTACTCGTTAGCTGAAAAAAGTTACTGCCCATCTCTGGACACAACGTTAAATCTTTTTATTGGCTGGTGAAAATATGATAAATAAATTCAAGCAGTCTTTGTAAAGTCCCATTCTTGAGCACACAATAAAACTCATCAGATTGCAGAGGACAGCTTGTGACAATTACTGATTGGTATACAGTTGTATTTCACAATAACGTAAAACGTGTAGAATACTAGTTGGATCACAAAAACAGTATATATGAGTAGTAGTTTAATCTGAATGGAACAAAATGATGGACTTTCCAGTAAAAACTCAGGCAAGCAGGATCAGGCAATCTTTGTCTGAAATTTTACTGGGTAGAATTATTAGGACAGCAAAAAAAAAAGTGTTAATGTACTCTCAGGGATTCGATGAATGCAGCAGATGAGGTTCAGATTCAGAAAGCCAACAAATAGGTCGGTCAGCAGAGATTTTGACTTGCCATAGCAGGAAAAGCACAGGTGTAATTGACAACATTAAAAATGACTGGATTCTATTTAGGTGAGCGAGCTTGAAGGTTCCTGGTAATCTAATCCTCAGCTGTGGCTTCCTGCCTGGGACAGGGACTGCAGCTGAGCCACTGTTAAGAATATTTCCTGCTATGACAAGTGCACAAATCTGCTGTGAAATGGGTTCATTGATCATCACTTCACCTTAATGTCACCACTGCAGCTGTGTCATGGGAGTGTGCACAACCCCCCTCTCACACAGCAGAATGCTTGTCTTGTTTTTCAGTGCCACTGTAGGAGAAACGTCTAGTTTGTGTGCATGGTAAAGACTATAATTGATCTTAATTGAGGCTCTGCCTGTTTGGTTTTTTTGCTACTTCAGCATAAATATTAAGAAACGAAGTATTTGTTGTGCCTCTCGTATCAGAGTTCAAAGTTCTAGGTAACACCTTATGATACGGCTCGCAATTAAGGGCGCAATTCCCGGTAATCAAATGGAATTTCTGTGGGTTTTATTTGAAATGATAATGTAATTATATTTATCTACAAATACTTAAAGGTAGGTACACTTGAATGAGGGGATAACAATTCAGGATTTTATAGGAAACAAAGAAATAATTATACTGCAAGTAAATTTCAGTACAGTGTAAATAGTTTTAGGTAGTGTCTTAGGTCATAAGTACACTGTGTTTTTCAAGGCGTTGGCCGTATTATGGAGTGGATTAAGCTTGCCTTTTGGGATCCTTTTTCAATATTCATCATGTTGATGTGCACGATTGATGTTCTCTTATTCAGCTGTTATTTTATTTGATCTAAATGAGAACTGCTCCCCCTCAGCAATTTATAAGAGAAAAAAAAAATACTGTCAAAAATTTGCCTGTGACCTCATCATGATGGACCGAAATCTAACTTAATTTATTTTCTTTTTTTTCACAATCACTGTTCAAACATCTTTCAGAGTGAGTGTAAAGGAATAAGTGACCTTGGTGTCTCCTTTCCCATGAAATACCTGTAAAGTACCTGGAAGTTAGACAAGGTTAAGTCACTCCATAATACAGCACGCACCCCAAAAGGTACAGCATACTTACAGTGAAATGATCAGTTACGGCGCCATCAGAAAAGTAGGGCTACCATCTCGCAATGTGACAAATAAACAAAATAAACTAGATTAGGTTGAAGTAAAATAGCTAAAGAAAATTTTTGCCATTCCAGCCAAGCAGAAACTCTGCTTATGTTGCAGCTGAAGCTTGGTTGCGTGATGTTTCCTGCAGATGTTCATCAGCCACGTGAAAGAGGGCGTAGCATGAAAACAAATGGCGAAGAATAAACTGTGTGTCTTGGCTGCGATTCAATAGCTGTTATTGCTCTGAAATCTGCATGCAGGGCTCGTTTCAGTACTCTGTATTCATTTCACATTATCGTACCTTTTCTGTTCTTTCCTCAGATGACTACCCAGCAACCATCAATGACCACCACAGCCCCTCCTCTATCCCCATTTGTCCCAGCCCTCGAATCCTTACTGGCTGCCCCGTTCCCACTGTGCCTCCAGCCGGCCAATCAGTGCCCCACATCCAGACTCCGCTGTCTGACCCCAGCCAACCGCAGCCTCCGCTGAAGGTGGCAAAGGAGTGTCCACAGAGTGCCAAGCAGCCCAGCGGGTCAAGGTCTGGCGCGCGCAGCACCGGCAGCATCAGCTCGGCTGTCTGCCCTCTCAACAGAAACAAGAAACAGAAGCTCAGCTGTGCCAGTGACGGAGGGCAAACGGTTGCCAAGCAGCCGAAGAATGGCCGCCAAAAATCCACCAACGGCTGGAGGCCATTTGGCCTGTCCTTTGAGAAGGAGGTTTTCTCTGTGGTATGTAGAGAAAGTCATTTTGGTGCTTTTTGACACAGCCACAATGGCACCACTTTTAATTAGAGCTGATGTAATTTTACTGAAGTGTCCTGAGAGAGTATGGGGGGTGATCCATAACACCTGTTTCACTGTTGGATCAGGGCTTATTCACTATTTTTTACTACATTTTATCCAGCAACCCCGACAACCAAGGCGCAGAAGCCATTCAATACAAATCACATCCTGCAGCTTTTTACTCCACAGCCTCTCAAAGCTTATCAGTTTCTGACTGCTAGAGGAGTCAGTATTTCCTGCTGCTGTGTTCCCAGGGAGAGGACACTTTGGTGCTGAGGAAGTGCTTTGAGGGAGTCCACAGGGACGGGGAGCTGATTAGAGTCAGAGACACTGTTCTGCTGAAATCTGGACCTAGAAAAAAGTCTCTGCCTTACGTGGCTAAGGTCTCAGCTCTGTGGGAAGAGCCAGAGTCAGGTAGTATGCTCGCTGTACGCAGCATTTACTCAGACCACACGAGAAGACGCATTTATGTGGTAATAACTGGTTTGAGAAGTGAAGTTAAAGACGTGCTATGTTTTACTTTTTTTCTTTCCTTCAGGAGAGCTGATGATGAGTTTGCTTTGGTACTACCGTCCAGAACACACACAGGGAGGACGCAACCCCAGCGTACATTGTGAGGTGAGAAGGCTGACGTGTGTTTCTGAAATGCTTTTTTTTTTAACCACGGCTTTCTAATAACTGTCAGGGGTAATTATAGACCAGCAAATCTAAAATATAGCTTGTGTCAACTGCAGCATATTCAGCGCCTGTAATCATGGCTATTAGTGATGCACAGGTCGAGCCAGTTCACGTACGTTTAATAGAAAGCATCACCGGTTCTGGCGGGAGGAGTTAAATAACTCACAGAAACACTATGTGCAATATGCCAGGCTCTGATTACTACCTTCGTGTCTCCTTTATCTGCATATCTCTCCTTCTCTGAGACATACACTGAAAGGCTCAAGTCCTCCTATGGCCTAACAAAGCTATAAAGTAGCCCAAATGTCTATTAAGATGGGAGAACAAGAGGATCAAAGAGACTCTCTGATACCTTAAGTGCTCATATAATATCCTTTTAATGCTGCTATGATCATTCAGCGCTGCTGAAATTGCACCAGAGGCCAATCCGCTGCCTCTATAACAAAGTATTTTAGGGGAAACTTGACTTTAGGTCCACATTTTACTGTTTGGTGAAACACACTCTACTCAGAAGCTACAGCGATATATAATTCGAGGTCATGTAACTTTAAACGGCCTTGCTTTGTAGTGCACTGCGAGGAAGTTTGGAAAATCCTGCCTGCTGCATGATCCATAATAATCTGCATAATTATTTAAACTGCATAATTTCCATGTAATTTTTACTCGCCTCTTTGATGCAGTTCTAGTAGCTGGATCAAATGGAATTGTAAAATTAGTGTTGGCGCGGTTAAGGTTACGGCACGGTTCAAGGTGGATCCAGGTGTTTGACTGACACATATTATTGTGGGTTTCCACACTCTCACAACAAGCAGGTTGAGTGCTGTGATTTTAAAAAAAGGGGAAAAAATTTTAATCCATGCTTAACTAATGGCTGTAATGTGTGCTTCGTGCTGGCTTTCTAAACCAGAAGAGATTTTAGATACTATTAATGAATATAATGACTCTTATTATAGTGTTAAATGTGTTTTCTATTGTCAACAACACATGTTATGTAAACTTTAAAACACAGAAAGAAAGGGAACACGCTAAAATGCTTCTCTAATTATCCAAAACCTGATGATGTAGTTTATTTTAAATCCTGCTGATTTAATATTTAAAAAATGCACTAAATGTGTATTAATCCAGGGCTGCAGATTGTTCCCAAAAAGTATGCTGTCTACTTCTGTTAAACCACCAGCTGCTTACAAAGTACAGTGAACGGTGTTTTAGGAAAAATTCAGCAGTGTATTTATAGCAGGCTGTAAGCTGTTTCTCACTCAAATACCAGTGTAAGGTGTTCACCTTCACTCTCATTGGCTCATTGTCTTGCCCAAGGACATTAAGTATATTTCTTTGTATTGGGACACCTTGAACTGTGTTACAGAATAAGAATAACCATTGTATCAAAGCAATGAATGCACAGTTGTACAGTACAGTGCAAAAGTCTTAAATCATCACTATTTTTTGTAAAATTTTGCTATGAAATTATTTATCACTGCAAAGATTTCTTATGCAAACTTACATGGAAATACAACATATAAGGAAAAAATATAGTTTGGATAATTTTAACAAGCTTTAAAGTCAATATTTGGAACTCTCTTATCCAAGCTTTCCTGTCATTTCTTTAAGCGGTCTTTAGGAATAGTTCTCCAGGCGTCTTGAAGAACATTCAAAGCTCTTTTTTGTATGTTTGCTGCCTTTTGTTCCGTTACAGATGGCTCTTTTCTCTTTTGGCCTTTTCCTTCTGTTTCCCCTTCTTAAGACTGGCTTCTTGACAGCCACCGTTCCCCTGAGACTATTTCTGATGAGGCTTCAGTGAACAGTAAAGCAACTATGGGGCCAGATTAATCTCTGAGGTCCTGGGTCAGGTCCTTGCTTTTTTCCTTTTTCTTAAGGACTTTCAGAGACTGTTCACCTCCTACCACTTTTTCCTTTGTCCTCCCATTGTGCAATTTACTCAGATTTTTTTAAGGACACATTGCACTGCACCGAGCAGAGGCACATCAAGTTTTTGGCTAATAGCTCTTTGGAAATCACCTTGTTGGTGCAGAAGTACTATTTTTATACCTGTCAGTGTAGGTTATTCTTGGCTTTTTTCAAATCTTCAACTAAGAAAATTGAAACAAATTATATGTTTTTGCAATAAGCAGATAGTAACAAAGTGACTGAAGATAACATTTAAAGCGGGTCTTTGTTAACTTTCTGTTATGTGTAAACACAACAATGGTGTATCTCTTGAGTTAGAAGTCTTTTTATTGCAGTGTTAAGTAACTCATCAAACAACAACAACAAAGAAAAACTTTGGAAGACCTTCCTAAAGCCTGGAAAACCTTTGCTGAAGATAAATCTGACTCCTTAGAAGCAAAAGATAAAGAAATGAAAGGTGGCTTAACACTTTTGCACAGCACTGTACGCTCGCGGATGGAACGCGTCTCTATTGTGTTCACGTCCTGATGTCAGTAATCTCCCAGAGGAACGAGTTCAATTCACTGTCTAGAAACATTAAACCACATGAAGTCTGTCGACTCTCAGCGTGCGCTGACAGACAACAAACACATCAGAGCAGCAGTGTGAGAACGGGAACACGGCTTTGTCACAGAGGATGACGTAAAGCATCTTTCTCTGCAAATCTGGAAGTGAGGGTGAGGCAGGAGGGATTGTTTAAAATTTAGAAGAGAGATTTAGTTTTTAAAGTCCCACCCGCTACTTTTTTCTTTTTCTTTCTACATGTAAGAGGATATCATGATGGGGTTTGTTTGTTTGGGCTTTTTTGTATGGATCTAACCCGAGTGTCTTTCTCTAGAATGAGGTCTTTGCATCCCGTCACCAGGATGTGAACAGTGTGGCCTGTATTGAGGACAAATGCTATGTCCTAACATTGGCACAGTATTGTCGGTAAGCAGGAAAGCATTTTTACTTTCTGTCGTGTTCTTAATTTCAGGTAGTTTTGAGCCATTAGGGGTGTTTTTGAGGTTAGTTTCTCATGTTGTGTTTGTTTCCTGTCCAGATTTTGTGCCTTGGTAAAACGCCGTAGAGAAGGCGTCAGCGACAGCGCCGCCTCCCTTGTAGTGCCCCCTGTTGTTGGAAACGCCATGCCCACCCACCACTGTGTGCCCGATGACACTGACCCAGAGCTGGTGTTTTTCTGTCGACACGTCTACGACTTCCGCTACGGACGCCTCCTCAAGAACCTGCAGTAGTATCTGACGAGGCATGACATCACATTACACCCCGGTTTCATCTGCCACAGATTCTCACTGGCTGCCTCCGTGAGAGAGGAACTGGAGTTTCGGACGACGGCTTGACAGCTTATTTTCTTTTCAGTCTCTCATTCATGCTTACATGTCACGCATTTATTAAGTAAACTAATGGTTTGACGTAATATATAAGAGTTGCTATGGCAGTGTAAATCTTTTTCTTTTATCATACATGGCTCTCTGGTGTTGTAGCAGCTGTGTGAAGAACCTGGAACGTACTCTGCTGTAGAAAAAGCTACTGTAGCTCTTAGAAATGTGAAATTTGATTAGATTGCCGAGAACTCGATGTTTCATGTGAATAATGCTACTATCTGCCTGACAGACAACAGATAACACAAAGTATCTTGATATGCCATAGATAATGAAAATATGTGGCATATTGTGCCACACCGGATGGTGCAGCTGAAGACTTAATCACATCTTTTTTTCACTCAGTTTATTTCTGCTGCTTTGAGCTGCACTGAGTCCATTTGATAGTGAAAACATGGCGTTTTCTACTGACACGGCATATAGAAATCTTACTGTAATGCAGCTGTGTTCATGCTGTTCTGAGAAATAGTGATAGTCTGGGAAATGTGCTTGCTTGTGATAAATAAGAAGGAATCAGTTTCATGTCTGTTTAATCAAAATGAAATAATCACCAGCAGCTGGTTAGTATAGCTTAGCATAAAGTCTAAGTCTGACTCTCGGGGCAATGGTCGGATACTATATATGTAATTAGCAGCTGTCAAGGGCAAGAACACCTGTTCTGTCAGAGGTTTATCGACTGCATGCGACTACAGATCAGTTTTAAAGAAGCTAGGTGTGTTTCAGTAAATCAGCAATCCCTATTTTTCCCCCTCTAAATGCATGCAGTCGAAGCATGCTCAAACATGATTGGTTGATAGAACGTGGGCTACAAGCAGACTACAAATATCTGCATACATATCTTTTTGGAGCGATTGTGCTAAGCTTAATTAGCTGCTGGCTCCAGCTGTGTGCTTACAACGTATACAGAGAGTGTTCTCATCCAAATCTCAGCAAGCAAGCATGTGAGGAAGTTTCCCAAATATTGAAATTGACATTTTTGTCTAATGGTGATTGATTTTGGAGAGCTTTGCAGCGCGCCCCAAAGATAGCCATGAAAGACATTCTCAGTCAAACGGTTTGATTGAATCTAATTAGCAGTGAAAAAGTATAACAAGAGTGAGCAATTAAAGGTTTTTTGGCTTCTTCTCTACTTAAGTTTTGAGAGAGATGCAGGTTTTATTCCGTATCTGTATCTGTAGTGAAGACACGGGCATGCTAACCGCTAAAAGACAGCGAGAGTTTAGTTTGCTTGCTTTCACATTGCGAGGATCAGCCGAGCATTAAAGGGGATTTTTGTTATGCCAATGCCGAGGAATATTTAACTTTTTCAAAGCTGTTTACCAGAGGTGTGATTTGACTCCGGTGTCAGCGTACTGTATATTTGCATTTAAATATCTGGATGGGTGTCTGTTAGTGGCAGATGGCATCAGTTAGTCACGTATATTCTTGTTTCTTCACTGATGAGCTGGTGAATAATATAGTCAGTGTAGCATTTAGATCTGTGATGATGATTCGTTCCTATGTTTGAGAAAAGATATGTATTTATGTCTGTACTGAGAAATAATTTATTTTCAAACGATCATTTTAAAGAGTTTTAGATGAGTGGCTTGCATTCCTGATTAGAAAGGAGGCTGACGATGTCTCTCCGTAGCTGCACTGTATAAGTGTGAGAGTCTTTGCAGCAGTATTTCTGTGTTTCAGCTCGCTTACCCAATACAAGCTCGTGCAATTTTGCTTTGAGACACTGAAGTAGGCAATAGGCAGATTTGAGGACACATATGGAGTATTTGGAAGGATCTCAGATGCGGTTTGAAGGACATGCGCTAACATGTGACCAGAGATGCTAAACCTTGCAGGACCAAAATGTACCCTGGCCTTTTCCAGCTTCCTGTCATCCTCCTTTTCATTTCCCCTGAGATGGTGAAGCTTTGCCTCTTCATCTTTAAATGCCGATTGCTTCACTGATTTTAACTTACCATTAGCCTGTGCCCTGGATCTTTGCTGCCTTATAGAACATTCCCAGCCTTTTATTTAGTAACGTGTATTGATCACAGTCTGGAGTTATGAAGCTAATAAGTGCGCTGATCTTGATTCCTAGATGCTTGACATGTATTTCAGTGTTACCTGTGATCTTATGTGACCTGAAAGTCCATCTTAATCAAAATTTTTATTGAGAGTGATGTTTGGTATCAAACTACTTAACTAGTTGAGAATAGATGAGGATTTTTTTTTCTTTTTTTGGAGAAACTAACTTTTTACAGAGTGTGGTATGACAATACTGACAATTCTTTCATATCAGTACTTTAAATATAAAGCAGAAGCTAGTTAGCTTAGCGATCTATAACGCTTGGAAGTGGGAGCGGGCGGTAGAAAGCCAGATGCACCCTTATCATCTGTGAGCATAATAGGTAACATTATGTATGTAATTTGTTTAGTCTGTATAAATCAAAGTGTTATAACAAATTTCTTGTTAGCAAATTTTGTGTTGTTTTTGGTTTTATGCTAGGCTAAGCTAAGCTAACCAGCTGGTTACGGATTCATTTCTTACATGCAGACCTTAGAGCATTCTGCCATTGAGGAAAAAAAAAAGTTTTTTTGCCATCCATAAGTCACAATTTGGGGTTATTATGCCATTCAATTCAATTCAAGTTAAGAATCTTAACATTTTAATTTATTAATTCAAAAAATATCAGAAAATAACTCAAAATACTTATAAAAAACACCTTCAAACTTGAAGTTAGGTCAAAACTTTGAGATAATAATCCACTTTTTTTTTTTTACTTATGGATAGCCAAAAACATATATTTTTAAGTGGCATAAACAAGCTTGCATACTGTTTTTTTTTTGTTTCTTTCTTTGTTTGTTTGTTTGTTTTTTGGTAACTCTCCACAAGAAAGCTTTGTTCACAAAATGTCAATCACCTGGGGCCAAGCAGCAATGCAAAATTTGGCACATTGATTGGTGTCACTGATTGTTTTATTCTTTTCATATCACAGCCCATTATTGACTATTTGTGCATTATATTATATATACCTGTTTTTGTTTGTTTGTTTGTTTGTTTGTTTGTTTTTTTAGATTTATGGTCTTTATGAAAAGCCAAGCAGGATATCTTACCATAACTTTGATTTATCCATGCAAAGATCAGTATGTGGATTTGGGACCCCATTTGAAGGAAACATTAAAAAAAAACTTGCCCATTGATCATTGGAAGCATTCTAATAAATAAATTCTTCTTTCTCTTGCAAGTCCCAAAGCTAACCACTTTACTGGAATTTTTCCCAGGTACAAATTCTTTGCAATCCTAACCAAAATTGTCAATCTTCAGACCGAATATCAAAAGATTTACCAGATGGATTTTCAATTTCTCAAACTGCTTTTCTGACAGAAAGTGGAATCTCATCTCAGCTACTGTTTCATATAATGACACGAAATTTCATTTGGGGACTTTTCATGATTTTTGCTACAATAAGAAAAAGAAAAAAGCCACGTTTTATACTCCTATCAAGAGGTTGTTGTGACTTTGTCCTGCTAAACCGCTTGGCTCCCTCCTCACTGCTTTAACTTGGTCGTTTAAGCCTTCCTGAAAAACATAATAGTTAGCTTGATTTGTATCATTTCTTATAAACATTAATTGATGCAAGTCATCATGGTGAATAAACTGTGTCAAAATGTCCAGAGAAGCTTCCCTAAACCACGTTATCATAATAAACCTCTCAGTGTATGTTTAATAAGTTCCATAAATACAGATAAAAAGACATTCAGACAAACATACTCACACTCAACACGATAACACAAGGACATATGAGCTGACTACAGCTGCTGATCTACATGAAGGAGGCGTTACACCTGACCTACAAGCACAGTAGTATTTGATAGTCAAAATTTTAGGTGGGGTATCACTTTAAAATGCTCACATCCCGCCTACATCTCCTTTGCTCCTTATCCTCTGTAAGTGGCATAGACATTTTTTGTTTGTTTGAATTCAGAAATAATTTAAATAGATGTCTCATATTCATTTATTTCTGTTTATTTCAATTCATCTGAATTTAAAACTATTCCATGCTATTTTAATATGTCCCGATGACTTAAATATTATCATGTCTTTATTCAACAAACGTTTTAAAAAAAATCCTGAATATTGCTTGATGGTGTATGAAGTATAGCCAACTTGAATCAGGTGAAAATATTTGGTTTGATTTGGTTCAACAACTTAAATCCAGAATTAGAAAACCACACCACGCACATTTTATGGCCTTAGGAATCACTCAGCAAACTAATTATGTTTAATCAAGATGTGTGATGCTTGTGTCTTAATTGGTCCTCTGTGCCTGTTCCCATTATCCTGTATTACATGTATTCCAAGAATTTTCCACAAAGAAAAGTACAAATAGTCACTGTAGTTTTTGCGTACCTTTCAAATGCCTTTCACTTTTCATCAGATGACACAGTTCTTGGTATTGAGCTTGAATCACCACAAAGAAATGCTTTCACCAAAAAGACTAAGACTAAAAGAGGGCAGGGGATTAAACCATGAATTGAACTTCATTCCCAGGTGTACTTCTTATGTGAATTTGTTTGTTTCTTTGCATGGCTTTTTTTTTTGGAAATATCTTGGAAATATTAATCACAGCACAGATTATTTGTATGGTTTCAAATGGACCTGTAATATAAGAAAAATATTTAATTGTAATAAATAATATATGAGTTTGAACAAGCTTCTGAGTTTTTATTACCTACACATATGTTATTATGGATGCAGTAATGCTTCTTGCCCACATGGTGGCCCACTTGGACAATTTTTTTTTAAAATATCTGATTTGTTTTTCAATAAATTAAAAAGTCATTGCAATAATCAAAGCACAGACTTACTAAAAGGTTTCAGAGATAAATATTAATGTGTAACATGCATATGTGGAAAAAGGTAAACACACAAACCTACATAATCATGGCTGATCTCGTCTCTTTCAGTCTTTTTTTTTCTTTACATCAGTTTTTATTGCATATTTGATTTGATTTGATTGGAAATCACAAGTAAAATATTTTTTACCATGCATAAGAATAATTTAGCCTCAAATCTTTCTCTTTTGTTTGTGCTTTTTGTTTCATTCAATCCCCTTTTTCAACTGAACTGGATACAAGCCCTTTTGTCTGTTGTGCTGCATAGATCATGATGGAAAAGACAAGAGAGGCAGCATCTCGAAAGGAGCAATGAGGAGATATCAGTCATCTAACTTCGATAATTAGGCTTGTGATGAATATGCATGATGCCTCTGGCACAGCTAAATTTGGTTCTGAGATTTTAAATGGCATGAGCAGGTAAGTGATTTGCATCTGTAACAGCAAGCATGTGTGAGTCAGAAAGCTCATCTGCTTCAGCTCACACACTGGGCTATTTAGTGTGATTACATGTCTGTGTGAATGGCATTTATATAGTCATCAGTCTGTATATGATGTGAATTCTCAGTGGTTGTGCAGCAAATTCCTGTCATGACTATGTTACTTTCTTTACTGAATATCTGTACTGACTGTCAGTACAAGATTTATGGTTCCCAAATAAGGCTTAATGCAGTTAGGGAGAGAAATCAGTGGATCTGAAGCAGTTAAATATTAGGAATAAATAGTTTTAGTTTCAAATACACACACAGAGAAAGGTTTGAAAGGTAATGGATAGACACTTATTGGGTTAAAGCAGCTACAAGTACTAAATTACCAGTTAAATTGCTTTGCAAATAGCACTAGAAATGATTTGTTAGTCAAATGCGAAGCAGTCGAAACAAAAGGGATAAATATAGCTGAACAATTATATGGTGAAAATGTCTAAAATTGACACATTACCAGTTAAAATAGAAGTAGAAAAGGCACTAATTAAATAGGAATGAGAAAATCTGTGGACTCATGGGTCTCTTTCAAGAAACAACTAAAAACCCATCTTTGTAGACTAGCATTTAGTTAACTCTTTTTTACTGCTCTGGCATTTTGTTGTGAAGCACTTTGTGATCTTTGACTTGAAAGGTGCTATACAAATAAAATTTTACTTTGTGTTAGCTCCCGCTGAGATATCGTATCACTTCATGTTCCTATTACAGCTCACAGTGGTGTTTTATGTAGCCTGTTTAATTAAAAAAAACAACCTTTAGATAACAACATAGTGTCATATCCAGGTGCTTTGTCTAGAGCACACTCTGCTGAATCACCTGCTATTTATATTCACAGTATTCTGTCTGTAAGAATTCGATAGCTTAGCTCAGCTTGTAGCTGAGTCACTAGCAACATGGTTTTTTCACCTGTCCCTTACACACTTTCCTGTTTAGTAGCAGCTGTTAAGCTTATTGTTGTTGTTAAGCTTCCTTATTACAAGCATCATGTTAGTTATAAATGTAGCCTGTTTACCGTTCTGGAGGACAGGCTCTGTACTCTGGAAAATTCTGAAGCTAGCCACCAACGATAGCAGATTGTCTGGGCCTGGTAGATTTCTTTAAATAACAATTTACGTTAGGGTATTGACACCCAGTTACGTCCGTCGGAGGTCACTAAAATTCATAGTGAACAGGTGTGTAGTTTTGCCAGAACAATGTCTCTCGGACTGTAGTTTTCTCTGGCCTTCTCTGGTGTCCAAGAAAACACTTTAGAGATAACTGAAAGATTTTCTGGGAAAAAACAGGTCATGTTATGAGAGATGTCCGCCATAACATTTTGGATGCAGCACTCATTTGTAGAAATCTGACTAAATTTGATGACCCCCAAAAAACATGACTATCCAGAGTTGGGACCAGAAAGCAGAGTTGATCCAAAATGCTGCAGCAAGAGTACTGACAGGGACTAGAAGGAGAGAGCATAATCTCCCAGTTGGCTTTTCTTCATTGGCTCCCTGTTAAATCCACTCAAATTTCAAATCCTCTTCTTCACATACAAGGTCTTGAATAATCATAACAATAACAATAATAATTTGGCATTTAATCATTAGTAATTATTCATCTCTGGTTGTCTTATGTCTTTTGTCCTGTCTTTCTCATAGTGGACATTTATTTGTTGGGGTATTCTCTGTATTATTATAGGGTCCTGAAATACAGTATAAAGCACCTTGAGGCGACTGTTGTTGTGATTTGGCGCTATATAAGTAAAATTTAACTGAACTGAAAGAAAGTGAAAATTGGAAGGGCAAAAAGTTGAAAGAGTCAAACACATGTTGGCAGTATTTAATTTATAGAAGCTGACAAAACTCCGTAATAAAAGGTTGTGTGTTAAAACAGTTTTTTGTTTTTTTTTTGTTTTTTTTGTGTCCCGTTTGGATCTTTAGCCATCAGAATTGTTGTCTTAAGGCCAAGAAAGATGCCAAGCAGATTTATTTTACCAAGTGGATCATCATGGCCTTGCCATATTGGTCCATTTGATTGACCTTTATTATAATTATGAATTTATTTTATTTTCGGTTGCTACAAACGGGACAGACATGACTGGGGGATAGGACAGGGAAAAAGAATGAAAGAAAGAGAGGGAGAGAAAGAAAATCAAAGGGGAGAAGATGTGTTAAAACAGTTTAATCATAATGGATCGAGTACCATGCAAAAGTCTTGATCTGCCTATATTCTGCTAGGACAATAAAAAATAGGCACATGATTTATTGAAACATGTAAAAACATACATAGAAATGCAATATATAGACAAAAACTGAGTTTGTACAGCTCTACTGAGTTTGAACTTTAGTGTGACCATCTTTATTCTTCAACACAGCCTGAACACCTTTATGTAAGTTTTCTTGTCATTTCTTCAATGGTCTTCAGGAATAGTTATCTGGGACTTCCAAGCTCTTCTTTGGAAGTTGGTTTGTTCCTTTCTCTGTCTGATCCCACAGCACTTCAAAAACATTGACATCTGGGCCCCAGGTGAAGTTAGTCCAAGAATGATACTACTCCACTGTGTATTTTTCTATTCAGGTGTCCTTGCACTGCACTGGCAGTGTGTCTGCGTTCATTGTCATGCTGAAAAATGAAGCTATTGTCAACCAGGCGCTTTCCATGTGGTATTGCATGGTGAGTCAAAATCTGACAAAGACAATGGATAAAATTGTTCTCCAATAATTTTAAATTTTTTGCTTAAAAATCGTCACATTAAACTAATTTACTATGCTTAAATGTCTTTTTCCTCCCCGGCTATTTGAATCACAAAAATATTTTAAAAACTAAATCTTAGTGAGTAGTTGAAATTGTTCAAAATGTACAGTTGAACTTGATATTTTGCCAAAGTAGCTGTAAGTTAGTACAAATGTAAACTTTACAAACCCAGTCTAATTATTTAAATGAAAAAAAGGACTTGAGTATAGGTATAAATTAGTACGTAGATGAATCAAAGCTTGGTACAGCCTGACCTAGTCACACCTTTTACGATAACAGGCTGTAGTCAATCACAAAAATGACCATTTAAGGAACAAGATCAAAGTAAAAAATGCTTTTTTCTCTAAATTTTCTCCAACAAAAGATTTCCCCTCGTCCCAAAACTGTCCAGAAAGGTGAAGCAATTGCCTCAAATGGGATTTCCTTACTATATATCTTGTCAGATAGCTGCAAGAAATGTGGTAAGAGCAAGTGGATTTTGCTCGAGGTCCTGAGGTGTTTAAATTACACACCTGTAAGGCTTTCCGCTGCCTGACTCAATCCAATTTTGCACTGCTGTCGTGTCTTTTGAACCTTTGTAGTGTTCTACACTCTGATGTACTGACTCACAGGCACAGGGGCTTCATCTTCTGGAAAGTTCCAGATTATTGTGGCAATTGGTCTTGAGTTGATTCTGCTGAGGGGCAGATTCTCCCAGAATTTATTCAAAGCCTGTTTTTCCTGCTGCTGTTATATCTCTGCAAAATCCTCTTCTAATGGTTGCAGAAGCTGCTACTTCTCTGCTCTTCAGCATTTTCTTGCTCCCTTAAAATGCTCAGTGATTCTTTTTTTAAAAAACTACTCTCAACATTGCACCCTCCAGGTAAGGATTGTTTTGTTTTGTTTTTTCTCTCTCTCTTTTTACTAAGAGTCTTGTAAGTCTAGAGAGAGAAAAAAGCACAATACAGTAGTGAAAGCCTGTAAATTGTTTTCTTCAGTTTAAAATGCCCCGAAAGGTTATTTCAGAGTTGTGTCATTTGTTGTATGCTGCTTTTTTCTTTCTTTCAGTGAGAGCAGACATCAAAACCATATCCTAAAGTCTTTTATAAACCAATTTCTGTTTTCTCTGCATTATTATAGGTCTCAGGATGCAGCTGCTTCATTTTTATTCTGAATATTTTAAATGTATAGAGTTCATTGTAACAATCTTCAGATCATAAGCATGAAAGGGGACCCGGAAATTACAACATGACAAAGATGATTGTAAGGGCAGCACACATTTACATTCAGATGAAGGTCGTCCTTGACACTTCAAGGCTAAGCAGGAAGCACAAAGTTGCAGTGTGCTGCATGTGGACAGTTGTTGCCATTAGCAGAGATGACCACTGTTGTGTTTCTGTGATAAGATGAAAAGCTGTCTCCTCTTTATCTTCACTTGTCAACTCATATATTCACACAGCAGTCTGCTTTTGACATCAGCTGCTAAAATATACACTTTGTGCTCTGCAAATTGCTCTTGAAAAGCACTGTGTAAAGTGTCTAATCAGCCGCTGCACCACCATGAATTGCAAGGCGCTTTTCTGTGTGAGATAAAATCTGAGAAAGTGATCTCAAGAAAAGAAGCCATTTAGTTAGTTTCAAATGAGACGCATTAGATGGTTTTCCTTCAATAATCTTGTTTTCAAAAAATCTTTTTAGCTTGGTAAAAGAATATGTGGAAACAAAGAAACTATGTTTGATTAACTTTTCCTTTTGCAGATACCAGTCTGGATAATTGACTGTGCTATTTTCTGATATAATTTCACATTAAAGGCGTTAGACACCAGACACAGTCACAAACACTGCTAATGCTTTTCAGTTGTGTGAGGTTTTTTTTTTTAACAGAAATGTCTTTGTGATGAGACAAAAATCCTTTCTCAAACAATCTGTCAAAAACACGATTTATATTTAATGGCGTTGCTCTTTTTATGAAACCTATTTGTTTCATAAACAGTAACTTGGGTGATGAGTAGCAGTTTTATTATTTTTAATCTAAATAAAAACTCTGTTTCTTTGCTTGATAGGTGATCTCAAAAGCTGTTTGAGAGAAAAGTAAATCAATATTTACCCAATAATGAATTTGGAGCTTCATTTGTGCCAACATTCACACTTTTTATAAGCGGACATCTCTTAAGTAGTCGAGGTGGCAAAAGGCAGTCAACAAACAAGGTCGGAAAATGCAAACACGTTTATTCCAAACTTCCTGTTCTATAGTTATCTATGGAAGGTCTCTGTTGTGTCTTTATTGCAGTTGTGTAATGACCAGCACACATTATGCCTTTTCTCGCTCCCTTTCTCTCTGACTCTCTCGCTCATCGGTTCGGCTTTGACATTTAAAAGTGCTGCAGATCTCGCGCACACGTAGTGTTTGCCAAATGCCACAGCTATAGTTGAACATTTGAAAAGCACTCAACGATTCAAGGCCAGAAATGAATGATGGAAATACGGTATTATTTATTTCAGAACCGCTTCGTGTTCCTTAACAAAATGGAAATGAATGAATGAGGAAAAGATGGTTTGAATTACCCTCTTTACTGAGCAAAATCCAACAAAGCATATTTAGTACTACACGTGAAGTATGCACAGAAATAACCTAATGCACAGTCTTTCAAGGTGGAGGTGAATAAACATTTACATTAGTTCAACACATTGTTAAATGGCTTGCGTAAAGATCCTGTAAGGTTGGTGTTAAAATGCACAAGAATCTAATTATGGAGAACCATTACACAAAACACTTGCAACAACAAAAGCAAAGTCAAAGCTAAAAGTGGCTTTTTAAGCAAACAGTAGCATATTATTCAGGTTAATAAGCATCATCTACACTTGAATCCCCCGATAGCCAGCGGCACAGCAGTGTGGCTGTTGTATGTGAAAGCCTTACACCCCCATGTTGTGGGTTTTGGTGTTTTAACAATGACTTATCGTTTTACTGCTTTTGTCTGTCAGCATGAACGCTGACAAGATTAAATCTGAAGTGCAGAAGAAGATTGTCTGGATCACGTCTGGCTTCTTTGGCCTCATACATTCGACTGAGCTTCATATCATTCTTGTGCCCGTTTGTCCACAAAGTCACTTATGTGTAGTTTTCTTGAGGATCGGCATTATTTGCAACAACACCCGGCAAATCTGCCGCAATGGTGGAGGTGTAAAGGCGCGGCATTCTGTGAGACACCGTCAGGACGCTTGACCCTTGTCGCCTGTCTTTCGCTTTTCCTTTTCTCCAGGGCAGGAAGTGGAGACACAGGTAAGAGAGGAATTTGTTATGCAGCGAAGCATAAATGAATGGGTTGTAGCAAGCGGAGCTCATGGCAAAGAGGTGACTGGACACCTGGATGACGTTGATATAGTTCTTCCCCAGGATGGAGAAGTCTGTGTCCAGGTCACGGATCAGGTTCACCACCTGTGGAGTAAACATCGGTATCCAAAACATTAATTCAAGGGACAATTGCCATTTTTCTACTGCCAACAGATAGTCTAGCAAAGAAATACAAACTAGAAAAAGTAAAATTGCTAAATTGGCACAAAAAAAAACAAAAGAAAAGAAAAGAAAAGAAAATGCCAATTTCTTCACCATATAAAGAGTCTTTCCTGGCTGACTTGAAAACTCTAAACATCAAGTCACTGTACCCAATTGAACTGTCAGTTTGTGTGCAGACTGAGATGTGTTTATTGCTGAGTGTGTTTCCTCTGGACAAAGGCAGGCTGGCTGTTTCTCCCTGTTTTATCCCTCCCTCAAAGTTAAGATGACCTGCTAAGATCTGATTCATAAGGTGGAACTTCTCCTAATTTAGATTCCCATATATTTGCATATTCTTCAAACCAGCAATCTCATGTTTTGTTCACCTGTAAAGGAAGCCAGGAGAAGGCAAAGCAGAGAACGGACACCAGCAGCAGGCAGAAGGTCTTCTTCCTCCGTCTGCTCCAGGTGGCCCGTGCAGATCTCAGCTCCGTGCATGCTGTCAAGCTCGAAGTCATCCTGTGTTTCAGCTGATAGGAAATGGCACAGTAGGAAATGGAGACAGCAACCAGTGGGACAAAGTAGGAGAAGAAGAGAATGAAACAGGAGTAAATGAGGCGACCCTGCTCCTGGCCATCCCAGAACTCCTCACACACAGCCATCTGCAGGCCTGCCGCCTGGAGGTCCAGGTAGACCGTGTGCAGTGCCGTAGGCGTGGATAAAGCCAGAGAGGAGAGCCAGATCAGAACTACAAGAACCCAGCAGAAGCGGTAGCTGGCTCTCTTTCGGATGGGATAAGCCACAACTACGTAACGATCCACCGCAATGGCCATGAGGGAGAGGACGGCCGCGTAAACAGCTGCGGATTGCATGACGGTGACAAAGTGGCACATGTGGGATCCAAACACCCATCCGCGCTTATCAAATGCATAGGACGCGGTCAAAGGGACGCAGAAGACGCACATCACCAGGTCGACGAGTGCCAGGTTGCTGATGAGAAAATTGGTCGTGTTGTGTCTTTTCTTATTGTGCCAGATGAGGAAGAGCAGGAGGAGGTTGCCAGAGCACGCAACCAGGACCACAGCAGAGTAGAGAGGGATGAAGATGAGCTTCAGGTTAAACAGGAGGTCGAGCCCAGAGAAAGAGGGGGATGAGAACTGGGAGGCTGAGAAGATGGAGCGAGAAGAGTTGCAGCAGGAAGAGGAGGAGGACGAGGAGTCAGGCAAGAGCGAAGATGAAGAGGAGGCTGGAGTAGAAAAGTTCACCTTGGTTCGATTCAGTGATCTTTCCCAGTCCATAGCTGCGGAAATAACAAGCATATTTTGCATGACTCAATTAATATTTCTGTGTAATTTATTAATCAACATTTTGATTGAAGCCAGTATGGCAGCGTCTGGGTGTTTGAACATTTTAAAAGGCTAATTGAAGCTCATCTTCAAAACTCTCAGCACACATTTCTCTCTTTACTTCTCCAAAAGCCTTTCCAATTATCTTTGATCCATTATCTAAAGTATTGAAAAAAGGAAGAAAGCTCACGTTGACTGGACGGATGATTTCTGGTTATGAAAAGCAGAAATCATCCTCGAAATCATAGTAACTTCTCAGAGGCGGTCATCCCACACATCTGCTGGAACATCTGCACTTATTAATCTAGGCTGACGTCAGTGATTTTTATTGTCGCTCAGAAATAAGAAATATTCATCAACTGGCATCACACAATCAGATGTTATGCAAGAGTGTGAAAATGGGCATGAATGCAGATTCGTTTCACATTCTGTGACTGCTGAATGAGAGACTTGGCTGTGAGAGAAGAAAAGAAAAAAATCACTGAATAAAATGAGAGTGAAACCACAGAAAATTGTAAGATCAGAGGAGGAGTCTATGAATAACACCTGTAGTCAAAAGTGGGCTGAATGGTGTAATTTTGGCATGAGCACTGGCTACAGTTTCAACTTTCATTGACATGAAAAAACGGCTACAAATATTGTTTCATCTAAAAAACTCATACAACCAAGAAAAGAAGATATTTATGCCCAAAATTCAGACTTTAAGTCATTTAATAACATGTACATCTTTCATGTAATTTTGTTACAATTTAATGTCTTTGATTTGGTATACATTAAGTTTATACCCAACACATTTTCCTTATTTTGTTTTGTTTTGCATTTTTATATATTAAGCTGCTGTTTTAATTTAAAAATATTGCATATTGCATATTGCATTACATTAAGCAAATAATAGTAATAATAAAAATAATAATTAATGGGCCGACTGCCTCATTATGCGTTCATCATACTGAATGTGAACAATCATAAAAGTGTAATTTCCCAAGGAAGCTAATTAAATCATGATCAGAGCAGATATTCTTCCCTTACTGACTCAACCAAGTTCCTTACTGACCTTTTCTGATCAGGCTGCTCAGAATGATTCATGCAACCACATCTTCTCTAAGATACAAAAGGGATCCAAAATCATTCATAAACATGAATAGGATCAACCTATTTTTAACCTGAAGTGGTCGACCTCGGATTGAAAATTTATTTCCTCAAAAGGAAGAAGATCTGAGTCAAATTTCGCAATCAGCCACTTGGCAATTTTTCTGAAGTGCAGAGTAAATGAAAAAGTACCTGTTGGAGATATCAGATGCACCTGTTTGAGTCCTTTTCCTGCAGGGAGTCCCGCTGTTGTGCAGCCGCACTCATTTGCTGCAGCTTGCTCTGCTTCAGAATAAAGAGGTGCGCTCTTTCTCTCTCTCTCGCGCTCTCTCTCCCTCCAACAAGGGATACAGTAAAGGCTGAAGTGAGTGAGTGAGTCACCTCCAGTAAAATCATTCTAATCTCCTATAATGTTTCTCTTGGGGAGTGCATCTCAGCTAGAAAATGACAAATTTATGATGACCTTGAGCCTCTTTATGGTTTAATATCGCTCATGACATCATTATCATTTTTCTAGTGGGACTTACATTATGTCTGAGATTTTATATACTCAAATTATGCCCTTTATGTTAAGATTCCTACAGCATTCTCACTCGTGTTATCCCAAGTTTGGTCAGAAACAGGCATTGGGATGGAAACACCAAAGAGGTCCAAAATTATTATTTTGAATATGTTGTGCACCCCCGCCCTCCACGGAGCGCCATGAATGAAGGATCCTGCTGTGAGGTTCTCCACAAAGCGGACACTTTCTAGACAAAGCATTTAGGAAACAGAATACAAATTGAACAATTAAGATGTTTCTCCAGCAGTTCGCATTCATTATTCATAATCTCAAAACTAATTTGAAAAAAATTGTGAGTCTCAGTCAAAACCAGCATGATCGAATGATTCATCAAGGGTAATACCGAATGGCATTCATTGCTTGACTGTTTCGCTGCTTGAAGGGAGCACAGATCTCATTGTGAAGATAATTAAGATGCCCAAAAGTTCCAGTTAATCATATTCATGTGCAGAAACCACGTAGTCTCCAGATTTTCATCAAATTCAGAGCAGAAAGTGTGGCCACTATTTTAAAGTACTTGTTAGTATGAACTTCTTACGATGACATTTTAAGGCTCGAAATCTTCTAACATAAAGGTACGATATCATTAGTGTTTCAATTTCAATGGAGCTCTGGTAAGTGTTGCTTTGAAATGCTGCTTTTAACTAATACCTATATTTCCATGGCATTCACATTTTAATATTGATTGCTACAACATGGTAAACGATGAGGACATGGCCATTTTTCCTCCCTTTAAGAGTAAATTTAGCACTATTGGGAGAAGCTTAAAATCTGGCTTGTTTGGAGAGAAGACTCAAAGCACTGAACATACAGCCACTGTAATGGTTTTCTGTCTGTTGCTCATTTTTCTGTGTGATGTTTACTGTTAGGACACATCAGAACAGTTTAAAATAACACAGACTGGTCTGCTTTAGAGCACACAGCCTCTCCTTCCACAGACCACTTTTTCCCACTTTGATTTAACTGGACACTGATGTGGACAGGGCTGTCGAGCTGACCTTTCTTCAGTCTGATAAGTTCCTGTGGTGAAGGTAACAGTTTGTTCTAGCAGCATCCACGAAGTAATCAAATGGTGTACCACCTCAGAGTCTTCCTTTACGGTGACCACTCTAGTTCTGAATCACTTGTACATGTCATGTATACTATGTCCAAGTGTGGGAGACGTGACAGCTACAGGTGTTTAGCTATTTTCGGCTAATTGCTCTCTTTTTTTCACTGTGCCACCAGAAAGCACACAGCAAAACCTCACGTGTGTCAGAAAAAGCAAGCGGCCCCATTACGTGTCCTCCTGATGGAGCCTTTGTGGTGGGCTTATTTTCAGGTCCTAGACAGGGGTTCTGCTTGTTTGATGACTGAGTGCCAATTTAGGGAGACAGCATTCAGCTGAGGGCTGCAGAAGAAAAATGCACCCATCAAACAAACTAAGTGCAAATGTAATAATTCATGTATTAAATACTGAGCAGCCAGAAGTCTGTTCAGATTTGATATTTTAGGTAATTTTGGAAATGTGTTGGTTGAAAGGATGGTGGTGGGTTATGGTGGTTTCGTCACACCAGTCATCACCAGTTGTATTTGGAAATACTTTTTTTTAAACAGTTCATCTAGTTTGCACTGGATTAAATGTGCAGTAGTTCCTGCTGTCATTAGGTCTGTACAGAATGCTACTGAAGGCCACACTCTGACATTGAATACATTAAATACACAAGCAAACCACTGCTCCCCAGCGGGACACGGGAAACATCAAGTTTTTTTTGGGTTAGCTATTTTTTAGCTATTTTTATTTTTAACGGACTGATCTTTGGGGCTAAATGGCTTTCTGAAACTCTCTTTCTATGTGGACATCAAAGTAGATTTCATTATTAACATACTCCAGTGATGAAAATGTCATTTTAATTACTGCTGAGCCCGAGCCAGATTTTAGTTTCTTCCCACTCAGAGCTTCATAGTGTCTATTATCCCAGTCCAACCTATTACCACAAACCATGTCTCTGTGAGACCGCTACAGCTGGTCCCTAAGTATTATTAATAATGGTAAGGATGTTCTAGAAAAAGCTAAATAAAGTCTACTTTATTAAATCAAGGTAACTGTCAGAATATGTTCTCCACTTGAATGAGAAACGAGGACAAAGACTGTTTTGTTGAGATGCTTTTTCTGATCTCACTCTCTCAGCCGTTTAGATCCAAGAGTAATCTAATTCAAGGGACATCCAAAGGTTTTCATGTCAAGGACCCCCCCAATTGAATTAAGTCCTATTAAATAATGATGCCATGGCTGCTGTTACTCAAATGAACACAATTTGATTCAGTTTATTTAATTCAGAATTACACTTGGATGCCAATCAATAAATCGTCTGTACGCTTTAATACATATTACCTTTAAGAAGTTTATAATGCCCTTTTTCGAGCTGTACCACTTTAAAGAGTTGTTGTAACTTTGGTTATTTTGTAGGGATTCATTTGTAGCTCCGAGAGGAATCACTAGAATTTTCTACATATAAACTGAATATATACAATATAACCATCCAATGAATAGCTTTCAATGAGGACAATGAAATAGTCTCACAGAATTGACAAATGAAATAAAAACAACAGCCAATACTGACCAATACTGCCTTCGAGTTCCTAGCTTCCACGCACAAAAAGCCTTAACAACTTGTAATTTGAGCAGCCCTGCCTAATTAAAGCCCACAGCTTCCACTTGTCCTTTCACATCTTGCAGTCTTCGAGTTCAAGCAGAGATACCAGTGTGATATCATGAGTCATTTCCTTTCAAGAGTTAAAGAGCTCTTCTCTCGAAAATGTGTTTTTCTTGCTCCTACTTGATTCAAATGTGTGACCTTCATTGTGGAGAATGATGCATGTTCAAAATTTAACGCTAGAATTTGCTGAAGGAGGCCAACTTTCTCTCTGTGCTGCTTTGATTTCAGCTACCCTGAAATTTTGAAATGAAGATATTTACATTTTCATCCATTTTTTTTAGGATATGTGTGTTTCAAAACATGTTCACTGTGCACCATTTCAGACACAAATTATTATTCCAAACCAAGCGGAGCATTTTATCATGTCTGGTGGTCTTTGCTTTATGTCATTCAGAGCCACGAGGGACTTTGTAAAACAGGCTGTGGACTCGCTGTGACTGCTAAAGTCGCTGGCTTGTAAAATGGTGAATGAATCAAACTCGGTTCTTTGCTGCCTTCCATAGGTATTAAGAGGCCAAATAGTTGCCGTGTACTGCTAATCAAATGCACTTGATTATTTGATCTTCAGTAAGTGTGAGCATTTGGGTTTTATCACAAAGCCAATAAGAAAAGACAACAGCATTGATCTTCAGGAAGCAATTGTTGCTCCCTATCAATCTGGGAAGAGTTTTCAGGCCATTTCCAAACAGTTTGAAGTCCATCATTCTACAACAAGGAGGACTGTTCAGAAGTGGAAGACAGTTAAGGGAGTTACCAGTCTTCCCAGGAGTGGATGTCCCAGCCAATTCAGACCATGGTCAGACCATGTAATGTTCAGAGAAACTGCAAAAAAACGAAAACAAAACAGGGATGCATCTCAAACTCTACAGGCCTCAGTTGGCATGTTAAAATTTAAAGTTCTTAACAGGGTGATCATTTTGGCTTGCTTTACAGCCACAGGACAAGAGCACCTTGCTGTCACAGAGTCACCATAAACTCCTTTGTAAAAAGTATTCTAGAGTAATGTGAAGCTATCTGAGAGCTTAAGAATATGGGTCAACCAACAGGACAATGATCCCTAGTACAGCAGCAACTTTACATCAAAGTCCAGACCTCAACCTGATTGAACCTTAAGAGAGCTGCACATAAAGAATGCCTGCAAATCTCACTGAAGCAACACTTTATCAGTCTCTCGTGTCCTGGAGAGAATGATAAAGTAATTCAAAAAAAAAAATTATTTTTGTACCAAGAACAAGCCCTAAAATACCCCCTTGATGACACGCCATATTGTACCAGACCCAACGTTGTCACTCCCAAAATCTAAAGCAATTCAACAACACTGTCCTTGGAGTTACAAGCAGACAAATGAACACAATACCATTTACCATTTTTTTAAATATTTTATTGAAACATCGTTAAAAACTTCTACATGAAATTAATAAAATGTTACACAGTATGTTACAATATTTTTCTGGACTGAATCACAGCCATTCTAATTTATGATGTCAGCCTTTTAATGACAGAAAAATAACATTTTGACAAATTAATGCATTGTTAACATCACTTCTCATGTGACGCTACATATGGTCCTCAATGAATATCTGTATATGTAGTTAAGAGCCATTCTCGTAAACATAGTAGGAGACACGGATTACAGCTAGAGGACAAAAAGGTATCATTTCACGTTCTTTATTAGGTGTTCTCAAGGTGCAGTGTCATTGAATAGAGAGGACAAAATGCATGTGAGTTAATAAGTGTTTAACACTCAGTTGCTGGGGATACAGACAGTGATGAGAGGCTATAATCACTGATAACAAAGGCTATAGCCAAAACACTGCAATGACACAATATGAGAGCAGGAAGTCACGTTTACCGACTATATAGGAAGTAAGTTCTTCTTTCCATGTTACCATTTTAATTCACTCATTTCTCTGGCTGGTGAGCGTCATCTTCATCCGGTTTCTGCATCTCTGCGTCCTCTCCGTTTTGCATTTGGTCCGACTCTGCTGATTCCTTATTCTGAGAGGGCCTCAGGAGATATTCCAGCTCTTCTGCACTGATGGCCACCTTCTCTGGAATCAACCACCTCTTGAAGTGTTCGAGAGCACTGCAAAGGGATATAAGGGCACGAATAGTTTAGGGTGTTAACCTCTTAAGCCCCAACGCTCCCTGATGCGGGGGCAAAGGGCAGGAGATCAGTTAGGCTTGGGGCTTAAGAGGTTACAATAAGAAGCAGGCCATCTCCAGATAACTACTCGACACTTTGAAAGATAAAGATTAAAGTAATTTTGTATTGGGATGAGTAAATGCCACATAAGTCTCTTGAATTTAAGGAAAAGTGGAAACAGTGAGATGATGAGTTATTGCTGTAATATGTTAAGTTAGAAAGACATAGGAAAGAAATGCAAAAATAATACAATCACATCTAAAGATGCAATGACTATTTAAAAATAAAAATAAAAATCCTCCTCCAACAGGATGATTTTTCACATCATGTCCATGTCCTACCTCTCATCCATGTCGCCCCCTTGGAAGAGCTCTGAGGTCTGGGTATCGTGTAGGAACCTATCCCAGCATTCCTTCTTGGCTTGAGACAAGGAGTGCAGCATGTCCCTGGAGGTCACATCACTGGACTGGCCCTTTATCTTCTTCAGGCGGTTTTCTGGAGCAAAATGTAGCCAAAAAATGTCAGTTTTATAGCTTTGATCAAAGTTCCGACAGATTTTGAATTAAGAATCAAAGAAGAGTGTGAGTTTTGGTACAATGTGTCATAAAAGGCCAGCAAAGATCGCAGATATGCAAAATAACCATTTAGAGGTTAAAGGACTGGTTAGGTTGTAACGGATGTAATGAATTTATTTAAGATGAAAATTAAAAACACCTACTGAACAAATAAAACATTTAACTCATGAGAAATAAATAAGTGCTGATCTTTCTTTGATTAGGAAAAAACACCTTCTGCAGCAATCTTGTCTTTTTTAATCATGTGTGAGTACATACTGTCAAGTGTTTTGTAACAACGTTATAGTTTTGTATTTTTATTGGTTGTCATTTTTTAAATTTTTGTTTCTGGTTCAGTTTTTTTTTTTCCCCCCATGAAGTTTTATTTCTATCGCTTTAAGGTACACAGAGGGACTATCGAGAGCGTCCTGAGCAGCTGCATCACTGTCTGGTATGGTAACTGCACCGTATCGGAGCGCAATACACTACAACAGATAGTGAGAACAGCTGAGAAGACCATTGGAGCCTCTCCTCCCTTCATCACAGACACCACTAGTATTGTGGAGGACCCCATACACCCCTCACACACACTCTTCACCCTGCTGCATTTGGCAAGAGGTAACAGGCCCTCACTGGAAGAGTGAAACAGTTCCATCCACCCAGACGTCAGACTCCTGAACACTGACTGACACACTACCACACACACCTCGCTGTCATTGTTGCGCTTTTCTATTGCATTGTTGTGTCTGCACCGTCTTGTGCCTGTATCGTTCTGTTCTGTCTGGTGTTGCACTGTCTTTGTTTAGTTTTTTGCAGTTTTTGCACACTTGCACTTTATGTAGTCCTGTATTGATTGTCTTTTATGTGTTATACGTAGCACCATGGTATGGGGCAGAACATTAAACAGTGGAAGGGTGTAATAAAATAATTGACAGATGACACATGCCATATTTTTGGAACGCCCTTATTCACAAAAGGTCGCCACAGGATATTTGATCAGCAGTTTTTACACCGGATGCCCTTCCTGGCCCAACCCCAGAGGGATCTGTGTCTCCTTCTGGGATCAAACCAGGGATCCGTCACTTGTTAGGCAAATGTGTCAGCCACTACAAAAACATGGAGAATAAATAGGCAATTCAAGCCAGCTATGCTGAAGAAAACTATCTGGTTTCATTTTGCGGGAATTTAGCATCTTATCATTTCCATGCCTCTTGCTGACAGACAGCGAGGAGACAGGAAGTCTGTAGTCTTGAAAAGCTTTTAAAAAAAGGAAATACCTAGAGTGGCTATGTAAATCTCAGAATCCTCCATGGGTTCCCATTTGGCACTAGATGGACTGGTATCTGTCCCATTTGCTTGTCCATTAACCTGCACAGGCGGGTGAAATGAGTCTTTGAAGTCTGTGCTGCTCTCCGGGGTCGCCTCAGTCTGCACCTCCGGCAGGCTGGAGCAGATCTCGGACCAAAGCTCCCCGCTGGACCGAACCTCCTGTTTCTCGAAGTCGTCTATCATTCTGGTGCAGCCAGTGGGTAAAAGAGATGTCGACATCACGGTTTAAAACACACACACAGTGTTACTCTGTTTTTGGACTAAGACCCTTTTCTTTCAGTGACACTTGCGTCAGATGTTTGGAAGGTACATACAATTAAGACAAATCAGAAAGCTGATGGTAAGGTTTACATTTACGGCTAAGCTGGTTGCTGACCAACTACATGGATAATTACTGTGCATTTAAACGTTTTTCGAGCAGTTTGTTACCATAAAGAATAGAAACATAACTTACCTGTGTGGGAAAAACCTCAAAAGGCTAGAAATTAATAACGCAGATATATTATTTTAATGATTAAAGTTTAGCGTTGCTAGCTAAACATATCCATGATCTACAACCTTAAACGACCGACAGCCCACTTCCTCTTTTAGATATATTTGATTAGACGCTGTATCCGCCCGTCAAGCAATTTTGAGAGCTGATTGGTTAGTTTGGGCTTCACATATAAAAGGTTAGTTTCTCATTGGGCTGTGGTTTGCTGAGGAGGGGATTAGGAAATGTGTCTCAGCTGGAAGTGACCGCGGCTGAGCTACCGAGGTAAACAAGGGCTACCGACCTCTACGGAATTTGTTTATATGGGGGTATTTACTATTTTAAAAAGTGCAATAATCATTTGCAACGGTATAATGATAGTATCCGCTTATAGTGTAACGTAAACTTGCTGTTATAGCCGTTACATGTGCTGCTGTACCGCTCGCTGTCTGTCTGTCAAGTTTACTGTAATTAGTGAATTTGCACTGCCACATTTGGACATCTTACAAATGACCTAAACTGCCCTCTCGATTACCACACGGAGAATACAGCCAGGCCGTTGAATGCATTTTACAGTAATCTGTGTGTCGTGTACTCAGGGTTACAAGCGCTGATCGTCGCGTCCCTGCAGAGAGATTCGGTGTAGGAGATGCGAGCGGCGCTGCGCCTGGCAGTAGTGGCAGTCCCCATGGGTGTGCTGCTGTCCCGGACAATGGCGTGGATGTCCAGCGGCAAAACAAATCCAGAGCTTATCAGCAGGCTAAGGGGTAAAGGGTTTGAGCTTTGATATCTTTGTTGTTGTTTGTGACCTTTCTTGACCTTTCTAAACGAGGGTTGGGACTGTAGTTACATGTTGCACAGGTTGGTTTGGAATCATCATCTCCATTCATTCAACTCAGTATCAATACCTCTTTTTTTCTTCTTTTTCTGCCAGACCATGGCGTGATCCAGAGTGACAGAGTGTTCAATGCCATGCTGGCTACTGACAGAGGACTCTACTCGAGAGACTATCCATATGCAGACTCTCCCCAATCCATAGGTATTTATTTCAGAAGCACTTTCTAAACACATAAATGCATGTTACTGTCAATGCAATAACAAGAGCCTGGGTTTTTTCATCACATTGCATTGTTGAATAATAGCTGTTTTATAGAGAAAGATCTGCTACAACTTTGTTATTAAACGTTGTAATTACAGGCTACAGGGCAACCATCAGTGCACCACACATGGTGAGTAACAAACACTGAACAGTGCTGGGAGGACTAAATGGTTAAACAAAACTTAACAGAAGTTTTCCTGCTGGCTTTACTCGACAGCATGCTCATGCTTTGGAGCTACTAAGTGACAAACTAACTGAAGGAGCGTCGGCACTGGATGTAGGCTCAGGAAGTGGATATCTCACCGCCTGCTTTGCAAGAATGGTGAATTCTGTTAAAAATTTGAGAAGTTTCTTTCTAAATCTTAACACTAGCTAGATGGTTTCACCCATGTATCATGTAACAGAGGTTAAACAGCTGCTTTTTACCATCATATGCAGACAGGGCCCACGGGTAGAGTGGTTGGCATTGAACACATCGACGAACTGGTTCAGATGTCAATCAAAAATGTTCAAGCTGACGACCCGGAGCTGCTGTCCTCTGGACGCATCAAACTAGTTGGTGAGTCAGGAGATGTCAAACTTAAAGTCATGCCACTTTTATCTATTGAGATTTAAAGCACATGGCTGCAAAAAAAATACAATTCATATCTGGGTATGCCCACAGTGGGAGATGGAAGACTCGGCTACCCAGATGGAGCGCCGTATGATGCCATTCATGTTGGTGCAGCAGCAGCCACTGTTCCTAAGGCTGTAAGGACACAGGCTCTTGTCAGAATAAAATGCAATAAAAATAAGCATAAGGCACTCATTCAGCTATAACTGAAGCCTGCAAACAAGGCACAGAAGGCTGTGGTGTATCTACAGCTATATTAAAGTCATTATAACCCAATCAGTTGTCTCTAAAATAACTTTATCAAGTATGTTAAGCTTCGAAGGTACTTGAAATGCATTCTAAAGACAGACTGTGCTGAATTAATGCCATGAATAAAGTGAAAAAGTATGAAACCCTTTTTAAAAATCCTGTCTTTCCTTATGGAAGCTCTTGGAGCAGCTGAAACCAGGTGGGCGGTTGGTTCTCCCAGTGGGCCCTGATGGTGGCAGTCAGGTGCTAGAGCAGTATGATCGGCAGAGTGATGGGAGCTTCCTCAAGAAAGCTTTGATGGGAGTGGTTTATGTCCCCTTGACTGACAAGAGGCACCAGTGGCCTGGGTAAGAAAAGAAAAAAGCCTTAAACCCCTTGAACTCTTACACAAAAAATGAGGAAGTCACCTGTGCCTGCTATCCTTCCTTCTCTCCCCAGAGGTGAGCTCTGACTGCAGTGTGGTTGCCCTTGCAGGAGGTGGCGTTGGTGCTGCGTCTCCGGGGCCCTGTAACACCTCTTATAGTTCAACTGAGCTTCTGTCTTAAGGACCACCTGCTCTGCTAGGTTGTCACCTAGCAACATGAAAGGAGGATATTGCTCTGTTTGCCTGGCCAGATTGTCTTCCAAGGGCGATAAAACAATGAGTGACTAAATAAGTCTTCAGCGGTCTACTGATTAGCCTCTTCCCAGAATCCTGTGATTCATTTAGAGTGATGCAAGTACAGTAGATCACAGTGGGGGGGGGGAGGGCTGTACACAGTATTATTTCTGGGGAAGTTTGTGAAGTGTAATAATGGGTTTGTTGAGATTACAGCATGAAAAGCTCTAAGATATGTGAATGCTTGTGCTGATTTCAGATGGATGGTAAAATTGTGTGTGTGTGTGTGTGTGGGGGGGGGGAATTATTTGGATACATATGCAGTAATACTTGCAAAAGTTCAAACCTGGGAATTTTAATAAACGTTTAGCAAATTGACAAAGTAATATATTTTTGTGGGAAGAATGCTTCTTACTCATTTAACAATATGTGTGTGCAGAATAAATCACATGTGACACTGTAAATATAGAGCAGGGTTAGGAAGTTGTGCCAAAACATAATAATCTGATACATTTTTGGAATCATATAAGTAACGTAATCATATGTAAATATTGGATTTAATAATAAAACCAAGTAAATGAATATTTTAGTGACTGCTGTTATTCCAAAAAGACTGAAAATAAACACATAACTGGGGTAAACAAGCCTTTTTTGAGATGCTGTGCCATAAAGTGATTTCCTGTATTTAAACCATTTTAAATGTCTTTTAGGCCTATAATCTGTCATGAATTATACATTAATTGAGCCAAGAAAACCATTTGAAGGGTAAAAACGAACTCATATCACTATAATGTAGGTGCAGTAACACAGAGTTTTAAAGACACTTGCAAAACAGGTAATTTCTTTATTTTATATATAACTTCATAAATCTATTTAATTACAGTCTATTAAATATAGGCAAACATTATGAAACGCATCAAAAATCACTTTGTGGCACAAAGAAGTATTAAGGGAATTGGTATCGTGAGAAGCTACAAGGACTAGAGCATAGAAACATGATCATGAACAAACACAAACACACTGTCATTTATATTTCGTGTGAATAGAACTTAATTTATAACAAAAATACATTTCATGACAAAAATAATACATTAAAACACATAAATAACAACAAACTGTCTACTTTTAATGGTTAAGTGCAAAATGGGATGCAGGATTGGGTTTGATAGTTTGGTTTAAACTTCAGGGAGCGCCGATTGGACTACAAACGTCATCACGGCGCGCGCGTGTGGCGAGAAGGACCTCTAGCTAACGAGCGATGCACGTGAGGGTGCCGTTTGGAAGCTTATTATCTTTCTTTCTGAGTCAGTGTGACGTTCATTGTCGCGGAGTTTATTTTGTTTCTGCCTGCGAGAAAGCGAATCGGTTTCTGAGTTTTCTTAATTCTCCACAGTGTAGAAAGAGCAGCTGGGCTATGGAGCGGGCGGGTATTGAGTCGGGAACACCGGGAAATGTAAACACGCCGGTGCCCTTGGAGCAAACTACAGAGGTAGAGGCGTCAGAAACTGGCAAACGCAAAAACGACGACACGGACGACAAAGAGACAAGCGGCAGAGGTAAGAGACGGAGAGGAGCCGGTGGGAAGAAGCTCCGTCCGGGGGAGAGATATATCCCCCCACCGCAGAAACGCAACCCAGGTGTGAGCTTTAGCCAAGAGCATTTCAACGAGACGTCATACTACTTCGAGGCTGGGCTTCGTAAAGTCTATCCGTATTACTTTGACTTTAAGACCTACTGCAAAGGTCGGTGGATTGGAACGAGCCTTTTGGATGTGTTTAAGAATGAGTTCAGAGCTGAGTCCATTGAGTATTATCAGAAGGCCGCTAAAGAGGGTCGCATCCGCCTCAACGAGACACCTGTGGAGGATCTATCTGTGGTGCTCAGGGTAAGTCTCATAAGTCCATAGTATAACCTATATAGGGGAGGTAAACGGGATCTAGTTAGCACTGACAGTTGCCCCTGTCAGTGCGCCCCAGGGTAGCTGTGGCTACAATGTAGCTGCCATCACCAGTGTGTGAATGTGTGTGTGAATGGGTGAATGACTGAACGTGTAAAGCGCTTTGGGGTCCTTAGGGACTAGTAAAGCGCTACAAATACAGGCCATTTACCATTTGTGGGATACTAATACAAGGTATTGACTTTATGCCATGGCTACATTATTCACCAAATTCATGTTGCCAAATGATCAGTCAGTAAAATCTGATTACTTTTGTTCAATATTGTAGCTTGCATTGAAAGGATCAAATATTTGACATGTGGTAGCTGTAAAGAACAACCCTTCATGTCATTAAATTGGTAGCTATCCAAATCTTGATACTCTGATTTCTAAAATTCACTTGATTGTATTGGATGGCCTTGTTTGAGGTGGGCAAACACTTAAATTTTCCCTCACCATGCACAGAATAATGATCACTTGAGGAACACTGTACACCGCCACGAGCCCCCTGTAGTTGGCAGACCACTGGAGATTCTGGTAGATGATGGCGAAGTGCTTGTGGTCGATAAGCCTGCCTCCATCCCTGTGCACCCTTGTGGCCGATTCCGCCACAACACGGTGATTTTCATTCTGGGGAAGGAGTTTGGCATCTCTGAGCTGCATACAGTCCACAGGCTGGACAGGCTCACCTCTGGAGTCTTGCTGTTTGCCAGGACGCTTGAGACCTCTAAGAAACTGGA
The DNA here is from genome assembly GCF_965226115.1 of Aulonocara stuartgranti. Lineage (NCBI taxonomy): Eukaryota > Metazoa > Chordata > Actinopteri > Cichliformes > Cichlidae > Aulonocara > Aulonocara stuartgranti. The sequence goes on along the minus strand of NC_138955.1, from coordinate 3,700,445 downwards.
CCAGATGGTGAGAGACAGACAGGTATGTTGAGCATGTTTTGCACTTTTGTGCGAGTCGGTTTTCAAAACGTCTCCACAGGTTTCTTACATCTTCTGTCTCTTTCAGCTTGAAAAGGAGTATGTCTGCCGAGTGGAGGGGGAGTTTCCACAGGATGAGGTGATCTGTGAAGAACCCATCCTGGTTGTTTCTTTCAAAATCGGCCTCTGTCGTGTTGACCCAAAAGGAAAGGAGTGCCGGACCGTCTTCCAGAGGCTTAGCTTTAACGGAAAAACAAGTGTGGTCCGCTGTTTACCCCTTACTGGTCGGACACACCAGATCAGGGTCCACCTTCAGTACCTGGGTTTTCCCATCCTTAATGATCCCGTCTATGGGTCATCAGCCTGGGGTCCTCACAGAGGGAAGGGGGGACTTGTGGGGAAGAGTGATGAAGAGCTTCTGCAGGCGCTGGTAGAAGAACATCGCTCTCAGGAAAATTTTAACATGCTGGATATTGCAGATGACTGCATTGGCATTGCACACAAGGCAGACAAAAATAAAGCCTCTGAGAAAATGGACAAATCAGCTGGAACCGCTGAATCTGACAAAAGCGGAGAAAGTTGTCCAGTACAGGTAGATGCTTGTGGCAGTGACAAGAAGTTAGATTGCATCGAGGCAGTAAATGACAACAACACCGTTAAAGACTGTCAGAACCCTCAACCAGTCAAATCACATGGAAATGAAACTGGGGCAAATGATTCTAGTCAGAAAACTCCCCCAGACCACCTATGTAGTGAATGTAAACTAGTGCGGCCAGACCCCACAGAGAAGGAACTCATCATGTATCTTCACGCTTTACGCTACAAAGGACCTGACTTCGAATATTCCACACAATTACCTGACTGGGCAAAAGAGGACTGGGTGGAGGCAGATTAGAACAGACCAGATGAACGCTGCTGACGGCTTTGACATTTAATCTTCAGACAATCATTAATCCTCAAGGAGATTTTGGTTTTTAATTTTTTTGATTTAGAACCAAAAACACAAATGTTTTGCTGCTTTGAAAGCAAATATGAGTTAAAATTGGAGTGGTTCTCATTTCACCTTGAGGTCTATTTTAATTTAACATTATCCACAAAGTCTGTAATCTGTCTTGTACCACAGCGAACATTTGAAATAAATCGAAAGCCAGTCTGCAGGAAAATAAAATGTTTTATTTCATTTTTGTGAAAAATCAACATTGACAGCTATAAATAAGAGTGGTGGTGACCTTTATCTTTTTGTTTATAGAAAGCCTGTGATTGATTACCTTTGTCTATAAGGCAAGGTTATTCTGCTGAGTGACCCAAAGTGAAGGCTGGTTAAAGATGTTTGATTATACAGTCAAGATAACACCTCTGCAATGAAAAGTCTTGAAAATAACCTCGCTCATAGGCACATTTTATGGCAAATCTTTCTTCTTAAGGTCCTCGCTGAATCACAGCCACTGCACCTTCAATACTTCTTTGTTTTATACATATAAAGGACCATAAACATATAAAATTTTACTCTTAGGACACTTTTTTTTTTTTTTTGCACATCACAAAATTTCAGCTGCTTTGAAACAACCGTTTGAAAGACATTTGACACATGCTGTTCATGTCATAAATACTGTTAAATGCTTTGCAGTGTGGATAAAGGTCGCCTGTCAGGAGTTTCTCTTAACACTGCAGCCAGATCTGTATGGGAAATTGACTGTTGATGCAGCTGCTTGTGATGGTACAATTACTGCATTTAAAACAGAAATTCAAGCTCCTCCTAATTCTGCTAAGGCTTACTGACATCTGTGGATCCTGAATAGTATGCACCTTAAGTGTATAAACCTTAGTGTTAAGTCTGTTAGACATCACTTTGCCCCTTGGAAATCAGCACGAGTGAACATTACATTGTTTTGGCACTGACACTAGAATAAACAGCATGACCGTTAATTTGAAAGTGAAACATTAAAAGCAAGCCAAGACACCACACATGATACACACTGCGAACTGTAGGTTAGTGATTCTCTACATTATCATCACAAAAGACATACTGTACATGTTATCCCCACAGAGTGCAGAACCCACTGACAGTTGTCTGCTTCTCTAAACGTGATAATGATTGAGTCATGCTCATAAACTGTTTGCGGCTTTGCGCGCAGGCACACCCCACGCAGCTCTGTCTCTTTATATCTCACATTTAAATCTATGAGTGCATATGGCTCATAGGGGTCAATCCCAGCTTGGAGAAACCCAGTCTGTGCAGAGCGTCCAGGTTCAGAAGTTAAAAAGTTCCAGGCACAAAGTAAGTTCTGCAGGCATCAGGTGCAGCACTCGGATAGTTTCTGTGTCGATGACGAGCTGCAGTTAATATTCAAATGTGGCATTTGTTTAAAACTGTGGCTGGATAGAAAGCTTCATCTTTTGCTGTCATGCTTTCAGTTTTAACCTTTAGCTGAAGACACGCTCATGCTCTGACCTCATTTGTAACAAACGATGAAACAAGACTGGACAAACATGCTGTCGTGTTACATTTGCAGTTGGCTTGTATTTCCTTTGTGTAATATACAAATGTAACAATGTATGCTCCTTTTTCATCAACTGTGATTGTATAAGTTCAGTTGTTTTGGTTTTAATTTTTTTATATGTATAAATTAAGAGTCAGATCCACAGTGTTTTCAAGATTTTCTCCAGCTTTCTTTAACAAGTATCTTCCCGCTGTCCGTCTCTCTTTATCCAAACATCTGGTAAGTCTGGCTTACTGTTGGGTAAAATCACCACTTCCTCGCTGTGGCTGGTGCGACGCTTGCCACAAGTCTCATAAACGATTTCTTTCAGTGAGAGACGAAGTGCATCTCTCCTCCCATTAAGGTGTCCTGGCTGTAAGTGGACCTCCGCCTCTCCTTCTTGCTGCTGTGTGTTCGAAGAGCCTGGTTCGATGTCACTGAGGCACGTTTCGCAGGACTCCTCCAGACCCTCACAGGAGCTCTGAGACAGGGAGAGGTGACGTCCTTTATGTGAGCGATGAGGGTGACAGCACCTCTCCCCTAAGGTATTTTCATCCTTGCAGAGTGATGACTGGTCAGTAGTCTCCAGTGTATGGCTGATGATGGTCTCCTCCATGCTTGATGATGAGGATGATGTATTGCTCCAGTGTTTCACCCTGACAGACTGACTCCTGCAGGTTTTACACAGCAACTTGTCCTTAGCTACATCTTCTTCAGCCAGGCCTGGTGGGCATAGAGTGTTTTCTTTGTAAGGAGATGAGGTCTGGACGGCTGGTGGTGGTTGGCAGATTTTCTGTTGATGGCTACATGTCTCCTCACTCTCCCCATCCATGGTATTCCTTGCCACATCTCCCTCACAGTACTCAATCTCATCAGAAAGCACAGAGGGCCGGTTTGACAGTTTACTGGTGCAGGTGCTGTTCTCAAAGCTGTCACTCAGGCGATAGGCCAATGGCTGCAGCTCGTACTGCTCGGGCCCTCGATTCCCGCAGCCACTTCCTGCAGTCTGTTTCTGCCTGTGCTGACGATGGTTGGGATAGAGATAACCGCCTGCTTCTTTGTCATAACTCCTCCTCACTCTAGATTTACCAAATGCCCCGTTAGCCGCAGAAGTCGACAAAGAGCCAGGATCAGAACAAGAAGAAAGCATACCGTCCGTTTGGTCGGAAAAACACGGCAGCGTGATCATTCCACAGTTTTTCTGGGGTCCACAAAAACAGCACAGGGACTGGAAAAAGAAGGTTGCAAATCCACACGCTACACATTTGACCAAAAACAGAAAAATCCCAAGCTTTCTGAAGAACAAGGCCGTGGCAGGTAACATGATGATCCCTATGAAGAAAAAAGCACCAGAAACTATTGCTACAGGACATCCCATCCTTTTAGTGGCATGTGCTACTTTCCCAATTTTATCTGAATGTGGAGCTAAGCTGTAGGATATGCAATAGTTGGCAATAAAATCGACTGACAGCCCTGCGGCAGATGATATAAACAGAGCCTCTGTGCCACACAGCTGCCATTCAAGAAGAACAAGGAGGCCGACAGTGACAAACACACTGCCTCCTACGGCTATTGTTCCATATATGCTCAGTGGAATATTCCATGTGGTTAAAAGAAGCAAAGCACATGTGAGTGCTACTGAAAAGCCAGCTACTACTAGAGTCTCTGAGCTTAAAGACTGCTGCAGGTCAAAAAGAGACAGCTGACTGATGAACCAGCCGTTCTCCAGCCCTTGTGGTGCTCCTGATATCTCTCTGTTAAACCATGTCAGGATTTCTCTGTAAAAAACACTGGTTCTGCTAAAGTTGAAGCTGTAGAAGTATGTAGTTTTGAATGCCAGCACGAGGGCAGCAACCCTGCCATCTGGCTGGAAGTACACCCCTCCGCTGTGTGCCAGATGGCCCTCGGCATACCTCTCTGCCAGCATCATGCTTAGGCAGTTCTCAAAAACGCTGGGAGGGTAGGGGAATGGGATGTCAGTACAGCAGAAATGAAGGGCGTCATCGCTCTCTGAGCACCTCCTGACAGATATCCAGTGTATTAGCTGCTCTACGAGGCAGATATTATCTGTCATTGCATCTTTATCTTCAGGTGATGAAGGAGAGTGAAAGCTTTGGTTCTGAACCCGTCCACACAGCTCCCGCAACCAAACCTGAGCAGCAGGTCGGCTCATGTTAAAGTCAGGGTCAAGAACTAAAGAGCCATTGCTTCTTGGGTTAAAGTGGTCTCCGTTGTCAGTCGGTTTGATGCCCCAAACAAGCATCAACGTAACAGGCTTATCCTCTCCATTTCTCTGCCTCTCAAACATGAACATGTGATGGTACTCTGCGTCATATCGCTCAAATGGGTGACTGGAGCGGAACAGTTGGGTGACCCTGCTCTCAAGAGCTGGCAGCTTCATGCCCGGGTCTATGCATGACATGTACATGCCTCCAGCAGCGAGCACTGCAAACCAGCAAACCCAAATGTATCTAAACTTTACAACTCCACAGGGCAGGATTTTCAGAAATAATAAATTGGAGGTGTCAGTGAGACCACGATTTAATTCTCTCAGCTTCTGCCCAAGGCTGAAGAGGCATCTCTTGCGTGAACTCGTGTCCCAAAAGCCACCAGTGCTTTTGGAGCAGCAGGGGTTCCATCCTTGCACTGCCGCAGATGCAGAAGACATTTTTGTGTAGCGCTCACGCAGAATGAACGAACACGGCAGCCACACCAATGCCAAGAGGGAGCTGATTACAGAGGCAGTTCCGAGATAAATGGAGAAGCATCTGATTGCTGTGATGCTGCTGAGATAACCAGAGAAAAAAGCTGCACTGGAGGTCAGCCCTGATGCTAAAATCAAATAGCCTACTTCCTGCAAAGCTCTGTTTACTCTCTTTTCCAGGGAAGCTGAAGGATTTTGGGATAGCTGCAGATTCCAAAAGTCAGTAAAGATGAAAACCTGATTGGAGCAGCTTCCCAAGAGAATAAGAGCTGCTGACAGGTTGACCAGAGGAAAGAAAGTCAGACGAAATGCTACTTTGTAGAAAAAATAGGATGTTAGAAGGGAGCCGGTGATTGCTATTACAGATAGCGCTACTATGAAGAGCGAGTGGAGGTATAGAGCCATAGTGAACAGAAGTGATACAACAGCTAGGAAAGGGTAAACTGAATCTCTTGTCAGGTAATACTCAAACAGAGCCTGCTTAATGCCAAAGTCTATGCCAGTAATAGTCGTATTATTGTAGGTTAGATCCCTGCCTTCAAGGCTATTCATGTATATCTCCATCATATGTTCTCCTTTGTCTACAGGTAGGAAAAGAAGACTGTACTTCAGTGTGGGAATTTGGTATTCAACAGTCTGCGGTCCAAGAAAGTCTTTGTCAACCAGAAAGTGCAGGATTTGAAACACCACGCGGGATTGTTTGCAGCGGGAGGGAACCGAGGAACAGCTGCCATGTTTGGGTCTCTGGGCACAGGCTTCAACTAGATGTCCTTCATGATAGTATGGCGCACATTTCCGCAGAAGGTTCAGAGACTCAGAAACCTGGTATGAGAGAAAGACAATGGAAAATAAAACCACAAGATAACACAACAGAACTGAGGTATAATTAAGTGCTTACTGAGTTTGCATTGCTCACACATATCCATGCTCCTTTAACCTTTTGTAAAATAAGCACATTTTATTTCTGAAAGAAAATTAAATGCCACGTCACAGGGATATCTGCATAATAATGCTTTACCAGCTGATGTCCTCAGTTGGACAACAGTCGACTGACCAACTACACTCACTACAGACGAACAGCAGCCAGAGTTGTTTGCCCTGCAGTGGCCTCCGTAGCTACAATTATGCACTTGATTGGAATCTACTGACATCTAAAGGTGAGATTTCACACACAGTATATTTAAACTGAACGTGGTTTAATTTGATTTTTGCTCATTATGACTGGAGGTGCAGTTAAAAGCTTGTAATGGTCAACTTTCTGCTTGGGTTACTTTACCAAACAACTCTGAGGACAAGATCAGGTTTTCAAATGTCTTCTTGAACGTGACAAGACATCCACCTACAAAGTACAATTTACAAAATAAAAAGGACTGGTCTGATGAGCTGATATCCCTTTGCCTGTTTTATTTTGTTTTGTTTTATAATTTTGAAAATGAGAAGAAAGCTTCAGTACTTGCTGTGAGGTGAGGCTGAGGCAGCGGGAGGCATTAGTAAGGACTGCCAAGTAATTCCCCAGAGACCAGCTTGGACAACAGCCGCTCTTGGACATTCCCTCAGCCTTCACCCTCACATGCTGCTGGCACAGGTCCTGGAACTGGGCCTGGGAGCGAATCTGTTTCAAAGGAGGCAAAGGTTTTTTTGAATGCATGCCCAGATTTAAAGCTATTTCATAAAAAAAAAAGAACTAATTTCACACAAGATGATGTAGAGTGATTTTTATTGGAGGAGATGGATTAAAATGTGGAACACAGCCACTGTATTAAACTGAAAAAGTGAGAGAGAGAGGAGACGATGACTAAATGTTTCAGCAAAGTTGACAGAGAGGAGTGAGTAGAACATGACGAACCCTGGATTGTTCCATCTCACACATGGCGTGGATCGCCTTCAGACTCCAGAGACTGGCTGAGTTTTCTGATCGAAACACCAGCTGGGCAAAACGCTCGCCTGTGTGGAGAGAGACAGATGGAGTCCATACAGGAACAAGATGACCAGCCGTGATTCCTCAGTTCACAGGGGTGGTCAGAAATGCTCAGAATGTTTGCAGACCCTTGTCAAGGGCTCTGAGGTATGAATCCTTAGGGATGAAAGCAAGCAAACTACATATTTTGTGTGTTTTATCCTGGCGTCAGTGTTGGATGTGAATAGAAATTAGCCAACTTCAATAAAATGCAAACCTAGGGCTTGGGATTGCTAATAAATCTATTTAGGGAGCTTTCCGTATTTTAAAAAGAAGTCTTTGATCTAACAGAAAACTATATCAAAGCAGAGCTTAAAGAAGAAAATCAGGAATACCATTCCCAAAGAATAGCTCTCAAAAAACTTCTTTGATCTGCAACTTTTCTTTGTGAACTTGTATTTAAGTGGTCACTTTTATGTTGTTTATGTCTTTCATTCTAAGTTTGCAGAGACCACTAATGACTCTTTACTAAGCTCCAGTGTTTTTCCCAACATTCACAGTTTTTAAATACAGTTTATAGAGGTGGATTAAATTGAAATGAATCGGCTGCATTCACATATGCATAGTTATCTCCTTTTAATTTTCTAATGTTTAGTTTGTCATGGCCAGCATAGATACATATTACTCTTAACCCTTGTAGATCTACAGTGTGAAAACAACGAGATTTCATTCGTTTAAGTTTTAAAAACATAAAAGTTTATTTTACTGAAAAGCTTAAACTGATCAGGGTTTTCTCACCTGGAGAATCGCAGAGGAAGGTGTCTAGAGTGGAGTCCCTGGCCAGCATCCTTTTCATTCGAGCTTTGGAGGTGTCGTGGCCACTGCTACTTTCTCTGCTGATAGTTCCTCCAAATCTAACACATATAAAACCAGACAGATGCCCTTTTTAGCATTTTGATTTTAACATTTTTTTAATTTGCAATATTTTTTTAGCACTTGGGATAAGCACAATAGACACTAGCTGTTTGTTTTTCCATTATTATTCATGCTGCTTATTTATAAACTCAGTGGGAATACTGCAAAGTTAGGATTCAGTTAAAGTCCAACATTCAGTCTTCCTCTGTCTTGGATTTCTCTTCCATAAACTTCCTTAAGAGGTAGATGTGAGAGTGTGAATGGTTGTCTACCACTCTGTGTTAGCCCTGTGTTACACACTGTTCAGGTTGTGCTCTGCCTTAAGGATCCAACACAACTTAGTAAGGCCCAAATTAATTATTGTTTTATTATTTCCCAATACAGAAACCAGAACTTGAAAGAGGGTGTGCATTCTTTTTGTAATGACTGTGTGTAGTGTGTCTGCATACAGTCACTATTGCCAAAGCTTTTACTGCAAGTAATTATAATAATGTGTTATCAGTCTTCAGGTTGCTCAAATCCATTTCTACAGCAGCACATCTGTGCGTCTGTCAGTGGTGCAGTCTGTGCTTCATTCCACTAAAACCTTCTGCTGACCTTTTACTGAGCTGCTGTGGTAAAAGAGACAGTTTTTTCCCAGGGCCAGTGTTCTCCTGCAGCTTGGACAAGCTCGACATGCGAACTCCGATGTATGTTCCTCGTGGCTGAAAGCCCTGTAGAAAGAGAGCACTTTCAAACACAAGCAGACATCACAGTGAAAGGCAGTACAGATGCTGTTACCATTTAACAAAATGCATCCACTGATATAATCAGCATCAAGCAAATTAAATGCTGTCTAATAAACATGTATATACGCAGCCTGTATTTGCTTATATTTTTACTGAGTGGTGTTTATAAAAAGAAAGCAGCACTCTTATCATTGGCATAATCGTACTTCTTTTCTTATGTAAATCATTTTTAGCTTTGCCGTTCATGATTCATTGTTGTGAGTCGCTTGTTGAGACTTGAGAATGATTTCTTAATCAGTGTTTATCCTGTAAACATGCATCTCAAAGGTGAGAAGGTGTATTTAATTAAGATGACAGCAAGTGTGATCTAATTCAGAGCGGCTCATTGAATCTGAGATTAGACTGAACTAAAAGGATATGGCTGAAATCATGAGTCATTAGCAGAACAGTAATTAACCACACTCAGCCTAAGGTGGTGAAGGATGTTTGTGTTGTTGATTTAACAGAACCTGACAGTAGAGATACATGTGCTGCAGCAAGAAAATTAGGATTAAAATTTGAAGATTGCTTGTGTGTACAGGCTTGAGTGTTCTTGTTTTCATGGCCCAGTGGGGACTTTAAACCAATTGTAAAGCAAACCATGGGGGCCTTCTCTGACTAAATTTTGACATAAAGGATGTACACTCTGGAAGAGACTACTAGCAATGGGGAAGGCATAGATCATGAAGTCACAGTTGGAGCTAGGGAATGCATTTAATGAATATTAAAATTTGTGAGTGTGCACATGTATTTGAGACTAACCAGTAATGGGTCAGAGAAGTCTGGCAGTGGGCCAATCAAGAATGCAGCCAGTGAGCATCCCAGCAACAGCACAGCACAACCAATCAGAACCGCCAACGGGTAGTCCACTATCACCTGGGAATAACTGTTAAATAAAATACCGCAAAAGAATCAGGCTGTGTCGCTGAAGAAAAGAGAATCATCATGATGAAATTAAGAGAGACCTGCAGTACTTTTGGGCTTTTAAGATAAAAAAGGGTTTTCACACTTACTTTCTAAGGATACAGTACAGTCCCCCATCCCTGTTCACAAAAGAAAACTGTTATCAGTAACAAAAAAAATAATTATTATCATTATAATGACTCTGTGCACATGTGGGAAAAAACAAGCAAATTTGTTGATTCATTTTCTTCTATAAGAGCTCTGACCTCATCTAACCAGCAGCTCTTACACAAGCCTAAAACCAGATTAAAACAGAGAGGTGATCGAGCTTTTGCAGAATCAGCAACACATCTATGGGATAATCTACCTATCTTCATATCCACACAGCTCCGGCGGTACACATTTAAATCTTTATTATAAACACATTTATTCTCCTTGGCAGTGTGACATCCACTTAAAGGATTGCATTTTATGGTCTGTTTTTATTTTGATTTCATTTTATTGTTATCTTATTTTATTTATTGTCCTTTAATGTTATGTATTGCTTTCAATTTTTTCTGGATTTCAGTGTAGTTTTCTTGGGGCAATATGCTTTTAATGTACAGTGCTTTGGTCAACTCTATTGTTTTAAATGTGTCATATAAATAAATGTGACTTTTGACCTCTTCCCACAAGGTAGTTGAGACATGTATTAAGTATGAAGCTATGGCCAAGCACAAGTAAGCCGAAAAGGAACGAAACAGCAGATTTGTCTCTCTTTTTTTTTTTCTTTAATGTAATCAAATCCGACTGTCGGCACCACTGAAGCTCTTTAATTCTCCAGTTTGTTGAATACACACACAAAAAATTGAAATGCAGACAATGACTTTTGAACTATCTACTTTCAGGTAAAACAGCCAAAAAAAAGCCAAAGTATATTTTCCAAAACACACCTTACTGTCACCACATGTTGCTGCTTTGGTTTCTGTGTCCCGCCTTCATTTGACCCGTGCAGCCAGTGACATCTCACCGGTCCATGGCAGGATGACTGATGGGCAGAACCACAGCTGTGTCCCACTTTTACAACAATTCCTCCTTCATCATTAGGAACGCTGGTGTTTGAATGACAGCTGTGGCAGGCATTTGATTTGATTGGCCCACAGTGACTGCAGTGTGGACATTTTAGAAGCTGGGGACTCTGGGGAACCTAAAGGAGGAAGGAAGATAACAATATGACTGTTGATGTCACTGCCTTCCAAATCCACCACCTTATTTAATGCATCCCTATATATGCTAAGGTATACTTGGTGATAGAGCTGAAAGGAAGAAGAGGGTCTGCCAAGGCTGCTGCAGCTGTCACATAGCTCCCCTTCAGGCTGGATGACAGTCAACTGGGCCTCAGCAGAGCTGTCAGGGGGGCACAGAGAAACTGTCGGGATCTCACTAAGGAGAGACGTCGGATGGGGAGAAGAGGAAGACAATGAAAATATAAAAATATGGAAATATATTAACAGGAGAGAGGATATGATTGACAGTGGTAGCAGTGAAAGAAGCAGCAGCTCTTTTCAAATGAAGGTGCAAAAGTTCAGCTTGTAAACAGTGACTGACAACTCAGTTTCTTGAATGCACTTCTTGCCTTACTTCATCTGATTTTCAACGGCGAATTGAGCAGCCCAGCTGAGCTAATGAGGTAAGGAATGGATTTCTGGATAACATGCTGTAGCCACTGGAAGGAAGAAGGGCCAATTAAAACAGAAGGTAGGAGGAAGGAGAAGGAATCGAGAATGAGCGAGAGAGTGAGACTTTTTTCACTTCATGTCACCATCATTGGGGTAGGTGGTTATTTAGGATGGCACACAAGACAAGACTGAGGGATGGTTCGTGGCTAACGGCAGCATTCAGTAGTTGTTTTTATATTTTTCTAATTTTGCAGCGCTTGTGAAAACTGTCTGTCTTTGGTCATGTTAAAAGCATTCTTCTGTGGATAGCTGTGTCGGTTTATTGCATTCACCACTTTAGCCCACACAGTTATGGAAAGGCTCACATGTCCGCTTGTTTAGTTCCCTGAAGATGAGTCCTACTGACTTCCGTGATCCTTTGAGTTTTTTTCAATGACATTCACTTAAGCCACTTTTTTTTCCTTTTCTTTCCATTTCTATTTTTATTGGGCATCATGGTTCTAATCTGGGACCTCCCCAGCAGCAAGGCCTGACTACAAAGCAAAGCAGAACAGAGCAGGCTGTAATGACAATGGACAATGACAGAGATGATAGGGATTAACTTAGACTCATGAAAAAAAAGGAGTAGCTAGGAAAAAAGTGGGTTGCAAAGCGTCTTGTAATGGGATTCTTGGCTGTGCTTGACCTTATAGCCTGCCTGCACTAATGCTCTGTGTTATTCTATGGATTGTCATGAAATATAAAGACAGTGTTCACAAAAAACAACAACTAAACTAATTACACAGTGTGGCTGTAGACTCTTGTTTTATATTCCATTCCTCCTCTATCACATGTCCTTAAAATCATTCATTCATTTAGTTTTATTTCACTTTCTACCCCCAAAATTACGTTACATAAAAACAACAGAAAATAAAGAGACCTAACAGGATAGCTGCGTATTCCTTTGGCTGTAGCTCAGGAAAGTGGGCATGAGCTCCTTAAAGTCAACCACATGCTTGTTTTTCCACGCAAGACTGGATGCAACCGCACTTCCTGCCTAGTCACCATGGCGACAGAGTAAGTCAACAGAGCTTAATTGACCTCACAAGGTTTTATTTGCATCTCATAATAAGGAGAACAAATGATGATGAGCAGTCTGCTGAATTGGTAAACATAAGCAGAGGGATTATGGAGTTTATTAGTGGAGCCAAGTGAAGAAGAAAACCTCAGAGTTTTGTCTTCATGTTACAATAAAATTGTGTTATGACCTAAATAATAAATACCCTGCAAAGTCCTCAGAAGCTCTTAATCGCAAAGCATTTGTTCATCTACTAGTTTGACCTATTTAGACGCTGACGTGAGTGAATAAACAAACAAAATGAAGCTACTTCAGAGTGTAAATACTTTATTTTCACTGTAATCACAAGAAACTCAGTCCATCCAGTGTTTCACTACAGCTTAGAATTGATGCAGGAATATAATTAAAGATACTAGGAGACACTGCCTGGCTGCCTCTTGACCACAGGGTGTGGGATATCAGTGTTTGACCCTGAGTTTTCATCTTAATGGTTTCCACAGAGCTGGCCAACCCAGGCAAACACACTAACAAAGGAACTCAATTCTGGAGCTTATCAATAATTCAGCGGACGAATACAAAAATACATCCAAAAAGGTGTCACCAAGCTACTCCCGACACCTAGGACAAAAATGGGAAACTGGCAGCGTGCCCTGAAATCAAAATGACCTCATAAATCAGAGTTTACATCAGAACAGCAGAGTGCACAGCTGAAACAAAAGCTGCTCGTTTTTCACCGTGCACACACTCTGTTGCCAGATTATTAGTCCTCTTAAAATAATGAAGTCTCATATAACAACTATAAATAATCAGTGATGCTAGACCATGTCATTAATTATTAGAAACCCCTCTTATTATTACATCTCAGACTCATCGGAAAATACAGCCAGCACCAAGCAGTTTCAGCAAAAACTGATAACTGTGACTTGAGGAAGGTGCTGGGTATTTCTGGGCTGTTATTAGACTTCCATTACAATGACATACGAATGAATAGTTTAAATTAGAGTTTATTAATTTTTCAAGCTTCAAATTTATCATGTTAATTTTTTTAAAAACGTAGAGTTGAAATTGTAATGTTTCGCCCTCTGAATGAAGTGGAAAAGAAGCACAAATCAGGTTTGCGCTTCTGTACAGTCCTTCATATGACTGCTGAGTGTGTGATATTGAGTTGGAAACTGAGTGTATAAAATCACCTTAAAGTTGTTCAAAGGTGGCCCCGGGAGGAACCAGAATATCTCTAAGGCTTAAAGGCTGTCAGCTGTACTTTCTGTCTCTCTCTCCAAACATTTCCCTTTAGATCTTTGTCTGTTTTCTTGTCTACAGCACGCTTCGTGCATCAACTGTCTGGATGTCAGTCAATGTCATGTCTCTCAAAATTTCCTAACCTGACAATCACGCATATAGACACGCTGAAGAACTGTGCAAAAGCACACTCTGTATGCAGAGTGCTGACTGTTAACCTTTAAAAGCCTGAGGTATCATTAGAGTAAAAATGTGATGCTCTGTCTCTGCATATAGGTGACAAAACCAAGTGAGGAGTGTTCATGGAGAGAGAAATAATAATAATAATAATACTAATAATGTGGCCTGTTGCTGAGCTGAAGGGTGACAGGTCTCAGCTGTTTCCAGCCCTGCTTTCATGTTTGAAGCCTCTTATCCATTAGATTTTTTTACAAGCTGAGAACAAAGTGAGTGACAGGGTGACATCAGTGACCCAAAGAAGCAGTTTGACTAAAGCAGCAGGATGACACTGAACAGATCGCAAAGAGCTCCAGCCAACTATTTATGAGCTGCTCACTGAATCCTGCAAATCTGTCAGAAGCAGAAAGGGAACGGTCTTTTGTATGGTGGTAAATTAAAGTAGGCACTCAGGGTACTAGCTCTGAGTATCATAAAGCACTTATATGGAGTGTGCTATCACTGAAAACGCAGTGATTCAATATAAATTCTTAAAACTAAGACAGCAGCATATATGTTGTTGCAGTAATGTTGAAACACAAGAACAACAACAGCAGCAGCAGGAATCCTGTCGTGTACTGTTCCCACTGTCTACAGCAGAAACAGCTGGGTTCAGTAACCCACCATTCAGCGAAACTAGCAGCAGCCAGGGGGGTAAAAAACACACACACACCTTCATGTCTGCTTTTAACATCCATTCATTTTCGCTACTGATCAAGTTACACAGTAAGCTTTTGGACGTTTCCACAAACAAGAAAGAAAAAACAACAACCCACCTTTTACAAGCCTCCCGAATTTCCTTTTCATCTACAGGAGAATCAACCATTACTATCGCGTCCGTGCTTTCTCCTATTATTGAGCAAGCATCCATCCTCCTCCCGATCCGCCTTTTTCTTTCTGATTATTTAAAAAAAAATAAATAAATCCCTTCTAATATCAGATCGGGTTAACTAAACGGTTAATTTTCTATCTGCCAGGACTGAGTCCACGAGGATCAAATGCTTGTTTCTGGGGCTTCTACTACAGAGCAGCACTAGGGCTGTTTGGGTTAATCTGCCCCGAGCTGCGCTCTGATTGGCGGAGCCCCGGTGATGCTGAGGAGGCTGTATGGTCGCTGTCCAACTGGCCGCGGTGCTGGAGCACCGACCGAGTGAAGGGTGGTGAGCCTCGGTGGCTGATTAAGCGGCTCAGACAGGAGCTACAGCTGCTCATTATGAAGGTGCACAGGCAGAGATGCTGCACTCAATTAAAACAATAGCTAACTGCTGCTGATCACAGCAAAGCTGAGCATAAATCACCGCCGGGTGAAATACTCTCCTCCTTAACGATTTAAAAAGAAGGGACTAAGACAATCAGTACATTATTCATTAATTTTAAATAATGACGTGCTTTAGTTAGAGGAAAACACTTAAATGCATGTTTTTACTAGAAATGTAAGTGGAAATTGCACCAGTCAGTTAGAATGTATAAAAAAGATTTAAGCCCTGTCCCTTCATTGTCTTTGCTGCATTACAGTAATCAAGGATGCTTTCATAAATTATGTATGAAGAGGTTTGCAACCAGCGGTTACATTAATACCATTTGGGAGAGTGATGATTCATAGATCAGTAATTAGCCGTTAATAACAGCACCTTTCATTCTTGCCAGATTTTGTGAAATCTCTTTTAGTGGTTTGATACCAATGCTAACTTGATGTATCAAATTGCTCCAAATAATGAATTATTAAAACATCCAGATGTTTATGCCTCATCGGAATGAAAGAAAAGCGTTGTGGCATAACGTATGCAATCATTATCACTGAAATTAAAAAGAAATAAATACATGTGAATAATATTCCTAAAGATTAGGCTTATCTCCTACTTTTAGGTTCGGTTTAAATAAACCTGTGACTCTGTCTGTCCTTTAAATTATCTTCATATCAGTCTCGTGGAGTCTTTCAAATACCTGGAAGGTATTTTGCTTGATACCTGACTCTCTTTTAAGATTCAGTTTCAGCATCTGGCCCAAAAGTTAAAAATGAAATTAGGATTTTTGTTCAGAATAGCAGGAAAATGTCTGTCTTCCTTTGTCTTTGACAATAACAATTCAACACTATGATACTGCTCTAAAGACGTTTACCAGTTGAACCCTATTTACTTCCTTAAAGTTAAGAAGAAACATCCATCTAGAGCTCCTCTTTCACAACTCTCAATTAAGTCTTATAACAACAATTCAAGACAATAGCTCAATTTATAGGTCTGGTTTTTGACCTGGTGTTCTTTTAATTATCTGTGTTGTTGCCCGTAAAGGACTCACCGGCTTTGCTCTATCATCATTACACACTGTTAGCAGAATAACCTGCACCAGGTCATCCTGATTAGTGTGCCATAAAATCCTGAAGACTTTTGCAAATGAAGACTTCCTAAATAAGAATAATCATAGCTGAGTAAGTAGGAAGTGCAGCTATATACGTTGTGTAGAATGTAAAAATCATTATTTGGTGTGGATTTTACATACCTCAGTCTGTGGAGCTGTTATTGATTAGAGAGAAGAGAAGAGAAGAGAAGAGAAGAGAAGAGAAGAGAAGAGAAGAGAAGAGAAGAGAAGAGAACTAGCCAAAGCACAGCAGACTAAAAAGAAAGGAGTGACTGTGACACAGCAGACCTGTGTGAAAGTGTGCTAATGAGGCGGCCGCTGGTCTGGATCTGGTTATAAATATGAATCATGGCAGTGGGTGCTTGTCTGTGAGAAGCCACCACTGAGAGGGGAGAAGGGAATAATTTATTGAAAGAAAGCCAAAGATCAAGAAAAGGAGGCTGTGAGAAAGTTTTGTAGGAGAGATGAAAAGTCTCGTTTTACGGCTTTAAATCTGAAAGCGTGGCCCAATTTATGTCTGTTATAAGTGATTCATGATGGTCAGCACTGATTCATACTAGGTTAAACAAACTGTGAAAGTCATAGATGAGGGGTGTGGCTGTTTAAATCTGATCTGACTTAAGATCTGTCTTTAAAAACTTAGTGTTCAGGTTTGTGTTTGTGAATCGCTGGCCTCACATTGAACAAAAGCCCGCTGGCGTGGAGTTTTCTGATCCACCTGTGTGGCAGCTGACATTGCTAATGCCTTGTTGACTTCAGGCACTGATTAACTTACTGTTTAACTGCTCAGCATGCCACAAAAACACACACACACACACACACACACACAAATACCCACATAATGCAGAGCCTGACAGACTTGTACTGGATACCAGACACACATGTATAATGAGAGGGTTTGGCTTGAGGCTGGTACTGAGGTGACAGCCATGGTAATTTCCTGTGGCAGATTTCTGCCAGTGAACGGGGACGGGAAGGGAAACGCTTCATTAAAGCTTCAGTGCTGTTTCGAGATCTGTTGCCCAAACACATTCGGCTCAAAACAGAGATGCAAGCAGAAATATGGCTTAAAATATGGCGTGGAAACAAAGAGCGAAGAAGAAAATAGTGCGTGTCTGTTTATTTTCATCGTCGAGTTGATATTAACACGTTGTTGTTTCTGTGAGTAGGAACACAAAGGTGTTTTGCTGCCACCTATTGGGCAGATTGTGTAAGTGGTTGAATTGTTTTTACCATTATAATGAAAATAAATCAATCAATAAATAAGCCTATAGTACCCTACGCGTTGTCTGTTTATTTGAGGTATATGCAGTAGTGCCATTCCATACATAAAATCTACGCGTTTCAATACTCTATACTCTCAACTTGTTTTCTTTTCTTGTGTCTTTTAAGTAAATATTTTCATTACTTTTCATGACTTTCTTCAGATTAACTCCATGACTGCTGCTGTAAAACCAGTCACACTGTGTGACAATGCGAGGTCGAGCTCTCCTGCAAAGCTGTCCGGCGGGTGTAAAGTTACGAGCCGGCAGGACACACCTCTAGAGGGAGTTCCCGGGGAGGTGGAAACAAGGAGCCGATCGTTCCTTCCTGCAGAAAGTCAGGAGCCCTTTCACTTGAGAGGGCGATTACCTCCACCGGCGGCTGTGCGTCTTGGCAGCTGTAGCCGTGCCTCAGAGTGAAAATGCCCGGGATGGGCAACTCTTTACGCGCGGCTGCCCTCCTGGCTTTCGTGGTTCTTTCAGTTCTGGTGACGCTCCTGATCAGCAGCGTGCAGCAGTTTGGAGCAAGAATCTCGCACTTTTCCACCGCACCTTCTGGTGATGACGAGGAGTTAGCCTCGCTCCGCGAGGCGCTGATTCACCAGCTCAACGAGAGGCGAAAAGAAATTATTCCGCTGCTTTCACCTGGTGTTGGTGATGATGATGAAAACGGACTGTTAGGAGAAAGTTTTTCCCAGCGTGACTCGACTTTGGATTACAGTCTGTGGAATGAGATCACAGTTGGCTCCGGGAAAACGCATCTGGATGAAATGGGTTGTGATTCCCTAGCCGACATGCAGGCGGTGGAGATCCTCGGATCGGGATACACCAAGCTGGTTGTCAAAGTGAATCTAGCCGGGGAATCTGAGCCGGTGGCGCTGAAACTCGTCAACGAGCAGGGCATAGACATGGGGAAGTGCGTGGAGGACTTTAAAGATCCTCGGGGATGTCGCGAACTCGTTTCATTCAAGCTGAGGAAAGAAATGGTCCTTCTCCAAAGACTCCAGCATCCGAACGTCATTAAGGTAAAGTTTCCTCTCCCTCTGCTTTGAGGGTTTGTTTTTTAATCAGTTTAAATTGTTAAGTTGCGAGTTCAAATGCTAAAACAGCGTTTAGTCTGCGTCTTTCTCGGTGTTTATTTAAGGGCCATGAAGTTTCAGAGGCTACTGTTGACTTCTGAGCGTTCCAGCTGGGGAAACTGGATAAAGTGAAGATTTTCCATAATCCTCGTACTACAGCTCACATTTTCCTTTGTTTCACACACACTGAGCTGCGTGAAAGGTTGCTGCAGGGCCTTCCCATCTAATTAAATTAAATTCGGTGACCCTCCTCTGACCTTTGGGTCCAGTTTAGCGAGAGCAGACAATGTGACTCTGTCCTCCTCTACTATCCATGGTTGCATCTGAAACCCCCTGGCGCTTATTCACTCAAACCATTACAGCCCAATTTAGAAGAAGTTTGAGCTAAACCCAGGGGTTTCTTTCTCGTGTCCTGCAGTCGTGTGACAGCCCGGTTGATTCATTTCAGAGATGTGCTGGATTCTCTTGGCTATAATGTAATTTTTCAAATTTTTATCACAAGTCATAACTGCTAGAGCGAGCTTGATGACACATTGTATGCAATCTTTGCTCAAAACCTTAAAGAGACTTTAACCTGTTGCTTTCTCTGAATTAAAATGTAAAAAACAAACAGTAGCATGATCTACCCTGCTTTTCTTTATTGTACTGTGGCTTAACCTAGTTATTTTCCACTCTGCAGCTGAAGGGTCACTGTGCTGGGGGCCCAGGAGGAAGAGAAGGCGAGGCCGAAAGAGTCACAGTCATTCTGGAGCAGGGGAACCCTCTCCAGATGATCCAGCTGCTCCAGAGCTCCTGGGAGGACAGATTCAGAGTAAGCATCACGGCGTGTTTTGTCATTTATCTCATACACTGCAGACGCACTGGGAAGTTAGAGGTACCTGTTTCACACTTACTGTGCACAGAGCATGTGCAGGCCATTGTTCAAGTCTGCAGAAAAGGTGAAGGTTGAAAAATGACAGAGGCCGATGTTGGAAACTCCTGGAGGTCGGGCATCTGTCCCTCGGTACATTTGATCAGGCCGAGGTTTTGAGTCGTGATGGGCCCTGGAGTTAATCCACTTATGACTGGGAATGTCATTTCATCCCAGACACACACTCTTAGATGCACACATACAGCTTTAGCGCAACCCCCCTCCGATCACAGGTATGCTCCACAGTGGAAGCCAACAAAGGCTGAATTTACACTCCAGGGATTCAGATATGCTCGCCTTCGCGCATGGATGTGTTTGAAAAGGAGAGTGGTTGGAAAGGGGGGGGGGAATGCCTGAGCATGCATGTTTTGTTTTTGGACTGGCAAAAAGTACTTTGGCATTCTGCACGTATCATCTCAACAGTGGGCAACTTTTTGCTGCATCACCAAAATAGCAGTTCATATTAACCCTCCCCTTGAGCTGCTTGGCCACTTTCAGCTACATCGCATCTGTGCAAGCTTCAGTAATCCAGGGGTGTTTGGTTTCAGCCAGCCCCGTTTTTGCCATACCCCCGATTCCACCAAGCGACGTCCAAGAGACTCGGAGCATTACCTAACACTGCAGCTATGTTTGTAGTGTGACAGAAGCATTTCATGCACTTTTAGCACATGGCTAATGCTTTAATTTTGCTTTTGGTAGCCTTACTTATTCCCTCTCTCTCTGTTTTTATTATAGGATTTAAAGAGTACTATAAAAACAGTGTCAGGAAATGGTTTGCAAATGTGGTTGGTGAGCCGTCTTTAAAGGAAAGGCTTTTGCATGGCTTCCAGTTTTAACCATTTTTAGCCATTTAATTAAACCTAATTAAATTGTCCAATGTTCTGAGTTTTTAGAGGATAAAACAAGTCAGTTTTTAACTTGAAAACAAGTCAAATAATAATATTTTTAACAGGTTTTTGTTGGCCAAATGACATTTTTCACTAACAAGATAATTACTTATGATTATGATTATTTTTTTTTATATTATAAATTATGGTTGAAAAAATAAAATGAGAGAGAGAGAGAATGGAAATAAATTTAAAGTCATTGTTAAAAAACTTTTAGGTTCTGCAAAAAAAAAAAATCTAGTATTTTTCTTTTATTGTACAAAATGTAGTATTTTTGGATTTTGTTGGTATGACACAACAATCACTCTGAACACTGCAGCCTGGTTTTTCATCAGTTTCAGACCAAACCATGTGCAACACGCCTAAAAATGATATATGAAAATCAAGAAAAAGCTTTGACGCCTGTAATTATATTTGTATTTGATACATTTTTTAAAAACATTTCTTGACATTTGATCACAAATATTAACATTAAAGAAAAAATAAGCATATTCTCACGTCAGACAGCTGAGTACATACTTGATGAATGACTTCAACGGTTATCTGGTTATAAACCGTAACTGGCTTCAGTGACAATGCATTTAGCGCTTCAAGGCCAACGTGAAATATTCCTGAGCAATATTTCACCACTGTCACGAGTCCAGCTGATCAGACTTTGTTGTTTCTAATCTCCAGGTGTGTCTGGACCTGGTCCGGCTCCTCCACTTCCTCTCTCAGTCGCCTCTGGGCTCCGTGGCCCTGTTGGACTTCCAGCCTCGGCAGTTTGTCACAGTGTCCGGCTCGCTGAAGCTCACGGACCTGGATGATGCCAGCGCGGAGGAGACCACCTGTCACACAGACGCAGACTGCACTCTCCAGTTTCCACACAGAAACTTCACTCTGCCCTGCTCAGCTCGGGGTGTGTGTGAGGGGCTAAACGAGAAGAGGAACATTTACAACGCCTACAGGTAAAAAAAAAAAGTGACAGTTTTACTGCGTGATAGATAGGAGGAGCATCGGCTACACGGATAACTGCATAAATATAGAACAAGCTGACACCTAAAGTGTTGACAGTGGAGACGTGCAGCTGGAAATTTGCAGTTTGATGGGGAAAGTATAATGAATGCATTGTTAGTTTCAGTGGGGGGGAAAAAGAGCAATTTCCTTTTAAAAATGGTTCCGATTTTTTTGACAGCTTTACGATCTTTACGTGTGAGACGGAGCGAGACGGCTATGCGATAGGGCTTGCCCAACTTTCTCTCTCTCTGAATGAGTGTCTTTGCCCGACCTTAGGTATTTTTTCACCTACCTGCTGCCTCACCAGGCCCCGCCCAGCCTCACACACCTGGTAGACCGCATCATGAACGCCACAGGTGAGGATGAGAGTCGTCCCGACATGACGGGGGACGCTCGCTACTAAAGATCAGAAGGCAAATCTTTCCATTACGGCAGTCGTGTAATGACATGCCTCTGCCTAAGTGCTTCTTTTAATGAGCAAGACAAGATGCTTCATGACATGTAACGCAGTAATGAATACAAGTAGTTATTTGTTGAGATCACACAACTGGGAGTAGACAGCATAGTGTAAAAAAAAAAAAAACATCCATAATGCCTGACTTTATGCCTGTAGTCACTTAAATCTTTAACCAGATTGAATTCATTGTGCGTGCGTGTGTGTCCAGGGGAGCTGAAAGCTGACATCAATCAGACGCTGGAGGCCTTTGAACACATCCTCCACCTCTATAAGTCTGGCCTACACCTGGAGAACCTGCCTCCATCAATAATCAGAGGTAAGCGCTCGTGGAATGAAGGCTGCTTTATATAAAAGCACACTGGGCTCTCTTGTGGACCTGTTTCCTTTTTTTTGTGAGCATGAAGAGAATGCTTGGCTTTTTTTAATCTACTTGTAGAGAAAAGCAGACAGTCTACACCTGTGTTTTCATTTTCTACTTAAGAAGGGAAAAAACTGAAAAAGAAGGGGCTGTTTTGACAGGTTTATTAGGCAGCTGGAATGAGGGGACGAGACTAACAAAGTGAGATTAATCTCGTATGTCTTTTGTTTAGAGAGTGCAGTTGGCGTTCATTTTAAAAAGAAGTGTGTTTTTACTTCATTACATTTAAAATTCCTCGCTTTTTGCTGTGCAGAACGGCCACGTAAACAGTTTTTCAAAATCTTTGTCCTACTTGTTTCTGTGTTCGCCCAGCCTAAGCGCTGAACGTCCTTCACTTTTCTTCTCTCCAACTCGCTTCCACCACGCCCCCCCTCCTGCCCCGCTCCTCTCAGCCGTATGAAATATTAATAACAGAATGACTGGCTGCGTTCCTGTGGTGAGATTTTCCGTCCCCCCAGATGCTGGACTGTTTATATAGCAGCACTTTGTGAATTTAATCACAGATTCAGGGTAAAGAGGCCCTGGTGCCGAGGCTGACACCGGGAGGGAATGTTTCAGCTTAACAAGGAGGTGCCAGGAGACTGCTGCTGCTGCTGCTGAGTGTGTGTGATAAGACTGTGGGGGGAAAAATGCGTGTGTTTATTAATTCAGCATATTAGCTGAAGCAGAGGTATTTGTGGGTGGAGGAAAAGCCTGTGCTCAGCACCAGCTTGGCTTATCCGTTTCACATATTGGGGGAAATAAAGCTCGTGGCTCAATCATGTTGAGAATTCAACTCCATCCAGTAAATTACCAGCATCTGGTTAGCCTAATTTCCTATATTGGGGAAATGGCCAGCTTTATCGAAGCTTAAAAAATCTCCTTGTTTAAAGTCGGTCCTGATTGCTTGCACACTTCAGATTTTACACAGATTTAACAAAAAGGGAGATGAGTAGTAAGCATATGAAGGGCTGGTGGGCATATTTTTCCACATTTCCCTTATTCCAGATGCTAAGCTAAGGTGGTTAGCTGCATGCTCACTGCACTAACATGAAAAAGGTATTAAACTTCTCGTCCAGTTCTCACCAAATTAGTCATTTTTACAAACTGGAAAAAAAGCTGCATTTTTGTCGCACACATGTAACATGCCGCACTCTCCTCACATTATATACCAAGCACGCCCTCCCCGGTTTGAGGCAGGGGCAGTAGTTAAGCTGCAAAATTTCTACCATCACCCTCTCACATATGTCAGTGCCCTTAATGCTTCAACCCTGCTCCACCTCCCCAGCACACTCACCTGCACACTCCAAGGGGCGATATTTACTCTGTTCGGCTGCTGTAATAAATCATTTCCAATGTGACTTATCTGACAGAACTGTCTTTTTAAATGATTAAACAGCCTGAGGGGGGAAAAACTGAGTAATTGTGGGATTGTATATTAAAAGCCACATGAATTAAAATGTTTTCCCTCAAAGGAAATTTAAAAAAAGAGAGAGAAAACATAACTGCAGCCAAAGTCCCAACTTATCTTTATAAAAGAAGCCAAATGGCAACAGAGCTAACGCTTGTGTAATAGTGTGTGTGTGAGAGAGAGAGAGGGAGGGAGACTCATCAGGTCCAGAGTCTTAATTTGAAATTGTTGACAGATGCAGATTCATAGGTAATGTGGATGTAAGCTGTCCGCAGCTGAGATCATCTCTGATGTGATGGAGGGAAACCTGATGAAGATATACTGTAGTTTCCTAAAAACTGCTGCAACTATAAATCCAGCTGTGTACAGAACTGTAGAGACCGCATAGGCCGGGCCGTAAATTCACCGTTAAATGATATTCTATATATTAAAAGAAAACGAGGTCCTTTCTCCCATTCTTCATCTTAAACACTGAGACTTGTATGTCTTTGTCTCTTTAACAGCTGAGGTCTGCCACCCCAACAGGCCTCATTTTTTTTCTCCCCAGAGAAGGATCCTCCAAACACTCCTTCTCCTTGTTCCCTTTTCTCAGAGCCAGAAGGCAGATCCTCGTGTCTTTTTCCTCGTAACAATACTCCCCCACACACACCGCCTCCTGCCATTTAGGAAGGTTAACAGTTTGTAACAGTGAGCCTCCTCCGTACGGGCTCACAGACGAGGCTTTTGTCCATTTCTTGTGTGTGTGTAAGTGTGTGTGTGCAGGCATATGTGAGCATGGGTTCCTCTCATGGCTCCTGCTAATGTGTAGCAGATGATTTAAGGCCAGATCCACAAGACGTCTGACAGGAAGAATTATAATGATGAATGTACGGCAAATGTTTGGAAAGTGGACGATGAGGTCGATTGAGAGAGTGTGTGTGTGTGTGTGTGTGTGTGTGTGTGTGTGTGTGTGTGTGTGTGTGAGCGAGCAAAAAATCTCTGGTGTCAAATGAAACGTTTGACACATAATTAGAGACGATGACAGACGCAGAAGGTCCTGCTTTGGCATTTCGAACAAAAACATTGCTGAAAACAATTTGTCGCCTAATAAGTTAGTTGAGTAAAATAAGAAATCATTTTTCAAGCGAAAAGCATTTTGTGATTCCTGCTTGGCAGCTCTGTTCTTTGATCCCATGTTTAAAAAAATAAATAAAAAGAAATTAAGACATTGGCTTGTATTTTTTAAAAGTATTTCATAGTATTTTACCGACTAAATTATTGTTTTCATTTAAGAAAAATATTGCAAATTAATTAATAATTTAAAGTAATACTTTACCGCTGGCTAGTTTATTATAAATAATACATAATAATGTATGTCAGCACTTTGAGGTAATTCCAGACCATCGGCACATTTTAAATCCTGTTCTGCCAGCAGTAGATTTACATTTTCACACTAACATTTTTGTGTCCTTTTATCATAAGAATATCTGTTCTTTAAATATCTCCCAACCAAAACCAGAGTCTGTGTTTCTATGAGACGTAGTCTTACATTTAGGGATCCCTTATTTTATTTTCATTAGCATTCTTTTCTTTCAGTGCTCCAGCGTGTTTGTTTTCCCTCCAGGGATTACTAAACTTCCGTGTTTATGCCTGGAGAGCATTTCAGAATCTTTCAGCAGCCTCACGTACTGAAGTGGCGTCTCTTCTTCTGTGGTTAGATTACACTGTGATGCGAGGGATGGGCACTTCTGGGAACGTGGAGTACCGCTGCTGGCCATCCTACAGCCAGCAGGGCTGCGTGCTGTCAGTCCACAGTGCCCGAGAGGCAGCGTACACCTGTAACTCCCACTCTCAGTGCAACAGCTTCACTCTGACGGGGCAGAAGACTTGGACAGGTTAGTAAAGCCTCCTCTACTGGTTCTACTGGTACATAGTTCCCCATCTCCCATTATCAAGTAGACATGGAAAAGCACTAGTTGTATGACTTTCCACAAAACCACACCTGCCACATGACTAGAAGTGCTAAGCATACAATTGCTGCTCCTTTTAATCTTCCAGTGAAGCTTTTTTAAAGTTTAAATACACAGTTTAAATTTTCGAGTCAGGACTTGTCACTTTCTTGATGTTGCCAGTTTGTTTAACGTGGATCTGCTTTTCTGTCTCTCTCTTTGTTTTCTACTCTGTAGGCCGCCTCCTAGCCTCTTTCAGGAGTGGCTTCAGTCACTTGGTGCCTGATGGGACGTCAGAAGTTTATGTAAAGAAGACAAAAGTTGTCGAAAAATCAAGCGCCTGACGTCCGAGCGAGTTTCTGTCAAAATGGGAGTTACCAAGAGATGGCACACAGCGGGGCGATGGGAACTGATGCAAGACGTGGCACTCGAGAACCGCGTCCTCCTGTTTAACAAGTCAAACGCAGCATGGCTCTGTGGATCTGCAGGAGCAGCGTGGAGACCAGGCTGACGAGGAGGCGTTTGAAGCCAGCAACTGAATGTGATGTATTTATGGGGCTTCTTGCTCTGTGACTGTTTGATCTGCCTGCCAGCTCACTCCCCTCTGCCAGCTACTATTTAAAGGGATTTCCCTTCAGGTACAATTAAGCAGGGAGAGCCTCATGCCCTTGACATTTTTTTTTCTTTTTACCTTTCCTTTATTTGCCGTGTGCGTCAGCTTTCACTGTGAGGTCGAGTCCCTGTTGCTAGATTTTTTTTATTTATTTTTTTTAAACCAAAGAGGTAAGAAGTATAGTCGCTGAGCATTTGGAGCCCGAGGATGAGAAAGGAAAACAAGCTCTTATACAAATACACTTTGATGTTAATGCGCAGAGGTTGTGGCTGTATTTTCGTGGTTCCCTGGCTTAGCTGCACCGCCGCATGAGACGGCAACAACCATGTAAGCGTTTACACATCAACAATGAGCAAAGATGATCAAAACCATTCCAGAGCAGTCTTTTTTGTTTGCTTTAGATACTTTTGTGCACTTAGTTATAGTGTTTCATTCCTAAATATTTATATGATTAAATGGACTGTAATTGTTCTTACATGTTTGTGCATTACAGCTTTCATGCACCTTGTGGGTGATACTTTTATTTTCAATGAAAAATTATTCATTTGTTTTTTTTTTTTTGTTTTTTTTTTTTTTAATACTTCCCGTGTTGTTACTGTGCAGTTTTTTTTTTAGTTTGTACAGATATATAAATATAATGTTTCTACTGTTTTTTTTTAAGTTGTGTTCATTTGCATTTTTATTGTATTCAGTGTAACTGCAACTAACAGCCTGTTTACTTCTCATTAACACCTTCGTGTGTGTTTCAGTGGGGGGAGGGGGGCCTAGAATGTGTGTGCTGACCTGGTTTTCTGTGTGTTTTTTAAGCCCTTTATCTTCTCGCATGCCCCCACATCCACTATCTGCAGCCCATCTGAATGGCTCAGAGGAAAGGAGCTCCACAGAGTTTGCATAATACCAGAAGAATGCATTCTAATGCCCCACCACGCTGAGCTCATTATGAGCCTTAATTAATACATGTAAATTGGCTTACGTGCCAGCCCTTTCTCATGGTGAGAGAGGGTGCATTACTGTAAGACAAAGGCAGACATCAGGACAATCAGAGCTCAGTTTGTGGTTAGCACACGAATGGGCTGCCATCTGTGCCTGCCAGAAGTAACCTGGCGAGGTTGAGATAAGGGCAGGTCTGCAGGGTGGAGGGATTTGTAAAGTCAGATTCAGAAACTACTGAGTTTATGCTAGGAGAGGGTTAAACAAATACCTGGTGTGATACGAACAGGAGATCTCTGCCACATGCCATCAACGGCTCTTCATCTATTATCTTCTGAGGTAAAACGCGAATGTTGATGCACACACACAGTTTAAGAAGCGATAAAAATCTGTTTAATTTCTCAAGAAGGCACGCCTACGTCACGCCGGAAAACGCCACTCAAACAAAAATGGAAGCAGCAAATTCCAGATAGCTCTGCGGTGAGTCTTTACCGTTCAGCCATACCAGTGCCACTGACTTGAAAGGGCATGTCCCTGTCTACAAATAATTGTCTTTGCCTTAGGTTGGCCCCTTGTTGTCTGGACAAAGCCGGCTGATTAGAGTCCAGATGATAAAGATAAGGAGTCTGACTCAGATTAGATAAGGCAAAACCAAAAGCCACGTTAACTAGAAGGACTGGTTTCCTGGTGGGAAAATTTTCCCAACACATAACATGACTTATAGTCAGAGAAGAGCAGAAGAAAAATGATCACAGTTTGATTTGTGTGCTGTTTTGTAAAAGGTTTTATTTATTCACACAAAAAAACCATGGGAAATTTACACATAATCAAATAATTCAAAGCCAGCATTTTGGGCATAAATATATAGGGTAAAAATTAAACACAACAGCTTAGCTTAGCCTGGAAAATATGTCACAGTACAGAAAAGCTATATGCTATATGACACATAGCTTCCCTATACTACACAAGTCCTTTTCATACCATTTTAAAACACGTCTTCCCCATTATTAATATTTACAGGCTATCCAAGTTTGTGTCCATTTTGTTCTTTGATGAGGTAAATTCTAACACTAATTACAAACTAGCATGCATTATACCAATCAAGCTAGCTAGTGCTAGCTATCAGCTAGATCCATACATAGTCACTTTGGGTGGTGTTGTATGGTTTCAAACACTATTTAAGAAGGTAGTTTGTTACTCCTTGTCATGAAATGGTGTGACGGGACATTCCCTTCTAGAAAAAAGAGCCATTTATACATCTGAGTATACATTTAATAGCAGTAGGGTAGCTTTTTCTAAGGTTTGTGCTAAGCTAAATGGCCTAGCTTTGAAGTGGCAGTTTCCTAGTCTTCATTCCAACATGCCTGTGGTATTCTCATTAATCGATTGGTGTCCTATAAATACACACACATGCAGGTCGGGACACACAAATCACATCTCAGGAATTTGGAGAGGCACCAACAACGAATTGCTGACTCTGTAAGCTCATCGCAGGATTTATCCTGAGATGAGGTCTTTACCTCGATAATGCAGTGAAACAATCCCTCAAGTGATAAGCTGTAATTTAGTGAAATGTACAGCTGTGGTTCATCCTTCTCCACATCAGCTCAAAGAGGAAAACTTCTGGCGTCACATTGGGTTTGTCTTGGCAGTCTTTTTGACAGAGCTAATGGATGTTTTGGCCTCGCGCAAAGGTTGCACATGTTGTTTTATGCTTAAATGTTTTGAAATACATTAAAAATGCAGAATGTTGATAGATTAATTAGGTTATTCAGTTGGATGCAGCGAAGGAACAACAATGAGTCTTTCTTTATGCTCAGGATTTGCTGGAGAGCCTAGGGGGTGGGGGGTTAGTGAACCCCCGAGTAGATCTTCACAGCATGTTCAGTGAGTCTAAAAATAATCGCTTTTCCCCTTAACTCTGTTTTTGGCTGAAACCAAGGACAGAGTTTTGAAGATTGAGGGGTTTTTTCCCATAAGTTGTTTTTGTTTACGGATGTTTTCACTGTAGTGAAACATTTCAAACACAGCGTTCCCGTCCATGTGTTCCTGTGTGGCACACTGTTCCTCTGTTTTTTAAGGCGTGTAATTGACAAGTCGGTCTTTTTGAAAGGCTCGGGGAATGAGCGGGGGAGGAGAATGATTGTTTTTTTTTACCCAGCTCCATACCCCTCCATTTTTGTTTTTTCAAGTTTCCAGTTTCACCGACTTGTTTCCGTCAGGTTTTATTCATGACCTCCATCTGGAAATAATATAACTTCATGAAAACACGCCATCAGCAATTTTTTTCGAGAACACTAGTGCGTGCATGTGCGTGCATATGTGCAGGGAAGGCGACATTAGGGCTTCTTCTGCTGGGTTCAGGCTCTACTGATGCGACGGTGTTAGTTCAGTGAAAAACACGTCTGTGACTAAGCTAAGAACCAAAGCCTCCATCATCCCCACTTAAAATCCTAGCGCGATGCATTTGTGGTCTGGCCAAAAGTCTTTGATTCAAATGCAAAGTTAGTCATCAAATGTCAGAAACCACAGCTGCTGGGAGAAATTACGTGTCAGGAAAGGTCTCTGGTGAAATGTTTGACCTTGGCTCAGACTAAAAATATGCATTAACTGAGTGAAAGCCTGCATAGTTCTGCAGGAAAGAAGATCTGGCTTGTGTTTGAGTTGCTCGCCGGCGCATATGCTTGCCCGTGACTGGAAAGATAGAGTGGATATTCACTCGACTCCGGGCTCACAGAAACGCCTCTGTGTCTGTCTGCCATTTTGGCCGTGGTACACACAAGACTGGCCGGTCACACCTGAGAGCCTCTGAAGAGCAGCCAGACATTTAGTCGGCCTGTCCCGAGCACAGAGGCGTCTTAGTTTGCAGGCATATCTAACTGTCGAGCTAACTATTTGTCTGTCTGCCTGGAGCCGATATGATCTCTTTTAGAGCCATAATGGCTTTAGCAGGCCCTAAAGGAGAGAGAGCAAGTAGGTGTGTGTGAGGAGAGGTTTTCATTTCTGCCTGTCTGCATTGGAAGGGGGGGTGTGGCTGGATCATGTTTTAAAAGCCCCAAAGTTAACCCCAGTCAAAAGGTTTATGCCTACCACTAAAGCCACAGAGACATCTTGAAAGCTCTAATAGCTTCGTGTTGTATCCAGTGACATCTCCACAGACCTGCTGCACAGCTTTCTGGAGCGTAGCAGAAGTGCTGGATTTGTTTGTTTCACGATGGGTAGCTGACTTTAATCAGCGTCTGTCCATATTTATTTAAGGTCTCCGAATGTTTGCATCAGTGTGGTGCTATCACAAAACCCTGCTTCATTATGAGAACCCCACATGTTTCCCTGCCCTGCATTCCCTCCTGCTATATCACAGCAGCAGTCTGGGTCATTTTTCTTTTGAACTCCCCCACACCCACACCCTCCTCTCTTCCTCACCAGTCCATCCATCATACAGAGTCTGTGGAGCCTCCTTCCACTCCACCCGTCCCCCTTTTCTGTTGCTGCCTCTGCTTTCTCTCTTTCTCTCTTGTGTTTGAAACGCTCCTTCGGGCCACAACCTCCACAGCTTTGCTATTAATTTAGGCCTCCGCCGCTGTTGTTAAATTGTTCCACTTCATAGCCAACATAACTCCAACCCTGCATCAGTGTCCTCCTCCTGCCAGTCTTCCACGGCAACCGTCTTCTACCAAGTCGCAGCCCACAACTGCTGCGAAGCATCTGGAGTTTCTGCCGTCTTTCAGCCTGGCTGGAACCTGAGGGCAGGGCTGCTCAGGATCAGGAACTGTGGTTTGTGTATATGTGTGTGTGTTTCTGACTACCACTGCTGTTCAAATCAAAGTGTCTGCCTTTTGTTACTTGCTCTGGAATCCCCTCCGTCACACCTCGGCTGCCCCCAGGCAGAGGAAGACTTCCTTCTCCTCAGTTAATCTTCCACCACAAATACACTGTGGACCCCCTCTGAGTCACAGGATTATAGACAAATTCAATTAATTAGCACATTCAGGACTTTTAATTTGTGTTTTGTTTTTCTTGTAAACTACAAACAAGGTTAGCCACTGACATGTCTCCATCTGAGATGCAAGGAATAGGGTTTAAAAGATGAAGATAGAAAGAGTGCTACTTTTAATATTTTATCTAACTGTTGTGGGATTAATTTTTATGTGTTTTTGTTACATAAATAAACATATATATAAGTGATGTCTTTCATTTAGCTTTGTATGTGTCTTGGATTCTTTAGGATGTGTCACAATGGTTCGGAGACAAAACCGGAAAGTAATTAAAATGCGTTTTTACAGAAATACGCTATGAAATGAATCAATTATAAATTAAAATTATGATGGGAAATAGAAGTGATTGTTCTCTGTGTTCAGCGCCGTGGAGAACAGGTTTTGTTTCCGAGTGCAGGTCGTTAAGAGAGCTGTGAATCCACAAGTCCCCAATTAGGGTTCTGCCCACACGGCCATAAAACAGTTAGTGGAATCATTTGGAGGCTGTTAGATTTAACACTATTAAGAGTTCATTAGTACCTGCACTCACAGCTACTGTAGCTATTGAAGCATCATTAACAGAGACACATTAAAGTAGGCTAGAGGGCCTTTTCGCTCAGGCCACCTTTTATCGACACCTGCGATAGTTCAAAAATGCCATTTATTGTGAGATACAGTCGCAGTTTATTTTACTCTAACGTGCTGTTTTTAAACATACACTTACAGTGTGGTGTATTATAACACACATACTAAAGGGTTAAATATCAGAAGTCACAATTAATAAGCAGTTCAGCAAGTAAAAAATGTAATTGTTTAATTTTTTAAGTCTTAAATGAACATCAGCAAACAGTGAATCTTAGAACATGTGGTGTGTGAATGATGCACGAAAAATCATCTGCACACAAAACATAAAAAAATAGGGAGCTTTTCCATTTATGATGTAAAACAGTATTAATATTAAAGTGTTAGAGAATATTAATTAATATTTCTATTATTATAAATTTGGCAATAAAAGATTATGATCACGTCTGGTGAAGGAAAAAGAGTATCAAATACAGCTTACAGACAAAAAATCTGCAGTACAGTTACTGAAGATGGATTTACCTAAAAGTTCACATCGAATTCATTATTTTTAAAATAATTCACATGGTTCAGAGTACCTACTGCTATCAGCATTCAGCATTTTGCTGGCTGGCTCGATTAAAAAAGGTCTTGGCAGAAAATCAACATAAAGGATCTGATTGCTTTAACGGCCACGCCTTAAAGTTTACTTGTCTGATACGTGAGAAGGTCAAATCTCATTAATAATCATCTGAAAGAATGAAACGTTATACGTCTGAGGCTCGCCGTGATACAAAGACCCCCGGGCCACGAGACGTTTTACTGTCGAGCCTTTAAATGAATATTTAGTTACCCATTGCTGCTTCTCCATGCTTGCCGGTTGCTCCTGATTGTTTGTTTTACTGTCACTGCCTTTTTATTCCAGCAGTT
The DNA here is from genome assembly GCF_965226115.1 of Aulonocara stuartgranti. Classification (NCBI taxonomy): domain Eukaryota; kingdom Metazoa; phylum Chordata; class Actinopteri; order Cichliformes; family Cichlidae; genus Aulonocara; species Aulonocara stuartgranti. Next base: position 3,667,901 of record NC_138955.1, on the reverse strand, counting down.
TACATTACATCCTGTTATTTTCCTAGTTTGTGCCCCAATTACTGTCACCATTACTAAAATAACACAGCTGAAAATCACCGCTGGTGTGTGTTTTCCTGGATTTAAATGAAGTTAAAATCTGGGTTTTTCGGACTGTTGACATTTGTTGCTTGCAAAGAGAGTGCGTGCTTCATCAAACAGGTGGCCTGTCATCATTGTTCTCACTGTAATTTAGTCGTAATTATCAAGTAAAAGCAAGCCTCTAACTGTACGGTAATGCAGGTTTTATAGTTACCAGGCTATTGTAGGGGTCACACATCTTTTAAATGTCCTGCTTCTCCCAGTAACCTGGTTTCTTGTGTATATGTGCCGTTGCCATGCAGTTAATACGAGATGCAGGCTGAAAACTTGTATTAAACTGCTTTACAGTGTAATTAAACACAATCTGGGCATCGGTCTGACATTACCTCAGCCACAGTTATTACATGCGAGTAAAACTGCGCTGCGGTGGCTGGTTCACTTTCTGTTTGCCAGATCTCACGGGGGTTCAAGAGGTCTCTATGGGGTGAAGGTTTAGGTTGTGTTTACAAAAAGGCCTTCAAGCTCCTCTGCAAACAAGAGCTGGAGATCAAACAGCTAAGCTGGTCCCAGTGTGAATGCTGGGCTGCTGGGCTGTGGGGAGGGCGGAGGGGTTACTGACAGGTCTGGTGGACAGATAACAGAGCAGGAAGCCCTCTAACATCTCATCCCCTGTGTTCTCTCAAATTCTCAAGATAACCCCGGTCCCCTGGCACTTAATCCTAACCTTTCTGACACTGGTTTTGCTGGAAAAGTCTTCCATCTGACCCACACTTAATCACATGCTGAACTTTTCCCTCTTGTTAATCCTCCCAGTCAAGTGACAAAGGGTCAGCTGAGTAAGCCGAGAAGTAATTCAGAGCTAAAAGTGTGGAAAGGCTGGCAACGAATTCAATAAAAGCTGCAGGCAAGTAGGCCGGTAATTCGTGCAGCATTATGAAGTGTCTGGCAAGCACTTTTCTTTGTCTCCTCCATCACAAAAGGATTTAAAACAAAGGGTGAAAGCTGACGTGGATGATCAGTAGCCCAGCTTTTACTTTCCTCTTGTCTAGTTTGTCTCTTCACGTCTTGTCTGGCCACAAAAGAGAGAACTAGTTTTCTGCTTCCTGTCTGCTTGTATTTAGTAAAAACAGAGTAAATGGAATTACTCATAAACATTGTCTCTGACTTATTTATAGGAAACAATACGCAGCACTGACCGAGTTTATGTTTAGCTGTCAAAAATGCAGTCTTGACGAGTCATTTGATCCTGGAATTTTCTTGGTATCTAAGCTGCTTGAGGACCTGGGAGCAACACAAGGTTTCTCCATACAATCCTCAATGAGGCACTACTGCCCTCTGCAGGAAATAAAAGTGACTACTGCCAAAAATGCCGAGCTTTTCCGCCAGGCCTGGGCAAACCTGTCTCTCAAGGGATAAGAAGTTTACTGAAGGGTTTCTGTTACAGGCTGGAGGGATGAGGAGAAAAGCACACTGGAAAACAAATGTGGCTCTGGTTATTTCATAAGGAGTTTCTTAGGAAAATGCTTAGCCTGCCTGTTTTGTCGGAGGCAAAGTGAAACAAAACTCTTATCTTTTTTAATTTTAATGATTACATGTGCTTTCAGTAGAAAGCCTGTGACATCATAGCTCAAAGGTCTGTCATATCTAAGAGAAACAGTATCCCAAGTGAGGGCTGTAGTTACAAATTTAGTGTCCAATCGCGCGGTGTCCGATGTTTGACTGGCATATCTAAGGGCCACTAGCCAGATTGGGAGCCAGAGGGAGAGAGTGAAAGCAGACAAGGCGATAGAGAGTCTTAGAGTGAAACAGTCTAAGAGATAAAAGTAGAAAGCAAAGAGTTGGACCACACATTGAAGGAGGCACAAATAGAGAAGAAGCAATCAGCTGCTTACACCTAACTGACCAGGGAAGACGCTGTCCCGAACCTCTGTGGCCATGTCTGACTGTGAGGGGCTCCCTATGGGTAAGAGGAGCCTGAGTCTGCGTGACTTTTGCATGGGAATGTTTACGCATGTGTTCGAGAGAGATATATGAGAGTGCACATCTTGCAGGTCTGGAAATTGGATTCTGTATCATCTGCATTTGCTTCTCTGTTTTCTTTCACTGTGTGTACATTTGAAGGAGGGGAAGGATTTGGGGAGGGGAGGAAGGGGGTGGTGGTGTGTGTGTGGGGGGGGGGGGGGGGGGGGAGCAAGTGGGAGGGGTGGGTGTCTTTCTCAGCCCATCCTGTTTTAGTCTAAACCCTCTGCTGGGACAGCTCACCCAGCAAATATTCAACTGCAGCGAGGAGCCTGTTCAGCTTGAGGCCTTATATGGAAACCTGGAGCGAATTCCCTTTTGGTTTCATCAAAATAATGCAGAATGACTGCCCATAAGTTTTAATGTGAGATGTGCAGGGAAGGAGAAAGAGAGAGGAGGATGAAGGTCAGGTTGGATTAAGGCAGGGAAGTCCCGGCAAAGCTGTGCATTTTGTCGGTTTCTCCAATTGTTCCTGTGAGAAGGATGTTTGGATACAGCAGTGCTACATGTGTGCCACAGCATTAAGCTAAAGGTCATTTTTGTGCAAGTGCAGCCAAGCTAAGAGAAGAGATGAGGCCTTACTGCTTCCAACAGAAACAATCAGTTATAAATAGAAGCCTTTCCCCTTGTCTGGCCCTTTCACTCCTGCACTCTCTCACTCATGTTTCATTCTCACCTCTGTCTACCCCCCACACACACACACACACGCCCCCATTCTCACTGTGGGTCGTGCATGACTCTTTCTTCGGTGTAATTAAACGCGACTCAGCAGAATGAGAAGCCTTTGAAGTCGGTAGTTATATAAACTGCAGCTTTGAGACGAGCAGCCAAGATTTTTTGTGATTGTGTTTAATGAAGAGCTGACCACGCGGTGGCCACGCCTCCTTATCCTATGATATCATTCCCTATTGCATTTGCCAGGAAATGGCATCAAACCCGATAAGCTAAATCACTTCCAAGCTCTCATTTCAATGCAGATTCATTTTTAGCCCCTCCCCCTTCCCTCTTTCTTGCCCTTTCTGTCCTGCTGATTTCATAACTCAATAAAATTCCATAACTTTAAAAGGCTTCTGCTGCAGATCTATATTTCCAGCTTTACACTCCAGTTTTTATGCTGTTTAAAACTAATGTGCTCAGCACGTGCATATTAAGTTCGTTCATTCATTCCACACGCGGCAGTGACTCAGATGTTTTGCACAGGCTTTAAACCTTTTATCCACACATTCTGTATCTTTTTGAAATCTTTGCAGTGCAATTTTTAGGTTTAGTTAAACATGTGTTTCATATTTTAAACAGCCTGTTTCAAGAGCAGATGTTTGTGTGCAAAGATGACAAAGCAATGGTGCACGCATGTCTGGGAATGAAGATGTTATCTGTAGGAAGCGGTGTTTGGGAAACAGCACTTGGAGAAATAAACAGTTTAAAACAGCAGCCTAACGGTCAGTGAGTCTGATATAGGGACGCGTTCGAGTTCAGTTTCTGTAAACAAACTCCTTAAAGAAATGCACATTATGTATTCATGCTTGAGTAATATCACATGTGTGCATTTAAAGCATGGCTTGTACTGATGATTAAAATGTATTTCTTAATCCTCATTAGTTAGTTTTGGGGACACCATGGACCTGAACCATGTGGTCCTCTTGTTGCATGTTATCTGTGTGCATGCGTTGGTTTTCTCACGTTGGCATGTGTGGCAAACAACCACACACTCTCACATCCACAACCACAGTCAACACACAACAACAGTCTGACTCTCTTAGATGGTCTGGTGACATATTAAGGTTGTATCTTGCTTTTTTTGTCCATAGCTGGGCCAGCTCTTGGATTTATGTAAGCATCCTGCTCATGCTTTAAAATTAAGTGTAACTATATAGTGTAGAAACTACGTGATATGCAGAGAGGGTAGATTAAATTGTTCATATCATGTTCGAGTGAAGTAAGTCAATAATACAGCAATGTTAAATCTGGCGACACCGCACATGATTTCATCTCGCGCGCTTTGGATGGTGGTTTGGTGAAGGCATCCATCTCAGTCAAGTTGAGCAGCCGCCTCTACTTTTTTGGATATACCGATAAAAGGAAATTGGGCGGTTGTTACATTTACAAAAGTCTAACTTGTAATTTGAACAAAATAATGTCTTGTGTGTTTGGTGAACGTAATTAAATTATGTAGGATTTGTATGAAATTCAACAACTTAATTAGTTCTTGTTGAGGTGATCTGATACAATCTAGTAAGAGTGATTAGTTGCTGGACTCATGAAATTCACAAGATCACATGAGATTTCAAACTGCAGGAAAATCACTGGAGTTATAAGAGGCAGACAACTACACACACACGGACACACACCACGTTTATGCTATCGCCATTTGTTGTGGTTTAACCTGTCAGGACAAAAACATACTGAAAATTCTGCATCAAGCCTTGAAATCATAGCTTTCCTGCTTTTGTTAAGCTGTTGCCTCACAGCAAGAAGGTCCTTGGTTCAAATCCCAATTCTGGCGGATTTGCAGTGGGTTCTCTCTGGGTATTCTGGTTTCCTCCCACAGTTAAACATCATGTAGTTATTAGAGTTGTTAAGTTTGCCGATGACACCACAGTGCTCGGACTTATATCCAACAACGATGAGACAAACTACAGGACAGAGGTGCAACAACTAGAGTCATGGTGCCACGACAATAACTTGGTCTTAAACACCAAAAAGACCAAGGAGATCATTGTAGATTTCCGGAGGAAGGGTCATAACAACCATCTGCCTCTCTTCATTGGCAGTGAGGCGGTGGAGAGGGTGAGCAGTTTTAAATTCTTGGGGGTAACTGTGACCGAGGACCTGTCCTGGGGCAACCATATCACCTTAGTTGCACGGAAGGCCCAACAGCGCCTCTACTACCTGAGGAGACTACGGAGCGCACACATTCCCAGACCTCTGATGTTGAACTTCTATAACTGTGCCATCAGCAGTGTCCTGACGCATGGATTTCTAGTGTGGTTCCCCAGCTGCACCAAGGCCGACCAGCAAGCACTCCAGCGGGTGGTGAAAGAAGCTGGCAGAATTATTGGAACAATTCTGCCAGAGATCAGTAATATCTTCCCCACTCGCTGTCTGAGGAGGGTGCACAGTATCCTGCGGGACCAACATCACCCTGCGCGCCACCTTTTCCACCTGCTGCCCTCAGGGAGAAGGTACAGGTCTATACAGGCCAGAACATCCAGACTGGCCAACAGCCTGTATCCACAGGCTGTGAGGCTCCTGAATTCTGCCCCCCTCCCCTCTCTGCCCCCCTCTCACGGACAATAACCATATCCAACTTCTTAATAGCACTGAACTGGTTTGCATTGGTGCATTATATCTTTATTCTCTCTTCCCCCCCCCTTTCTTAAATAGACAACCATCAATTTTTAGGTTTAGTTAAACATGTGTTTCATATTTTAAACAGCCTGTTTCAAGAGCAGATGTTTGTGTGCAAAGATGACAAAGCAATGGTGCACGCATGTCTGGGAATGAAGATGTTATCTGTAGGAAGCAGTGTTTGGGAAACAGCACTTGGAGAAATAAACAGTTTAAAACAGCAGCCTAACGGTCAGTGAGTCTGATATAGGGACGCGTTCGAGTTCAGTTTCTGTAAACAAACTCCTTAAAGAAATGCACATTATGTATTCATGCTTGAGTAATATCACATGTGTGCATTTAAAGCATGGCTTGTACTGATGATTAAAATGTATTTCTTAATATTGAACGGGTTGCATTGTTGCATTTTGTCATGTTTCTCAGGTCTTTGTCTGAATGTCCTATGAACATTACCTGTCTTGTTCTCATGTTGTTGCTAAGGATTGTCTCATTGCACTGAAGTCACACTGGGTTAAATATTTACACTTGGGTTTTAAGGGGTATTTGTTTGTTTGTTTTTTACGGGTTGTACGGAAGCCCCAAACGCAATTTCATTGTTCTTTGACAATGACAATAAATAAATACTTGACTTGACTTGGTGATTCCAAATTGCCCATGAATGTGAGTGCAAATGGTTGCTTGTCTCTATGTGATAGACTGTCCAGGTTGTACCCTGCCTCTTAACCTATCACTTTGGGGTTATGCCCCAGCCCCCTGCAACCCGGATAAAGATAGGAGGATGGTAGTAGTAAATCCATTCAATTTTTATGTAAACCAGACTCTAGACCTTGTTGAACATTGTGTAATATGAAGAAAGCATGTAGTATTTAAGTGACCAATTACTATTGGAGTAAAAGTTATTGAATAGTGTTGGGATAAAATGACAAAATTGTGAAGGATTAAAATATTCTAAGAGCTCAACTTACTTCATCTAAACATGTTTCAATCATCCACTATTGAATTAAGTAAATCCAACACTTTTTTTAGTGTATAACAACTAAGATGAGATACTTAATGCAGAATTAAGTGATACTGCCGTCAAAATGTCTAATGAAAACAGTCCTCGTGTTGCAAAAAATCACAAAACATAGCGGCTGATAATCAATTTGATTTTCCTTTTTTCTGTGTGTTAATACTTGCCTACAATTAATAGTTGTAGTCCTACTACTGTCCCATAGGTGGCAGTATTGGTATGCTGAATGAGTGGCTGTGGTAGTGGTCATAGAATAAAGGCAAAGCAAAGGGCCATAAAAGGTGGCAAGTTCAGCCCCGTTTTATGGGGCTGGGAAAGTGAAATAAAATGGAACAAAAGTACATCTGAAAAGCAGCTCCGGCTGCTGTGTGTCACTTAACTGAGACTTTTGGGGACAGAAATAGAAAGTGACAGAAAATGTTGAGCATCGAGCCACATTAGATGCAGTATACCTGGACGCTCTTGAGTGTGCATGTCTTTGTGGCGAGTGGGAAGCTTGTAAGAGTATGTGTGTCTCTGTGTGTGTGTGTTCAGAAATGCAGATGACAGTTAAAGATGGCGTCATGCACGACTCTCTGACGTCAGACCTCCATCTGTGCCCTGAATATGAGGACAAGTGGCTCTGCTGATGTGGAACCTTTTTCTTGGTTCATTTGTCATGTGGGCTTTGGAGCAATGATCTGCAGTTCTGAGTGAGTTTCCTGCCACGAATTACCATAAATTCTCGAGCAGAGGCTTACTTTAGCCCAGGTTATTTAAAGCTGAACTGAAGAAGAACTGCGATGCTGTGACTTTAAAAGGGACAGGAAAGGATTGACCGGCAGGTTCAGCGAAAAATCATTCGATTCAAGACCAATGAACATAAAAGTTGTTACAAAAAAACGCAGAGTGGAAAGACATCAGAGAGTTGTAGTATACGGCTGTTGAGGGTGGTGCATGAGCGAAGGAGAGAGCCAGAGTTGGTTGTTCAGGAAATGGGGGGAGGGAGTGGATGGGTGTTTCAGCGGCCGAGTCAGATTTGATTAATGTTGTCGTTGCTTGAGAGAACACACAGCTCCGAACACTCTTGGATACACACTGTGTGTCCATATTACGCACCACAGCGCTGCTGGGTTTTCATGGTGGTGATGAGGTGGATTTAGATTCCTGTCCTTTAGATGAGTAGAACAATTTTCACAGTAGTAGAAAGCTGATGAATTCCAATCCCTCCCACTGACCTGCACGGGGCTCTTTTCTGATTTTTAATGGCCCCGCACGGCAATGGTTGCAAAGACTTTCATGGATTGCAGTCCATTGAATTACACCAGTCCTGTTCTACCTCTGTGTCCGAATTATGCCTCATTAACATATAGATTAGATTTAGAGAAGTCAGTCTGGTTTATAAACCTTCTTTCCCACTTCCATACCATCATTAGTGTGAAGGCGACGGGGTCAGGCAGGGTTGGGGAGGAGGCGGGAAGAGGTATCAAAGGTTGACAAGAAGCAATGAAGGCTGAGGTAATACCCACAGTATGATTTTAAAGGGTGTCACGATGTTATGAATTTCATAACGTTGTAGCAGAAGATCAAGTTCTCCTCTTTTCACACTTTTTTCCGCTCAGATCATCTGCTTTTTTCTTCCTGCCTTTCAGCTCAAAACAGTCCTCTCAAAGGTGTCTCAAAGCGTGTTTAGTGAAAATTCAATTCTGTTCTCCACACATTTACAATCTCTTTTGAGGATGCCTCTTTCATCCTGGAAGAAAAGCAGTGTCCTCTTTCAGTTTACTTATAGATCTTTCCTTTCATCCACATTAAGATTTTTTTCTTTAAAGGTTTTTCTTTATCCAAAATGAGAGTTTAGATATTGAAGGAGATATAAACTGTGTGCACTGTAAACCCCAAACTGCATTAGCTGTTCATCACATTGGTTACTCTAAACCAAAGGTGAGTTTTTTATCTTAACCGTGTATGAAAACTTTAATCTCCATCTGTATTTAACATAAAATGTATCTAAAGATCCTTACTTATTTTTAAACTGTCTTCCAAACCTTTTCTCTTGAGCTTAATTGAGAGAAATGAAAAACACACAGCACTGATATGACGCTTATGTGCTACTGTACGTCCTAAAAACAATAATGACGGTATTTATGGTCGACATCCAAAGGTTCTCTTGGAGGTTCTGTTTGTATAAAAGTTGAAAATGTGTGGAGATTTTAAAAAATGACAAATCTGTTGAGTTAAGCTTTGACTTTAAAAGCACTTCCTGATTTTACAGCTGCAAACCATGAACACTTGTAAAGCTCGACTCAGTATCAGATTACACTGAGCTGAGTATTATTGTTGGAAAGCACTGATCAAGTTTACATCTGCTGAACAGAAAAAGAGACAGCATACATGAATACTTGCACTCTATATGTTTGTTGCTCTATTAATATTTTCTTTACCTTTACCTTTCTTTACCTATATTTAAAGGTTAAAACAGATTGGCCTGCATTGACTGTAGCTCCAGCACAACTTCTAGGCTTGCAGTTAATCGATTAAAATAAATAAATGCATTGACACTGACTAACAAAACATATCTACACAACTCCTACTTTATTATAAATCTGTGTAAATAAATACGAGGCTCTGTGGATATTACAGAGACTGGCAGTGGATTTGATTTGAACATGAGTAATGCTGTTAAGAGTTCATGACGAAAGGAGTGCATTAAAAACTGGTGACCCAGTTTTCCTGAATGGTAACATCATAATTTGGCACTGCTGCTGCTTGTGTGGCTCACAAGAGTGCACTATGCTGTGTGGCTGCTATTTGATTTAGCCATGCTCCTCTCTGTTATGTTTGCAACATTTGCGAGCCGACTGTCTTCAGAGGACAATTAGATGAAGTATTTAATTTTAGCAAAAGCAGATGGCTCCAATTGCTTACTGCAGGATATTCATCTCTAACAGTGTTAGCCACGCTAGCATCGTCACAGGAGGCACTGGTGTCTGTGGCATACATTTGCATTTGCATCTAGCTTCATGTAGTGGTGATACAATTTCTATGGCAGGGGAGGAACTGCTTTATTGGGATAAGTAACTGTGCATGTGTCAAGCTGTGTATTTTAAAACAGTGTATGTCCTTATAATCTATGTGATGCAGGCTTTTCTGGTTTCTCAAACAGAGCTGCTAACACTCTGGATCCCCCACTCACCCACGCCCCCGCTGAATCTAGGTCACATTTCTACCACATAATTCATGATAACAGAAACTCTTAACAATGTATCATCCTTGCAAATTCTTGTTGATCTGACAGGGTTAAACTAAACTATCTGCCGTTCTCTCTTATGCAGTGGAGCCAGCGGACTGTCAGGTTCTTCCCACATCGTGTCGGGCTGGACCTTGATAAATGAAACATCAGCTGAAATCACCGAGATATGCAGTACCATGTAGGCAGCCCTTGAAGCTAATAATGCCCGACACACGGGTACCATAGTTCATAATTAAGTGTCATAAAATATGTTTTATTCTGCACTCAGAGGCTCTTCTGTTAAGAATGTATTAGAAATGACAGCTTATTTTTTTCCCAGCATGTGGGGGATGATGTCTTTTCAACAGACTCTCGGCTGATTTGCTATTCCCTCTCACACTCAGCTATTAAAAAGAGTAAGCCTGTCAGTCACAGAGAGTAACCGGTCGTCATTTAGGTGCATCAGTGGCACCACTGATTTTAAAGGATATCAAACAGGCCAAAATATTACAGTTCCTAGAGGGGAAATTTGGATATTTCAGTTCAAGAAAAAGTACACTACTAAAAAAAAACATAAAGGATTTTTTTTTATCAGACAACAGCATCAAATCAGTTAAAGTTGTGGGATAGTGATCTGGTCATTAAAACAGGTGGTTTTACAGGTTAGGCCACTGGAAGTTTTGCTTTCCTCATCCTCCTTTCTGACTGTTTTTTCACTAGTTTTAGGTTTGACTAGGGTCAGTGTCACTATTGTTAGCATGAGGTGATACCTGGACCCTATAGAGGTTGCGCAGGTAGTCCAACTCCTCCAGGATGACACATGTGCCATTGCCAGGAGTTTTCTTGTGCCCCCTGGCACAGTCTCAAGAGCAGGGAGGAGATTCCAGAGACAGGTAGTTACTCTACTAGAGCTGGACAGGGCTGTAGAAGGAACTTAACCCATCAGCACAGCATTGCCCAGCTTCATGTGGCGAGAGTATGCAGGCAGATATAGGAATTGATACCATTGATTGGCCCCCACACTCACCTAATCTAAATCCAATAGAACACCTCTGGGATATAATGTTTCGGTCCATACGACACAACTTAGATTTTTGTTTTCTGGGGTTTTCCCATTGAGATCTGGTGTGTTTCCAAAGTTTTCCTTTAGTTTTTTGAGCAGTGAACATAAAGTTAAATTCATTGTTTCAATCTTTATTGTTTCTCTGTTTCTTCAAAAAAAGCCATGCTGGAGACTGCATGAACAGCACTGCTAACATGCAGTTTAGTCAGTTTATACCTGCTTGACCACATGCTAACCCTAGTTACCAGTTGCCATTAGCACAGCACAAAGCAAGGCAAGAGTTAAATCACTGTACGATTTAAAATGTGGCCGTGTTGATGGGACAAAAGAGCAGGTTAAGGTTAAGCGATAGACTAAGACATCCTGAGGGAATTATGAGTATCTGTCGAGGCGTTTGAGACTGTTATTTTCATTTCATTTGTAAACCAGCTTGTCACGCAAGAAGGACAAGGAAAGAGATTGTAAAAGTCATGACTCACATATGCATTCTCTGGCGACCATGAATGTCTGAACCACATTTTATGCGTGTCATCTCTGAGGCATATTTACAGCAGTGCACCAAAAGATCGCTTTGAAATGAAAACCTGCAGTATTTTGCTGTCACTTCCACTGTGGGATGATGAGTTAACACCAGAGGTGTGGACTCGAGTCACATGACTTGGACTCGAGTCAGACTCGAGTCATTAATTTTATGACTTTAGACTTGACTTGAAAAAATGTTCTAAGACTTGTGACTTGACTTGGACTTTTACACCAATGACTTGGGACTTGAATTGGACTTGAACCGGTTTACTTGAAAAGACTTGATATTTTACCCCAAATATAAAATTTAACATGCATATTATATAGAGATTGAAAATGTGACGTCATTCACGGGTAGAACCGCAAAGGATTCTGGGAACTCGTGGCAAGCGGTACTAACGCACGCAGGCTTTCAATTAAAATCAGTTATACAGCGATAAAAAGAAACACAAAAATGTCAAGAAGCTGTTGCAATAGCCGGTCGCATGACAGCCACGGGAAGCCGACGGGTAAAGAGATCGGTTGTTATCGGATTACGTCGTTGAAGAGAAATTGTTCGAGCCATGTTTCCGAAGTAACAAAGACGCGACTGGATTGCAGCCATTCAAAGATCAAATATAACGTCCTAGAACACTCCAGCTCACAGGTTAGTCTGCTCCAAGCATTTCCACAAAGGTCAGTCTGCTGTTGTAGTTAATGCGTCATTTTTCTTAACATAATTGGTGATATAGGTTACAAGCAAGTCTGGCGCTGAACAGAAATTGTCGCGCTATGCTCCTTTATTTATTGTGCATAAATAGTGAATTGTCCTGACACAATATTGCGTTTCGCTTCTGTTATTATGGTACATTGACAAAAACATATACTTTTATTCACAGGATAAAACAGGTTTTTTGTATCACTAATTGCCCAGTACGATTACAGCATACAGTATTATTGTCACTGCTACATTTCTGTAACGCGTACCAGAAATTATTTCCACTACTACCCATCCCACTACTACCCACTACTACTACTACCCATCCGTCGGTAAACTGTACCTGGGCTTGTTGCAGTGACCTGAAGTTACTAAACTTCATGAGTGTGTGCACTCACTCCAAGAAGCGTATGATTATAAATATGCATATAAATATGCTACAATGAGATAGCTGACTTCATCTAACTAGCAAATGTTGTCCAGGCTACGTTGGTGATACAGTTTTTTTTAATGTGTATGATATTTTTGTCATGCGATTTTAAAGCTGGTCCTACAACCGCATCCAAGAATAACATGCAGCTTATCTCAGAACCGTCGGTGAAAATTATTCTTGGAGCTAGGTTTAATTGAGCTGCATTTTAAAGAGGTGCAATTTCACAATTTGTGTATATTTTCTAAGTTCACTATTTTGTCATGTGTTGAGAAAAACACAGATTTTAAAATTACATGGTCTAATATTTACATTTAGCATAACTGCAACATTATTTTTTCGTTGTTTTTTTTTTTAAAGACTCGAAAGGACTTGAAATTCAAAGTTTCAGACTTGTGACTTGACTCGGACTTTTACACCAGTGACTTGAGACTCGACTCCGACTTGCCTGACATTACTTGAGACTTGACTTGAGACTTGAGGATAAAGACTTGAGACTTACTTGAGACTTGCAAAACAATGACTTGGTCCCACCTCTGGTTAACACAACAGCTAAAGAGCCAAGTGAAGGTTCTCACAACCACGGAAGTAAATGAGAAACACTCGTTTAATGTGGAGGGTTTTATGCTCGCTCTTTCCTTTTGGCTCATCTTGTCCTTGGCACAAGCTCATAGTGGCTGACCTTTGCTACCTGCTGCTACATTTACATTTTAGATTTAACACTTCTCCTCTTTCCATGTGAAAAAGTAGCTAGTCAACCTTTGTATATAGTTTTTAAAAAAAAAAAGGATAGGTTAAAATTGTACTTGATGTAATGTTTAACTATTATAGCTGGAACAACCCTCAAAGCTGCAGCCCAAAAACACAATCACTAAGATGTGTGTATGGTCTTTAGCTGGCCAAAAAATCTGGGAAACCTGATCCTACATGTGTCCATAGGCTTTGTTTAAACTCTGTGTTTATATAAATCAATGGGAGCCCAGGTTGAAATAATTTGTGGTGTAAAGCACAAAGCAGCCCAATAACCAGGACAGACACACAGATGGTGGCTGGATCATGCAGAGGATTGACCTTGTTTCCTCTTCAGCTCTGGATTTGATTGTGTATAATCCTGGCCCACTGACAGACTGACTGATCATCTGTTGATAATAAAAAAAATGTCAGCAGTTTCTTTTTTCTTTCTGAAACAAAAATAAGTTTTAAAAAATGAACAGCACGCTAAATGTTGAATGTGACCTTCAAGTGCCTCATGGGAACAAAAGGAGTAAAAACAGAGCCAGTTGAGAAAGCAATGGAGAACTACAGGCATGATGCCAAGCTGCCAAGTTAAAAGTGCTTTTAAACAAATGACGCTAACCCCTGTTAAATGTATCATGCAAATAAAGTTGAGCATGGGCTTTAAAACTACCATGCATTCCCCTAATTTTCCACTGAACTAACCATGTGCCCAACAGTATAGTATTATTATGGAATAAAAAGAAAGTAAGGATAATTAAAGAAAGGATTAAAGAAAAAGCAGTAGCAATTAGAGTAAATCTGTGGTTTATGCTTTTGTTTCTTGGCCACTAGGGGGCAATAAAATCAGCAGACCACAACACAAAGGTATCATCGCTTTTTTAAGCTGTTATGGCTAACAGTTAGAAGTTAGAACAGTTAGCAGTAGAAAACATATAGCCACTATATCTTTTTATGAAGTGTAGCCACTTAAAAAAAAAAAACATTAACTAAAAATATTTAGCTGATAAATCCCCCTGTTTGTCAGGTTTTGTTGTTTGCATGTCTGACTGCACAGATTGTGTGTTTTAGAGGCCGTGCACACGCAGTATTTGTTAATAGAAGCGGAATAGCCTCACAGTAAGTGCAGCACTGTCCCGCTTGTCTTACAAGTGGTTCACTGATGGGCAGTGAGGGTGGGAGCAATGGACTGAAAAGGGATGGAGCAGCAGCACCAGCACACTTCACCACCTGCCACCCTCTGAGTTGTAGGTGGGGTCAAGAGCCCCATGGGGCAGGATTTTGGAGGGAATATACTCTCCTCTGGCACAAGCATATGCACAGAGAGACAGATACACATAAAACCAGACCCTCTAATCTAGATCCCACATCAGACCCTGCAGTGAGCTGCTACAATGGGATTTACCATAATCTGAGCCCCTTCAGACAAAACACCACTGTGACCTGCAGTCTTTCAGAACAAAGCACAAAGGGTGCATGTTTTGCTTGTTCTTCTAGCAGAGAACTGCAAGGAATTCCTTGTTTTATCTCAATCAAAACACTGGATGTTGTACTACTCAGGACTAAAAATACACAGACTGTATATTAATGCAGGACAGCTGGGTGCACAGTTATATTCTGTGGTTGTTGATAAGAATATTAACTGAAGACAGTGCAAAGGTAAGACTTTTTACATTGTAGCATTCTTGCGAATAAAGAGCGAAAATGCAGCACGGGTCTACAAAGAGCACCTTGTTTCCTTGCATAATCCTGTCTGCTGGTGAGCTTAGTCGATCTGCTGTGGGCTCGATGTTATTGTGTAATAAGTGAAGCCAAGTGCAATGTTTTCCCCGAGGTTGAAGCCGTGGAGGGCCTCGAACCATAAACTGATCACTGCATGCCTTTCATCCTCCTTTCCTCCCATGCTTCTTAATTCAGATAAAACTGAGGTTATTGTACTCGGCCCTGAAAATCTTAGAAATATGGTATCTAACCAGATTCTTACTCTGGATGGCATTACCTTGGCCTCCAGTAACGCTGTGAGGAACCTTGGAGTCATTTTTGACCAGGACATGTCCTTCAATGCACATATTTAACAAATATGTAAGACTGCTTTCCTCCATTTGTGCAACATCTCTAAAATTAGAAATATCCTGTCTCAGAGTGACGCTGAAAAACTAGTTCATGCATTTATTACTTCCAGGCTGGACGACTGTAATTCATTATTATCAGGATGTCCTAAAAACTCACTGAAAAGCCTTCAGCTAATCCAAAATGCTGCAGCAAGAGTGCTAACAGGGACTAGAAAGAGAGAGCATATTTCTCCTGTTTTGGCTTCCCTTCATTGGCTTCCTGTTAAATCCAGAATTGAATTCAAAATCCTGCTCCTCACATACAAGGTCTTAAATAATCAGGCCCCATCTTATCTTAATGACCTTGTAGTACCATATCACCCTATTAGAGCACTTCGCTCTCACTCTGCAGGCCTACTTGTTGTTCCTAGAGTATTTAAAAGTAGAATGGGAGGCAGAGCCTTCAGTTTTCAGGCCCCTCTTCTGTGGAACCAGCTTCCAGTTTGGATTCGGGAGACAGATACTATCGCTACTTTCAAGATTAGGCTTAAAACTTTCCTTTTTTCTAAAGCATATAGTTAGGGCTGGACCAGGTGACCCTGAATCCTCCCTTAGTTATGCTGCAATAGACATAGGCTGCCGGGGATTCCCATGATGCATTGAGTTTTTCCTTTCCAGTCACCTTTCTCACTCACTATGTATTAACAGACCTCTCTGCATTGAATCATATCTGTTATTAACCTCTGTCTCTCTTCCACAGCATGTCTTTCATCCTGTCTTCCTTCTCTCACCCCAACCGGTCGCAGCAGATGGCCCCGCCCCTCCCTGAGCCTGGTTCTGCTGGAGGTTTCTTCCTGTTAAAAGGGAGTTTTTCCTTCCCACTGTCGCCAAAGTGCTTGCTCATAGGGGGTCATATGATTGTTGGGTTTTTCTCTGTATCTATGAAGCGCCTTGAGGCGACTTTTGTTGTGATTTGGCGCTATATAAATAAAATTGAATTGAATTGAACTTTTAAAAGGTCAAATCTAGCAGGGTCACCTTTAAACCAGAGATATCGTGACAGGTACCTGCACCAACAGAGCATCGTGTTGACTGATAGTATCACGTGTTCTGGACTGCTATGAAAAACATCATGTATCCTTTCATGGGCTCGTCCCTCTGCTCTCTTTAGAGCTTCCCTGCCTTTGTGTGACTTTTGTCGGCTTTGCCTTGTGATCTCGGGGGGGAAAAAATGGGGGAAGTGTTTCCAACATGAATATAGGCCACAAACACTGTGTTCTTAGGCTTTATTAGTTTTCCCTTCAAGCCTGAATTATAAATAATGCAGTGAGACCCCTCCTCTCCTGCACATACAAAACCCTCTCTCTGTGTCCCTTTTTTTTCTATAGGGTGCCCCCACCCTCACAAAACTCCCACCCTGCTCACTTTTTAATTTGCTCCTTCTTTCTACACCCAGCACCCTCCTCGAGCACCACTCAATTTCTTTTTCCTCCTCCCCCCTCTACCCTCCATTTATTTCTCTCTTTCCTCAATCCCCTATAGTCTCCCTTTCATTCTCTCCCCCTCTTGTCCTTGTTTTAAGGAACCCTCGGTCTCTGCGCAGTCTGCAGCAGGGCAGATAAGACGGACAGAGGACAGAATGATAATCGTGTTTAGTCACAGCTGAGATCCCCTTGGCAAGGTTCAGCTCAAACGCTTGGAGGAGGTGACGTCTGTTTTGTTGTGGTGTGTCCCCATGTGACTCCGTACTCACACCTACAGTATATGTGACGTTGCTGTGCATGTGAGAGCAGGAGGATAACATACCAGCTACTCCTTGCTGACTTCTCTTTCAGCTCTTTTTTTCTCCTGCCTCCTGTCTAATCTCTGTTTTCTTCTCCCCAATGCCCTTGTCTCATTCCTCTCCCACTTTGCCCTTGCTTCTCCATATTTCCCCATCTGCTTTCTTTCTTTCTTCCTCTATTTCCTCTCCTGCCATTCCTCCTTTCTCTTGAAGTCTCCTTCCTCTACCATGTCCTCTCTTCTCCCCTTTCCTCCTCTCCTCCGCTCCGCTCCCACTAAAGCTGGAGGAGGAGGAGGCTGTAGCTGACAGGCCCAGCCCCCTGCGCTCTGACTCGTCCACGCTGTGTGTGACGGGAAGGCTGGGCTGTCCCGAGCATTATCTTAACACTCACACAGCTCCTGACACACAAACATACACACATATACACAGCGACAGCCTGTGCCAGAGCTCGCCTGCGCTGTCAGCTCAAGCCCTCTTAAAGCTGTTTTTTTTCTCTTCTCTCTCTCTTCTGGAGATCAGCGAGAGCTAACGACACACAGCTGTCTCTCCTGAACGCTGGAGAAATAAGGACAAGAGGAGCCAGGGGAAGGGAAGGAGAGGACGATCACAGGGGAAAGAAAAAGAAAACACGACCGGCAGCCTCTTAACTTGTGTCCCTGTTCAGTCATTCTTCTGCAGGGAGTGTTTTCTGCTGTAGTTCAGGACTTTTCTTTTCTTTTTTTTGTGAGAGAGGGGGATTGGAAAAAAAGAGGGGCTGGAGTTCACATGACATAATCGGAGTGAATGGGTTGCCATGGTGACTCACCCAGGGAGCCTGACCCGTACAGAGTGAATGGAGGGAGCGCCTTGGACGCCAAGTGAGCGATAAACTAAAGTAGGGGAATCACCAGAGAGAGAGAGAAGGAGCGAAGGAGTGGTGGGATACCAGAGGGAGGACAGAGGTGCCGAGCAGAGGCTGAGAATGGAGGACGGTTTTTCCAGCTACAGCAGTTTATATGACACCTCATCACTGCTACAGTTCTGCAACGGTAAAACTAAACTAACCCTTCATATACTCCCATCCCTCTCTACTATGAACTGCATGCTGCTTTCTGGATTTGACATGTCACCAGCTGACTGGTGTGACTTGACACCCTGCAGAGGTGTTAGATGTTGCAGACATGAGCTGGGTTTCTTTAGTAAAACTATAACATTTTCCATCATTGTTTAGATCTGGATGCTCTTCAATTGATTAATCACTAGACTTACTGTCAAACAGACGGATGTTTAAGTCAAAGCAGGCGCTCCCGGGTTGACATTTACAGGATGAAAGAAAAACTAAAAGCACTGCAGATTTAACAGGAAGTGTTTGAAATCAAGGCCGGGCTGATGTCAACAGCCTCCATCAGGAGAGAGCTAATAAACAAAGAGGAAGGGAGGATGAGAAACAGTCCTTTGCTCACAGCGCTGCCCCGGCTCTGCTCGATGTGATGAAGGGCTTGTTATGAATGTATACACAGTGTACGTATTCTGCAGTTTGCCGAATGAGACAAAACGGTGTGACAGAACAGGACACTCCTTCTCGCCTGCTGCAACGTGATTTCTTTGCTGGCACAGGGAGAAACCGTACTTCAGGCTGATAATGTTATGGGTGGGAGAGGGTGACTCAGGGAAGAGCGAAGAGCAGTATGACACATCAATATTAGGATTCATTTCCAAGATGCGCCCATTCTTCTTGACGACTGAGCCCTCGTGTGAGACGTATGCTCAGTTTATGTATCGACAGCATACTTTAAGTGATGCCTGCATTTATCCCAGTACAACGGGACAGTTTTTTCTTTCTGTACGGCTCAGTTTGTTCATAGTCACTGCTGGTGTGTACCAACTACAGTGACACACACATAAGGGGATTATCCCCAACACAACCTGTGTCTGTGATAGGGAGCAGCAGAGGGAGTTTAAACCACACTGTTTTGTTGTTGTTACTAACATGTGCTTTAAAATGTTGATCACATGGAAAGGGGGAACACTCACTTCACCCTCTTTTATTGTGCTTGTCCGTAGCAGTGACTGTGATGTCATGGTTAGCGTGAGCTATCACTGCTGAAGGATGGAGTAACATAATTGCCATTGGTGGATAATGAGAAAATCAATCATATTTACTGTGCTGTGTAAGCACCAGCAATCAGTGAGATGAGGGGAATACCACTGGCCAACCGAGCAAATCAGAGGTGTGGAATTGCACTGACGAATGTCCCACCAGGGTTACTGGTCGCTTCAGTATTTTAATGCATAACTGATGAGGTGAAACTACTTAAAAGCTTTCACCCCGTATGGATTTCCTTTATTAAATTTATAGCCAGCCACAGCAGCTTAGATACAGACAAAGAGGGGGGTAAAAAGGGGTAAGAGAAGGGTATCGAGTAGAGAAGAAAAGCATCTTCATCCATAAATGTGTTTTCTTTTTACTCTGTTTACCCTTTGGAAGTCCTTTCATAAGACTTGGAGGAAAACTGGGCACCATTACAGGGTTACAAAAATGATAAAATCAAGCATAACGAAACCAGCTGTTGGATAAAACAAAGCACATAAGTATGTAATACAAAATCCTTTGAATTCACAGAAGCAGAATAATGAAGCCCTAGTGTAAAATAGGAGACTGATTAAAAATGGTGCTTCGTTTTTCCTGGTGTCTACAGTCACAGGGAATAATAAGGAACAAGGATATGTGAAAAAAGACGAGGCATCAGGCCAAATCTAGTTTGTACATGATCGAATGTTTCCTGGTCATTCCTGTGTGATGAGTAAAGTGCTGTCAGTGCCAGTGATAAGAAGAGACATTGGTTTGGTTGGACTGACCTGAAAAACAGGTGTAGCAGCGAGTGTAGAAGAACAGGAGGCCTGCAGTTTCCTCCTAGGAATTGCCTGACCTTTATAGCAGTGGCAGGTACGGCTTTTCTGATGTGTCAGACTCGAGGTTTAGTTTTAGTGAAGGGTGAAAAAGTGTGACGTCGGAGCAGTAAAGGACAGCTGCACCACATTACCACTTCATTGACTTGAGTTACTCCATGCTAAATGATTTTTTCCCTCTCTTCATGCTGCACGTTTTGCCAAGTCATGACCGTGAGCAGATTTGAGTTGTCCAACACCGCAAGGTTGTTCGTGTTAATTTTCTGAAGGGATGTCAGTGAAGTAAGACATGCCGCTCAGAGGCTGTTGCCAGGGATTTTCCGACCTCTACCTTCTTGCTTTCTCTCTCTGCCTCGCTACACAAACGCACACGCAAACTGAGGAAGCAGCATCTTGTTTGTTGTTTCGACAGTCGGCTTAGTGCATGAGCTTCACTTTAAACCAAAAAAAAAGAATATATCTGTGTTTGTGGCGGTCCAAGTTGGATCTGTTGTGTGTATGGAGTGTACTCACACATCTGCTCGGCCACTGTGGGCTTTGTTTGGTCCTGTAGGCCAAAATGACATCATGCTGCTCTGCTTCTGCCATCCAGCTGAACCCAGATCAGCAAAAGTCAATGATGTCATTCATTCCCCTCTTTTTTTTTTTCCATTTCTCTGGCCCGTGTGTTGTGGAGCATCCAACCAGACTAATGTTCAGAGACTAGGTCAGCTAAACTGCGTTCAGGCTGCACGCTTTGTCCTTGGGAGCTCAGGGTTATCTTAGGCTAAATGAAAATTAGCGCCATTACACTGTCATCACACACAGGTGAAGAAGGACGTGAATCCTTTTTTTTCCTTTTAAAAATCTCATTTCAAACACCTTAGTTCTGCAGAACAGGTACATTGAATTAGCCTGTTTTCTTGGGCTGGTAATACTATTGCCGATGTCCTGAAGTCAAACTGGTGTGGTTCTTGCCCATTTTAAGTGAGTGTTTGTGCATCACTTCCAAGTGCCGTCCCAGTGGTTTCCTGTTCTGCCTGCATATACTTCATTATTCACACATATGGTCTAGATTTCTTTAATAACACGATTTTGACACAGCAAAAGAAATCTGACTGCAGCATGAAAATGCAGCATGTAGATGCCACAGCTAAAACATCCAAAGCCATCAGACTAAAACATCAGTTAATGCGATTCCTAAAAATCCAGTAAATCCAGCTCACTTATGACAGTATAATACTGATGATGACATGCTGAGGGTCATCTCACAGGGTCCAACATCGCCATTCTAACTATTATTAATCACCTGTTCATTTATCTTTTGAGCTAATAAAACCTGATTAAACATCTCTTTATGTCTATGCTCCACGCTGGCAGTGAGTGCGCTCACCTAACCATCACTGGCTCCTTGGCAACTTAACACACCAGCAGCAGAGGGGGCAGGGCGAAGAAGAAAAGACTGGAGCCAAAAAAAACAAAACATAAAGAAAACATCGCGATAACAGTTCATAAGAAAAAATAAGGATGTTAGAATTAGTAGGAGGGCAGACGGATGGAGCAGACGTGTAGGGGAAGGAGGGAAATTAATAAAGACGGAGAACGCTTTGATGTTTGTTGGAGGAATCTTGATACGCAGCAGAGGTGACACGACTTCACCCAGTCTCCCCCACTTCTTGGCTGTGGCTCTGTGGGTATGTCCATCCAAACCCTGACTGATGATGGCACGTGGAGAGGGATTAGGATTAAAGCCCCGCTCACGTTACCGTCCACAGTAGCCAAGAAGGGATGGCAAACAGGAGGATGAGGTGAATGTATTTGTGTTAGAGCGGTTGGAGTCCATTTAGTTTTGAAAAGCCAGTTCAAGCAGTTTCTTCATTTCTCTTTTACGTATCAATTATGGGCCTTTTGCATGTTTTTAGTTTCCCTGGTTTTCTCCATTCTGACTTTATTTATTCCTTTATTTCTCTTTGATTATTCCATATCCATCTATCCAACTATCCATCAAAGCCTACTAAAACTCATTGCAAACTGGCCTGTGCTCTGAAATTTCTTCCACTCTGATAAAACTGCACAAAAATATCAATGTAGAAACATTAAGAAGAAAGTATTAGGAAATTATGTGTCTCTGTGCCATCAGTCATCTGTAACTGCCCTACGCGTAAAGCAGTCTAATAAATATCGACGTGAACGGGTTAACTCATCCAAAGCTGCTGATTCATGCAAAGTTTGATATTGATTTCCTATGGCCGTGTCAGTGAGAGCATAGACACACACACACACACACACACACACCACTCTCTATTTAGTCGAATTTTTTCCCTCTCTCAAGCCCAGCGCGCCTGGAGTTCTTTCATTTCTAAAACTCTGACTCTTCTGCCCTTCGCTTCTCGAGCTCTTCCCCTCTCCCTCATCCCTACGTCAGACTTTCTCAGGCTCTTTGTTTGATCTTGTGCGAGTGCCCCAAGTGGAGCTCAGAGTGCTTTTCTGTTTTGTGTTTTTTTTTTTTTTTTTTTAAATCTGCAGACAGTCAGATATTGAGCCAGGCCACTTAGGCTTCAGTACTCACAAGTCACGCCGCCCCCCCGCCCCCTCTCTACTCCTTATCTCCCTGTTTCTTTCTCACTTTTCTCCTGATAAGCTTTGCCTCGCACTTTTTTCTTGAATAGGGGCACATTGGCTGCTAACAGATAAAAAAGAAAAGTGGCTCTGTACTTACCGTCATTGAATGTTTGTATGTTTACAGCTACATCGAGCTGCTTTTGAGATTTGTGAGAAATTCATGCCTCCTATGTAGTGCGAACTGTTCATTTCACGGCAGCCTTGACGCAGCTATCTTAAATACTTCTAAATATGGCATCCCGTAGTGTGCACTCCACTGTGTGCACAGTGGAGAATTTATCTGCGTATTGCAGCATGTTGTATAAAATCTGCATGGAAGAGGAAGATTAGGCCATGAGCCAGGATCCCACTGAGCAATTTTTGGCACAAATGTGTCCACCCTCAGTTATATAGCGTGTTACTGACATCTGTCGAGTACATGCATACATGCAGAGGTCAATGAAAAGCCAAATCTGCCTTAAAAGCCAAAGGAATAGTACAAAGTATGTCTATAAGATTATGTATGAAAGAAAGAAACATGCATGGCACACAGTAATGTATTCCTTTGTTATCTTAGTTGACCCGCTGATCAGTTGGGCTTTAAAATGTTTCATCTCTATTGCGTTAATAGCAATTTTTCTTCAATTTCTGCAATTCAAATTTAACTGCTTTATATTACAACATAAGGTGCTTGAGACATGATATCTTCTTATCTAATTATGATTTGTAATCATGTGAGGAGAAAATATAACATATGTGTACCCAGTATATTAAAGATCTGTCTTCACTTCAGGGGTATTTCCTTTCTTCTATAAAACAGAAAGCTCTTTTGACTCTAGGCTAAGTAAAATATAGTTTTATCCCTGCCTTTCCTTTTTATTGAGACATTTTAGGTGCTCAGATATTGTTGCATGATTGTCTTGTGATCAGCAGAACAATCACTGGAAACAGCTTCTTGGAGAGCAACTAGGAATTAGATGAAATTTTTGTCAAGTGCTTCTTCTCTTCTCTGTCTACCATTCTTCTCTTTTCCTCCACTGACACACATCCAAGCAGCCTCATCTCATGACCTACTAAAACAATCAGGCATGTAAAGCAGGATTGTGTGAGTTCCTGTGCTAAATATATACACTGACTCCGTGTATATGTGCGTGTGCATCTCACTAATGCTTCTGGCAGAGTACTGCTCTCTGTTATGTATGCGCTTGTGGTTGTGTATGAGTGTCTATGTGTCCGTTTTCAGGTTCAGTGTGCACATGTGCATGCACAACCTTCCAATGTCAGTACAGGAGGCATGCAGGCAAGCATGAGTCCTTGAACGGTATGTCAGGGATGCATAAAAATACCCCTAAAAAGTGCCGGAAACAGGATCATGTACTCCATCAGTGAGTAGGATGCTCTCAATCTGCACTGTAACACTAAATGTGCTCAGCAGAGCGCAGAATTTTACCTGTGGGGGAGGGTGACCACTAATAAATCACTCAGGTCAGCAAAATCCCAAAGATGTGGCATTATTTTTAGTTTTTGTTTCATGCTCAAAGTATTCCCAAGGCTGTTGTTCCCAATCAGAGAGATATAATGCATAAAGGATTTGGTTACGTATTCTTTAATCTGAATGTTACACAAAAACGTAAAGGTATTTAAATCAAGTTACTATGCAAATTATTTCCAGCACAGATCATCTGCGCACTGGTATGTGTACATGCATTCATGTGCGCACATGCATGTCTGTGTATGAATGTCTGTGCATGGATCTCACTCTTAATCCTGCACCACCAAGCCCTCTTATAGTAATTAAAGCTCACTTCTTCCTGGAAAAGATGAGTGTAGGTTTGACTGTGTTGTGCAATTATTTCTATAAGCGTATTGATTCGTCACGGACCAAAGATTTGGCAACACCTCTGTTTTTAAACCTTGGCCGGTTGTAAGGTGAATAGATATAATTAACCTCCTGGTATCCGTGGTGCAGCTCCCAGGGGCTGCTCAGCACTCTAATTGGTCTCTTACATCTGCTGTTAATGGAAGAACGACGGGGAGAGCGCCAGCTCTGAGTGTGAGGGTGTATCCCCCATTGCACGCATTCAGCCGGCCTCTAACAGATGGGCTGGGGAAAAGAGGAGAATCCCATCAAGATCACAGGTGCAGAGATGAGAGGAAAGG
Organism: Aulonocara stuartgranti; assembly: GCF_965226115.1. NCBI lineage: Eukaryota > Metazoa > Chordata > Actinopteri > Cichliformes > Cichlidae > Aulonocara > Aulonocara stuartgranti. The sequence goes on along the minus strand of NC_138955.1, from coordinate 3,643,341 downwards.
GATTATTGGGGTTGTTTCCTTGTCTACTGACAGCCCAATTTTGTTGTTAGATGGCAGTTGTTTTGGTCCAAAAATGCTTTTGATTCTTTGCTTTCAGTTCTAGGACAGCTACCAGCGAGTGATTTCAGGACTCCTTCATGGTGGGCGTGCATGTCACATTTTGCTCTTACAATGGAAGCATAGATGTTTTCAAGACACATTTCACAAGAGAAAAATCAACAGTTATAGAGGCAGAAATCTACTGCTGTCAGACTCCTTCTCAAAGCCAGAGTGTCAAAACTGTACCGGGGTATCATCACAAAGGCCAAGTGGTGGTGGATGGGTGTAGTCCAAGTTGTTGGTGTGGATGTGTGTGGTGTGAGACTATGACCAGATGGTCTCTAACTTTTACCTTAAAAATTTGTTTGTCTCTGTATGTATCCTAATGGCAAACTGTGGGGCTGTAACAGGATTCGGCAGGTGTTTATAAGGATGTCTGTGGCTAGATGTTAAAGATGCCGCTGATCCAAACGAGATGTACTAAGAGCATCTGAAGTATGCACACATTGCAATTTGTATGCTCTAACTCTGGCTGATGTATAAACATTAAATATTATAGAAGATTAGTGAAGTCATGATTGTGGTTGGTTTCCTCCCGAGACTGTGTCACAGACCCAGTGTTTGGTCATGTTCTCAAGTTTGGAGTCCTCAATGAATATGTTTGCATTTGAGTTTCTATTTAGATTTTTCCTGCATTTTCCAGAGTTTCGAGTTTAGATTTTTGTGTTTGTTGTATTTATGGATTGTTCCATTCTATTATTTATTTGTTTTTTGGTATTTTTCAGTTTTACTTTGAAAGTCAGTTGCCTCTTGAGTCTTTCTTTGATGGTTGCCAGGATTGTCTGTAGCTGGATGCCATTCTCCAGCTTCTCCACTTACCTCTGTGTATAAATAGTCCCGTCCTTCCTCCTAGTCTTTGCCATAGTCCTTGCATTTTCCTATAAAAGTTGGTCCTGGCTGCCTGTAAGGGATTCTGTTGTGACCTGAACAATGGTTTGCCTTTTGTTTTCTGATTTAGTAAGTCTACCTTAAATCTAGTGTCTTCAGTATATGGTCTGATTTAAGAGTGGACACCCGGCATAGACAGACTGACAAAAAAATGCTAGTTGGTCAGATCAGTGAACTAGGAGAAGAATTTAAAGGATGTTTTGGTCCTCCTAAACTATTTAGAGCAGCCACTGAAATTAAGAAACTGCAAGTACTGCTTCTACTTTTACTCTTTAGTTTATTCCGTTTTGAAGCCACAGAAGATCACGAGACCATTACTACTGACGACTCTTTAATAGCTCTTTTCCACCTTTATAGTGCCAACAATGTTTTATTACAGCTCACTGAATTGCGTGTTTATCTAATCAGATGTTTGAACCATTCATTTCATCAGAAAACTGTATAAAAATGTGTCTCACATAATCAGCTTAAACTCCCCTGTCTCATCCGTGGCTGCAGGGAGAAGAGAAAATCTAATAATGTGGCCTGTCAGGTTCACTTGTCAGGTTCACTCAAACTAAACACAGTTGGATGTGACTCGGGTTTTTAGGTGCTGTCAAAACTCCAAAAATGCAAACAGAGCTGGTTTAGTTGATGGCAAGAACAGAGAATAATAATAATTTTAAAGTTAAAGCGAATATACTGAACGAGACATGTAGTATTTATAGGGCAGAATCCAGACACTGAGTTACAAACAAAGGAAAACCTCTGCTTACACACCAAAGTCTGTTTGTAATAATTCTCCTCAGTTTTGTTCTGTAATGATCTTGTTTGCTGCCAGCAGTGCCACTGTATGTTCTCTCCCCTCCAGATGGCAGATATACGATTGGCCTGTGCTCAGTGTGGCAACAGTCTCTGGCACACTGTCTCTCTGTATGTGTGTGAGACCATTTCTGCACCATGGAAGTCTGGTATCCCATAACAACAATGTTACTGGATGGGACAACACCAGTATACACACACTGGATGGAACAAGTATCCCGCCTCCTGTTCCTTCCTGGTTGTTTGTTACTGCGGGACAAAGCCGTGTTTTATGTAGACGAAGGCTGAGACTGAGAAACGGGCTTGTGTTGGAGCCTGGAGCTGCTGCCAACCATGACTTTGTGCTTCTGTGGTCTGCTTCATCCCTAAAAGTCACAGCAATAAAAAGGATGTCTTTCTTCGGCTGTTTATTACCGTTTTAGTTTTATTCAGATTTAGACAGGGATGTTATATAAAGTTCAGCATATTGCTTTGCAAGTTCAGAAGCTGGGGCTTCATGTCTCATATATAGTATTTGACATATTTTTTCTCACTTACTGTGTTAAATATTAAAGTTCATGATAGTAACATTAGAAAAAGACTGAAGTTTGCCATGTTTAAAACAGTGTCCCACTTGGACACTTTGGACAGGCAAGATCAAAATAAAGATGTTTGGCCGTAATGTTCAAAACCAAACACAGCATATCAACACAAACACCTGATACCAACTATCAAACACGGTAGCGGAGGGATGATGAATTGGGCTTGTTTTAAAGCCACAGGACCTGGGCACCTTTCAGTCATCGAGTTAACTACAAACTTTTCTGTATGTCAAAGTATTCCAAATTCAAATATAAGGCCTTCTGTTTGGCAGCTAAAACTTGGGCCAAATTGGGTCATGCAACATCTGATTGAAATGTTAGAGCATGATCTTAAGAGAGCTGTGCGTAAACGAATGTCTGCAAACCTCAATGATGTGTTGGTCTCATTGTTTTCTCTGATATATATATATATATATATATATCTTTTATCTGATTCCTGCAAAACTAAGGGAATTTAAGGCAACTAAGACAGTAAGCATCTCAGCATGTTAACAATATCAGCATGAGGATATCAGAGTACAATACTGGCTGTAGGCTTATATATGTGTTTGCAATAGTTTAATTCTAATAATAATAATAGTAAGAAGAAGATTTCTAATTATGAAGCTTTGGCAGTGTTTGAGAATGTCTAGACTTCACGTGTGCACATTGCGGTTCGTTCCGATGGAGCTTTGGGGCTTCAGCTACATCTTAGTCTATTGACGCTTCAAGTATCCCACACTCTGAAAGCCCCACCTCTTGAAACAGTCTACCACTAGGAGTTAATCTCTAATTGGGCGAACAGCGTGGACAAGAGCAGGAAAAATGAGGGAGATAAATGCTAGAGAAAGATAATAAAAACATTTTACTGCCAAGTCCTCTTTACGTTTAATCCTTCAGGCTCACTTTTTCTTCCCACAGTCAATTTATTTCCTGCTTTGTTTCAAGAATTCATCCCACAAGACTTTCAGGAGAGAGGAGAGCAGACAAATAGAGAGGTGAAAGAGGTTAGAGACCGAAGGAGGGAGAATAAAATTCAGCCTGCTGCTAAGCTCAAACCCCCCCCAGAGTTTAAGGATCACTAGCATTGAGCAAGATCTGCTCCACAAATCCAGCATAATCCCTCTGCCACACTGTGACCACTTCCTCTTTGACAGAGGAGAGTGTGTGTGTGTTGGAGGGAGTGTGTTTGTGTGAAGCCGAGTGGAGTTCATGTATGTCATGTGCTCGAGGTAAATCTGCCTTGATTAGGCCTCTTTTATGTAGTTTCTTTTTCTTTTTTCTGGACTGTTTCTTTCTAAATCACTGGGGAATTACAGGGCTTGAGCAGGTGTTTATATTTGTTATTTCAGATCCTCTCACATCTGAAACACACATCCATGTCCTGGCCTTAGGCCTTGTTGTTACGGAGACTTTGTGGTTGACAGCGACTGAATTTGATGTTGTTCATTGGAACGTTGACAGCAAATACCACATGGTTAAATTGGACCTATCGGTGGGCTGAGCTTCAGTGCTCATAGCCTGAAACAGTCTGAAACTGAGGATTGATGACTTGTAAATATGCTGACTTCATTACAGGAAAGTTCCGTGTTTAACATGGGCATCCACTGAAACTGTATAGTTACATAGTCTAGATATGTGACAGAATAAAGGAAAAAATGCACAATAAGCTCCTTTAACGTGGATTGTGGAGACAAGTTCAAGAGATTTATGAGAAAAGCCTTCCATTTTTTCTGCCTTCCTCCATTTCTCTAATAATTGGTGTGCAGTCCCACAGGAGGCAGGGGAATAGTACTGATGGTGTTTAATACATTATCTGATCAATCACTCAGAAAAATAAGCAGCACTTAACACCATCTATTTGTAAATCACCGCCGCCAGCATTTCAGCTCCTGTGCAGTATGTTGGATGTGTGTAGGTGTGATGGTGAGAGGAGCAAGGTGGAGCTAGCTCCCGTCTGACCTCACTCTGACCCCAGGAAGGATGTAGCTGATGTCAGGAAGGAAGGGTTTAACATCTTCTTACAAGGACAGTAGGATCTCTCAGAGGGGGGTCTTTTGGCCCCAATTCATACCCCTGTTTGACCCAGACTCACTCTTTCTGACCCCTGTGTGTGCAAAGACACACACTTACACATGCACACAGCTCCATCTTTCATTCTTGTCTTTGTCAGCCTATTTGGGTCTTTCAGTGCTACCGTTTTGACAGGACAAAGAAGCTTTTCCTCCGTTGTTTATCATCTCCATCTTCCTCTCAGTGGTTCCTCCTCTTTAATCTCCTCCCAGGTTGCCTGTGAGGGCTTCCCTTTCTCTTATCCACCTCTAGATATTTATTACCTCTTAAGCCCCGGTCAGGCAAAAGCCCTCAGTGGCAGCTTGTAAACTGCATCTGTCTCCCTAATCTGACCAGTTGATTAGCTAAAGCTATCAGGTCGTCCCCTGCTCTCTCCTGCAGGTGACACAGGGGATTGATGGGCTTTTAAGTAACTCTCAGTCTGTTGTTTCTCTCTTTCCTCATTTTTCTCTCCAGTCTGTAACTGTAACTAAACTCTCCAACCTCCTGACAGGCACCTGATGGATCATTTCAGTCATCCCTGAGGCACACTGTAACTGTGTAAATGCGTCACTTTTAAGCACAACACTTTTCTTGTCTTGTACTGTGCATAACATTAGAAAAAAATAATCATCACACATGTTATTAGTCTTCCACTTAGTTCTAGTATTGTGCTGAAGTGCCCTGAAAGTTGACATTAAGTTATCATGAGGTAGTAACAAAGTGCCATCATTAGCTGAAATTCAGAACTAATTGTCAAAGTAGCATGTTGATTTGCTACATTAAGGTAAATATGCTAAAAATATGCTAATATCACACCCACGTTTCATCAGAGTGCTTACTGAAATTAGCATTCAGGTCAAAGCACCACCTGCTCTGTGATCACGGCCACACACCCACCTTTATTCTCTCTCATTTAGCTCTGTATTTCTCATGCCTGTCCTTAAATCGCTGCCTCCTTTAATTCCTTTGTGCTGCTCAATGGTGATAAAGTCCAGACCTCCATTAGTGAATCATGCTGAAGACTGGTTGTTTATTAAGTGTGACTCAATTTGGAGCAGCTGAACTGGCGCTGTGGCAGTAACACCACCTGGTCTATGTGCGTCTGTGTTGTGAAATTAAAAAGGGGGGGGTAAAAAAAGCTGGCAAGCTGGAGCACAAGCAAGTAGCAAAAAGATGCACCGAAGCTGCAGCGATATCAGATCTGCCCTTCTGCCTGAAAAACAGGAATAGTTGTCAAAATGTTGTGACAACCTGTTTCCTGCAGCCTCTCGCTCTTTTGATCTGGTGGTTCTCTGCAAACACTGGTTGCGGCTTTTTCGGTACCTCCCATTGTGGCACAGCTTAACCTGGCAGCTGAACTTTCCATCAAATCAGTTTAGCTTTATTGTTTGGATCTTCTGCACCGCTGAGAGTAAAGAAAACAGACATCAATCACTCTGTTTGTCAGCGGGTTATTGGCAAAGTGAGCACGAGTGCTCGAACACATGGGGAGACAGCTGCTAGCATGACATTTCCTCCAAGGGAATGTCCCTAACCTTGTCTTTTTTCCCTTCCTCGTGTCTGTATGTGCATTCATATCCTTACATATTTTACATATTGAAGGAGTGACTCAGCTAAAAAGGCTCCTGCAGAATTTATGAGGCTGCTGTGCTTTGCTCCCCTTTATGCTCGTCATAAGCATTTTCCACATCTATTTTTACTCCTTTAGCGTATCGATTCTTTGGAAAGCACGAGTCCAGAAGAAGGGGAAATGAGTCAAAGCATGTGTGCCCTCCTCCTCCAGTGTTCATTATTGATGACAGTGAGGTCAGTAAATAAGGCGGAGATGCAAGCTGGAGTGTTGGGTTATTTTAGAGCTGTAAAAAAAATGAACTGAAGAGCGTTTTTCATTTAATCCCCGTGGCTGCAGTGATGGACAAGCACTTAAGCAGGCTGCTGGTTCTGCCAGAATCACATCTACTTGCAGGAGGAAGGTAATAGGGAGCAGGGTGTCAAAATGCATTACGGCGAGCAGACAGATGGGCTCTGAGATCCGCCTCGGATTTGTGACCCAGCCGGGTATTGACCAGATAACAAAATAGGGACAGAAAGAAAAAGTCAGATAGAAGCTGGAGCAGACTGACAGAAATGAAGTGATTTAAGCAGATGGCTGACAGGTGTGAATACCACACTGGTGCAGCAATCTTGTTTTGTGGTGATGGATTTGCTGTTAAATGAAGATTGACATCTTACTGATACTGAGTCTCTGGGCAGAAGGCATGTGACCTGAGCCCCAGACAGAGCTGAGCAAATTTAGCTAAATCGGCTCTCTGTGTGATCGCGCTGTCGGCACATAAGCATCACGCCATCAACACATATTCCTCCATATGAAAACAAACTTGTCTGACCTTTTCCGATTCTGGTTGTAGCTGTAAACATGTTAGTGGGCGTTAACTCGGCCCAGATGTTGGAACCAAGGCAGAAAGTGGCATATGTTGGGATGGTAGCACAGGGCTGGGTGGAAACGGGGCCGTGACAGCCAGTCATTGTGCTTCGGTATTACACTGTCATTGTGTCAGTGTTGGGAGCAGACCCACGACAGATGCTCGACAGATAATAGAAGCGTTATCTCTGGATGTTCACTCAGTGACACACTGTTGCATGTAAATATGAACAAGGATTGCTTCAAAGAGAGAATCTCAGGTGAGCTAAATGTTATTAAGATCTGTGGAAAAGGCTTTGTCAGTGTGTGTCTGTGGAAAAGAAGGAGCGAGATTGCGATTTTGCTTATGAAACAAGAAAGCATATCCTTGGAGTAGAAATCTGTCTGTATGAGCGTATAATGAGACAGACATATTTCTCATTGAACCTGTAAAGCTTCTGCTGTCGGTGTAATGTAAAAGATTGCACACCTGCAGTTTTCATCAGATGCCATTTCTCCACAGCGGGGGTTTCATTATAGGATTCTCACCAGGCGGTGAAAATATTAGAAGGTGCATACAAATAATACCTATATCAAGTGTGTTACAGGCTTTGATGCCATAAAAAATACCTGTCACATGACCTGAATTCTAAAGTCAGCAACTCTGTTAACTCTGTTTGTGTTTGTAAGCACTCTACTCTGGACATGGCGATAGTTGCTTGCTCAAATATCTTTTCACAGATACTCATGGTTGAAGATGAATAATAACGACATTGGTGATCTCTATTCCTCATTAGCAGGTAAACATACAAATAACCATTGGTTGGTTGGTGGCCATGAATCTTCATAGATATTTATCTCCCACTTAAAGTCATTTTAATTTGTGTAATTAGAACAGTTAAACTCAGACTTAGGGTCTTTATGTAATAAGTAAACAGGGTAAGACGCCTATAAACACCTATTAAGCAGAAGAGAATGGACGGACAGGCTTGATGTTCTACTCGATCGATTCCTGACTTGTCAAAGAAGTCGACTGTGCCGGTGTTGTGCCAAAAAGTGATTGTCTGCCAAAAACTGATTTCCGGTATTTGCCAAAAACTGATTGCTCGTATTTAAACTGCTATAAGTAACTTGTTGGGCTATAATATGTGAAACATATGTCAAATGCATCCCTCATGGATGACATAAAGTCATCTTGAGCCACAAACAACATTCGTGTAACAAGGTAGAAGCCGCAATCAGTTTTTGGCAGTGACTTTTATATAACCTTTATTTATGCAGTTAAAAAAATCTCATTAACATTAAAAATGTCTTTTGTAAGAGTAAGTTGGCCAAGAGGACAGCAGACATGGCAGCAAATATTACAATATTTCTGTAAAAATATTTTAAGTGGGGATAAAGGACCGGATTGGTTATAATCAGAATCAGAATCAGAATACTTTATTGATCCCTGGGGGAAATTATTTTTTGTTACAGTGCTCCATTTTAAACCAACATTAAGACAAGACAGACAATACACTAACTAAGAATAGTACAATATATACATATATATACATACATACATACATAAGTCACTCATAAATAAATAGTTGGAAAAGAAACATGTGTAGTTGTAGCAGCAAACAGTGTGTTAAGTGGATGCGTTGTACAGGGAGATGGCCACAGGCTAATGTAAGTACAATAGCAGAGAGTTGTAAAGATACTTGAAAAACAGATATTGTTTTAATTCTCTATATAACCCCTTTGTAAACCCTGTTCACCGAAGTCTATTTATGAACATACGTAAAGATATTACACATAAAAAATACACAAACATTGGAAATCAGTTTTTGGCAGACAATCACTTTTTGGCACAACACCGGCTCAGGTGTGGATATGAAAAGTGGAGGTCAGTAGTTTTTTACTTTTAAACAAGTTTTTGACAGATTTCTAAAATATTTCTGTCTTCTTGTTTTTTGACAGAAGGTCTAATAATTTTTTTAAGCACTATACTTATGTTAGTCCAGTCTCAAAACACAGTTAGCATTATTATTGCAACCTTTCAGGGAAATCTCAAGTCAGCAGTAATGTGTAGCCGTGTGCACAGCTGTAGTCTGTGTTTGTGCGTCGACTGTAATTGCTTGATTCAGCCATTCTGTACGTATGCAGATTTCCATTTTATGCTACAAGCTTCACGTGCCCCATCTGCTTAATGCGCCAGTTCATCATCTTGTCTAATCGAGGGTCTCCTTGACCGAAGCGATTCATAACCAGCTAACGGTGAATTTTGCTCGCTAATGGAATTTCCCACTTGTAAACAAATCGGTGAAATTGCCTTTCCGGCATGTTTTGACAATTAGATTACAGCGACTTCGTTGGATCTTATGGGATTATACACTTATGAATGCTTATGATGTAAAATTGTAAGAAAAGGAGTTTGACAGTCCTAAAGTCGCACACTCTTTTGTGTTATTTGTGCTTAAATGTTTGCCATTCATTTTGGAAGAAAATTTAAATTTGAGTAAAGAATTATTTATTTCAAATTAATAATCAAGTATTACAATTTCACTAACGACTCTTTGTTCTATTTAGATCATATTTGGTAGGAAGTTGTCTTTATGTTATTAGTGTCATTGATCCAAATGTGTGTTTTTATTTATCTAATTATTTTATGGAACTAAAAATACTGCAGTTTTTCTGAATTTCTATCTACAAGTGAATATTTGGGGAACTCACGCCTCCGCAGAGCAGCTTTTGCTTCCTTAGAGCATCATCACACCCGTTTTGTTTCACCAGATTGTCTGAAAACAAACACATTTCAGTTTGTCTGAGACACTGTTGCGCTACATTGTTTGAGAATGTTATTTACAGAGGTCAGAAGCCTTTTTCACGATTTCCATAATGTCACCAAGCAGTTGGGGTCTAACTCAGATTCCCAGCAGAAACAAGGCTGCAGATCTGTCTAATCACCAGATGCCTGCTCTCTAATGCATAATGCATCAGGCTGTTATTACAAGTCTGCAGGGAAAACACAGCAGTGATTTACATTAATAATTCATCAAACCCCTGTGACATCAAAGTCTTAATGGAGGAGACCCTGCATTAAGATGCGCGCGCGCGTGTGTGTGTGTGTGTGTGTGTGTGTGTGTGTGTGTGTGTGTGATCATTAATGAAGTGGACCCTGGTGGCCTATGCTTGGCCTTTATTAGTGTGTCAGGTGGAGAGGTGGTAATAATGTGTTAAGTTAGTTTAAGATCAGAGAACAGACACTAAAACCAGGCTGGCGAACAGTCTTCATAGTCAAAGATGCTGAAAGTATAAAAGGATAAAAGTGAGTTCAGGGTTTGAAAGTTGTAGCCGCCTGTACTGATAATGTGACATTATCTGAAAAACCACTGTTTACTTTTCTCATTAGTTTTCTGCGTTTTCTAACGTGAGCTCACTGCGTCCTCAGATGACAGTGCGTCAGCGGCCAGCAGTATGGAGGTGACCGACCGCATCGCCTCCCTGGAGCAGAGGGTCCAGATGCAGGAGGATGAGATTCAGCTGCTCAAGTCCGCTCTAGCTGACGTGGTCCGCAGACTCAATGTGTCTGAAGAGCAGCAGGCCATGGGTGCACGCAGAGGACCCACCAAAGGTAACATACAGTCCAGCACAAAGCCTAGGGGCTTGCTATTATAGTATATGCATCACACACAGACTGGCTTGCACACGTGGTTTTTCAGGACTCTTGGGTCTGTTTTTCCACTCTGACCTGTCGATGCTGATCTTCAAATCCCGCTAGTTTTCTTTCATCTGACTCATCGCTCTCCTCTCCTTCCTGTCCCATCTTCTCTTGGACTGTGTTGTCTTGTTGAATGCTTTTGCCTTACATGTATAGACCCCGCTATGATGAGAAAATCTCCCTCAGCAGACAGCAATGTTGGGAAGCCAGGTAGGCTCACTGTGTAGCCTGACTGCACTAACCAGACCTGGTATTGTGTCACTGCCTGCCCTGCTACTATTATCCTAAATATATAGTATTTCACCAGGAAATGCACAGTTGCATTCAATACGGCTCACTGCACTGTGATCCGAGTTTGAAGACAGATCTTTGTGGGAATTTGTGTCAGCACAAAAACTGTTTTATGAGGTTTTGTTTGATAAGAGCCAGGCTAGCGTTCTCCTTTGTTTCCTGTCTTTCTGGTAAGCTCACTAGCTGCTGGCTGTAGCTTCCCACTGAACAGAGGCTGTATTGATTTTCACAACTCTCTCTCTGGAATGAAAAGGAATAAGAAAGCATCCCAACCTATTCGGCTGAGGTGTAGAGTTAAATCAACACCTCCCTGACACAGGCTCAGTTTATTTTCCAAAGTCCAGAATGTGATTCACCTTCACGAATGGTTTTATCATAAGTCAAAGGCACAGTTGCTAAACCTTAAAATGCCTCACTCTGATGATCTCTCCACCTGGTGTCACACAGCTGCATGCTCTTCTCATCTGTGCTGAAAACATTGCATAAACTTTAAAAAAGCGAGCCCCAGAGAGTGATAAAAGGTAGACTTTTTTCACATGTTTTTTGCATTTTTATTGCTTAACAATACTGCATGCATCGATTTTTCAGTGGAGATGTGTAAACTTTGGTCATGAAATCGTGCTGTCACTCCTGAGGCTGATAAAGGCTGCATGGGAAATCAGCTGCACTTCATGTGTTTCAAGTCCTCACATGTGCTTTAGAGTAATGAAGCAAAAGCAGATTAGGATTCTTAGCTGCTGACAGCTCCATTCTCAGGAGTGAGTCTGGACGGATGGAGTTTCAGTTTGATTGGGGAAGTGGAGGATGACTCGGACTCATTGTTCCCCACCAGCAGTCTGCTTTCCCTCGACTGAAGCACAGTGATCTGATTCAGAAAGTTTAACCCAGTCGGGCTGACTGCATGTGGACAATCGTGTACACAGAGGAGCACACGCATTTGTCTTCTTTAACATGCTAACAAAATTACAAACCTCGTTTTGCCCCTGCTGCGTAATTACTACATGAAAGATAACAGAGGGAGTGTGTGCACAGGCCTGAGTATCAATGTGTGTCTGGATGAAGCAGTGTCTATTAAATATTTATCACTGCAGATAAAGCTGCAGCTTGGATCTGTTAGTCTATGCTGCCTGAATGAATTGTGTGTGTGCGTGCGTGTGTGTCGGTGGGTGGGTGTGTGTGTCAGTTTTTCTGATACCACTCCATTTTCTACAAACTGTATTCCATCTCAATGAGAAACCTTTAAAACAATTACATTTAAATTTAGTTTACTTGTTTATATATAATCACTTAATCTTCTCCCTCTTTTTTAACCTGAAGATATAAAACACTGTGCAGTTATTTCCCATCTCTGAACCCTCACATTGGAATTATATTTACATTTGGGAAACAAAACCCTGAAAGTCAAACTACGCTCACTGGCCAGTTCATTAGTTACCCCTTGCTAGTACCGGGTTGGAGCACATTTTGTCTTCAAAGCTGCCTTAATGGTATGAATCCAACAATTCCATATTGATTTGGAATCTGCTGCACATCCGTAATTGGAATCTCCCCGTCCACCACATCCCAAAGGAGGACCCTAACATCCTATCCAAATATCACAGCGGAATAGGCAACGCTTTTTCAGTAATCTTTTGCCCAGTGTTGGTGAGCCTGAGTGAACTGTAGCCTCAGTTTCTTATTCTTCACTAACAAGATTGGTAACTGGTGTGGTCTTCTGCTACTGTAGCCCATCTGCTTCAAGGTTGTGTGTTCAGGGATGTTTCCTTCTTCATGCCTTTGTTGAGTTACTGTTGCATTCCTATCAGCTTGAAGCAGTCTGACCGTTCTTCTCTGACCTCAGGCATCAATGAGGCATTTTCACCCAGGAGCCTGAAGCTCATTGGACACTTTCTATTTTTCAGGCCATTCTCTGTAACACTAAAGGTGGTTGCGTGGCATAATCGCAGCAGATGAGCAGTTTCTCAAACCGACCAATGAGTCAAGGTCATGCATTGAGCTACTGCCAAGTGATTGGCTGGTTAGATATTTGTGTTAACAAGCAGCTGAGCAAGTGTATCTAATGAAATGACCAGTGAGTATATACTGTGTATATTAAATGACACAAACGTGTCTATAAACCTATACAGTAGGCCAGTGGCAACCCTGGGGGCATTTTTGGGAAAACCAGCACTACTGTACATTTCATTTATCCGTGTTTCTACAAAAACATGAAGAAATAGTTCAATAAATCCATGACATGGCAGCGCATGGTTTGACTCGGCATGGCATGTGTCCAGGACTTATCAATCCTCAGCTCCTTTTGCCCCAGCAGGAAGCCCCCCCACCCCCACCCTCCCCAAACCCATGGTCACTCTAAGAAAAAAGTAATTTTTACATGTTGAGAGTTCAGCTAAAAGCAAAGTAAACTATCTTCAAATCAAGAATTCTGAGTTTAATTGTTTGTTGACTCCAAATTCAATGAATGTGTAGACAAATAACCGAGGTGGCAGTACATACAGCGTTATTTTAAATACACTACAGGTGCTGACTCTGATACTGGTTCTTTCTGAACGCGTCATGTCGTCCTCTTTCTTCCAGCCAGGCCAATGATCGCCACCCTGCCGTTACGGCCCACAGTAAACAACGGGACCGTCCTACCAAAGAAAGGCAGCGGGACTCTGCCATCCCCATCTGGATCTGGATCCAGGAAGGACACCAGCGCGCCAGCCAACAAGACGTAAGGAAACCCAGTATGACTGTAAATGTATTTGAGCATTTTTTTCCTCTGCTCTTCTTTGTCTGTTCATTATAATCGATTTTAAGGAGGCTATCGGCATTTCTGGAAACCTTTTGCTTCCTTAGAGCAACTTGAAGGTGTGGACTGTCAGAGTCAGCAGATTTTGTCTTGTTTTTCTACAAAATCCCAAGCGTCATTAAAACCGCTGGAATGATTTATTGTTCTTCACCCCAGAAGTGTTATGTGTCTCGACATTTCTTCCCTCATGTCTGCCTGTGCCACGCCAGGTCATTTCAGCCATAAATCGTCACATTTCTGGCTTTTTATCATCCACACACATTGACATTTAACAGCCCTGATAAAGGGAGACAAAGCATTTTCATCATCTGCTGCTCTGTGTTCTTTGTGCGTCCGTGCGTTTACAGGTGAATATGGAATGCAGGTTATCAATCTTGCCTGCCAGCATAACAATCGCCTTTCCCCATTCTCTGATGACATTAACTAAATCAGATGAAGCTTGGCACACAGCAGGGGCCTGCTCCAGTCCGCGCAAATGTTAACTCTGCTTCTCCGCCTCTCTTTTAGAAGTATTAAACTCAGGAGCTCAAGCTTTGACACTGAAAATATCTTTTTTTTAAATGTATATTTCATTATATATATATCCAACCCTGAATAGTCATAGTTTTAGGGTTGTCTAGTTCCAGGCTTGGCATCGTGACATGAAACAGCACTTTCTTAGTTGAAGGATGATGAGTGGCACTGGAGACTAATGATTAGCCCAACTGTTTTTACTTGTTATGTTGGCATGGCTGTGAATCAGTGTTAACTTAAGATATGACATATGGGTCTCTTGCTACTTGTTAGGGAAAATCAAATCCATCTTCCCTGTGGAGGCAACGTCAGGCTAAAGATGGAAATAGAGTGAACGCCGATAACACAATAGCAGCAAATCTTATACCCCTTAAAGTCTTTAGTTTTTAGTTGTATTCCAAGATAGAGTTATTTCTCATCAGATATCTCTTCCGTGTAGTCTCCTGTATTGTGCTGGGTCCTTCCCATCTTTTTCCTGTCTTCATTGTCTGTCTCTGATTATATGTCGTTTCCCACTGTGATGCATTCTGTTTATGTCTCATTCACCTATGTTGTTATGTCCTGCCACTCTGTCCAGTTTCTCCTCCCTGTCTCGTTCCTCCAGAATTCTCTATCTGCCCCTCAGGTGAGACTATCACCACGTTACAGTATGCTGTAGATTTATACAGCGCTTAACTGATCTAACACATGCTTAACTCGATCTCCAGTTTTTAAAATTGCTCACTAAATTATATGAATTTTTTTTTTATTCGGTGTGATTAATCATATGTTTTTTAAGTCTTTGGTGCAGTGTGTGTGTTATTTGCTGTGCCTGTGTGGGATTACTTAAACTGCAGACTGATCACAATCCCATCAGCACTGGTGTACACAGAACAGCCTTCAAAGCCCTGTGGTCCAATTACTGTGATTCCTCATGGGATAACGCGGCAAACAACGGTGTCTCTCTTTCTCTCACTCTTCTTTCCATCCTGTTCTCTTCTTTAATGAACAAACACACACAGAAGTTATCCCAGAAGGGATAACAGCCACCGGCCAGTTTTAGAATTTGAATAGACTTTCCTCCCATAGGGTGGATTAGGTGACTCGGCCTGCTGGTCATTGGATTGCTGATGGAGCCTTTTTATTGTTGTGAATGGGCAGGCTGCCGGCACCACCAATATGCAGATTTACAGAGGTCTGTGCAAATGCTGTGGTTATTATAATCACAGAGGAGTAAACACAGTAAAACTCTGAGGAAACGGCACTGTGCGGTTTTGTAAAAAGTTGTTTCTTTCGTCTTCCCAACTTTTATTGGACCTGATGTCCTCAACTTTCCTGTTTTGCTGTTAGTGAGGTAGCAGTGTTTGCTAAGCAGGCCCAATGATCAGTGGTTCTTCACACTGGGCTGCAAGGACCCTCTGCAGGTTAACAACCGATAACCATTCTCAAGGTGTAACAAACCTCTACTGCTGCTGCACAGTTTGACCTCCTAGTGAATGGAGATGGCGTGAGTAAATGAACATCTCTATTCATGCTACCATTATAAAGGTGTCCCTGGATGATGTCCTTGCCTGAAAGGGGTGCATGGCCCCAAAAAGTTTGAGCTTTAATAATCTTCTAAGAAAGATGCTTCGAGTCCTGAAAGGTGTTCTTAATCTCCTCAAACAACTTTGCTCATACTGCTTACTTGTAATCAGTAATACTAATATTACATAATATTCACACACTCTGATAGGAGCATCTCAGGGTTCAGTATTTTACCTAAGGATACTTCAGCATCCAGGCTGGAGGCTCAAACCACCAACCTTTCAATTAGTGCACAGCCGCTCTACATCCTGAGCCACAGCCAGGAGGTAGAGCGGGGATAAAGCTATTCTAGTACTTAAGTTGTGTAGTAATGCAGCAAAAGCAGCAACAAGCAGGGTTTATTTATGTAATGAATTAATCCAGAATTAAATTAATCTGTATTACTTAGTATTTAGCCGTCTGCCAGCTTTGCCCTATTTGTGAGTGGCCGGTTGTCTCTAGGTGCCAGACGGGGACAAATCTGAGCTGATTAAGGGGGGGAAAATGTATACATCTGGATGAAAACTTTACCAGATGGCATTTTCAGAAAAAGCAGCATCCGGTAAGTTTTGTGACCTATTTCTTGTGACTTTGTCTTCCATCCTTTTAATCACAGCACTGTGAGGAGAGCCAATTCTAATGAACAAATGGGGACACTCAATCGGAAAGATTCAGGTGACTCCAAGGGCAACCGAACCCGAGCCGGATCCACCGGAAGCAACTCCAGCGGCAAAAGGAGTGACAGGTTAGGCAGAACCGGCAGTGAATCAGTTTTTCTCCATTCGGCGCCACATGGAAGCTAAGATGTATAACAATGTTTGTGTTTTGCAAACCAGAAACTACAAGGTTTTTCTTATAAGGCTCTTTCAAATTAAAACATACAGTAGCGATGGTTTACCCAAAGTTGGGGTGCTGATTGACAGCTGTCTGTTTACTCGTTTACTTTGCAGCAAACAGAGGGACCCAGTGTTCAATGCAGGTAAGAAGCGTCTCCTTTATGGCTGTCTGGCCTTGATGACTATGGGTTTCCAAGCTATGGTCCAACTCATTGAGAGCCATTACATAAAAGATGCTCAGTGGTTCTCTGTGTCAGTCGGAGGTCAATGCATTTTTTTTAGAAATCCTGTTAAAATACAGAATTATGTATTCACTTTTTTGTTTATCCCTAAAAGGAAGCAGTGCAAGAGATGCCTTGAACTGTTTTCTGTACCCAGACGACCACTGACGGCTAACACACAATGCTTTGTCTTAGTGTTCATTTTCTCCATTATTTCCTCCCTCACAAGTAACAAGCATCCTACATCCTCATCTTCAAATTGCCATTTGTCTTTTTTTTTTTTGTAATAAGTTCTTCCTGCTTCTTATGTTAAACTGAACTTTTGGTTGCACTGCTAAACAGTTTGTCATTTATACTCAGTTAAAAAAGCAGATCCTAATATTGTCCAGTGAGCTGATAAACTTCCTCTGCTTTTGTTGAAGAGATTCAAATGCATAAATATATCAATAGCAAGCCTTCAGGGGCTTTTCCAAGTAAATCAGAACTTTACAGGAAACTTTTTAAGGGTTTGTCTTTGAGGCCACAAATAATGATATAAAGTACACTCCTGGGTAAACTGTTATAGCTAATTGCATTGGCATTTGCTATAGTAACTTTCTAGCTAATTAAATTAGCGGCCAGGTGATTTCCATAAAACGATATAAACGTTTTTAATAGCGGAAGGAGTGCAAGGTTAATATGACTCACGTAATATGTGATATTAGTGCAGCAATGAGAAAAAGTACGGTGGCCCTGAAAGGTCAAATGTGTAACTTAAGAAAACACCAGCAAAAATTCTGCAAAAGTACACAAAATAAAATAGAAAAACCTTACAAAAAAACTAAACAAAACTCACAAAACAGAACGTGTTTTGGGGGGACAATAATGTGACGGAACAGCAGCGGAAGTGACATGCTAACAGTTAACGGCTAAAAGCAAACAAGCATCTACAGAATTATATGAGTTATGAGACTAAAACAGTCAGCCCCTTGTATCTTTTTCCTCCTCACAACACTGAGGCGTCTTCCGCTTCTTTTAAGTTTGTCTCAGGGCGATTCTTCCCATGTTTTGGTTTCTGTCACTTATGCAGCCGTTCCGTCATGGTAATGCTTCCCCCAAGAACACAAGTTTTCGGTTTTCTTTACTTCCATTGTGGGTCTTTTTTTGGATTTTTTTTCTTATCTGCATTTCTGTTGTGTTTTGTGTACTTTAGCAGCATTTTTTTTTTTATTTGCTGGTGTTTTCTTAAATCGTAGTGCATTTGACCTCTCTGAGTTACTGTAAATTTTAAAAAGTTAAAAACATACAAGCATCTAACAGCTGAAAAATTCCTCTCAAGAAAATCCTTCAATCTGATGCTTTGAATCTTTTTGAATCATGCACCTCACAGGTGAACCAGGTCTTACACGGTGTATCCTTTGAACAAAATCCAGAAAGCACATTGTAACAAGACAATGGGACTGAATATAAAATTAGATGAGTATTGATCAGAATTTCCATATCCAGCATGCTATTGATTTCTGCCTAAATTGCACTGCTGCGTTTCATCTGGTTCCATATTTACTCGGCTCGATCTACAGAACGAGACAAAGCTTTACCAGGTTTCTGTCTGTGTTATGAAAAGATAAAACAGCGTGCAGCTTACTGATCCACCACATGTCACAAACTGCCTTAAATATTCAGAAGTTTAAGGCCATAGTTTAAAAAAAAAAAGAAAAACAGCAATTTACAACACAAAAAATGATCGAATGAGCCAGTCAATATTCCCGCTAATTTATTTCACTTATGTCATGCTCTGATGATTTAGGCTAATTGATCATAGGCAGCTTGATAGGCATAACCTATCACTATGTGACAATAAACCAATGTGAGCAATAATTGCAGTCTTAGCTTTTATCTCATGCTTGCCTGCAGGACATGAACGTAAAATGGTACATTTGATATTCAGTAAAAAATAGTCTTTGTCCTCACATTAAACTAATCTAACAAAATAGACATTTTTCTTTGTTTTTAGCTTAACAAGGACTAAAAGGGTTAGTAGATGGGGGTCAGGTGGGGGCTTTAATTTAATTATTCACTTACAGTGTAGGAGCAGAGGGTGGAGCACCAGGAAACGAGCATTGATTCTTTTGGCCATTTAAGGAAAGTAGCCATTAGGAATGAGGCTGATTCATTAAGAACATTACGGAGAGAAGCTGCTGTTCATTAAAACCAGTAAACAGGAAGTTCACTCATATTAGGACAGACCAGGAAGTGAGGAAGCGATGCCACGCCTCACCTGGTGCTTGTGTGTCTCTCTGTGACCTTTACAAGGAATGCGACGTGTGACCCACTGCAAAGGTAGGCCACTCACCCCCGTCCCCTAATACACATCCGCTCCCAGTTATCCACAGCTCTCTGGACACTGCAGACAATTTGTTCTGATCTCTGAACACATATCACTTTTGCTCTAAGCCTCAAAAGCTATTTTACTCTTCTGGATAAAATATGGAGTATAACTCTGAAATTTCAACTCATAGTTTTGTTCACCTCCAACTTTTAGGTATCTAAAACTTTCGCAGTACACAGAAAGCTGTCCAGACAGGGGCGGGAGTGGGTTCACAAAAACTGTGTGAACATAGCCTTCCCTGGATTAATTAACATAAAAACGCCCACACCTCCTACCTAACCTCCACCGAGTGCTGCATCAGAGTGGGATTGCAGTGTTTGCAGTTTACTTATTATTCAGCTGTGGGCGAAGCTGCCGCCTTACCACAGTTGTGCCTGTTTGCTCACAGCCTCACTTTCGCTCACAGGCATTTAGTCTCTGTCACCATAGTAACCACACAAAGATTTCTGACACTTGCTGCCTCGCAGTCGCTTTGAGTTTTTCTGCAAACTCTTTAAATCCTCTGTTCTCAGATCCTTCGCTTCAGTTCAGAGCATGTAGATTTGCCACTGCTTATTACCTCCCCACCCTCAAAGTGAATATTTGCATTACAAACACACTGAGTATCTGATTTTGGGTAGTTCCTATTGAAGTCTGTTTGATTTTTTTTTTCAGCTTGTAGTTTTCTCACACAGCCTGACGAGTGTGAGTGTGTGTTTGGGTGTGTGTACGTGTGTGTTTGTGTGTGTGTGTGGTCCCCTTCAGATGAGTGTTTGAACAAAACTGACCAAAGTGAAAGCCAAGCCCACTTCTTTAAAGATATATTGGTGTTTGCACAGCCTTGTTACAGGGGAATGTAATCTTTAAAACAAACAATGAGATGATTGTGAACATTTTGTTGCTAAAAGCATCTGGTTCCAACGTTTCAGGCTAGTGACTTCTTAAAATGAAGTCGTGTGTGTGTGTGTGTGTGTGTGTGTGTGTGTGTGTGCCTCTTGTCGCAGACTGGACGTATTTGTGTTTTTGAGAAGTTAACCCCCAAAAAGGTCTTGTTTACCCCCTAAACCTTTCATGTTAATGTTTTAATTAAAATAAAACCTGAAAAAAACAACACTGAAGTTAGACTTTCAGTCCAATTTGATTAATCGGAAATTCAGCAATAAAGCTTTTTTTTAAAATGTAATTAAGAGATTATAGCCCCATAAAATATAGCAGTTATAAAATATATGGTCTTTTTTTGTAACACCATTTTCTTTATTTTGCAATCTCTTCCAAAGGCTGTAAATTATGATCTCCATTTATAGTAAAATAGAGGATAATGCAGGGAATGCTTTTAGGGCGTGGCTACCCGCAATTGTGCTATGTCTTAGTTTTTTAAACCAGAAATGATACCCAAGGCACAAATCTGACTGAGAAACCCAGATGGCCAGAACCAGTATTGTCAACTCAAAGCATTAATATGCAAACCAGTTGACAACCATGACTGCTGCCATCATTTATATACAGTTTATGTAAAGGCTCCAAAACAAGGTTTCGAATGACTGAGGGGGAGATCTTATATGAGACCAACTAAAAATGACAAATTTAATTTGCATTGCTCAACAGATACTAAATTACTACTTTTCTAAATATATCCCAGTCTTCAACAATATGCTGGCTTAAATTGGGAATAATTTCCATAGTTTCCCTGTGTCCTACCAGTTTCATAATTCTTGTACTTAATGTAAAAAAAAAACTTCATGTGTCTAACTTCTTGCATTTCTTGATCCTGCTTTGTCCCTATTTTGCCCTCTTCATCTGTCCGGCCCTGACAACCTCTATTGCCCCGCTTCATCAACAACTCCCCTGCTCTTTCTCCTTATCTATGTTATAGTCACAGTACAGATTTACCTCAGCCGCTCTACAAAGTTGACTGGGAAAGGCAGCGTCCCTGCAGCTTCAGGGGTAACAACCCGTTCAGCCGCCAACACACAACAAACCTCAGAAATCAGCAGGGCCAAAAAAGGCAACTCTGCTAAGGTTTCAGTGGCCAGAACGACCCCGAATTTTAGCATCCAGTTGAGGAAGACCGGGAGCCTGTCATCCTACTCTCCCCTTAATACACCCAGCTACCGCAGCCCTATTAAATCCCCCAGCCAGTACTTCCAGATTTGTTATTAGCAAACATAAGCAAGCTTATCTAGAGAGGACAGCATGTTTTATGTCTAAAGTAATAAAGGAAGATTCATGATTTTAAACCTGATCTTTCCCTTTAAAAACAACACAAGGAAAGAATCAGAAAAAGCAGCAAAATGAGTACAAAAACCTTTAAAGCCATCAATTTGATCCATTAGTCAACCTTTCTGATTATCTGTTAACATTAAAGTTTATTTTGTTCATTTTGGTTTCCTTCTGCATGGTTTATTTTGCATGTTTTAAAATGATTTCTCAGTGTTTCCTCTTCTAAGCCTCAATCTGTTTTTTTTTTTCTTTTCACTGCTTCTTGTGTCTGCGTTTCATGTTGGTCAATCTCTGCTGTGAGCTGAATATTCCTGAGTTGTGAAGATTTTTAACAAAGTGTTTGCAGTTTTATTTTGTGCTGCTTCTTGTCATATATGTGTTTTGAAATGGCCAATAAAAGTCCGTTAAAAAGCTGTTTGTCTTCCCAAGCTCTGTCATTTTTTGATCATCTCACATCACTTCATCCTCTCGTCTTGTCTTACACTCAGTATTATCACCCTTGTCATTCACACCATAATGGATGTATTAAGTAGCAGTGCTGTGTGTGCTTCTGTTTTGCCGTATAGTAAAAAAAATGACACTGTAAGTGATTTAATTCCACCCAGGATTCAGGGGTTCTGTGTTTGTGCATCTAAACATTATCTCACCGATTATTCTTGTTGCCTTTTCTAGAGGAGGGTTATGTGAAAATGTATTTGAAAGGACGCCCCGTCACCATGTACATGCCCAAAGACCAAGTGGACAGCTACTGCCTGGAGGCAAGAGCAGAGCTACCTAGCAACAAACTCAAGCTGGACTGGGTGTATCCTTTTACTGCAACCTATTTGCCAAATACCGGAGGCAGGGAGCTTGTGTGAGAGCATTTTGACATGTTTTGAACAGAAAAAGTTCAAGTATAATCCCACTTTCTGATTTGGAAAGTTTCTCAAAGTAATCATCTGAGGAAATCCACATTGTGATGTAGTTGTGGGAGTTAAGAGGAGGAAGGCGCGAGCCTGTCTTTTTGCTTTCCCTGCTTGTCAGAGCAGATCTGTTCAGATGTTCATTTTCACCGGATTGTGCTGCCGCTGTCGGAGCCGGGCTCATCGCTCTGCGGCCTGGAGTCAGTAATAACCTGCGCACAGCTGGCAGGCTAAAGCACGGCCAGTCAGCAGCTCCTCTTGTGCTGTTTTATTTTTACTTTGTGTCACTGCGGTTTTATTTCTTTGCTTCTTTTGTTCGTTGATGAAGGAGTGAATATAGCTGGTTGTTAAGCCTGTCACAAACCCAGAGGCAAAACAGAAAATGATCAAATCTGATAAGGAAAGCACAAACAACAAACACACCGACAGAAATACAAACGTGGGCCGTGCATTTTGGATATGATGAATTACCCATTTTTAAAATGGACCTATATAGCTTTTGGTTGTTTTCTTTTGCAGTGAAGAATGTCCACATTAAACATGCCGAAAGTGTAATTCAACAATAATATGAATAGAGCAGCATGTAATGCTTTAAAAAGCTCTAAACGCTTGGTTTCAGACCGTTTTCCTTGGATCTACATGATGTCAAAGAGACTGAAATCTTTAATGCAGTCATCTCAGCCTTAGAAGCCCCTCCCACCCACTGTTCAAGTGTTCTGTTTGCAAGTGGCAGCCAATCAGAAGAAAGGCGAGATTAGCTCACTCAGTGGATGAAATGAAAAGAATGAAGACAAAGGATTCCTTTTCACTATGAATCATGCAAAGCTAATTTTATAGTCTATTATTTTTGCTTCTCCTGATCTCAGTTTTAATCCACACAGTTTAAATTTATGAATGCTACACAAATGAAAGCACATAGCTGTTTGTGATTAAAGAAAACAGAGCAAAACATGTGTTATAGACCCATTTAGGGTTTTCCTTTCTTTCATTCCTTGACCGCTTTCTTGTTCAGCTATGGCTACCGTGGTCGAGACTGTCGCTCCAACCTTTACTTGCTCCCCACTGGAGAAACGGTGTATTTCATCGCCTCCGTGGTCGTCCTGTTTAACGTGGACGAGCGGTTGCAGAGACACTACACCGGACACACAGACGACATCAAATGGTAAGAGGCGTCAGCAGCCCAGATCGAGTCTTTAATCTCGCTCTCATCTCTTTGCTCCTTTTGTATCTCCTATTCCTGACAAATACACAACTGACTCATGTAACTACAGCAGGCGAAGTAACAGGTGCACTCAAGTGTTGCATTCAGGCACAAGGCTGAAAGTATATTTGTAGGAAAGCTCGGAGTGCAGTGAGAGTAACCTTGAGCAGTCACTGCCATGATTATGTTATCACACGCTGAGGTTAATAAAAGTTCATCTTATTAATCACCAGTTTGGATTACAGATCAGAGGATGAATCAGAGAGATTCTCGCTCCTTTTAAGACAAAGTGTTTGAACTTCCTGCGAGTGGTGCTGCACCGCCAAAGCCCCCAAAGGAATTCATCTTAATATGTTTAATTTCCCTCCACAGTTTGACGCAGACAGCGTGTGGTAGCTACAGCGAATATCATATTCATATCTTTAAAAATCTCACTCACCAAAAGCGGCCTTTCATGTCCTGGGAGCACATGGCTCATCTTTATTCAAACGGTCCTTTGATGTCAAAAAGCCTGTTTTCACGTCTACTTTTCACATCTTTCTCTCCACCAGCCTGGCTGTCCACCCTGATAAAATCACCATAGCAACTGGGCAGGTGGCGGGCACCTCCTCAGACGGAAAAGTAAGTGAGATCTGCTCCTTATGTTTTATCAAGTTATCTGTTATCATTTTTGATTTATTGTGTTTGGGTGTAAATTCTATTTTCTTGAAGGAACAGATTTACCTAATTCTGGCAGAGAGTTCCTGCATCCAGCGGTCACTTTTTTAGGTACACCTTACTCTTACAGAGTTGGACCCCTTTTTTCCTTCCAAACTGCTTTAATTGTCTATGGAAACATTTCTCAAAGATGTTGGTTCATGTTGACATGATAACATCACACAGATGCTGCAGAAATGTTGGAGCACAGCCATGATGCAACCTAAACAGCCTTTGGGTTGTGGTGGAGATCTGGTGGCTGTGGAGAGCATTTGTGAGCAGTGAACTCATCGCCGTGTTCAAGAAACTAGCGTAACCCTGGCTGATTAGATATTTGCATTAATAAGCAGCTGAGCTGTATCTAATAAAGTGGCCAGCGAGTGCATTTTTCTCAGTGAATTTGCTTCTTCAAGCCGTACGTCACATCAAACTGATGTGTTGTGCCGATGGTTGTGTGCACTCCCTGTCTGGCAGCAGCTGGCTCCTCACGTTCGTGTGTGGGACTCCGTCAGCCTCAACACCCTCCATGTTCTGGGCACCGGCTTCTTTGACAGAGCGCTCGTCTGCTTGGCTTTCTCCAAGTCGGTGAGGAAACCCCCTCTGACACACTTAAATAAATAAATTAGTGACTTCATAAATTAATTACAGTGTCACAAACTGCATGAACTGATGTATAAATTGTGACATAAGTTCATATTTTGTTTAAATTTCTTTTGTTTTTTATTAACCTTGGTTTCCCATTTAGTTTGTTCTATATTTAATTAATTCTTCATTTCTACTGCAAGGACAGGCGCTGTCATTCACAGCAGGTCGGAGGTTAACTTCACCTCTGTTGGTTTATCAGTGCCAAGCTCACAATATATAGTTCAAGCGCTCAGATAATCTAGTAAAAATTAATACTGTCAGTAAATTAGTCTTAAATTATTCATTGGCTACATTAATTTTTAATATGTTTTTATTACATTTAATGAATTGATCATTTATTTATTGAGTCCATTTATTACTTTATTCATTTTTTATTTTGACAGTTCCAGTTCTCTGTAAAATTAACCTCTTTATTTTCAAAACATTTTTAATGTCAGAACGGAGGAAACACACTTTGTGTCGTCGACGACTCCAACGACCACGTCCTCTCTGTGTGGGACTGGCAGAAAGAGGACAGACTGGCTGAAGTTAAGGTATCTGCACATGTATTGTGTGATTTCTTTGTGTTTGTGTTTGGGTGTGATTGCCTCAGTAGGCTCAGTGTTTAATGTTTCTCCTGAGCTTCATTCTTTCTTTTCTTTTTTTTTCCACGTGTTTTGGCTCAGTGCTCCAACGAGTCGGTGTTTGCTGCGGACTTTCACCCCACAGACAGCAACATCGTGGTGACGTGTGGCAAGTCCCATCTATATTTCTGGAACCTGGAGAAAGGCATGCTGGTCAAGAAGCAGGGACTGTTTGAGGTAGGACTGTTCCTCACATGTTAGGAAGCATATTCACATCTAGAGTCATGACAGTATGTAACGTCATGAGTTGTTGCGTTGCTATATATAGAAATTTGGGGGTAGCTGAGCAAAATTCAGTTCATGTATGTTCTTGTGTTTACTGCAGAAACAAGAGAAGCCCAAGTTTGTGTTGTGCGTGACCTTCGCGGAAAATGGAGACGCTATAACCGGAGACTCGAGTGGGAACATCCTGGTGTGGGGAAAAGGTACTCGACTGTTTCACGCTCGCCTGTGAAAAGGATCATGTCTGTAGGGTGTACACAGTGAGTGAGTCTGCAGAGAAAGAGAGCGTACCACGGCTGAAAATAGGGGTGTGGTCAAAAATAGAAAAAGCTGTGTGCTTTCACAGAAGAAGTGTGCGTCAGAAGCACAACGAAAAAATGGACAATAATGATTCTGTCTGCGAAGGATTTTGTGGTTATAAGCTCGAAGATGCGTCACTGTGGTGGTGGAATCAGGAGACTAGGAGTCAAAGATGTGTCTCAATCTGAACTGTTTTATATAAAAGGAAAAAAAGGTGCAGGAGATGTGCAGTCTTACAGTTTTATACCCTCATCACACCATCTGTCTCTGTCAGTTTATCTTCCCTCTGCGTACAGTCGACCTTTACGCCCTTCTCTGTCCCATCTTCATTGTGCAGGCACTAATCGCATCAGCCACGTCATCCAAGGAGCTCACGAAGGCAGCATCTTTGCTCTGTGCATGCTGAGGAACGGCACTCTGGTGTCTGGGGGGAAAGACCGCAGGCTCATTTCCTGGGACAGCAGCTACCAGCAGACACAAACGGTGGAGGTGAGAAAGCATAAACGCTCTGAGGCAAATGCAAAGTTTATAAATTACACATAATTTTACAGATGGGGTACACTAGTCATGCTGTTAAGCATTTGACAGAATCCTTGGGTTTTTAATGCTTAGTTGCTCAGCTCTATAGCTCTTAATGATGCACCAGAAGCACACACTGTTAAGATGTATTAATAAAATGTTAAGCTGAATATCAAGCACCTTCCTCCAAGTAGGTCTCAGTCTGGAATATTAGCCAGAATTTGCATGCATGCCTGAGGCGGCTGACTATGCATTCTGAATACTGCATCTTATTATAAATATTACAGAGGATAAGATGGATTTGTGCTTTCAAAGAGATTCACAGGCATTTATAGCAATGACACTCGGGGTTCACATTGACTGTATTATTATTATAAATTAGCTTGTCTTGCCTGAGGCAGCTGTTAGGTTCCAGGTGAAGCGGTGCTGTGCATGATCGCTGCTTTTTCTCTACAGGTGCCTGAGTTGTTTGGTCCCATCCGGACTATAGCAGAGGGCAGAGGGGAGAGTGTGCTCATCGGGACCACAAAGAACTTTGTTTTGAAAGGCAGTTTGGATGGAGAGTTCATGCCCATTACACAGGTACATGCAGCAGTCAGGTTTATCTCTACATTGGCTGTCCAATAGGAGGGTTCCTTCTTCTTCCTTTCCTTAGAACCTACTACTAGCTCATCTCAAGTTCATGCAGATGAAAATCAAATTTTAATGAATAAATGAATGTGTTTGATTAAGTTACAACAGGATGTGTTCAAATGCTTTGCACAACCCCAAAACAGTAGTTTGCTGATTAGTTTTATCAGCTTTGTTTCTTTCTCTTTCTTTCTCTTCTTTTCTGCAGGGTCACACTGATGAGTTGTGGGGTTTAGCCATCCATCCCTGGAAACCTCAGTTCCTGACCTGTGGGTATGACAGGCAGGTCTGTCTGTGGGACTCAAGCTCCCATCAGCTGATCTGGTCCAAGAGCCTGGAAGTAAGTTTAGGCAACACTGGCCCCTGGGGTCAGTCACTGGAATTACACAGCAAACATATGAAGATCATTTTTATGTCTATTAGAATAAACAGGACATCAAGTAGCAAAAGTGCATGTACAAATTTACAGCAAAGCTATCAGCATAACATTATTTATACTTTATATAAATTTGGATTATTTGAATTATTGATCACATTAAAGATTCCCTCCAAATACATTTCATAACACAATTCAGTAAAAAATAAATCTTCTTTTTCTATTGCATCTATTTCTTCTCTCTTGCTAAAGAAATCAATTTATATGTGTGATCCCAGTCATACGAGTGAGATGTGAAGTGCTTAACTGATTCCGATTTTGATTAGCATGATGGTATACATCTTCTACATGACTGAGATCATCATTTTCAATGTCTGCGCACTGTAGACTACAAAAGTAGAGCTCACAAAATCATGCTCATATGTACCAAACGCATCTTAAATTTAAGGCAAGCAGTGAAACCAGGAGATAAACGTAAAAGCTGCACACAAGTGAATCTGCATAGTGAGGTAACAATAATCAAAATCCATTAATGAGTGAAGGGGTGGACTTTAAATGTCATATTCTTTCTTCTTCTCACAGGATGCTGCACAGTCAGCAGGTTTCCATCCTTCTGGAGCTGTGGTTGCTGTAGGAACCCAGACGGGCAGGTATAGACACCATCACTAAAAAGCATTTAGTGCCAATGCGCTTGGTTAAGAGATACAGCCTTTACTTTACAGCTAAAAAAAAAGTATTTGTAAGATTTTGATTGGTTCTGTCATCAATCCTGCAGGTGGCTGGTACTGGACACAGACTCTAAGGATTTAGTCACAATGCACACAGATGGGAATGAGCAGCTGTCGGTTATGCGCTATGGGCCAGGTATGGTGTTAATCTCATGTTTGTGTATTAATGTTAGGAAAATTAAGAAGACTACACAGAAGACTTGTATGTGTTGTAGTTTATGTTGATTGAAGAGAGCTAAAACTGCCAAAATCAAAACAAAAGAAGTCATATACTCATGAGCCACTTTATTAGGTACACCTCTCTTCGACCCCATTTTGCCTCCAGAACAGGCTTAATTGTTTGCGGCATCGATTCAACAATGAGCTGGAAACATACTGACATGATAGCAAATATCACGTTCCATCCTGTCCCAAAGGTGCTCTACTTCATTGAGAGCTGGTGACTGTGGAGGCCGTTTGAATACGGTGAACTCAAAGCCAGTTTGAGTGTTGTGACATGGCACATTGTCTTGCAGCTATCAGACGATGGGTTCACTGTGGTCATAAAGGGATGGACATGGTCATTTGTGGAGTTTAAACAATGATCACTTGGTACTAAAGGATGCCAAGAAAATATCCCCAGTACTATTACACCAGAATCAGCCTGAACCAAAAATACAGGGCAGGGTGGATCCCTGCTGTTATATTGTTTATGTGAAATCCGCTTAAGCTTAAAGCAGTCTGGCCATTCTTCTCTGACCTTTGGCATCAAAAATGCACTTTCGCCCAGAGAACTGCTGCTCACTGAATATTTTCTCCTTTTCCAACCATTCTCTGTAAACCCTGGAGATGGTTGTGTGGGAAAATCCCACGTCAGCAGTTTCGAAACACTCCTGCCTGGCACCAACAGTCACATAAATCACCCTTCTTCTCCAGTCTGGTGCTCAGATTGAACTTCAGCAGTCTTGACCATGTCTACATGCCTAAATGACTGAGATGCTGCCATGTGATTGGCTAATTATAGCCTTCTTGTTAACAAGAAGTGGAACAGGTGTACCTAATGAAGTGATCAGTGAGTGTATATGAATTACCAAGTAATATTGTTATAAAAACCAAAAGGTTAATACAACCAGCTAACTGCGCTAACACGTTGACGCCGTGCAGCCCCGCACGGGGTGATCGGCGTTAACTCGCTAACGGAGATTTGCTGCATTAATGCAGTTAAACGTCATTTTAACGAGATTAACGCTACCAGCACTAATATATACATTCAACAATTACATTAGATTATTTTGTTTTAAATGAATTTTGCAAATATCTGATATTGTGCCAAGAGTGTGAGAATGCTTTGATCCATATTTTCCTATATTAGGTAATGAACATCTGCTATACCTGCAGCATCAGATGTATCGCCTGCCTCCTCACAGTGGATATCCATCTACAACAGTCTAGTTAATTATTTGCCATCTGCAAACCTGTTTTTTAATTTATATTTCATTTTATGACCTCTAATGTTCCTCTTTTCTTCATCTTATATAGATGGTAACTTCCTGGCCATCGGATCCCACGACAACTACATCTATATCTACGCTGTGGCAGAAAATGGGAGGAAGTACAGTCGAGTGGGGAAGTGCTCGGTGAGCACCTGTATTTATAATCCCCCTCATCCTTTATTTCAAGTTCCTTTCTGCTTCACCTTTATCTTTAGCTCCCTCCTCAGTTCTGCATTTCAGTGCTTTCTGGATGTGTGTTTACAGAGAACCGGCAAAGTCATAAATAACAACCCCCAGAGTCATACCCTGCTGAGACTATGCATCAACATTTCTAGGATTATTTATAGTTCTTGGATACCCATACTGACTCCACTCTGAAAATACTGTGAAGTGTGTGTTGCTGTGTGTGTCTGAGATGCATTTTTAAACTTTTCTAACTTCTCCCAGGGTCACTCCAGTTTCATCACTCATCTGGACTGGTCTGTGGACTCTCAGTACCTGGTATCAAATTCCGGCGACTATGAGATACTGTACTGTAAGTCACTTATCCTCAGGTTTCCTTTAGGATTGATATAATCCTTAAAAATGCCACGAAATCTAGTAAAGTTGGCCTAAAATGATTTTTCCCCTTTCATGCATTCATGAAACTAGTCACTGTGCAAAACTGTGTTCACAACCTGCTCTGAGGTAGCAGGAGAGCACAAACTTGGTTGTGCATTTGAGCAATTTTACGGTAGTTAGTTTCGTAAGATGTTGAGTGTAAAGTTTTCAGTCACAGTAATTTGGAGTTGGCATGCCCAACAGCACCCATTCTAAGCCACGCTAAGACCTGTTTTGTATTTGCTTTGTATTTGTTTCCTCAGGGATCCCATCAGTGTGTAAACAGGTGGTCAGCGTGGAGACAACCAGAGATATTGAGTGGGCCACCCACACCTGCACTCTGGGCTTCCAGGTCTTTGGTAAGTGGCGGATCCTTTGATCTCCCTCTTTACGTGTATGTTGGTGTTTAATTGTGCATTCAGTAGACATTTCCGGCGCCCTCTGCTTCCCCAGGCCTGTGGCCCGACGGCTCAGACGGCACCGACATCAACGCCGTGTGCAGATCCAACGATAAGAGCCTCCTGGTTACCGGAGACGACTTTGGGAAGGTCCACCTCTTCTCATACCCCTGCTCACAGTTCAGGGTGAGATGCTGCTCACGGTGATGTTAAGCAGGATATTCGGCTCAGTATCGAAAAACAGTGTTGTTTTTGTTTCTTTCCAGGCTCCCAGCCATGTTTACGGTGGCCACAGCAGTCACGTGACCAATGTAACCTTCCTGTATGATGACAGCTACCTGGTGTCGACAGGTGGGAAGGACATGAGCGTGATGCAGTGGAGGATAGTCTGAGCGAGCACAGAAATGGATACTGTCCAGCTTCTCGCTGCTGCTGCTGCTGCTGCTGCGGCTGAAGCAAAGTGAACCAAACTGCACTAAACTGAACCAAACCAAACTGAAACGAACTCATACGCTAACACAGATGTGGATCTGAATTAACTGAAGTGGTTTTGATTGAAGAGAAACTTTTTGACCTGAGGTTTCCTTTCCCCGATCCACACACAGATCCTAACTGCGACAAACTGTCGGGGGTCTGACATGCGCCTGCTTGAAAGACAAAAATCCTCTTATTTCCCCCTTTCTCTGTCTCCGCACTACATGTAAAAAGAAAAGAAATCTCCCCCTCGCGTACTGTAGCCTTGCACCCAGCGACATTAAACAAAACAAATCAAACGGATCAATGCGAAAACCAAAGGCCCTGTCTGACCCGATGGGTGCGTTTTTACAGTTTGGCTTCACTGTCCTTGTGTAGTACACACTCCTGCCACCAGATAATGGACTGAAGAGGTTTGTTTTGCTGCCTTTCAGAGCCCCTCCAGACTGAACTGGAGATCCGAGAACACTGCAACAAAAACTGTGCACAGAAGGAAATACAGTGTGATTTTTTTCTAATTGTCAAACTTTTATTTTGTATTTAACAACTCAGGAAAGCACTAGTGAAGCAAGGCCCTTCCCCGTTTTGTTAACACTGTCACATCAGAAAGAGTCTCTGAAAAAACATCTCACTAAAATATCCAAACGTCTCATTAACGGTTAATATTAGATCCAACTTTTGTTCAGCCATTATTGCTTTGTTGGTTTTGTGGGACTGAGGAGGATACTGTGAGTGAGGAGGTTGTTACCCACTATTTAAAACCAGAAGGTAATAAGAAATTTATTTGAACATATTCAAATTGTTTGTGCTTCCATCTCTTTACACAGGACCCCTTTCCTATTATTTATTGATTGTGCGTAAAATCCTTCACTGCCAGCTTGATTTCCTTTGACCCTTTTTCCTGCAATAAATCTCTGTTTAGATCGGTAGATGTACTAAAAAGCTTGAAACTGATCTGAGGACGTTGTGGGTGAAATATACACTATTTTGGTTTGCTAGGTTTCTCTGACTTTTGCCTGGAGTGCAAGGAGAATCAAAATGAAGCATATGCTGAGGTTTTCAGTGATGTGAAGCCCTTTCAAATCTGTGTCTTTCCACTTTTTATTGTACCTACATCAGTTTATGAAGGGGAAGAATGAGACCATTACACTGTAACTGTCTGATGTGCTTCTCAGCTGTGCGCCATCAGTCACTGGCAAGGTATTTAACAGAACTGTTGAGATGTTTTTTGGGGTTTTTTTCTATAATGCACTGCTTCTGCCTGATTTAAAAAAAAAAAAATACAGCAGGTCTATTAAGCTAATTAACATTTAGCACTTACTGGAGCTTTTCATAAACCAATGTCTGCTCTCAGGCTTTAAAGCTGTCTGCCATCCGATCAGTGGTACGATGTGTAGCATGTCACACTCCTTATGGTTAACAGAAAAGCCAAATGAGCACACGTGCATGAGTAAATGGGACTTTTTTTTACGTGATAATTGGTTGGGGTTTAGCTGATTTTAGTGTGAACATAGCTGCTGCTGTTATAAGGCACACTGAGGTGGTTTAAAAATCCTGAAGGCTGGCTGATTGTTTTATCGGTTTATGTCCTTTTATCAGGAAAATTTCAGATCTTTTAACAACAGTGATTTAAAGCTGCCACTCTACAGAGTGAATGTAACATTTATTTGTCTTACCACTTTAACACTTGGGGCTGCAAAATACCATTGAACATTAAAATCTCTCTGGAAGTAAATGATGAAATACAAATGATCTTTTGTCTTATATTTTTCACTGTTGTCGTTTTGTTGTTTAATTCTTTCTTTGACATGTTGGCTTTTGTTTTATTGAAAATTCTAACAAAGGAAATCCACTCACAGGGACTATAGAGTGGAAATTGAAATCAGTTATATATATATATATATATATATATATATATATATATATATATATATATATATAAAGGTGGAATTAAATGCAACATAAAATAATTAATACATAAATTAATAATTAATAATTGGATAATAAATTCAATGCTAATATAAATGTAACTGGTACATGTACAAGCTCCAGTATTCTTTGTTGTGTTTTGCTATAGGTCACGAAAAGAAAATGAGACAATCCCTTTTAAGGTCTTCTAAGTATAGAAATGGAAAAAATCATTCATTGTAGCCCATTGGTAGGTGGTTGCTGAGCAACCTCATGATATCATAATGCATAATGCACGGTTGAAGTTTTGTGGAGGTAAACAGGATGCCACTGTCGTAAAATTAAAAAGGACAGTGTGCTTTAATAATTGTGCGTGCATAAATTCTTAAAACAGATCATTTTAGCCCACTGAAAGGTGGTTGCTAGACAACGTGACAATATCATAAGATCTGATATAGATAAGAACCTTCAGGGATCTAATGCTGTGTCCACACTGGAAGCACTTCACAGCAGCGTGATAACTTCAGGCAACTACGGGAGAAATAAACACTGGGGATGCAAAGTGAGCGGAACCTCACATAAGTTTTTCTCAACTTGTGAGTGATTGAAGAGACTACCAGTGAGGATTCTCTTGACTAACATATGACCTGATGACTTGGTAGTAAACTTGGTAGTAGTACATTAAGACAATTATTTTCCACCACACCAGCCAAGCACCTCAGTTCTCTATAGCAACTATTCCAGGGAGTAATTTCTGTTAAGAGCCTGAGGTTAGTTAGAAAGAACAAAGCTGACCTCATAAAATAGTTGGAAAAAATTCAATAGAAATTAATAAAAGAAATGTAAAAAGCAAAAAAATATTTTAAGAAAATAATCATGTAAATGCAATGATGCAGGGCTGAGATAGATTGTGGTCGCCCGACCAGAGATATCGCTACCTCCAGGACGTCGGGCTAGCGATTTTGCGAGCCCTGATGCGTAAATCAATAAATAGAATGTAAAATCAAATTGGAAGACGAATAAATAGAGGTTTAATTAAACGGTAAAGAAATACACAAGCAAATCAAAATAAATATAAATATTTGTGTGTGTGTGTGTGTGTGTGTGTGTGTGTGTGTGTGTGTTTACTAACAATCATTTGTTTAGTTAGCTTTATTTTTGGCTCATGTGGTCCTCCATACATTAGGGGGCTAGACCAGACTACTTGTTTGCCTGCTGAGACTCTGACGGGTGGGGTACTTAGGGGGCGTCAGTTCCCTGCATGTGTGCGTCTTGGCCGCAGGTGGGCAGCATTGAGCCGGTCGGCTCGCACCCCCTCCCCTCTCCCTTTGCACGCCGTATTAGCATTTTCCCCAAAATCTGTCCATCTCACCAAAACACTCCGAATGGGAAGAAAATATGGCATGAAGGAGGCGGCTGACGACCACGGTTCACCGTCTTCTACCGAGCGCGAGCACCGACTGAACATGGACTTAAGGACACGCGGCGTAAGCAGCAGCGCGTGCGGAGAGCAGAGACAACGGAGCACAAAGCGGATGGAAGAAAACGCTCGGGTTGTCGCTTAGCGTTTCACGACCCATCCTCAGCCTGTGATATCGCCACAGACGCGCAGAGAGGACACAAGGTGGAGGCCGGCGGGCTGCTCCGAGCCTCACACGAGGGTATATACTGAAATAATAGCGGGACGTATTGAGCAGCCTCATCAGTGCCATCAGCCCCGGTTGAATAAAAGAGGAGGAAAATGAGGTAAGCACCGTATCGTGCGCTGTCATGGCAGATGCGCAGCGACACGGAGCCCTCTCCGGGGCTACATCTGCATTTCCACAATAACCTCGCTGGAATGATCATTTACTGAATAACTGCAGCATCTTCTCATATTTTATTGCCAGTTTTTCCTCCGGGTGCCCACCCACCCGGCCTCATCCCCTTCACCCACCTTCCATACGTGCGCCCTTTAACTGTGCGCTTTTATGTCATATTGTTAAATGGCGAATTATCGAAATGACTTCTCCGCTTTCCACCCCCCTCCACCCCCTTCTTTGTCACCGCCGGACCCACCCAGCGCATTGAAGGCAGGATTCAGGCCAGGTTGATGTTGTCATGGAAACGACAGCATCATGTATTTCCCTACATAAGCAATTCGGGTGCACCCGGTGAAATGATAAAAATAATAATAAAATACTGCTTTCGTTAAATGTGATTGATGCACCGCCGGGGTGAGTGGCTGCAGGAGGGGAGTGTGTTGGTGTGGTGGGTGGGGGACAGGATAAATGAGGGTGCTTATAACCGTGGCAAGAGGAGGAGGAGGGTGTTTATTCCGGTGGTTGCTAGGCAGGTTAACAGACCCCCACCCCCTCACCCACTTCCCATATACACCTACAGAAACCATGATGGTTGCATATATGCATACTATCCAGTCTGTGGCTCTTTTTGAAGTCATTCTACATCTGAGCTTATGGGCGGTATTTTGAGCCCTTTCCTGGTTGTGCTGGTATGCAGAACGCGCTGAGGCCCAGATCTTCTTCTTCAGCAGGAGGAGCAGCAGTCTTTATACTCTGTGCTATTTATGAAGCAGTCCTTTTATGTTTTCCCCTTCCTGCCTTAGTTTGACTCCTCCATGTCTCCGTAGCTGCAGTCAGCCTGCACCATTCCGTTTTACAGCCTCAGATTTACTCTGACAGCTCTCCTCAGATACAGTGCACTCTCGCTCTGCTTTTCCTGTAGCTACCGGTGTTGGTCTGTATCTTTGTGAGAGAGTCTGCTGAGAGTCTGTGGAATCAAAAAGGAAAAGGAAAAAGAGAGAGAAAGGGAACAAAAAATGGGATAAATCATATTTGTGAAGTGCTTCTGTTTTTTTATTTCCAGTCCCAATAATTCACCGTCATCCTGTAACCTCACCCAGCACAAAGCCAGTGGCTCAACTGCTCCAAGACGTAAACATGCAAGATTCATATCTTCCAGTCCAGTCAGATGAGCACGCCGTTTCCTCTTTTTCTGTAAAGCAACACTGCTTGTATCCCATCCTGTGTGTTTGTCTTCACCCGAGGCAGATCTGCTCTTTGACTCAGGCCCAAAAGGGAAGTCTTAAATCTCCACAAAGCATCAGCGAGGGGCGACCTGGCTTTTATTTTTGCAGGGTTAAAGGAAAAAAAGAAAAAAAAAAGGGAATTACATTCAATTTGTTCAACCTCGCCGCTTCCATTTGCTGCATTTATGTGAGGGTGCGCATGCATTCATGTATGTGGATGCCCATGCACTTGCACATAAGTGTACACACGAGAGTGGAGTTATTTTTAGAGATTTCATTAAGGGGCGCTTCTTCTCTACCGTCAGTCTAGACCTGGCTGTTTCTGCATGCTTGTGCGTGCGTGTTACGAGTAGGCAGAGTGGATTGGGAGGAAGAACCGTGAGCGTGTATGTAGGCGTCTGTCCATTGCTATTATAGGACAGGATTATTTCTGAAGGGCTCGTTGTGGTGATTCACTGTGCAAAAAGTAGAAAGAGCGAGTGCACTCACTGCAAGGTAAAACGCTGAGTTATGCCTCCTACTGCAGGCTGATCAGAGAGCAGCTCCACGAGAGACGGCATCACCGCAGCCACAGCGCTCCCATTTGTGATACAATGATAAAGCCTGGATTTCAGGGGAAAGGAAAATGGCTTTTAGCTAGCAGTAATAGTGACAACTGAATATCACAAATGATTAATTGACTCTCACATGGCAATCCTTTATGAATCTACCCTTATCTGGTTGTTTTCTATCTGCTCCTGTACATCATCCATAAGGCTGTGTCCTTTGGCGTGGTGGAGGTCAAACAGGTTCAGCCTAACCTTTAGTCTCTCCATTTTCACTCCCCAAGGGTTTCGCTAGATCCAAATATTGATTAGTATCAATTCCAAGGCTGGTATTGGTATCAGATCAATATTAACTCTCCAAAAGTAATCAATCAATATGGACGATACTTTTCTATCCTCTAAGTTCAGTATGTAGCCCCCTGGATTGTGTTAAATAATTCTTACATGAAATACAATAAAAGCTGAAAAGTGGAGTTTTTTGTGTGAACTCATTACTGTGGAAAGTAAAAATCACCATGATTTAGTAATCATTAAAATGTCTTCAAAATCAGCAAACTGATGACAATGATTCATCTTATAAATCAAGACACGCTGCTCTCTTCTTAAAGGTTAAAAGTTCTGGTATCAGTATTGGTATCTGGCCCTGTATTTACTTGCAGTAACAACATTTTAACACTTTTTTTCTGTTTGTTGTGGAGTTCAAAGTCTGCTTGAAAGTTTTCGCTTAGGCCTCAGCCGAATGTCACTAATCCTGGATGCACATGAACTCAGACCTTCTGGGTGCCACTTTAGAACCCCGGATCCGTTGTGTGTTTCTGGCTATTTTCTTAAATCCATAAAGCTTCCTAATCTTTCAGTGGATCGCTCTTTGTTTGTTTCCTACACCTCGGCTCACTGCTGCAAAGAAGCTTAAAAGCCTTTAAGTTTGCTCCTGCCAGATGGACCGCCGTTGGAGGGCGAATTCTGATAAAAGCCACAGGGATGCCGCGAATATTACGCCACATCGGGGAAACTTTTGTTGCTCGTTACGCTCTGTTGTTCCTGCAGAGAACAGGAATGTTGTGTCCATTATGATATCTGAGCTGAATGAATGAACTGTTGCTGTTGTTTCCTCTTCTGTAGTTAATTAGTGATAAAAGGCTGACATGCAGAATCTATTTAAAGCTCCGGTATAGAAAGGGGAGTGTAAAAGCGCTCCTGTTTCCAATACAGGCTAACATGTAATTTCCATCCAGTGGAAATTATTCCTCGGAGGTTGAAAGACGACGACTCGGTCCCCGAAGCAGAGGGAGGTGACTGGTCTGCGCTGGTCACATGTTCTCTCTCTCTCTCTTGCATTCCCTTACTCTGTTGCAACACTCCTCATCTCTCTCGCTCACTCCTTCCCTCCTACTCTCTCTGTGTCTCATGCTCATGACTGCCTTGCTGGCGTAGTAGATTTTTTCTCTTTTTTTAAACTTTTTTAGAGGGATGTGAAGAGGGGAAAGACTGAGTTGACTGCAGCAGAGTTGGACAGCATGCGTATTGCTCTCTCTTCTCAAGGTTGACATTTCCCCCTCTCCTCCATAATCTCCCTTTTTTATACTTCCTTCCATCCCGTGCTCGAGGACTGTGCCCTCTTCTCCTGCGACATGTATTCCCTGGACGACTTCGGGTAAGGCAAAATGACTCATCAGTGATCGTCTCTTCTCTGTGTTTTTGGAGTTGTGTGAGTAAAGCTAAGGTTGGCTTTGGGTTGTGCGGTAATGATGTAGCCTCCTTCACTCTGTGGTGTTTCTGTTTGAAGCCTGGCTCAGCTTTCAGACCACACAATCTGTTTGCTCCTTGAAACAGAATTGTGCGCCTGCAAGAAAAACCCCTATTTCACCAAGCCCGACATGCCGCTGAATATGTTGAATTGGAGGAAAAGCTTGGAAAAAAATCTCCTCCAGGAGTTGCTGACTTTCTCTCCTTTCCTTTTTTCCACCCCTCTGCCTGTGATTCTTTGGAGCCAGCTGTTGCAGAGAAGTCTGATTGGTTACCCTCTAGCAGTCTTTCATTGGTTCAGTCTTTTCCTGGCAAATAAAGGAATGAGTTTCTTGCTGCCTGCCATTGAATCTGCTCAGCTGCTTACTCTTGTTCACGGGACTGATCCCATCTGACTCGTTGCATGTGCGTGCGTTTGAGAAAGGAAGTCGAGAAGAAAGAGATAGAAAGTGTTAATCTGACTGGCTGATTGAGTGAGACTCTCAAGAGAGGGTATAGTCCAGTATAATGTGGCCCTGCCAGATTAGAGCGGGTCATGGCGATTTGTTAAAGCACAAATACAGATACAGAGCCGAGTGGGGCAGAAGAGATAAGACTGATGGTTTACACTTGACCGCGTGCACTCTAGTAATCTCCATCACAGGGAAGATCTCTCAGCATCTCTCACAGTATGCTCACTATTTATGACAGTGTCATTCTGATTGTAATGTGGAAATAAAAACAAAAGTTGTCCAAAACGTAACCTCAAATTGTGAAATCAAACCTAATGCTCTGTTTTTCTACCGTCCAGACCTCGGCCCATTCTTATTCCCATCAACGACACAGGATACAAAGAAAAATACGAGCTCCGCAGGGTTGTATATTATTCTCCGGCTGAGAATGTTAATCAATCTGAACAGGCTAACGCTCGCTCTGTTCTTCCTGTGTTCTCGTTTCTGTAACCTACAAAGTATTTTCTCTCCAAACGGAAGCGGCGGATCCCTTTAAGGATCAGGATTAGTGACGGTGACGAGGACTGGAGAAGGTGGAGGAGAGTGGTGGGGGAAGGGTAAGACAGTGAAATGTGGGGTTGCCATCCATATTGTACTGTATGTGATCACAGTCGGTTAGCCTGAGGCCCAACTGGCATCTACAGGGTAATGAATAAGTGATGGTATTATGGAGGTCAGTGTGCTGATTTTACACATTACAGATGATCCGCCTGAATCTTTGTATGTACGATGAGATTTCCCAGTGTCGGTGGTTATTTCAGTTATTTCACTGTTCTCAAACATCGTGTGATGACGAGCTAAAAGATGTGACTACAGTTAAGTTACTGTTTCCCTGGCACAGAAAGAGGAACAGCAACTGGTATCTCAGGAGTAATGAATAAGTTACAGTATTATGGGGTTAGTGTGGGAACACTATTGACTATCAGGCAAACTGTTCATGTTTCATGATTAGTGCATCCCTGGTGTCGGTCTTTATTCAGCTCTACTTTATGTCTAGTTTTTCTTTCAGTGCTTTCAAATTAATTACGCTTTTTTTTTTTTGTTAAAATTCTGCACTTGAAAAGGACTTTGAGATTTTGAAAAATTTTGACATTTTCGGTGATTACCAGCAAAAAAAGAAAAAACAAACAAGCAAAAATAAATCAATTACAAAAGGTTTTTTTAGCTTTTCATAAGCGTATATGAGAGTAATGTTGTGAATCATCAAACACCCCATGACTATCACAATACTTCACCTATTGAGGCTTCTGCTGCACTGGAAGCCTCAGTAAAAGAATTTACTGCAATTTTTAACATTTTGCAATAAAATATCACCTTTTTTTAAACTGCAAATTATAATTTCAAATTTTAACTGTTAGTATATTTTTTTTATCTCACTTCAGTTATTTGAATGGGGTCAGTTTGGCTATTACATGCAATCTGATTGTGATGATGCAGCAGTTAACTGTGATAAATCACTGAAAATAATATATCTGCTGTTGTGTACATGGACAGAAATTCACATTTAACTTTCACATTTGCGCTCTGCAGCCTTCCTGTTCCAACAAGAATAAAACCAGTTGAGTGGAGATTTTTTCAGACTGGCAACACGTTGGAAATCTGTCTGTATCTTTGAGTGTTTGCAGTCAGTCCAACCAAGACTGCGACTGCAGAAAGGTTGCCATCTATCAGGTATGTCAGGAAGTGCTGTGTGGCAGGCAGGAGTTGGACCCAAGATGCAGGCACTCAGACTCGAGGGATGAACTCAAAAAACTCAGCTTTATTTGCTGACAGGGGAAAAGCATACAAAACTAAACTACACAGGGAAAATATAAACTTACACTTTGCAGGGAGGCACACGAGGAAACACACAGCTTGAGGGACGACACGACACTGACTCAGAGAAACACAGGGTTTAAATACACTGGGAAGTAAAGAGGGGAATGAGACACAGAAGGAGGGCACAGCTGGGGGAAATCAGAACTGACGAGACAAGGAAGCGTAAACTGAACACATTCATATAAGACACGGACCTTCAAAGTAAAACAGGAAGTATAACACAGAGACGCGAACTTGACACGGTAGAGACAGCAACTAAGAAACACAGAGACATAACCATAAGGCAAAGAACCAAAAAACTAGAGATGATAAATAATACACAGAGGGAAATCCTGAAACACAAGAAGCTCAAAACATGACCAAGAAACGCCGACTTTACACAGAACAAAAGGGGGCACAGGAAAACAACAGGGGCAAACTAGAAACCATAAAATAAATCACACAAGTACTCGACAAAATACAAAAATCACAAAAGAACTAAAAACGCTGGGTCAGGAGACCCAGGATCCTGACAAGGTAAGGCAACCTTGATCAAAAGTGCTTGTGAGTGTGCAGTGACTTCAAGCTCTGGGAAACCATTTAGTCACCAATAGTTGCAGTCGGTCACAAAATGTGAAAAAATTCAATAAAATCATCAGAACGCTGCCAAGTTTTTGTGTAGAGGTAAGAATGTTCCTGTCTTATTTTCCCTCATGTGACTGAGCCATTAGCTTACTCTGATTAGGAGGTATTTTAGTGTCCAGTGTTGGATGGTTAATCAGTTCATTTAATGTAAGTTTGCTCAGCTAACATTAACTCAGGCTGGTGATGCATGAGATGAGCCCTCTGTGTAATAAAACTCCCAGACTATTTAATTTAATTTAATAAAATTTAGATATTTGGTGTCCCTGTATCGATACAATATTGTCATGCAAAATATTGCAACACTATGCTTTAATTGCTATCGTCCTATTTTTTAAAATAAATATTATTTTGCTGTGGCATACATTTATTGGAAAAATCCTAAATAGAAAGAATAATAGCACCCTATGATCACTGTGAATGTGTCTTTTTCTTTCTAAGCAACAATGTGGCCTTCATGTTTGATTTTCGATGCGCTCACTTTCCCTGCAGCAGTTTAGCTCTTTCCTATTATCAGTTTATAAATGTTAGTGAGCAGGCAGTGTCTCCTCCTCTGGGCACAACAGAGCCTCGTCTGCCACAGATCGAGCTTGTTAACATTTACCCGTCCGGCCACAGAAACGTCCTGCGGTCCAGCTGGGCCATCTGAGCCGCACACGAGCCAAGAGTAATTTCACTTGGCATGGCTGTTACCCCTGAATAACAAATCGCTGTTGATCGTGACCCCGGTTTAACAAATGTCAACGTGACACAGAGTGCCCTGTCACGCATCTTGGTGGTGGGACTCTGTCGTTTGGGTTGTTTGCTCTCTGAGCGGCATATGATGTCAGCCGTTAGAGCCGAGCGCATGTGAACCAGAGAGGTCAAAGGGTAATGCTCTGTCATCTTAACACTGGACTGCTGTCAGCCCAAGGTTGTGTGGATTTGTGTGTGAGAGCTTGAGAGGGAGATCGTTTATTTGTAGCCTGCAGGACAGCACACAGTGGACAGGGTCCTTTGCCAGAATCAAACCGGGAACGTTCTCTACCTCTGGTTTTATTACATTTGGATCGAATACTGCCGCTCCGCTCAACAATAACACCGATGCCTTCCAAAATGCCCCCACCTCCCTTTGCTGTCTCACCCAGGGAATCTAAACCAGATTGAGCGTTAGCTTGTGAGTTATTCAATAGCTTTTAATGGACATTTAGCACATACACACGCATGCACGCACACACATGCACACACCACCTCCAGTTAATGTGCATGCCCCGTGAGTGTTCATCCACTGTCCTCAGAGGTGGAGGACATCCCAGTCAATAGTAGCTGACCACAGTATAGACCACTGGTTGTTAATTCGGGCTCGGCTTATTTGGGTAGCTATGGCAACGGCAGGTCAGGAGGAGGGGCGGTTGGAGATAACAGCAGGACCCCCCCCCCCCCCCCCCCCTTCATACATCCAGTAAACTGTAGTGTGTGTTTGGATTTGTTAGGGGAGGGGGGGGTGCTGCTGGTTGAGACGGATATGAGGTAATCTCCCTTGGGTTTTCAGTACAACAATAGCGCAGAGGTTCAGTGACAATCGCACATTCACAATCGTGTGTTAGGGATCGCTGGCTGGTCAGTGACTTCATCTCTGCCAGTCTGTCTGTCCGTCATCGCCTTTGTTCCTGGATGGAGGGGCCATCCGTCTGGATGTGAATGCAGCACTGCGAGAACTCGGGAATGTTCTAAATCTCATTTCGCTTCTAAGTGGATGATTTTAGTTACTCATGCAGCTGTTGCTCTTGTGCGTAATTTCTCGCAGGCTTTCAGGAGAGGATTAAACCGCTTTTAATAGGTTAGAGTTTAAATGTAACGCAGCAGCACAGAAGGGAGTTTGTGTTATAGAGTGACGCTGCTGCTGCTGCTGCTTTGTTTTGTTTTCCTGTTGACCAGCATGGACATACACCGGTTGCAAGCGCTGCGTTACTGCCTTCCTCAGAGTGTCAGTGACTCGGGATTGTTTTACAGCCACATCGCTGCCAGGTTTGTGCTGACACTTTGTTTGACGTCTGTCTGATCATTTCTATTTCCTGTAAGTAAGTCAGTGAGGATGAAGGGTGAAGATAGGAAGGAAGATGAAGGAAGGATGTCAAAGATGATAAAAATAGTTTGGGATGAGTAAAAAAAGTCTGATTGTTTAGTCGATGAGGTTTGATTATCGTCCACAAAGAAAGCACTGTAATATTCCAGCAGCACAGACGGACAAATCTTTCCCTGCTGTATTTTAATCAGAGCTGAAATACTAATCTGTCATCTTAATCTGGCCTCAGCAAACTGACACAGAATGGAGGCTATTTTGGATTAGTTATTGTGTGCATGGAGAATGTTAACTTTGCCATAAAGGTGGAATGAATCAGCTCTCTGTTTTTATGTTAAAAGTGCACAAAAGTGTGCAAAGTTTTGACTCTGATGTGTTTTGATGACTGTTCGCCTGATTGCAGCATTCCCATCAAAGCCAGAGATGCTGCCAGAAAGATGCGGTTCAGCGTGTGCACGTGATGCGACGCCGAGCATCTTCTTTATTCTAAACACGCTGCAGCTTCACACAGAGCATCTCTGAATAGAAGAGCTCTGTAAGGGCTCTATACATGTTTAATTCACACACGTGTTAAAGACTGCTTAGCTTCCGGCTAGAAAGGCAGCCTTTCAGGCCAGTGCACTTCCCCCCTCTCTCTCCTGGACGATGAAAGATCGAGGGAAGACATGGAAAAAGAGAGAAAGAGGGATATTTGGTCGCTGCTGATGTTCCAAATGAGAGCGGTAGGATCAAACAGCTCTGTTGGCTGCCTTGTTATCACGAGGGAGAAGAAGAACGAAAGGGGGAGGCTGGGGGTGTGAAAATAAAGGACAATGAGGATTTTATGACGAGATGTGCAGCCGCTGCTTAAAACTGACTTCCCGTCTAATACATGCAACTCCTGTTGTGTCTGCTGCAGCACTGAACACTGAAAATGCATACGATATTGTGAGCAATGTTAAATTTTTAAGTAAGAACGGGCATTTCATACAAAAGTACTGTTTCATATTCATTCTAAACTGCTCTTCAGAAATTGTCCCCCGACTCCAAACTCCTCTCAGATGGATATGTATCCTCGTGGTAGATTTATAGCCCCTTATTTTTCACACACATTATTGGCTTTTCGTCTTTCGTCTGGTTTGAATTGAAGATTTATTTGGGGGTATTTTAGCGTTTATTGGTGGTTGGGACAGTGAAGCAGATAGGAAAGGAGGGGGAACAACATGCAGGAAAAGCCTGGGGTGGAATCAAACTCATGTGCCACAGTGGCCTTGTGCCACCTACCTAAGCCAGCCAACCCAGGACCTGAACTCTATATTTTAAGATAAGCAATAGTTGTGTATCTGTTTCTATTTATTTTTCTTATAATTAATTGACTCCTCGAGTATTTTAAAATCATTTTATTTATTTGACCTGTAGAGGATATTCATTTAAACCTAAACCTGAATGAACAGGGAGAGAAGTGGCAGTGATAGGGGCAGAAACACAG
This sequence comes from Aulonocara stuartgranti, assembly GCF_965226115.1. NCBI lineage: Eukaryota > Metazoa > Chordata > Actinopteri > Cichliformes > Cichlidae > Aulonocara > Aulonocara stuartgranti. The sequence goes on along the minus strand of NC_138955.1, from coordinate 3,598,594 downwards.
ACTGAAGAAGGACACCAAGTACACAAAATATACAACATATAGATATCAAGTGTAATAAGCAAACTGTCTGATCATTGTTTATGTTTTACATGGCTCTGAATGAAAAGGATTGTGCTGCAGAAGGATTCAAACAACTGAACCTTTTCCACAGAACAACTGGGGCATTTGGCTAAGAACATAAGCACATTAATGCAGTTTGAAATTAATGCCATTAAGACCACATCACTCTGTTCTCTCTCATTTAGGCTTAGTTGCATTTTGCAATATTGTGCAGTATTCGTATATGAGTGGGGCGGGGGTCAGATAAATGCCCTGTGATCTATTAAGAGTGAGGCACAACATGATGGATCTGGGATGTGAAAGCCTTTGTGAATCGGCTGTGTGCTGTTGCTTTAAAATAGTCTTAGTTGTCTACTTAGCGGGACTGTGATACACGAGTTCAAAGGTCTTTTGAATAAGTACACCTCTGCTGTAGAATTAAATATATGTTACATTTGTTTTTCAGATTTCCAACTCCATATTTTTACTCTTGAACTCAGGAAAAGTACTTAAGGTGTTTTCACAGCTACACAAAAACCATCCTTTTCTGGGTGCAGCTGTCTGTAAAAAGCCCGTTTAGCTCCTCTCCCTTTAAGCCACACTTTTTCCGATTGGTCAACCCTCTGTAAAAGGAGATTTAAAGAGCTAAACAGCATGTGGGCGGGGCTCCAGGGCTCATATATTAAGGATATCCGCTCTCACTGACATCATACAGAGACAAGAGTGAAAAAAATCATGTCTGATACAGATTGTTTAGAGCAGTCTAAAGCCTGAGCTTCTCCCTCGTAGGCATTATTTGTACACTTACCCTCATTTTTTGAAAAACGTGGTCCATATTTGATATAATCTTCCATTATTATGGGACTAAATCTGTGACGGACATTAAAGAAAAGCAGAAATGGTCCCTTTAAGAGTCAGATTTGGCATGCTTGGCAAAATGCAGACAGCAAAAACACTGTAATTATAACTCTGTGAGTGTGTGTCACTCTCATTTATTTTTAATGACTGTGCTCCATATAGTTTAGTAGCAGTGTTAGGTTACATGCGGCAGTTACTACAACCCCTGCAATCTGGCCCCTGCCTCATATCTCACTGCATCCTTTAAACAGACTAAGTGTGTATAGCTTGCCGGGTTACCAGTGACCCAGCTTCACACTGTGTGTGAGCCACAGTGAGCTTGTGCTGTTTTTAGTTCCTCGGGCCTCCTTCCCTGCCTGTGCCTGTGAACACTACTTTCCCCCATGGAGCAGATTAGAGGTCTTGTACGAGAGTTAAGCCCGGGTTAATTTAGATTTAAGGCTGCAGTGAGGTAATGATCTGCCTGCTATGCTCTGTCTCTAATCCAGACAGACCTCTTCCTTCTGTCAGCCAGACCCCTTCACCCACTTAAACACACACACACAAAGAGAGAGTGGCATCCCGTCTCTAAATGTATGGCTTTGCCCTGCTCTAAAGCCACGGGGGCTATAATCCTCATTGTGAGCATAATAATAACACTAAACTGGATCCTTACTTTACAACCAATCTCTCTGTCCCTGTTTCTGGCCCTTCACTAAAAATATCTGTTACCATGTAATGGTGTATGTACACTATGGGTACCATAATATACTGTGTGTGGGTGTATAATTATGTATTTCTCTTCCTGTTTGGAAAAAAAAGGGGCAGCACCTCACATCACATCATAAGACTGACTGCCTCACCCTTAACGAGAAGATACTAAGAACCGAGGTGGATTTCTGGCTACTGTGCATGGTGTTAGTGGGTTATGTCTCTCCTTGTAGTTACAATTAATAATGTTTCAATGGAAACTTTTACAACAGTGGTTGCACTGTTGGTTGTTTGACTTCCTGACCTTTCCTACAACCAAATTTCCAATATGGGAGCAAATTCCTCTGCAGGAATGAAACATTTTTCACTTGAGGCTACTAATGTTTATTTCCCAAACATCTCCCTGACACTGACTGCATTTCTTTATTAGCTACAGCACCAACAAGGGATGCATAAAGCTGTGTAATTATCACTTCTGCTGCCTCTCTGGGTGCTTTATTCTCTCTCGGCTGGCTTTCGTTGTGCGGGAGGTTATGGTGGGTTTTTGTTTTTTTTAGGCTACTTAATTAGCATGAAATGAAACTCATTAGTTGGATAGATTAAGCTGTATTTGTGGCACCTCCAAGTTGCAGTGAATGATAACTGATGTGACAGTTGACAGAGTAATTAAGTGAGATTTATGGTGACGTGAAAGGCTGGGGGAAAGCAGAGGTGCTGAAAAAGACCTCGGGTATGATAGCATGGCATGTGTCTTATGTTTGGTCTCACTGCTTCTCCTTTTAGTTAATTAATTTTAGATAAAAGTTCTCCCGTATTATTAACCATGGCCAAAGTTTCAAATAGTATCCTCTATTGTGGTACATATGTAAAAATATACAGTAGGGAGCTGTACATTTTTATAGTAGATTACTGTTTTTTTCCCCTGCCAACGACAGAACTAATTGGATGGAAATGTTTAAGCACAAGTCATTAATTCAGAAGTGTTGTCATGGTTACTGCAGTCATTTTAGTTTTGCTGTGATTGTTGTGGGCGTGTGATGTGGTTCCCATTGATTACGTGCCTAAAAATAGTGTAGAGAAAAAAGTGTTATAGTTTAGCTAAAAATGGGCCACCGTGAACCAGAGTTCACTATGAGCAGTACAAGGGAGTAGGAGAAGAAATTGTTGTAATTTAACATGCAAATTTCTTGCAGTGCAGTGTTATTCCAGGAAAATTTAAAGGGAAAACTAACCTTCACTAACCTCTTTTTCTGTCATAGATTTGTCATGCATTTGTATCAACAGATCTCTGCTGACGGTGTATTTCTGTGACGCTTTAGTGTCCTTTAATAGTGTTTTTGACATCTAGTTTTCACAGAAACAAAGGCCTAACAATCCGATCCACGGTCATGAGCCGGCCACGCAGGGTCGTGCTTAATGACTCATCAGTTGTTCAGATCTGTTCGGGTGCCTTCCACTGTGAACCAGCAGGATGAAACAATTACCCCAGATACAAAAGCTAATTGCCATGATAACAGAAGCCCTGCCCCCCGGGTGCTACCCAAAGAAGACGCCTCGTGCAACCCACCACGACCCACTCGCATCCCTGCCAAGGTAGCACTAAATACAGCCAGTGATCTAATCTTTGATTTGCCAGACCTCACAGAAATATGAAACTTCTGTTTCTAATATGTCTCGACCCCTAACGTATGCTCTTAGTATTTTCTGGTCGTGATCAGTTTGAGGAGTCATTTCTGAAAATAACTGATCTCTGAGGGGAAACACTCAAATTGTATAATATAGGATTTGTGTGGAGGAGGGTGGGGTGAGGCAGGCACATATGTCTAACCATGTGTGCAGGGAAGTGCTTTGCTTAATTCAGAAGCCTGGGAATGTGGCCTCATTTTTACCGCTCGCCTATGAGGCTTTATTTGACATGAGGAAGGCTTCAGTGCACCAGAAGCCTTCATAGCTTTCTCTGTTCTTCTTTTATTTCTTTTCAATCACTGCCACTGTTCTCTTCTGCTACTTTTTCTTCTCACCGCACTCGGGCTGCCTTTGGGGTGGATTTATTATTCAGCTTTAGCCTACTTATTCCAGAAAAAACAAGGTGCAACGCTCAGATGGGATCTATTGGGGAAATCGCATCCACTTTTTCCAGGAAAGAACTTGAATATTCAGAGTACTTGTTTCCTCTGCACCAATACAAATACACCAGCCACTTTATTAGTTACAACTAGGAAGTCCTGGATTGGACTGCCGCTCGCCTTCAGAACTGCTTCAGTTCTTTATGGTATAGATTCAACAGTTGCTGGAAACATTTCTCAGAGATGCTGGTCCATATTTTGCACACAGTTGCTGCAGATTTGTTGGCTGCACATTCATGATCCAATCTCCTGTTCGACCACATCCCAAAGATGGTCTGTTGGATTGAGATCTGGTGGCTACGGAGGCCTTAAAGTGTCATCATCATTTGTGACTTCCAATTGTAAGCAGCCATTGATACAAAGAAGGATGAATGCATGCTTTCATGTTATTTACACCAAATTCTGACATTGCTATCTGATTGCTCAAGCAGAAATCGAGACTCATCAGTTCAGGCAATATTTTCCAGTATTGTGCTGTCCAGTCAAAACAGCATACAAATTGTAGCCTCCCTTTTGCTGTTCTTTCTGACAGGAGTAGCACCTGGTGTGGTCGTCTGCTGCCATAGTGCTTCTATGTGCATTGAGAGATGCTCTTCTGCATACCTACTACTTACTATTGCCTTCCTATCAGACCAAAGTAATCTGGCCACTCTCTTTTGATTTTTGCCCAGAGAACTGTGGATATTTTGTCTTTTTTTTTTTAGACGATTCGTTAAAAGGTTGTGCAAACATATCAGCAGTTTTTGAAATACTCACCAGCACGTCTGACCCCAACACTTACCTAAATCACCTTTTTTCCACATTCTGATGTTTAGTTTGAACTTCAGCAGTGGGTCATTTTCACATGTCTACATGCCTAAATGCTTTGAGTTCCTGCCATGTGATTGGCTGATTAGATATTTGTGTTAACAAGCAGTTCAACAGGTGGAGCCAGTTTAGAGGCTATTGATTAGGGCTGGGCCATATTATACCGTTCACGGTAATACCGGTATAATGTTAGGCAACAATAGGAAAATGAAATATCGCGATAGAATGGGAGTAAAACGCGCATGCGCAGTGCCTTTGTTTTCATACGCACATGGCCGATTGTTGAGTGAAACAGATGAACCAGAATTGGTTTGTAAAAATGGTGCAACTTCCGTGATGTGGAACTGGTTTGGTGTTTGTCCATCAGATACACAACAAAGCACATTTTTTTGCAGAACATGCAAGCGGCCGTTGTTATTGTCATATTTGTCGGACTAAGATGCTCTTAAATCTGGGAGTAATCAGGGTCCTAAACTCCGTAACTTCAGGTCAAACAACACTGCAGCATCACTTAGAGTTAAAAACTGTCTAAATTCTTTCATCTTTAATAAAACGATCAGCATTGCTGCTTTACCAGGTGTAACTATGAAGTTTAACTTCCAGGCATCCATGAAAACAAAAGTTATTACATTTAACGGAGTTAGAAGTTAGCAGGAAGCTAGCGGAAGTTAGCTCGCTAGTTTCGCTAGTTACCTAAGCATGATATTGCATGTTCTGACTGAGAGATTTCTGAAAAAAATCAAACGTACAGCTCTGCTATCACTTCCAACATAAATGAAGACAGGAAACTAAACAGCAGCGACGTTTGCAGGGTTACTGAAGTTGGGCTAGCTGGTATATAATGATGTGCTACATGATCGCTAGCGACACAGCTATGTTAGCATAACATAAACAGTGAAGCTGGAGGACGAACACTAACACTTTTCCACTTGTAAAAGTTAACGTGAAGGTTCTTCATGGTTAGAGACAAATGCAATCGCATGGCAGGATGCTGTAAACGGACCAAACTTCAGTCAGGAGAACAACTGAGATAATCCATCCACAATACGAGGTTAGTCATTAATATACTGCAACAACATGGGAATAGAGCAGCTGCCAGAGAATTCAACATTAATGAATCAATGGTACAGAAGTGGAGGAAGCAAGAAGAATGAGTTTAATAAAGTTTGATTTATCTGACTGCTTTGTTTCGCTTAATGTGCCTTATAATCCCGTGCACCTTATGGTCCGAAAAAGGCTTACTGCACACTGCAGTTTAATGTTGCAAAGCACCTCTTTTTAACTTCAGTGGATATTATACATGGTTATGCTCAGGATATGTCAGCCCATTTCTACTGGAAATGCCTTTTGGTTAAACTTTCAGCAAGGAATTTGCATTTGCACTGTTACATTTTTATAAAGCTTTAATGTACATAAAAACCAGCTTCTTGTTTAAGTGAAAATAAATGGAAGGTTGTCTTTTTGCGCTAGTAATGTTGTGGAGATGTATTTTGTCTCGCATCAATTATATCGTCGGTTATATCGTTATCGCAAATTTTCAAATATATATCGTGATAAATATTTTTGGCCATATCGCCCTGCTCTACTATTGATTGTATATTAAATAAAACATGAATGTACAGGCTTATAGAACTGCTTTCTGCTGAATGCAGGTCTCATTAGCCTGTCAATATAATGTAAAAAACACATGTATTTCTTTTTCTATTCATGAGATGAATGTAAAAGGTCACTTGTAATGATGAGGCCATAGTGAAATATTACCTTACTCTGCATGTCCTCTGAGCTCTACACAGCTCAACGATTTCTGTCTTTTACATTTTAACATGGCACATAAATAAAGTGCAGATGTGACATTTTAAAAGCAGACTGCTATATAAACAAAAAAGCCTGCTGCAGCCGTAATGTATGTCACAGAAATGTGCCAAAAAAATCAGTCTTTCACAGAAGAACTTTCTGGTCTATGTTGGCTGTCTCAGTTACATAAAATGAGCCTGGCTCCTGCGTTATAACATGCTACTGCCAGCCCAATTGCAATTATTCATGCAGTTTTTTAAGCTACTCTTCGTATTGTTTAGTCTTAGCCTAGCTTTATTATCACACCTGCAAAGTGTCTACCTATTTTCAGCTACTTATATCTGCAGTCTTATTCATTTGGTCACTACCCACAGCTTGGGACCATAAATGGGGGTGGTAGGCCTGTTCAAAAATAGTGTTAAGAATTGATTAAGTATAAACCTCAATATTCCGCTGTCCTCTGTACAACCTTGAACATCAGTTTGATTCAACATGTTAATTTTAATGTCACTGATTTTGATATTTAGCCACAGCTGACCTTTTTCAGATTATGCCATATCGCCTTTCGTCACAAACACATAGTCACAGCCTCTCCTGTGTGTCATCTCTTACTCAGTCATCTTTGCTTTCTGCCTGAAAATCAACCAGTTCACTTTCTTTTTTAAGGTGAGCTATCATTCTAATTTACAGATTTGTATTCTTATTCTTAGACTACCTATTTTTATTACACTGGGCCTTAATTCTGCACCTCAGTTCATCTGCTGTCCTCTCCTCCTCCCACTTCAAGCTCGCTTTCTTCTGACTTGATGCCTCTGGATTTCAGAAGGCTTAAACAACAGATTGCTGGGTTCATAGCCAGAGTTTTATGCCTAAGATGATCATATTAAAGATATCTCCTCGCTTTCACATCATGCGGATTCTTAACTGGAAATACAAACTGCCTGAAAGCAAGCGCATAGAGAGGTTTGAAGCCTCTGCTTTCAGTTCACCGGCATCATTTGCACAGTTTGTATTGTTGCGTTCTTTGAAACTGAGCATTTTTAATATGAGCATCTACTATCCTCATGCTCTACCTATTTTCTTTTCTCTCTTGTTCCTTGCCATATGATCTATACTCCAGCACCCCCAAATAGTAGATCACACACAGAAGCATTTAGCACACTATCGAAATTGGTGAGAGCTCCTGTGTTATGGTCCTAATTCACACTTTTATACTCCTACAGTCCTCCTGTTTTTCCCTTTTTTTGCTTTATATCACATGATGTGTTGATTGAGTAACATGCAATGTCTAAGGATCAACTAGACAAGACGGACATTTTTTTTTTTAACTTGTTGAGGAGAACTGAAACCATCCAACCTCTGGCACAAACTGCTCCAGAAATAGGGTCTGTTTTTGTAAGAAGATCCATCGCAGAGATGCAGCCGCCTCCCTTTTCCCCGCCCTGATCTGCCCCACTGGGACTGCGGTGGTCTGTCAGATCTCTGAAGTGGAGAGAAGTGTCTGTTATGTGATTAGAGGGTCCGTTAAACGTATTTAGAGGCCGTTTGTACTTGTCCCGCATCGTTTTGCATTGCTAGATTATAAGTTGATTTTAACTCTAAGCTTGGCTAAGCAGAAGCAATGTGTTTGTATCTATTTTAGATGCCAAGAAATGTGGAGGTTAAGGATGAATCATACCTATCAAATACACAGATCAACCTGCCCAATACTGTACGGCCCTCATCGTGCCACCAAAACAGCTCTGACCCATCAGGTCATAAACATGGGAGCCTTTTGGTCCACTTGGTTGTGGGTTAAGTCTTCAGTATTTTCAACACATGCTTGATCAGATTTGGATCGTGGGAGTTTGTGTGTTTTCATTCCTAAATAACATTCACTCAGTTGCCAGGACTCCTGATTTTTCCAGCATATCATTGCAGTGCAATGGCATGATCGGTGTTATTCAGGGGTTTTAATTTTGTCTGATAAAACTTGCAATTCTTTCCTGCAGCGGATTGCTTTGTGTTTCAGATTTGTGCTATTTTCAGGGGACTTCATATTTCCGTCTGCCCGCCTGAATTTCCTGTTTCATTTTGAAGTTCCTGTTTGTCCCCAGACAGAGATTTTTTTTTATTGTGTAACCATTTTCCAGGCATCAGCACTCACTTTTGTCTTGCTTTTTACTCTCACATGGTGATATTGCTGCCGGTTAGCTCAACAGCAGTTGTGCAGTGGGGAGAGATGGATACTTGACAGAGGGAGGGAGGTTGTAACCGTGGGAGTCCGTCTGTCAAGCGAGTTTTAAAGTCTCCTCCCTTAGGAGCGCTGCGATGTGCTGCTCACTTTGTTCAGACATTTTTACCCAAAAATGATGCACTCGACACAGCTGTCATGTGTCAGAGCGGTGCTTTTATTTTGACATTCCCAGATAAGTGGTTTCGAAGGGATCGGAAAACATTTTGACAGCAGGTTATTTTATACCACTAATAACATTTCTTATTTTACAACGTCTTTATCAGAAAACATCACTTCCTTGTCTGACTTACATTTTCTGAATAATATAGGAATTTACTGCATGGGTGAATCCAATAGAAAATGCTGCTATCTCATCATCGCTGACTTTTTTGTGAGGCTGTTAAAACAACCACAAGGGAACCAGAGAGCAGCTGATTGCAGGAAAGTAAGAGGAAGCCGGCTGAGACCGAACATGTTAGTGCTGCACCAGGGGGTCTCTCAGGTGTCATGCTGTCTTCCTCCTGCAGAGCGGCACGTTGAAGGAAAGGATGTCAGAGAAGGGTCTCATACGGTGGCATTTCAGCGCTGATGTCCTCAGAGCCTTTGCAGCAAATCGTGGCTCCTAATAAATTCTGTGCAAACCAACCTTCTTTTCACATCTCCTGTATTCTAATTTTTGCCTCATAACTTTTGCACTGTCCACTTCCTGCTGTGACAAAACAAATTTCCCACGTGTGGGACTAATAAAGGTTATCTTATCTTATCTTAACTTATCTTAGCCGTCTGTTATTTTTATTGATCATTTAATTTTAGTAAATTGTTCTGTCTGTAACAAGGTGGCATATAATAAGTTCAGTGGCACTTTTAAATATTCTCTCTGCAATTTTGCATGCATTTTTTTGTCTTTTCAGTCATTTGAAAGTCTCAGTTGACTATATTCATATTGAATTATATATTCTATATTAAAACCATATCCAAACTGTAAACCTAAAGGCAGCTACAGTTTGTTCATTTATCCATTTTTGAAAGGACAAATGGGACCGGCACGCCCTGAATAATTCACAGCCTTTAATTGTGCAAGCATAAGAGAGCAGCTGTGTCAGCTGCTGAGAACCTTGACATTATTGCCAATTGATCCACTTGCCAACCAAAGGACGAGAGGACATAGACTGTATATAAAAGATGGACACAACAGACTTACACACTAAATATCTAATCTAACAGAGAAAAAGGTCATGCAATAGGAACCGCTCCTTAAAGCGTACCATGCCCTTTTTGTTGTATGTGTTCTTCTGACTGAGGCCATATTTTACCAAATGAACTTTATATTTCATTTAGTTGAAATGAACAATTGAGATGGTAAACTGATTTTTGCTCAGGTCATAAATCAAGTAAGAAATAGGGTCATTTTCCCATAGACTTCTGTACAGTCTTGATTTCTTTTATAGCTATAGCCGCCCCTTGTACCGGATGAAGGCGTCACTTTTCAGTCCCAGGTGCAATGAGAGGCCTCTTATAAATATAGTCTATGGTACCTCCCTGTGAAATGTGAGGAGTTTGCTGATTTCCTATATTGTTAAAGCTGGAATGAATTCTGTGATTTGTAATCTGTTTCTGAATATTTTTGCCAGCTAATCCACTCCTTCAGTGTGGGAAGTTTTGTTATGCTCTATGTTATTTTTCACAAACTGTTGCAGAGTTTAAGGCAATGTGCACACAACCAGCGCTTTGTTAGTTTTCTTTCTCCGGCCCTCACACCTTCAGGCTGCTAATGTGTCTAACGTCCAGAGAGTGTCAATCTCTGAGGTGCTGAAAGTGGAAATTTCAGGAACTTGAAGTTGTCACCTGTTCTTTTCCTCGCCACCTTCTCACATGTGCTTCCACGCTGTGGCTTCAGCAGCATGAGTTCACTTTTAGGAGCGCGTGCTGCTAAAGTCAAGGCGGTCGCCACACGCAAAAAAACGAGTTAAACTTTTACAAAGCTGCGTCCGCTGTAACTGATAATTTTGTGATGTGACTTGTGTAAGCCACATCAGTCAGTGGCCAAATGCATCTCTACACTGAAGTAATTTCTTTGCAGTTCTGTGGTTGTGAACACGGTTATTTAATGCTCACTGGTAGCCGTGTGTCCTCTGACTTTTCATTAGCTTCTTACCAAGGGTGCCTGTAGCTGGCAACATGTGTGCTGATCAAACACATGTTTTTAACACAGTGTGTCATTAGCCAGCACGCCACACACACTCACACACACCCTTCTGCATCGATGCCTGTTTTGTTTTTTTATGAAACTGCACCACAGTAAAGGCCACAAGGAAAAGGGGAATTTTCCAGAGTTTAGTTTTAGTTTGAGGTCTTGTTTATAGATTTTAAAAACAGCAACCCGTCCTTTACTCAGCACATGCACGGCACATATATAAGCTGTCAGATTCCTACAGTGGCAAAATGTTCCTCCTTAAGTGGTGACTGAAAAAAGGTGTGGCTCGCCAGTCCCAGTGGCCCTCGGCTCACCAGAAAATTACACACTAAATCTGTTTCACTGGTTTTATTTTATTGACTGCCGTTATATTTGCTTTTAAGGTCAACGCTGACAGTATAAAGAGTGAAACGAAGCACTTTTTCTAGGATGTTTACCAGACCTTCTGATCTTGTGTTCCCTCTCCCCTTCTTCTATACCAGTGAACAGAGTATCTGCCAGGCGCGGGCCTCTGTGATGGTCTACGATGATGCCAGTAAGAAATGGGTGCCCATCAAGCCTGGGCAACAGGGCTTCAGCCGAATCAACATCTACCACAATACTGCCAACAACACCTTCAGAGTGGTGGGCGTTAAACTGCAGGACCAGCAGGTGAGAGTCACAAGCAACCAGCAGCGCACGTCGCATGACGAGTGGATGTTTCGCTGGATAGTGTTAGTGACAATTCAGTATAAATACAAATCTATTGATTTTTCTATTTCCATATAAGGTTGTAGATTACTATTATTTTTATAATTTACTGTATCACTAAAACAGAGAGGATTTCCAATTATACACTCACCAGCTACTTTATTAGGTACGCTTTGCTAGTCCTGAGTTGGACTTCCTCTAACCTTAAGAACTGGCTTAATTCTTAATTTTTTATTCAGCAACTCTCACATCTGGAGACACAGATGTTGCTTGACAAAGACATGATAGCATCACACAGTCCTGGAGACTTGTCTGGTGCATGTTGATTATGTCCAGCACATCCCAGAAGCACTCTGTTGGATGTAGATCTGGTGACTGTGGAAGTAGAGAGAACTCAAACGGCATCTCAAGATGTAGCCTCAGTTTCCTTTTGTTAGCTGGCATTAGTGGCACCTGGTGTGGATGCTGTAGAACATCTGCTTCAAGCATCAAAATGCTGGACATTCAGAGATGGTCTTCTGCACTGATACTTACTGATTGTAACAAGTAGTTATTTGAGTTTCTGTTGCCAACCATCAACTCAAAGCCGCCTGGTCATTATCCTCTGACGTCTGGCATCAATAACTAAACTGCTGCTCACTGGATGTTTTTGTCTTTTTGGACCAATCTGAAATTCCAGCAGATGAACAGTTTCTGAGATACTCAGACTATCTGACACCAGACATCATGCCACATTGAAAATCACTTAAGCCAACTTTTTCCTTCATTCTGATGCTCGATTTTAACTTCATCAGGTCGTCTCGACCATGTTTACATGCGTAAATCCATTCAGTTGCTGCAAAGAAACACTGCTGATATTCATGACTGGATTTGTGTTTTCACTCCTGTTTTAATGGTTCTTTAGTTTTATATGGTTCAGACTGCTGATTCCGTTTATCTTCATGCAGTTGTTATTGTGTCATACGCATGCAAGATAATAGCTCATGGTTTATAGATTGCATTTCAGAAAATGTAATCCCTCTTTTGCTCTGCACGTGGACTAGTTTAATGGCCGGCTGAGGCATACCTGCTCAGACGTGACTACAAATAAACTATAAACCAGGAAGCTTCAGCTACAAAAAAATCTTCCCTGCTCACGGGTCTGCATATTCATATTCATCATAAAGATGCAGTTAAATAGTTTTTATAAGGTTCTTAATAAGAGCAATCAATAAATCATTGCTACAGTCTACATACTAAATACTATGCTAAACCCTGTCCCTTATAAACACATGTTTATTCCCCTTTTTTTTAGAATAGTTAAGCCTGCAAGAATATTTATTAAGTAGGGGTGTTTTTTAACACATTTCACCGTGTATCTTCAGTATCATATGTATTTTCAGCTGTATCTTAATTTAATCGTTATAAGCTTTGATCTTCAAGTCCCTGTAAGCTTGTTTTTCTGTAGTTTGACCACAAGTGTGCAGTATAGAGTGAAATACAACATGATCTGAACAGAGACAGTTTGTTCATCATCTATCATTTGATCTGGAATAAAATGTACAAGATACATGATCTTGTTAAAGGCACTCAGATTATTATCAGACCATTTAAAAGCAGGAATTCTTCAGTTCTTTAGATAGATGATATTTCGGAGATTGTGCTGCACACTTTACACAGAATATGCAGTACGGAGCTGCTGCTGCTGGGTGCGTTCAGCATTACAAGTCTAGAAGGACTTTGTTTAATGCTTTCAGTTTACTCAGACAGATCATCACTAAAATGATTTAAAAGAAGAAAATGTGGACAAAATAAAGATCATTAATCCCCCAAATGAGACAAAAACAACCTGAAGTCTTTAACAAACAAGTTTTTACCTCTGTATTTGTTTATAGTTTCATTAGAGAGACAAGTCGGAGCCCAACATAGGTTTGAAACAAAAACTGTGACATTAATAAAATCATTTAATCTACGCAGCTGAATTCCTGCTAAACATTTCAGAATAGGCCTCATCCTCTGATGAACTGCTAACATTGAGTCTGATGGCTGTCGATCATGTTACAGACAGAAGCCGTCGTCGTAATAGCATATTTAGGATGTTCATCATAAGAGGTTTTATTGCTGTTGCTATAACTACAGTTATAAATTTTTTCCAAGTACTTATATCTTGTATGAATAAGGTTCATTGCCTGGGTCTACCTGCTATGACCTTTAGCATAATAATCAAAAATCTAGCTATTCCAGTTAGGATGAACTTCTTTATAATGTTAGCAGAGCTTACTGCCTTCATAAAAAGCAGGTAGACATGTATTTATTTAAGGATTTTTCTGGACAGCTCATATATATGTTCAGCATGTCACTGGTTAATATTATGCTCATCGGGTATGCAAGTAATTCCTGTGAGCACAGCAGCCTCATCCACTGTCTGCTGAAAGGAGGGTTCCCCTAAATGGATATAGCTTTTTCAGCCAGGATGAACTGAAAGCTCAGTATAAGATAAATAAATTGAACTCTGAGTCTTGTAAAAGTATGTCAGGAGAGTCATTAATAAAACATATGGATGTGAAAATTAGAATAATACATCTACTTTAACAATAATAAATTCTAACCTTGGCAGAACTAATTGGCAAATATTGAGTTCCTGTCTTAGATGATCACATTCACGTACACCGATTCTTTTCTTTCTTCCAACAAAGGTGGTGATCAACTATTCCATAGTGAAGGGCCTGAAGTACAATCAGGCCACCCCGACCTTCCATCAGTGGCGTGATGCCCGGCAGGTCTACGGGCTGAACTTTGCCAGTAAGGAGGAGGCCACCACCTTCTCCAACGCCATGCTGTTCGCCCTCAACGTCCTCAGCTCACCTGACAGCGGAGGTGAGCATTTGTCAGTAATGGAATAAGCACATGTTCTTGATCACTGTTGCTCCTTTTTCTAGCTATTTAAGCATTCACTCAGTTACCTTTTTATCATTCAGATTTCTCATTAGAAACAGGCATTCTGCTTTTGCGTTTCACTTCCTGGCAGGCTAAGGACATTTTCCGAATGCTTGATTCAAATTAAATCGTTCCTCTCTCCGCAGTGAAACGGGAGATGAAAGCTTCTGAGCTGTTAGCTGTTGGTGTTGGAGAACTTTAATGTTTTAAGTGGAACTTCAGGAGGATTTTGGGTCGTACTTCAGGCAGCTGTCTTCAGTTGTTCATCTGTGATCAATTTACATCTATTTTTATCTGAAAAGAATGTCAGGTTACTGCAATGAAATGATCCAGGTTGTTTTCAGCTTGTTTTCATTACCTGGGTGTTCTTCAGTATGGGTACTTGCTCATTCGGGGAAAGATTTGCACAGACAGCATGAGCTGGTTTAAGATACAATGCATGAATATAGCAAGAAAGTATGTATGGCTGATAATAAAGCCGTTACACCCTCAGAGGTCTAACTGCTATGCTAAGCTCTACTACACCCTGCTGGTTAAATGTATGTACTGCAGGTACAGGCTCAACGGTAAGCCAAACAGCAGGCATGAATTGAGTCCCTGGATTAATATTTTTTATTATATGTATTTGTGCACAGAACCATTCTAGAGATTTAAGGATTCAGATCCCGTTTCTGTTCTGACTCCAAAAAAATTTATTGCTTTGAGTGGTGCCAACCGTAACTTCAGGTTTCATGCAGATCCACCCTTGACCTTTCAAGAGACAAACGAAAATACATAGAAAAGAAAACAAAAAAAATTGATCGCATGATCTCCTCAGCAGAGGTAAAAATAACAACATGAAAGGGCTGTTGGTGGCTGCCTGAAATTTGAGATTTTTCAATGTTTTTTTTTAGAAAATGACAAAAAAGAGATCAGGATATTTTAGTTCTTTGTACAGCTAACTGAATAAATTCAGTTCAGGCCTAAATTCAGTTTAGGCCTGAACTGAATTTGACACTAACCTCACACTTATCTCTGGTTTACTAAATAGCTCCTGAGTATCTCTGGTTACAAGCTACTTATAAGCTCTGTGTGTGTGTATGTGTGTGTGAGTGTCTGTGCATAGATACTGTGGAGATACTGAGAGAGAATATCTGTGAGTGTTTAACTGCGGTGTCATCCCATCCCACCCTTGTGACCCACCCCCCATTGGTGGCTAAAATATCTCATAGGGAGCCTGAATGTCGTACCCCGTCATGCTCATGTGGCAGCTCTCCTTTTTTTGGGTGCATTTCGATGTGGGATCATGGGCCTCAACATGCAAGGCATTTCTGCTCCTGGGACACATATCTGTTCCTACTCGACAACGCTGTTTGTGCTAAGCTTCCACACTGACACTCTAGTGTCACGCAGTACTGATCGCTGGTAGGCTGTGGAAAGTTTCCCACCATGATCACTCCAGAGGTTTCACCTGGAGTCCTCAGGCAGGTTTCTTCAGCCATCATCATCCTCAGTAAGTGCCATACATGCATGACTGATTAAATCATCCAGCAGTTATGGATATCTTTGATCGTCTGAGACTGTTGGAAACATGGAGGGAAGTTAAATATTCACCATTTCTTTTGATAGGAATCGTTTGGTTATGAAGGTAATTGTGCATTGTGTTCCCTTCAGTGGTGAAATGTGTGCACTTTGGTCTAATATTGAGCAACTTCAGCTTTGTTTCAGTGTTTTTACATCCTTGCACTTCCTCTACATTACATTCCATGTTAAACATCCAACACATTCAGTTCAGTTCATTTTCAGATCTTTCTTTGTCTGCCATTTGTTAGATTCTCCACTCTGCTCTTCTCTAAATACCTCCTGAGACTCACAGGTGTGTCCAGTATTTTACATGAAAGGAAATTTCAAGATACAGATTTCCAGCTAATCATTGTCAGAACCCTAGATTTGTCTTTCTTTCCCTTTGAAGGTCTGCTGTGAACCTGCACTAAGTTACCACACTCAAGAAAAAGTTGTTACACATTGACCAGGTACACCAATAAAATGCTACATTTACTTGAGTAGTGTTTTTATTGCAGGGCTTTTAGTTGATCTATCAGCACTTTGTCTTTTAAGCAAACAAAAAGAATTATGGGTACACTCAGTTAAACTGCAGGGATTTCAATCTGCTCAGTTAGGAAGGAAAAAAAACATTGTGAATCCTTTTGGCCTGCTCTGGTGCAAATGAAAGGAACAACGAAATAGAGTGGTTTAGCCACAGACCAATGCTCTCTCTTTATCCTGCCTCACTGATTTTTCTCTAGTCTTGCTTTTTGTTTGTGACCTTGTCACTGCTGGTAGCATCAGACCTGCAACCCATTTAGGTGGCAGGGGCTTCCTACCAGCCCTCTGCCCCCAGGATGGCTGCTAGGAAGGCTTGCTGTGTCTTCCAGCACAGTCTCGAGATTGTGAAGTAGATCCCATTATATGAGGAGAGCTGGGCAGGGCTGTAGAGTGGACAGCACCGGGTTATGAGCACATTTCCCACTAAAGATGTGGGGGCCTTGTGTTACCCTCATGGAGTCCGATTAGAGCAGTTTGGTGAGAAATCTGCACATAGCCCGATGGAGGTCATTTATTAGGGTTCTGGCAGTGATCCTCCTCTCACAAAGAAGCAGATACAGGTCCTGCTGCTGCGTTGATACCCTTCTCTGGCCTTGTCCAGCTCACCTTGTGTAACAGACACACTTGAGACTAACCTAGGAGACACAGCAGACCTTCCTGTGACAGCATCCTGAAGCAGGTGGATTATCGGTGCCACATGAATGGGCTGCAGGTACTGTCACGAGGAGTAAAGAGAGAGCAATGGTCTGTGGCTACCACCTGTAAAACATTTCCCTTTTTCGGGGTCTTCTTGTTGCTTTCTCTTCAGTGCACCTGCTGTCAATTTCATTTGCACCAAAAGCAGGTGAATGAATTCACAATGGTTAGTGTTTGCTAACCAAGCATACTGCTTTGACTGACCTTCTGTCATATTGTGATAATCAAGTGTTCTCTTTTTTACTGAGCAATGCATTTAAGGAGCTATTTTACATCACTGGTTGTAGTGATGGTTGTAGCTTACCGGCCAGACGGCTGACGATCTGTCCAGACACTCACAGTCTGTGATTACAAGCAGTAAAAGTATCATACATTTGCACTGTCAGCCATAATGAGGCTATGAAGTCTACCTGAGTTGTCGCACACATCGGGAAAGGAGAAGCAGAATCTCATTACACTCTGTGATGAATTCATGGTAGTTTCTACTTGAGTAAATGAGGCAGGTTATCTAAACTGACAGCTTAGTGGAAAGTACAAATCAGAGTCATATTTACATAATACTTAAAGTAATTTATTTGTGGTGATAGAAAGCATTGTGTATCCATTTGTCTGTTTTTGTCACCTCGTGCCTACGTCTATGGTAGCTGTTGTTTGTAATGTGTTATCTGTGTGTGTGTGTGTGTGTGTGTGTGTGTGTGTGTGTGTGTGTGTGTGTGTGTGTGTGTGTGTGTGTTAATGGAAGGGAGGGGGAGGAAGAGCTGCTTCTTTGTTTTTATCATCACATCTAATGTACACACAGTCAGTGGGCTCCTTAGCTCCAGTAAAATGTCTACAAGCATGATCAGGTCCCATCCTCCCCCGGGGCTCCATGTTCTTCCCTTGCCCTCACCATGACAACAGGAAGAAGCATATACGATGCTTCGTGTCAACAGCAGAAATACAAACAAACCCACATTTATACATATTCATGGACACACAAACAGCACAGCGCAGGCTGACGAGTGTCTCGTTAACATCTGCGACGTTACTATTTGTTGAAGGGTTGTGAAGTCTTGATATTGTGTTAACTGGCTCGTGTTTCACGATTGAGTCCCTGAAGTATCACTTTAAAAGTAATACATGCTGTAGATGTTAGCATGTGCATGAAGGAAAGTTAATAATTACCACGAGATAACGAGCTGAATTTATGGGAGCGTCAAAGACACGTTCAAGTCTTCTGTCGCTTCTGTCTTCTGTGCGTATGGTTAAAGCTAAAGAGCCATTAAAAGAATCGAAAACCAAACCGTTTTCAATTTGTCAGCATGAATTGTAGCTTGTGGTAACTGACAAGTGAGCCCTGGATTTAAATTTCTTTCTCGCCATTGCGCCCGAGTATTCTCACTGTACCGGTTCGACAGGTACACCTGTTCAGCTGCTCGTTAAAGCAGAAATTTAGTCAGCATTATGTCATGCAGGTGAAGGATGTTGAAAAGAGAAACTGTTGAGCAGTGTTGTTGCCAGAGGTCAGAGGAAAATGGCTAGACTGCTTTGACCTATTAAGAAGGTGACAGTAACTCAAATAACCATTTGTTACAACCAAAGTATGCAGAAGATTCTGAAAGCACAACACCTTGAAGCAGACAGGCTACAGCAGCCCACTCCCATCAGCTAAGAGCAGAAAAGTGAGGCTACAATTTGTACGTGTTTTCCACTGCACAACAGAAGGAAAACTGTTGTCTGGTCTGATGAGTCTTGATATCTGTTGGAGGATTCGGATGGTGTGGTCAGAATTTGAGTAAACAACATGAAAACGTGGCTTCATCCTGCCTCGTAATAATGGTTCAGGCTGCTGCTGCTGATGTAACGGCGTGGGGGAAATGATCCAGACTGAGCGTCTCAAGCTGCGACTGTGCCCAGTGTTGACTGCCCCCATCACCCCGCCTGCTGCCCCACATCCTCCAGACGCAGCGAACGGAAATATCACCCGTCGGTGATCTTGATGTCACGGTGGGCGTTGAAGTTTAATGACTGGTATTCTGGTGATATGTGATAAGCGTTCCCCCCGTTAATAGCTGCTCCAGAATGAGGTGCTGACTCCTTCGCTCTGTCTGTAGTTGGTCAACAAGCAAAAGTGCTAAACTGAGATGATCATGTGGCTGATGTTGATTATCCAAAACCAGCTACTAACAAGAGAGATTAGATGTATTTTACTAAATGAATTTTGCTGTTTTGCACTATATGCAGTATTTTTTAGATTTTTCTGTCGGGTTTCTGTTTGTTCCACTTGTTTCAGTTCTTTTCTCTCGTGTTTCACAGTTGAAATTTCTGTGGCTGGCAACTTGTTCAGCAATTATAAACAGCTTGCAGGCCTCCAGGGCAGTGCCTCACATGATGCTGTTGCTATCTGTTTATTCAGCTTCTCTCCCTGAGCACACTACTTAACTGTTTTCTGTCATTTGAGTCCTTTTTTATGTGGTTTGTCTCAATATGAAAAAAACTCCCTGTTGAACTGAGAAATGTTGAACATTTTTGAAGCTGTCTTTGCTTTTTTTTCTGTCGGTGCGGTCACAAACGAGTGTTTGGTATGTGGTGCTATAAGGGGTGATATTCAGCAAAAAAGGGGAAAGTGTTGGAGATGAATAAAACAGTAATAAGGGCTTACGTGTACACGCATAGAAGCTGATTATTTCTGTGGTTTAATTGCTTTTTTTTCCTCTTATTTTGTGTCTTTCAGGCCCGGTCGTGCAGCGCCAAAATGGGCCCTCCTCGGACGAAAACGAAGCACAGAGGAGGTAAACTTTTACAATGAGAGCACGAGCAGAAATAGTGTAAAACATGTAAAGCTAGTGGAAGACTTTACAAAACAGTAAGCTAGTCTGTAGATCCAAACTCGCTAGTTAATGTTAAATGTGTAAGTATTAAATGGGACCTATTATGCTTTTTCTTATTTTCTGTCATATTTTTATACCGTTACAGTGGTGCATGCTCATTTTTGAGCCAATGATTCAAATAGTCCAGTCAGCATGCACAGGTAATCCCTTTGGGCCTGCGAGGCTTTAGAGCCCTGTAGACACTCTTTGATCTGAATGATGTCACTAACAGCAAACATGTCAGGCATTGGCTGTAAATACAGAAGCGATCCATCGTATTTTACAATCTCCTGTTTGCGAGGGTTAACCAATCAGGAGAAAGTTGGTTTCAAGGATGAGGGATAAGATAAGATAAGATAAGATAAGATAACCTTTATTAGTCCCACACGTGGGAAATTTGTTTTGTCACAGCAGGAAGTGGACAGTGCAAAAGTTATGACGCAAAAATTAGAATACAATAAGAATAAATACAGTACACAGCTGTACAGAATAGAATAAAATAATATACTATATACAGTAGAATAAAATAGAATAAAAATATACAATAAGATAAAAATAGAATACGAATGCTATATACAACTGAGTAAAAATACAACGATGCCAGAAAAGATTATTGCACTTAGTGTTATTGCACATGTGTGGATGTGTGTGTTTGTTCAGTTAAAGTCTTTGTTGTGGAGTCTGACAGCAGTGGGGAGGAAAGACCTGCGAAATCTCTCCGTCCCACACCGTGGGTGCCGCAGTCTCCCACTGAAGGAGCTGCTCAGTGCTGTCACAGTCTGCTGCATGGGGTGGGAGACGTTGTCCAACAGGGATGACAGCTTAGCCGCCATTCTCCTGTCACTCACCACCTCCACTGGGTCCAGAGGGCATCCTAGAACAGAGCTGGCCCTTCGGATCACCCTGTTCAGTCTCTTCCTGTCCCCAGCAGAGATGCTGCCGCCCCAGCAGACCACACCATAAAAGATAGCAGAAGCCACCACAGAGTCATAGAAGGTCTTCAGGAGTGGGCCCTCCACCCCAAACGACCTGAGTCTCCGCAGCAGGTACAGCCTGCTCTGCCCTTTCCTGTAGAGGGCGTCTGAGTTATGAGTCCAGTCCAGTCTGTTGTTCAGATGAACACCAAGGTACCTGTAGCTGTCCACAGCCTCAATGTCCATACCCTGGATGTTCAGTGGTTGCAGTGGAGAATGCTTGTGCCTGCGGAAGTCTACCACCAGCTCCTTGGTTTTACTGGCGTTGATCTGGAGGTAGTTCAGCTGGCACCGGTCCACAAAGTCTTGAGTCAGTCCTCTGTACTCCTTGTCGTCCCCATCAGTGATGAGGCCGACTATTGCAGAGTCATCAGAGAACTTCTGCAGGAAGCACTGGGTGGAATTGTGGGAGAAGTCTGCAGTGTAGATGGTGAAGAGGAACGGAGCCAGAACCGTTCCCTGTGGGGCCCCCGTACTGCAGACGACCCTGTCCGACACACAGCCCTGAGTCCTCACATACTGTGGTCGGTCGGTGAGGTAGTCCAAAATCCAGGTAGTGAGGTGATGGTCCACTCCAGAGTTCTCCAGCTTGTCCTTCAGAACCGAGGGAAGAATAGTGTTGAAGGCACTGGAGAAATCAAAGAACATGATTCTCACAGTGCTTCCAGCGGTCTCCAGGTGAGCGAGGGAACGATGTAGGAGGTGAATGACGGCATCATCCGCGCCAATGCCAGGCTGGTAGGCAAACTGAAGTGGGTCCAGTGATGAGCTTGTTAGGCGCCGAAGCTGAGCCAGGACCAACCGCTCCAGGGTCTTCATCAGGTGGGATGTCAGAGCCACCGGCCTGTAGCTGTTGAGGTCCTTGGGGCGTGAAGTCTTTGGCACTGGTACAACACAGGAGGTTTTCCAGAGCTGTGGGACTCTTCCCAACCTCAGGCTCAGGTTGAAGAGGTGCTCCATCACCCCACACAGTTGGTCCGTGCAGGAGCTAAAGCAAGGTTAGGGTGCCTTCTGGGCACCTGCTGGGCGAGGTGTTCTGGCCATGTCCTAACAAGAAGAAGGACCCGGGGTAGACTCAGGACTCAGGTGATTATGTTTCTTGGCTGGCCTGGGAACCCCTCTGTGTTGCCACGGATACGCTGGTAGCACTGGCTGGGCTAGACGGAGGTCTGGGCTCTTCTATTTAGGCTGCTGCCCCGCATCCTGGCCACAGATAAGATGTAGAAAATGGATAGGGGTTGACAAACGCCTAGTCTAGGACGAACAATGGAACATTTTGAATCATGACGAGTTTCTATAGCAGAGTGTAAGGATATAAATGGAGGTAGCTTCCAGTTCAAGAAAATAAAATCAATGTGGAAGTGTCTTAAACCTGCATTCTAACTGAAGGCCACCAGATGGCGATAGCTGTGGTTGCAAGAAGATTTGCGCTCCACTATAAGTCTATGGGAGAATAGTTTTCTGACTTGACCTCAGTAAACACTTTCCTGTTGAGTTTATGGGCTTAGTCAGTCATTGTGGGTCATATTGAATAAAAACTGAAATTTGTTTTCTAAATCTTTGTCATGATAGGTTTCAAAACGGAGGATTATCTTATTAACAACTGGTTAGCTAATGAGCCAACTGTTTACAATGAGACCTTTAGAAATGATTGGATGATGTCACGGTAGATGCGTCTGCTTGTTATACCATCTGTGATTTTAAATTAGCATAACAGGTCCCCTTTAAAACGATTAGTAGTGTTTTTAACAGAGACACAGTCAAAGCTACACATTAGGCTGATTTATCGCCACAAACTGCAGCTTTAAAGAGTCGTGAAAACCTTGCACTTGATAGGATGATGGAGCAACATCAGATGCACAAGGAGAGGGAGCGACGGACGTCAGGATCAGGTGAGGTTTAGACAAACACACCCACACCCTCATATATAAACATGCACTCTTTCTGACACTCGCGCTCACACTCACACACTAACAGGAAGCTCTAGAGACCAAAATGAATGGAAGGGTTTGTATTCACCTAGCTACACAAACATTTTACTGACTCTGGCTGTCAGTAAACAAACTGTTTGCCCCGCTTTTTGCGTTTTTGTTTTTTTGTTTTTTTCCATTACATGATGGACGTTATCGCCATTTAGTCAGGCAAAGCACACTTTACTTTCCCAGAGCAAACAAGTGATTTCATCATTAATACATAGCAGAGATTCCATGCTAGCAGGTCCTAGAGGTAAATAGGCTTCCCCAGTGTGGTTTGTGTTAGTGTTTCCCCCCTTAGTTTCAACCACGACTCCCCAGTCTGTATGCCCTTATGCTTTTTTGAACCCATGCACACATATAAATGTTCAAGTCTGCCTGTTAAATATCCATACAGACTTAAACATCCTCCTTTTGTCCCTGCCGCCACCGGCAATATCAGTGCTCCCCTGCCCCTGCAACATGCTCTACTGCCATCTCTTTCTTCCAGCTACTGTTGGGGGGGGGAAATGCCATATGCTTTCCGATCATGGCTCAGTCATGTTGCATTCTGCTGCTTGTTCTTTTTACAATATTTTGATTCTTTCTTATTTGCTATTGGCTTCTGTTTTTTGGACTGCTCCTGATTTTCTCATCATTACTTGCTTGGTTGCTCAGTTGGTTGCTTTTCATTCTTCTCACGTTTATCTCTTTTCTGTTTTCCTTTGTTTGTTGCCCTCCTTCGTCTGCATCTCCTCCTCTTCCTCCTCCTCTCTCTCTCTCCTCTCTCTGTCTTTCTCTCTCTGCCCGTCACAGTCGTTTCCACTCTCCAATATAAAGTGTCCACCCCTCCCATCCACCCAGACACTCCTCCCGAGTACAGACATTACAGAGCTAGCACACTGCCACCCTCCTACGTCCGCGTGGCATCCTCCTCTCCTCCCACCTCCGCCTCCATGTCTCCCTCTCAGGAGAAGGAGGCGGGAGCCGCTAGGGACAAGGCCCAGCTCTCCTCCCAGCTCTCCACCTCGCTCGCATCAGCCTTTTCCCCAGTCCAGGCAGGAGTGACCACCCAGGGCCGACAGGTCCGTCAGATCCCCCTATCTCCACCCACCGCAGCCCGCCACCTTCACCTTCAACAGCAACAACAGCAACAAGACACCATGCTGCCCCCTAAACACGGCACCTGGTCTGCTTCACACTTGCAGCAAATGTACGCCCAGTTTCCCCAGTCCTCGTCCCCCCCAGTAATGATGGCCATGCCGGTGAAGCAGGGTTTGCCCCCGCAGCCGGTCCTCCCGGTGGCTCACCCCCTCCCACCTGTAAGCACTAGGATGAAGCCCCCACCTTTCGATCCCAATACCGTTACAACCCCTCACCAATACCCTCAGCACCACCCACACCCTCACTCCAACGGCCAGCCAGACGATTCCTACTCCCCTCATTCTCAGCACCTGCCACTCACACCACAGTACTGCGAGGCCATCCCACTGCCCCCTCTCACAAGTCAGACACCCCCAGGCCCTCCCCCCAGCCACCAGCCCCAGTACCCATCCACTTTCCACCCACAGCAGCAGCAACAACAACAGCATCAGCAGCAGCAGGTGTACCACCAGCAGGCCCAGCCCCCTACCACCACCACCACCTCTTCCTCCTCCTCCTCGCCCCCCTCTTACACTGCCATGTCTGACGGGGGCTCGCCCAAGAAGACCCCCTCCCCTGTCCCCCAGCCAACCCCCATGACCAGCAGCAGTAAGTATGAGGAGGAGAGCGGAGGAGGTAGTCCCTCAGCAGAGGGACATGTTTACATAGTGTGTGTAAATAGTGTATGTGTATGTGTGTGTGTAGAATAGGTTGTTAAATGCACCACACCTGCACTGTTAGACAAGAACATGAAAAATATATGTGTGGTATCAGCAGTTAAAGCCCAAACACACCCAGAGGTCCACCCACAGTTTTCTCACAGGGTGTCATCAGACTACTTCTCAGGATTGCTAGGGTGTGAACGTAGTCTGCTTAATCTGTGTAAAGCTGTCCCACTTACAGGGCGAGACGTGCAGTGCTGTCCAGTCGTTTTAGGCACTAAAAGTAAAGAGAAGATATTTTAATATGACACGGATTCATCCATTTAGAAAACAAAACAAAACGTCACCTTCCGCCTTTAAAACAACCAAGTTCTCCTTTCGCACTCTCACACATTTTCACTGTGCTTGGCAGGAATGTTTTCAAATCTTGCATAACTCTCCGCACTCCTTCTGCCATTATAAGCTCTCTCGGTTGCTTCAGCCTCTTTATTCCCGACTCACAGCGATCCGCTCCACAGTATGTTTAGGATTGATGTCATTCTAACCGAACAAATTCCCTGTTGGTATCTAATAACACATGACAATGAGTCATGTGTTATTAGTGCTATTGGTTTTATGACAGTGTAATTCCCAGGAGAACTTCAACCAACTTCCGTCTCACCAGGTATATAATCAAGCAGAAATGTAATATACTTGTGTAGGTGTGCAGAGCCTTTAAGACAAACATTTACGCGCCTCTTTTTATAAATATACATATTTCCGTCAATGTAGCTCAATGCAGCAGAACAATAGGCCTTTGCTGCTGACAATTTCTTCAAGATTCCCAGCAAATCATGCTTCACACAGTTACAGCGCACAACCCTAAAATTGAAGAAACACAGGAATTCAGGATTGTATTGACAAGTCAGTGGACCTGAAGTCGTTCCTGCTGTGCAGGTTTTTCACTTTGCCTGACTTGACTATCTGCCGTTATCAAACAAAATACATTTGAAGCTACTGTCAGATCTTTGGTTTTATTCCTGGTCCTGGAATTATTCAAAGCCTGTAGGAAAATTTAAAGCATACCTCTATCATCAGCTGGCTTTCACATAACCTTCCCACAAAATATATATATATATATATATATATATATATATATATATATATATATGTATATATATATATAGATATATAGATATATAGATATATATATATATAGATATATATATATATATATATATAGATATATAGATATATATATGTCAGGCCCCCAACCTTTAATCAGGATTTAATCTTACTCCTCCCAAGTGTTCTCATCTCTGCACGTAACCCATCTCTGCTTTCTATTGCACCTCCTTCAGCCGCAGCTCCAGCACCTATGGCTGGTCCTCCAGCCCCACCACCACCACCTGGTCCACCACCCCCAATGGCCGTGCCGCCACCCATGCCCCCTCCATTACCCGCTGGTGGAGGGCCTCCTGGTGGCCCACCTGGGGTCCAACACCAACCCTCAGGACTGGCTGCGGCACTGGCTGGAGCCAAGCTACGTAAAGTGAATAGGGTGAGCCTCCCTGCTTTAGTCTGAGGAGGTTCAGACTAAAGCAAGGGAATGTTATTAGCATATTTTAGGCAGAAAGGTTCCACCTACCCCCACGGGAGAAAAAAAGGAAACCTTTTTGTAATGTGTCTGTGTTTAGGATGAGAGCAGCCCTCCTGGTTCTAGTGGCAAAAGTGACTCCAACCGGTCTAGCGGTGGCAGTGGCGGCGGAGGGGAGGGACTGATGCAGGAGATGAATGCCTTACTAGCACGCAGGTCAAACAACTTTCTAAACACACACAAACTTTTTACCCCTTCACCTGTCAGATCATGCAGTGACACAGAAACCTGTTCCGTTAGCCTTTTTGTTTTCCTTACAGTAAATATCTATCGAAAAAAATGTTTCTGGGTTCGTATCATATCCGTGTCACAATCTATTCATACTAGTTTCTGAATTCTCGCTGAAAGCTCACTCTTTTTACACAGTTTCCTCATTCCCTTTTCTCTTTTAGACGAAAAGCTTCTGAGAAACCTGATGAAGTAAGTTTTGTGCTTAAAGATATAGCTCAACATTTTT
This sequence comes from Aulonocara stuartgranti, assembly GCF_965226115.1. Classification (NCBI taxonomy): domain Eukaryota; kingdom Metazoa; phylum Chordata; class Actinopteri; order Cichliformes; family Cichlidae; genus Aulonocara; species Aulonocara stuartgranti. Next base: position 3,571,811 of record NC_138955.1, on the reverse strand, counting down.
GGGAATTTCCCTTATTTTCTTTATCATCGAGAGCTGGTAGAAAAGATACCAGTTTCAATTCATTCTTTTAAATGTGAGACTCAAGCCTAGAGAGATATCCAACCTTTGAAAAACAGATGATAACAGCTAAACTAACAAGTTATTGACAGATCTTATGTTTAGCATAGAGATTACAGACCTGATATAAAACATGGACCTCGCCACAGTTACCTGGACTTATATTTTTAGCACTGTAATTGTTGTTGCTTATTTTTTTTGGAGCCAGAAGTTATCATTTTTGGATCAACGATTGGAGTCAAACTGAGAAATTGCATGCATAAAGTTTATCTGTGCATCACATGGCCATGGATGGCTTCTCAGTGCTTGGAGCTAAGTAGCATATAAATAGAATAGCAAAGATTCACTCACCAAAACTTCAACACTGTCTTATCTGATGATTAGATCATTTACACTAAAAAGCCCCAACACTTGTCACTTGTCAGTCAGCACATTCATGCCCTTAGTAACGCATGACTTAAAGGCGCAATCCAGTTCAGCTGATGAGTTATGAAAGAAACTCATCCCCCACACACTAAAGGGATAAATAAGCTGTGGAGAACAGGGTGTAAACACGACTTCTAAAGGTCTAAATCTGAGCATTTTAACATGGGACTGACTCAGTGTTAGCACTGGTCTCAAGCGACCAGTCCAGGAATTGTAGTTTTTGTGTCATGAACTAGCTGTGTGGAGGCAGATGAGGACCCAAACCCAAAACTCACGGAGACAGGAACTGAACTCAAAATCACTGCTTTATTGCAGGCCTTACAACGAAACAGAACTAAACTGGGAATACTAACAGAAGACCGAGGGAACACAGAAAGACACACAGGTTCAGGGAGGAGACATTGACAACGCGACCCTGAACTGAGGGAGACATGCACATAAACACACAGAGGGTTAACGAGGGAAGTGGGAGCACACGGGGAACACCGCTGACACAGATAATCGTAACGAGACAGGGCAGGAGTAACACAACATGACACATACTGATGAGAGACTGTCAAAGTAAAACAGGGTTCAGACAGGAGGAGAGAGAGCACAGACATAACGGGCTGGGGAAAACATTGAATGAAACACAAGGAGGGGAAACGAGGGCTCACAGATACACAGAGGGGCACACAAGGGGTAATCAAATAAGGAACATCTTTAACAGAACCTAGGAACCACGGCATAAGGAACAAAATACAAAAATACAAGAAAACTAAGAATGCTGGGCCAACATGGCCCAGGACCATGACATTTTGGCATTTTGCTATTTTTCCATTTGTTGCTGGCATGATTGGTATCAGTGTTTAAATAAAGCTCTAGAAGCGTGACTAGGATATTTTCCAAAATGTGCATTGTTTTAAGGATGTTTTTTAAATATTTCAGAGATGTATGAAATTACTTACGGTTATTAACAATACTCAATGTCTGATAATCAATATCTGTCTCTCCTTGAAGGATGACTCAGGTGGTCGGGGATCAGGTCAGCAGAACTCAACAGGTATTAACACTGATGCTTTATCGGCTTTATCTGCACATATTTCAGTATATTTTAGTCCGTGGCGTAGCCCCGTTATCTGATTGTAAGTATTTTACTCTGCAAGATGCTGTGAAGAGGCCATGGGAGCGATCCAACTCTGCAGAAAAGTCCTCACTGGTGTCCAGGTCTGTAGATAAGAGGAGGAGCAGGAGGAGCAATGTTCTGAATATGAAATGGATATCAAACCTCTAGCATTACCCACAGGGATTTAGGCATAAATTTGTTTCACTGGAGCAACAGTGAAGTGTTGAAAATTCACTTTTATCAATGCAAATGATAAAAATATGTAGCCTGTTCTACTTCACTGTCCACTGTGTTTTTAGTCACTTCACCCATTTGCCTTTCAGAGTAAGGCCCATCGGCAGCACTAGTGAAGCAGACACAGAGTTTGACAGGATGAAACAGGTTGGTTTAACTTCCCATGTAGCATAAAGCGCATTATGGGTTCACCCTGCGAAACTGAAATGAGACTCACGAGCTTGTTTACTGCCCCGCAGGAGATTTTGGACGAAGTCGTGCGCGAGTTGCATAAAGTGAAAGACGAGATCATTAACGGTAAGCAGCAGCCGTCCTTGTAAAGTTAAACAGCAGTGTAGCCTTTTTTTTTCTTAAATTGTTTTTTTTATTTTCTCTCAGCCATCAGACAAGAAATTGGCAGAATCAGTACATCCTAATCTCATCCGAGCGTACAGATGGAAGAGGAGGAGCAGGAGGAGGAGAGCGACGGAGGAGCTGGAGGAGGACGGACACGCAGATGCACAGACGCGAGGACCAGGGAATGTTCTCTCAATGTTTCTGTGACCTCATAGACGCCATCGTTCGAGTTGCAGAGACGTTGTGGCAACATTTAAGTCTGCTGGACAGCAACAATAAAAAGAAGAAACAGAGACAAGAGAGCGCGGATTAACGAGAGGGACGAGCAGAAGAAATGTGGGGATGGATTAAAGGAAGACTGACGTACAGGTTGAACTCAAACAGAGGTTGACAGATGGACTAAAAGAAGAAGTGAGGAAAAGAAGGACGTTCGTGCTGAGTTTTGGTGTTGTGGTCCTCTCTGTGCACCTAGACTCAGTCAGCCCAGTGTTGCAACTCTTTGTTTGCCGTTCAGTCCAAGTCTTAAGAAGAAAATATTTTTGTTTTCTAAGTTTTTACTGTTTTATTATTTAAAAAATGTGGTGATAATGATGATGATGCTGTTGATGACAATGAGTATTTTATTGATATTCTAGAGGGAGAAAGGAATCTTGCACACCCTACGTCAGCCTTTTATATTTTCTATTGTTTTTGTTTAGTTTATCCCTAACTCGTTGACGATAACAAGCACAATATGGGCACAGTGGCTCCGCATACCCACCTGCCCTCAACTGGCATATTTAAAAAAAAAAGAAAGAAAAAAAAGACTTTTTACGACCTTGCTCATACTGGCGTTGTGTATCTAACCTTTAAGAAAAAAATAGCTTAAACCACTTGAATTACCTTAATTTCCACCATATTTAAAGGCATAACAATTTTTTTTGTTTTTAGCAATGAATCAGACAACACACAAAAAGTCTGCTCTGCAACTCCAGTGTGACCGAGGTTTCTCTGTAACTGTTCGGACGTGCAAGATCACTGAAACTCGGGGATCATTCACAAAAAACAGGCCGATAACTTTAAATGTGCCACCTGGTTTTACCTAGGTATAAAAAAAAAATGTAGTATTATATATATTAGTCACCCTATGCTTTGTGAACCCCACCCCCCACCAAGTATGCATGAATACCCCATCTCTATGAATAAGTTTATTTGGTTTGGGGACAAAAAAAAAAAAAAAAGACACACACATGCAAAAATCTATATAAACGGTGGTACATTTACTATAGTGGTTTGTTTCTATGAACGTTCCCTTTCTACAAGATGTTAACCTTGATGATGGTAGCAATGTGGGGAGAAAAAAAAAGTGAAGAGGATTGGTTGCTCTGGCAATATGCAAACCTAGCTAAGTGCAAGAGATGAAAAGTAGGCCTTTGTGATGGTAGCTAAATGTGTATTTGCAGGAAGGCTTTGGATGAATATCAGTTGTTGCATTCTGTTCACTCTGTCCGCTCTCAACTACGTTCTCATTTAAAAAGCTGGAAGTAAATTCATTCATTCAAAAAAAAAAAAAAAAATTGTCAGCTACACAGTATCCTGCTCACTGTGTGTGTGTGTGTGTGTGTGTGTGTGTGTGTGTGTGTGTCTCACTATCTTCGAGTTTGTCTTAAGCTTGAAGGCATATTTTTCTTCGGATACCACAGTGACAAAAGCATTAACACACTCAGGAATGCAGAGTTTCTCCTTATAAAGACTTTTTATGTAGTGCATTTTTTTAAATAGAACTTTTATAAACAAGATAATGCTTAAGACTGAATATACATTAGGTTGAACAGTCAGTGGGTGGACAAAACAACACAAACCCTGCATAAAAACAGTAGCCATGCTTGTAATTTACCGTTTGTGGTGGCTTGTGATTCTTGTAGATGCTTTCTTTTTCACCCCTGTGCTTCTTGTCATTTCACACGCTGGTATTTTATTCTAAGGATAAGCGGACGCGAATGGATGGATGGATGGTATTTTATTCTTTATACCAGTTAGTGTGTCACTAGAAAATAATTTAAAATGGCAAACACTAAATCCAAAAACAGAAAAGCTGTATGATCAAAGAGTGGTCATAAGAGGCTCCTTAGCAACACCGATGTAAATGAATACTTCATGAACATGTGTTCAACCTGAAGAAACACCAGTATGGTCATTTAACAAGCCTAACACTCTGAGATAAAATCCTTGTACGGCGATGCAGCTGCAACCAAGCAGAACGAGGCATCACAGAAGAAAAGGCTCCTCTTACTGGAAGGTAAGTTTCAATGCTTATTTTCCACTTCAGCATTGTTCTGCATGACGGATGTGCAGCTGCTAATCTAAGCGATTGTGCTTCTGCAGAAACTCTCACGAGGCTTGACGAACGCTTACAATCAGGAAAACTAAACGGCATGGGGTAGTGACATCTCCATAAAACCACATGAGAATGTATGTGACCTTTATCCCGAAGTTATGGCTTTATGTCGCCTTCAGTCACAGATAAGAAAAAATGTACCTTCTTTTTTTCCGCAATTCTTCTTTGTGCTTTCTGGGTACAAGTAGATTTCCACATTGCACAATGACACTGGCTGTCTTTTTATAGCAGGAATAAATAACATCCAGTCATATGAGGTGAAATCTCATTTGTGTAAAATATGCAGCTGAAATGTGCACATTGCCTTATAGTAACACGAGTGCAGCACTGATTAGATAACAATGTCAAACATGTTATTGGGCTTACGTATGGTAACATCCACACTATGCAACAAAACTAGACTTTCTGTTGTGGTTAGCCGACGTCTGACAACTACAATTCACATTCTTGCTTAGCAGATCAATCAATCAATTGGAGATCTATTCCTGTTTGCTCAGCTTGTACTCCCGTTTGATTCTGGAATAGGGCCCGATGCTGTCGTCAAACACAAAGTCCCACAATACACGGCTCCAGGAAGTGTGTTGAGGCAGGGAGTCGTAATACTCGGCTGCGATTTCCTTGACCTGCCAGTTAAAAAAAAAAAAACAGAAGTTAAAAATGAAAGAGAAGAAATATCAGTGAGAAAGAAGGTGGTGTAGAAAGAGTAAATATTGCAAATGGTGAGTGTAAAGCCTGCATCTGAAGTGCAGAGTTAATGTGTTTAGGATTTGAGGGCTTTTATTTATTCGACCTAATTCGACATGACTGTATTTGACTAGAACAAGTGCAAACAGAACAGCATATTGTATGATATTACACAAAACAGTACGTCGGGGTGAATGCAGCTCGACATATCCTGACTGAAATGTTTTACTAGACAATGAAAAGGGGGGCGTGAACGGGGGTTAAAATGTAACTAAACAAAATAGATTTTTAAAGAGTTCTTTAAACTCGTGGTCAACAAACCTAAAGGCAGTTAACTTGTATTAAGTGCCAACACTGTCCTGATAGAGGCGGCAGTTAATCATTTAAAAAACCTGCCCATTAAGCTCATAAATACTTGCAGTTAATGGGAAAAAGAAATTAGATTTTTGGCATTTCCCAGTGTCTGTTGTATTTAGGTTCTAAAAGTCAGGAGAGGCCCATATCATCTGTCCACAGTATTCAGTGATATAACTGTGCTCATTTTTCTACGCTCAGTACATTCAAGTCCAAAGTTATAAGTTATACTGTTATAAATCTATTTCTAACAGTAATATGTTCTCACCTGAGGTAGTTTACTGCCGGGTATGCTGGGAAAGTCGTGGTGCTCCATGTGATACCCAACATTGAAGGTAATCAAGTTCAACGCTCCATAGTAGGAATATGTCTCATGTCCTTTAAGGAACATGTAGTGCTCAGCTATGAAATGTCCAGAGATCGGATGCAGTCCCATACCCAAGATAGATCCTGCAATGAGGTAAACGATGGGCTTCACCCCCCATAAATAGTAGATAATTAGGTCTACTACAAGCTGAACCATTGCATTCTGGATCTCAAGCCGACCGACTGGCTTTGGGTTGACCACTAATGGGCGCAGGGCGTAGAATAATGGCTGGAGGAAGAGCCAGAGGATCTTCCTGGCTGGGGTGCAGAAGAACCATCCCTCAAAGTCTGTAGGTATGTCAACATCAAGCTGGTCCCCTCCAAGATACCGGTGGTGGTCGATGTGGTACTTTTTGAAGGCGGCAGAGTAGGGCAGCCCGATGGGTAGGTTGGCCCACATGGCGAACCAGCGGTTCCACTTCGCCAGCTTGTTACCAAAAGCCACGTTGTGGGAGATGTCGTGGATAGCCAGAGTCAGGGAGTGATTAATACAGCCTCCAAATGCATAGGCCCAGAAGAAGATCCATTTCCAGGAGAGGTCCTGGACCAGGAAGCAGGCCAGGAATTGGGTCAGGACCATGCCCGATACCACCCACTTCAACTGGGGGTCTGGACCCATCAGAGACTTGATCTGTGGATATTTGGCTGAGGAGAGAAGCAAGAAAAAAAGAGGGATGGAAAAGAGCAAAGGCAGGAGTAATGCGATTGTTGAAAAAGAAAGAAAGAATCGCAGGAGTGGCAGAGGACATGTGAGGAAAGGGAATAATAGATTAAAGGAAGCAGTGAAGAAAATGAGGATAAAAGAAATGAATTAATTATTTTTTCTGAAACAGTGACTTGCACAGCATATGTTTCACAGTAATTTTCCTAAGGTTGCTCTCAGCAAACAAGCTGTGAGGTAGCTGCCCTTCTCTTGGGAAAACCATGCTGAGAAAAGTCAGCTTTAATTGGCAGAGGTGTTGTTTTGCTGCAGGAAATGAAACTCAGGGAGAAACAAAAGAGCATTTGAAAAATCATTCTTTTTTTTCTTTTTTTTTTTTTAAAAAAAAAAAAGACTTTTACAATTAAAAAAATTTAAATAATTAGGTCATACAGGTTCTGATTTGTTGCACTGGCCCCACCTTATGGGAACAGCAAAGAAATTTGGGCAGGTAAGTGAAAAAGCTTTGTGCCAAGTGATTCGGCTACTAAGACTTTACAATCACACCATACAGAGCATATCCTATCATGCATTACATCAAAGTTAGCCACACACCATTGCGGGATGTTGCATGCAAATCTGACCTACTTCCTTAGTTTCAGGTTGTGTAATGTCTCTATGCAAAACTTTCTTACCTTGGTGACTAATAGATTAAAGATACTGGGGCTGGGTCCCCGTGACCATTTCATATTTTGATAGTCTCCTCTACGGACCAAATCCCCTTTATTCTATGAATGTTTACCCAACAAGAATTCCCTGTTGCTTCCCTGCAGTCTCCCATTGTGAAACAATCATTCATCAACATACAAGCATTACATCAGCATTAGTATTGCTTTCAAATCTGTGGCTCAATGTGAGCTCACCTCCAGAGCGTCCTTCCCTTTTTCCTAATTAAAGCCGTTTATGGACCATAAACTTTCAGATGCTGTCACAGCCTGCCTCCAGGGTATGAAGTTAAATCAATGACCAGGCATCATAAAACTCCAGTAATAACTTCTTAATGTGCCCATGCAGAACACATGTTGTAAAGCCATTAGAGAATTTTGACTTCATCATGTCAAACAAGAAAGGCCTTTCATTTGCCTTACTGTTAGATCATTTTCCAGCATAGAGTATCAGCCAAAATTAATTCACACATTATTCTGTTCAACATGTGGTGGTTGATCACATGTGTGGTCTCATAAGCATCTGTAATGGCAGGTACTGCTGTCCTTTGAATGTGCAGTATAATGTTAAGTTTATGGCCTGTGAGTCCCGCCTGAACCTTCAGTCTGCAGACGTGGAAAAAACAAGCCATTTAATTTATTAAACTGTTCAAAAGGTGCCCCTTCCATCAAATGGTAAAGTAAAAGGATCTGAAGCACAATTACCTCTAACACATTTCTCCACCACATCCCTGTCCCCTCAGAGCAGAGGACAATAAACAATTTAATAATTTAGGATTTTGTAGTGTCAAGAAACCCACCACCTACTAGGTGTGTCTTTCACACCCAAGTAAGCATGCAAATACTGGGTAAAGCCAAGATTAAATACACTTCAGCAGCAGAGCTTTTAAAATGGATCAAATGACGGATCAGATAACCTATTAGTTTGTGATACATATTTTATAGGCAAGGGAAAAATAAAAAGAAATAAAATGGAAACTCCAAACAGTTTGGATACATTCTGTTGGCTCATTCGTGTCATGATTAAAGGATTTCCCAGGAACCTGTAAAACCTTTCTTATCATTTAAGGAGTAGCATTCAGAGTGTGACAGTCATGATTTGGAAAAGTGAACTGTCACTACATTCCTATTATTTCACAAGTTAGGGGGTTTCGAAAAAAAGAAATGTTGAAGTGAATTAAATGTGTCACTATCACGAGCTTGAAACATGCTAATCCTCTTTCATAACCCGTGTTTCCTTTTAAGAAATAACTGACTTTAGTTTTAAAACCGCAATCAAAAGTAAACATGAAGACTGCAACATCAGATTTGAAATTCCACTCACAGCACGCTGTACTCGTATTTATTTAATTGTTCGTTTGCATTGATTTTAACTGGAGTACACTCCAGGTACACGCTATACCTTCGCCAATAAATACACGGATTTAAAGTAATAAGTAAATCGATCTCGTCGCACCTAAAACAGTACAAGTATGCGTAACTTCAAGTACAAGTAATAAAACTATGTGTTTATCATGAGCGGCATGTTCGTTTCTACGTTTTCACTGCATCCACTGTGAGCTGATAGCTCGTTAAGCAACTGCTTGTAAACAGGTTTAACCGGCTACAGTTTTATAAGTAGAGTATAGACAGGGAAAAAAAAAATTTGACCTCAACTGTTAACACGTTGACTTCTAAAGCGCAGTTTCTGGCGGATTTTAAAAAACAATCTGGACTTTTTTGGGTTGTTTTAAAAAAAAAAATCTTCTGTCATTTCTTACCCAGAATTTCCTTTCTTCTTGAAGTGTGCGGCTGGTCAGTGTAGACCCATTCAAAGTCGCCTCTTCCACCTGTCTTCCCCATGGCTATCTACTCTGCGTGTGAGGCATCCGGCTCCGTGTCATCAAACCTTCGAAGTATCGGGACACACCCACCTTGACAGGTTGCAGACAGAAGGTTTAGGGTGTGGTCTCACGCCCCTCCTCCGAAAGTTGACGCAGGGCAAACCTGCTTGTGCACCTGCTGAAATGTATGCAACCCCGCAGCGAGTGTTTTCTGTCGTGGAGACTAGAAACCTTTTTTAATATGTTGTATTAAGGGGAGGTGGGACTGTAGTGGTACTACAGTAGGCATATACTCTCAAAGAATGAGTGAAGAATTTAACTGGAAAACACACACAGCTTACACACAGTTACATATTGTAACTGTCAAGGTCAGAATTTTTTGCTTTAAGGTTAGATATCAGTGTTTATGTGCTTCTTTTGTTACATTTCCAACTCATTTGTTTCCACTACACAAATTATCTGGCATGGAAAAAATAGCAAGCTTTCCCGCTTTTCAGTTATTTGCTGCTTTTTTGTTTGATGTATTTGTAAATTGAATATTTCTAAGTTTGATAAGAAAAACAAAAACAATAACTTGTCCCCTTTATTTAATTTATAAACTGGATCATCAAAAAACGCATTTTACTATATGATAAAAAAAACCCACAAACTGTGAACCCATAATGTATAATGATGTGTATGTTACAAATAAAGACATTCATAGAAGATGTGTATTATGCACATTTATATTTATTTCATAAAAATGTGTGTGTAATAATCTGTGAACTAAACATAATCTACCTGTCAGGGCACTTTTTCCTTGAATCTCGCGAGATTTCAGAACTGGAGCGTTGTGGCGGCGAGAATACACTAGTGAGACTGTGGAGTTGTTGTCGGAGAGAGCGAGAGGGGGGGCCGATAGAGAGTAGAGAGGAGGGAAGGCTAGAGTGTAAAATAAATAGCAATAGGAAGAAGCAATACACGAAAGTTATCATGGCATCGGGGGACACCCTGTACATAGAAACGGATGGCTCAGAAATGCCGGCCGAAATAGTTGAATTGCACGAAATCGAAGTAGAGACAATCGAGACCACAGTTGTTGGAGACGACGGTGAGCACCAGCCTATGATCGCCTTACAGCCTCTCGATACAGATGATCCGAACTCGATTCACCCGCACCAGGAGGTGATTTTGGTGCAGACGAGAGAAGAAGTGGTGGGTGAGGATGACTCCGAACTGCACACAGATGATGGTTTCGAGGACCAAATTCTTATCCCAGTGCCCGCCGTGGAGGAGGACTATATCGAACAGACTCTGGTTACTGTGGCCGGGAAAAGCTCGTCAACAGGCCGGATGAAGAAGGCTGGAAGCGGAAAGAAATCGGGCAAAAAGAGCTACCTGAGTGGGGGAGAAATGGGCAGAAAATGGGAACAGAAGCAGGTCCAGATAAAGACGTTGGAGGGGGAATTTTCAGTCACTATGTGGGCATCGGGTAAGTTAAGTGAATTCCTGCAAGCTGGCGCCTCGCTTTGTTCTCAGGATGTGTGTCGTGTGACTGGGCCCTGCTGGGGCCTTGTCCTCCGCCAAAGTAGGAAACATTCCCCAACTCCGAGCCACTTAAACTCCATTTGAAATGTTTTTGTTTTTATGGGAAGCCATGTTTTATGTGTCGATGGGCGCCGCCATATTTCCCCGGTCTAGAAAGTATGGCGGCCCGAAAAAATGGCGTTTATTTGGCCGACGAAGATGGCGGCGAGAGTGGGAGCGAGTGCAGCTAGCTCCGCTAGGCCGCTGTGGCGCAGTTCAGTTCAGCTCAGCGAAGTCGGTGGAGGTGGTGCATTCAGGAACCCCTCAAACATTACAGTTTTTCGTCTTTAGTCACGCGTTTTTAGTCACATGATTTTAAAAGTACAATAAACTATGTATTTTGTTTCGGAAACTGTATCATGTTTTTTAATTCTTTGCGTGAACCCTAAAAAGTGTGATTTTATCAGCTTGATATAGAAACTGGTTTTGAACTGGCTATTCAACACATGGAGAAAATGAAAATTGAGATGATTAAAAAAAACACCGAGTTTTAATTTAAATTTTATTTGGAAAACATTTTTTGTAAACTTTGTGCAGCCAACCTCACCTTACTTGCGTTTCTACAGTGAATCGTTATGTATTTAACGCAAAATCTTTTAAATTTTCTGTTTTTCCTCACATTTTATGTTGAATAGACTGTCACACAAATGCACCATTCATACTGTTTGGAAAACTGTTTATAGTGTACTTTTGAGATTAAACCATTTGCAACTCAACAGAAATCACCTATTTAGCAACAACCGGATTTTCCGTAATATTTAAGTAGGAAATTAGTGAGGGCACATTGAGCTCAAAATGCACTGTTGTAGTTATGGATTTCTTTTAAAAACTGTTCCTCTATCTTTTAGATGACAAAAAGGACATAGACCACGAGGAGCAAATCACAGGAGAAAACTCTCCTCCAGATTATTCGGAATACATGACAGGGAAAAAGCTTCCTCCTGGAGGCATCCCAGGCATTGACCTGTCAGACCCCAAACAGCTGGCAGAGTTTGCAAGGTAAGTGGTGATAATGTTGAAACACATTGCAGCTTTCAAAACAAAACTGTATTGGCTCCATGAAAGACAGACAAGCAACACTGCTGAAAACTCTGCAGACCTGATAGATTAGATGCAGTTTTGCACACTCTAGTTTTGTTTTGTGTGAAGTGCAACGTTGAGCATAAATGCAACTCCACTTTAACACATGTAAATGCATGCATTTACATGTGTTAAAATGCAAAAAAAAAAATAGCACTGTATGCAAATAAATGCTATTTATCTGTTTTCTGGGGGGGTTTCTAATGCTAGTTTACATGCAGCTAGTTTACATGCAGCTACTTCCATTTCTGTTGCAGAATGAAGCCGAGAAAAGTAAAAGAAGATGACGCGCCCAGGACGATAGCCTGTCCACACAAAGTGCGTGTGCTCTGCATGTTGCAGCTCAGAAGTTTGCTGATTGCTGTGTATTTGTTATGACACCTCTTTTGAGAATATGCAAGTGTGTTATGCATTGGCATGCCATTATGTGCAAACAAGTTAAACTAACTGTGTTTCCTCTTCCCTGTCAGGGATGTACCAAGATGTTCAGGGACAACTCTGCAATGAGGAAACACTTGCACACCCACGGACCTCGGGTGCACGTCTGCGCAGAGTGCGGCAAAGCGTTTGTCGAGAGTTCGAAATTGAAGAGGCACCAACTCGTACACACGGGAGAGAAACCTTTCCAGGTGAGGTCTCACACGTGGCAGGCTATCAGTTATTTGGCTTTCTCAGACAGCCTGCAAATATTTACTTTGATTTAATAGTAGGACATAAAAATACTTATGGAAGTGTTTACCTTACTCGGCTGGGTTTGTGTGTTTTAAGAGTGGTTATATGCAAATTTTGCTATTTCATCATAAGGCTACTGAGCTAAGTTATACATGAGCTAAGTTGAGACATGAAGTAGCATTAACACTCTCTCTGTCTCTTTCCCAGTGCACATTTGAGGGCTGTGGCAAGCGGTTCTCCCTGGACTTTAACTTGCGCACACATGTGCGTATTCACACTGGAGACCGTCCGTATGTTTGCCCCTTTGATGGCTGCAACAAAAAATTTGCCCAGTCCACCAACCTGAAGTCTCACATCCTCACACACGCCAAAGCCAAAAATAACCAGTGAATGAGCCGCGCTTCAGACGAACGACAACACAAGGAAACACTGGAGGATTTGACCTGTATGTCCGCTCCTTCGACAGCCAAATGATCCCTTGGCCTGCTTTGTTGTGACATAAGAAGTCCCTTTGTGTTGCCTCTAGGGTAAAACGTTTAAACGGAAAAAGGCGTCTTCACAAACTTTTTGATACACAGAGGTTTTCAACAAGCAACTTGTGAGAACCCCAACCCCCTCAGGCCTCTTACCCTACTTTGGCTCTACCTGGATGGAACAACTTAACAGTTTCTTCTTGTGGAGATGTTATTTCATGGATCTGCACCCAAGAAACTTATTTATATCTTAAGACGAGCAGTTTAAAAAAAAAAAATGTTTTTGCAATATTCTTCAAATTTGCGTCAATCCTTAGCAATGACATATTTTCAATTTTGTACTTTTCCCCAAGTGTGCATATTGTACACTAATGAACAAAGCCCTTTTCAGACATGGGATCTGTGAAAGTAATGGTTTTCTGTCCTTCAAATGTAGGTCATTTTTATGTTTATGTTTTTCTCAAAGTTTTATTTAGACACACATGACAGTGATTGGCAGAGTCGCAGTACGCATGCAGTACTTGCCCTTCCTGGAAAAGCCTTGTTGACTCTGTGACAGCAGGTTTTCTCAGGATCGACTCTTTTCACTGTGTTTTTAGTTTCTTCTGTCATTGTCACTAAGAGCAGGTTGTGTGTATATGTGCTGCTCAGAGAGCTGCACACAGGCTCAGAGAAAGAGAGATGTCTCTTCTGTTTATTGAAAGAGGAATGTCTTTATCATAAATTAGAACCTGATTTTGGAGAGATTTGTATGTATTGCTGTTGAGGGCATTCCCTCATGAGTTCAGCTTCAAAGAAAAGTTTAAATGGAATCATGCACAGTCAAAATCACTCAGATGCTCCTCTCTTAATTTGACTGCATGCATTCAGATTTGTCTTGAAAAGTTAGAAGTAAACGTTTCCAGGTCCGACCTAACAAGATTGCCATTTAAGGATAAGTGAACATGCACTTGGGCAGGTGACGCATTCAGGTGCCCTCAAAATTAAAGAAAGGGATTGCATGTCTGAAAGGGGCTGTAGGCTCTGTGGTGATGTATGTAGTCAGATTGTCTCTGTAGCTCTTCTTCGAAGAGGTTTCGGTTTGTTTTACCTCCTCCCTTTCTTCCTCACGAGTGTGTTTCGAGGATGTGACTGGGTGGTCTCTGCATATTTTCATTTTCTACAACACAATATCCTGTAGATCATAGACATGTGATTTTCAATAGTAATCAGTGATTAAAATGTTTCCCCCTTGCACTACCAATGCAAAACGGTGTCATTTGTTCTCAGTTTGAAATCATTCTCAAATATTTTATACTTAATTTAAAAAACAAAACTAAAACCTCCATTGTCATATAACTGGGATACTTGTACATGTTTGATACTATAGAATAATAACAATGTAACAGGTTAACTTGTCGAAGTCTTTCACAGGGAATTACCGAACTTTGGTTTCCTCTTTCATTCAAATAGAAATAAATAAGTGGAACTTCTTTTTGTTTAATCCTTTTCCATAGTGCGTACACACAAATGGTAGTTTTGTCAACTTTTGCAGTTACAAAGGTTCATCTGTAAAAATTAGTTTGTCGGCTTGTTTTTCTTCGCGTGCCAGGATACTGAAAACAGTAGAGGCCAGAGGCCGTGTTGACATTTGCATTGGAAATGACAGGGCAGAATTTTCATCTTTAACCAGTTTGTATAAGGTCTTTAGTCATAACCCACTTCTATTACATTTATCTATTTACACTTATTTTCAATGCATAATTTGCAGATTATTCTTGATTAATAATCAATTAAAATGTTAGCTTCAAAGTGTGGCGATTGATGAATTCACCCACAGGTAAATGATGATTGAGACTGGGAGGAGACAAAAATCCCTGAGAGGGTTGTGCCACAAAGGCTGATTGTTGTAAAGTCAAATATGTAGCTCCGGCTCCTGTGGCAACCCATTGTGACAGCCAAAGGAAGCTCTAATAAGCTCACATTTCCAAACTGCAACCATCATAACATACTTTCAAACATCGAGGATAATACTGAACACCCATCTGACATTTTGTTGTACATAATCTGGCTTTAATCAGTCCACAAAAATAGTAAAGGCAGTGCTTTCACAACAAGTACAACAATGCTGGTGGGTAGAATTGCTGAATCACTTCAAATCCACATATTACAACACATCTTGTCATTTCACAGCAGCAAATCAAGATTTCAAAGGTCCTCTTAATCAGCACACCACAAAGTATGTTCCCCTTTTTAGTGCACATACATGAACGGTGTTTTAAAAATCTCAAACAACACGATGACTTGTACCTAGTTTATCCCTGCCGAGTAGTTAGGAAGTCTCATTCCCTGTACAGATCAGATATTAATCCAGCTCACAGTCATTAAGAATCAACAGCACTATTTTAAAACAAGCTGTGCATAAGAAGTGATTACAGTATATATTTCCACCTTTTCAATAAAGTTATTTAATCTTTTTGCATAGCCAACTGTACGTCCTCACTGTGTATCTAAAGGGATGGATGTAAAGCCAAGAATATCTCAAATCTGGGTCAGTTATAAATGCAGTGAACAGCAGAAAATGGCAGCTGTAGTGCAGTATTAAAAAACTACCACTATAATTATCCCTGGCAAACATACTTGAACAGTTTGAAGCCTTAAAATGAGAGGCGATGCAATTATCCTTAAATGATTCAGCAAACAAAAATCTTTAGGTGTTCAATAATCCTTCAACTTCAAACGTATACCTGAATAAAACCAAAAGAGGCAACCTAGAGTATAGCTATTCGACCCTTTTGCCTTTGGCATTGTGTGTCTGCCGTCTACTCTCAGAGCAGGCGCTGGTGGGTTATTTGCAGCTAATCACTCAGGAGGACAGCCAGCAGGGCAGGATAGTTTGGCGTACCCCAGCCGGTAACAGGATCCCACGAAGGTGCGGCACAGAAACCCTGCCCTTGAACCTGCTCGTCCAGACAGCCATAGTGGCAACCTTCAGTTACCTTGAGACAAAAGTGAACGGCATTTAGGAAACAGACCTCGACCATGGATATTTGGTTTCTTGTTTTAAAAAAATGCCTTAGTGAACACCCGTCATAACAGTAGCAGCGTAAACAAAGCTTGTTTTTCGGTTAAAGCGTCGCAGTGTCTATGTTGTGTAATCTATACAAGTGGAGCATTCTTCAATAGTTTGGTAACAACAAGAGTCCTCCAATAATTACTTCAAGTACTTATCTACAGTAATAGTATAATTAGCTGCACTTACATCAAATAAGGCCTTTCCATTCAGCTTATAGAGTCGGGGGTTGAGGAAGCCCAGGGCAGGCAGGCCCTTCATGAAACGTTGATCATTGATGAGGGAAAGCATACCTCCGACTACAGGGGTCGATGCCTGGATGGGTAAGCAATGCATGTGAGATACAATGAGCCACAAGAAGCAGACATTCAAAGCAAGTGATTTAAGGTAAGTGCAGACTGTTGGTGGTGCAGCAGGTGGTGAATGGGGGTGGCTACACTCTGTAAACACAAACATTTCTTTAACTGAAATAAACCTCCCATGATGTGTAAGGCTTTTGTACCAAATGTAAAGGAATCTGAAGAGCGCAACATGGGGGAATGAAGCATCACCCTTTTAGACCTTCACTCATTTTAAAGCAAATCCCCTGTAGCTATTGAGTTTGCCTGCTCAGATCCATCCTAACTGCACAGAGTCTGTTCTGGAAACTACAGGTACAGGTATAGATATTTATGTACAGATGTATGATTGTGCATTTTTGTTGTATGCATATCAGTGTGTAGGTATGAATGCACTTGTCTTACTCTATATGAGCCATTGGCTGGTGATTTGAAAGTCAGATGAATATTTCTATTATTCATTAGACGGGACCAACTCAATTTCAACCACAGAATCTGTGTTATTTATATAGAGATGTCTGATGTATTTGTTATGTTGCTTCGATGAATGTCCATACACGTCAAGTGTACTTTGTTGGAAATAAACTTATCTGTCCAAAAAAACTAAACCTGCAACATTTTAGGAGCCCATAGAGGAAAAAAGGCACCAGCTTCGTTTAGTCTGTCAGTTTGCCCATTGGGCTAATTTTATGGTTCTTCTGTTTCTTTTTTCCTCCTCTGCTACATTGTCAATTCTCTATTTGCTACAAAGGATACTGACCGAGGTCCCCGACACCCACGGGACAGGCACTCTGTTGATGACCACCCAGTAATTATCAGATAGGGCAGCCATGTCTGGGTAAGCCCTTCCGCTGGTATTGAAGTATGACTTAGGAGGGAGGGATGCCGCTACAGTCTTTAGATAGCTATTCACCGCAGTGGTCTGTGGGAACACACACAGAGCACAGATAGCACTGTTTACACTGACTTTTGGGGGGGGAAAAAACACACGATGATCACTGGATACATAAATGAACGGAGATGTATCATGTATCACTAAAGGCTGATGATTTTACCTGGTAGTCGGGCATCTTAAAGATGTTGCTGAAGCCTCCACCACTGATTGAGTCTGTGACTTCATACGTGACCTTATAGGGGTTCTTGAAGGATGTGCCTCCTACTGTAGTCACATATGGGCTGGAAACAAGAAGCTCTTTAAATCAGATTTTTTTTAATATAGTAAACTATCTGTTGCAAATAATTACACGCTGCTTTAGTTTCACAAAACTGGAGTTGATGTTTTACCTTGAGGCAGGGAAACTGGGCCTGAAGGTGTTTTCTTTCCCCAGATGTCTGCATCCAGCACCACTGTCACCTGAACACGACACAAGATCAGGGTGATTATAAGTGAGGTGGCAGGTGATGGTGCAGTAAATTTTACTAATGACTGGCAGCCTATTGACTGTTGCTTTGGAGCCGTGATAAAAAGCAAGCAGAACAAAAAGGTATCGCGTACACATGCCGTGCCATCAGGGGTTCAGTATGAAACAATGGTGCTGTATTCATGTTTCAAGTGACATAATGATCTGACAATGAGAGTGACTTTACAGTCAGGTGACATATTGCCAAGGAGACAAAGCCTCTTATTTTCTTTACACGATCAGGTAAAGAATTCCCCAGTTATTCAAGTCAAGTCTCATTTTTAACCAAGGTGACGAAAACCACAAAAAGCACCACAACATGTCACACACATGTTACTATTACAAATGTTACTGTTATTACTGACCAGAAGCAAAGAGCAATGAGATTCCTCTGACGCCGGCCTTCATGAACTCTGTGTTGATGCGTGTCATGTAGGCTGCAGAAAGACTGTCTTCATCATCTCCATAGCTGATAGTGTGAACCCAGGGCAGGTCAGTCATGTTGCTGAGCAAAATCATCCACTGGAGGAAAGGCTCCTGGGACTCATGGCGACCTGGAGGCACAGCAGAACAATTTAAAGGGAAAAAAGAAACGTTACTCTGTGTGGAGGTTGGTTTTTTTTCTTGCTTTTAACTCCAAGCTCTGACCTCTTTGCTAAAGGGTTTATCATTTCTATATCATGATTTTGTTTTGAATAATCTAAAAACAGAAAGACAAACTCTTTCTCATACCTGGATTGGTGAAGACCCAAGTGGAGATGTTTGCCCCTGTGCTCATGATGTACTCTACATCCAGACTGGCCTCTATACCAGCTTTTCCTCCCCCCTGGGTTCCTACAACTCGATCCACCTCAGACCGATGCTGGAAGGCACCACCGAACATGGCCATGAACTCAGCCAAGTCAGCGGGATGGTAATATTGCTCCAAAAACTAAAAGAGAAAGCAGCTAGCTACAGTGAAAAATTACACCACGTTATAGTCAGATTAAAGACTTGGAGCTGAAGGTTATATGGCTAGTTGCAACATTTAACCTTTCATCCCTTAAATAATAAGGTGAGTGTATCATACTTGAGCTACAGCTTGGCTGTTGTTCTGAACTGATCCCACATCAGCTGATGTTAGATTGTAGCGAGTCCTTAAAACAGCAGGAGTCACCCCGAGGTGAAACCCTGCCTTAGACTTCTGCTTCTTGCTGAGATCCAGTCCCTTAGGAGGAAGACGGTGAAGTCCTCCAACTGCAGAAGCATACACAAATTTAAAAAAAAAATTAAATCCCACATCCACTTCCTTAACCACTTATGTACTTCAAAGTCACGGGGGCGGCAGTGTCAATGCAGATCCAAACCTAATCATATGAGATGCTCTCATAAAGTTCAAAGACTTTGCCATAAAAAATGATGAAGTCTTTGAACCCAAATATATCTCCTCACCTGCATCTCAAACCCACTTTTTGTGTAGTTTCTATTTATTCCTTTTTTGATTAGTCACTGAAGTGCCATTCTGACCACTTGCACGTTGGTATTTACGATTTCAACAGAAATATCCGAGAGAAACCCACAACTTCTGTGTAAAAAATTACCCTGTGGCTAAGCACCGGCACCCACACACCAAGCAACAGTTTCTAAGGAAAAAGTGGTTAGCAGCGTCACCTTACACCAGCAAGGTTTCTGATTTCAATTCTGGCTGTACTTAAGGTGGTTAGAATAAAGCACTATATGATGATTAAAAGTGTGATTTGTAGGACATTAACAGGTCATTAACACTGCAGAAGCACTGAATACATGTAAACACACACACACAGGTCAGGGTCAAACTTGGGTTCTACTGTAACACCCTGAAGCTTGTGAAGGAGAATATTTGGTGCCACACTGGAGTTTTCTTGGCTACAATGACAATTTAAGTAACCACCCAAAAATTTAGGTCCTATGCGACACTATCCTCTTCCCCAAAATAAAATTCCTGGTAAAAAGAAATGTAATGAAAAGGTTATTGAGGATCCAGTGGGCAGTAGTGACATCTATTCAAGTGGACTGAACGGGACAAAGAAGCGATCTAAAAAAAAAGTTTTTGCAGCAAAATGTGAGTAGGTGTATTTTTTTGCAAGCAATCATAGAACTTTATGACCTAGGTCTAAAAAAACCCAACATAATAATTAGCAGCTTTTGAAATGGAGCTCACCAAAGTCAAGGTGATGATGAACGTCATCGGGAACCGAGTATGGAGCTGAAGACCTCACTAAATAATGTCCATCTCTCATATAACGGTGAAATCTGCTTCCTGGAAGTAACCTCTCTGCAGTCCTGAGGGAAAAAAGCAAACAAAAGAATTCAGTACAACTATCATTTACTGTCATTACCATGCAAACACATGCAAGTCCATTTATGTGTGTTTAAAAAGGAAACAATGTAAAACAGATAAAACAGGAACTTCTAGTAAGTGAAATCGACTCCTTGTCTCAGCCTTGATTTATGAATTTCATTTTACTCCAGGTCAATGTCTGATTTTTTTTTAACCCAAAACCGCATAAAGAGGAACTATATCACAAGATACAAGCATTAGTGGGAGATTTACACTGCTACAGAACTCGTGTTGAAGAAGTGACTTTGCACTTTAACTGTGTCATGAGCAAGTGAGTTGAGTAAGCAGAACAAATGCTGCCAAAGAAATATGCTTACTCTGCAGTCATGGTGCACTGCAAAAAGTCCTGAGTGCGAATCGTAAGGCAGTTTGTAATCCCATGACTCTGCAGCCAGCGATGCACCACTTTCTCGGTCAGGTCAGAGGGACGCACGAGGGAGGCTACTTCCTCTAGACTGAGATGCTTACCTGGAGTGCAAACGAGCACAGGTTAACGTTTAAAGGAGTATTTCTTTCTGTTTTTAAAATGTAAAGGTTGCAGTTATCGGATAGATCCATACCATACTGAACTGAGTCAGGGTCTGACACCAGCCTGAGCTTTTCCTCCAGCAGGTGAACATTCTGCTGCTTTAGGGCAAAGGTCAGTTCGAGCTCTTCTGTGGGACCAACCCGATCCACATGAGCCCACTCCTGTGGTATCCTGTGTAAAGAGGAATAAAAATTTTGAAAATGTATTTTAACAGTCAGAAATTAATGGCAAGCATTTAAATGGCTGGGAGACCTGGTATAACAGACTTATTAATAAACACGGCACCCAGTAATTAATTACATATGAATCATACCTCACTTTACAGTCTATAGCTAGCAGAAATCCAGATGTAACTTAAAGTAAATAATACATATCATAACAGATTTAAAATTGTATGTTTGCTCACAAGACATCCTGGTCTGACTCCAGATATCCACTCCAGACCACCGAACTGAATAAAAAGGGCAAGGAGAAGACCAGTCTGCTGGAAGAAAGGAGAAATCAAAGCATTGAAAATCAGATACACCCAAAACAAACCCGGAAGTTTTGTCAAAACTACAATTAGCACCTAGTGTTATTTCAGGTCGGTAACAAAACATGTCTTGGTGCATCTTTGACGTCTCAATGTGATTCGGGTAAGAAGGTAAAATTAAAATCATACGCATTTCTTCATGCCTTCATGCACACATAGCGTTATGCTAATGCTACATCTATTACAGAAAAGCGCGGTTTAGTTTATTACAGCTTTAACCTGCTACATTAGCAGCAGCTATAGGTCACCAGTGACGTAAAAAACGTGGGTTAGCTACGTTTAAACAGTTCACGGTATCGCACTCTTCATTATTTATGTAAATAAGCTCTGAAGTTATCTAAAGCACTCACAGTTTGTTCATGGTGTCCTCTCCTGTTTCAGATTTCCAAACTCAAGCGACCAGGTTAGTGTATGCGCACTAGTCATGTGACTTTGTTTTCACGTGATTAGCAACCGTTGCCCCCCCCTTCCCCCTCCCACCACCGATCCTTTAACACGTTTGTAATGTAGTATGTTCTGCTAACTTTTATTTTTGGTTTATTTATGTTTGTTTTGTTTTTTTTACTGCACGTAAACGCTGCTCCTTAACAGTATTCGAATAGAAAAAGTAAACTGGGTTCAAATCTGTGTCACAGCTTCACTTTTGCTGGTTTGGAGGCAAGTTTTGTAAATTTCCTGCTATGGTTTGGATATTTCTGTCCACTCACACTTCTCCTTCACCACTGTGGACTTGGAATGAAAGAAAAATTGTCTCCCCAACTAAAAGCAAAAGAACAAAAACAAAAAAACTAGCTAACTTAAAATAACTAGACGGTAGAAAATAACTAAAATAATATTGCAAACTTAAAAAACCTAACTATAATAACACATACCAGTGTGGAAAGACTAAATTGAATAATACACATATATTTACTAAGTTTGTATTGTAAATCTGGTATATTTCTGTTGTGGTACAGTACTGTGCAAAAGCCTGGAGTCAGCTCTCATATCTCAATATTTTGCTTCCAAGTACCCAGTCCTTGTACCTGGCCTTTTTCAGAGGAATGCTTTCTTTGTTTGTTAAACCACTTAACACTGACTTATGAATCGTTCAAAGATAAAACAGGCACTTAACTCAAGGACTGAACCAGCGTTGTGTCTACACATAACAGACAGGTCAACAGCAAAGAACTAATTTTAAATGGTTTCTTTAGGCACTTTGTTACTAGCAGCCTGTCACAATAGGCACACAGTTTTGCAGCATTAAATAGTATTTTGCACCAACAAGGTGATTCCTAAAGAACTGTTAGCCAAAAACTTGGCATATCTTGGCATGGTGTGCAAAAAAATTGAGGAAAAAATTGAAAGTGGATAAGAAACGGCAGGCCTAAAAAAAAAAAAGATCCACAGCAGGAAAAGCAGTTAGTGAAGGTTATATATATCCTTCAGAAAAAGGAAAAATCCAGCAAAGACCTGAGAAATGCATCTGCTATTCACTGAAGCCTCATCACAAATGTGGCTTCAGTGAATAGCCACAGGAAACAGCAAGAAAATGAGGACTGGGATAGGTCTTTTCTATTAGAACTGGACTGATCTTATGGAGGGATTAATCCAGTTTTGACATTTCTGGCTCATCATCATCAGTATGTACAGAAGAGAAATCTTGTGGTACAGTATCTGTACAATGAAAATGAAAATTCTTAAAGAATCAAGCACCTTCTTACCTTACAGACCCAAAATACTGTATCACCTGAATAGAGTACTTTGCTCTACTTTTCATTCCTAGATTTAAAAGTAGAATAGGAAGCAGAGCAGAGAGGCCCCTCTCCTGTGGAACCAGCTCTCAGATTTGGGAGACAGACACCCTCTCTACTTTTAAGATTAGGCATAAAACTTTTCTTTTTGACAAAGCATAAAGTTGGGACTGAATCCCTTAGTTAAACTACAAAAGGCTTAGGTTGCTGGGGCTCCCATGATGCACTTTTTCTTCTTGACTCACTATGTGTTTATACGCCACTCTCATTTAAATATTAGTTATTAATAACTCTTTGGCTCTCTTCCAGTGTCTTTTTGTTCTGTTTCATTACCTCCAATCAGTCGCGACAGATGACTGACCGCCGTTCCGCTTGAGGTTTCTTCCTGTTAAAAGGAAGTTTTTCCTTCCCACTGTCATCAAGTGCTTGCTCATTGGGATCTGATTGTTGGGAGTTTTTCTGTATTACTGTAGGGTCTTTACCTTACAGTATAAAGCACACAGACAACTGTTGTTGTGATTTAATGCTATATAAATAAAACTGTACTGAACTGAATTTTAATCAGTGGTGTTAAGGATCTTGTCATAATTATGAATGTGGACAGTACCATGTGGAAGCATTACTGAAGCAGTGTGAAATCGTCTTGACAAAGAACAGAATAAAAGGCAGCCAAAAGAAAGTGTTGAATTTCCTTCAGGAAGCCTGTAGAACTCATCCTGAAGACTACTTGAGCACATCAACACCAACAACCTCTGTGCAACTAAAGCATAAAACAATAATTAACAATGGGGGAAAAAAAGGTTTATTATAAGTAACCCTTTGGTATATAAAAAAAAAAAATGCAGATACACAAAAACTATATTTACAAGGATGTACTGCAAGACAGCAGCAGTTCTTTTTTTATTCTCTATTAAAATTGATTTTACATTTGCAACTATTAAATGTAGACCACATTGTCTCAACACAAAAATATTTATACGTTACAACATTGGAAGTTATGTACATTGAAGTGGTGAGGAAGACTGGCAACAGATGTTTGGCTGTTCATGTCTCAAGGTGGGGGGATCCCACCTTTCCTCTGCTAATTTTGACTCATTTGAAGAATTTCAGATTTAAAAATAAAATGAACAACATGACATTTCATTTCTGGCTTTGATCAGTCGTTATCTGAGAAGTAGAAATCCTCCTCCTCTTCTTCACTTTCAGACAGCGCCTCATTGTTTCCAGGGAACATCTCCCAAACCACGAATGTATCGTTTTCTAGTGCAAAAGAGGGGAAAAATAAATAAAACATGTGGTCAAAGACAAAAAACCAAAACTCTACCTGTAAAGTTATGAACTCTTTTCCTTTTATCTATATATTCCTTTTGTACAACTGTTACCTAATTCTTAAGGACACTTACCCGTGTTGCCACATCTTCTCATTTTTCTTTTAGCTGATGGTGTGGGTGTGAATCTCTGAAAGTCAAAAGAAATACAGTGTTGTGTGAAACAAACTTCCATGATGAAAAATGTCACAAATTACACCCAATCTGTTAGGAAAGAAGTACCTTTGAAGGAAGTGGGAGCTTGCAGGCGTTAAACTGATTTTTTTTAATCCTCTTCTGCAGTTGATACACGTACTTATCGTCATTGTCCCTTTAAAATCGAGGCAAAAATTAAGTGAAAACGTTGTTTTCCTGCACTCATCTCATTTCAGGTTAGAACAGACGTTCGCCCACCTGTTTGGAGAACCCATCATGCCTGGAGTGATATGCAGACACTGAGGAGTCTTTACTTCAGGGAAACGTGCCGACATAGGGGTCAAGGGTTCCAGGTCCGACACTGCCAAGTCTTCTTCGTCCTCAGAATACAAGGAAGGGAGCTGCGTGTCGAGGCACGGTCAAGAGGAATGGTTAGTTGTTGTTTAGTGTAACGACTACTCATAAAAATCCTGTGAAAGGGAGACAAACCTCAAATCGCTTGTTCTGCATGTATTCAGAGCTGAAAACGTCATCAACATTGTCCCTGGGCATAGTCTCCAAAAACTGACGCACTTGCTGTTTTCTCTTTAGGGTTCCCACTCGGGCTGATATCACAGGATGATCTGTAACCAAACACAGGCAGATAGGCATCACCGGCTAAGGCTATGTAAGGGTGCTAAATTTGTGTATACTTTGTTCAAATCTGTGTAACAAAACAAGCTCTAGACTGTATTTAAATTTTAAAGAATTTATTACTCAAAGAGAAAACAGTAGATCAATAATGAAGGTACCTGTTGGCTGTATGCATGAGATTGTCCCATTTTACTTAAAGCGTATAATGGGACACAAAGTAGTGAATAGTGAAGTAATACTTTTCAATGCTGGAAAAATATCCCTCAAAGTTATTAATGAAACACCTTAAAATGGTACACAAATTAACTAACTTGCACAGTCGACATCCCAGAAGTGTCTATTCCCTACCTGGAGCTTGGGGCGGCTCAACCTTTTTCTTTTTGGGTTTCGTGGCTTTCTTAGCAGGACTGTACGATGCTCCCTGGGATGTGTGCTGGCTGTGGCACTCTTCTGCAGAACGGGTTCCCACCATCCGTGCTACCTTTGCCCAGTAATTTGCCATGTGCTTAGGATAGTAAGACACAGCCCTGGCAAACAGAACATAGAAAAACACGATTATAACCACAAGAGAGCGACAAGGCTTTACTGCGGATACAAAACTCACTCTTGTAGTCTCATCAGCTCTGCCTCTGTCCACTTATCCTCATCGTGCTCCGGCGGTATGCTGCCCTCGTTCGTACTGTGTTTCTTGCTGGATTGCGTGGGCGCAGCCAAAGTCTTTGTGGGTGCTGGTGCTCTGGTGCATTTGCTTGACTTGTGTTTTGGTTTGTGCCTCATCAAGTTATCTGAATCCTCTGACTTGGTGGATGAGGACCCATGTTTTGGCTGAGGCCTGCTACGAGCATTTCTACTGCTTTTACTGTGCGCTCCTTTCCTTTCCCTCCGTCTCCTTGTGGGTAACTCATCGTCCAATGACAGATTCTGGGATGTTTCATCATTCACTGGGGGAGATTCTAGGGGATTT
Source organism: Aulonocara stuartgranti (assembly GCF_965226115.1). NCBI lineage: Eukaryota > Metazoa > Chordata > Actinopteri > Cichliformes > Cichlidae > Aulonocara > Aulonocara stuartgranti. The sequence continues at coordinate 3,545,890 of NC_138955.1, read as the reverse complement.
GTGATCCGTTTTCTTGTATTTACTCTTTTTGTAGGCCTGCGAGTGGCATGTGACCCATATTTTTGGGACTTCAGTGCTGAATGCTCTCTGTTATCTTTTTCCTCTTCAGATCCTGGTGAGTTGTTTGTGGCAGAGCTGTGGCTCGACTTTGACTCCCTGTGAGTGCTCCTGCTGTCTTTACTGTGTCCTCGCTTCTTCCTCTTAATAGATAACTCATCATCTGATGACAGATGCTGTAATGTTTTAACTGAAGGAGTTTCTGGGGAATTTATGACAGCCTGTTTACTTTTAGATAATCTTGCTGAAGCACTACAGCTGCCCTGTGACTGTTTCTGTGATCTCTGTGCTGAAGACTTTTCATTATCACTGTGGTGTTTTAGGACAGTGTCCACATGTAGTTCTCTTTCTTTAGCAGGACACTTTTGGCCAGACCTTGTTATTCTTCCTGCCCCCTCCTCAGGGCTTATTAGTAGCTCTGCAGCAGGTTCGAGAAAATCAGAGTGATTCCTGTCTGGTTTAGCCTTGACTCTGTTGCGTCTGTGAAGAGGAGCCTTGACCTTCCTCAGTAGTACTGATGCCTCCTTTTCACCTAGGATCAGAGAACACAGTTTTATGCAACATGTACTTTAAAATCTCACACTGCTATGACTAAAGCTCCAAGAGCGTCTTTACCTTCACTGCAGGGCAAGAACACACGGACGGGCTCCTGCGACATCCCTGTAGACAATGTTGTATTGACCTCCTGTGGAATATCAAAATGAATATAGTTGAAGTAACTCACCCTTAATTATAACACACACAAGCCCAACTTTAGGTGCTTACAGAGTTGCAGATGGAGGTATTATAACATTCATGGATGGTAACGTTCATGAACGCATCTAGAATGACGCGCCCTCCTTTCCAGTACTCCAAAGGTGGTTTGATTACTCGACCGCTTCGAGACACTTTCATGCTAGAGGAGGGGGCACCCATGGGAGGGCAGGATTCAGCTTAGAGAGAATTAACAGAGAAAGTAAAATTACTTTATTGTAAAAACAAAAACAACAACAATTTATTCATGCCCCCAAATCCACTAAAAACAAACAAACAAAAAAACACGTCACCAGGTTTGTATCGTGTACTTACATGTCATAAAGGAAGTTTGCTGGTTCAAAGAACTGTTGATGAGGGAGGCCTCCGATTTTTTCTTCGATTTGATACCACTACTTTCACTTTTCTTCTGTCTTCCTCTGCCTTGGTTGCTACAGGAAAACAAAATTTAGGTCTTAACCAAGCCCAAAGGTGTAAAACAACCAATCTAAACAAATTATACAAAAAATAATTAATTTAGTCACAATCCCCCTGCAAAAACAAACACAATATATTGACCGCAAGAGCAGGGATGTGAAATTAGTGTTCTTACTCTCTCGACTCTGTCAGCATCTTGTTGTAAAGCGCCTTCCAGTCAGGAGGAAAACCCTTTTCAAACTTTTTCAAAAACCACCTGGGAAACTCTGGGAAAAAAGAAAGAGTAAATCCATGTAATACCATGCATAGGACTCTCTCTATACAGCTTTGCTTCACCCTTTTATCCATTTTTAATTTCTTCCCACGCACAATTGGAAAAAGGTTCAAGTCAGCTTACCGGGTTCAACTTTCAAGTTCATCTTCCCAACCAGGATGTAAACCCTGCCGGAGACGGTCTTTATCATAGAATTAGAAACCCTGTGCATGATGACGTTACTGTTCCATGGTATGTTGTCTTCCCTGGGAGGAAATGACCAGCAGTTAACTATGAACCTCATTAAAATCTTTTGGATGAAACCAAAAAAATGTCTAAGTCTAATGTCTAAATGTCTATCAAATGAGAAAAGCAACCTGACATCATGTCATTCTCCTCATTCACAAAGTTCAAAATTACATCAAACAACACTTACCCGTGGATTCCATCAACAAAGAGGCCCTTGCTGTTCTTCCTCAGGAACCACTTTTTGAGATAAATCACACTCTCCTACCAAAGGAGGGAAACAAGGGGACAATGATGAACCAGAGAAAACTTGTATAGGGAAATGCAAACTGCCGCTGACCTACTTTTTCAATTTGCTCTTGAAATGTAAATGTATCAGTAACTGTTTTTCTTCAAACAGTTTTCAGGCTCAACCGACACAAGGCCTGCCATTTGTTCACTTATATTTCATTAATAGGCATTTGCTTTACTCACGCTGGGGAATGTTGCTTGCTTAGGCCACTTGTTGCACTTGAACACAGCCTCTTGTCTCTTCGGAATCAAGATCTTCGGAGAATTGAGCACGAGCGGGTCTTCGAGCAAAACGGGCTTCGACGACACAGCCGAGGTCAGAGCGTCAGCTGACTCTGATATGTGCCGGCTTACAGGAACATCACTTTCTGAGGTGTTTGTAAACACATTGTCGTCCCTCTCACCAACACTGTGAGGTGTGGAGAGAGGGCTGTCTCCGGACTTAAGGGAGTTACCTATGGGAAAGATATTGTGCCATAAGCAAAGGTGTGTTGTGCACAGTGACCTGGGAAAACTCAAACTACATCTATAGAAACTGCTTAAACCGGATGTGCTGCTTTTTTAACACCATGGCACACTCACCTGCATTAAAGATGTCCCTCGTGGTATTGATAGCTTCATGAACTCCCCGCAGTTCCCTTTTGCTTTCTCTCTCCTTCATATAAGCAAACATCTTAGCTGGAGACATTATAGGAATTTTTTCCAAAACAACACCACAGCCTGTTTCAAAACAGAAGAAATATTTTATTATTATTCTATTGTAGGCGTCTACCAGGTGATTTCTATACACCTCTATATTCTGATGTAAGGTGGGGAAAGGCAGGAAAAAATGTCTCACGTCTCTCTGCCACGGATTTTCTTGGTGTGAACATGTCTTCGGGGATCCTCTCTGGTTGGTCAGTGGAGCATCCTCTGATGTTCATCCAGGTGCTGTGGGTGTTCTCCTCGCTGACAGCAGGGGCTTTCCTCTGCCGAGGCTGACATGTGAGTTCATTTCTCACCTCCTCAGTGCTGTTGGTGTTGACTTTGTTAAACTCCTGCTGCTCCCATTTTCTCTTCCTCAGCCTCTTCACCATGGGGGAAAAGGCACTGGCTGTAGACAGGGGTTTGTGGAGAGGAGCGCATTCTTCATCAGAAGCAATGCTCTTGCAGTCACTTTCGACAGGTTGAACCTTCAACGGAGTCGTGCTGGAGAGGATGAACTGATCCGCGTCTCTGACCTGAGGAGGTTCTTTGTGGATATGATTAGTCAGAAAGAGAGGGTGAGATATGGCTGTCGACTCCAGGAAACGTCTCTCGCTTCTTGTGCATCCAAGTCCCATTTCAACCACTGGAAGCGTTTCCTCCAAAGGTTTGCGGATAAAGTCTGAATACGAATACGGAGAGGTTTTCTGTGGACTCTTAATGGGCGAGAGAATCAAAGGCTGGGCTTCGTTGCCGAACCTCTGATTCTCATCGAACTCCTCGGTCACCCAGATCCTCTGCTGCTGCTTCCTGGGCGACTTTAAATTAACTCTGTACTCCTCTCGAGCGTTGTTCGGCGGACCGTTGTCGTCTTTTGCGCACATCGCTTCCTTTTGCACCTTGGATTTGAGCTTAGCAAAAACTTTGGCCGGAGATTCAAACTGCGGTTTTGTCTGTTGTAATAAATGAAAATACGAAGCCATGATTCTCGAGCTGAAGTTACCTGACTGTAGATCCGAGGCGTTAGCTAGCAGCTAACGAGCTAGCCCGCAAATTTTAAATTTCTCATCACCGCCGCCTTTGGCTCAAACCGTGTGACGTACTTTCACAACAAGTACGTCACTGCCGCTCATCTCTGGAGTTTTGTTTTTATAAATAAAACTTTATTTAAAAGTTTGAAAACGTATTCTTGCAGTCTGTAAGGTGTTTTTTTTTTAATTTTTATTATTTAACACGAAAATACAAATAAATATGATACTTTTATTACTCACCAAAGGTTGAGCATGTAAAAAAAAAAGTAAATAATAATAATAAATGGATAAACGAAGAACTATACATATATAATATTCAATATAATTCAATCTAAAAATGTCAATTAAATTTAAGACTAAAAAAATGATAACCAGTGTAATATGACTTCAGAAAAGTAACTGATAATTAATTTCTTTATGAAGAATTTTAAAAAAAGAAGATGACTCTTTCACGTGATACATACAGAAAACATAAATACATAATGTTAATTTCTTTCCCTTTGTAATTTTCCCCCCAAAAAATAATATTTGCTGTTGAGTTGATATATATATATATATATATATATATATATATATATATATATATATATATATATATATATATATATATATATATATATATATATATATAGCTATAGCAATGTAATTGATATGTTTGTGTATTTTAACTTATATTTGTTCTTTATCATGTAGTTTAAATTATTAAATTCTTCTAGTTTTACACACACATTCTATTCTCTTTAATTGTAGCCATGTATTACTCTAACCACTTTCCATTTGTGGATAAGAGCTCCCCAAGAGTAAAATCACTTAACTTAAAGTCTTTATTTGCATAGCAAATAATATAAAAAGATATATCTAATATTAGATTCAGACAGCTTTTCCTTAACTTTAAGGATTTATCTGTAAAAGCAATAATATTTTGGAAATTTTTATGTATTTAATTAATTTATATGTCATAATTCATAGGCCTAGCAACTTATCATACTTTCCATTGGTACTTGTACTTAAGGAGAATACTATAACGCAATTAGTATGCACAGGCCTTATTTATTGTACTCTTTTTATTGTACAGCGCTTTGTGACGGTTTTTCTGTAAAACGCGCTTAATAAATAAACTTTACTATCTTGATAACATGCATATACATGCAAAAATATGCAAAACCTGACCGTTTCTGTTGTAACTCACAGTTTTGATTTTTTTTTTAACCCCTGCATTTTCTCCCCTGCAGAGGGCAGTAATGAGTAAAGAACCCACAAAAGTCCAGGGAGGAAAAAACAGCACCGAAGAAGAAGGTGCCTTACCACGCAGGCGCAATCTTAGTGACATTACCGTGTTGAGTGTGTTGTGCTAAAAATTAATAGGTGGGGAATATTTTTTTGTATTTCCGTTATTCTGACTGGGCTAGATAACGGTACACTTTAAATGAAGGCGCGTGAATAACAGACTGCTGCAAACATTGGGATATAAAGTGCTTTTTGGCTGCCTTCAAACCGACGTTGAGCGAGTAAAGTGATGCAACATGGCAGCAGCGGCTGTCAATAGGGGCTTTCTTTCAGCATTAAGGACTCAAAGTTGGTGTCAGACCCGAGGACTTAACTCGTTAGCTGAGAGGACAACCAGTCGTGTCTCTGCTGTGATATGTAACCATGAGGCTGCAGGAGGACACACAAGCCTGGACAGGAGAGCTCAAGCTGGGGAGAGAAGAAGAAGAAACGGTCGGGACAGCAACAGAAGCTCCTCTTTGCTCACCTCTGTGTCGGTGGGTTTGGGGCTCTGTGGTGCGGTGCTTCTGGACACTGAAAAAGACCAAAAGGGGGACAAAGAATTGGCAATATCCCGGGGATTTCTCCAGCACATCCTCCCATCGGCTCAGTGCGCTTCTCCCTTCAAACCAGACAGCCCCCGATTTAAGTACAACTTCATTGCAGATGTGGTGGAAAAATCTGCTCCAGCTGTGGTGTACATTGAAATCGTGGGCAGGTGAGTTAACTAGAGAGGTGCCATTGACGGTAATAAATGTCAGTGAGTTTTTTTTCCTGTGTCTGCGTGTGACTTATTCGGTTATGTTCCTAAATCAAGATTTCAGACAGCTGTGAGAGCACACACTGGAGTTAAACACTCAGTCCCAGAAGCTGATCTTGCTTGCCCGGACATGTACCAGAAAACACGAGAAAAGGGTCTTGTTTGTCTGTTTGTTTTTGTTTTGTTTTGTTTATTACAGATGTAACAGAAAAGGACCCAAAGCATTTGTGATTTTATTTTCAAAAAACATCATCAGCTGCTGATATACTTTAGCAGTGGATAGTCTTGTTTTTATCAGTAAGTGGAATCAGGTAAAGTCCTGACAGTCAATCCCCACCTTTACTTTTTGTGTCACAATAACCTTTTACTGTGTGTGTTTAACTTGAGCAACAGTTCTCATAAAGGTCCTTTTACCTGACCTTTTTCCTGAAGAGTTTTTCTTTTTTCTTTTTATTGTTGGTTAAGCTACGTAATGCTGACTGATGAAGCTGAAGTAAGATTAAAAAGGCACTTAACTCACTGGAGGAATAATGGACAACTTGCCTGAGAACCAGTTTTTGAATTGTGTTTTTAGGCACTTTGTTAATGCAGCTTGTCAAAAAAACACATAGTTTTTTTTTTTCTTTAACTGAATCTATGCAAAATGCCAAAGATAAGAGTTTGAAAAGCATGAAGTAGTATTTTTGAATCAAGATGACTCCAAAAAGGTATTAGCTGAAAAATATGTCTGTGAAGGTTCTCAGTCATCCAGGTCATCGTTGTCTAAGGAGCTTGGAAAGAAAAGCGTCTGGACTTCTTTAAGTTACTTGAAGACGTTTCACCTCTCATCCGAGAAGCTTCTTCAGTTCTAAGGTCAAATGGTGGAGAGTCCCAGATATAAACCTAGTGGGAGTATCCCCCCACAGAGGGACAAAAGGACCCCCTGATGATCCTCTAATCGCCTGAGCCAAGGTGTGAAACTGGGTGTGGGTCCCAATCAGCCAGAGTTTCGGGTGTGTTCATTGTGAAACCTGGCCCCACCTTATCATGGGCCAGGTTTCACAATGAACTCATTTTTGTCCACACCCAGTTTCACACCTTGGCTCAGGCGATTAGAGGATCATCAGGGGGTCCTTTTGTCCCTCTGTGGGGGGATTCTCCCACTAGGTTTATATCTGGGACTCTCCACCATTTGACCTTAGAACTGAAGAAGCTTCTCGGATGAGAGGTGAAACGTCTTCAAGCAACTTAAAGAAGTCCAGACGCTTTTCTTTGCAAGCTCCTTTGACTATTAGCTGAAAACATGACACATCTCAGCAGTGCGTCCTTAAAAAAATTGAGGAACCTGGACAAGTGGAGGACGTTTCCTTTTTTCTTTTTTTTTCTTTTTTAAAGAAGAAGTGACAGGCCTGTCTAACAGTCTGTCTAAATAAAATTCAAAAGAAGACAAAATCCAGCAAAAACCTGACACAAGACCTGAGAGATGCATCTTTAAAACACAGTGCACTGCATTTCAGCCTGTGATGTTGGGGATGTCAAAATTTATGCAATCGCAAACAGAAAAGTAGCGTCAGATCTTGATGCTACATGCTACATCTGCCAATCCATCTTTTGATTGGTGACAGCTCTATTTTTTTATTTTTTTTATTTTTTTCAGTATCACAATGATGTCAAACAAAATCAAGCATATCTGGGTAGAAAAACAAAGACTATTACTGAAAACTACAAAAATGATTACAAGAGAACTTGGAGTGTGTTGATGAATGAAGGTGATCACACCAAATATTGACTTTAAAACTAATTAGAACTGTACAAACACCGTTTTTGCCTCATATACCGTTACTCTATGTTTGCACATGTTTCAGTAAAAACAAGGAACTTATATTCCTTTTTCCTAGACACACATAAAGAAATGAGGGGTGGCTCAAGACTTTTGCACAATACGGTATCTCCTGCCATATAAACTAACCCTGAGAAACCAGGGTCAGTAAGATAAGCTGCATTTACTTCTTTACAGACACCCGTTCTCAGGACGAGAGGTCCCAGTGTCAAACGGCTCCGGTTTTATCATCAGCAGCGATGGTCTCATCATCACCAATGCCCACGTTGTAGCCAACAAGCGAGGCGTCCGTGTGAAGCTCACCAATGGAGAGACGTACAATGCCATCGTGCAGGATGTCGACCCTGTGGCAGACATCGCCACCATCAAAATCTCTGCAAGGGTGAGCAAGAAAATACAGGCCAGTCTCAGTGAAAGGAGCTAAACTAGCATGTGTGCTTTCACCACAGACAGAGAAACACAAGAGCTTTATTTCAGATGCTCTTTCTCTCCCCTGACATGCAGAACCCGTTACCCACTCTCACACTCAGCCAGTCGTCTGACATCCGACAGGGAGAGTTTGTGGTTGCCATGGGAAGCCCATTTTCGTTACAAAATACAATCACATCGGGGATTGTCAGCTCAGTGCAGAGAGGCAGTAAGGAGCTGGGCCTGTCCAACTCCAACATGGAGTACATACAGACCGATGCAACCATTGATGTGAGTACTTGAATAGAATATATTTAAACTGGAATATGTTGATAGTGTATTTTCAGTGACTCAGGCATCTCCTGTCGTGTTTCTAAATGCCACATTTGACTAATTGTTTTTCAGTTTGGAAATTCTGGAGGTCCCCTCATTAATCTGGTGAGTCACAAGTCCTGTTTGTGTGTCTCACTCTCACACACTCACTCTCTCTCTCTCTTTGTGATGCAATACAGTGGCAAAACCATTGCGTTGCAGCCTGTTTCCGATTGATGTATTCTAGTCTATTGAAGTGTTTATTTTAAGTCACACAGCATGCAGTGCTGGAATTAAAGTGCTCTCCAGTAAGTAGTCATAAAATGTGCCTTGATTTCAGCCACAGGTATATACAAACACATGCTGATTGGGCTAACACCACAGAAACTAAAACCATGATAATACTTTGAGTGTTTACTGAGCACACCCATTAAACACTCAGTGTCCTGGTGAAAGAAGTGTGGGGTTGATGTGCGATTAGCCCGAACAATTTAAATGGCCAAGTCATCTCAGTTGATGATGCGCCAGGTGTTTGTTGACTAAATGTTGTTGGATCTGATCTCATAGTTCCGCAAATCAGAGTGCCTTATCTCTCCTTTTATTAGGATGGTGAAGTCATTGGTATAAACACCATTAAGGTTACCGCTGGCATCTCCTTTGCAATTCCGTCTGATCGTGTGAGGCTTTTTCTGGAGAAAGCAGCCAAAAGAAAAAGTAAGAAAACGATCAAGAATCAAAAGCAATGCATCGCATCTTTTTATGTGGCTTTCTACCTCATGGTGTTATAAAAAATATGTTAGAAAACCTGCAGTCTTTCATGAAGTTCACACATCTTTTCTCACCTCTCCCAGGCACTTGGTTTCATAAGGATGAGACGAAGCAGCGGTACATTGGTGTTATAATGCTGACGCTGACGCAGAGGTAAATGTAGCGAGCGATGCCCCGTTAGAGCAGCAGTGCGCAGTGTTTGATCTAAAACAAGGTGTTTTCTGTGTGTTCCTTTAGGATCATTGCTGAGCTGAGGTTGAGAGACTCATCTTTTCCGGATGTGACTCACGGTATCCTGATTCACAGGGTAATCAAGGGCTCTCCAGCTTACAGGTAAGCATAAAGGATGCTTCTTCTTTCAGCTCCTCAAGTTCAGCAACTTATATTGAGGTTGCTTTAATCTAATACATGTGTTTGTGGTTGTAATTAAGATGCAGGCATATGTGAGATGTTTGTACAGACTTATAGTGACTTGGTGCACACAGAATAAATTTTTACTTTTGTCATTATTGCTGTATTAAGGGGAATTTACAGTGGCCCTGAGGGTTCAAATGCATAGCAACTTAAGAAAGCACCAGGAAATAGATGAAAAACACAAAGTCGAAGTTGAATGAAACACAGTAAATGTAGACAAAAAAAATCTCACAAAACACAATGTTTTTGGGGACACAATGTGATGGACAACTGCAGAAGTGACAGAAACCAAAACGTGCGAAGGATTGCACTGAGACATCAGGATTCATCTGTGTGAAGAAAAGGCAAAGTTATGTGTGTGTTAATAGCAGGATTCATAACTGAAGAGGGTCTTTTTGTTTTTAAAGCTGTTATACGTTTGTTTTTGTTGGTATATAATTGTCGTATGTCTTGTTTCAGAGCTGGCATGCAAGCCGGAGACATTGTGCTGGAGATAAACGGGGCCAAGGTGAACACCTCAGAGGAGATCTATGAGGCCGTCCGCAGCAGCGACAAAATCACTATGCAGGTGCAGCGAGGACAAGAGATACTCCGCCTTCACATAACTCCCGATTATATAGATTAATGCAAACTGCATTATTTCATGTCAGCCGCTGGACAGAATGAGTTGTTAGCTTGTGTACACCAGAAAACTGTGAAACCTTACAGTGACTGTGTTCAAAAGAAAATGTTTGCTGTTTAATAAATTAGATTTTATGTAAAAGTTTTCTTATATTCTCCAGTATTTCACTAACATTTGGAGAGGTGTCAGCTTACAGTGAATGTGTAGGCATTTTAGCCATAGTAAGTGTTACCTGTTTAAAACTACACTGGTGCAGTCTTCATGGTGCCATTTTTCATTAAATGATAAAAGCCATGCTCACTGTTTATTCACGGAGGGGTTCTTAGTGAATTCTACCTCTTCTTTCTTACTTATTGCTCAGAGTAGCCAAACTTGTGTCTCTTGTAATGATTTGTGTCCAAAATGCATTATTTGTAAAATAAAAGCTCACGGAGCCTGAGAGGGTGCACTTTATTAAAGCCATTTAATGTTGTTAGGACAGCAAAAGGAAGCAAGAGAGACCCAACACTATGGCAAGGATGAATGGTATTAAACTGACTACCATTACATGAGCACAGAAGTCACAAATGTTGCCGCTATGATGATGATGATGATAGTAACATATGAAGTCGCACTGATTTAAACTGCTTTGAGTATGTCACACACAGTAAAGACCAAAAAGGAAAAAATTACATGAATTCAATTCATGAATGTTTAAAATGCCAATTCTGCATGAGAAGTAAACGTGAGGAGGTTATTCAGATTTCATTGAGCAAAATAAAATTTCCCTGGTATATGTACAGTAACACACACTTACAGTAAAGTAATAAAGTGACATGTACTGGACTGCTACACAATTTCATGTATTAACCTCAAAGACTGATAGCTAATAAATTGAGATAACATTTATTAAACAATATTTTAAACAATATATTCATACTTCTGGACTAAAGACATCTTATTAGGTACGAGTACTACAACATACAAGTATGGGAGGAAAAATACAATTGTTCAAACCCCATTAAAACTACTTTAAAAAGGCTTAATATATATTGCTGGTAATATTTTTTCTTTTTAAGAAAATATAAATTGTGCGACTGAAGCTTACAATACACTGCTGGCAGTGGCGCCAGATTCTGTGGTGACCAGCTGGGAATGGGTCATCCGTCAAGGCGCCGTGTGCTGAGAAACTCCCAGGAAGAGAGGAAAGAAGAAAAAACTAACCAAGAAAGGACAGCTGGACATCACGCGATGCCTGAATCGCTCGCACTTAAACCCAATTGCTGCTATGGTGTTTGTCACGGTGGAATGCTGCAAATATCACAAGATGTGCACAAACAGCAGCCAAACTATAATAAACTCATACAGATACATAAATAAGTGGGGGTGGGAGGTCTTGGAAACGTGTGTTTGTGTTTTGGAGGGGGCGTTGGGGGTTTGGTTGACAATGTGAGGAACAAATTGTAGTGTCCAGTCTAGTCCAGCAGTGAGCAGGCTAAATATTGACTCAGTTGATGTGGTCCAAAGCACGAAGCAGCTCCTCTCCCTGCAGTAAGTACTGACCCTGTAAGGGTGCATTCACCTCGCAGTCGTCGCGGGTGAGGAGCGGCAGGCCGAAGGAGGAACTGGTGGCCTCTGAAGTGCTGCCAAGCAGGCGACTCGCCAAATCTAAGATCGGAAAAGATCCAGTTGAATCTTTGATGTTCAATTTCAAGTAACACAGTAACACTACTTACAAAAAAGAACTAGTTTATTCACCTGAAGACAGCAGAACGATGGTCCTGGTTGTACCAGACCCTGAAGGCTTCAGCTTTTTGCCCTTTTCAACCTGCTGCTGGAGCGAAGTTCCCTGAAAAATAAATACATAAATAAATAAATAAATAAATAAAGACGGTCCCACTTCCAGAAGTCAGATTATACCGACTATGCGTATGTGCTGAGGACTAACCTGTTCTATAATCTCTTTTAGGTCACAAATTTTTCTTTTGCGCTGTGCATTCTGAACTGCGAGGGTCCTCAGCGGCATCTCTTTCTCCAAATGTGGGGCTCTGCAGCACACAAAAAGTAGGCCTTAACTAGCCTCTAAAAAAGGCCATAAAAATGTAATTTGGCCAAAAAAATTAAAACGTTTAAGAGATGTTACCCATTTGCCAAGATGGTGGGAGGATGAGGAGCATCTACAGGCTCCACAGGTGGTGCTGGGGAAGCTGTGCGACTGCCTGGCGCACTGAAGGGGGAGCTGGGATAGCTGTGGATTGGAGTACTCTCAAGGGACTTGACTGATCTACAAGACAAAGGCTCTCCTGGGGGCAGGCTGAGCAGCTGGAAATCATCATCCATGGGAATGTATGGAGCTAACATCTCCAGATCAAAGTCCTCCGTTTCCTTATGAGGAAACAAAAAATCAAATGGATAAGAATACAGAAAACTCTGGTGTTTATGTGATTCATGACTAACTTAATTTAAAAAAAAAAAAAAGTAAAAAGTGATGCTTTTTCTAGATTTACTACCTGTGTGTTGAAGGGTGTTTTGGGCTCTGTATCAATAGCAAACAGCTTCTCAACCAAGTCTAGCTTGAAGTCCGAGTTCATCTCTGAATCCATGGGGAAGCAGAAGTCCAGTGGACTGCCGGGCTAAAAAGAAGAGAAGTCAAAGGTCATTTTTTTCCAATAGATATTACTGAGTGGTTAAAAATATTAACTGTCAATGTCTTATGTTGACAACAAAATAGTAAGTCAGTTTTACCGCTGGGGGCCTGTGGCTGGTTGTGGTAGTAGACTGGGCTGGAGCATAGCTCTCAGACTTTGAATCTTCAGAGTTAGTGCTGGAAACATCCAGAGGCTCACTGGGTGGCAGAGGGGAAAGAGGCAGAACCAGCTTGTCATCTGTGGAGGGAAGCATTACATCGTTGTAGAGAGGGACATCCTTCAGAAGATGGATATCTGATTCTGTACCTGAGGGTAGACAAGGTCAGAATCGTTTCATTTAGCAAGAAATAAACCAAGTTATGCTGTTTAAAGAAGTTTAAGTATGTTTAGTCGGGTACTAACCGGGGCAGCTGAAGTGCAGGGAGACGATCGTGTCTCCGGCAGCTGGTGCCAGCATGGTGAGGGCTTCAGGCTCTCCCTTTAGGTGGTCATACAGGTTAATCGGCAGCTGGGTGACTGCCGAATCAGTAAGGATTTTGAGTATGTTCATCTTTGGGCTTTTCACCACCTCCTCCTCCTTCTGCACTTCCTCCTCCTTCTCCAGTTCAGCCTTCTTTGGCTGGACTGGAGAGAGCTCGACCTGGCTGATCTCGACTACAAGCTGGTCTTCCTCCTGCTGTTCCTCCTTTACCGGCTTCAAATCTGCGGTCTGCTTCACTGACAAGATCAGTTTCTCCTCCTGGATGCCACTACAACAGAGGAAGGACACGATGAAATTATGCTGCTGTAAAATTACTACCAGTGTATCTCAAGTAAAAAGATAATCCTAACCCTTACCTAAGGGTAAGGGTTAGGATTATTGTGTTTCCTCTGAAAGAATGACTTCAGTGAGACTTCAGTGTACCTGAGCACGAAGTTGACACAGACAACACACTGTGGCTGGGAGTTCTTGTTGTTGTAAATGACAGTGGCCTGTGTTTCCACCCACACGAAGCCTCCTTTCTTAGCCAACATTCGGTACTGGCCTGTGCAGACTTGGCCTTTTGCAAACACTAAAAACATCAGGGGGAAAAAGAAAAAAAAAAAGAGGAGAGAAAAAAAATTAAGTTAGGCAAAATTAAACAGCTAACATCTGTTTTAAACTTTTAAATCCAATTATGTTTAACATTTTTGCTTATTCTTACAGTTTTGGTGGGTCTTGGTAAGGTGGTCTGAATCCAGAGCATGGTAGTACTCATACACAGAACGATCCAACAGGTCCTCTGGATCATAACCCATGAGATCAGTGATCCTAGAGAAACAAACAATTTATTTAGATTGAATTCTGTAGTACCTACACTGAGCACTAGATGGCTCTGTGTCACTACACTACAATAGATAGAGCGACGCTGATGAGCGGCAATAGCGAGAACATAGGTTTAAGGAGCTGATTTAGATTTGATCCCTGTATCTTAAGCATATAAGACTTACTCCCGCTGGCAAACTAACCTCTCATCACAGTACGTGAACTTCATGTCCATCGTGTGGCGGCTGAGGAAGGTCTTGGTGTCCAGAGGGACCTCAATGTTGGAGGGGTGCGGGATTGGATCGCAGATCAAAACCAGGTAGGGCACAGGTGGCTCCTTTTGCCCGTTGGTGCCCTCTTCGTCCGGGCTGTCATAAACGCGCACGTGACCTGTGCAGTGAAGCACCTGCAGGAGGACAACAGTTGTGTGATGATTATGGGATGTACTTTTGTATTTTGTGTGACCACAACATATTTTTTTTACTTTCAGTCCTTTGACATAATCTGTAAATGAGAAGCATTGCAAATTTAAGTATGTTCATTTCCTTCACACAGTAACATTGTCTGCCATAACTCAATGTAGTTTGCATCATTCACTTTTATGGATGCAAACTAGTTTTCAAACACACTGATCATAAGCTACGCTGACTTTATTCTCCCTCAGTCATCAGCACCTACAAAAATGACATCACGTGGACAGCTGCTTACTAGTCTTGTTTTCATCACTCCTCCCTGCTCTTTAGCCCACAATAGCTGTCATCACGTGGCTTTATTATTGCCAACAGCACAGTGGTCCAGCTCAAAGGAGGCCAGGCTTTATTAAAATGTTCTGTGAAATGTGATTGACTCAGCCAGCAGCCGTGGTGTTGACAAACCGAGATGAACAACGCACATTGGAAATGGCAACACAAATAAATATATTATCACTTATTACATTACTGCTTCTGATGGCAGGTCTGCGAGTGTGTTCCCACCACAGCCTACCTTCCATGTAGCAGATTTGACGTTGACAGTGCGGCCCCTGCTCGTGAGGGTGCACTTCATCCGCAGAAAGAAGCTACGCTCTGTATTTGGCTCCTTGGATTTCTTGGAGCCTGAAATCACAGAAGCAGGAATAATGGAGCCACAATTACAAAAGGGGGGAAGCTGCTTCTTACATGCTGTTTCAATGGTGACCACTTCCATTTATTACTGCCTCTATTTTAAATCTTCATATTTCAGTGTTGGGCAACTGCCAATTTGCATACAGGAGACACCAGGGTGCAAAAGTGGTTGCTGCAACGCTACCAGCCGTTATAAGTGCACATACCATCAGTGTGCAGTGAGTCCAAATCCAAGCAGTACAGAACCACGTGTGGGTTCCAATTAGACCTACTGTTAACAAATTACCAGTCACACCAATGTTATGAACCACAGGTGTAAGCACAATTTGTGATTCACCACAATCACAAAACTATAAGCTGACATGACCTCATTGATCGTGCTGACCTCGTGACTAGATAAAGGAAATGATCAATTGTTCTCACAGCTTCTTGGTATGAATTTATCGGCTCAGATTGAACTGCGCTTCCTGCTAATTGGTTGACCTGACACAGTGCTGCGCTCGTTTATTTCTCCCTTCCTCTGTGTTGTAGGTTTCATAAAGAGACACTACTCACCGGGTCTGTGGATGAGCATCTCCCTCAGCTCCTCTTGGTCACAGGGATGTGTGAAGTCAAACACACTGTGTCCAGTCAAGTCAAACTGCAGAGTACAGAGAGAGAGAGAGAGAGAAAAATGCTTAGTAACAGTTAACAAATACAGGATCTAACCTTTTTCTAGAAAGAACCAAATTTCAAATCACTTTAATTCCAAAGACACACAATTCAGATCTGTATTTGCACAAAATTAACTGTAGAAAATACTGTACTATATTATACAGTCAACGCAAAAACTCCTCCGCCCTGAATTTTGCACTTTTGTCTCCTCCGATCAATCTCTTGCTCTGTGCTTCTCCCTTCTGACACAGCAGGTCAAATCAAACCAACCTGTGCAAGCCCGAGGCACTTGCTGACATTCTCGGAGAGATAGATCATATCTCCATCCTCGGACAGCACCATCAGAAAGCCCTCCAGAGCTTTTAGGTAGGAGCTGTTTAGCTGAATATCAAGCTCTGCATCTTCCTCTGTTGTTGGCTCATCTAGAGGAGAAAACAGAAGGAGGAGAGGAGGGAGAATTTGAGGTAGAGGGAGGCAGGGGGGGAAAAGCAAAGGAAAAGGAGATCAGGTAAATGGCATGGAAATATCCTATTATTATTATTATATCACAACACGTTGTTGGCAGAGTTTATTATAAACAATTCAAATTTACACTACGGACCTGTAACTGAAACCTTATGGGGCTACATGACATAAACAACAATGGCTGCACAATTCAATAATCAGAAGAGTGTAAAGAAACACAACTGTGCACCAAGCTGAACTTCTCATTATTAGGTGGAATAGCATACAGATATATACAGATACCTACCAGTGGAAAGCAGTTTTCTCATGCGCAGGTAACTGATGGCGAGTCTCATGATTGAGGCCTTGTCCAGGCTGGAGCTGACACTGTGGGGCAGGGGCAGCTGCTGGGCCAGCTCGTAAAACACCTCTGACTCCTTCCCACGCCGACATCGTGCTGCATCCCTTGATTTCTCCTTCCTGCGCTCTGAGCTCGCTCTGCTGGACAAAGGTAGTGGATCAGCCACAGCTCTGACACATACCGGGTTTGTTATGCACACTGCTAGACCTGACATCCCTCCTTTCTACAGCCTACAGTGTCTAGAGAATGCTGCGGCAGCTGGAGTCTGCAACAAGCAACCTCACGGCCAAGCCACCGTCTAGACCCCCGTCAGACTCATTTACATGCATAGCTATCTGCAAGCATCTTATTGGCTGTTGACCAAAAGAAACTGAGTCCTCCCACTCAAAGTGATTGGCTAGGAGGATAGTCATAGATTCTCCTGTCTCTTGGTGCACGGCCAAGCTACAGTGCAACATCAATCATCATGATGTTTACAAGCCTGGTTCAACCAATCTATGGGGACGAGAGATGACAATACCTGCACCAACACAGGGTAAACACACAAGCACACTAACACAGTGACACACTGCGAGTGACCTTCACCTACCAGGACTAACAAATGATCACAGTTTCTTTCATTTATGTTAGTGGCTCATGACTGCTTCTGCTGACCATAGCTCCAGTTTCGATCTTACATTTAATCCAGGCAGTGATCGAAGGTCTGCCTAATGGACTCTCAGAGGACTGTAAAGAAGAAGAAAAAAAATCACAGGAGCTGACGGTACTTTAAAACACCCAAAATCTTTAAAGTGATAAAAATAGATAGCTACTATATATATATATAAAAAAAAATTAAAAAAAAATCATGCTCTTGTTTTTATATTCAGCTGGACAGAAAAACATTCAACAAGGCACTGATTTGGTGTTTTATTTGCACTGTTGTGCAATACAGATTCTTTTATGACCACAAACATAAATACACTGGAAAATCATCATCCTAATTGTCAACCACACTGCTCTACTTCAACCCAAATGCATTTAGCTGACACTGGACCAGCATGACAAGGAAATGTCATGGATGGAATGGATGGACGCTCAAAAGCCCTTGGCTATGAAACACACACCTAATTGAAATTGATCTGTTACGCACTTGCAGCGCTGACCAAGGCCATGCTGTTATTTGAGGCTCTCCAACAAGAAAAGGGGCCGGCTAACTAAAATTAGCTTACTGTATATCAAATCACCTGGCAGGGTGTCAGGATGCATTTTTTCCATCAACTATATAATATGTGCAAACTCCTGTGCAACGTAATTAGTCCTTTGGGGCAGAAGGATTTGCACAAGTCTAGGCAAAGCATTTGTCCCCCAGGAAGTCGCAAACATGGTGCTGAGAGCAAAAAAAGCAGTCTGTAAACATGTGAGGCATCTCCCAACAAAGCTGCACAAACAAAAATCTAAACATGAATGCAGTGACCACTTTTCAACCCAGGGAAAAAAGAGAGAGAGAAAGAGCAAAATCATACTGGATAACAGCCAATCCACACATGTACACGATCTCTTTCCTTCTTACTCCACTCCTCAACCGTCAAACCATGCATGTAGATATAAACTGGAGAATCTTGAATTCTACAGTGAGGAAGCCAGCACCTCTTTAATGTTGGGGGAATGTCAACCCATACCTTCATCATCTGGTAAAACATTTCTATCCTGGAGTAAGTTCGGGATACAATACCCACATGCACAGGGCATGAAGGTCACTGAGTGGTTTGATGACTATGGAAATGATGTGAGTCATATGCTGTGGTCACAGTAACAAATTAAACACTTATGGGAGATTTGGGTCCGGATTGTAAGAGGGCTCCATCTTCTTCACCCAAACACCAAATAAGGGAATATCTTCTGGAAGAATGGTTTCATCCAGAGTTTCTGAGAATTGACTAAATCAGTGCAAAAACATTGCAGCCCACAAACCTTAGTAACACACTTCCTTGTATTATTTTTCCACTTGTCGCCCCTTTTTAACTGTAGCAATTGAAAAAGCATATGAGGAAGTAGGGCTGATTGAGTATGACAAAGGTCACAATAAAGATAATTTTGGCTAATATTGATGACAAAAATATTTAAGGTTTCTGAAAGCTCATGCATTTGTTGTTCGTCAAAGTTCTTGAAACCAAAATCTTTCAAGAAAAACAAAAACTTTTACTAGATTTTGATAATCAAAGTCTGTCTTACACATCTTTACATTAAATGTACTTTTTCTCAGTTTCTTTCTTTCTTGCCAACCAAGAAATCCGAACTCAATTTGCAACTCAAGCCAAAACCCAGAGCACATTCAGGACTTTAGTGAGCAAGTTAATCATCTTCCAAATGAAGTGTGCAGGTAGCCACAGTTATGCTAATGCAAACTGAGCAAAGTGGACAAGCAAAGAAAGAGAGAGCGGTTCTGTTAAAAACAGCCAGAGTTGGGACAAGATAAGGCTAACTATATTTACTGAGGAGACTCCATCTGTTGCATCACTGCAAAGCAGAGGGACATTTGACGCTGAGCATTTTCCATTTACCTCGCTATACACCAGCATAGCGAGGTGTATAGCTCGCTATGCTGGACCATCATAAATGTTGACAAAAACAGCAGCAAAACAATCAAAACAGAAATGAGGAAAAAGATTAGACGAGACTAAAACTAACGCACATTATCATCAAAATACTTTGAATAAAACTAAAACAATATCAAGTGACAAACTGAGACTTTTGGTTGTGTATTAACCAAGAGGAAACCTCTTGAAGATTGTTTTTATATGTAATGTAAACAGATTTCAAGCCAAGCAGCAGTTACACCCATACATGCATGCAGATTCACCGTTACTATTGTCAATACCATGGACAAATATTTACAACACCCTCTGTAAACTCTGTTGGACACAGCCAGGATATCTGGTCAAAATAAGAGCAGTTCTGTCTGTATGTATCACACAATCACCTCCAGCCTACTCAATTAATTAGGTCAATTTATCATTACAAACTAAAGGATCACAAATGGTTAATATAGCTTTATACACAGGACACACACTGAGAAACTTCTCTTGCTGAGCAGCTCATCATGACTGAACCATTAGCCTGCCATACGCATTTTCTTTTGTAGTTGTATCAGGTCCTCATGCAAATCCTGCCCAAATCAAGCAGACAAGTAATACTGCACCAGAATACAACCCTACTGAATAAAGAGCCATTACAAAGGTTATTTATCTCATTTACCTAAGGCTTCATTGAACAGAACAGTACTGTGTACCTCTTATGAAACCTTTAAAAGCACCACTGATAAGGATACAGTAGAGAAGTAGTAAATTTATAGGTCATAAACAACAGCAGACAGTTTCTAAAGTTTCCCATTTGGACAATAGTCAAACACCACCTTCACTTTTGTGCTTTTCTAATTCAGTTGTGACACTAAATTCCAAAAATCTAAAACCGCTACTATTTCATAACCGCCTCCACCATTTCCAAGCTTGAAATCAGCTTCCCTAGGAACACCCAGTTCACTTGATGTTAAAACTAAGGCCACCAGAGAGGCCATCATTATGCAACAGGATTAAAGCACGTGGTCATGTCTGCCCAGCTGCCCTCTACTTGCCCTACAGCAGTCACATTTTGTAGTATTGCTCACTTTAGACTTGTTTGTGAATTGGCGCTATTACATAAACAAAATGTATTTGGCTTGTAGCCAAGTGGAGTAGAGATTAATAGAAAAACAAAACACTCCACAATAAAATTCAGTGTGAACAACGTTAGCAGTTCCCTATGAAACTTGTTACTAGAGGCTGTCCCAATTATTATTATTTTTTTTTTAAAAAGACAAACACTCCGTCCTGTTCAGTGTGACACCAAACTATTATATAACCAGCTCTGGAGAAACAACACTGCCCAATGTAGGGAGAAAATCAGAGCAGGGCTCAAAATAACTCATTTAAAAGTCAAATTAATCACTTGCATTATAGCTACATGAAGTAATATTTTTGTAAATAGCAAACATACACAAACTCCTGTGTGTTTAGTGTGACATTTTAGCACATCGTATTGGTTTTTAAATATTTTGCACACAGCAGTGGATCAGAAAAGTGAAATTCTGTCCAATAAAGAGCCATCTAAATAAAACAAACAAACATTAAACTGAATGAACATTTGTGGTGACTGTAATAATACACAGACACTTTATTGGACACACCTTGCTTGTACTGGGTTGGACCCCTTTTTGCTTTAAAAACTGCTTTAATTCTTTGTGGCACAGATTCAACAAGATGCTGCAAATTTGTTTGCTGCCTATTATGCAAATCCTCCCAATCCACCACATCCCAGAGGTGCTCTACTGGACTGAGATCTTGTGACTGCTGAGGTCATCAGAGTACAGTGGGTACAGTTTGACATGACTTGAGCTCTGTCAAATAGCGCATATTCCTGCAAGGTGCAGTCACCAGAAGATAGATACACTGTCGTTATAAAGAGATGGACAGGGTCAAGAACAATACTCAGGTAAGCTTTGGTGTTTAAACAATGCTCAGGGAAGCCACTAAGGGGTATAAGATGTGTCAAGAAAATGTTACCCGCATTATTACAACAGCAGCATGAACTGGTGCTACAATGCAGGATGGATCCATGCTTTCATACTGCTTACACCAAATTCTATTGTCCAATTTTTATGAGCCCATGTGAACTATAGCCTCAGTTTCCTGTTCTTATTTGGCGGGAGTGATGCCAGGTTTACAAAGACAAAAAAAAAGAAGAAGAAGAGTAATTTCACCTCAAGTTAAAATAATTTCAACAAGCCATAGTTACTACAGCTGATTACATTTATTCCATGAACACCCACTGACTCAACTGCAGCTTTGATAACAAGAGCAACTCAGCAGGACTTCTGGGTGTTCTAGTCTGACTGACTCACCAGAAGTGGACGTTACAAATCAACTTCCTCTGGCTTCCCGTGTCTTTGTTGACCATGCTTTGATTTTAAAACGTGATCAAAGGGGGGGGGGAACAACTTGGAATCACAACATGAAATGATAAGTTTAAAAAAATGGGCCTTTCATAAATCTAGTAGGCTCTTACAGCTTTGACTACAAATATTGTTTAATGTGGAATTATCACAATTTAGCTTATATGCTCCTTCTCACATGGCAAAGATCACTGACTTTACTGTTTGTTCGTGTGCGACATGTTGCCCTTCACACTACAAAAGTACAATTACTTTACAGCAAACCATAAAGATATTTGTGACCTAAAGTTTCCGAAATATAAAAGTGGAATATAATATGGACCAAGTTTCATTGTTTATACAACAGTTCACAACACAACTCCAGCAGGGCCTTTCCACTACTTTTCTGTAAAGTGCTTTTTTTGCTTTAAGAAAATCAGTCATCACAATTAAAGCTTTGAAGGTCTAAAGTGAATGTTTATTCAGCACACATTTTTAACTTATCTGGAAAAACAAAAAAATCCATAAAAAACAAAAACAAACATACCCCCTATGCTTCATATTATCAAGTAACCCAATTTCTTTTTCAAGTTCAGACTAGCCTGCTACTTGAATCCCTCAAGGGAACCAGGAAATTACAAGCTAGCGAATTGCTACACACACACACACACACGGCCACTCCTATTGACGTCAAGCCCTAGTGATTAAGAGATGAGACAGAAGTAATACTACAAAGGCACCTCACAGACACCAGCCAGATCTGCATCAAACCAGACTGCACACTGGAATTTTTTTCCAACACATGTCAACCTTTCACCTAAACTCCAAATTAGGTGACAATAAGCAAAGCCCCTGAATGCAATCTACATTAAAATATGGTGACTGCCTGGAAATGGAGTATTCATTTGTTAAAAATATCTACAGGGTGACCAGCATCACAGTTACCTTCCTTATGTAACTATGGAGGTAACAGACACACACACAACAGTCATGATAAGATCTTAACAACAGCCCGGTGCGCTTTTTAGGATGTTCCATGAAACCAGTTTGCACCCATGTTGAGTTGCCAATGTTTCAAAAAATGTTGTTCTGACAATTGTTTCACCAAACGTTTTTAGAGATCCACCCACCATATTTTGCATCATTACAAATAACATTTTTTCCTTAAAGACAACTGTTTGCATATACACACACAGCAAGCTTTTCTGAAAACAGTGTTATTCTTACTATTTTGCCATCAGCCTACATGCAGGTTGTTTTCTCTTTCATGACTTTCACCATCTTATGACCACCTTTTTTGGGGTTTTTAATCTCAGGATTCACTCTGTTCATCAGACTATTTTTTGGTCTTGTGACTGCTTATAACCATCTTTTATCCTCTTGTTTGTTTTGTAGTCTAATCTAAGATTTATACACAGAAGCATAATCTCATCACCTGTCTGCCTATTTTAGAACATCTAAGAATGACAGAAAGGCCTGGATGAGTAATCTGCTTGCTGCAGAGTTATCCTCTTCTACAGTCAATACTAATAACCACTTTTTCACTCAAGCACTTCAATAAAACTCATGAAAATCTGCTACATATTGCAGTCGATGCAGACTGTCTGGCTGGATTAAGAGTTTACAAATAATCCCTGTGCAGTTGAGTTGTATTACAGTCCTACACATTTTATTTGTTGTGGGAAAGTAATGGTTGCAGTGGCTAGATGTTAAGGATTTCCTACATTTAAAAATAAAGGCTCTGGCCACCAGACCTGTAATAGAAATATGTTAACCACTTTTGAGTAAGGTTTACTTATAAATAATGCCAACCTTAAATATTAGGTGTTATTAGCTTTTTTGTTTGACTGATTGTTTTTTTTTTTTTGTATGCACTGTAAGGTGACATAGACTGTTTAATAATGTGCTTCTCACCGAGAAAGGCCCGTTTGGGGCCTGGAAAATCTTCTTTTTCCATCACACACCTTTGGGCTCTGATAACTTATAATAGCCATACTTATTTGTTTTTGTTATTTTTTGTTTTGTTTTGTTTGTTTTACCTAACCATTAATGAATTAGTTATTTTTTTAAGATACAACTCAACTTATTTATGTCAAAAATGGTTTATCAACTTTCTCTTGTTCTACCACACAGACCTCCAAATGAAGCCTTCAATTGGGCTTCTGTATAAATAAAAGTTACTAGCCACTAACATGATATTATGGCACTCTGATGATTATTAAAGTTGATTTTGTGCAATTGATATTGCTCAGTATTGAGGGGGTACAGTATATTCTACAAGGCCTTCCAAAACAAGATAATTATGCCTACTTCTGGTTTTATAGTTAAGCACAAATTAATACGCGGAAATCTCAAACCAAGGCCTGCTCCCCCCCCCCCCCCAAAAAAAGCCTCAACGTTTCAGCAGAAACCGCACACCACACTGATCACATGAGCGCTGGCAGCCTTTCACTGAAGTGTCAAGGTTGGCACCTAAAGTCCAAACAGTACACCACCAGTGATACACTATTAATAAGCTATACAATAAGCAAAGTGTCACACTCAAAATAAATGTAAATAACGCTGATGTTGCATGCAGGAAGTCTTAGCAATGGTCACAAACAAAAACGTTGCTGGCTAAGTAGCACTTATTTAACGCAGATTTAATCTAAGTAAAAAAAGAAGAAGTCTAGATTGATGTAAAGGGTAGTGACCAGTTGATGCTGTTTACCTGTTAACTCGACATTTTTGATAGTTTTTATCACGTTGACCTACATTTGTAGGCTAGCTGCGTTAGCCATTGCTAACAGCGCCGCTAGCCGACACATTTTGACGAAACACACCGAACTAGCCTCTAACCTTGAAAAAAGGCCACAGTGTCGCAGGTCTCACAATAACCAAACGTTAAATAGAGACACATTTTCCAGTTATGCTTAAAAACTGGGCACATACGTAGCATTAGCCGGCACTGCTCTTACCTCTTCTTTTCGGGTACAGTTCCTGTGTCCATTTCAGGACGAAAAGACCTGTGTGGAGTCTCTCTATCGGTATAGAGCTGTGTTCGGGCCCGTCAAGAAATGAACCAAAATCCCACGATTTTCTACCGATATCAGTCCGTAAATCCTTAAGTGGATTGCATAAGAGTCCTCTCTTTGTGGATTTAGTTTAACAAATCAAACTCTCGACCGCTAAAAACAGATCCTCCGTCGACTTTCCTTCAGAAATATTGCCACGCTGGAGAGACGTTCAATTGCCGAGACAATGTTGCTTCAGAGTAAAAGTGTTCACTCCTCCTCCGTTCCGCGGACGCGCAGTCACACGCTTCTTTTCTTTTTTTTTGCATCGAGGACGCGCACAGGAAATCCGAGCGTCCCACCGACAAACGACAGATTGCTGTAATTTTCAAGAAGATCCTACAACAGCGAGACATACAGCGACTGTTAATAGCTAAATATCACTCTGAGGTAAATAAACACATGTAATAAAATAAAAAAAGCACTGTTTTAAATAGTGTTAAATGTAGAGCTCTTTACAAAAGCTGTTCATAAACAGTCACAGTGAGTTATACCACAAATAGTGTCACAGCACTGTATTTAAGCCTAAACAATAATATCATTATGCACCAGTATTTTTATATGCAGTTACAATTCATTACAGGCTTTTTAGCACCCAACAAAGGACTGACATTAACAAAACTCCTCAGTGTTGTAACATTTTGTTTGTTTGTTTTATAATATTCGAGTTTCTTTGTTCAAACAAACAAAAAGATCAGAATCACTGCTTTATTGTGCGTTGATGGTAAGTTTACTGTTGTGTCGCCCCTTGAGAAGTTAAAAAGTTCAAGGGCAGATGAGGATTTCTTTGGTCCTGGAGGCGGGCTTGGTAAATTTCCTCCACTGCTCTGGATATTTCTGTCCAATCAGACTTCCTTCACCTCCTCCTTCACCCTGTGGAATTCATTTTACAATGAAATCTGTGATTCAGTTTTACTTTGGAAATGAAAAATAATAGTAAAAGAAAAGCAAAAAGGAGGAAACTGTGTATGAAAAAACGTTTTGGTTAACTGTAAATAACTGGACTGAAAAATAACTAAAGTAATATTATGTACTTAGAAGAGCTAATTATGACAACATAATAATGGACACCAAATGTCTTTCACTTTAGTCTTTTCACATTGCTACAACACTGTATGTACCAATAAAATACAAATATATTTACTAAGTCTGTATTTTTTACTTTATGGCTTGTTAGTTACCTCCACAATGTGTTATAATCCTTTTAGTATAGTGTAAAAGCCTCATGTCTTTATATTTTGTTTCCAAGGAGACCGACTTTCTTGTAAATTTTAATGTGGTCTTGAGCAATAGCTCTCCAGGCTTTGTGAAGGTCTTTCCAAGGTTTTCCTTGGACATTGGCTGCTTTTTTTTACTCACTGACAATCCAATTGTTATACATGACCATTTTCAAATTGTTTTCAAATTTCAAATTTTTATATTGTTTTGTTACTATCAGCCTGTAAGAAAAACATGTTTTTTTTAGTTATTTTTAAAGATTCATCTGTTAAAAATGCCAAAGATAACACAGTTTGATGGGCACCAAAGCGATGATTTCCAAAGAACTATTTGCTGAAAACTTGGTATATCATAGCAACAATATCTGAAAGCCATGTCCTTAAGAAATAGGAAAAATTCTGCAAAGACCTGACACAGGACCTACAGAGGATTATCTGACTCCTCAGTTGAGTCACGTAATGTTCACTGAAGCCTCATCAGTTTCAGTGGAAGGGTAGCTATCAAGAAGCCATTGTTAAGGAAGAGAAATAGGGAGAAAACGCTGAGATGTGCCAAATTACATCACTTGTAACAGGTTGTATGTAATGTTGAATCGAAGATTAAAATTTTGGGTTCAAATGATCATTAGTTTGTATGGAGAAAGTCAGGAGAGATCCATAACAGTGAGTGTCTGCATCCATCTTTTTGAACAGTCCTCTATACCAACGGTTCACTCCTAAGATTGTGTTTAACAAATACTATCCATATTATAAGAAATAATAATAAAACACATATAAAGAAAATGGTAGGGCAGCACGGTGGCACGGTTAGCACTGTTGCCGCACAGCAAGAAGGTCCTGAGTTCAATTCCACCATCAGGCCGGGGTCTTTCTGTGTGGAGTTTGCATGTTCTCCCCGTGTTTGCGTGGGGATAGGTTAATTGGTTAATCTAAATTGCCCATAGGTCTGTGTCTCTATGTGTTAGACTGGCGACCTGTCCAGGCTGTACCCTGCCTCTGGCCCTATGACAGCTGGGATAGGCTCCAGCGACCCTGGAAAGGATAAGCAAATGGATGGATGGAAACAGTAGATATTTTTAAAACTCAACTGAAACCAGAAAATCACCTCTGAAAGTAACTTAAATTACACCAAAAACTAACTAAACTAAACTTATGTTTACTTTGGGGTGGCAGGGATAGCTCAGTAGGTAGAGTGTTGGCCCCATGATCGGAAGGTCGGTGGTTCAAACCCACCGAACGGCTACCCTGCGGTACCCCTGAGCAAGGCACTGTCCCTACACACTGCGCCCAATGGCTGCCCACTGCTTCACTGATTGAATGGGTTAAATGCAGAGAGGAATTTCCCCAAGGGGATCAATAAAGTATACATACATTCATGAACTTGTAGACTAACGATTCTGTTCTAAATCACAGAAAAAGTTAGTCGCAGGTTAGTTTGTTCTTTGTGTTGCCTTACAATGCTACTAGGTGAACACATATTGATTGTTGCATCTGGTCACGATAGTTAGACAAAGCCTTTGCAGTGACTTCCCGTTAGATAAAGGGTGTGTGGCACAACGCCCCTGAATTGAACTTTATCTTGACGGTTCATATTGATTTCATCGAACAAACCTGGGAGGGTTACATTTTTATTCATTACACAAGGCAAAAAAAGAGAGAAAAGTGTAGAAATTGAAGTTAAATCCTGATAAAATCCTTTATTACTAGACCTAGAAACTAGAGAGACCTGAGGAAATTAGTTTAAAGTAAACCATGCATGTCTACATAGGATTAATTGTGTGTGGGTTTTTTTATATGCCTATTGCGTCCTTTAAATGTAAATCTGATGGATTTTTTATTTTTTTTTATAACATAGCTGTGCAATATGTGCTTTGGCAACACTAACTGAGCTTATAGGTTTATTTTGCCTCATTATGCTACTATTCAACATGAAAGTCAACAATGACCTTTCACTTTAAAATTCACTTAGCTGTTGGAGATCCTGTTTACTTATCTCCACACTGTAATTAACATTATGATATCGGGAAGTTGAGAGGTGGTGTTAGCCACACCTTTTTTGTTGTACACTTGAGTATAAAACGTGCCAACAAACAATGCAAGATTAGCCTTTCGTAATGCGTTTAGTGCGAGCAACAAAATGAAGACATTTATATAAGAATGCATTAAGGAAATCCTGCTGTGTGATAACAGCATTAACACAGCTCTGAAAGAGAAGCGTTGAAATGCAAAAGGAAGATTGCATTGTCATTGTTATAAAAGACACCATCTGATAGGAAGCAGTTTTCTTTGAATCACTTTACGTAAATTCTAAGAGTTTATGAGTAATGATCTTATATTAACTATAGGTCAGAGTGAATATGAGGCCATTATCTATTCATTTACTGACAAAAATGAAGCTATTGATTTATAGATTTCTATAGGGAATTACTTATGTGACGTCTGTGCAGAGAGACTTTTTTTCCATTATCGGTCGCTACTTTGGGGGTTACCAATCAAATGCATAGGACAGCAGGGTCAAACGCTTATTCAATCAGTCATTGCAGAGACACTGCTGGCAGCTATCAGGAAGTCTCAGTAATGAACGCTGAAGGAAAGCTCATAAATCTCTCCTTCACTGAGACACAACCTGGGGAAAGCTGCCAAACTGAGGCACAACAAAGGATAAACAATAAGCAAAGTTGCTTAATCCAGTGTCCTATGCTTTATATAGCACATGTCGACCGTCGTTGTTAGGGAAAGCTTAATGTAGATTAGTGGGCTGCTGTAAAGTCCACATCAAGGCTCTTCTAAATAATGAGTGATCAGAGGCTTAACAGGGGTTTGAACCGCAACGGGAAGAAATTTGTGACACACCACTGGCTCAAATGTATAGACAGGCAGCAAGTTGTGCTGGACCAGGAAAGTTTTCAGTGCAGTTTAGTAGCTAAAACACCATCATTTTAACAAAAGATCTTTCTGCATTTGATTTTTTAATGATGGTGGTGGAGAATCGTCACCATAGCTATTTCTTTGGGTTGAGATGGGTTGCTATGGAGGCCATACTCATGTAAGCTTCCAGTCCCTCATCATGCCACATGGATGGAGCTATTTTCATCATGGACAACTGCTCTGACATGTTTCGTCAAAGGGTCGAGGTAATCACTCATAAAAATTTGTTTTCATTTCATGGTGTTGCTTCACTCAGAGGGGAGAACCGGACTGAAAACCACACCAACATAGCAGGTTCAAGCAGGTTCCTTAGCTCAAAAGGTTTGTTCTGTGCTCAGAAAGCAGAGGCGGCTTCGTTTTGAGGCATTTCCGAGTATTAAGGTGCTAATGTGCAGTATTTAGAGACAGAATCTTCCACAGGACACCCAGCTGAAGAGATAAACAGAGACCCAAACTTCCTCATTCAAACTAACAGGAAGACTCCGTCCTGGAGGGCTGGGCTTGTTCGTGTCTGTGCAAGTTCCGGAGGAAAGAGATTCATCTCAACACAGGGTTTTCTTTTCTTTTTTGTCATTGTGTTTTCAAAGTTTTTGCTTTTATTTCCAACATCATGCAGTATACAATACTGCATTTATATATGAATTCAATGTCACCCCCCTGAAAAAAAGCATCACTTTTTCCTCTCTCGTGTCTTCCTTTTTCTAGCAAAGGCGACAGTAGTGACGCTGTGTGGTTTCCTGTTTATTCTCTGCTGGTTTGCTGGCCCTCCACTAGACGCACAGCACAGAACTGCAGGGTTTCAAGACTTACGTGTTTTTCTTATATTTTTTATGGATAAGAATAAACAAACAACAAACAACAAAAACGTGAATTCACTTATCCAAGCAGGTCTGTAGAAAGTGCTGGAAGCTTTCAAACACTCTGGCAACAGTTGGACAATACACTAACAGTGTTGTGAAATCTACAGACTTTTCAATATTTCACAGTTACCATGAATCATCGAGCTGCTTTCACCTCAGATGAAATCTTGCATCATCGTCTACATGCCTGGCGGAGCAATTTACATGGAGAATCACTGCGACGGATGCCAAGTTTTTCTTACTGGGTGTGGGCCACAAATAAAAAAACACAAATACTCTATTATTGGGAATTCAGTGCAGTGAAATTCTATCCTTTAACCCAATTTCAACCTTTATCTCATTTCAAAACCAATATTTCAGGCTTCAGGTGATTTTAACCCTTTATTTAACAGTGGATGGACTCAGCTGTTTCTGTGTGAATTTGTGTTTTTTCCAGAGTGGAGACGCATCACTCAGAAACTATTCCATCTGTGCATGAAATCATTCCAGGATTTGTGTAACTTTGACTCTTCTGGGAATCTCCAGCAGATTTAGATCCCAATTTTTTCCCCCCCATCTCTGAGCAGCAAAAGAGCAAAAATTGAGCAAATAGAAGCAATTTCATCAGAATACAACATAATAAAATACATCCTGTCCACACGTACATACACACTTGCATGAATGTGTAAATGAAGCCAAAACTAAATGTTATTTCAAAAGCTGGCCACACTCCACATTTGGGTCTGAGGTACAAGTTCTTACAGTTCAAGTGCAGCTCAGGTCCTTGTCAAGCATGTTTTGGCTGGCCACTTGGAACTTTCGCACAGTTATATCTCTGGGAAATGTGTCCGCACCGTGTTTTATATGCCAGTGGAAAATGTTTTAGGCAAATGCACAGACACTGAGAAGAGTAAGGGTGACCGCACGCACGACTGCTAGTGGATCAGTCTCTGAGTCTTAATTCTCCAGCAGTTCAGGTGAAGTAAAGGAAAAGTTTCTGAATTCCTCCTGGTTGATGGAAGGGATCATAGGGTCATCGATGGGCGTGAGCGTGGGCTCTTCCTGAGTAAAATCTGGGTCAAAGTTGTTGACGTCCTCCGGGGTTTTCTGGAGGACAACAATAGAGTACAGTCACACACACAGAATGTGAGACAAAATCATACACTGCGTAATGTCTGGTGAGTACACCGATTATCATTTAGCATCAATAAAATCATGTGACTTACAATCCTGGGCTTGAAAGGTGGCTCAATTTCTCTACGATTTAGCTTCTCCCAGTCGATACCTGTGAAGAAAGCGTGGCTGGTCACAGCCTCCTCTCCACCCTCTGTGGGCACACAGCCCAGACGCCGTGCCGGGTTTTTGGTCAAGAGCTGCGAAGATAAAATGCGGATGAATTAAAAACAATTGATGAATTAAAGACCCAATTTCATCTAAGCTTTAGCTGTCGGACAGATGGCCTCACATCTGACTCTAGAATACTTTGGTATAAAGAGTCCATCGTGAACTCAAGGCCTGCAAGGTGCTGTGGCTGCAAAAAAAGCCCAAATCAACACCCCTCCACCACCATGTTTGACGGTTGTTATGAGTTTGGTCTTCTCCAAATATGACACTGTGCATTATGGCCAGACATTTCCACTTTCGTCTGTCTAAAGGACATTTTTCCAGAAGTCTGTTTGTTCAGATGCAACTTTGCAAGTCTAAGCTGCGCTGCCATGTTCTTTTCAGAGAGAACAGGCTTTCTCCTGGAAACCCTTCAAAACAAGCCATACTTGTTCAGTCTTCTTCTAATTGAACCGTGATGAACTTTAACATTTAACACACCAACTGAGGCCTGTAGAGTTGGGATGTAGCTTTTGAGGTTTTTTTCCAGTTTCTATGAGCATTGGATAGTCTGACCTTGGGTTTAATTTGCTGCGACTTCCACTCCGGTGAAGATTGGCAGCGGTCTTGAATGTTTCCCTCGTGTGAATAATCGTTCTCTCTGTAGAATAATGAACTTCAGATTGTTTATAAATGGCCTTGTAACCCTCCCCTAGATTGATGGACAGCAACTTCAACAACTTTTTAAAGACCATTGCTGCTGTCTTTCATCCTTGGCAATGTGATGACACATACCTGAATGCTTCAGCGCCAAAGCTTATGCTTATACTTCCTGACAAAAAAAGAATTAATCAAATGTTGATTTAGCAGCAACTGCCTGCTACTTATCCTCTTATTTCCTATGGAAGCAATAAGGGTCTACCTAGTTTTTCACACACTGTTTTGGGATTTTTGCTTAGGTTCTGTTAAATAAATACCACAGTATAATATGTCATGTTTTGGAAATCATGTGAGAATGCATTTACCTTAGCAAGAGCTGCTAAATGCCAAATTATTTTTGTTATGTTAACTTCAGAATATAAAGCGAGTTTGCTTTCCGTTTACCATGACTGTGTGGTTGGTGCAAAATAGGGAAATGTGTAGCACCAGATCAGATTAGATTTCTCTGGAGGGATGCCAAACAGGGCTCAAGTTCATCTAGTGAGTCCTTCCCTCTCAACTGACAAAAAACACACACCCTGAATTGTGTTAAGCTCCTCCCACAAAGTCTTAGTTGGCCAGAGTTCAACTAGTTTCAGTAAAGTGCAGCTGAGGTGTCTCAACTTCCTGGGGTTGTATTCATTAAAACAATAGTGAATCAGCCATTGAACTTTAACCGTTTCTCTCTGACCAAGGTCGGGTAGGTGGTGCAGGTCTTAGGAAGAAGCCCAAACAAAAACAAATAAAAGTTAAAATAGTTTTAACTTGCCTCTGGGGGGGAAACAGAAAAAAAAACACCACTTTGTTTTGGAAAACCGTCTCGCATGGTGACTCTGTGTGCACCTCAGGGATAATGGTGACCTTCAGACCCAGCATAGCAAACTAATGAGTCCCCGTCTCCATTGTGACAGTGTTAAGATTAACCTGAAGACACTGATTAATACAGAGATTAATACATCTCATTGTGTCAGCTCCAAACGATATTAACTACCAGAGACTTTGCCTAAACAAAACCGCATGTCTCAACAATACTGAGCTCCAAGAGAATGAGGAAGCAGCTGCGGAGGTGATGGGGCAATGCCCAAAAAGACGCGAGGTGTCCCAAAAGCATCAAGCTACAATGAACAATAACGAGGATTCATAGAGACTAATGAAACTCTGATGCCTTGCCATGTGTAATTTTATATAATAAACAGCATGTGTGTCGCTCTGCTGTAGTCAGTGTCTCTGCCAATAACGCCTCCAACATGATTGATTGGGAGATGCACAGTTATTGTTCATGTAAGCCTTTTCACCCGTTGCTTTTCCTTTGTACATCTATGTACTGAACTGCATCAGCCCATGGTTGTGACTGTACTTTAAGACAAAAACATGCTTTGTTGAAATGTTGCATTTGTCCCTTTTATACTCATCACTGCTAATGAATAAAGGTTTAAGGTTACAGCAGTTAAACTCAGGGATTTGCAGCTGTGATGACATTATTTCCAGTTACTGAATTAAAACATGTTTGAAAAAAGAAAAAAGGCACACCAGTAGACACCAGTATGGTGCTTGAATTGGAGTTAACTGTAAGCATGACAGAGTAGCAGAGGTGACTCAGTTCAGGAGCAAACTGACCACAAAACCAAAGAAAAACTTTTCCACTAAAGCTGATGCCATCTTTCCATGGCTGCACGTCAGTTGTGCCATTCTCAGAGCCAGACCTGCCATGTGGGCATTTCTGCATGAAGAAGCCGTTCTCCTCTACACTCGCAAAAAAGACGTTTACGGGAAGGCGGGGAATATTAGAGCTGAAACTTTTAGTCAATCAATCGGTCGGCTGGCAGAAAAATCAATTCAACACTTCCAGCTCCTGAAATGAAAGGTTTGCTGTTATACAACAATATAAATTGAACAACTTTAGATTTATTTCTTTTTAGATTGTTGATGCTGGGCTGGACAAAGCGATCAAAAGCGCTTTGTTTCAGCTCTATGTGATAGTTTAACTTGACCATTGGCATCTACCAGCCTTCAGGTATTTTCACCATGACTCACAAACTCGTGACATTTCTGCAGCCATTCTCACACGACCTTGAACAACCTGACAACTGAGCTCCATGAACTTCCTTTTAAGAACAAGGTGATCTTGGCAATGGATCTGCCTCCAGTAAAAATAGAGCAGCAGCGTTTAAAATCCACTCACACCAGTCAGTAACGTGTGATAGTGGGGGGCAATGACAAATCGGCATGGGGAGACTGATTTGGTGCTTCCTCAGCCATGCGGGAATAACAACAAGGACACGAGGAGAACAGTGTGAGAGAGAAGGAATGGAGAGGAGGTGCAGTTGTATTTATAGCTTGTGTGCTGTGGCTGGGCAGTGAACCATGCCTTAATATAGTTATGTAAAGACCCCAGCCAAACAGCTGGCTGGAAGACTGTGTGGGGTTGCCACTCACTCTGCAGTCAGACGGTGTCAGTCAGGCAGACAGACAAGAATCTGGCTACTGATACAATATCCAGGCATGGAAATGCTCATCCGTTTTTCTCCACAGAGATGTCACAAATCCACTGACAAATTGATTTCCTCTATCATTACATGAGTTTAAAAAAAAGCCGTTCTGACATTTCCTGCAATTGTATAAAGCAAACACAGTCTGACGGCGCTGGTCTGAGAAGAGTGAGACCTGGCCTTCACCCAGCTCCATTTATCATTAAATTTTTATTGCTGGTGACCGCAAAAATGTGAATAAAAGATATTACTCCTGGCAGACTCACAGCTTTCAGTATATTGACTGCCTCTGTGCTGAGCCAAGAGGCATAAACAATCTCTTCATTGAGGATGGATTCAAAGAGGTCATCTTCATTTTCCGCCTCAAAAGGAGCATGTCCAGAGAGCATCTCATACAGTAGCACCCCGAGGGCCCACCAATCCACAGAAGGCCCATACAGCATCTCTTGCAGGATCTGTGAAAACATGTCAGAGTAGAAAAATGAAGTTGAGCATGAGTATGAGATTTTAGAGAGTCTCAACAGCAAATTTAAAACCACTTTATGAAGTTTAGTTAGGGGTATGTGCTGGATTAGCGGAGCTACACACTGAGGAGTAAGTGTTGAGGGCAGCAAAGGGGTCTTTCATAAACGCAGATGCACATTCTTGGTTAGAGAAAAAGCTCTCAAACACGAGGATGCAGGCCATCTTAATTCCTCATTATGAAAGCCAAACACGCCTCTGAAGGCGCAGTCTGAAGAAGTGGAAATCTGGGCTTGTCAAGTCAATAAGTTGACCTCACAGGTGTGCTGCCTTCCAGTCAGGAGGGAGGGAGCTTGAAGTGCCGGGCAGCGACCACAATGTTTGCTCTTAGTGAGGTGGTGTGATGGAAATTAAACATATGAACTCAGAGAACCTGAGCTGCTGGAAGCTAAAGATGGCCAAGTTTATTCTTTAGTGTCATCTTAAAAATGGAAATGTGAAAACATTGCTTCAATATATGAAATGTTCTATTATAAATCTGGAGCTGAAGTATCTGTTATTTTGAGTGCCGACTATGTTTTCTGCTGGTTAATGTAGGGGGGAGAAACTGACCTCAGGGGCAATATAATCCGGGGTCCCGCAGAACGTTCCCGTGGCAACACCTTCAAATATGCCCTCCTTGCACATGCCAAAATCTGCCAATTTGCAGTGACCGTCTTTGTCAAGAAGAACATTGTCCAACTTTAGATCCCTGAAAAGAAAGGCAAACGCAAAAAGGAACAAATAGATGAGGTATTTGCTCAGGGACTGTTATTCAGCACCTATAAATCAGAAGCCTGAAATAAGCCACCAAAAATCCAATTCAGTGCTCAGACTCCAGTCGCATCCTGCTGGTCTTGTTTCTAATTATATGTGAGGAAGGTAGAAATTTGTGGTGAGACAAAAGGAAATAGTTCTCTGAAGACAGTGACACTTAAAGCAGAGGGAGACACTGACGGACAACTCCCTGACCCTTAACTGGCAACCAGTAAAAAAAGAAAAATCGTTGGAGCTGGGGTTAAACCCTTGTAGCTTACCATCTGCACGGAGTCAAACTGGATGGTACACAGAGAACCACACAGAGCCATTTGTGCACCCACTGATGATGAAATGCACTTCACACGGATGAAAGCAAACCCTTGCATATTTGACACCAAGGGAAAAAGTGTCTGTGTTTATTCTGCTCCCAAGAAAAGCAAAACTTCTTCTCCCAGTTATTCCATTTTATTGCTCTGCCTTTGTGAAGCAGGCTTAGCTTAAAGCAAAATACGTAAGTTGTGACCACTTGATAGAAAGATGCATTTTGTTTTTTCTGCCACTCACTGCTAATATGCACCGTCTTCACAGTATGCCTTCCACGGGTATATTTTCCCCTCTGCTGACTGTGCATGGGGATGTCTCCAAACCAAACACTGGAAAAATCTCCTGTCCTGTGTTCACGTCAGCTGACAGAGCGATTACAGCTGTCGAGTGTGGGCTCTGGAGTTAAGCTCTAATCTGTGATCAGACAGTGTTACATAGATGGCCTGATCCTAGCTGGACAGTGATACTGTTAATGTATACATAACAGGATGAGAAAAACCAAAATACAGAAAGCCTGACTGTAAAAGACTGAGGGTCAGGAACCAGTTTGGTTCGATTAATCTAGTCTGCCGTTCTCTATCTTAAGCCGATTGTGTAACGCTGATCACACACAGTCTAAAACATGGCAAAGAGAGCAGCTCTGACACTCACACATCACAAAGTACACACAGACTGTGTTAAGCTGTGTTAGGGATAATCACAGCTAGGAAAACAAAACTGGGAAACTGGACACAGGAGAAAGTATTTTTAAGTAGGTGTCTGAGCTCTTCCAGTTATATGGCCAGTTCTGCTTCTTGATAATCGTTCGCACACTGCCAAACCATTTCCTGGACCATTATTGGTTTTTTTTTTCAGTATGAATGTGTCCAGTGGGAAATTTAACCGCCTCTTATCACTGAGCTACACAGAACCACACATCACTCACTGCACCTAATCATCCTGTATGAGCTCCTTCATCCAACGACTTCACCACATGGGAGAGACAAGCCTGACTTGAGCCAGTTTCACACATGAACTCTGGCCGATGTCAGGAGAGAAAATGTTGTCACTACTGCCAGTACTCTCTTTGATTTAATTTAATGTAATGTTTACCTGCATTTTCCACCTGCTAAAGCAGAGAAAATGGAAGTGCTGCAGTGCACGGGTGAAAACGACTGATGATGGAAACAGGTCAATCAAACAATGCGATGTCTGCAGAAAAAAAAATGCTGCGGTGCAAAATGAGTCACTGATTAGGAGATAGAGTTGCACTAATAAAAGAGATTCCAAAGAAAAGAGGAGGAAGTTCAGAAAAAGTTCTGACGCACAAACTTTGTTTTTTTTCATTATGGTAAGAGTCTAATCAAACTATCAAAGGCTCCTAAAATGTTATGCATCAACCTAAGGATGCGATATATATCACAACTTGCATAAGCCTAAAAAAAAAATTGAGTATTTTTTTATCTATTTTGTTCAGTCTTGAATTTACTTGTTCTTTGCATATGTGGGTCAGGACAAAACAAAGAGACACACAACACCTCCCTGGCGGAGTTCAAAACAGGCTTCACAAAGCATGTGTTTATTGCACGACACTGAGCAGCTGTTCGCCATACAGCCTTTTTAATCCTTGTGGATTTAATTGGCTCTCCTCATGAAACGTGCTCTCACTCTTAAAAGCAGCCAGTGTGGATTCAGACTGCAAAACTGAGTTTTCATGTCTAAAACCTCAAACTGAAACCTCGAGAACTGTACACGTCTTTTTAAGGACAAATACAGGAAACGCAAGGACACGCTGTGGTGTCAACTGAGAAGCTTCAAAGCCTCAAAGCCTTTACCTGAAGCCAAAAACCCCCACACACAGTGTAAAAGACACGCATATTACACAACACAAGGACCGAGGCTACAATTTTATTCTTCCCACACTTGCCTGATGTCAGAGTTACTATTCTGGATGCTTTTTACTTATTTAGTTATAGCACGCAAGGTGCATGCAACCTCTTCAGCTTGCTGTCATGCTATGCAGTGCATGCTGAAAGGAGACTCAGACATACTACTAAGTATAACTCAGGATTTACTGATGTTCCTTTTCCTTTTTCATTATGTACTGGCAGGACACCAAAAGATTTCCCACTCGACTTTCCTTGAGCGGACAGTCCGAAAAAAAGGTCTTTGAATATATGTAGCTATTAGAAGCTGAGGAAGGGGGATCGTTATTGGTTCATCTATTCATAATTCTTGGTAAAAGCTGGCGTTCTGTCACAGAGCCTGACATGTGTGGACACAGTGTGTTTCTATAGAGATGAGAATTCTCAGGAATCTAAAATGTAACAACATTATCACAGCTCAGGATGAGATACACGCATAAACACAAATATGCGTTTATGCGTAGCAACATTATTGTCAGAGTCTTCTGTGTCATTAATCCTTATCAAATTCAAGGTTACAGGGAGTATTGGAGTCTATCCTGATTGTCATGGGGAAAGAGGTGTTGGATACACTCTGATCACGTCGCTAATCTATCACAGGGCTAACATAGAGAAACACATAACCATTCACACTCGCATTCACACCTACAGTCATTTTAGAATCACCGTAATCCTGCACATGTCTTTGAGAGAAAGTTGGAGTACTTGGAAAGAACCCACACAGACACGAGGAGAACATGCTAACTCCACGCAGGAAGGCCCCAGACTGGATTTACAGTGTTGCCTGCCTCTCTTTTTGCCTGCCTAAATAACCGTGGTAGTTTATGCTGAAACCATAACAGTGAAAAGTGGCAAGTTTTCATTTATTCTTTTATTTACAGCATGTTTTAAGTTCATTATAGATTCTCAGCTTGAGGAATACGCTTCATTTGTGCACGTCGTTAATCTGTATCCTACTAAAACTGCTGAATGAAGCATATAATTGTTAAGTAGGTGATGCAGAAAATGTGTAAATGTTTTACTTGATTCAAATCTGCTGCTGGAAAATATATATTTTATATTTAGAGCCTGAAGCAGAAAGTCTGACTTAACAGAGAAAGATGATAATTACTGTCATCATCCGTTACTTTCAGCTTCGGTTTTAAGCTTTGTTGAGTCAGCGAATGCAAAGACACACTAGATGTGTTGAACGTAGTTTGTAGTACAGTGTGTGTTTGTGTGTGCTTGCGTGTGTGTGCGCTGACACAACAAGATTTAGCAGCATTATCCTCCTTGATATGATTTTATCATTTGTAACTTGAAATTTGGATTTTTCTTTTTATATATAAATAAAGACATTTTTAACACAAATTGATGGCGAAAAGGCAAAAGTGGTGCATAAAGATGAATCAGAGAGCAGGAAATGGAGTGCTTCCTGGGAGAGAACCTCCACACCCTCCGCTTAATGCATGAATTAAGCAAACTCTCATTAAACCTGCAAGTATGCTTGGTAGCACATTTTCATTGGATGGTTCTCAGCGGCAGTCTTCTTTAACGTGACGTATGAGTCTCAGGATTGCAATGTTCTGATTTAGTGTTCACAGCCATGTAGTACTTCACATGATTAATGTATCATATATGCAGTTTCCTCTTGATAATAAATTGATTCCGACATCCAAGAGAAGAAACTGCATAATTAGTGTCTTTGCAGTAATATTACACTCTTTATGATATTAAAGTTTTTTTTTAAATATAGTAAACTATGGTAGTGAGCTCTGAGCTCGCTATAAAGGCTAGTTCGATTGCTTTATGTATTTATACCTGTAAATGATGCCTTTGCTGTGCAGGAACATGAGCGCAGAGGTGATCTCGGCTGTG
Organism: Aulonocara stuartgranti; assembly: GCF_965226115.1. Taxonomy (NCBI): domain Eukaryota; kingdom Metazoa; phylum Chordata; class Actinopteri; order Cichliformes; family Cichlidae; genus Aulonocara; species Aulonocara stuartgranti. The sequence continues at coordinate 3,506,474 of NC_138955.1, read as the reverse complement.
TAGAAACGGGCTCTGCCTTCTTCGAACTTCCTGGACTTCTGGATGTGGAACATGAGATCGCCGCCGTTCACAAATTCCATGACAAAAAAGAGACGGTCCTGCAGTGAGAATTAGGAGATGACATTTACACGTGTGCACACAAAACCCCCATTGGGCACACAGAAGCTCCCACGTTATTAAGCAGTCCAAGGAGCAACGACCGCAAACATGCTGAGGCTGCTTCAAGGATGTTACATGGCTGCTTCTCATTAACTTCAGATGCCTGTATAATGTGTTCCTGTGCAACCAACTGCAGCTTAAAGTTAGCAAAAAAACCAAACAAACCCTAATCTAACTCATAAATCTTTCTTTCTTTCTCATTACAGGCTACGGTCGATAGGTGATCTACAAAATGGGAACCTGGGGAAAAGACTGCAGTACGACATGATTTAGAGATCTGCCTCTTGAAGTGATCTGGGTACTGAGGCACAGCTGACTCTGTTTTACTGGTCTGTGGTTTAGAGAGGTCTGGCTTTTTTTCCCCCCTTTTTGCACATATAATGTCCAATAAGGACGTGCTGCACAGGCAAAGTAGGGAGCACTTTGTATGTTCAAAGAAATCTCTCTGGGTTTTTCTGTCTTATACGAGTCAAACTGACTTGTCAGGCCATCAGAGATCTGGCGTGACAATTTACTTTGCAATACTAAACCCCTCCATAGATAACTGCTCAAACATAAAAGCAAGAATGGACGTCACTTCCTGGATCAGCTCTTTAATTTGCCAATATAGTGGTTACTGGGATTTCCAAAGTTTTGCTATCCAAAGAGTTTCTCCATTCATCCTGGAACCTGACGAACATTAGTCTGACTGTCTATTACTACTAATTTCCTGGTTAGCACTTTAGATGACCTGTACACATGAACACAGCTCCACTTCTTAAACCCTCTGCTTCAGATTCAGGTTATGTTTAAAATATATATAATACATTAAAACTACAACAAAGCAGCCTTTTTATTAATACAGTACTTGAAGCATTCATGCCGGAGGTCAGCATGCCGACTGTCTGATCCCTGCTTGCAGGTAGGAGTCGTGGTTAGGGTTAGGTTCTTGTATCGGACTAACGAGGCTACTATGTAAACACGGCAACTTTTAAGCATACTCACATGAAATGAGCTACTAATCTCTTTTGTTTTTGCTTATCTGTAGAAACAAAAAATTATTACATCGAGATTTGTTGCGATTTAAATGCCATCCATCCATCCATCCATTCATCCATCCATTCGCTTCCGCTTATCCTTTTCAGGGTCGCGGGGGGTGCTGGAGCCTATCCCAGCTGTCATAGGGCGAGAGGCAGGGTACACCCTGGACAGTTCGCCAGTCTGTCGCAGGGCCAGCACACAGGGACAGACAACCATTCGCACTCACATTCATTCGCACATTCACACCTAGTGACAATTTGGATTATCCAATTAACCTATCCCCACAAGCTGCATGTCTTTGGACGGTGGGAGGAAGCCGGAGTACCCGGAGGGAACCCACGCAAACACGGGGAGAACATGCAAACTCCACACAGAAAGACCCCGGCCTGGTGGTGGAATTGAACTCAGGACCTTCTTGCTGTGCGGCAACAGTGCTAACCACCGTGCCACCGTGCTGGCCGATTTAAATGCCTTTTTTTAATATTTTAAACTTAATCTGAAGACTCCTCCAGGGCAATCAGTGTACCTACAAAGTGGGCCTTGAAAATGAAAAATATGCATATAGTTAGCAATGGAATATCATCTCTAAAAAACATTCTACATATTTTAGTTTGAATTATTGTGAAATGGAACTATATGCCATGCAGAAAGTGCCGCTAATTGTCCCTTGCAACGTGATTTTGTGGTATTAGTGTGAACTGAATGACTCTATTACCAAAATATAGAACAATTTTACACTTCTGGTATAATAAAAGGTGCTTTTAAGTATTTTGTCAGGAAACACGTGACAGGCATTTAAATAAAACAAGGCGTTCTCGTGGAACAATAGCTGTTGCATTGTTTTGTCTGGGTTTGAAACTGTTTGCGCAGCAAGCTCACTTCGATCTCAATCAGTCGTGGTTCAACCAACCAAAGCAGATTAGAAATATCCCGTCTGAGCCAGAAAAACAGCTCTGTCAGTCAAGCATCATTCACTGGCTTGTGCCAGGAGTGAACAGACATAAGATTGGGGAACTGCTGCCACCTTCTGACCACATGATGCACTGGCATCTATGGAAACAGACCGATATTTTTCTATTTACATTTAGCACCAGAAACCAAAAGTAGGGTATGCCTGAGTGCCGTGACCCTTACTTGAACCAGTTCTGTGGATCATTTACTGGTAAGCAAAGCAGTAAAAATGAAAATAAGGTCATATGAGGCCACGACATTTCTAAAGCACTCATAAGGAAGATCTGTGCATGACACAGACATCATGAGCCAAAACATCCCCTTCTATTTTTCAGCAGAAATGTCATCATCATCACAATCTTCAGCCATTTAAGGCGGGGTGAAAGCTTCTCATGAGTGAAGAGGGCTAAAAGTCACAAATGAGTTTATGTGAAAGAAGTGTGCGGCCATGCTTTCACTGACCGGTGTCTGGAAGCAGCAGTACAGCTGTGTGAGGTACGGGTGACAGCGGGCCAGTGACAGCACCCTCTTCTCTGTCATGGTGCACTCGACGTCATCATCCTGCAAAATGATGTCCTTCTTCAACACCTTGACCGCGAAAACCCGATCTCTGCCATTTAGTCTCGCCAGCATCACCTGGAGAGTAACACAAACATAGTAACAGGAAAAGCCACGTGAGAAAGTGAATGATTTGCTTAACTGCTAATAAAATGTGCTAAACTTGACAGCGACAGGATTTAGGGTCCTTCCTGGAAACACCTGCTAATCATTTAGAGTGCTGGCAAGTAAACTTAAATTTAGTATTTGCTAAAAGTGTCTTTTTTGGCAGCAGTTTCCATTAGTTATCAATTGGACCGATGCGCTGTTTAGAAAGTCGCATTGTAATGATGCCTAAACGAACAGGACTTCCTTCCACAGTATTTCTGTTTAGGCTTTACAAAAGGTTTTGCAGTAATCTGCAGAGCAGCCATTCTGATATTGTCTTGTGAGATATCTTAAATTCACATAAAAACTCCAAAAATTATGGTACTTGTGCTACATTGATCTTCAAAAACAAATCAGCCAAAAACATTTTCCCACTGGCATCGTGGACTGTCCAAGCTTAAGGGACACAGTGAGGTTCTTCTTGTGTCAGGGTTAATAGATTCCCTTTATTAATTCCTGCAGGGAAATACTTTACCATCCTTGATATTATGAGCAGTGGGCAGCAATCGTGCATTGCCCGGAGTAAGTCTGTGCATCGGTCAGAGGAACAGTAACGAGACATTTGCAATGGCGAGATAAACTGGAGGACGAAGCCAGCACAAGCATGCTAAAACCGACCCAGAAGGGTTTTGGCCTTCTGTGTGGGTTTTGATGAGGAAACAATGCTAACCACAAACCACCATGTTGCAGTTGGCTCTTTAAACCATCTCTATTTGCAAATTTTGGACTCATAATTGAAGCTTTTAACCTCTTTAAGTGACCATTTTGAGGCCTCAGTTGTTAATGTGGGGGAGGCATTTCAACAACACACACTCTTCAAGCATTTTTTTGAATCTCTTTAGCCACTGGTGAAAGGGTTTGCTCACTTTTCAATATATGGAGATCAAAATTCAGTGTTTTTTAATGCCAGTTGTATATTTTTGTGGTCATGTGAATGTTTTATTAGTCAAACGTTAGAATTAAGCTGCTCTAATCCATTTTTGTCCAGTATGAGCCAATGCTCATCATTACACTAAGTGCACAGAGTACTTCCTATAATCTTATTATCTCATTCCTACCTTGCCAAAGCTGCCCTTGCCCAGCACTTGAAGGAACGTGAAGTCTGAAATTCCTAGCCGTGGCAACTGCTGCTGAGTTTCCGTACAATCCCTCCCCTCAGATGGAGTCCTCGTCTGTTCTGTGTTTTTCACCTGTCAATGCAAAGAGAAAAAGACAATTTTCTGATTACACTCTCGTTTGTGATTAGGATTTAGAACTGTTCCGTTATTCTGGAAAACTCAGACGTTTGTACCACTGATTTCCGTTTGGCAAGTCCTTCTGCCTGCAGACCCATCTCAGCGAGCTTGTTGGCCAGTTCCACACTGTTGACCCCACAGTTGGGAGCAACGTTGCATTTGCAACGGATGTGGACGTTCATTTTGCAGACTGAAGAGAGAAATCACAGAAACGGTGACTCTATATGAAAGACAACTTTTGGATGCAGATATTGAGACATGAATGCTGATGCGAGTCTTACTTTTACAGTGCAGCCCCTGTCTGACAATCCCCCACAGCAGCGAGCCACAGTGGTCACAGAAGGTGGGCGACTTGTAGTTATGCATGTTGAACTTGTGAGGGATGTTGATGCTGAAACCTTGATTTATAGGCTGCAGAAAGAGAGCACACGGTAATTATGAGATGTAAAACTGCTTTGCAACAGCATCGTCCACAATGCATTTTCAGTTCAACTCAGTTTTATTTGCACAGGCCAACATCACATGTAGAAGTTCAAAGGGCTTCGCAGGTATAAAAACACATGAGAAATAAAGTCACTTACATATTAAACATTTAAACAAACAAGCAACCCATCAGAATACACATTTACACACATATATAAAACCACAAACGCAGACATACAAATAACAAAAGGAAAATTAAATCATAAATAAAATCCTGTGAAACAAACAATCTTGGAAGTAATAGAACCAGAAGACCAATATGTTGATGAATAATGATGCCTATCTTCTGTATCTACCAGATTACGTGAGGCTCTACAGCCGAATTATAGCACTAGTTTAGTGCTAGATTAAAAGAGATGTATTTTTTTGTGTTTCTTCAAATCATCTGTAGAGTTTGCTTCCCTATTTTTTTGAGGTAGGTTGTTCCCAAACTTTCCCTACTCAATAGCTCTTCTAAATGTTGGGATGGGTGTTGTTTTCTAGAAACTCAATGTGCTGGATTTCTAGAAATTAGTGGAATTTACTTAAAACTAGTGCAAGTGTCAGGCAATTTTCAGACATGTACCAGGTGGATCTAGTGAGCCATATTTGTTTTTTTGTTTTTTTAAGAAAACAAAACAAAACCCCACACTCTATTTTAAACGTAGAGCAGCAATACTAAATGCTCTTTTGGATCTTTCCACAATTTCGTATATATTATTATACAGAGCTATAGTAAGAAATTGAACCTGTTTATAGACTTTTAAGACTAGACATTGTAAAATATTTGATCATCTTATGACATAGCAGTTTTTTTAATTTATACTTGAATTGCAAATATAAGTGGTTATTTTTATTGGAAGCGTTATTAATGCTAAAATAAATTTAGTAATTCAATATTTGTGATTTATTTAAGTTTGATTAAATTAAGTGTAATAAAAATGAGTAGTTATAATTGCAATTGTTACTTTTTGTTATGCAGTTACAATTTCTATGTCAATATATTGTTTTTACTGTTTCGGTTTTCCTACAAACATGGAAAATGTCAGGACATTGTCTCAAAGATGTACTCATGTTTGTGGAGCTGTCTACTTGCCTCTTTTATATAAGTGCCATGCTCTAGGACAGCACCTGTAGTAGGATGTGCACACATGCTCAGTTCAGAGAATTCAATTTTATCTTTGTAGAAAAGTTTAAATGTTTAGTCACATGATCTTATTGCAGGTACTGGGAAGCAAGTTGCTTGTGTCTACTCAGGGCTGTACTTTGCTATGTTTGTTACATTTATGGAAACTGCCAATGTGCATCAATAAAAATGTTCATACACTAATGTTCCTTTAAATGTATGAGGAACTGGTATGTTACTATGTTAACTTCACTGACATTGATCTGCAACATAAAAACATCCTACAAGTAAAAAAAGGCCTGTAATACGCTCCAATAACACTCGAGGGTTGAAATTTTGAATTTCTACGTATTTTAATGAGTGCCCTATAAAGGGGAAAGAAGTTTTCTTTTAAAATCAGTTCTGTGAGATAATGGAAGTCATTGTAAGTCTGCTAAGAAACTGTAATGATGTGTTCTGTTATTTGTTTTAGTTAATAACTTCACAGTCAAGTTTCAAGTAAGCTGCAGCCTTCTCGCAACCTTTTTGGGAAGTCCAACAAAAAGAGCATTGCAGCAAAAGACAAAACAAAAAAAAACAACCAATACCTGTGCAATACCTTTTAGACATATGATATTTAGTAAAAAGCTGTTATCACTTAAAGGTAGTGAGATTTGGAAAAATATTCCAGCTGTAATAAGAGAATACATTTAAAACTCATCTCAAATGATGGCTAAAAAGGAACCAGACCTGTGACCATTCATTTTATACTAATGTGTGTTATCTTTAATGTCGTATGTGTTTATATTTATTTGTTGTTCTGTGTTTTCTTATTGTACTGTGGATTTCATGTATTTGTTGTCTGGACTATATTGTTGTACGCTGTCTGATGGTGTTTTAATTTTCTTTGTTATTTATCTTTTGTCTGCCCTGTCAGGGACTAGAGCTAGAAAACTGTTTAAGGTTCATTCTTGCACATTTGCGTGATAAGTTGATTAATCTGCACTGTCCCTTTTGAATAAATACATTCAAAATTCAAACTCGTCCGCAGGAAATGAATGCATGAAGAAGTTTTTTAGAATCATGGTGAGTCTGGTACTGTCAGACACATCTTCCTGAAATGGAAGAAGTTTAAAGCTTGCATCACAGTAATGATCATAAGACTTAACTTTTGGTTTTATTCTGTCAGCTCCTAATTTGCAAATGAGCAGATCACATTTTATTTTAGGACTAAGCAAAATTTTTATCTTTAATTTTTTTTAAATTGCAGTCATCCATTTGTTAAAGTCAGCCACCCACATTGGTGAATGAGTTCAGTACACTGTCACCTGGCTCCACAGAAATACGCTGTCTAGCATCTGTGTAACTACAGTAACAAAAATGTATGCTGTCTAATAATGTTTCCATGCATGTAAAGAAAAAAAGTAATGGACCCAGACAGCTACCCTGTGGAGCTCCAAAGAAGAAAATGTGCAAGCACCTTCCATGAAAAGAATTTCATCTGTTTTGACAATATGCCTCATACTTATGTTTAATTTCTTAAAAAACAAACAAACAAAAAACTCAATCAATTACTCTCTGTCACTTATGATCAAATAAGACTTTTAAAGGAACATAGCATAAAAGAGACAATAAGTCTAAAGGAATTATATAATGATGATTATACTATATTTACAAAATTTGTAAATGGTGTATTAAAAATAAACATGCTTAGCGTATAAATTTTTATTATCCTGTCAGATTTTAGGGAAGAGAAACTTGTAATATTCAGCAAAATATAACAAAACTAAGGGACTCTCCACCATTTGACCTTAGAACTGAAGAAGCGTCTCGGATGAGAGGTGAAACGTCTTCAAGCAACTTAAAGAAGTCCAGACGCTTTTCTTTGCAAGCTCCTTTGAATAACAAAACTAAGCTACATAGTTGCGTTCAAACTGCTAAAACTGTCATGGATGTATTTATAGAAGCATAAAAATTTATAGTGTTCATATGTGGAAAATAATAGTGTAGTACAGTGTTCTGCCTCAGTGACCAGTCTAGACAGAATATAGAAACAGGAAACAGCCTACTGATCACTGCAGGTGTTAATCAGATGCGTGTGTGAATGTGTGTGTAGGAGGGGGAGGGTGCTTTTTTTTGACATTCTGTATTTAAACAAAAAAAAAAAAAATCTGTAAAGAGAACAACTATTTAGAAGTAAACATGCTGATTAGAGTGTATTAATGTGTCGTTACCTGTTCTTTTGCTGTTTTCTTCATGCGTGGACAGACAGTGACGACCTGCTGGTGGCATCGTTTGTGCACCACACAGGTACACACTGAAGAAAAAAAAAAAAAAAGACAAGACAACGAGTCAATGGCGGACTCATAACAAACACAGGTGTGTTTAGGCAACTGTGGTAAAAGGCAGAAAGAGAAAAATAAGTTCTGCTTACCTTGACACTGGTAACCCTGCTTTCCAAAAACACCCCTATTAACATAAAAGAGAACACATTTAGATCCAGTTTACATTCTACACAGAGATGCGCTGCCAGCACTGAATCACCCATGCGTGACTTTCTCACCAGATGAACTCTTTGCAGTGAAAACAGAAGGTGGGCTGACGGAGGAAAGTGGACATAAACTTGTGCCCATTAACCTGGTGTATCCTTCGCCTCACGGCTCCCTGCCGCTTCCTTGTAAACTGCTTGAAATTCTTCACTACGGCCTCATCTGGCAACAAGACAAGAACATAAGTTTGTAACATAAAAAGCACAGAAGAAGTGCGTGAACTCTTAGAATGGATTTATCACATTATGGGATTTCTTTAAAGTGGATATAAAGTCTTTATTTATACTTGAATGTGAAATATGAATTATTAAAATCTGTGTTTCTGCTCAACTCTGAGGATATTTCAGCTCAACATCACTGTTTTGCATTAATTCAACAGGTTGTGATTTTTCTGGTTCTTTTAGATTTGAAGTTTGATGACGTATTATTTAACTGTATCTGACAGTTACATGTGATGGTGCTGCATTACAGTCTGTGTGGTTGCGTGATTTTAGCGAGGGGGTGTCTGGGTTACTTCTTTGGTTCATTTTGACAGCTTTCATCAGGATATTTCTGGGCACCGCAGGGAGCCACTCTCACATAAAAATGTCCTCTACACACCCACTACAGTGTATGGACAAGCAAGAAAAAGGTGGAACGATTAGCATTTAAAAGCAGACACTGTTATCTCTCACAGTTCTAGGACTACTCCCAGGGACTGTAAAAAAACAACTTTTTTATTTTTAGGATGAATTATTGTCAATCCTCTTATCTTTCAATCAACTGATGAACTGTCTCACAAATGACGTAAAAAATTGCCATCGTTGTTTCCATGAACTGCAAGATGGCATCTATGATATATTAGTTTTGCCCAACCAGCAGAACAAAAGTAAGACAGACAACCAACAAGCAAAAAAAACAAAAAGAAAAAGAACCAAGCCCTGAATTATCAACCTGATAAGCTGGAACAAATAAATGTCTGGCATTTCTGAATGATTTTTAGAATACAAAACAACAGTCTGATATTACTTATTTGTAACCATTTAAGCCAACGTAACAGACAGACACTGCCTACACAAAAAAAAAGTCTAACAGAGAATTTTCCATAACTAAAAATAAAAACTCCTGACACTATTAAAACATGACTTCTTTCCCATATCACATAACCCTAGCATGATTCACAATATATTTTATTTTTATTAAATAAATTAATTCAGTCATCTGTCAAAGATCAAACAAGACTTTGAAAGGAAGGCAGAATAAAAGAGACAAAGAGTCTAGAGTTGTCATATTGTAATTTATGTTGTGAACATCTACACTGTAACTGTGTGTTTAGACCTAAGTAATGAAAGTCAGTAAAGAAATCTGCAAAACCACACAAGCATTACACATGCATTACGGAAACCTTTTTGCTGAGCCCACACCCCACCCCTGCAAACAACACATAGATGTAGTGTGGTTATTGTATGAAAAGGGGGCGTTCATTTCAGACTAAGAGCCTCTACATATACTGCAAAGCCCAATATACACACTACACATATTTAGTCCAACATATATTTTGCTTCAGGTGGTAGTGCGCTCCACGGGCGACAGGTATTTCTTGAAAATACACAACATCTTAATTTAGATTTATGCATTTGATGTGGTGTTTGTTGCTATTCATTGTGCTCTTGGCTACTCTGTTACGGTCTTGTCATTGAATATATATCTATACATCAAGAAAGAGACTCTGTGGAGCAATGCTTCAGATCACTGAGGTTTGTGGGTATTTGTTCATGCACAGCTCTCATGGTCCTGGCACAACATTTCAATCAGGTTGAAGTCTGGAATTCAATTGGGCCATTGCAGCTCCTTAATTCTTTTCTTTTTTCAGCCATTCTGTTGTAGATTTGCTGGTTAGGTTAATCATAACGTCCTAAACCTAACCATTCACCCACTTTTTCAAATAAAATAGTTTACAAAGGAGTTCGGGGTTGAATCAGTAACTGCAGATTGCCCAGGTTCCCATAGTTGCAAAACAAGCCAAAATCATCACTCCTCCAATGTGCTAGATAGTTGTTGTGAGGTGTTTGTGCTGACAGATTGTGTTTTGTTGCTAAGTTGTTCGGCCTTGCACAGCTCTACTGTACATTATATCCACACATCTCCACTTTGGTCTTGTCTGTCCAAAGGACATAGTTCATGAAGTCTCCTGGTTTGCTCAGATGCCCCTTTGTAAACCTAAGATGAGCTGCTATACTCTTTGTTAGAGGGAAGAGGCTTTCACCTGGCATTCCTTCCAAACACATCATTCTTGTTCAGTCTTTTTCTAACTTTGCTGCTATAAACTTTAACACTTAACATGCTGACTGAGGTCTGTAAAGTCTGAGATGTATTTCTGGGTTTTTTTTGCAGTTTTTCTGAGCATTGGACAGTCAGGGTGAATTTTGCTGAGCTGTCCACTCCTGGAAGGATTTTGGCATTATTTCAGCACACACCTGAATACTCCACAGAAGCAAACTTCCAAAAAAATCTGCTTTTATAAAGCTGGTCATACTTGCTGGTGATCAGTTAATCAAGTCAATTTAATGAGCGGCACTTGGCTGCTACCCTAGTCATTTCTATGGAAGCAGTAAAGGTGCACTTTGTTTTCACACAACTTTAAGCATTTCTGTTTGCTTTTCCTGTGTTTTCTTGACTGTAGGCTCTTGTTTCTGAGAATTAATTAATTGGGAACTTGTGTGAGGTGGCATAGATTTGCCAATGATGTACAGTCTCAGTGTAAAAAAAAAAAGATTTCAACCACACTGACCTACACTATCACAAAATATCATCTTGATATGTAGAACTGGATGTTTTGTGGCTATCTGCATCCTCCTTGAGGTCAATCGCATTAATGATGCGAAAGCTTTTGATTCAGCTGTTTTGGACGTGGATTATGTCCACAAGGGAAGAACATGAGAGGAAGAACATTAGGAGAACCTTTTTTAGACCTACATGAGAAAACTGACAGGAACAACAGAGAATGTAGCCCAGTGTTGTTTTTAATCAACTTCTGCTTTAACAGTCCTGCACCATCACTTCCCACTCATCTCATTTAAATGGCCTTGTCTCATTGGTGAAAGAGTTTGTACTTAAGTTAGTGCCTTGATGTCGACATCTAAAAAAGGCAAACATTTTTCACATTCACGTGCATGCGCACGCACCTATCAGAGCCTTTGCATTGACAGACATTGGTATTTAATGAGTCAGATAATCATTATTCATAAGGGCAAGTGGAGTTTCACAGTAGAATAAAGGTGAAGGTAACACAGTGGAATTGTTTAAATAGCTGGCATTGTTGTTATGTTGCTCTTGGAGGGTGTTGACATGTAGGCACGAGGAGAACAACTAGACTGTGCGTTGCATACATACCATCTACAAAAGATCCGGTGAGTGTGATGTGAACATACACCTTGCCCTCTGGTTCCAAGTCCATCTGCAGATTCAAAGACATGACACGAAATGATTTCACTACACCCAGACAGTAAAACTGAAACACACATCTGCCACAGTGAAACACGGTTCTAAAGTATCTGGCTAGAAGCAGAGATATCCAAACCAAACTAGCTTAACCAAACTAGCTTACTAATATTACACAAATAACAAATCAGCCATTTATATACACTTAGATTGTTCAATCTCAGATCACCACATTTTTAGAAGATTTTTGCTCAGTGACCTTTGATTTGGCTGAATTTTTTATGCTTTTGGTCATATATAATAAACAAATATGACCAAAACTGTGACTTCTTCCCTCTTCTTCTTCTTTTTTTTTTTTTTTAAAAAAGCCCGTCCACCCGCTTTCAGGCCTTTTTTTCCTACCTTGAAATCCGAAGCAAAACATGTATACCTTAAAACACCTTTAAAGAGCCTCTCTCAACATAAAAATGAATCAGGGTGTGTAATTTGGCACAGATACATCAAAATGACCGAGTATTGGCTAGTTACAATATGGGGAAAAAAGTGAGAAGTCCTTAAAGTGTCATGTTTGAAGAAAAATAACTTTAAATAATTCAATAAAGAAATTACATTTCAGAACACAACTAGTATAAATTTTGTATGTAAATGTAAACAGTATTCTACACGAACGGAAAAATAAAACATGTAGAACAGTTTTTAATTTGAAATTCGTAACTATTTACATTACATTCATCTTCTGTGCTGGATTGAGCAAATATGACGTTATGGCAAAAAAAAGACCCTAAAATATCAGCGAATATGCATACCGTTCATTTCCATGACCCATGGAAGAGTCTTATAATTCAGGTAGAGTGTAAAATATAATGAGACTAGGGCACCGGTTTAGCTCAGCGGGTAAGCAGGCAACCACATGCCGCCTGGCTCGAGGCCGACCTGCAGCCCTTTGCTGTGTGCCTTTTCCGATTTCCTGCCTGTCTTCACTTACCAAGGCAAGATATATATATATACACACACACACACGTGTGTATGTATGCATGTATATATAAACTGTGCGTGCGTGCGTGCGTGCGTGCGTGCGTGCGCGCGTGCGCGCGCGCACACACGCACGCACACACACAGAGTTGTACTGATGTACAGTTTTTCATACATACAAATAAATAATATGAATTTATGTGAGTAATGTCATACGAGACCCTATCCCTAATCCCACGACTGCTACAGGCAAGCAGGGACCAGGATCAGATTTTAATATAAGAAATGTTACAGTGTTGCATTTATAATGCCTCTTAGTATATTCAAAATTTTACCTCTTATATTTCATAATTTTTGCGATATTTATGTCCAAACATTACCTTATATTTCAAAGTGTAGGAAAAATACATTACCTCACACGTATACAAAATGTTATAAAACTTGTATAGAAAAATATTAGAGTTTTAGAAACAGCTGTTAGATCAAAGAATGTTTGGATTTAAATAGCATTGAAAATAGAGCTCGAGTCCTTCGGGTGTACTATCCCAGACTCACAACTATGGCATGACATTTTTGTGTCATTCTTCAGAGTGTACATACTGTCGCAGGAATCTGGACAATGGGACTGAAAGACTACAAAGCAGGCCTGACAGGTCTTACATGTCAGGCTACTTACAGTGAGAGTGGTGCCAAGCTATTTAACCATAATTAACAGCATCACCATCTGCATATATAAGTTGGCCTCTTTAAAGCTGGACAGAGATGAGCAGACAGAAAGAGATACTTCCTTCCTGCAGAAACCACTGGATGGAAATTTTTATGTCACCGTATGGTCGAGCAAAGCTCTATTTATACACATAAGCCCTTCCTGGAAAATACTGACAGCAAACCAGACGATGACACGGAGTATAAATATATAGTAAGCTCTGAAAAAAATGACTTGGTGTAAAAGTTTAAAATGAAAAAAGAAAAAGATAATTTCAGTTAAGAAGTGAAGAAACCTCAATTTTCTTTTCAGTTGCCGCTCATATCCTGTCTCAATCTACAGTCTAGACGACAGGTTTGACTTGTCCACTGTGAGAACTTCCTCTGTGTGTGTGTTTGTGTTATGTTATCTTTGCCTTTTTGACTGCGGCTTAGTTTAAGTGAATAAATAAATAATAATAATAATAATAATAATAATAATAAAAAACAACAATACATTAAGAGGTTAGAATTTGTTTCCTTCTCACTGAGTGACAGAGCTCAATTGGGCAGATGGGCAGATTAAAGGAGGTGTCCATATTGTTTATCTTTATACAAACACATAAAGAACTGTGGTGCTACAGAAAATTCAATCTGTGATAACAAGGTTTTGGTTTGACTTTTGCATCTATTTCAGGACATGCAGACATTTCTACTTACTTTAGAAAGGGAACCATTGCAAGCTGTGCAAGTGCACATTTTTTATACAGACCTTAAAGTAATCTCATAACTGTGGGTAAAGGTAAAGGACAGCAAGACGCTGTAGTTAAAAAGCAGAACACTGAATGCTACATCATAGAGAGGGAAGTTTCTTTTTCTTTTTTTGTAGGGTCCCTTTTTCAGCCAAGCGAGCAGCACAATAATCAGTGGTGGAAAATGTTGAGGGGCCACATTTAACCCACTTTTAGTTTCATAGCTTGTAACCCTCAAAAACCACTGCATGAACACATCCACAAGTACTTCAAGACTGATTAGAGCAAACACATAAAATAAACAGCAGCTAAACAACCGAATAATAAGCAAAAGACATCACAAAGTAGTGCTGGGTACTGTCAGCAGGTGGGAGTCAAAGGAGCTGGGCTTGTGTGTGTGTGTAAATGCCATGTTAAATGTCTCTGAACGCCTTTGGGTTAAATGGAGGAGTTGAGTAACTTCCTGAAGAATTCTGCTTAAGCTGTGCTTTGAGTCCAGTAAAAGCCAGAAGAAAAGACACGAAGAGTTTTGTGGAGGTTTCTTTCCTGGACACAAGAAGGTGTGAAAAGAAGAGACAGAGAAAAAAAGGCAACACAGAAAGAAGAGCATTTGAACACAAGCCAACTGAGACTAACTATTTTAGCAGTAAGAGAGAGAGCTGATCAGCTGCCTGGTGAGAAGACTGATAAACAGCAGTGTGGGCGTGTGGAGGCTTGCGCCTCATGTGAAACAAACCAGCCCAGCACTTCTGCACAACAAAGCCCTTAAAGCCTTCACAGTTCAGATCTAGCGGATAACGGCTTAGAATTTGTGTCTTGAAGTGAGAAAGTCAGCTGCACTAACCAGCCACTTCTTCTAAAACTGCAGACCAAGCTCCACTTTCATACCACTTCCCCTACACTTCTGGGGTCTTGGTGTAAATGTGTGCAAAAGCAGTCTTGAAAGTCATGCTTCTCTCTACAAATGCGACTCTCAGGGGACTTTAAAGTGCTGATTCTTGCCAATAAATACATGCACTGCTCATGAAAATCAGTTAATTACCTTATTAGTAATTCTGTGTGTATATATATATATATGTATACATACATACATACATATACATACATATATATACACATATATATACATACATATACATACATACATATATATACACACATATATATACATACATATACATACATACATATATATACACATATATATACACACATATATACACATATACATATACACACACACATATACATATACACACACACATATACATATACACACACACATATACATATACACACACACATATACATATACACACACACATATACATATACACACACACATATATATATATATATATATATAATTAACCTCTGTGCTATGTGCAAGGGCAGAGCTGTTTCCAAATGTGAGATAGAGAACTACTGAAGGTTATAGCACTATTGCATTATATTGCAATTTGCATATTATTGCTGATTGATACAAAACCGCCACATTAAATGGACTCTATGAGGCATTTGTTTCTAATGTGCTATGACGTAATGAGAAAGTGAGGAGACAGCGTAAGGGCCATGCTCAGGTTACATTCACACCTGCAGTGGCTTCTAGTCCTGAAGGGATGAGAGTAAGTCTGAACAGGGAAACTCCAGTTTCAAGAAGCACTTTTTTGTGTTTCAGTGTAAATAAGAGTGAAACCACTGTGGTACTTCACATAAGGCTTTAATTTAAGCTTCATGAGGTCATTTTTTCCACTGAAAACTGTGCATATATGGTATTATAGCAACAAAATTTTGGACAAAGTTTCTTTTACGCCTCAATCGACAAAGTTTTGTGAACTGTGAAACTCTGTAAATGGCTGAGAGCAGACGTGTGGAAGTTATAAAAATACATGTCTCTAGAGGCAGCTCGTGCAGGCCTGGGTACTTCTCTGTATTTGCTTGTGAGTTAGCAGGTCTTATAAGTAAAATTAACACCTCCCCACTGCAGTTGCATGTGTGGTTTGTGACCATGGTTGCTGCCAATAACAATTCTAAGGCAGTGTATGAGCAACATTTATGACAGAGGTTCTTGACCCAACACTTTATGTTGAAAATGAGTTAATAAATCTTGGACTCTGTTTAAACCTCTTCCTCCTGTAGAAGCAGGGAGGACCTCAGTGCAGATGGGATGGTGTTATTGTTTTCAGGCACAAAAAGAGGGAAAATTAGTCACACACTGAGGCGTGTAGTGAACAGCGCCCTGAGCTTAATAACAGGCTTTGCCTTCTAAACCTGCTCTAAAACGCTGTTCATAAAGTATTAAAGCTCTGATGTGAAGTTAAAATAGCGCCTAATGTGAATGTGACTTTAGAGGTTAACTTTTTTTTTACTATAAATCAACCTGGAACTACATTTTTAATCAGTCTTATAGCGTTGTCTTAAAATTGCTTAGGTATGGATAGAAGAAATTAATAATTTAAGCAGGATTAGAAAATATAGGATGATTTTTTTCATCATAAGGTCCATATTTTGATTCCGGGACTTTAAATTCAGAAAAGTTACCCTTGTAAAGTAAAACAAAACAAAAAAAAACTGACTTAAAGCACACTTGTCTGATTGGCCAGCGTTGAGAAAGCCTGCTGAGGAGAAGCACCGCGTGCCTGTGAGCAACACTTGTTTATTTTTGCATTTGTTCACTGGTTTGTTTGTTCTTGATTAAAACTTGAATCTCAACTTAACTTGCTTATTTTGGAACCTTAATCTAACCAGGAATAAGCGCATGAACAACATGTGTAACATGTGACTGATCTGTAAATATTAATGCCCTTTGCATTGTTTGTTTTCTCGTGTTCGGTCAATTAAGTCTTTCAGTCACAAGCTGCAAAAAACATATGTACAGCTTTTTTCCTGTGCATGCTTCAGTTAATTGGCATACAATGCATGACTGACATGGGAAAGGTCTGCTGTCAGGAACAACCAAAGCTAACAAAGCTAGCATGGTATTTGCTGACAAGAGTAAATTAAGTGTCAGTAAGACTTCTGAAGAACACTGTTTTACTGAAATGTTTACATATATATTGGCAGCAAGACGACTTTAGTTTGGCTTCGTAGGCCTGAAGATGACTATAAAGAAATCTCTGTAACATTTTTGTTGCCGAAAGTAAAAATTTAGCATTCCCAGTACAGGTGGGTCAATAAAATTACAATACTTTTTTTTTTTGCCATGCAATTACAGACACACTGGGGGGTGTTACTCAAATGAATGAGGGTAAAATGCACAGAAGCTTTAGTAAAGATGGTGAACATCCAGCTGAGAATTCACTGAACTAATCAGTTATACACTAATGTGACACCGCAGTGTACGTACTGCATATAAAATTCCAGCTTTTCACCCTTTAAAAAAAATTATCCTTCAGTTACACAGAATACTGTATTCAAATGTTATTGTGGGCAATGTATCAAAATAATATCACACTAGCTTCTGAGATACTCTTTGAGTAATTCAAAGCTGTCTGTATAATGCATTTTTAACATAGTTAAAGCCTTGTTTAACATGAATATGCAATTTAAATTGCATATATATCTGACAAAAAATAAGAATAAAAGTATATGTTCCCATTAAGCCATCCATAGGTTTGTAAACAGTAGGCCCATTTCACATTACCAACTAAAAGTGGATCAGTGATAAATTTCTTTAAGAGCTTTTGACACTAAAGTTTCTGTATTATAAAGAATTGTAAAAGTCTCTTCCTTTGCATTATTTCTCATACATATACTACAATAAAGCTACATGAGATGGGACAGGCAGAAACTTTGGGTCAGTTACTGCTCCAGCAAACAGGAACTGGTTCATGTCTGGGTATGTGGCAGCTGTAAGTGATGTGAGTGATCATGCTGGACATACTAAGTATTGTTGGTATTGGACCTTCAGGTATATTGATTCTGGCTGTTATTTAATTTTCCAAGGCAATGTATGATGGCAGGAAATGCCATCATACTGTCATTGGATCTGAGGCGTTTTTGGCTCCGGGTTGAACCAATAAACTCTGCTTGGAGGTGTGTACTTTAATAATAAAAACATTTTATTTTTCTTCTTCTTCTTCTTCTTCTTATTATTATTATTATTATTATTATTATTATTATTATTATTATTATTATTATTATTATTATTAGGCACTGTTCTCAGTACGAGACCACAGGCCTGCTCTCATATTGTGAGGTGTATGTAGTGGTGTGTGGCCAGCTGCACATCTGTGCCCCAGGGCATCCTGACAGACGAATCCACCCATGTTTATGGTTAAAGGATGGTCTAAATTTAAATGGAAGAAATAACACTTAAACAGCCATTAAATGACAGTTTCACTTAAACAAAAAAACAAGGGAACCCTAAAACTTACCCATCCCTCAAAAGTCTCCCCTGTGTTGGAAGTTTCGATGAGGTCCTCGAACTGAATGGTGCAGTTGGCCACAAAGTCATCATATCCGATTGGAGTGTCGTGGAAAACAGCCAGCTCGATCTGTTTGCCGTCGTTCACGTTGAGGCAGAACTCCTCGTTGTACGTGGGCATGTTGGTTTTCTGCTTGGTGTGAGTCTGCCCAATTTTGTAGTCGTCCACCTTCACCACAATATAGGGGTCCATGGCTGGAGGAGCCTTGTTGAAGATGACAGAGTGGCGGAGGGAGAAGGTAGTCGGTTTCAGATCCACCGCCTCGCCGATCCGGAGCTTTAGATACCCGTTAAACTTCATGTTTACTAAGCTTATATATGCGCTAAGTTAAAAAGACAGCAGGCAAATTAAAAATAATATTTTAAAAACAATATGGAGAAAAAGTCATTCACGCTCACTTCAGGTCAACAACGACCAAATCTGTTCACAGTTCTTGGTGTCAGCTCATCCTGACCTAAAAGTTTTTGTGCTGACCGTCTGTGCAGCGCGTTTACTGTGAGCGCAAAAAGCTGCAGCCAGTATCGGTGCGAACCTGCTTCAAATGCTTTCAGTAAATAGGAAGCGACAGCATGCTGGGGAGGAGGCACAAGTTCCGCATAACATTTGACACACACACACACACACACACACACACACACACACACACATCAGCAAACCTCTCAACCTGTCACTGTCGGGTTGGTGTGTCACGTGGTTGTATTGTAGTTCTTTGTGTAGAAAAAAATGGAGTCTGGTACTATATAGACCATGATGCAACACTCTGTTTGTGTAAGGTGCTGTGGTGCTTCACCTGTCCTTCACTCTGTGATGAAATATCGCCCCTTTGGCTCTTATCGTGCACTACAGAGTCCGAGTTTCTCATTTATAACTTCAAGGGCTTTATCAGGCTTTAAAAAGATTTAAAAGAGATTTTTTCTTTGTCAGACTTGACTGGCTACTTTTTACATGCAGTTGTCATAGCTCGTGTAACAGCTGCTTAAGTATACTTTAATCTAAAGCTTGCTAAAACCATAAAGAGTAGGCTTGATTAGTTCTGATCAGAACCAGCACAGATAAGCTGACCACAGGCTGTCAACAAAGAAAATCTACCCTCGCATCAGAGCTCCCGACAACAGCTTAGCCTTGCACTTCTGCAGAAGTGGAAAAAAAAAATACAACAAATGAAAAAAATCTGTTTCTAAATTAAAGAAAAACAATGCAAATAACTAATAAATAAAGAACTGGATGTACTTTTACACAGTGTATTGATAGTTTTATGTTTGCAGTTTGCTCTTCATCCAGTAGATGGCCATGAAAGATCAGTAAATACAATGAAACACCCTGAAACGAACATGAGACGTGACACATAAGTACGTATGCAAAGCTCTACTTTTTGTCTTTATATTTAGAGCCTTAATGGATTTTATCAGGACACACCAAGTAAAAATCAATCAAACAGACCAGTTTGGAACGAGACTTGATATTTATTATTTAGTGTATTGTTGGACGTTATGATGAGAAATATTTCAAAAATCTAATGTAATTTAAACCAAACAAGCAAGCAGGAAGTATCGTGCTTCCAGTTAGAGCCATAGTGACGTATTTTCATGCAGTTTGGCGTCTGTGCACCACCGCAGGGGATCTGAAATCAAAGACTGAAGATCTGATTGAAGTGCAGACTTTCAGCTTTAATTGACTGTTTAAGAATTGCAGATATTTTTTACATAGAGCCTGTCATTCTCAGAAGCTCAAAATTAATTAGACAAACTAACATAATTTTATACATAAGGCTCTTTCCCCCCTCTTTATTTATAGAGTTTTTACATGCAGTTTGACATATCAGGCCTAATAAAACAAGTACCAAACGATACAAAGACATACCTCAATACATTCAGGCCATTACAATTTGGATGATTTTTGAGAACTACTGAACAGCATATAACCAATCCCCATCCCAAGCTCCATAAGGATCATTTTTAATATTTCATGACTCCATGACGTCTAGAACCCATCACCAAATGCTGTGTTTCGTCTCCTGAGATGCTATGTCAGCCAAACCGAGTTGCTGCTGGTTTGTGGGTATTTTGGTCTCCAGTTGACTAAAACGCACGCTCTATTAGCCAGAGATCATGTGACCGAATTGACTCACTTCTTTCATTTCATGAGAAACTCTTGGGTGCTTCTGCAGTATGCTTTGGGTCATTATCCATTTGCACCAGGAATTGCTGTCCAGTCAGTTTGCAGCATTTGACTGAATCTGAGCACACCTCACAGTTCATTTTGATACTTCTATCAGCAGCCACAGTGGGACCTGCTTCCACTGGCAGCCATACATACCCATGCCCTAACACTGCCCCCACCATCACAGACGGCATGTGTAGCAAGCACCCGACAGACACAGTGTTTGACGTGTTTTTGCATTTCTTTATTTCGCTTGTTTAGCAGTTCGCTGTGACTAAGGCACTCGAGCAAGGAGTCAGCTCCTTCTGTAGCTCCTCCACTGCACACACACCCCGTCAGTCTCTGCCATCACTCTATATAGGGAGAGAGAGTCATCAGTCACAGCACACACACCTGTCCCCACCCCTCCACTGCAGCATACCAGAGACCACACTCCTGCCACAGTATGTTAAGGAGAGCTGTTTCTCTTCTCCATACTCCCATTTGAATTGTACAAGTTAATCTTGATTTAATCTGTCCATATATATATATATATATATATATATATATATATATATATATATATATATTTTTTTTTTTTTTTTTTTTTTTTTTTCAGAACTGTGCAGGCCGTTTAGATGCTTTTTTGCAAAGTCTAATCTGGCCTTCTTGCTCTTCGGGGAAGCCAGTGCTTTCCACCTCATTGTATAAACTGCATTTATATTCACAAGGGCTTCTCATGATTGTAGACAATGATACACATGCTTCCATGGGAGTGTTATTGACTTGGTTAGATGTTGTGAATGCTTTTTCTAGCCAAGCAAAGCATTTGTAATCATCCATTTTAGTTGTTTTCTGTGGTTTCCAGGTAGATGCTGAGCCGTATAGGAGCATTTATTCTTTATAAGAATGCACCAGACTGTTGATTTGGCCGCTCCTAAAGCTTTTACTATCTTTCTTTTTTTTTTTTTTCTCTCTAAATGACATCAGAAACAGCAGTATGCGACATTACGTGATGGCAGAGCTTCAGTTCATCCTTTGTCATTTTTTTTTATTTTTATTTTTTTTATAATAAATAGGACAGGGGGAATGAATGAGAGAAAGAGGGGGAGAGAAAGAAAGAAAACCAAAGGGGAGAAGAGACGGTGAGAAGGGGGGGGAAGAGAGAGAAAAAAAAAAAGAACTCCTGGGTCACCTGTATGGAGAAAAAAAAAACAAACAAAAAAAACAAACAAACAGAGGAGACAGCAAACAACAAAGAGCAACATAATAATAGAGAAAACAAAGCACCATCACAATAAACTAGCTAGTCATAGATATCAATATTTACTAAATAATAAACGATATTGTGCAGCACGCAAGATAGACAGCGCACAGTGTGCTTTGAGGCAGCAGCCAAGAAAGCTTTAGTCCGCGTCTGTGAATACCCATGTGTGCATACCTGTGTGGATCAGCATGCTTGCATTCCAAAGGTTTCTCCATGTAATGATCTGCTAGGGAGTGTGGGGGGGCCACAGCCCCGTCCTCCAGGGTGTGAAGCGGGTATGGAGGAGATCAAAACTCCAGACATCCAGAGGCCCCCAGAACACAAGAGACCATGGAAGACCAACAGAGGGGCAGCCGCGCCACTGTCCCAGTAAGAGCTGAGGAGAGTCCCAGATGAGGGCTCGCCCAGCAGCCGCGGAGCAGAAGTCAGGGGGAGTTGCAGTGACGCGCCCGTGAGCTCCGCCGGCCCCCAGCTGTGCCTGAGTGACCGAGCCCCAGGCCGAGAGGCCGGGGGCACCCCACCTCCAAAGGGGCCCGAGCGAGCCCCAGGCCCCAGGCCCCGACAAGCGGCCGCCAAGGAGTGAGCTGGTGTGTACCCGGACGCCCACCCCCAGACACCCCAGCTTTTACTATCTTTCTGATAGTTTTATTCCGGTGTTTCAGACTAATGATGGCCACCTTTACCTATATCTTTGGACCTCATTGTCATGGCTACTGAACGGACTCACGCGCAGACAGTTCTTTCTCAGAGAACAAAAGGAGATTTATTTACAACAGGGATCACCTCAGTGCTATATATATATGTACAGTGAGTTGGGAGGGGGGTCCAGGGCTCCAGGAAGAGAAGCAGGGGGGAAATCCACACACACGCTTCCTCTTCCACACAGTCACCGCCACAGCTCCTCCGCACACACGCACTCCTCTTCAGCCGCACTCGCTCCAAAACTCCACACACGCTGCCACACCCGGGCAGGTCCCGTGATTTGGTCCAGAAGAGGGATATCTACACACAGAAGTTAACGTTAGTTCCACAGCAAAATACACACAGGGCATTCTTTTGAAAATGCCGAGAGCACGAACTCAGGAGGTTCAACGTTCCAGCGGTGAGCTGCTCTGTGCCACTGCCTTAAATAGCAGCTGGGGAAATCAGCCAGATCAGCAGCAGGTGGACACAATCACACAGGTGCGTGGGCCAAGAGCGAGAGCCCGTAACGAGCTCCGCCCAGGCAGAGAGGAGGAGGAGAGACAAAGAAAACAAAAACAAACAACAACAACAAAACCTGTAGCCAGCGTGGGCCAACCAGAGAGACACGGGGACCATGACATTCATGTTGAGAGCACTTGCTGTGCTAAACATGTATTTGTCTATCTGTGTTAACACTTAACAACTACAGATTTTTATCTGCTTAATTTGTCATGGAATAATGAGAGAACAGATTCCACTTGGCCATGAAAGTGCTTGTCAGTCAAGCAAGCACTTAAATAGCACTTGTGCCTGAAAATTATAAAGTCTGTATATAAAAAGGCTGCATTTCCTGAACAGGGAATGCAATATTTTTGTTAAACCTCTTGAATTAAAGCTGCACTTTCCTCAATATTTACAGCACACACAAAAAAGCAGTAATTCAAATTATTATTGCATGCACATCTGTGCTTGTTGACATCCTCTGACTGGGCTCAGTGAACCAGCAGGAGGCAATGGGCTGTAAAATAAATCCTGAAATGAAAGTAAAAGTTCAGCTACTTAATTTCTTTTTCTTTTTTCTTTCTTGACCGGCTGGTTCACCTAACTGCAGGAGTGCTCTTTTTCTTTATTCTTTAAACACCACTCTCTCCCACTCTGAGGGTGCTGTACCTCCTCTATCCATAAATGCCACGATCAAAGTCTTCACTTTATTGGTGTTAGACTTGACCTCTCACCCCACTCTGCCAAATGTCAGGACTCCACATCTCTCTGGTCCAGCTGTTATAAATAAAGGGCTGGGGTCCCAGAACTTGCACATCCCCTGAATCCAGGATGTCTTGTAAACGGCCTCTCAGACATGACCTTACTGAGAAGAGAAGGTCGTAATGCCAAAGCGGGCCGATAGCAGATTGATTCAGTGCAAAAAGTGTCAGTGCACTTACAGCAATCAGCGGCAGGACTCTCAAAGCTGGTGGTTGAAAATAAAACATTTTGCCCCTTTAAATTTTTGTTGCAGATCACCCCGACCAGCAGGAGCAAATGTTCAGGTATTCTCACATGGCTTTTTTTTTTTTTAAATACATGTTAGAGTCGGGGTATTTTAGTTCTATTTCTGTGCACAGTTTGAGAAAGGTCATAAGAGTGTTCCTGCTTTCAGCAAAGCCTCAATGTTGTTTTGTTGAACTGTCCAGCAGAGGGCAGAGTAAGACTGTTTAATCCATTGATCCCCCTCATCTTCCACCCCCTCCTCTTCCTTTCTGCTCACATCCCTCTTATGATAAACTTTAAAAATCTATTTTTCTTCCACTCGCTCATATTTTACCCCAGAACGAGAGATGGCACTTTTACAGCTCAGGATGATTTGTTTTCTTTCTTTGTTCTACGAGCAGTTCCCCCTCTTTTTCTCCTTCTGTCTGCCAACTCAGTGGCTCTTTGCCCTGCATGGCTTCCCCCTCATTCCAGCCTAACATTCTCTCTCTCTCTGGAAGAGGCTGTCACGGCCAAATCGTGAATTTATGCACCCATGGGAGACGTCTGCAGCTCTCCATGACTCCAGAGACTGAGAACACACAGACTTGTGAGCTTCATGTGTACATATACATTAGACATGTGCATGCTTTACACACACAAAGGCATGAACACACACTTCTGAGGTACGGTGGCCCCTAGAGACAAAGCACGTACAAACTCCAAAACACTTACAAAATCCAAAACACGTGCAAAATCCAAAACACATGCAAGCTCCAAAACACTTACAAAATAAAAAACACATGCAAAAGACAAAACACGTACAAAATACAAAAAACATGCAAAATCCAAAACACGTACAAAATACAAAACACGTACAATATACAAAACACGTGCAAAATACAAAACACGTGCAAACTCCAAAGCACTTACAAAATCCAAAACACATGCAAACTCCAAAACACGTACAAAATACAAAACACGTACAATATACAAAACACGTGCAAAATACAAAACACGTGCAAACTCCAAAACACGTGCAAAATACAAAACACGTGCAAAATCCAAAACACGTGCAAACCCCAAAACACACGCAAACTCCAAAACACATGCAAAATCCAAAACACAACGGAAGTGCTCCAGGACGCTAGGGGCAGTGTTGAGCTTTTGTTACCTAGTAACTACACAAGCCAGGAAGTACCAATGACCGGATTTGGGGTCTGCAGCCTTAAAGGCCGCATTTTAAGGCCGATTATGTCACAGCGACACGACAAAGACTGTCCCAATTCAAAGGCTGCTCGAAATGCGGCCCTCAAATGCGTCCTTAATTTCCCTGAATTTTAAGGATGGGTCTGTGTAGCCTTCATGGCCCAACATATCCCAGACTTCATAGCGCGGCGGTGGTTTGGATAATTTTGCCGAAAAAAAACGGCGGAAGCGGAGCGGACGAAGAGTAAACTTCCAGAAGTAAGTACTGAATATTATGTCACTTATTTATGCGCAAATGTTTTTATAATGAAGAACATTAAAACATTACTGTTGGCAACATGTCGGGAAAGTTATGTGACATTAGCGACGTTTGTACTAACTTGGTTTTAAAGCCTTTACTTCAAAATATTCGCCGTTCAATAGCTGACTTTAATCTTACAGAGAATGTGATGATTTTATGCGTAATTAAAGTCAGTCATGTCAGTCAGCTGACGGTTCACTCCTTAAGCTGAAAGAAAGATGCTTTAATCACAGGAGTCACACATGTGTCCACTGTACCATCTGGGAACTCTTCTTGTTTAGCACTCGTAATGACACAAACACTAAATCCTCCTTCTCTGGTGCTGTTTTGTAGCAGTGTGTACACCTGAGACTGTCACCTGTCTGTCTGTCCTGCACTCTCTCTCTGTTTCTTTCTCTCTGATTGTGGAATAAAAGTATGAACATGTATTTATAAGTCACACTTGTGTTTGAATCCTGCAGCTTATCACACATTTGATTTCTATGTGTGACATCTGCAAGTGTCCAGAGTGAGAACAGACTGAGGGACCCACTGCATTACATCATCTGTGAGGCTTTGCACCCCTGATGATCCACCAGGACAATCTCAGCAGTATGTGAGGAAGAGGAGGAGGAAGAGCCAGCAGCAGCTGACAGATGGAGAGAATAGACAGACTGTTCCCTGTTTGTGAAGGACTGCTAGAAAAGTTTAAAATAACTAATTGTCTGTCCTGAATCAGTCTTATTAGGTAATGTTCAAATAATTTTATCATTCCAGTGTTTCCAGTGTGGGAGAAAGTACTCAGGGCCTTCAAGTTATGCACTATGAAAGGCAGCAACAAGTTTAATGTTCAAAAACCTAAAGTCTGTATCAGCAGCAGAATGGAACTAAAAATAAATGTTTGTTTCAGTTCTATGAAGCTTTGAGTATTTTGGATCAGTAGCACTGCTGTGTTTGTTGCATCATATTGCTGTAATTGTTTATATGCTTTATATATTCTGAGGTAAGTTGATCTATAGTGTTACATCATATTCTATAAGGATGTTATGTGTTTGTAGACTTTCTGCCCAGTTTGACCCATTTAGCAGACGTCAGCCTGTTTAAAGCTCTGATATCTATTCTGTATGACTTAAAGCAGTTATGACATGGTCTGATTTTCTCACCCAATAAAGGAATATTTAATACATCAGTCTACTCTTCATTTTATCAGAAACATATATATACTATTATATATTGTACATATATTTATTAGTTTCAGATGTAGCCATTCTTGTATTTTGCTTGTTTACATTATTGTATTTTGCACAACTCTGTTGCTTGTGAAGCTCGCACACAAGAATTTCACTCACATGTGCTGTACCAATGTACCTGCACATGTGATGTGACAATAAAAGTGATTTGATTTGCTCACAGCTTGTACATTTTCTTTTTACACATGTATGTAAGCATTTGAGCCAAATTTAGTAATGCCAACATACTGAAGGAACAACATTTGTCTCTTATATATGATACACCTATATATGCACTGTCAATATACATTTTGAACCAGCTGCAGATGTCAGAGTAACAACTGACTGACCCCCACATAAAGTGCGTTACAGTAGTCCACAGGGGAAGAAATAAAAGCATGGATCACAGTTTCAAAGTGCTGCCTAGAAAGAAACGATTTCACTCTTGCCAGTCGCCTTAAATGATAAAAATGGACTGGTCCAACTTAAAACCAAGGGCAGTAACAACAGGTTTAAAATAAACCTCCAGGGGTTCCAAATGAAAAGAAGAGGACTCACAGGGGCCACTGGGTCCAAACACCAACAAATCTGTTTTCTTTTCATTCAAATTTAAAAAGTTTAGAGCCAACCAAGCTTTAATGTCATCTAGGCATGTCAAGAGAGGTTTTATTCAGATGCCATCCTTCGGCTTCAGTGGCAAATAAATTTGGCAGTCATTCCTATATACTTGTCTTTGAGTGAAGATTTAAGGTGGTAAGACATGTAAATAACTGCAACTTGAATCTGTACTGAAGCTCAGTATTTGACAAAGAGTTCATGTTCACTGCTGTAATACCTAATAATGACTAATATAATAACCATAATATTGTCCATATTATATTTACATTACCAAAGTGATATGACTTTAGTCTCATGAACAACATTAGCTAATTGTTATTTACTAGCTAATCTTAAATGACTGTTCAGTACAGAAATGAAGCCCAAAAATCATGTTTTACTGTCCTGTGGTCTCAGCCTCAGATACTTATCAAATCACACAAAGCTCTTGTAGAAACAAACAAACAAATGAAAAAAAATATGTTCTCCTTCATTTCTGTCAAAAAAAGTTGTATGACACGTTTCCAGCTGTTAGTATCATAGTTGCTAGGCAACCTGGGAAGCGCAACGGAGACTAGAGCCCATGTGTTTGCAACAAACTTGCCGTTTATTTTACAAATCGAGCTCAACACTGCCCCTAGCGTCCTGGAGCACTTCCGTTGTGATTTGGAGTTTGCATGTGTTTTGAATTTTGTACGTGTTTTGGATTTTGCACGTGTTTTGGATTTTGCACGTGTTTTGGATTTTGTACGTGTTTTGGATTTTGTACGTGTTTTGTATTTTGCATGTGTTTTGAATTTTGTACGTGTTTTGGATTTTGCATGTGTTTTGGATTTTGTATGTGTTTTGGAGTTTGCATGTGTTTTGGAGTTTGTACGTGTTTTGGATTTTGCACGTGTTTTGGATTTTGCATGTGTTTTGGAGTTTGCACGTGTTTTGAATTTTGTACGTGTTTTGGATTTTGTATGTGTTTTGGAGTTTGCACGTGTTTTGAATTTTGTACGTGTTTTGGATTTTGCACGTGTTTTGGATTTTGTATGTGTTTTGGAGTTTGCATGTGTTTTGAATTTTGTACGTGTTTTGGATTTTGTACGTGTTTTGGATTTTGCATGTGTTTTGGATTTTGTATGTGTTTTGAATTTTGTACGTGTTTTGAATTTTGTACGTGTTTTGGAGTTTGCACGTGTTTTGGATTTTGCACGTGTTTTGGATTTTGCACGTGTTTTGGATTTTGTACGTGTTTTGGATTTTGTATGTGTTTTGGAGCTTGTACGTGTCTTGGATTTTGTACGTGTTTTGGATTTTGCATGTGTTTTGGAGTTTGCATGTGTTTTGGATTTTGTATGTGTTGAGGAGTTTGTGCGTGCTATTTGGAATTTGTAAGTGTTTTGGAGTTTATACATGCTTTGTCTCTAGGGGCCACCGTACTGAGGTATCTCCTTAAAATGCCAAGATTTTATTGCCTCGAGCACAAAGCCAGCTACCAAAAGCCTCCCCCCTCCTTTTTTCAGAGCAGGCTGATTCTGTGTATATGGCTTAATTTCAGCCACCTGTAGAGTTTCCACATTTGCTTCACAGTCTACACTCTCAATTTATGTCTGTGTAACCCAGGACAGCTCAATCCCCTGGCTCTCTGCCCAGGTACACCCTATAGCTGCAGCTAATGAACCATAGCATTGGTGCCAAACTGTGGGGCGGGAACTAACAAGAGTATGGTCCAGATATGGTGAAGCCCATTCCCAGCGCTTGTGACCTCGGTGAGAGAAATCCTACGGGGCCAGTCTACACCCCTAACACGCTTGCTGCACTACCACAAACTCAATTACCCTCATCAGTCATCGGGTCCAAGCAGCAGGACTAACCCCCGTGCTACAGTCCAGTCACAAGACCCCAGCTTCTCCTCAGGTAAGGCTGTGCACACACACACACACACACACACACACGGCCTCAAACAAGAGACTCTGACATTACGTAGTGCTCTCTGCTCTCTTAAGCCCTTCGGCCACAAACATACCCTGTTATTCTTCTTTATCAGCTTATTAGAGGGGGGGGGGGGGGGATTCTGAGTGTAGAGGAGGTTATGGTTTTCAAATTAAAAAAAAGAAAGAGGAAAAGGACTGACAAATAAAGCATGATGTTGTGAAAAGAAGAATGCAACTGTGAGAGTGGTGTGAGCTGCTTTGGACAGAGGAGCAGAGAGTAGAGGATGGTGGGGGCCCTGTCACAGCCCCTCCAGGGTAATTGGCTCCAGATGTGAGGCAGCGTGGCCCCTGCGCCAGAAAGGCGTCAGGGCTGCATTAAAGGCTCAGCGCAGGGCTGATGGGATTGCAGTGACACAAACTAACCCCTGCTCCCAACCAAAAAAAACAGAATCCCACACTGCGCTGCTGACCACTGGGCCTCCATCGGCGCTCTTCCTTACTCCTCAACCTCTGGTCGTTACATGCCAAATTGACAAACCACTACAAAGCTTTTCCTTGTAAAACTTCCCTTGTTTATTTATAAAACCTCCTCTTTCACTCTTGACCTTGATTCCAGTCCTGAAAACATACGGCTCTGCTACAGAGGTGTATTGTGTCTCGAGGACTATATAGGGACTGCAATCTTGGAGTCAAGTTTATTTTTTTAGTCATTGTGTTGGCCCTTATTGTGAACTGGCAGGTGATGCGTGTGTCAGTCAGTTCTTCCCCTTTATTCGAGAAAGTGACGAGTTTGCTGCACACAATGGTTTTCAGTTAATACACAGCTTTGGGGACTCCCCTGGTGAAAGGGCTGAAGGACATCGCTCATCTACAAATGCAGCACGGGCTTGTCTGAAGCACGCTAGCTGAAAAGCAGGAGCAGATGATGTTGTCAAACTGCACCATGTCACATATAAAGATCTCTAATCGTGTTTTTCTCCTGCTTTGAGGCCTTATTTAAGCAATATGATATTTAAAAAAATCATAAAGAAATAAGGAGTATAAATGGGTCACATTCTCCTATGACCAAAGCGTGTGCTCTTTCAGAAAGAGTGCTCAGAGTGAGGAATGCTCTTACTGTGACACAAAGAACATGTTTACTGATAGAGCATGGAAATTGATTAAAAGCAGAAAAGCGGCATGGAGTGAATGTAGATGGAGGGAACAGAGAGAATGGGAGGAAAGAGGAAAAAAATAAATAAATGGAGAGCACTTCATCAGTGATGACACTTGCGTATTGATGGCATCTCTTCTGAGTTGCAGTCCCCACCGTGACTAACAAGGACAGCCACTCATCATGCCAACCGGCATTTAAAAAGCTCATGTGAAGCACCTTTCAGCCAGGAATGCCTGTTGAACAAGATTATGCAGGCAAACAGAAAGCAGATGTTGTCCGCACTGAGATTTTCAGTTTCTGATGTCCACCACAACAGAAAATTCAATTTAATTTAATTTATAAAGACACGAAATCACAACAACAGTCACCTCAAGTTGCTTTGTGTTGTAAGGTAAAGACCCTACAATAACGCAGGGAAAACTCCAACAATGAGACGACTCCCTGTGACCGAGCACTTGGCAACAGCGGGAAGGAAAAACTCCTTCCTAACAGGAAATAAAGACGGAAACAGGTTCAGGAGGGGCAGCTGTCTGCCGTGACTGGGTGGGGTGAGGGGAGGGAGAGAGAAGACACACTGATAACAGTCTCCAGCCACCTGTAGAAACGTAGATAATACTTTCTGCATATCTAATCCAGTGGTTCCCAGCCTGTTTTCACACACAGGATGGGCAAAGTAGGCTGAAGGTCAAAGTGAGGACACCAGGTTCACCCTTCTCCTGATTTCCAACAACAGAAAATGATTTTCAAAGAACACAGCCGACGCCTCTTGAAACAATACAAAAGTGGCGGCTGCCAGCAGGAGCTTAATTCCGGCCCACCATCGCTCCTCTGCTGGCTCATTCCATCCTTTAACCCTGGGAGATGGTGCTGTCATACTGCTGGACATGGGCCCAGGGTGTGAGTGAGTTTAACTAAACAAAAACACTCCCACCTCTGGGCCCGAGGACTCGGGACCCAGTCAGATCTCCATTTAAAAAAAACCCAAAAAAACCCAGCTCTGGTTTGAGTTAACATGCATTTTTCCAGCTCATTATAAACCTGGAAAAATATCTGAGCATGTGGTTATCTTCACCTAGTTAGGTTTTGATAAAACATAGGACGCCTGAGTTTCTGTGAAATGGTGCCGACCTGGACTGCTGTGGACACAGTCTGACACCAGGTGGCAATCTTGCTCTGCTTTTGCGTTCAGC
Organism: Aulonocara stuartgranti; assembly: GCF_965226115.1. Taxonomy (NCBI): domain Eukaryota; kingdom Metazoa; phylum Chordata; class Actinopteri; order Cichliformes; family Cichlidae; genus Aulonocara; species Aulonocara stuartgranti. The sequence continues at coordinate 3,474,893 of NC_138955.1, read as the reverse complement.
ATAGAGGTTTGTAAATGATCCCGTGCAGGAGAAGGTCAGGATTCTTAATTTGTTCCTATTTGTCAGAAACACTGTTGTTTTCCCACTTCATTTATAGCTCCTTTATCTGAGGACTTTCTCACTGGCATTTCTTTAAATTATTCCTTCAAGCCCAAAATTATTACAATTATTTGGAAAAAATGTACTTCAGTATTTTTTTCTGCTGTCATACTTCATTGCTTCTACCCCTCATGACAACCAAATATATATGTTCAGCTGTGGTGCCCTTTATTTCTGGGAGTGTCCTTAAGAGGGGTGGATTGAAGCACGGGGATATTCCCTGCATTACCGAACCTTGTTTTAAAAAAAGGAAAAAAGGGTGGCGTGAAAATCCTGCAGCCGCTGCTTTCTCGCAGGGATGGCGGGGGCCAGCCTGCCTAATTCCTCAGATTAAAAGCAGCAGTCGGGTGGCCGTAGGTTCCAGAGGCAGCATGAAGACAATCTAAACAGCATCATGATTAGAAACGTACAGAGCATGTGGCTTTCATTAGCTACAGGCTGAAAACCACAGTACAACTGAGGAGCGGGGCCTCAGCGTCAGCAGTGTGCCTGCCAATCAAACAAGCAGACATGTTTTGACTGATGAGCTTTCTAGAAAACCGATAAAGACATTTTAGTGGTTAAATAGAGCAAAACTGACATGTCATTACATAAACAATGTCTCTTTTATCAAGTGCTGGCAATTTGATACAATCTAACACATTTTAAATTAGGCCCACATGGCGTGCGCTATAATGAACCAACAAACTGATCACCGGTTTTATCACATTCACTGCAGTAGACGATGTAGCAGAAATAGTTTTACCTGATTTTAGAGTGCTCAAAGCTCAAAGACACTCAAAACAAATGCCCCAAAAAATAAATGTGATTCATAAAACCCACTGTGTTTACAAATACATATAGTGTCACATACAAAATTTAGGAAAGCAGTAAACTTCGATGTAGTCTTCATCAGGTGGTCAATAATTTACATAAAGTGCAAAAATCGCAAACACAGAACAAGTAGAAATGAAAAAACAAGCACATTAAAGTAAATTTACAGCTTTGTATCACAAACCCACACATCAGATTTGAAAAAAAAAGACAAGACTTGCCCTGAATTTGGTACAGTACAAAGGTCAGTGCGGTACAGGAGATGTAAACATTGAGCTGAGATTGGAAAGAACGTAAAAAAACAAAAACAAATGTAGAATAATTTTATCATAAATAAATGCCTGGGGGCGATGCTGTTCCCTTTATTTATTCAACTTTCAGTTTGTTTGGTGCGCGCTTCATTTTCTTTGGTTTTGTTGTTGGTCTGGGGGAGGAGACCAGAAGGGGGCTAGGAGCTCTTTGCCCATGTGATGACGATAACACAGAAACTGATGACTCCCATAATCACGCCAAAGACCACGAGTAGTGCAGCCTGAAGGGGAGAGAGGAGAAAGAAAAGAAAAGAAAAAAATCGAAATAATTACCAGATTACCTCAAAATATAATGTATGCAACTTCATCGCCAGATCTTCTATTTACGGAAGAGCTCATTTACCCCAACAGAGTCGAAGGACCTGAGGGGCTGCCTGCTGATTTTGAGGTAGAAGATGCCCGGAAAGACAAATAAGAGGCAGCTGGATGTTGTTGATCCTGAGGAACAAACAGGAAAGGCTCATGATAGGAGATTTATAAACTGTTTGAGCAGGACTCCAGCCATCAATTATGTATAAGCAGATACTGCAGTTCTAGCCAGTACAATCAATAACTGTGGGCTACTGGGATATTGGCAGCTTATAATGCCTGTTCATATTTAAAAGGTTACAGGTAAGGAAATAAAAATATATCTATAATTTATGAACAATATAATATCTATTGATATACACCCCCCCCCCACTCCCATATGTTAAAAGTATTTTCAAAGTACCACATACCTACTACTCCAAACACATTTCTGATATCAGGCACAAAGATGGCGAGTATCAGCACCACACACAGGATGGTTAGAGTTGCAGCGATGTGGATCAGCCAAGAAAAGGCACGCCCCCCGAAAAGCATCAAAATTGCAGCTTTACGGGCCTGCAGCAAGCACACAGACACAGACAGTACCCATTCAAGCTGAAAGCACTCGAGTGTTATTGCAACTAAATGTCTTAAAGCAGAAAGAAGGAAAGTGAAGTAATCTGCTTTTCTGGCAGCTGTAACACAGTAACAGAGCCAGATGAATTTTCTAGGCGACAATAAATTTAAATTGATAAAGTGAAAGAGTAAAAAGGTGGAACTGAAAAATAAAACCATCTTGATCACAATAACAACATAAAAATGATCAACAAAGCCTTCAAGTATTTTCAGTTCAGTTCTTCAGTTTCACAGTTTGAGTAAAAAAAGAAAAAAGAAGAAGCACTAAACAAACCTGTGTGGAAAAAGCATCGTTGTTGTTATTATTATTATTATTATTATTATTATTATTATTATCATCATCATCATCATCATCATCATCATCATCATGATGATGATGATGATGATGAAGCAGGTCTACTCACAGGGAAGTGTATAAGTGGCACAGTCAGCAGCACAGACAGGAGGATGGCCAGTCGAACCGCTATCACCATGGTGTCCCGGGGCAAGTATGCATCATAACTGAGGAGCAGCTCGGATTCCACGTGAGCTAAAAGTTAGAAGATGAAAACAGAGATGGGACAATGCTTTCCTTTGAATGAAAGTGTCCCTGGTGACTTACCGTAGAAGGTGAGGTAGCCAAACAGCGCAGAAATAAAGTACAGCAAGAAGCTGAGGCTGATGCCGATATTCGTGACCTTCTGCATCCTGGCTTTGGTAGGTCTGAAAGACAAAGCGATAATAATGCATTCACGTGACAAGCACCTATTATGGTCATTTCCAGCTCCATATTTTATTCATAGACTTAGAATATCTTTAAATGATACATAACAATTATAATTTATCTTATTATCCTATCCTGGGCCTTGGTGTAGCCTCTAAGTCAGGTCATTTAACCTCCTCTCCACATAGAAAGCAAACTGTAGGAAATGCATGTAGAGGAGCCTAAAGCCTGAGCTTCTGACTCACGCATCCTCTAACTACTTGAAACTTTGCCGTGTTTAATATAAGCAGCTGTTTTCTGTCATAACTGGATACATATGACAGAAAACAGGCAAAAATAGTAGAAATAAACGCGAAGCTGACCGATCCAGTTCGCAGTAGATCGGCAGGACAGCCGTGTGGCACAGAAAGGAGAAGGCCATGGTGGGGATGGCATAGGCACTCTGCAACACAAACACACACACACATCAGTCAGAGCACAGCCATCATTAACAAATTAACAACCTACTCAGTTACACTGGAGGGAGGAGGTAGGTGGGTCAAGGTATGGTCCTCATAGTAGTAATTACTGCTTGGGCTGCTAAGAGTGAGGATGCAAATCGAAATGTGAGAACTTTCTGAACTTTTCTTCCACTAAATGCATCTTATACTACGTGCAAGTATACATCTATAGTGCCGTGTGAGCACATTATAGGAAACGGTCGAGAAAGTGTAAATCGGTGTCACGTGTCAGCTGCGTAGTGTGCTTGAGTTCCACATGTACAGGTTACACTTCACAGGTGAGAGTGTGACCTGTCAACACAGTGGAGCAGCTGCAGCAGATCTACGTTTAACAGCTTCTCACTGCCACCTCAAAGCCTCCGCGTGTTCAGTGCCGAGGAAAAACGCTGGTTTCCTATACGTACCTTACTAGAGATGACGAAGAGTTTTGGAGAACACTCTGAGTCAGAGGAATTTGATATCTGGAGAAACAAGGTGAAAAAGTGAGCCGGTTATTTCTAGAAAGAGATGAGTTCAGCAGTGCTGCTGCAAATAGTAAAGCTTAATTTCAAGCTTAAGGGAAACAAGTATTCTAATATAGCTCATAGCAGGTTTTTTGTATGGTCTGTTTAATTCCTAAAGGTCAGAGTTGATTTCCAGGATCAGGCAAGGTTATCTGGACTTCCTGTCCTTCAGGAACAGCATCAGTTACCATACACAGATCTGTGCAGCCTTCTCTGGTCCTCATCAGCCTGTGCAGACACAATCAGTAAGCTCAATCTCCTGGGCTTTCCTCTTAATCCCGTGCCCGTGACCTTCTGGACCATACTGCACCAGATCTGTGTTGTTTTCAAAAGAGTATTTATGTGCTGAAAGAAATGCTGTTCTTACCTTGAAGGCACCTGAAAGGGACGTTATATTGTGGGGCAGTGGGCAGGGGATGGACCATTTCTTGACCACGACCTACACGAGATAATAAATAAAGTCAAAAATGAAAACAAACAAACAAACAGATGGACGTATGGAGGTTCGTGTCAGAGCTTACCACAACTGCAAAGTACAGCATGAATAAGAAGGCGAGACTACTAGTGTATCCCAGGAAGCCTGTAAGGACGGGAGAAAGATCTATCAAGAAGCAACCAAACAAGAAAAAAATAAATAACACGCTTGAGGATCGCTTAACGTACCAATTTTAGGCAACAATGACAGAGGTAGAACGACACAAAGTGTGATTATGATCAGAAGCAGCCTGCCATCCTCATACCAGGCATTTCTGGAAAATAAATAAATGAATGAATGAATAAAAACAGCAAGGGAGTGAACTATTACAGGTTAACACTGAATTAAGCCACGTTTTATTATCAGGTCAGGGATAGGAGAGAGTATTCTTCCATGCCTTAAGATGGGCCGGCTCTGGAAATTTGTCTCCATTTCGTGCTCAAATACAGAGCGACAGATTCATCATGTGGTATGAATTAAAGGCTTTAGCTCTTGCAAACCATAACAATTATGTAATTCACTTGCAAACGTTGTGTCGCTCCATCAGATGAGACCACATTTCACTTGCTGGGTTTTTGGAGAGGGGGAATAATATTTTCCTTTGCCGAGGGATAGCCTTGGCAGTTCATTCGAGATCGGGGAGTAAAATGAGGAGGAGGAGGGGGGTGGGGGCTTGGCGTTCGAGGTGACACATGTGGAAGGCATGCCGGCTCCACCGGGGTCGGTCGAGGTGGGTGCTGCCCGGCTCTCTGCTGCGGGTTGTATGCGGGGGTCGTGAGGGACTGGCTCCACCGCTCTTTATGGGGGCTTCCAGAGTCAAGCAGCACCTGCTCTGACAACATCAACACCCACTGACCCCTGTTTGGCAGTTTCACAGCTGTGGCGTTACCATAGGCGCTGATGGATTTGTCTCCGCATCTACACCGTTTCTACCCTGTAACTGGATGTCACCGAGACCTCTGCTCTGACCTGGACTCTCTCTGGTCCAATCAGGTCTGCTCCAAGCCAAGTTTACACAAAGTATTCGACCCAATCTTAATTAAGGCGAGGCCGGTTTATTTGCACATTACTTTTCAACAAGAAGCACTTTAAATTAAAGAAAAAAAAGCTCTCATTCCTGCAGACATTTTTGTAAAAAAAAAGAAAAAGGGATCTCTGGAGGCTGCAGGCTTACTGTAAAGTCACAGGATACCTAGAAGAACCATGAAATGTGGAACATTTCACGCTATAAAGAGATGCAGGATAGCTCTCGGTTAAAGCCGGAGCACGACTGACAATGAGTCAATCTCGAACATCAGCATAAATCTGGCCGCGCACAATCCCAGATCCACAGCTGTCCGTGTCTTTGGCCTTGAATTTAAACGCGATGAGAGAAGCGGGACACACGCAGTCTGTTAGCAGCAGCGCAGAAAAGATTGAGCGTGACTTTGTTTTCGCTCTGCCGTATTATGATAAATGAGCCAGATAAAAGAAACGCGTTTTAATATAAAACAACTCATTTATTTGGGCTTTGATGGAATCGAATGTGCGCGTCTGTTAACATCTCAAAGCCGCTCATTAACAGAAATGTTTTGTTTCCCTCAGCAGTGAGCTGTAATTAGAATGGCAAAACTGATATCCCCTTGTATCAGTCTGATTCCGGGGAACATGTGTGAGAGATTTTGGGGGGTGGGGGTGAAAGGAGAGCGCTAATACAAAGCAGCTGTGTGTGGAAGATTCAGATGTTGACGGATAGGGCTGAGAGCAGCTACAACTCTTGCTTAAACCAGTGTGGCCAATAATAAAGTGATAGAAGTTACATTCTTTGCCAAGGACTTCTCTGCAGGCATGTCCACGCAGACCAATGAAAGGCACTGGCTGCTGCTGATAGGTGATGAATGGCTCTCGTATCGGGAATACATTTCCTGTGGGCATGCCTCACGCTACACGACAGACAGAGAAAACATTAGCAGTGTATTTTGGTTTAGCGAGGGAGCTTCCCCGACATTATTCATGCGCTTCTTATTGCCCGACTAATTCCAGTTTGTGTAGCTTTGTGGCGCACAAGTGTCAAATTTGACTTATTTAAAAAAGGCCAAAAGGTATAATCTACAACATCATGGGAACAGGAATGACTCATTCTTTATCTCAGTGCAGCTAATTCAAAAGAATGACTTTGTTCAACCCGCAGCTGTGACAGATTTTGAGCTGAATTTCTTTTTTGGCAAACGAGGGAGCTCACAGCGCTGGATATACCCACCCTGGGCTGTCTGCACTCAGGAGGCTGTTGATGGCTGCAGGAAGCTCCGACTTCAAGATGAACAAATAGGATGACATGGCTGAGAAGCGAGAGAACAGAAAGGGTTCAGAAATTGAGTGTTTATTAAAAAAAAGAAAGAAAAAAAAGCCCATAATCACACCAAGCTACTAAATCATAAAAACAGCAGATGAATGTGTGCTGTCACAAGCAATCATAAGCTGCTGTGTGAGGATGATGAGCGTTTTTCCAGTGTGAGGAAATAGCAGGGTGGAAGGGGGGGGGGGGGGGGGGGGGGGGGGTTACTACGGCTCCAATGCAAACGGGTGGGGCAGGCAGCTCAAGGGGATCACCGGCAAAGCCCTTGGCATAGAGGAGCGGACATTATGCAGGACTTCCAACTGCTGGAGACCGCGAGTAGCAGCCATGACGAAGAAGTGCGAAGGGGGGAGGAATGCTAACAATAATGATCTCTGACGCTAATCCAGGTACTTCTCCCCCTTTCTCCACCTCACTAGGAAACAGGATACTTCCCTGTATGCACAGGCAACCAATCAGAGAGAGAGAGAGGGGGGGGTCACTTTTTGTGAGAGTATTAGAAGCCCCAAAAACAAGAAAGCAAGCAAGAAAGGGGGAAGAGAGCATCATCAGAAGTGAGCACGTTTGGTATTCAGATGCAATGTGTGGCCAGTTATAAAGGGAGATAATGTTAAGGGATTTAGATTTGTGAAGCCACGCTAGCCAGAGTTAGTTGGGCCCTTATTGCCTCGGAGGGCAGATCTTGCGCTTGCCGTTAAATAAGCCTGGCCTTAATCCCCCAGATCCTGTATTTGTTTATGAAAGAAAATTCCCCCAGCAACACTTCGGCCCACACAGACGCACGGACATTCCCTCTCTGAGAATAACTGCAGACATTTTATGTAAGCGCTCAAATCTGTCAATAAGATGTTACGCTGAGGCTGCGGGGTTTTTTTTAGCGGATTAATCAAAAACGTACCCTGGGAGAGTTCATCCGTCAACTTAAAGAAAGCATGAAAGTTTTTTTTATATTATATGTATCGTTTTAAGCCACAGACAAATAAAGACATGCTGACAGAGATCACACACAGCAGACATGATGCAATGGTTTCGTTCGATGCAGCTGGTTACTGTAAGTATAACACCACATCTGTGGAAACTGCTGGTGGGACAGTATTTGCATCTTTAAAAAAAAAAAAGCAGGGAGGGGGAAAAAAAAAACCCTGAGTGAAGAGAAAGCGTTGCCAAGTGGTAAGAAAACGTATTAGAATAATAAGTACGTATGTAAACTTCAAGAAAAGTTGACCTAAACCTTCTGTGTGTGGTCAGCAAATAGCGGCAGAGTGTGCTCAACAAAGGCCAGAGCCACTTTCATTTCATTAAGGACAAGGGCCGAAGCCGGCTGTGAGAGCCCTGGGCTGGTCAGTAATTAAGGTCAATTGGCCCATCAGCCTTTGGCAGTGCAGATGAATGTTTACCCAGAGTGAGGCTAATTGCACTCTTATAAAAGGAGCCCGGGGTATAGACAGATGCATGCTGGAGTGCTGGCTCTCACACTCTCACACATATTGCCCCCATGCTGGGAAAACCGCACACATACCAGAGGGCACGGCAATAATCCACTCAGCCGTGCCACTAATGACTGCAGAGGAGCTATCACCTCAGCTCTCGACTGTCTGGGAAGCACGGTTTGTGGCTGAGGAATGACAGTAAGAGAAAGAGAGAGAGAGAAGTGAGGGGGTGGGGGAAATAAAGGGAGGGGTCCCATTAGGCTACTCCACACACAGACGGTGGGAGTGGGTTTACCATCAACGATCAATTAGAGGAGAAGTCATGTTTCAGGCTCAGGGGAGGAGACAGCGGCTGCAGGGTCAGAGGTTATCAGGGAATCGAGATAATAGCCACACAGGAGGGTGGCTGTAAAACACCAGCCATTTGGGCACCAGCAGGAGGCGCTATCTACCTCCAAAATAAACTGACCATAGTCTGACCCTGCAGCACTCCTCACCCTCTTCACCACCCTTCTCCTATAAAAACCCACAAAAATCAGTTCCTGTCCAGCATGTCAGAAATGATGTATGTAACTGCACATTGAACCGGGGGCTCACTTACCACCGATATTTTGGATAAGAATAGCGATTCCAACCAGAACCTAAAAAGACAGTCAGTGTGAGCAAGTTCTCTGGTCACGGTGGAAAAACTTGTAAAAACTTTTTGGCAGGGCAAATGTGCAGCAATCCAAAAATCAACACTTACTTTTCCTGGTTTTTGTAAGGCTTTCCCTCCGAGGTCTTCATATGAATTGATACCTAAAGCCAAGAAGAAGAGGGAAAAAAAGAAGAATCAGACATGAAAACGATGTCAGGATGACTATCACATCACAAAATTCTTCATGGAAAAATGGGATTATCTGGTTTTTATCTCCTCTCTTTGCTCCTGTAAAATATTATTTAAACATCATCTGAAGTTTCTCACAATGAGGATGCAAATAATAAGTAAATGGAACGGGAAAAAAAATCAAGTGAGGGTGTTTAAATGTAACAACTCTGGATGAAGCCCCCTGGATACACCCACAGAGACGTGTTACCCTGCATCCCACCCACCTGTTTGGTCACAGAGCTTCAGCAGGAGGTGTATAGAGTACGCAGCCAGGCTGGACACCAGCACCAACAGGATACTGGAAAAAAACGTTTCTCATCATATCTTTACAAGCACGTATCAAATTGTAAAGCAAAAATAAACACTGGGAGACACAGTTTTAGATGCTCTATAGGAATTAAAACAAACTAATCCAGATATCGTCTGGGATACCAGGGGTCAAGTCATGCATTTTTCTGCCTTACGCACCGAGAAGATTCTTACCAAAACCCAACTATTCCAGTGCTAGCCATGGCATAAGCTAGACCCAGTATGCCGCTGCCCATGATTGCATTCATCAGGTTAAACACAGAGGAGGCGAAGGAGGCACCTTTGGCTCTGGATAGCACAGCTCCCTGCACATATAACACACAATATAAATAGCATGAAGAAAAAGATGCAGCAGAAGAAATCTGATTATTTTTGTAAGAGCCTCAGGAAGATTACTCATGACAGTATTAAGAACAACTGGCTTGCCCTGATGATGGATGTCATGAAAAGAGCACAGCAGTGGCATGGAGGATCAGGGAATGGAAATGGGAATGGATGGAGAGGGATTTGAGCTGCTGGCTGTGGGACAGCTGCCTGAGCTCAGGATAAGGGGAGCTGCCCAAACTGCTTGACCTCTCTAATGGGGGATATCCTGGACAGAACGAGTGGCAACTCTTGTGTCAGTGTCACAACAAGCTTAGATTGACCTTCAGGCTGTTGCAGTCCCCCCTGTTACAGTACTGAGAGACAGGAAGTGAACTAAGACCCCAAATGAATAAAAATACAAAGTAGCTGGAGTTTATTGTAAAGCATGGCACACTGAGGTAAAGCTTATCCCAGCTTGCACAGGGTACAATTCAACACAGTTGGAAGCAAAACAAGAAGAAATCAAACCACTGTGATGGATGTTTGGAGACAAAGTTAGAGAGCCAAAGCTGAGTTGGTTTGGACGTGCAGAGGAGGGAGAGTGGATATATTGGACAAGGAATGTTGAAGATGGAGCTGTCAGGCAGGAGAAAAGAGAAAGACCACACAGATTGTTGATGGATCTATTCAAGGAGATCATGCAGAGGGTTGGTGTGACAGAGGAAGATGCTAAGGATAGGCTGAGACCGAGGCAAATGATCTGCTGTGGTGACCCCTAAACAGAGTAGCCAAAGGAGGGAGAACATGTTGTTTTCAGTACTTTGCAAACATGTGTACGTCCAGATTGAGCCGCATGTTCACACCACGATGACAAAATTTATGGTAACCCTCACATACTCTCACTGAATCAACAACACACACCACACACTATGTCTTGCTTAGATTTGAACTGTAACTCTATATTGCTCACTGAAATCAGCCATATAAACTAACAAAATCAAGCTAGAAAGAGTCTCTCATTACCTTTAGACAGACAAGCTAAAACTTCTAAACTCTCTAAACATACATTACTGATGTTTTAAAAATGACTGTAACAGTCATTTTTAATATAATGCTGTAATACGGGTGAGGTCAAAAAGTTTTTGTCTGAAGTTAAAATTCTAAACACTTAAGTGGGCACTGAAATAGTCTCTGTGTCACAATAAAGTCTTTATCTGCATTATCAGTGCACTGTTTTAGCTTCAAGTAGCTTCAGCAAACAACATTAAATTAATCTAGTCTGACATCAAATCAAAGAATAAGTGGTTCAAAGGCTGAAATATGAATTTGGTTTGTTGTTGTTTTTCCCCCATTTTCCCCTGCACACTATTAAAATGGCACATTCTGAAGAGGTGCAGATGGAGACACTTTGGTTTCTGCAGAGTTTTTGCAGGATTCATCAGCAGCTTTGAGCAGTCTGTCAGCGTGTATGTGGACAACTGATTTAATATAACCACAACAACATCCTCAAATGAGGGACTGACAGTAGAATTGTCCATTTAACTGTGAAACCATGGTATGTAATTAAATCACGCTTCTCTTTCACACCAACCCTCTTCCTGTCCTTGACTACATCCATAGTCTCCTCTGAGGTCTTCCTCTTTCCCTTTTGCCTGGCAGCTCCATCTTCAATATCCTTGGTCTAATATAGCCACTATCCCTCCCTCCAAACAGTCCCGACTTTGTCCCTGTGATGTACTCCTTTCTAATCCTGTCCATCCTGGTCACTTGTCTCCAAGCACTCTCTTGTTCACCTCTCTTGTGCCCTGTCTGGTCCTTTGGATTTTTAACCAGTGAAATACTGAAATAATGCCAGTATATTAAAAAAAAAAAAATCATATATTTGTCTACTTCAATTTTGGACATAATTTACTAGCAAAAAAAAGACAAAGCCCAAAGGAAACAAAGTTAGAGATTAGCATGAGAGGGGGGAAAAAGAAGAAGAAAGAGAGGTTCTGGTGTTGGGTGTACTTTCACTGCAAGTGCTGACACAGGCAGAAAACAGATGAACAAGCAGTTCAAAACAAGCACGTGATATTTTTCCTGGACATTTTGACAGCCTGATTTACTGACAACACTACAAAAACCAGCCATTTTAACTGCTGTAATTCACAGTGTATTATTAAATTAAACAAAAAAAGTCACTGTTGATGTTTGACTTTTATTTTTTTAAATTTGGACCATTTAAAATATGTTTATTGAACTGTGATTTTAGATTTGTTGCAATTATTGCTACCCCTTCGCCAGATTTGAAGAAAAAAAATCATTTGTCAAATGTCTCTTGGATAAATAAAGTTATATAAAACACATAAATTCTTCCTTGTGACAGAAACACATTTGTTTTCTGTCTCAGACTGTAGATTTTAGGTCAGCAAGTCATTCAGCGCAGTTTCACTTTTGGGTCTTCGCCTGTTGTTTTACCTGTAACAGAGGTGCAGTCTCTTCGGTGTCCTGGGCGGTGCGTTCACGGACCACGTCCACATCGTTGTTGATGCTCATTGTGGGTGGGGAACCGAAGCGGGAAACAAATTTATTAGTGTAAAAAAAAAACCCTCGCAGATTGAGAGGAGACGGGGAGCCGCAGAGTTACGATACCATCTCAAACTCTCCTCCTCTAAACTTGTCAGCTGACCACTGTTGATGTTGAGTCACGTGCCTCTTATTTCCGTCGCGTTCTACACGTCAGAAATTACACCGTGCAATCAAAATGCGAGTCGCTGCTCGCTTGACCAATCACCGCTCGACGGTGGTCGACGTCTTATGACGTAGTTCAAGCATGCCTGTGATCGGAGGATGTTGAGGTGAGCTGTCTGGATCTGGTTTATCGTTAGTGGTTAATTGTATACTTTTGTTTTAAGCTTTGTTCTGATAATTTGAATGTTTTTTCTTTTCTGCCTGATTATTACGGCGTTATTATGTTCGTAGGTTTCTCGGCAGGATCTTTGTATCTGCACAAACTCAAAGGAGCCTGAATCCTGCCACTGTGCACCGCTGCTTTTGCTCTGCAGCGTATCCTTGCTTGGCTGTGAAGCCCATAATGGAGCCTAAACTGTACCGACCCCCTCCAGAGGTCCGGGGTATGACCTCTCTGGACAAAGACGCCTTCACACAGACTATTACAGTCCCTGCTCTACGGGTGCCCATTGGGGTCTTAAACAAAGTAGTGAAAAGCCTAAAAAAGTCGAGCATCCAGCGCCCTGGTGTGCCCAGGGTGGTTCAGGACAAAGAGCAGAGTAGCGACTTTCGCTTGGTCCTGTTGGACCCTCGCAGAGTCTCCTCGCCGAGCTCCTTCAGTGAGACTGAAGCTGAGGCTCTGAGGTCGTTCAGTGTCAGTGAGGAGCTCCACTACTATGAGCTGAAGCTGACCTATGACAACCTGAAGAGCGAAGAAGTGCTGGAGGCTGTGCTTCCCCAAGGTCAGGATGTGACCTCTGCGTTCAGTCGGGTGGGCCACATCGCACACATGAACCTGAGGGACCACCAGCTCACATACAAGAACCTCATAGGTGAGAGGCTGCTGCCTGGACAGCGGGAGGTTTTATTACAAACTGAAGTATCTACACGTCTTTCTGCTTATTTATTCACTTTATTTTTTTTAATGTGTCACCCAAACTTACCTGTGTCTTAAAATGTCAAAATGACAAGTACATCTGACTAAATACAGCTAACAGAAACAGTGGATCAGCTGGGATCACCCATCATTTCCAAATTTACAGTAAGGCTTCTTTTCTGTGCCTTCTCTTGCAGGTCAGGTGATCATGGACAAAAATCCTGGTGTCACCTGTGTGGTCAATAAGACGAACATAATCGATTCCACTTACCGCAACTTTAAGATGGAAGTGCTGGCTGGAGAGGAGAACATGGTCGCCAAAGTATGTGTAGTTCCACAGAGCCCTCTGTTTCACACTTGTTATTACATATGTTCAGTGCACAGGCTAATCGCTGTCCCGATCCCGATCCAGGTGAAAGAAAACGGGGTGACGTACGAGTTTGATTTCTCTCGCGTGTACTGGAACCCTCGGCTGAGCACAGAACACCAGCGGGTGGTGCAGCTCGTCAAGCGCGGCGACACTGTGTTTGACATCTTCGCTGGCGTCGGACCCTTCGCCATCCCAGCTGCTCGCTTAGGTGCCAGCATCTTAGCCAACGACCTCAACCCAGAGTCCTACCGATGGCTGCAGCATAACTGCAAACTCAACAAGGTGGAGAGCAAAGTCAGAGCCTTCAATCTGGACGGCAGGGCGTTCATCCGGGGACCTTTAAAGCAGGAGCTGCCTGTACTGATGAGGGGAACATCTGCCATTCATGTGGTGATGAACCTGCCTGCCTTAGCTCTGGACTTCCTGGATGCGTTCAGGGGCCTCCTGCACCACCAGGAGCCTCCTTGTGACGAGAACCTACCTACAGTGCACTGCTACGGCTTCTCCAAAGATGATGACCCTGACACAGATGTGGTGGAGAGAGCTTCCCGCAGCCTCGGATTCCCTCTGAAGAACCGATGCTCTGTGCATTTTGTGCGCAACGTGGCTCCTAACAAAGATATGATGTGTGTAAGGTTCACACTCCCTAAAGATATCCTCTTTGGAAGTGATGCTGAAGAGTCAGGTAAGGAATCACTCCTTCTTATGAGGTCTTTTCCAAAAGAAAAGGCTCAAACATCCCATAAATGTAGGAAGAAGAGGAATTGAAAATAAACAAGAGAAAAGCATGTTTCCTCAGTTTTCTGTCATAACATTTTAAGTTCCCACTTTACTTAGACATTACTTAGCCCATAGTGTGAATTTTGCATGCATGGGGATGATTTCTGTGACCATAATTTAGACACAATTAAAAGTAAAGCATGAATACCTGAACTCTCTGCCCCCCTCTCACGGACAATAACCATATCCAACTTCTTAATAGCAATGAACTGGTCTGCATTGGTGCATCATATCTTTATTCTCTTCCCCCTCCTGCCCCCCCCCCTCTTTCTTAAATAGATAACTATCATATCTGATATCATATCTCACAGTACAATAATATTGAATGGGTTGCATTGTTGTATTTTGTCATGTTTCTCAGGTCTTTGTCTGAATTTCTACGAACATTATTGCTAAGGATTGTCTTATTGCATTGGAGTCACACTGGGTTAAATATGTACACTTGGGTTTTAAGGGGTATTTATTATTTTCTTCTTTTTTTTGGGTTGTATGGAAGCCCCAAACGCAATTTCATTGTTCTTGACAATGACAATAAATAAATAAATACTAAATACTAAATACCTGTGTTTGCGCTGTTATATGTGCTGAAATTCCAGAGCTAATTTTCAACGTTGGCACAGAGATGGTTTCCATGATGCTTTTTTCTGTTTGTCTACAGAACAAATTGAAGAGCCAGCCTCAAAGAGACAGAAGTGTGAAGAAACTACAAATGCAACGTAAGGATAAATATCGACTTTGCACAATGAGGACCATGAGGATCAGCGTAGGAGCCGACTTTATTTTTTGCACTTAAATATTGTTTATTTGAAGAAGTCACGGCTCAGCTTTGTGACTAAGTCATTTGCATTTTCTTTTTTTAAATTCTGGCCTGCGTTTAATTTTAAAATAAATCTGCAAAATGATAGACAAAACCTCAGTGTTCATTGCCATTTATTTAAAAAATAAAGTTTGCACAAAATTTAAAAAGTTACATACATATAAGTCAGAGCACTCCCCACCCACGGCAGCGTAGTGGTAGTAGTGCAATATTTAAGGTCTTTTCAGTCACATTTCTAACTGGAGCAGCTTCTTCAGCCTCTCAGAGGGAACAGCCCGCTGAACGCGTCCTGGATGGCGCGATAACACGCCAAACCTGAGGTGTATCCTCCAGCTGTGTCCTGAGTCACGGCAGCCCGCACGTGATTCAGATACCTGAGAACAAATAGAAAGCTCTGCTGAGTAACGCAGGTTGGATATGTTAGAAATAATCTGCCTGGCCGGCACCCCGAAGGCTGCTTTTAAAGACTCTTCCTGCGAATGTAGCCTGAGTTTAAGTTTATTTTTGAAGGTTTTTTCCCTTCCTTCTCTCTGGTACCCTTTGGCCCTTTGATGAGATCAGCGAAGACGGACGTAGACATACACCGACAGTGGAACACCTTGTGCCTAAAAGTCTCTCCGACATGGCTCTATTAAAGTATTATAGCCGTTTTTATTTTTTCTAAGTGCTTACAGATGTATCCTGCCAAACCTCCTTTGCGGGGATCTTAAGCAAACGCGAACGTCACTGTTTATTTTCACAATTGTGCACGGGCAGAAAAAACAGTCACAGTGATAGCTGCCTCTCTACTTAAGTGCTCCGTCCCTTCCCAGTCGAGTAATTTCTCAAGTGTGTATTGTGCGCTTAAAAAGCGAGCCGTACTGTTTTCTCTTTCGTGTTACTACAAAGCAAAAAAAAGCAAAGGCCGCCAGCGATCCAGACAACACGTAGCCTTGCCCATCAATACTGCCCAAACCTCTCACGCCCCCCCGTCCTGCCATAGTCCTGGCAGAGGCATCTAAAGCCCTCACACGAGTCTGGCTTTGTGGCCCCTGTTCCTGTGAGCTCGGGAAACTTCAAAGTGAAAAGTGAATCAAGAGCACAGACAGCACTCTGATTTCCATGCTCATTCAGGCTGCTTTACAGAGAAACCTAACACCTGCAGGGAGGCTCAGAGAGACTGACAGAGCCGAGGTGTATGTGAATGAGAGATGGATGAGGGGGGAAAAGGTGTTGGCGATAACACTCGCTGCATAGATCGGATTTTGCTTTCTGTTGTTCCTAAGAACCCAATAAAAACATTGAAAATGAAGGTGAAACATGCTTGGTAGCATGTCTGTGACATTAAAAACACAAACACCTCACAACAGAGTGAAAATAACAAGGAGGACAGCACAAAATGTCAACCAGACGGTGCACACAAAGACCACTAGAGAAACGGCACACAAGTTCAAAACAGGAGGCCCAGTGATTAATAATAACTTCATTAGGCCCAAGCTGCTGTAGCCTGTCCTTCAGAGCACTTGAGGGAGGTCTTCTCATATGGCTTCCTGCATCAGATGAGTGCTATCTATTGATTATATTGTACTGGGCCTTTTTAATGGTGAAAAAAGTGGGCTATTTACAGCCTGGCTAAGTCTGCTCTTCCTGCTAATCTAATCCCCAAGCTACTCATGTGGTCATTCCTTCCAAGAAAGCTGAGAGCTCTGTGTAACTTTATACCTGCCTGCCCCTAAGGAGGGAGAGAGGGAGAGAGCGCAGAAAGAGAACATGAAGGAGAGGGAGGAAGAGTGTAGTTGAGGGGGTTGGGAAGAGGAAGGAGGGGAGGATATGGGGGGAAATCACCTTTGGGTATCATCATCACAAACCCTCTTCTCTTAAACTAACCCTGCCTGCCCTCCGCTCACCCCTAACACCCGAGGTTAGTTCAGTTCTGCTCCATTAACTCGGCGGATAATATCCGCATCTTCCCATAAAGGCTAGATGTAAGTGAAGCTGAAAGATAAACTTCACATGACTGTACTTGACAGGACAGACCAGCAACAGAAGACATGCAACAACAAGAATGCTTTTTTTTTTTAGCCAAACACCAACTTACGAAAAAAAAAAATTACTTGTGAAATAGACGCTTTGCTCCCCTCTGAACACTACTGCTACACTGTGTGCACCAATGCTCCTTCACCCCATCAGCTCCCCCCCCCCTCTCTCTCCGAGGACTGGACTGCCTTTTGTTTCGCAGGGCGCTGAAACCCAAGCCGTTTCGGCCGGTAACATCTTTCACTCTCCGGGCCCCACTGGAGCATTAGCTGCAACTCGATATGGGTCTTTTCAAAGCTTCGTATTATTGGGTAAATATGGGTCACTTTGGGCTCGCCCATTATGTCGCTAAGGGGGAGGCGGGAAAGGACGGGTGCAGGTGATGAAGACGACTGAATGACACAGTATGACACAGTGTGAGTGTTAGGACTGCAGTTGTCACAAGGGAATATGTAAAGGGGGGTCGGGTCGAGGTTTGACTCCAAGGAGTGATGTGTGTTATTTTCTCCAACAAAAGTATCATGACTTTAAGTAAACAATACTGTAATATTCCCCATATGGAAAACTCCCTCATATACAAGTCTAAGAGTATAATTTACATAAAAAGGTGGAGCTTTTGCAGATTTCTCACACAGCAAGATTACTTGATTTCTTTTAGCATTCACAAAAGCATAACAGCTGATAAGTGCTTGCATTATTTTTCAACCTCTGACTCTCACCATCTGCTGCTACCCTTTGCTTTAAGAAGCCATGTGCGGTTGGATCAAAACAGTTCCGAGTTAACAGTGTTTTTTTTCCACTTGGGTCTGGAGCTCTGAATACCTGGGCAATGTCTCCTGCTAATGCTAATAACCATCAGAGGCTTTCCTGACGGGACCCCGAAAAAGTATTCTCCACTCCTGCTGCCTGGAAAACACTGCAGAGCCCCATCTCTAATTCAAAGTGAAAAGATAAGTGGTGAAATGTTCCGGCGGGTTTCCGCGCGATTTCCAGCTGAGAATGTGTGGCTCCTCTTTGCGTTTGGATCAGGGACGCCGCTCCCGAGCGAAGGGTGTTGGGGTTCTTCAGGGAAATGGCTGCGAAGCTGGGACCCTGAAGGGGAAAAAACTACAGATACTACAAGGAGGTGCAGGCTGCGCTGGGCCTCTTGTCTAGACTCCATGTGTTGGCTAGAATTAGATTAAGAGGAGATGTGTGGAAGCCTGAGCTTGATGGAAAAGAAAAGAGGCCTGCAATGCCACAGTGACTATTTTGCCAAGCAGACACTTAATCAACATACAAACCACAAGGCGGACGCACATGACAGAAGAGCAATCTGAATCAGCCTTAAACAATGCTCAGTGCAGACCACTCTGTGTGGTTTGGCTGCTTTCATACATTCTTGTTTACCATGCGGCAAGTTTAAGGAGCGAAACAGGCTCCTACATACATGAAATTCTCAAGTCTTGACTTCTTCCTACACTACTGACCTGAGAGCAGAGCTCAGACTGACACCTGTCTGATTTTACAGACCTATCGCTGATCCGGGGTCACCACTTGTTTTTACAGCACCAAAGATCAGACGCTTTCTGGATTTAGCCTGTCGTCAACGTGAATCACAGCCCAAACAGGGTACAATGACTTTCAGGCTGCCCGGGAGATAAACTCTGTATTCAGCTGAACCGACACTGGAAGGGGGGGAAGGGGGGAAAAAGAAATAACATCTACAGATAAATCAATAAACTCTACCCAGTCTTGCTCCAAGGACTGGAGCCTCATTAGCTATGTTTCTTAAAGAGATGGAGCTTAAACTTTGTGTGTTGAATACACAAAGAGGGCAGCGGACAGGCTACTGCGTACTTCTAAAAGACAAGTCATGAGTCTGCAGGGCGACGGTGTGAATGTCCGGAAGTCTTCCTTTAGCGCTTTGCTCCGGCAGCAGCAGTTGAGGATTCCTGGCCTGGGAATGATGGGAGTTTGGGTGGGTAAGGGGGGGGGGGGGGGGGGGGGGTGTTGTACAGAACCACACACCTGCCAGATGATTTGTCATTATAGAGGGGTCAGCACTCAGCTGTCACCCCCTAATCACCCATCCAACCCCTCGAGTCACCACCCCCCCACCTCCACCTTCACCCACTAAACTCCACTCTCCAGTCCTCCCAAAACACCCCCTGCATTCCTCAGGCAGCTCCGGTTTCACTCACAGCACTGCTGCTCAATCTGCCCCTCCTTCCCTACACTCTGCCCTGAGAGAAAATGTACCCCTGTGAGAGACACACAGCACACTGAGCGCATTGTGTGGATGTGCGATGCGTGCTCATGCCCCCCGTGTACGCGTCTACGTGATTCACATGTGCTTGAATACATGTTTATCCAACGGCAGAGCTGTTTGTATCGATACCGAAAGCGAACCGTTGGAGCCGAGTTTTTAAACCAGAGGAGAATGTGTGAATTGGTCCAGGCTGTGGTCTACGAAACAAAACCCCCGCAGACAAGCCAAACACAGAGAACTCTCACAGGTATACTATATCTGTCAACAGCAGTCTTTCATCACTGTGGGTCATAGGTCACACTCTTTTCCATTGAATGCAGCTTCCTCTGGGACATGCAAGTGTGTGTGAGTGAGATCCTCGGCCATTATTCTATCCACCGTCTACCAGATTATCTCAAGTTGTGCTCCGTGAGTGTGTCTGAGGGGGGCTCAGTGCGGTTACGTCATATCCTCAGACGCATACAAACCTCTTATCCATTATCATGCGTCTTATCATCACCACTGATAGTCTCTGCATCCCACAAGAGAGGAGGAGAGGGAGGAGAGTATTGCTAACACTTACCTTCTTAAGGAGAGACCATGTTTAGAGTGTTAACAGAAGCTTTGGGTGACACTTGACATTAACGCTTATAGAAATACATTCTCGTGTGGAGTGACTGACAGCCTGTCCTCGAGAAGGCAGCTTGTTGCTATCAGTGATAATTAAGAGGTGCGCTTGTTTTCATTATGAAGGGCAGCATTGCTGAGGTGGCCACCATAAAAGCAGATAGTGCAACTTCAGTGCAACTTCTGCCCAAATTCAGCCACACTTCCTGGACTAAGCCATCACCTGTCACGACTCATCTTGAGCTCTTAGATCTTGGCCCTGCACCTCCTATATCCAACCTGATGGGGGCAATAGAGGCTGGCTGACTGGCTAGGCCGCCACCTTCACAATTAATTGCAGCAGCCTTGAGAAGCGTATAAGCATCACACACACACACACACACACACACACACACACACACACACACACACACACACACACACACACACACACACACACCATCTTTCTTTTGTCTCCCGAGCTGCCACTTGATAACTTTGCCCCCTGGAAAGCTTAGAAGAAGAAAGAGGGAGAGGGGAGGATAATGACATGACATCAGTGTCATCGTTAACCAAATGGGGCTGTACACAATGGAAGCACATATGCTGACCAGTGAATGGCTGCTAGCACAAGACACACCCATACACAGAGCAAAAGGAGCCTTGACAGTTGGATGTAACATTCAGTGGATAGATCACTGATACACAGAGGAAGAAAAGCCTTTTCCCATGGGGGGTGCGGTCTCGTATGCAGTTATCAGTTACAAAAGACCCCGAGGCACTGGTAAAAAGGCAAAGAGGATTTCAATTAGGAAGAAAAACAAGAAAATAATAAAGAGGGAGAGACAGAAGGAAAAAAAGGAAAAGGAAAGGTACCACAGGAGGAGGGTTTAATTCATACGTCACAGTGGAGAAGTACCTCCTCCCCTGAGGTGTGTGTGGCAAGTCCCCACAGCTAAGCCCCACATGACAGGAGTTTGTTTTGTTTCTCCAGCTCTTAAGAGGGAAAAATGAGCCAGTTAATCCCCCTGTACATTACTGGACCCTTTGCCCCAGGGATGAAGAGCAGAGGAGAGGCGCAGAATTCCAGTCAGTCTGTGTGTATGCATAGTTATGAGCCCCATCAGACTCAAAATCAAAGCGTGCAACTCTAGACAGTGCATGGATGCAAACCACTACAGAGATCAGTGTGTTAAAATAGGCAGGAGACATCACCTCACCCTCCACTGGGTGTTGACCCTGCCGCCGCTAGGCTGTGATACAAATAAATCTGAAAGCAAGAGAGGCTGTTATCCTTGGAGTTCCCTGCTTGTTGTTGTCTCCTTTGCTGGCAGCGAGTAGCCTGACTGGGCCTGGCCTGGCTTGATCTCACAAGGAGACTGCTGGTCTGCCTCCAGAGGGGAAACAATAACACTAAAAGCAGGCCTCTTTCGAATGACCAGAATACACACTAGACAAACGGACCTCCCCCTTCGGTCGTTCTGTTACGCTCCCTCCGTTTCCGCCCGCTCTTTGGGTCAGAAATGACTCACCCGCAACTAAAAAGCTTCTAGTCAACTACAGTGCATGCTTATTTTGCCTCATACTTCAAGAGAAAATCAATATTTGCACAGATCTATGGGAGGGAAAACAATAGTGATGTGGCCTCCTCCAGCTCTGTCTGTTAATGGTCTGTTTACTGAGGCAGACAGGATAATGGTCTGGGTGTTGGCTGGTGGTGAATCAGACGGTGGCCACACTCCACTCAGTTTCTGATATAGTTAGTAACAAGAAGTGTACGCATCTGTGTGTGCAAGGAACTTGGACCCTAAGTAAGGTGGTGGATATGTGCTCTAAATAAAGATGGGGCATTCTGTTGACACAGACAGGTTTGCAAGTCAAATAGCTGGCCTCAGGCTCCCACACTTTTATACTCTCTTTTGGTTATGCAAATTTTAAATCTGTGTCTCATGGCTGCAGTCAAGCTATCAGATCTAAGCTGTAGAGACACTTGAACGGTCGTTGAAGCACTTCATTGAACTATATCGTTACTAGCAATGCTGGATCTAGTAACAAGACAATGGCACGTGCATTGACTGTGTCGTATAGGAGATCTCTGGGAAACCAGGTCCACCTTTATGTTATGGTGACAACTCCAAGGTATTTGAGAAACAGTCCCACTGTTATGCAAGAGCAAAATAAACCATTTCCCATAAACGGTATTGTTTGGCAGCGTCAGAGAATATTGTAATTGGCACAGTGAGAGCAAAATATGGGCCTTGAGACATTATCTAATAGTAGTAAAAGTAGATCAAAGCCCACTGCTCTCAAAAGAGTTCATCTGAGGTCACACTCACTGGTGCCTCACTCTCCGGCTCATAACTTAAAGCATCAAAGCTGTGTTTGTGTGGGAGAGAGTGTGAGGGTCTATGACTATTTGTGGCCCAGCATACGAGAGTCTCTCCAAGGTGCCATCATTCTCCTCCTGTCAGTCTCAGCACCCTGACATCCTGGTGCTGCACCTCAGTCCCCCACGGTCAGTGACCTCTGACCCCACCCCCTGGCCCTTCCTGACCCATCAGATGGATATATGCCTTGCAGGGCTCAGAGAATCTGGGTTACATGGTAAAGCTATTCATGGCTGTTTCTACAGATTCCTCTGGAGCGCCTCGCCTCTGCATATTGAGAGAAAAAGAAAAATATCATGGCTGACTTGCACTTTCATCGCAGAGTGAGAAAGGAAAGCAGGGAAAGGAAAAGAATGATTTGTATGCAATGTAAACCTCATATTCTCTAATTTAGCGATGGCAGAAATGGATTCAAAAGCACTCAATGGACCATGTTTAGTGGTCCCTGCTAACTTCCAGAGCCAAATCCAGGGTCACTGCTTGTGCTCTTGGCCAGTGAGGCCAGAGCTGGAAAGATTGAGAGTTCAGACCTGGAGTCAGGCCAACCAAGCAGGGAGAGGCTAGAGAAGCTGGCTGCCGGTAACTGAGAGCTGTGATGGCACCATTGACTATCCTGGATATCTCACTCCCACCGAAGCACTTAACATGCAGTATAAGTCAACACACAAACAAACAAACAGATGCACACACTATTCAAATAAACACGCAGACGCCAAGGGATGGGTGGAAAGCTAAAGAACACAGGCAGAAGGAGAGCATCACTCAGAGAGCCATTAACCCCTGGCTTCCAACCAGAACAGTGAGCAGGCATCCTTTAAGTACATGTTAAACATAGCTAGTCTCTGTGTGTGTGCACAAGTGATTTATGTATTACTGCTCAGTGTCCAAGTGTATCTATGCAGTTACAAGAAAAGGCTCATGAACCCTGTGTAATTACCAGGATTTCTGCATTGATTACTCATAAAATGTGATCTGAGCTTCAGCTAAGAGACAGTTATGTACAAACACATTCTCAGCAAACAGCTATACTATTCATTTCTTTATTCAAACGAGGAGTAATAATTCACAGTCCCGGCTAGACACTTTAAAACCCGCCAAAAATCTATGTTCACTGTGTTTTTATTTAACCCCCCCCCCCAAAAAAAACTGCAAGTTTTTGTTTTGTTTGGGTTTGTTTTTTTTAGAGCAGCACAGACCACCCAGATACTCCACAGTACTCATGGGACAATGTACTGGTGTGACAAACATTAATCTGCTTTGAAAAAATAAAAATGCACCAAACTATTTCCGCACGTTGGAAGGAGCATCGAGTTTTATCTCTTTGTTACCTTGGAGTCTAAACCTTTTGCAATCACTGAGGGAAAAATGAATTCAAAACTGAATCACAAAAGTTTTAGAGGAGAACGTCAGGGCAGCAGCCAGGTTGGTAAACGCAACACGACAACGATGAACTTTGGCACACAAGCCAAGAAAAAAGAAAACGTGGTTAAACCTGAAGGGGGGGGTGGTCTGAGGAAGAATTCCTAGAAATGTTGATGAACTGAAACAGTTTTAGAGGGAGGAACGGTGCAAAATACGCTTGTGCTACAGGAAATTCCTGACAGAGGCTCCTAAGTGAGGTGTTACATGCTATTATGTTCAAAAGGTTTACTTACTTTTTATAACCCACACACTAAGTGATTACTTAATGTTTTCAGTAAACATATGAAAAGTATAACTCAAGTGTGACTTACAAGCTACTATTATCCATACATTCATATAGCGCTTTTTAAAATGGACTTTTAAGCAATTTATCTGCCAGAGTCAATTTAGAATCATGCGTGCCTGATGGATACTTTAGAAGTCTTAATAGATCACATATAAAGTCTGATTAGTCAACAAGCATAAGATTTGGATGAACTAGTGCAGGACTGTATTATCTACAGTGGCTAGCACAACAGTGACCCTGTAAAAGCTGGGGTACATCTAGTGTGTGTAGTGAATACTGCTCATGTATCATGGCTCTCTCTGTGTTACTGAAGCGGTCATGCATATTAACTTCAAAGTGTCTAAATGACAAAATGCTCGGAGAAGCCACCAAAGCTACGTATCGCATGTCTGAAAAAGGCTTTGAGTGTTATTAGTTTAATCAAATTGTCTGTAATTGTGACTTTGGTGGGGATCGGGATACATTTTATTAGCTGCTAATTTAGAAATCCTGGCAATTTCAAAAGAGGCTCGAACTTCTTCCTGCAACTGTATGTCCATGAGAACATTGATCTACTTCAAACTTGAGTGTTCAGGAGACAAAACTGACTGATTGTCTTCGTTAATGAATGAAGGTCACAGCAAACTACCTAAGCCTATTTAACCCTTCAGACAGAGTGGTCCTTGGACTGCTTCCTTGTGCAGAGAAGTGCATCCCCAGGAGAGGAGCGCTAGACTAAACACTCCGTCCATTCAGCTGCTCCCCTTCTCCCCACCGACAAGAGACGGACGCCTGACAAGCACTCTCAGAGAAAAACCTCACTTTTTCCACCAATTATAGAAAGCAATGCGGAGTGGGGGAGGAGGCAAAACTTCAAAATATTATACACACTGGCATTTGGCGGAGCGCATTGAGCAACCTCTGTCAGAGAAAGATGGGCTAATTTCAGGGCACCCTGTGCCAACACAAACAACTGTTCTGGATTGCTTTCATTGTCAGCACTTGAGGTTTGAGTCACATTTTTTCAGCGCTCCGCAGCCAATTTCTCTTTCCCCTATTTTTCCCCCCATATGATTTGTCCTTGTCCAAGATCCCAGTCAGTCTTTCATCGCCTGCACAGTCAGCGCTTAAAAAGTATTCTGGTAGAGAACAAACTCAGATCCAGATGCTCATCTACATACGCAAAACAAAAATATAATATTTTTTATTTTGGAACCCCCAGCATTTGCCTCCAAGAGCTCATGCACAAAAACTTATTGTAAGTGTAATGTAAACGTGTCTTTGAGGTGCTGTGTATTGTGATGTATCCATTTGTTTGAAGGTTATGGCTGTCAGCTGGCGGCAGGAGTTTAACAGCTACTACTCGAGTCCCACAGTGCTGTGTGCTGGGATTCATATCGCAGCCATGTCAATGTAAACATCATATGTTACTGTTTGTGTCTCCAAAGCGGTATTTACTTTTACTTTGATTTTGTTTATTAAAGGCTTTTACTGTTCAACATAAAAGCAAGGAGCCATGGCAGGACATTTGGAGTACAGGCTGTAGCGTTACATTCACAGTCTACTCATAACTCTGACAGCTCACGCAAAGCTCAGGGTATGTGCCAGTCAAAGAGATGGGCAGCTCTATGCTGCCATTATAGAAAACCTCACACAGTGGGGGTCACATCCTCCGTGGCAAATCAAACACACCTATGCACGTCAGGACAGGAGCGTTTGTAGAGCGCGATATGTATATGTGAGCGGAGAGGGTAGATGCTGAGGTGGAAGCTGAATGGGCACTTTTGGAGGCACCTGAACATGCATCCTATAACCAGGCAGCTGTCTTTAATATAAGAGTCCACTTCAACTCATATTTATTCAGGTACAGCTGACAGAGAAGGAGACACGGTGAAAGAGGTGTGGCTTTTCTTTTTCCTGGCAGGCGTGCTGCGCTCCTGCGGTTTTTTTGGGGGGCAAAGGGACAAGACGAAAAAGACAGACACTCAGAAGGGGAGTGGGGGGTATGTGGTGCAGAAGAAAAGAGCAAGTTGACATAAAAAAGGCATGGCTCCACTCAGTCCTGTGTTGACTGGACATCCTGTGCAAAAGACGAGCCCTGGAGGCCCCGGGGCCACCAGGGAGGGGGGTGTGTGTGTATGAGCTCGATCCTCCAGTTTTACTTGATGGCTGTGTCCAAGACAAATTACCAGTGGAGCTGCTGTCACAGTGAGCCTTGACCAAGACAAACAGCCGTGTTTTAAAATAAGTACCTGCCCCCTTCACAGGCCCTTCTACCTCATCCACACTCAGGCACATCCACATCTCGTCACACATTAAAGCAAATTCCCTTCACAGGTCATAGGACTGGAGCTGTAGTCCAACGCTCTACACAGGGGACTCACTTTCCACTCTCTCAACGCTGTCTGCATTCTCTCTCTTGTGCACGCACACTTGTGAATATTTACCACATCGCAAGAGTTCCACTGTGGCCAAAAGGCCGGGACTCCAATAACAAAAGGTGAGTGTGTGTGACATAAAGCCTACAGCACATTTACGGGGCACCCTGTGGGCGTGTGTGTATACAGGCTTGATCGTCTATGTACATCGCAAAATCTCCAACTTAGCTGAATCACAAACTGCCAGCAGCGCAGAAATGTCAGCACTATTCCCTTCTTTTACTTAACAGCACATTGCATCTTGGGAGTTGTGGTTTGTCTGTAGGGGGCTGTCTGTGTCGCTGCCTGCAGCCTGCACCAAAGGGACTTGTGTTCTTCACTGAACTGAACAGAGCCTCATTTATCTCTGTGGCAGAGTCCTTCCTCTCCAGCATCGGTCCTCCTGGACCCCTGAACTGCTGACACTAGGGGAGGTGGGGCTGCTTTTCCTCCTTCCACTGAGCTCCAGCATGCAGCAAAAATTGTGAGATGTGTTTCATCTGCATATTGATTAGCCTGGCCAAAAGAAGTAGAACCTCAGCACTTCACTGAATACATAATGTAAACAAGCAGCAGTTTTTCAGCTTAAACTCTCCTGAAACGTTTCACCTTCAGCTTGTGCTTTTCCAGGTGATTGTGCAACAAAAGTCAATGGCAACTTTTTCCTGAACAAAAAAGGAACAATAAAACTAGAAATCCTTTATCCTAAACACGCTGACATTATACTTTAATATGCACGTCTCAGCCAAATTAAAGTTACTGCTAGAGTGAAGCACTGAGCTTGCCCCTGAAATTAAAAAGCTATAACCCCACTTTGCTTCTATCACCCAATAAACACAGGCCACCCTCAACGTGTGGGCAGGCTATAGTGCCAGCCAGTTGCAGTGCAGACGGCTGGGCGCTGGGTTGGCTGATAGATAGCTTACATTCGGTGAGGAGTGGACCAATGGCGTCGTGGATTGATTGGCCCAAAGGGGCCGTCGGGGGAAAGCACTTCCTGTGTGTTAATGGACGCTCCTGCAGATGCACTGTGGCGGCTTGTGGCAGGGTGATGGCTGTTATTCCCTTTCCCTCCTCCCTTCCCCACCCTCACTTTGCTTTCACTCTCCCAGTTAATCAGAAGAGAGTCAAGATTTTCCAAGCAGACCTCTCATCTGGCAGCTACTCGCTACACCTACAACAAAACCTTTTCAAACATAATAATTTAAATGAATTGCAAATACTTTTTCCTTCCCAAGATTTCCTGTAATTTCCTGTAACTGACATGGAACTATAAATTGATGGGATCATTCCTGAAAACATTTTTAATTCATTACTTCTATTTTAGAAACAATAATCCAGCAGTATTCTGTGTATAAACTGGTAATAAAGTCCTCTTGTATATTTGAACAATTTTGACTATGACATAACTTTATCTTTATTCATACCATACGGCCATATTGCTTAATGCTTTCCAGGAAATTTCTCAAGAACTTAAAGAAAATCCACATTTTCAGAGTTCTTGAGACTAAATGAGACTGAGTAAATAACTGTACCCGAGTCTGCCCAGCTGCTCCAGTTCAGGCACCGGGGGTCCATAGGTTTCAACTTGGAGGGGTCTGTAGTGGTAAAGAACATCCTCTATCTTGGTAACAGGCTGGAGAGACACCGTCTGTCGCTGAAAGAAAAACACAAAAGAGGCACGTCATTCAAGACGGGAAATAATCGTCATTGTCTCGGCGCATCGTGCAACCCTGGAAACTTTATGGCTATGGCGCAAACACACAAAAATTGTTTGGAATACGGTTAAAGTCAATCAGTCCGCAGCATTAGCACCCACTGGTTCTTGACAGACTGGTTTGGAAATAGAAGTTCTGTCTGACAACATTTTCACTTTCCCCCGGCAACGGCGGTTTGGAGGAGAAACTGAGGCAGGACAGTGACTGAACATGTTTTTAGCAGTCAAATAGTTTTGGAAACTGAACAGGACACACACAAAAAAAAAAAAAAAAAGGGATGAGAACATCGTTCAGGAAAATTGTGGTCGGCCGAAATGCAATTCCTGATAACAAAGCAAGTGTACTTTGGTTCAAAAATGGCTATTGGCTTGCTCCATAAAACCACCAAAGAGAAATCGGCTGATAATGTATAAATGTAGTGTGGAGGAAATGCTTTGTTTGTGGGTTGAGTTGTGATTATTTTAGCGTGGTTTCACCTAAAACTATGTCCGTCAAAGCTGCCTCCGACTGAAATATGTTCAAATTACAAACGCTTGTAAATCTTATAAAAGTTGTTTAATTTTTTTTTTTTAATCCAATCAATAATTACTCTGAGCTGAAATTTCAGTCAGACTATTCCAGTTCCTAATGCTCTTGACCGTGCAGATCGAGTAAGAAATACGAGACTTCTTCGGGATACTGCAGCATTGTTCGATTTGGGGCTCTGCCATCAAAGGGGAATTTCCACACAGCATCCGACCGCTATGTTTTCTCCAGCATTAAAGTAATGAGACTCATAAGACAAGCCTGATTCATGAAACAAACCTGGAATTAAAAAGGATGATGTTTAAACAAACATGAACTATTTTAGAGTGCAGCGAAGGACCTCAGAGACAAAGGAGAGATAAAAAGATAAGAGAGAAAGCCAAGAAGAAAAAAAAAAAGTAGTGGGGGGAGTATAAACAACAGAACACAGAGGGGAGTCGATGAAAACCAAACTAAACGAGTAACATGTGCCCTGCGGCCTCACACTGCCTGCCTTCACACATGCTTTGACCCATATGAGCGCAGACACGGGGGAAATAGAGCAACCAAAACCTGAGCTGGAAGTTACAAAAGCACCAAAGACATGAGATGACAACACATGCAGAGTTTCCTTCCAGGTCCCAATAAAGGTGCTTTCATATGTGCACTTTTCCCCCCATTAATCTGACAGCATCTGAACTGGTCCGCTTCATGTCTGAATGACAAACCTATCAGATTCAACAGTGCAAGTCTGAACTGCATGCAGTCACATTAACAGACAGGCATGCACAAGATTATGTCTTTTAGCTTAAGAAAGACGCAACCAAAAGAATTTGAGAATCTGTACATGCTTTTGGAGATGCAGCAGCCTCAACGCAACTTTTACACAGAAATTCTGAATAAAGAGGTTTTTGATATTTCACCACCTCATCATCTTGGCACAGATAAACAGGATGTTGTCGCGCGCCTAAATGCTGAAAACGGACAACTCAGAGCAGCGCAGAACGATAAATGCAACCCTACTGAAAGATGTTCACCAAAAAGAAAAGTAGGAGAGATAAGTAACAACAGTTATTGAAATACAGAAAGACAGCAGATGAGTACAACATTGCATGAGAGCATTAAAATAAACTTCAGCTTTATTTATCTATTTTTCAAGATTCAAGAAGTTTGTCGTTTTGCATATTATTATTATACTTCTTCTTTTCATTATTATCATCATCATAATCATTATCACTATTAGAGCTGGGCGATATGAGATTTTTTCATATCACGATATGTTTTTTTCATTTCAGGCGATAACGATATCTATCACGATATAAGCCAAATAACTATATTTGTAAGATTTAAATGTGCCGTTGCTCACAAGTAAAATGTGAAATAATCAGCAGCTTGTTTTTAAATATTTATTTCCCATAATAAGTTCAACAGGGTAGATGTACTTAAGGAACATGAGACTTTTTCAGCTAAATAAAGGCAAATATTGCAAACTACACAAAAGGCAGCCGCTAAAGCGTTTAAGTTTCAAAATAGAACAAATGAAACAGACTAAATTGTCAATTCCACTTAGAAACAAAATATTAATTCTAAAAATAAATCTTAGTTTGTTTTACAGAAGAACAGACAAAACTGACTAACTTTTGTCAATATCAAATAAACTGAGAACTAAAAGGAAATTCTCAATCTCTCCTTGTTGTATAGCTGAGCTTTTCAAACAGTTTTAACAGTTACTTTAGTCTGACAGAAGCCGAATGACGAATTAGCGCTTCCAGTCAGAGACTGAGGCTACGTCCACACGTACACGGGTGTTTTTGAAAACGGAGATTTTCCGTTTTCGTTTTGAAAAATAATCCCGTCCACACATAAAGGCAGAAATGAAGGAAAACGCTGCTATGAACATGCCAAAGCAGCAGGTGGCGCTAGATTCCTAACCGTGCAGAAATGTTGGCCAATCAGAAGTCTAGAAGCCTCGGTGGGAAAAAGTAAACAAAGCTGGGGCATAGAAGCAGAACCGAGTCGTATGTGTGGAGGGACAGTAACTGTGTGTATATGTCAGCATTTAAACACTGCAGAGAGTAGAATTAACAGTAACAGTATTGTAGAAATTCATTTCACCGAAACAATAACGTGGCGCACAGTGTGACGCATGCACCAGTTTATTGTATTTCCAGACTTGCTTTCGGCACAATTTACAGTGCACGCTACTGTTTTTTGTCAGACTTGAAATAGCCGAAATACCTTCACACTACGGAACTTCTATGGCTCTTCCTTTCGACAATCTCTCCGGCGTTGGAACCATCATCTGTTTTCTCTTCGGTCACGCTCGGTTGATTTTTCTAGTCGGCACACTCATTTCCTCCATTATGCGCTGGCTGCTTCCCAAACAAACACACGTGCGGCTTGGCACTTGTGCTGTACATAACAAGTCACGCGACGTGATGCTGCGGCTGTGATTGGTTCGGCTCTGCGCTACTGAATTTGGATCGGCTGACCTTTTTTTTTTTTTTTTTTTTTTAAGAGGACAAGAGCGGCGAGGTCTATCGCGATAGCTTAATTTCTCTATCGAGTAAAAGTTATATCGCGATACATATCGTTATCGTTCTATCGCCCAGCTCTAATCACTATTATTATGCTATATCTCATCAGCATCATGTTTTCTAGGACAAAAATACTTGGCCACATTCACATTACACCTAAAGGATTTGCTCGGCCATGAAGCTCACACTCCAGTTTCTGTGCTGATGTTAATGGCAGAGGAGGTTTAAGCTCTGCATATACAGTGGGGCAAAAAAGTAATTAGTCAGCCACCGATTGTGCAAGTTCCCCCACCTAAAATGATGACAGAGGTCAGTAATTTGCACCAGAGGTACACTTCAACTGTGAGAGACAGAATGTGAAAAAAAAAAAATCCATGAATCCACATGGTAGGATTTGTAAAGAATTTATTCGTAAATCAGGGTGGAAAATAAGTATTTGGTCAATAACAAAAATACAACTCAATACTTTGTAACATAACCTTTGTTGGCAATAACAGAGGTCAAACGTTTACTATAGGTCTTTACCAGGTTTGCACACACAGTAGCTGGTATTTTGGCCCATTCCTCCATGCAGATCTTCTCGAGAGCAGTGATGTTTTGGGGCTGTCGCCGAGCAACACGGACTTTCAACTCCCGCCACAGATTTTCTATGGGGTTGAGGTCTGGAGACTGGCTAGGCCACTCCAGGACTTTCAAATGCTTCTTACGGAGCCACTCCTTTGTTGCCCGGGCGGTGTGTTTTGGATCATTGTCATGTTGGAAGACCCAGCCTCGTTTCATCTTCAAAGTTCTCACTGATGGAAGGAGGTTTTGGCTCAAAATCTCACGATACATGGCCCCATTCATTCTGTCCTTAACACGGATCAGTCGTCCTGTCCCCTTGGCAGAAAAACAGCCCCATAGCATGATGTTTCCACCCCCATGCTTCACAGTAGGTATGGTGTTCTTGGGATGCAACTCAGTATTCTTCTTCCTCCAAACACGACGAGTTGAGTTTATACCAAAAAGTTCTACTTTGGTTTCATCTGACCACATGACATTCTCCCAATCCTCTGCTGTATCATCCATGTGCTCTCTGGCAAACTTCAGACGGGCCTGGACATGCACTGGCTTCAGCAGCGGAACACGTCTGGCACTGCGGGATTTGATTCCCTGCCGTTGTAGTGTGTTACTGATGGTGACCTTTGTTACTTTGGTCCCAGCTCGCTGCAGGTCATTCACCAGGTCCCCCCGTGTGGTTCTGGGATCTTTGCTCACCGTTCTCATGATCATTTTGACCCCACGGGATGAGATCTTGCGTGGAGCCCCAGATCGAGGGAGATTATCAGTGGTCTTGTATGTCTTCCATTTTCTGATGATTGCTCCCACAGTTGATTTTTTCACACCAAGCTGCTTGCCTATTGTAGATTCACTCTTCCCAGTCTGGTGCAGGTCTACAATACTTTTCCTGGTGTCCTTCGAAAGCTCTTTGGTCTTGGCCATGGCGGAGTTTGGAGTCTGACTGTTTGAGGCTGTGGACAGGTGTCTTTTATACAGATGATGAGTTCAAACAGGTGCCATTCATACAGGTAACGAGTGGGAGACAGAAAAGCTTCTTACAGAAGACGTTACAGGTCTGTGAGAGCCAGAGATTTTCCTTGTTTGAGGTGACCAAATACTTATTTTCCACCCTGATTTACCAATAAATTCTTTACAAATCCTACCATGTGGATTCATGGATTTTTTTTTCACATTCTGTCTCTCACAGTTGAAGTGTACCTCTGGTGCAAATTACTGACCTCTGTCATCATTTTAAGTGGGGGAACTTGCACAATCGGTGGCTGACTAAATACTTTTTTGCCCCACTGTAGTTGCATATAGTTAGCACAGCATTGGCTTCTTTTTACGTACTTTTACACACATGTGGCAATGGGACTGAAAAAGGAAGAGGTGTGGACCAAGACTTTTGTCTACGTAGTGTATTTTGCATTTTATTTTTTAAATTCCCTGCAACTTATTATAAAATACACTTCAAAAATAAATATATCTATCCTGACAATTATTTAACCACCATTCATTCACCTCCGACCACATTAGGCCAGCATCATTTTTCCCTTACGATCCATAAAATAATCCAGATATTGAATTCATTATGGGCTAACTTAATAAAATAAAAACAACCCCACCCCCCACCCCATATTACATTTACCTATAGGAAGTTAAACAGATGGATCTCATCTGTTTCACAAAATCCTGCTTCCCAGAATAACTTTCAATTATTTTAACAGAACGAGTCTAAACCTGTTGCATTCAGCTGTGGTTTACACATGAAGGTGTGGGTGGCAACAGGGATAACGGCAGTTGCAGCACATTAAAAGCAATAAAACAGCAATAAATTTTTTAAAAGTGGGTTTTTCCACAGAAGAAATTATGAAAACTAAATATCAAATCACACCAAAACATTTCCTTATGATGTCACTGTCAGTTAAACGATATTTTTCTCTTCTTTCATCAAGGGATGCCAAAAAACTGCTGGGTATCTGTTCTTGGCCAGATTGTCAACTGTAAATTCCTAATATATGCAAGTAAATTAGAAAAAACAATATAATATATTTGCATTGCTAGTGTATAAACGCTGTTTCCTTTAAAGCACTAGGCACACACTTCTCCATGGTTTTCATTCAACCTTGTACCCTGAGGTACCAGTGCTCTGTTATACCATCCTATCCATTCATCCAACGCAGAGGAGCCCCACCACAGGCTAATGAAATCCAGACCAATGAACGCAATCCCAGTCACTCTCACTCTCTTTTGCACTCTTTCAGACTGTTCATCCATCTTCTTTCAAACTTTCAGCACTGCTTAACTCCCCTACTGCGCACTCAATGAGATGCACTGGGACAAAGGGAAGGTGGAAGGAGAAGCAGAAGAAGAAAACTCCTCAGTGGTGGTGTGGTAAAGAAAGAGCAGCAAATTGGCAGTTGCAGATGGCTGAAGAGCAGTAAATCAGACCACCTTTTTTTTTTTTTTTTTTTTAAGTGGCAGACACAACAGACCCAGCCCCCATTCTGGGGAAATTTCTTCTACATTCCTCTGCAAGGGCACCTTGAAAACTGGCACAGATGCATCAGCACCCACAAAAGCAGCCTTTAAAGATGTCCACGCAAACATAGCGACTTCTAATTATATTTACAGAAATGTGTAAATGAATGACTTGTAGTACATACAAAATGCTTTGAAAGAGAAAAAAAAAAACTGAATGAATGCCCATAATGTAGAGCTGTGACCCCTCAGGACTGATTTCTCCTACAGCTAATACCACTGCTGAGGCTTTAATCATGTGCACATCAAGTCAATGTGACTTAGAGTATGAATGCTGTTTTCTAAGTCCTTCAGTTAAAGACAACGAGAGAGCGAGAGAGAGCGAGAGACCCCCAGCCAGACCCAGCGGAGCAGAAATGGCTGAGGGACTAAGGGGCTATTGAAACAACGCCCCAGCAAGAGCCAAAATAAACATCTGGTTTTATCATTATGGAGGCCCATCCTCCTACCTATACAACACAGTGTATTACAAGTTTGAGCATGTAACTGGTTTTAAGGCTCATATAATACCCCTGTGGCATTAAAGTGAAACTCTGGAGGCCATCAATCTTAATAAAACCGCAGGGGAGGATGATTTGAGGAAATCACCGTCATGCCAACGGGAGTACTTCAACTTACCCTGAATTTGTACCTCAACATTATTCGGTTGTACCACAACCAATTCCAAGTAAAACTGTTGCAGGTGTCTATCCGTTAACTGATGCAGGTAACAGGTGTGCAGGCTGATATTGTGCTTTAACATTACACATAAGTATTTATTTAGCGGGAATTGTTTTTAGGGGGTAGTTTCATTAATGGACTTTACTAAAGTAGCTGTGTATGTTACAGAGCCTTTTCTGCCCCGTCTTCATTGAGTACATGAAAGAACACATGGAATACTGATTTGACTTGCAGACTTTAAAAGATGTACAAATGAACTTGCAAAACCATCACTGGGAACTTGTTCCTGTTTTTGACTGTGTAAACATTTGTGCGTTGACTATTTTATTGTTGCAATTTTAATATGTTTGTCTGATGTAGGTGTCGCTTGTAAATGACACATTGAGTCTCAGTGGAACTACCTGTACAAATAAAGGTAAAAAAATAATCCTAATTACTGACATCATAGAGACCCAAAAGTAGAAAAATTGCGCCTGAAACCTAAAAATATAGGTAAACATTAAAGTAACTTTATAGGACTCTCATAAAAGTCACATAACTTTGAAAGTACTAGAATGTGTCATTAAAGGATTCACAAAAAAATATGTTTTAATGGCATATTAAGCTATAATATTACTTGGCACTGACCATCAATGCTAAAGTATGATTAGAATAGGATTTAAAATGTGAGAACTGCGGTCAAACAAGGCTAAAGAAGAAGATCTTATACAGCGTTAACGATGCCAAACTTTAATCCAAAAGGCTCATTGGTCAACGGCTCAGATTGTGGGTCACAAGACCCCTCCACACACACACACACACACACACACACACACACACACACACACACACACACACACACACGGAACAATCGTCAGCACTCCCCGCCCATCCCACTCTCTCCCTTGACTTTGCAGCTCAGCAGGACACATCAAGGTTGCTGAGACTAACCTCTCCATCAGCACCTTCCCACAACATCCACGCACTCGCACACACAACCACATACACTCATGTGGTCCCCGAGGATTTGGGAAGCCACAGCTCCAAAGCCATCGAGGCACTCGGCGCTAATGCAAATCCTGATAATGAGAACAATGGAAAAGGGGGAACAGTGGTTGGTTTTGCAGAGGGGATAAAAAATAATAACCACAGTTCAGGGCCAGGCTAGTCCCAGCCCAACTCCAGTCCTCACTTCCACCTTCCGCACTGGTGCTGCCAGTGCTTCTGTATGGATAAAGAGCTTTGGGCTACCCAGCAGCCCACTAAGCAGCAAGTAGCAAGTGTAAAACTGCTTCTCATACAGTGCCTCAACTTGCCTTACAAGTTTAAATATAACTGCCTGACCAGTGGCAGCTGCCCCAGCGCAAAGCCCCTAAAGCTGACAACTTCTTTTTCCGCTGGGCTGGGCTGAAGCAGCTTGCCCAAGGGCTGCTGAGGCCAACCTAAACAGGGCCAAGCTGGGGCCAGGGGCAGAGGTGTGAATGCCCACATGTGCTGGTGCCAATCAGGGCTGACGGTTCTCCCTGAGGTGACCCCCCCACGCCAGCGCTTTCAACCCTGCGTGCCAGCAGTCCAATATAAAGGAAAAGGCCAAAGGACAGAGTTTGTGCACTCTCCCACATAAAACATGTCACCTTTGGTTTTTGAATGCTGCAAGGTCAACAATCTCAGTATAAACAACATAATTTACCTGCATCTGTAAAAATTTGTGAATAAGGGATATAAAGATAACACTGAAGAAGAGCGAGTGGGGGTTGCATTAAGTATAAAGCGACAAACTTGCAGGCAAAACAGGTTGGGCCAGTCTGCCAGAGCGAAGTAAAGCAGAGCCGGCACAGCGCTGACAAGTGCGTCTACTGCGCAGAGGTCACCCTAGAGGACAACTTAACCAAGTGAAACAGGCCTGAGCAAACAAGCTCACAGCATGTCTGTGTGTGTTTGTGTTTGCTTGTGTTTTCTGTGGTATTCAAATTCCACAGCCTAAGAGTAGAATGGACTACAGCCAAAGAGGACCCGAGGTTATTTCAGCCAGCTACACGTCAATGTTTAGGTATAAACTTTCCACCCACATTTAGCCGATTGTGTGTGTGAGTTCCACTTTTGTTTATGTGTGTTCTTGCCTCCTGCTTTCATTAGGTGCCCATGCCGGCCCCGTCAGGTATGTCAGCTGCTCTCCTGCCTGTGAGGAGGGGATTGGGCCCCAGCAGCGCAGGAACCTGGGACCTTTCATTTAAGATGGCGCTGAAAGCTGCCCCCAAGGTGGAAAGATTCCCCATCAGTCAAAATGCTTTCAGGAATGGGACACTGTAGCAGCTGGGGAAAAAAATAAAATAAAATTCCCAACTGCAAACACACACACACACACACACACACACACACACTTTCACCGGAAAATATAAGAAAATGTACAGGTACAAATAAAGCAAGCACGCAAGAGTACAATAAAATCAAAGTAGATGTCATTTGTATGCTAATTATTACCCTCTGATTTTGTCAGAGCAGGTGCCGAGCATTGTGACTCTTGTCATTAAGCTTGGCACTGAGGCTCGTTTTATGTGTCAGACTACAACAAGCAACCTGTTTAAACAGCGAATAGTCACCTCCCGCCCACACAGAGTGTTTCTTTTGATATCAGCGGACATCTATTTTAAAAGACACTTTATTCTTCAAAGGATGTTTACTCAGGTTGGCTAAGGAGGGGGTGTATTTATATGTGTGTGCGCATCCACACACGGGTAATGTGTGTCTCATGCTTCAATAGAGTCCCTACAAAGTAAAGGATTAGTGAGTGATTTCAGACCATTCCTAAGGCAAGACCAGGCCCATCCCACTTCAAAATCACACCTGGAATAAGACTACTTTCCCTGAGGATTGGTGAACTTCCTCAAACGTCCGCTCAACAGCAATGGTAGTGCATAACCAGAAACATCAGGGCCAAGGTTGGAGTCCCCTTCACGAACTCCGAGAAAATCACTCTGGCAAAGAACAGAGCCAGCATGGCTGAGATGTCTCCATGCGTGTTTCCAGTTGACAACATATCACAACTAGGTGCAATATTAGATCACGCTTTAAATAAAGTCCGGAACGACTAGGAAGCTGAGGAATAACTGGCATCCCCAATTTCCAGCCCAAAGACAGGCAGATATGTCATTCCTCTGGTGACGGCTCACTTTGGCCACGGATGAAACAGCTGGCTGAAATACCGTTAAGGTGACAGTATAGAGAGGGGGGTTGTGGGTACAGAGAGTCAGGGGCGCCGCACATTTGTGCTCCTGTGACTGGTGAACGTCACCTCGGCAAAAACATCCAAATGAAAAAAATCAAGAGGTCAAAAATGTGCTCCAAGCCCATTCATCACTGTCACATGAAACTGTTTCGTATTTGTCAGTGTATTTCACAAGCGATAACAGGACTTGTACTAATGAATACTTCATTGATTGATATTTCTAAGCAGTTTGGGAAAACTGTTAAAGTTTTCCAGGCCTAAAGCAAATACCTTTAAAATTGCTTTTTTAAATATAAGACTTTCTTCTCGTGATAGAAAAAAAGGGTCCAAGGAAACCGGAGCCATTTATGCTTGAAAATTACAAAAATGACTAATCATTATAACAGTACATGATATCACAGTAAAGAGATTGGCACATATTAGTCGTGCTTCAAAGCAAAATCATAGAAATGTGGCCCAGCTTTAAAAAAAGTGTGTTTTTATATTTGTCTCTCCTAATTTCTGCTGAAGAAAAACTGAAACCCTGTTTGGAGCGAGGGACCAGAACCTAGCAGATAAATGAATTCCAGCAATCTCCAGGAATCTGCCGCTCTGTGCTGAAACCCCACCAAGTTAAACAGAAGTCATTCTTATGGACTGAGGTGAAGGGAAATCCAAACCCACACGTTCCCCTGACTCAAGTCTCTCAAGTCCAACAGCAGATGCATGGGAAGAACTCTACTCCACCAACAAGAGCACAGGGATGGGAAGATGAGGAGAAATGGGGAGAAAGAAGCAAGGAAAAACATGCACAGAACAAGCCAAGAGCAACATAATCATGCAGTTTCTCTCTCCATCAGCAACTTTTAACTTCACGCTGTATATTAAGGAGGTGAAAGTGAGAGTACTGAATCCCCCCGTATAGCTCAGTTCAATACTTTGAGTGTTGCTTTATGAGATAGTCCTTTCTTCAAAAATAGAGTTCGGTTCTACCCAAGTATGTCAAAACCTTGCTTCAGCTTGAGCTGAGGTGAGTGCTAAGCAGATATCTCTCCCACGCACCACTGAACTGTGGGAAGACAACCATGCCTCATGAGGGTTGCTGTGAAAGGGGTGGGGATGATGACACAGCCTATCTCATCGCAGTAAAATGAAAATAAACGACTGAAAACCTGAGCTACAGCCAAATGGAAGGTCCCTCCAGACACGGTGCGTACAAAGCTGCAAGCTCAGAGTGGCCGAAACCCTGAGCCCACATGCTTTCTCTCGCTCTCTGTGGGACCTACTGCACACCCAGAGGAATGTGATGACATGAATGAAGAGGTGAGGGCCTCTTCCCACACTGAAGAAGCACCAAACATGGAGGAACATCCTCCTTTTCAAAGCGTGGCCATGTATGACACACTATTGTCAACAAGCAATCCGTGTAAAGTTTTGACACTAATGACCTCAACAGTTCAGATTCACCTTAATCGCACTGAGCAGAGGCATGTCACTATGTGTATTAACTGCCTCTTAAAACTTGATTGATGCTCATTTTGCTCTCACTGTTTTGCTGCTTGTCTTAGATCTTTGCAACATAAGTTCAGAGCAGCAAAGTTTAGTCTGTTGGACGTATGCTAACAAGCAAACTTAGTCCAGGGGTTTGTATGAAAAGCAGTCGTTTTTGTGTGTGTGATGTGTTGCCCAACCACAGTGGAAAGAAAAAAAAGAATTAAAGCTGTTCTAAACAACCACAATTGTAAGCGAGGGAAAAAACCTTCCCAGATTATCGAACTCTCAGGATTTAAATGGGACCTATTGTGCTCCATCTAGAGCTCCATATTTTTATTCTTGAACTTCGCTGGAAAACCAGTCCATGATTTATAGCACAGAAATTATCCTTACTTAGCTCATGATACAACCCCTCCATTCATTGTCAGGCTGAAACGAGCACTTTTGGCTCCATCCTCCTCAAAAGCTGCTTTTCTTTGAATTAGCAGCTCCTTGATGACCATATAAGTCATATCACTTCCTGTGTGTGTAAATAACACACATTCAGGATGGAAAGAGAAGTAGAAAACTACAATATGACTGTTGCACTTACCATATGGATTCCAGTTGAAAATAGACTGGTGGGCTTCACAGCCTGTTTCTGCTGCTCTATCTGGGTCTCAAGCTGGGCAGCGCGAACTTTGTGTTGAGCGAGTAAAAGGGTGGCAGGAAGCTGAGACTGCTCCTGGAGACAAAAAACGTATATAGACTTTGTAAGTATTAATCTTAGTGTGTGAAATGTAACGCAGTAGTTCATTGAACATATCCCACCCATTGCTGGGTCACCATTGTGTGAATGTGTGTGTGAATGGGTGGATGACTGGATATGTAAAGCGCTTTGGGGTCCTTAGGGACTAGTAAAGCGCTATATAAATACAGGCCATTTACCATTACCATGAGCATGGGCTGCTTTCAGGCCAGCTGCCACAAAACTTTAGTAAGTCGTATTAGCAAAACTGTGCCGCTGTCAGGGGACGCCGCTTCAAGTGCACTGCGCCGTCTTCACCTCCATTAAATGCAAGGTCGGACGTTTCAATTTCTTCAGTGGAGTATTGCCAAGCGCATAGATCTAAGAACACAAGCCTGGACACATTGTTCACTGTAGAGGTAGGACATTTTTGATGGGGTGAACTATAAAGGTGGGACAGTCTAGAGCTTTTGGCGCTATTTATCAATATTGTCAGTAACAGTTAAATCAGTTTCCATACTATGGGTCCTCTTCTGACCATAAGAACTGACACATTTTACTCAAATGAGTGAAATAAAATGGCAGACAACAAATGTGAATCCAGCGTAGAGTACATGTTGTATTAGAGAAGAACAATAATCTAGTGTGTTTCAACTTCCTACTGATGTGTTTTATTGATTAGTTAGCCACTCCGGGAAACGGCAACATGCAGTCTAAATGTATTTGTTGATGTAATGTATGTGAGTGTTCCCACATAAGAATAGCAAGCCTAGTGGCCACAGGGCCGTACAGATGTCAGAGCTCAGGAGAGCTCCCCTGGGGGGGGGTGAGAGCTGATCTCATCTGCCTACAGTCAACAGGCCCTGTGCCTTAAACAAACAAACACACAGCTTAGCCAGCTATCTGTGATGGTCCTTCAGCAGCCCGCTCTGCCGGAACAATAACTTTCAAAGCCTGCAGCTCAACACAATGGAGCCGATAGGCTTTGGAATCACAGAATGAGAACAATGCAACCTGCAGCACAATGACTGGTAATAAGCTCTTAATGATCTCACATCCACGAACCCTAGAGCCGAGCGCATGCACATCCGACATGGAACATCTGTCATAATGTGACTCGCTAATTGCATCACTAGATTTGTCATTACACATGCACACGGCCATGCAACGTGTGCATCTCACCAGTTCGTCCAGCAGAGCCTGTTTGTTCTTCCTCTTGGCCTGTAGTTGCCTCTGCTCCTCCTGCAGCACCTCCAGTCGCCGCTGCTCATTGCTCTGCTGTTCCTGCAACAGAAGCTCCTCCAGCTCTTCCTGCTCCCGTGTCTGAGGAGGAGAGAGAGTCGGCAAGTTGGAAGAACCTGTCGCTTTATTGACCACGCGGCAGATTCTACACAAGCTGTAGCACCGCCCTGTTGCACTTGATTCTACACTTTGCCCTCTTAGACAAACAGAGCAGCTGGCTTTAAAATAAAAAAGGCCAGTGTTTATCTTAAATACAAGTGTCATTATTAGGTATTATCCTTTTATAAGGGGGGAAAACCTTCAAAAGTACTTACAAGCTTGGCCTTATTTCTCTGGATGACATCTCTGTTCTCTCTCTGGTACTGCTCCATCCTCAGCTTGGTGTTCTCCACGTCAACGTTGTTTGTCAGGTTATACACTGTGTGCAAAAGAACAGCCACTGTTGAACATATCAATCCATCACAACTCACACTGTGGACAGAACCACTGTCTCCAAGTCCACAATACCGTTAATTAAACCCACTATCTAAATCCTCCAAATCATTTAAAACTGTACTCGAAATAACGACAAATTTATTCAACTGAAATGTTGAAATCAACATGCATGTGATATCTTAAACCCAGGGACGATGTAAAGACGAGCTGAGGAGAAATTATTCATCATGACATTTTTCCCCCCTCATTGGGCCGTCGAACCAGCAGATCGCACAAAAAACAAGCAAATTTGATTATTTTATGTTGCCAGATTAATCTATAACAATATATACAATTTATTAACACATATATATTTCATAATACAAATTAACATAATAAAGACCCACTTATATACATGCTGTAGGTGTTGCTGCTAGAAAGAGACAATTTACAAGAAATCTGCCAAATTTAATTATATAGAAGTTTATCTGCATACAGACAGCTTTCATTTTAGCTTCTGCTCAATTTAGCTCCACCCTCGCTGTGTAAAATAAACCAGCGGTGGATGGGAGAAGCATTTAAACTGTTTAAACCTGCAGTTTTCTAATGTGAAAATAAAAGTTGAGAAAAAAACCTCACAAGGTGACTGGACTGATGGAAACAGCATCACTGGCCCAAATGGTATATCTATTTATTTATTTTAAGAAATACTCCATCAGTTTTATTTGTCTGTTTTAGATGGATTTTTACACTGTTTTGCAGCTCTTCTAATACATCCAAGCTACAAGTTTACACTGACCTGCCAGTGAAGACGTGTGAACATTGCAAGTTCTGTTTCCTAATCTGTGGCCCCGGCTGACACTAATGCCTGTAAAACATCCTCTTGTGCAGCCAGAGTCAAGGAGAAATCATTAAACTAGTCTCAGCATGAAGCTCCAAGCTCCTACCTATGTCCTCCACTTGCTCCAGATAATCGTTATATTCTCTCAGGCTGGGGA
Organism: Aulonocara stuartgranti; assembly: GCF_965226115.1. NCBI lineage: Eukaryota > Metazoa > Chordata > Actinopteri > Cichliformes > Cichlidae > Aulonocara > Aulonocara stuartgranti. The sequence goes on along the minus strand of NC_138955.1, from coordinate 3,431,859 downwards.
AGTCAAAATCTCTCTTGTTGTAACTGCAGAGAAACAAGAGAAGTGGTGATGCAAAAAAGTAAAACCTGGTGAGAGCAAATATGCACCGACATTAATAGCTTCCATTAAATCAACCATTTTATAATACCATGTCTGTATCCTGGCTAATAGGCGCACATTAGATGTCAATTAGGGGCTATTAAAGAACAGATAACAGGGAAGAGAGAGGAGGCAGGGAGGGGCTGAGAAGTAAAAATCTGGCAGAGAAAGAGCCTTCCCGTTTGAGCACCCCCGGGGAGATGCATTGTCTACAAAACAAACAGTGTAATGAGAAAGACAAAAGGTAGCTTAAGAAGTGGGAGGAGGCATGGGATGACATATAAACACCAAGAACCACACCCCTCACCCTCACAGTCCCCCTCACTCACATCTTCAGCACTTTCTTACGAATCTCCACCTCCTTATCTACTGTCGGGTCCTCGAAGAGCTGCACGCGGAAGTTGCTCTTCCTCAAAGGCGTGTCGCACTGCACGCAGTTGCTCGAGCCGCGAACGAACAGCATCTCAACGCAGTTCTCGCATCTGCAACAAAAACAGGCATTAAACAGCAAGCTGAACTGCATTTTTTCCCCAGAGGTGACCCTCCTTGGGCACCTCTGAGAGTCAGTAGTAAGCACGCTTGTGTGAGCGTATGTGGCAATTTCCCTCAGAATAAAGCAGATTTGTGTTTGTGTGGTTTTTTTTAAATCTCTGTAAACCATCAGACACAATGGGTGATAATGGGGAACATGAATATTTCCTCTGAGTGCTCAAAGATGGCTGGGATTATGATTGGAATGTCGATTAGACTGCCTCCCGCTCTCAGAGAGGAGGAAATTAGCCCGACACCCCATCAGCGGAGCGTCTGTCTGCACTGGAAAAACATTTACTTTATTGTTATTTCAACAGGCCTCAGTCATTTAGCCATGTTGCATAATATGATAAAATCCAGCTTGGTAACTCATGGCATAGTCTATCATTACAGGAAAGGACCGAGTCTTATGTAATTTGGGAAATGCATAGAGATGAACAACAGCAGTATCTTACTTAAGCTGAACTGTCATTTAAACTAAAGCTTTTAATAAATCTGAAATATTTTATACCTTTTTAAAAACGGATCCAAAAGTCATTCCAACCTTCCCCCACTTTCTTATTATTCCTGACATGGTGCCTAAATGAAAGGAGGCTGCAATGGAATAAACCACAATCTTAAACACTGTGGAAATCTAGGCTGTTACTGATCAAAGTATTTGCTATAAATCTGTTAAACGGCTACGTCTTTCCAAGGCAAAAATATGTAGCAGTACAGCAAAGTCATGATGAGTTTTTCAGGTGGCCTTTAGTTCCCCATATAAGCAACAATGAATCAGAGCTCTCCTCGGTAAAGAGCGTGCCTTTACACAAAAGGAAGAAACTATTTCAGGTTTTAAAAAAAAGAAAAAAAGAAACACAGGCCAAAACAGGAACTTTGTGCACCCTCACTGGAAACGCCATGGTAACCAATCAGCAGACCTACCTGAGGGCACAATTCTGTGCTTAGCCATCAATCACACCTTTATGCAGGTAGGCGTTTACCCATCAGTCACACTCAAGTGAGTAGTGGACACCGAAGACAATGGGAATGTTCCTTTATCTCCCCTGATGGGGTGGAGAGCCTGGATAAACGTTTGCACAGTACACTCTTTTAATTAGGTCTCTGTGGAGCTTTATTTCAACAGGAATCCACCTTCCTGCTTGTGACCACCTCAAAAAAGACATCTGGTTTCCAAATAGCACTATCTGCTTTTGAGCATTTACAGTTTTCATAATAAAGTATAACAAAGCTAAAGGGGGGGAAAAAAACCCGACTTTTCACCACACGTCACTGATGGTATGGTTGAGTCATTTCTTCCCAAAAGTCAAACACTGGGCATGAGGCACTGGTGTCGAGTCAAAAGTTCTCCAGGGATGGAGCTTATTAGAACAATCATGACTGAGCCATCCTGCAAGACATTTCACTTCATCAGCAGGATTTAAAGCAGAAAAAAAAGCAGTTAAAGGAGAAACTGCAGAGCCGTGGAGTTTGGCTGTTTATACCTAGCGTCACACATAAGGGTCAAACAAGCCCAACCTGCAGAGTTGTGACACCAAAGCTTTCAAAGCAGCTATACAACAAACTGACGAAGCACCACGGAGGACTGTCTTACAAGCAGTTCAGCTTGGCTTACAAGAAGCAGCAATGTAAAAATGAAAGCTGAACGGCAGACAAACATCTGCGCCATCCAGTTGGTGCTTCGGAGTCTGAAGTGCAGCCTGGAAGAGGCAGATGTTCGCTGTGGCCTCAGGCTACAGGAGATCTATAGGCCTGGCCATATGGAGGTAGATTGAAGGATTCAGCTTGTTTCCACAGGCCCACAAAGAGCCCATTCATCAAAATGGGGCAAGGAGTGGGGTGTAGCTTAGCCCCCCGCCCCATAAATGGACCACACAACAGAACTCTCCAAAGGGGAAATCCTGTGTAACTCTAGAGCAAAGAGATGACCGTCTAAAAGGGAGGGAGGAGACTCTTAGAATCAATTTGCCAGCTTTGAGATTGTGAGCTTCTTTCATTTTGCGATCAAAGGAGGATCAAGATTTTTTTTTTTTTTTTTTAGCCAATTCTACGCTCAATTGCAAACATTTAAATGGACAGATCTTTAGCTACTTGCCATCTCTGAGTCTCAAGGCTGTTGTCGCTGACTGAGCACTCCTGACTCCTCCCTCTCTCACCTGTCCTGCTCGGAGCTCCAGGCTCCTATCTCTCCCATCTGCAGCTGTCAGCAGGTCAGGGAAAGGGGGTGGTAAGGGGAAGGTAAACAGGGCCCTGGCTCAGCAAAGAGACTCCTCTACCACCACTACCCCCACCATCTCTCAGTGACATTGCCTGCGTCTTTGCTGTGTCACTTTTGAATTAAAGTGCAAAAACAGAAAAGCAGGAGACAGCATGAGACCGAGCTTGTTTGCTTGTTACAGTGATCTCTATATTTTTGTTTCCATCTTAGACCAAGGGTCGATTCAAGACCAAGTAGAGATGGATTTGTGTAATGTCATTGTATGAAATCTAAACAATCTGCAAAACCTGCAGCATCACAATCAGAAAATGCCAAAGACCAACACTATGACTGCTTAAACTAAAAGCTTGCCCCAACCGCACATTTATAGTACTTTAAAGAAAAGCCAAGAACATGTCTGAACTTCACACTGGACGCTTTTTAAAAAAAAAAAAATCTGAACGATCCCCAAAACGACTTCTTGCATTGCTGCTGTAGATCATCCTGCAGCATACGATTATAATTGTAATGTTAGCATCACTGTGTCCACTTTCTAAACAGCACTGTGTGCCTCAGCTACAACTGTTTTTGCCTGCCTGTGCCCAGTGTCAAATGCCAAAGGACACGGACCCAGTGTCATTGTGCAAAGGTAATAAATAACCCACATCAAATGCCCCTGGTGACAAGGATACAAAATGTGCTGCGGTGGAGTTTAAATTTAGATGCATGGAGAAGCTAATAATGCAACTGCTGAAGGCTAGTCAGCGCAGACTGGACGGGCCACTCAAAGAAGAGACATTCTTACATTTATCTAAATGGAGTCCAAGTATTCTCAGCTGTTTATGATTCATCTAGTATATGTATCTCAGTAAGTCAATTAATCCTTTAATGGACAGTCACTGAAGAAAATGGCTTCACAGAGGCCTGGGTGATATCTTCAAATGACTTGTTTTGCGAAGAATTGGTTGTGTTGTATTAGCATTATCGCTCTGAATAACTGAACTGCTTTGTGCTCTCACTAGTGCTACTTTCTCCTGGTAAACAGGCCGGTGTTTATATATATCCCTCCTATACTTCATGAACATTTAAAGTGCTTTATGCTACCACACACACACGGCACTAGATTTTACATCTTTAAAGCATTTTACCTATCACATACACTCTCTCTCTCATACCAAGGACATGCAGACTGGAGATGCTGGGAATCAAATTGTTCTCTTCTGCTTATCCTTATCAAGGCTTCGGGGAGGCTGGAGCCCATCCCAGCTACCATAGGGTGAAAGGCAGGGTACACGCAGGACAGTTCGACAATTGTGGGTCTCTACCTTCGGTTTTGTCTTCAGTAACTGAAAAGCATGCTCTACTGGTTTGAGATCAGGTGACTGACTTGGCCGTTGAAGTATATCCAGTTTCTATGGCTTGAGAAACTCTTGGGTTGGCTTTGCAATAAGCTTTGGGTCATTATCCATTTGTACTTTGAAGAGCTCTTTGATCAGTATTACAGCATTTGGCTGAATGAGAGCAGAGAGTTTAGCTCTGTATGCTTCATTATTCATTGTGCTGCTTCTATCAGCAGTCACGTTGTCAAACACTAGTGACCAGGTTCCACTGGCAGACATACGTGTTCATCCCATAACACTGCCTCCACCATGCTTGACAGATGATGTGATATGCTTTAGATCAGGAGCTGTTTCACTCTTTCTCCATACTTTTCTCTTTAAATAATTCTGGTATATATTCATTCATCTTAGTTTCATTTATCCAAAGGCTTTTGTTTGTTTGCTTTTGTTAAGCCCCTTGGATTAAAGATTTGGTGCACAGAGTCAAAAACTATATAACCATCTAAAAACTAACCATGTGCATTAACCTCTTAGATTTTCTTTTTCTTATATAGTTTTTCTGAAGAGCGTTGTTGATTAAAAATGAGAAAATGGATAACCCTGAAACAGAGTTACAGATCTTGTAGCATTTCTGTAAGACTTGCTTCAAAAAAAAAAAAAAAAAGGGGGGGGGGGGGAGAAAAGAAAAGCCAAAAAGCATCAGTGATGAAAATACTAATATGGTTAGGGAGTGCAGCAGTTTCCAAGTGATGCATAAATTCACTGTCGCACCGGCTCTGAGGAACAGATCCAAGGTGACCCGGGCTAGGACATCTTTCCAAATTGCTTCATTGCAGAATCATTTTAATTTTCTGTGTGTAGTCCTGCATCCAGACAGAGGCAGTGAGTTATGAGCCCGCTGACCTGATGACAAAGCACGACCACTTCCTGATGGCACGGTCAATAAACAGACAGGGTCGAAAAAGATGTGCTCATCAAGCTACCACCGTCGCTGCATAATGCTCATGGAGAACATGTCCCCTTCATTTAAACGTCCATGTTTTTAAAGGGCGGACAAGGTTAAATGCTGAAAAATGCACAGTGAAGTTCGAAAAAGTATCTACATGATGCTGCTGCACAGAAGTAGCAGAATACGAACAAATGGAAACATGCTAACTTTTCATCCATTTCTGTATGTTATGCAAATAATAATCATAATCTTCTACTTCTTTCATATGATCCCTTTAGGGGTAGCCACAGTGAATCATCTACCTCCATCTCACCCTATTCTGTCCCTTTCATCCTCTGTCAAACCAACCCTCTGCATTTCCTCCATCACTGTGGCTTCTCTCTTTTCCTCCAGCAAGGTAGCTCCATCTTCAATATCCTTTAACCAACATATCCTCCCTCCAAACCATCTCATCATTGCCTCTTATAATAATAAAATACATTACTTTAGGTTTTGCATTATATTTTCCGTTTAATGCAAAAATGACAAATTCCAAATTAAGCCAGACCTGTGGCAGAGGTGCAGCCATTCAAATAAAAATGTAGCTTTTAGTTAGGTTGGCAGATTAACATGGAAAAACTTGCGCAGTCAAACTCGAATTTGATTTGCACCTTTGAGCTGGCCCTTTTCAAAAACCTCTGAATAATTCATATTCATTATGTGGTTCAAAACTCAGCACAGGGTGTTTATGCTCCTCATCATTAGTCACTTTTCCCCCTGCCATCCTAAACTTGCTGTACTTTACACACACACACACACAAAGACACAACTGCAGGGTCTGCTTTTCTACAGAGGTCTCTAAGCTGAGCTGCTTACAGCCAGTGTAGGTCATATGTAAACAATGGCCGCTATACTGTGTTTACCAGCAGTATTAGCCTAGCTTTGCAATTGTGTAGCTCTATCAGGAAACATAACCCACCTCTAAAGCACACTTTCTGTCTACAATGACACAGCTATTTAACACCAAGACTATAAATATGAGCTAGCCCAACAAACCGTCAGCATTCGAGGCTTATCAGTTTTGTTTACGTCCAAGTCCCCCAATTAAGACTAGAGATGTATGTGCGGAAACAGTTTTAAACGCTATATTATAGCTGCTTTTGGGGGGTGCTTTGTGTTTGCGTGTCGTTTCGAGCAGCCTGGAGCAGAAACGCCGCGATGTTGTGGAGGATTTGTGCTCTTTCCTTGTAGCTGTCAGGTGTGAATACTCACAGCGTGTGGCCGCAGACGTTCACCATCAGCTTCAGCGACGGGTTTCTGTATTTGGTTGTTTTACATCTCGGACAGCCCTGTTCGTCCATTTCTGTCTGCACCACACTAAAAAAATAATGGCAATAATAAAAAGCACTTCAGAAACAAAACAAAACACGTCAATAACCTGCAGCTCTCCTGTCAGATTCCAAGCTGCGAACCACTGCGTTACACAAAATGAGGTCCGACAGGAAACGGCATTAATAAGATGTGTTCCTATTTAATGATTGCTTTTAGAGGTGAGGTGCAAATAGCTGCTGGCGCACATACATGCAAGGGTTGCTAGGGAGTCCCAGTGGAAGCGAGGTAAAATAAATTAAGTAAATAAATAACTTTAGCTAGTAGTAATAGTAGTAGTAATGGTAGTAATCGAGTAAATATAACAAAACAAAAAAAAACTTGCATATGATCTTGTAAGTCTGAGCAGAAACATAATTAAAAACAAAAATCAACCCAGACATTGTTTCCCTGGGTTTCTGACATCATATCGTTTCTGGATGATTGTGAATTTGGGAAAACAACTCGTAAGTTACATTAAGTTAGTTTTATGAAATCATTGCGAGAAAACGTGAACTTCGTAGGAATTAGTTTGATATTTAAATATTTTTAGTTTTCATTCCTCCCAGTGCTTGAGCTATAATAGTTTATTGACTATATGTGGATGCTAGTAATTGTTAAGACGATCTGAGACTCTTTTACTATAAAAGATTCAATGAAAACATAATTTAAAGTTCAAATATCAGTAATGATGTGGTGTTGGACACCTGTTACGTGATGCTAGACAGATCACCTGATTTGGGAATGAGCTACTCTTGAGAGAAATTTGAGGTCTAGTCCTCATATGATATCTTTCATAGGGGTGTGCTGTTTTTTTTCTGACATTACTTTGGTCGCGTATAGTATTCTGATCCAGTCTTTGGTGGGAGGGGTAGGCTACAACCTCGCAATAGCCACTTAAAGCAGGATCTGTGCTGAAACTTTATTACCTTCATTCCTGAAATAACAATAAAAACAAATTTAAAGTGTGAGTAAATCTGATATCTATTTTTTGTTAACATTTGTTACTTTAAAATTGTCAAAATAAATGTAAACTGGCTAAATAAAGTGAGTGACAGTATTCCCAGCATTACTTCCGTTTGGATTTCCATACATCGAGATGGAAATAAAACATTCTTTTATGTGCATACCTACAGACAAATGATCTCCTGACAATACAGACAACAAAGATATCCCGTTCCCACGATCACAAAAGCACTCACCTTGCACAGGTGAGCTACGTTAATCTACTGGAAGTTATATGACTGACAGCTGGAAACCAAACATTCGCGTCTGAATCCATGCTCGCTCCTCCCTTACGGGCCCTCGACGGCCAATAGCGAGGCGCTCCTGTAGATAGACCCCACCGTGTCTCCCTCCAGCTCCAGTCCCCGCAGAGTAAAAGTCACGTTGGAAGGAAAAGGGGAGAGAGATATCTACTTACAGCTGCTGTCAGATATCCGATCGCATTCGCATGGCGAGGAGGTAACCTGATCGAGCGGGGAGGAGTGACTTTACCAGGGAAGGCTTGAACCAAAAAAAAAAAAAAAAATGTCTTCTTCTTCTGCCGGAGAAGTCACAACAGCAAATGACATCAAGAGGGAAAATGTGAAGGAGGTGGATACGCGGGAGTGCATCAAGCTTGTGGCGCTGGACGCGGCGGAGTTGCCCATGGAGCGCACGACTCCCAGCACTGACGCGGTGCGCACTGAGCTGTTGGTGAATGCCGCTTCCTCTCTTGCTTTCTCCCCGGAGCAAGTGGCGTGTGTCTGCGAGGCACTGCAGCAGGGAGGCAATGTGGACCGGCTGGCCAGGTTCCTGTGGTCCCTGCCACAGAGTGACCTGCTACGGGGCAACGAAAGCATCCTGAAAGCTCAAGCCCTCGTAGCTTTCCATCAGGCTCGGTATCAGGAGCTGTACAGTATTTTGGAGAACCACAGTTTTAGTCCGTCCAACCACACCTTTCTGCAAGATCTGTGGTACAAAGCGCGGTACACCGAGGCGGAGAAGGCGCGGGGTAGACCCCTGGGCGCAGTGGACAAGTACCGAATCCGGAGAAAGTATCCTCTCCCCAGGACTATCTGGGACGGCGAGGAGACTGTTTATTGTTTCAAGGAGAGGTCGCGGAACGCACTGAAGGATCTGTATAATCAAAATAGGTACCCGTCTCCAGCGGAGAAAAGAAATCTCGCCAAGATAACCGGACTCTCCTTGACCCAGGTCAGCAACTGGTTCAAAAACAGGAGACAGAGAGACAGAAACCCGTCGGAAGCACAATCAAAAAGGTGAGGCAACAAAAGGAGCACGCCACAGACCTTTTCCCGTCACAGATCGCTCATCAAACGGCAATAAATTTTACTTCTGAAGATTATGTGCGTAAAAGGCCCTTTAATTAAAATGAACGCCGATTAACTTTACCAAGTATTTAAAAGTTGTTGTTTTTTTAATGGAAAAGCGGCTATATTATGCAGTTGGACCAAGTTCGACTACTGACAATACCGAGTGTATTTCATAATCGTCTTGCCGGCCTCACAAATAAGAACGAACAATTTAAATCAATAACTATTCATAGTTCAGAAACACAAAAATTTATTTGTAAAAGGGGTTAGGAGCACGCTTTTAATGTTTTGAAATATGAAGCTGTTGCCATTCAGATCAAGTTTCAAGTGCGTTGGTGCTAAGAGGCATGGAAACCATAAGCAACAAAATACACACTTCAGCGATTAAACTATCAGACGCGGGGAGTGGGCAACTTTAATGAGACGGTTCAAAAGATGACTTGAAAGGTTAAAATCTTCTTATCTATTCGTGGTGTGTGTGCGTGTGTTTGAGCGCGCGCACGCACACACTTGGTGGTGCGCGTGTACTCAGTAGCACATAAATCATTTTCATGATCATGACTTCTTTTTTTTGCCCTCCCCTTCTTCCTTTTGGATCAAGAAAGGATCTCAGAGCTTCCATCAACTCCTGCGCTTCATTTCATAATCCCGCAGACAAACAGACTGACATGTGCACGCTATTCTTTCATGTTTCCCTCTGAGTGAACAAAGATGACGCACACCTGGTGGAGGTGACCCCTCTGTCTCTCTAACCACACACGCGCACGAACGCGCGCACACACAGAGGCATATACACACCATTGTAAGCTGTCTTAAAATCGCCAGTAAAAAAATAATAATTTCAAAGTTTTTAAATCTTTATAAACCTTTGATTTCGTTCTCTTTTTTCCCCTGTTTTTTTTTTTTTTTTTAAACTTGTGACACCCTTTTATATTTTCCTGGAAGTGGTGGGTTTAGATGCGTGTGTGTTTGTGTGTGTGTGTCCCTTAGGGGGGAGTGGGGGTGTGAAGTGGTGCAGCTGTTTTAATCAGTCTTTTAAAAGGGGGCTAGTAAACAAAATGAGGCTGCTAATATAGCTGCTCCTATTCTTTCACTTTGTTATTCTTGGAAAATTAAAAATAAGAATTTTCATTGGAACGTCCCAAATCAGAGGCAAAACAAATAAATAAATACTTGAAGCCATTTGTCCTGTCAGAGCTGGCATTTTGTCACTCCAGAATTTATTGCGCCAAATGGTTGCACGGTTGTTGACGCTGCCTGGTTGTTGTCCATGCAGCTCTCCATGAGGTAAGAGGGCTACACAGACACAGCCTGCCTTCAAAGCTTTGTAATAACCCAGCAATAAATGTGAGTCTGTGTGCTCTGGCTTAAAAGCAAAATGTGGGTGGAAATGAAATGAATTCCATTATACGAGTTTATGGTCTAATTGTGTCGGTGTTTATAGTGTTCTTCCTTCCCAGAAACATATACAAATGGTACACAAATTTTCCCTTTTTATTTTCCTCTGTTTTGTTACACACCATTTGCCATCTTTCTCCCTCCTCTTTTGTTTTTCTACAGTGAATCAGATGGAAACCACAGCACAGAGGATGAGTCCAGTAAAGGCCAGGAGGAGCTGTCTCCTCGTCCTCTCTCCAATTCTTCAGATGGGGTGATAACCCACGGGAACCTTCCTATTCAGACGGGACCTCTGGACAGTGGGGTGGTCATCCAACAGATCGGGGACATCAAGATGCCTCCTGGATCCAGCAGTGGCGGTCTCTACAATGGAAGTCTAGTGACCAGTAACACGCCCTCTACTGTATTTCACAATGGTGGATCATCTTACCTCCACTCACCTGGAAACATCCTCTTCAACGGGCTCAATTTGGGCATCCAGCCCCTGGCATTTAATCCTCTGAGACCCTCTGGAGGGGTGCTGCTGGGGGGCTCTGGAGTGGACATGCAGATGCAGACAGGACAGGACAAAGGACTAGGGAATGCTGAGGAGTCCACCCTGCCATATGCATCTTACGCTGGCTGTGTGAATGGGTCAGAGGTGAAGCTGGAAGGGGTTCACACCATGGCTGCCCAGAATGGCGGCTCCTCTGTTCTGACATTCAGCTCCCCATCAGGCGCTCTGCAGCTGGGTGGCTACAGCCTGGTCCAGGTACCAAGTGGAGTCTCTGACAGCGATGGCAGCTCATTACTCAACAGCGACGTAGGTCTTCCTCCCCTGCAGCTTTCTTCTGCCTCCTCTTCTTCAACAATTACACAACAAGGTGGGTTCATGAAGTGATTTGCTGTCTAAGATGATTCAATTTTAATACTTTGATCTTCTTTTTTACCTTTAGAGGTTACGTGGTCATGTGTAGCTGAAATGTTCATGGAAGAGACTGAGTCAGAATGGACATGGATACAAATATAACTATGCTAAGAATAATTGTACTTTAACTATTCTCACTAAGGAAGCAACAATGTCTCATAAGGGAGATAAAAGATTTTTAGATAAAAATTAGAGCCATCTGCTGTTGATTTTAATAACAGACAGTTATATATGACTCAAACTGTCTTTATATACTTTTAAAGTCAACAAAAGTACAAAAACAGAATCCAATGTTGTATCAGAATGAAGATCTGAATTAAATCTATAGCACAGAAATCACAGCCTTATACCACCTTGCATTATAATACGTGATTGTTGCTCTTTCCCCTCCTTAAATGTCCCCAGTGGTTTGTCAACAGGTCTCTACTACACCCACCCAATATATCTGACCTGCTTTATTGGCTTGTCTGTGTTTGGGCCATAGCCCTAGGGGCTGATGGTGCACATAACACAGACCAGAAGAAATATAGAAGGGACACACACACACACACACACACACACACACACACACACACACACACACACATACACGTATATATAGAAGTGGTGGTCCTTTTAAAACCCCAGAGATGGATAAAAACAAGTTCTGAAGTCACCATCACTCATCATCATTACGCTCTTGATCTCCAGAGCAGGGGAGGGGAAATATGTTGCAGACAATCAGAGGCCATGAAATGCACTAACAGGGAATAAGCCATTACAGCACTTACTTTGACATGAAGCAGAGAATGTAAACCAGGATGAATAATTAGAAGAAGAAGAAAAAAAACAGAAAATTGCAGCTTTCTCTTGAGTTCTGGCAGCGTTATTCATTTGTTCTCTGGTGCAACTGCAGGGTCGATCTTAACGTCCTCAAAGTGTGTAAGACACACAACAGCAATTTTGCGGCCAAGGCCTGCTGTAAATGGAACGCATAATACTGCAAGAACCGAAGAGGGGATCAGGCAGCGGGAAGGGGATCTACTGCAGCCAAACTGGAGAAAGATATATGTATTGATCTATTGTTGTATCACCACAGGTACCATGGCTCTGAATAATGTAGCAGTGAGTTCCTCCAGTGGCGACTCATTCGAGCAGCAGGACAAACTGACCATGGCATCTTTGCACCACAGTACGGTTCTCTACAGCATGAGCAATAGCGGCCAGCCATCCATCAAGAAGGAGCCTCTGGAGGGAGGTGTTTATTCCTCGTACCATCACGGGCTCCACTTGGACCCCAGTGGTCAAATCAACTACTCCGGTTCAGAAGAGATTTCCTCCAGCCGAGGTCCCGCCTCAACCGCCGAGGTCACTGCCGTCAGCTCATCCAGCCCGGACTCAGAGGTCTACACCACCCTCACTGTCAGTACACCCCTGATGGCTCAAACAGAACCGAGCAACCACCACCTCCAGCCCACAGAGTACCTTGGGGGCCACGAGGTCCGAGGGGCACCGTCCTCACACCTGATGGGCCCCGGCATGAACAACAACTACATGAACCTTTCAGAGAGCAAGGTGGATGGCTCGGGTTCAGGAAGCATGAACGAAATGGTGCGGGCAATGTGTGGGGAGATGGAGGCTACGGAGGGAAAGGAGCTGGCCAAACTACAGACAGTGCAGATGGATGAGGACATGGCTGACCTTTAACCTCAAACCTCTCCCTTTTGCAGAAGCACTCAAGTCCGCCCAAGCAGTGATATGATGAATCTTTTTACTCCTTTTTGTGTGCGTGTGTGTGGGTTGTTTTTTTGTTTTGTTTTTTTTTTTAAAAAACATTCATTTCCTTTTCAATGTTAAATTATTTGCATTCATTTGACTTTTACAATGCACTCAAGTCAGAGAGGAGCCTAGTAGGTGGGCTTTATCAGTTTATCACGAAATAATAATAATAAAAAAAGCCTGTGAGATTTTTTTTTAAAGCCCAGCTTCCTAAGACGAAACATTACGATGGTGATGTGCTAACAGAAGACGTTGCTGTAAGCGTTTAAGCCGTGTCTAAATGTGCATTTTTATAGACTGCACCTGCTACTTCCTGTTGAGTGGATTTGATCTGCAGAAGCAGGTGCTGGAAAGCCTCGAGTCATGTGACAAGGATGTTCCTCCAAACTAAATGCGTCATCTGGGTCAAACCAAAAAGGTCATGCTGTAGGGGGAACAGCAAGTGAGCCTCTATGATAATGGTCAGTTAAACAGCAACAGCTTTACTGAAGGACTGCACACGCGTTTATAAAGAGAATAGGTCACTAAACACACAAAGCTGCTGATTTGGGGGTGGGGGAGTGTCCTTCAGTAAGCACTTTAGATTGTCTACAAAAGCCTCACAAATCAGTACTAAAAAGTGCAGCTTTTTGTGCTTTAACTCATACCAAATGGGCTGGGAGGGTTCAAAAATGGGACAACATTTAAGACAAAATGTGCCTTTCTGCTACTTAACATACACAATGGCATTGGCCTGTTTGGGCATTTGCACTACCATAGTGACAATACAACGGATGTGTTTCAAACAGCCTTTGTGTTGAGGGTTTTGTCATGTGTGACACACCTCAACAAACGCACAACCCTCTCGGCAATGGCTCCTATTTCAAGCCTCATCATCAACCTGTGAGACCAGCATATGAACGATGATCAAAAAGGTCAGCTCGCACGCTGGACGTCACATGTTTTTTCTAATGCTGCAGCTAATAGTATGTCAACTTGATGTGGTGACACCATGCTGTATCATCTTCCATTATGACCCGTCTCCATGATGTCAGTGATCACGAATTATATTTTTTCTGTAAAAACCAGGTGCAAACATCACGTATGCTTTCGAAAAGTATAAGGAACAAAGGGACAGAAGTTATGGACGTGACTAAGTGGACAAATTGTGTTTTTGTTTTTTAAATCATCCCACTTTAAAAACAGAGAGAGATTGTGGTCATTTCTCTTTGCGTGGCATCATCGTGTTTGGGACACTTGTGCCTTGTACTTTTTTAATCTTTGTCTTGTGACTAACATAAAATGAAGCTCTGTTGTGGCTCGTGCGCTGCCACGCAGCTTCAGAGATTTCCCACTGTCACCGTCGCCGGGACATTAGTCGGGTATCAACTGAGGGAAAGACACAGGAGTGCAGAGCCCATTTGCTTTTCACAGCAGGAGTTCTCGCTTTCATACGTGACCGTAAGCGGGACATTTCAACCTCATGGCCAACTCGCACCATGCATATTTATCAGTGGATCTACATGCTAGTGGCCTCGTAACACTTTTCTTGAGGATCTGTGACATGATCCTCTCATTTGAGTGGGCATTTCAGTGAAAGTATCCTCAGTGCTTTAATGTCATAAACCAAAAACGAGTTGTGGGCAAAAGATAGTCTTTTTTTGTGTCTTTGTTGCTTTTTGTTTTTTAATCTTAGTTTGAATTATATGTTTGTTATCTGAAATTATGTGAATGTATTTTTCTAAATCTCCATACTGCAATAAAAGTTTATATTTATAAAAACGGAAAACAGGCATTTTTAATTCTTTCTAGAAGATGACTAATAGCGTTATTTAATTCTCTTTCGTCACAGCATGTCTGAGATAAATGGAAGTTTATGACGGACAAAAAGAACATCTCATCTCAGTGTTTTGGAGTCCTGTGCAGCCAGATTGTGAGGATACGGGGTTGGGGAGGGGTGAACTGGCACACTTTAATCCAGCGAGCCTGGTGCAGCTCTCTGCAAACCTGCAGTGATCGTTTGCACATGCCTGGCAACCTGGAGTTCATTAGGCCTCCTTTTCTCATCTCAGTCTCTGTAATTCAAATAAACAGCAATGAGATTTCCAGAGGTAAAGCTCCTTTTGGGTGGGGGGTCTGCAGCTCCCCACAGCTCAGTCCAATCCAATGGTCTTTTCCCTGAGCGAAGGCCAAGTCCCCCACTCCCTAACTTCAACATATGGAAGAATGAATCTGAGGTGCTGTCACTCACAGACACAGAGTTGATCCAGAAAAGAGCCGAGGCTCTTCTCAAGGCTTGAGGGGATTCGCTGTGAATTCATGAATCACAAGCCAATACTTGTTCGCGCAATGGGCACCTGACCAAACCAGCAGTGGAGAGATAAGATGGAGACAAAGTTTGACAAATGAATGAACAGCAGGGGATTTTTATTTTCTGCAGTGTGTGTCTGTGCTGGATTATAGGAGTCGTCCTTGCTCGGGGAATCCTGGCTACGGGAGTTATATATGATCTAGCTGATGACCTAAATAAACAGAGGCTGTTTGTCTGTGCTCACTGTTGAGTCACAGAGAGGGGGAGAAGAAAAATGGCAGGGACTATCGGGAAAGGGAGAGAGAAGCAGGCAACCTGGATAAAGTTACCTGTGCACAGGTGACCTCGTTGCCATGGGCAGTGGATTAGCTGATTGTTAGGTATCAGGTAGCTCCTCCTGTAATATTGAAGAGGGTGAAAACAGCTTTGTTGGAGCCCAGAACAATATCCCATTTCCAGCAGGATCCCATAGTCTGTGGATCTCACGGGGAGGGGAGAGGAGGGTGGAGAGGGGGAACAGAAAACTCCAAATTCCACCTTTGTGTATTGTGCCTATGAATTCAGCAGAAAAGGAAAATAAGCGCTGCCACAAAGACGGCGTGTTTGGATTTCTACAGCAGAATGTTTAAAGATTTCATAAATAAAATGCTTTTTTATGGGCAAAAACAAAGAAAAAAAACCCCAGGACATCCCCAACGCCAAACCAAACAGTGCAGTGGATCATTTTGTCCACAATTTCAAACACGCAACGTGAAACATACTCAGGCGAGCAGTTAAAAAGGAGGGAACTCCCCCAGAACTCTGGCCTTATTAAAAACACTGACCTCTGATCTTTCAGATGGTTTCAAAGCTGACATTTAATGCGGCGCAGCAGACTGCAAGCCATATGTAACATGACCTGGGGAGCACGGTACTCCGCTGCTCCACGTCCCACTAATGAGAGGGCAGGGGTCAGCGGGTACCAGCCTGCCCTGTACAGACCCACCATACAGGCCGAGCCCCGGTCCTGGCACAAACAGTCTGCTGGCTCCAGCCGGGCTGTGGAAAGTATGTGGCAGTGTTTGAACTATGGAGGGGAAATAATGACCTTGTAGAGTTTTCTTTTACCTCCTAAGTTGTTGTTTGGCAGAGTGTGAGGTATGCACACATGTCTGCTGCATCACCCAGTGTGGCAAGAGATGGGGTGGGGGGATGCAAACAGCATGATTCACTGCTTTGTTCTGGAGCACAAGGACAGAAAACATAACTCATGAGGACAGCTTTAAGTGTGCATGTGTGAGTCTGAGTGTTTGTGTGATGCACTCACATTCTCTCTCTCTCTCTCTCTCACAAACACACACACACACACACGCACACACACACACACACACGCACACACACACACACACACGCACACACACTCAGGGGCAGCAGCTGGGAGGCAGCATCAAGTGCACACCACAGTGGTCAAAGGTATTTCCCAAAGAGAAAAAAACACCACTTTGTAACAGGAGCTGCGCACATGAGGACTGAAGTGACCAATGCAGACCATAAGGCGCACCCGCACACCTGCCACACAACTGCGCGACTCCTAATACCCAAATACCAGCTCATCCTCCATCCTCTCAGGGTTTTACATTTGGACTCGGATGCGAAGTATTGTCATGGCGCCCCCTCCCTGCCAGAAGGCACACATGGCTCCCCGGCACATCACGTTGAAATTGTTCCCTTTTTAAATTTTTTGTTTTGTTTGTTTGTTTATGGATTGGTCTGCCGACCTCGTTTGTTTATCCATCCAAGAAAAGAGTTTCTCTAAAACATGGGCATGTGCTCCTCCACATGCCCGGAGCGTGTTTACCGAGCAGAGCGCAGTAAAAGCCAAGGCCGTAATTGCATATTTGTGGAGGTGGTCCTCTGAGGAAATGCGTAATGATTTTGATGAGGAGGGGCGGGTGGGTGAGTGGTGATGGTGGCAGTGGTGGAGGGGGTCTAACCCCAGTACACTTGTACCAGGTCTAATTTTCCAACATGACAGGAAACTCTGTTAAGCTGATAATTGCAGCTCCAATTTCATTTAACTCACTCATGTCAACAGTTGTGTTTTGTTTTGAGAGAAGGAGCTGCCTTTTTTTTAAACTGCCATCCACATAACCGGATAAACCTCTTTTACTCCTAATCGAAGAGACATTTAGAGCATCTTGAATGGGCAAATCTCCGAGGCAACGAAAGGGTTTACTTATATTTACTTATATTTATTAATCTGTTGCCCAATGTGGAGTCAGTCATATGTGAGCTGCCATATGAAACTAAGAAATACCAGGCGTCACTCATAACCGGAATCCACCTATGCGTTGTTGATTTGGGATTTTTTTCCCTTTAAATAAATAAATGATTCATGTTAAATACATGTTGTTGGAGTGACATTTTCCTTTAAGGGGAAAAAACCCCACAATGCTCAAACACCATGGAGACTAAATCTGACATTTTTCACTCAATTTAAACAGCATCGGCTTTGTTCCAGTCCATACAGCTGAAATAGCACTTTGGATTTAGACAGACTGAAAACCATCTGTTAAGTGAGCCAGTGCTCGTTTCAATTTTCCTCTATATTTGAGGGGGAAAAATTAACCCTACAATAGGAAACTTACCCCCCACCACCCCTCTCTTTTGTCTTTTTGACGATGACATTTTTATGAAGTGTTTTCACTGTTTTGAGTTGTCGCGCACTGAAATTGAGTAAAAGTGCGACATTTCACCTATTTTTTTAAAATCAATATTGCACAAAATGCTCTGGTGTATGCTGCTGTCAAAGGGCTAATTAGTCCAAATAAGGAGTTGGAAGAGCATAATTCAGAGAGCTCAGATCAATTGCCTCCTTTACGCATAAACCCCAGATTAATGAGAGAAGGGGGGAGAGGGGAAAAAAAGTTTATTTAATTTTTTTCTGTGAAATCGGTGCTGGATTTCAGCAGCACACAGGAAGGGAGTCGGGGTTTATAAGTTAATAAAGGACGAATGAGACAGCGTGGGGACAAAAAGAAAAAAAGTACAGAATGAGGAATCCCTGCTCCCTGGAACGAATAGGCCTAACGACTGATAGCCTATCCGAGTACTGCATTAACTCCTTGTCGGGGTATGAGCAGACCAGCACTGGCCGTGGCAGAGGGGGAGAGTCCACATCTTGAAATAATCTCGCCCCCCGGGCTGCTCGGGTTAAAGGAGGAGGCGCGGCGCAATGTGGTAGAAATATTAGAGAAACCCGAGAGCCGCTCATCAGACAGCTCATTTACTGAAGCACTGAGGGTTTTACACAGCCCGAGTGCTGCTTACACCCCAGCCTAGTCCCGTGTCCACCTACCTCAGAGGGTTTTTTTGTTTGTTTTTTGCATAGGGTATCCGCTTTTACTCTTGTTCCACATTATAAATCCCACAGCATTAGTTACATTTGAATCAAATTGAGGTTTTGGGCTTTTAACTGCGCATGTGTGAGAAAAGTGGACATTTGAATGTTTTCTGTTTTTTAAACAATAATATATACTTTTTTTCCCCAGTAGCTATAATTTGAGCTTGGTGAGACAGCGGTCCATCCAAGAGGAAAGTGCTTCAAATTAATGAACACACGCTAAACAATTCGTTTCAAATTTCATAAATTATTTGTTTTTCTGCAGTGTTTCCATTTAATATACTACACAAATTAAATTCTCGTCTTTATGACCTCGAAAATGAGATGCTGCATTTCAAGGGCCTGTCCTTTCAGCGAGTTCAAATAGCAGCATAGCACTGAAGCGATCACGTGGATGTTTAACCCGCAGTTTTGAATTCATTTTCTGTTTTTATTATTTAATAGCCTGGACATTCGCCCATATTCCCGAATATTGAGACGTTTTGTTTTTCACACGTTTGCCCGTAAAATCTTACAGCGTGATTTACAGCCTTGCTCCAGAGTCTTTAGAAGTGCATTTTACTGAGTTTGACAGCACTAAAACGAGTTCAAAGCATTAAATCTTTATCACAAAAATATGCCTTAGCGAGATCTAAGGTCTTCAAAAACAAAAACGTTTTCTGTGAAATTGTTTTTGGTTAAATTTTGTATATATTATAATTCAATCCCGCCCCATATAACATATTGAAAGGGGGGTTTAAGTTTCAGACTCTGGTGTAGATAAAGAAATGTGATCTATATGGCTCAAACCAACAACTGCACCACCGAGGACCAGTGTCGCAGTGAACTCATTTACTAATGGATTGGTTTAGAGTTTCACCCCGCAGAAAACACTGGAGCCAGTGCGGTGCCCGTCTAATCCTTGAAATATAAATGTATAGGCTGCAGACTGAATGGGGTCTCTCCAGAAACCCAGTGATAAAAAGGAGAATGAAGCAAAAGAGTGGCATCTTTTATTTGTCCGGATGGGCTATAATATTAATATTAAGACTCACGTGGATCAGCAAAATGTTTGTCACCAGCAGGATGGATTTTATTTTATTTCAGTTTTATAAAGTGTGTATTAAGTGTTTATGTGTTGTTATTATTCGTGAGGATGTTTGGCAAATTGCAAAGGTCCACTATGATATTTTAACAACCTCTCTCTCTTTCCCTCTTACTCTCACACACACGCACACACACACACACGCTTAAGTGGCTGTTTTCCTACTGGTGGTCTATGGGCCGTAACACGTTTGGCAGGTAGTGTTGGTTCCTCGTATAAAAGAAGTTCGTAATGGCGCATAATGGACCCAGCTATCTGAGGAACTTATTAAATTATATCACCTCATAAAATAAACGGCTTTTGTTAATTAATAGGCTATCAAAGGTGAGGGTGAAGCAAAAATGTCCAGCCTGCATGTAATTATGGTGTCCACAACACACAGTGATGGTAAATCGAAGAAAAAAAACAGAAAGCAAAAGAAAAACAAAGACTTGGGATTGGTTAAAACAACATAAATTTCAGCAAAAAATAAAAAAAAATCTTCTGGGTTTCTACCTAAAACTATTTGTTTATAAAAGCAGACTACAATCTCTGTTTTAATCGAGCATAAACCTGTCTTCAAAAACCAAAAGCTCTGTGTTTTTGTGGGTTCACCCTCCACTGACTATGATTACTGATAACGTGTGGAGGGAGAGCATTCTGTGGTTTGGTTTTTTTGTCCCACGCGGGAAGGTCTGCCGTCCATAGTCACCGTTTAAAGAAGATGTAGCCTCCATTCAGAACACGTTAATGCGACTTTTAAGAGGTCTGTAATAATTGATTAGTGTTTAGGTGCTGCTCTGCTCCCTCGGATGAAGCGGGAGAGGGACTGTGGGGGCGGGAGGTGGGAGCGCTCCTATTTCAGCCCCTGACGCACTGCCTCTGGGGAGGAAACGGAGCTGCAAACTCAGTCCTGCTCTGCTGTACAGGGTCTGCAGAGGGAGAGCCAATCACCGAAACGCAGAGGCTCCCTTTAAGCCTGACATATCTCCAACAGGAACAAATTGTCCCAACAATCAACATCCCAATCTGCTGCGCGCATCAGGGGCTGGAGTGGAGTGGATAGCTTCTAGGCCCGTGCAGCGCGGTCGGATTGCGCTGGATTGCACCGCGAGGACTCACAATTAAACGAATATAAACAAAGTCAACGACAGCTACCGCTTCTTTTTGGATAACAGCGCAGAGGACTGAGCCCCGGACATCATGTCTATATTACCGTCCTTCGGGTTTACACAGGAGCAAGTGGCGTGCGTTTGCGAGGTGCTGCAGCAGGGTGGAAACCTGGAGAGGCTCGGCCGCTTCCTGTGGTCGCTGCCCGCTTGTGATCACCTCCACAAGAACGAGAGCGTCCTCAAAGCCAAGGCGGTGGTGGCCTTCCATCGGGGGAACTTCAGAGAGCTTTATAAGATCCTGGAGAGCCACCAGTTTTCTCCGCACAACCATCCGAAGCTGCAGCAGCTCTGGCTCAAGGCGCACTACGTGGAGGCGGAGAAACTGCGGGGCCGGCCGCTCGGAGCTGTAGGGAAGTACCGGGTACGGAGGAAATTCCCGCTGCCCCGCACGATATGGGACGGTGAGGAGACAAGCTACTGCTTTAAGGAGAAATCCAGGGGGGTGCTGAGAGAGTGGTACACGCACAACCCATACCCGTCCCCGCGGGAAAAGAGGGAGCTGGCCGAGGCCACAGGACTGACCACCACGCAGGTCAGCAACTGGTTCAAAAACAGACGGCAGAGAGACAGAGCCGCAGAGGCGAAGGAGAGGTACGTGAAACTGTCACAGCCTCGCTGCTGTCTCACTCCATGGCAGAAAGCGTTTAGTGTTTTTTTTAAAAACATGTTTCAAGAGCAAATAATTCTTTGGTAAAAATGCTTTTTGTAAGTGGCTTCAAGCAGCGAGAATATAAATGAATCAGTGACAGCGCTCTGACAGCGTGGCCCTGAAGTAATCCTGAAGTAAAGAGAAAAATATAAATCCTTCTCATGCGAAACACCTCATTCAAATCGTCCACGCACTGAGTATTTTAGGACGTGTTCACGTTTCCACATCAGATCTGTCCTGATAACAGTGAAGGTGTTAAACAGCAGCGAGATGTTGTCAAACGCTGAACTCACTTCAAAAACGCCTGACTTGTCTCGACTCGAATTGTAATCCAAAACAATTTGAAATCCATCAACGTGACTTCTTTTTTAAAATTTCTTTACAAAAAAAAATCATAATAAAATAATATGGACACTTTTTTGAGACCATGGAAATTTGAAATATGTTAGGCTGTGAGGTTAAATTAGGTTACATGGGGATATAAATGCGTCTAACACACGACTTTTACTTTAAACAGATCAGCAAATGTAGATAATATGCGGTGAAATTAAAAATCAGGAAAAGAATAAGAAGGCGAACAATAATAATGTTTTTTAATCATTTCTCTCTCACAAAGGACAAATTTCGTTGTTAGCAAAAACGCTGCGGTTTGTGCGCAATATCCATCCACGTTTACAAACTAATAAAGACGTTTCCTCAAGGCCCGCCTCGCTGATATAATGTCATCTACTAAACTGAGAGCATTTTTCTCTAAATTTCCCCGTTGTTGTCATTTCCAGGGAGAACAGCGAAAATAACAACGCAGGCGGCAACAAACAGAACCAGCTGTCCCCTCTAGACGGAGGAAAGTCTCTCATGTCCAGCTCGGAGGACGAGTTTTCTCCACCTCAGAGCCCCGACCAGAACTCAGCGCTTTTGCTTCAGGGCAACATGAGCCACCCCGGGGCCTCCGCTTACCCCATGTCCGGACTGGGGGCCCCACAGCCGGTGCACGGCATGCACGGACACCCACACCAACTGCAGGACTCTTTGTTGGGACCTCTAACCTCCAGTCTTGTGGATTTGGGCTCTTAAAGAGGCTGTCAGACGATCAGATTCGACAAAAGAAAACAGGAAAAAAAAGAAAAAGACTGATAAGTGTATCAGATTAAATACATGTATGAAATAACACTATAGTAGCCTATCTTATAATATAGACTGACTTGTCTGTCGTTAAATTTGGTTAGAACTAAATTCCTTAAGGCGCTTAACCCATATACCCCCTCCACGACAGGAGCTTTTCTGATCTCCTGCACATGGAAACACACAAACAGGACCTTTCTGAAACTCTTAACGAAACACTTAACTGGACTGCCCGTTTGCTTAATTTATGATATTTTGTTAAAGATAACAAACAAAAAAAAAATATAGCGACCTCCTGCTATGGAAACTAAGAGGTAACGTTTTCATTAGAGTCATGGTAATTAGTTTCCAATAAAACAAAACTAATTAATTTGTCTCTGTGTTATTTGTGTATTTAGCGAGGGGCAAAAAAAAAAAAAGGGGGGGGGCTGGGGGCTGGTACTGCCTTTTATAAATCCAAGCAAACCAAAGGAAGCACGCCATTAATAGGACAGATTTCTATTATCTTTCTTTTTTTCTTTTTGGGGGGACTTGAATGAGCCCGTCCTCTGACAACTGCACAACAACTAAACAAATCTCCAAATCTGCACGGGTGGGATTTGAATCGGAAATTATTATAAGTCGCCTTTTTTTCCTTCCAGCACGGATGAAATCCTGTTCTACTGGTTCTCAGCTTTTCAACAATAAACCGAGAGTCATGACGGGAAATTTAATTCAACACTAATATGAGTCAACATCAGCAGCTGTCTGTCATGAGGCTTGTGTATACGCAGGAACCAGCTTTGACTCTTTTGAAAATCGCTTCTGCTCCATCATACATGTTTTGGCTACAGGAGGAAGGGTTTTTTTCTTCCTTTTTTTTGCGTAATTTTTTTTATTTATTTATTTTTTTTAGCCCAGTTGCTGCGGATCATTGGCTTTTTGTTGCCGTGTTTTCTTTGCTCTCTCTAAGAGTTTGCTCTGTCGGTTCCGGGCCATGAGAAAGTGCCACCGTTCAACCTTTACCAGCCTCTTTTTTTTTCAGAAAAAATATGAGCAAACATCCCATATGCGAAAAAAATAGCTTAAAGTTTATAGTGACTTATGGCATCCAAAAGAAAACAAAACCAAATACATGGACTTTAGCATTAAGCAAACAGCTGTAACCACTGAAAACAATCAGAGCATTAACAGACACACCTACTCTCACAGAGGTCAACAGAAGTAATAATAATAATAATAATAATAATAATAATAATAATAATAATAATAAAGTGGTCTGAGAGCAGGAATCTGGTGAGGACAGCTCTCTTGCCCCCCACCCCCTCTGTGCTCTCTCTGGGCTCATGTCAGGGTAAATTGTTTTGAGCAGAGAGCACCGAGGATTTCCTGAGCATAATCTGAAACAGTCGCCGCTTGCATTACTGCCTGATTGCGAAGATTGCAGAGCTGCAGGGCTGCAGCTCCCACTCTCAGTGAAGGAAACCTTGAGGTATTCTCCATCCCAGAGGCCTCACTGGTATGACTCCTCTCAGCATTTCATTTCTGCTAAGACATCACAGCTCGCCGTGGCTGTGTGTGAGAGATTTATCCCGCTGGGCCTTTACAGACCCGCAGCAAGGCTGGTTGTTAGGGGGGAGATTTTTTGTCATTATTCTTTTTGCATTTTGAACTAATTATGTGATATGAAAGTCAGTGGTGGAGAAAGTAATCTGTTGGCAGCGGTGTAAGAATCTAACAGTACTCACAAAAGTACCAAGAGTTCAACTACTAATGGGTAAATGTGTGGAGTTGTACTTTAATGTTGCTGGCTGCCTGAAATTCTTTTAATATTAACTAACATATACACTGGTTGTGTGATCCATGATGCTGTATGAGTATTTAATTTCTTTTTTCTAATCCTGAGCTGTTCGGTCATTAAAATGTAGAGTGATGGAGACATAATGCAGGGAAAAACTGGGCTTGATGCTTTTCTCTGTAACATTAAATATTTATGACTGAGCGGGAAAATATTAAGTCTTTATACAGAAATTTGTGTTAAAAGACAAAAGACATTAAATGTAGTTCACAAGAACAGTGAGAATGAAAGTAGTGATTTGTTTTCTTAATGCAGAGAAAACGATTCCTTATGTAAATATATAAGAAGCGTTTACAATGCAGAGTTTTAATTTGTAAAATCTGATTAAGAAAGACTTTTATTTTGGCATTGCAGCCTTCTGTAGCAAAGAGACGATTAGATTTATTGAAAACAAGTTCTGGCAGTAGTTTCAACTGTAGTAATAACGTAAAATCTGCATTTATTATTACAGTACACAACCAAGTCTCTCACAGGATTGCCTGTGTTTACCATGCAGCAGAGGTCAGCAGAGAGCAGAGGTCCTCCGCATCATGTATATTTCTGCCCGCAGCACGTGACCTTCACTCTTGGCACACAGAGTGGCTAAATATTCACAAATTAACAAACAGGTGATCACAAAGCCAGCAAAGAGACTACCTGTTAATCTAATGACAACATGTCCGGCAGAGGACAGACACAGCAAGGACTACACAGGCTCTGTGCCACATGACAGAGAGAGGCTATCAGAGTCACCTTCAGGATGTGCAAGAGACTAAAATCGATGCGGCACGGAAACTCTGACAGCGCTTTTAATCACGCTCGAATCCCTCGCTTCCGAATCAGGACGGACAAAGTCTGCGATCATAAATCAGCGTGCTGTATCAGCCCGGTGTTTGCTCTCATCGGCCGGTGTAACAAGTGCAAGTGGAGGGCGTGCTCCGGCCTATAGACTGGATGACAAAAGCTGGAGGTAACGTCAGCCTCGAGCAGCCCAGTGCCAGTAACAACAGCTGCTGATGGCAAACAGAGTCCGAGTCATCAAAGGGGTATTTCATTTGTCATAGGCATAAGTGGCAGTGGCTCTAAATCAACAGCAGGAAGGGCCCTGACGTGTGCAAATAAACACGGAGAGTGGCCCACATGAGCCCGCCTCAGCTGGGTTAATGTTTTCTCTGGCATCCGAGTCAGCGAGCTCCTTGTATAAGGAGAAAATCCGAAGCCGAGCCGCCTCTGCACGGTCTGGTGCCTGCAGGTACGGGAGAGAGCCGGGTGTGAGACCATCCCAGGTATCTATAACCACATAGGCTGTATGAGGGGTGTGTGTCAGAGGAGGGGAGAGGTGCGGGGACGGGAGGGAGAGAAGGGTGGTGGGGTTAGGCGGGTGATGAGGGACAAAAGGATCTTTTCAGGTCTGCCTCAGAGGGGCGGAGGTGGTGGTGTGGAAGGTGGGGGGAGGTAGGGAGATTTTCTTACCAATGATGCATGGATCTGACAATGTTCCTGCCCGGCCGAAGCCAGAGGCAGATACAGGCTGTGTGTGTGTGTGTGTGTGTGTGTGTGTGTGTGTGTGTTTTTCTGAGAAAATAAAACTGACTAAAGCAAAACTCATGCTGTATGCAGACAGCAAGGGGTCTGCTATATTTCCAGAACACTACCCTGCCAGAAAAAAATGTTAATTATCTTGATGTAGGGGGCTGCGAGCCAAAGACAGCTTCCACACACAAGAGTAGGAAGCTGCTCAGGAAGCTTCTATGTGACAGAGCTGAAAGAAATATTTATCTCTTTCTTCCCAGTCGTGTGAGTGATGCATGACCCAGGACTCAGACGCGAGGAGGAGGATCTGCAGACGATCCTGTACTATTAGGGTGTTAAATAGCATGTTGTGTGTCAAATGAAGGACAGCATCATATACATTACCCGATGAACAGAGGGGGGAAATTCTCTAATGTGTTAAAGGGAGAGAGAAAAAAGGAGAAGACAAGACAAGACGTGCATTTATGAAAAAAGGATTTGAATTTTTTTATAATTTGACCAGAAGGCAGAGGCTCGTATAACTTCTCCCCTTCCTGAGACAAAACCCAGCTCTGGTTGCTCAGAATCAGATATCTGTATTTTTGGAGCTCGGGGAGAAAGGTGATAGTCGCATTAGCCTCATACTTTTGATCAGAAAAGTGACTTCAGTCTGGAGTGTTTTTGGTCCACTCCTGTGAGCACTTACTGGCTTTGTTAATGTAATTTTCAGAGCTTAAAAAGGGCTGATGGAAGGTATGGATGTTTTGTGAAGGAAAGAGAAAGAATAAAAATGAGGGAAGAGCACGTTTCAGTAGGGGGAAGTTGTAAACAAATATCCTTCTTAAGTAACGTGTGATTGCTTTCTTGCTGGATGGTGAAAGTTCAGTTGAAATCTACAAATGTAAAGGTTGCTGTCTTTTTATACACTGTGTCCATTAAAACCACCTTATCCAATAATTTACATAAATCTGCCCTCTTCTCTGTTTTAAACCTTTTAAACCTGAAAAATCATTTTCCTAAAGAGCTGCATGCTGTTAATCACCAGCCAGCGCTATTCAAACAGGCACAAAAGGCCATACATGAACTTTTTGCGTGTGGAGGATGAGTCAAAACACACTATAATACAAAACCACAGTGACGCTCACTTGTTAGTAAGATCAGTTCACTGATGCTTCCATGGCTTCTTTATGTATAGACGAATGAAAATGTTAATTTACACATGTCTTCATTTTTACAGCAGAAGTTTCTAAGCAGTAGCAGCAGTATAAGTCTTGACCACAACCGCTTTATTCAAACAGAAAAAATTTCAAAATAAAAAAAATGAACTTGGATGTCTAAAGGAGGTGTATTTTGAGACTCCAGCATGTCTGTGAAATTGACTTAAGAACGTTTCTTATCTACATGTCTAAGTTTGTAAACAAATCCTGTGACAAAACATTAAGTTATTAAATTTGGTCTGTGGGTCTAAATCCAGCAGTTTATTCATCTGAGTGATTCCCTACAAAGGCATGCGAGGAGAGACATGGGGAAATTAACCACCCGCTACCTGAGCTCTTCTTTGGGATTCATTTTTAGTTTCTCCTAGCTTAAGGATTAACTAGACCTGGTAAGTATAAAAATTAAGCATAATGTTCTAACAGAAAGTATTTTTTAAAGTATTTTACACCATAACACAATAAAGTCATAATTGTTTAACTGGTATTAAACAAGTTAGTTAAGTATTAAAAACTCTATGCCATGTAACTTTATGTATGTAGCCACACACTGGATAAGCGATCAGTATATGTGTAGAGCTAAAAGCAATGAAAACTGTTTCAGTGGCACCAGAAAAAAGGTCAAATATGGGGGGATCTGTGGGGAGATTTGGAATCTTGAGAAAAATATCACAGATACTAAGCTGAAACATTATTTCTCCAAATGACCATATGAATGAAACGTTTCCTGAACCTTTAAAACACAAATTTGGAAGACGTCAGGTGGAAGAGATGCTGGAGATCGCTTGACAATTCTTTCTCCGTGCCATTAAAGCGACCAACAGTTGGCAAGTATTGTTGCCAAAGCAACAAAGATTGTGAAAAAGCTGAATAGCAGTAGAAGACAGACTAACACATTGCTCTTTCTTGTCTATTTGATGATTTGTTAACCAAACCAAAAAGTACATTTACTGACTCAAACAACCACATGTTACAAATATACCTAAAAGCACCTCAGTTAATGTTACACCCTCGGGCATCAAGAGACACTAGCATCTGTCTCTGTGGTTCAAAACATAAATCAGCCTTCATGGCATCTCTGAAGGTGCCAGACATAACTAGAGGCATAATGACTGGGATCACTGTTTTTTCATAGGATTTATTTCGCAATAATAATCCTGCTAGTGACTGTTATCACTCTGCCGTGTGTTCTTCTGCTTTTATGCCCAGCCAAGACTGGTCCACAGGTCTCAAAGACACATCTCTGCTTCGGGTTCAAGAGGTTTTTAGGGAGGGGCAGGGGTGGCAGACACAACAAGAGGAAGTGGTATGGGATATGGGATAATGAAATCTACCTCACGCTCCCAAGAGGCATCGCCTCACCTATCCTGGGGCTCACAAATAGCTCAAGTAACCAGTCATCACAACTCCACACACATGATCCACACACCCACTGTGCCCAAACCACACTGCAGCTACCCTCCACCAGGACCCTGCAGCTATATGCAGTTTGTACTTTATTTGTTTGCTGAAGCTGGAGTGACAGCAGCCTGAATCTGAGCTGCCATCTTGCTCCCCCTCGCTCTTCATCTTCATACTGGAAAGTGGGATGAAATACCCTTCTTGGTTCCACACAGAAAGAGAAAAAAAGAAGAAGAAGGAAAAAAGAAAAAGAAAAAAAACATTCAGGAAATGAAAGTTGTAACACGATCCTCTGTGTGCCAAACGTCTCCCTGAGCAGGGACAAAAGGCCCAGAGAAAAGCTGCTGGGACTATTTTAGCCTGCAGATGACAGAGGAAGAGGGAGGGTGTCTTAGGGAAACATGGATGGATAAAGACAGAAAAACAGACAATGGAATATTTAGATTAGCAAGAAATTAAAAATCAGGAGGATGTAGGGGTAATGAATTCAAATTACTACAAGAAGAAGATGAAGAGGAGGATTTGAGGAGAGGGAGCTGACGTGATGAACTCCTCCGTGCAGAAAGTGGTGTGCTCCTGCAGCCCACTGCGCACAGAGTCCCACATCCCACAGATATGCAAGCACCAAGCAAAATAAACTTCCCATTCCGGCCCTGCAGTATGTTTTCTAGTGGGCCTCTCCTGAGAGAAAGTCTTTATGACTCCCCTTTTGGTGCTTATAGTCCAAAAGAGTGAGTCTACACGAGGGGCAAAGGGAAAACTGAAGATGTTTGATGTTCAACAACAAAGTGGGGAAAAACAAATTCGGATATTCGTGTAGTCAGAGGTGGAAAACAGGCTGTTTCATTCTGCTCGCCACTGATGTGCCAGGGCTGATCACCGGGACACTCTGGCAGCAGGGGGAGGCAAAATGCCCCACTGGTCTTCTCACTGCTGACTGGTGCATTTGCAGCATGGTGTCAGCGGCCGGTGGTAATTACCGGGCTCTCTTTGAGTTACCGCTACACCAGTGTGCCACTGGCTTTGGTATGCCAGCTAAGCTCTGTTATTAGGCTCAGAGCTGCCACTGGACAGTAGGCACTACTTCAGCAGACACACACACATGCACACACCCACACACACACACACACACACAGTCTGTCTATGTATCTCTTCTGTCTGCATAAATGAGAGATTGTTTTACTACCTCCAAAGTACAGGCTGAAGTGCTAGATTAGTAGGATCTTTGTCACATGTGGGGAGCATGTTTGGTTTATGCGGCAGCTAAATTATGCACAGAACAGTTGTCATCGCACATCCAACAGAATCAGTGAAGTGTCTAATTTAAGGCCCCGTTTGCTAGAAACATTTCACCCTTAAAAAATCCCTCTCATCATCCCTCTGATGCCTGCTGTAGAAGCAGCAGCTACACATCATTTAGTAAAACAACTAAACTTTTCCCGAAGCTTCAAAAGCTGCATCAGTTGTTGATGATTTCAGCTAGATTTTTGTGCGATAAGCTTCGAGAAGCCTCTTATGAAAACTGGATAAAATGTCCTAAAAATATGAGCTGCTTTGACTATATTCCATATGAGTTAATTCCTTTATAAATAAGAGGGTTTTACAACAGCAGAATGCCAAATGATTTTAAAGAAGTGATGCTTAAAGAAGCACTAACTTATTGGTGCTCTGTTAAGCAGTGTTAGTAAAGTGGAAGTGTAAAAGTTAAAGACGAGCTGGTAATTGGGCAGATATTTTAGCGCGGCGTCAATCAGAGGTGGATGATGCACACGTTCACAGCAACACAAGAATCCAGGAAGCAAAGTTCTCCTACAGCATTTGGCTGTAGGAGAACTTTTCACTACATTTTCACCAGTCTAAAATTAGCCCCACACAAAGAACAACCTTCCACTTTCTTTGAGCTTTGAGGAGATGCGAGACTCCCTGCTTCACTCTCTGCCTCTCAGAGTTTGGCAGGTTTATAACTACGACCCAAGAGCACGGCTGAGAAAGGCCCAAGTTGCTGAACTTAAACTTGGCGACAGCTGCAGAAACTGGAGAGCAGATAGTTTAAATATAGACCCTTTAAAATCCCAACTGGTGCCCTCACTCTGTGTGCCTCAACACTTTCTTACACATGTACATTCACACCCTCCACTCAGCAATGCTGTACACTCATTTACACTTCAGGCCAAAACCTGAAGCTACACTTTGTCTCTTTGTTTGTTTGTTTGCATAAAGGAGGAGATTAAAAAGATCTTTGGTGTCCTTGATATGGTTTATTCTCTATGTCAGAAAAGGGGCACGAGAGGCTTTAAACATGATAATATTTAAAGTAAAAACATGGTAACACTTACCCTGCAAACATAGTGTATAGTCTGTGTTATCTCGGGCTGACGAGTGGAACTGTTTACTTTCTCTTCTTTGAAATAAAAGCAACTTTTTTCTCTCTTTGAGGCCTTTTATTGTACATGCTTTAATGTGTACTGCAGTTGAACAGAACAGATGTCTGCAAAGCCTAGTTTTGATGCGCATGCGCGGTTTCCTCTCCATTATGGTTCTTATGCACCATCTTGTGGCCGCAGGGAAATACTGCAAACAGTCTGCATATTACACACACCCACTAACGGTGACTTGATGCTTTTTTTTGTTTTTTGACTGAACTATTGTGAGTCAGCTTTGAGTTTTTTTATTTATTCGTCTTTTTCTCTTTTCTTTTCTTTTTTTTTATTTAGCTGAAAGTAACTAAATTCGTTTCAACCAGGCAAACATACAGTTACAAAAGCTGGCGATTTTATGAAGGCTCGAATAAGGATTTTTGTTTTTCTTAAGTGAGTGCATTTAAAATTCGGGGGGTTATTTTGTTTGTTTGTTTTTGTCTTATAAAAATAAAAGCGATATATCAATATAGCCAAGACAAAAATATCATGAAATGTAAAAGGTTTTATATTAATTATCTGGTTTAATCTGACAGGCCATTTGTGAGTCGCACATGAACTTGTATTTAAACGTTGAAGCATGAGCCACAGAGCAGAACTGTAAAATAGAGATGTCATTATTTGGTCGCTGTCGCCATCTGGTGGCCATAAACTGAACTTCTCTGACCAACTGACCAATTTGAAATCCATCTTTCCTTGAAAGTTGAAGTGAAGGTTAAAAACAGCCATGCACCAGAGATGTAGCACCCAGTCTAAGTATATTAAGTACGGACAGATGTAATGTTGAGGGCTACTGATTACTGGCTTATACTTGGCTTAAAACAGATCCTACGCTTCTTTTTGTTACTCGGCTGCATAATGTCAGAAGACCAAACATTAGCCCATGATGTGTAATGAGTCATTATAGCTGAATCCTGTTATCAACTGTATGTCAACAAGAACTGTTTTACAAATAGGAAAACTGGGCTTTATACCCCACACTCTCATCAGTGCTACAGGCCACCTCAGTGTGAACTACATATATTTAAGTAGGATAGTTATAATTAGAGCTATTTGTGTTTATTAGGGCTATTTTGTTATATTTTGTAACTCTTTCTTTATTGTATTTTTTAAGTTACTTTAGTTATTTACTGTACTTACTGTCTTGGAGCATCTGTGGCCACATTATTGGCTCTGGTTAATAACTGAGTATTCTGACTGTGTGTTTTGTGCAGAATAATTACTGTAGTTTTAAATATATGCACCACTGACACAGTGTAAAGCGAGGTGGATCCCTTAACTTGTAGCGTGGATGACAATAATGATAAATATTATAATAATATTATCATCCATAGCTGTGTCCTACTCTTGTTTCACCAAACAATGAAAGTGTAATATTAACCAGTAATTTCACTGGGTTCACTTTTTTCTGCTTTCAATGTAAAAAGAAAAAAAAAGGGGGGGGGGGGGTGTTTTTTTGCCCTGGGGCTACTTACTGAGTCAAACAAAAAACAACATTTGAAGAAATATTTGAATCCCTGCTCCAATTAATTTCCCCCAAGGGACCACATGAGGGATTGGGACTGTTGTGGAGGGCTGGACCAAAAAGCCTTTAAAGAGATTAAATAAATATTCAGCAGATTTCAGTTTAGCTTACTGGTGGGCCCTCAATAACAGTCCCAGTTTCTCATGTTGCCCTTTGAGGGAATTCATTGTCCACCCCTGCTCTACAGTGTCACCAGAGTAATGGACTCTTCTTGGCTCCTTAAACGCTGCCCAGCCTCTCTCAGAGCCACAGCCACGTGCTTGAAGGCCGTCTGACCTCCACCCACAAACAGCAGCTCCACCTCCAGGAGAGTAAGCATAGCGATGGGATAGACGGCGTGTTTTCTGCTCATGCAGTCATCTTATTTCTATTCCCAGCATCTCCGAAAACAAAAACCACTTATAATAACCGGTCTCCAATATCGGTCTCCAAAGTGAGCAGCGACGTTTGAGATTGGCTGATTGATCCAAGCGCGCTTCGGAGGCTGAACAGATGATTAGAAGCAAAAACGAAACGTGTCCAATCAATGTGTGTTAAACTTACAGCGCTGTAACCTACAACCTGCAAAGAACGGCTGATCAATGAGTGCTCGACCTATACAGAAGGTCCTTAAAATTGGTGCAGTTATGATGCTACTGTGTGGTGGATTTGGAGACTTTTTCTGAGTTCCGAGGCTATTACAGACACCCTGCATTCGATCCAAAGAACTAATTTACCGAGAATCACTGGAAATTAGTCCAAACAAGACCTTTGTTTCAAACTTAAACTTCAAACTATAAATGTGTGTCTCTACAGCAGCTGCAGCCCATAAGAGGGTACAGTCGGCATGTAAAGTTTTTGTAGCGTTGTCTGAAGCTCTTTTTGAAAGGATTTTCTTTTGTTGTGAATAATGATATCATCCCCCAACAATATCATCTGTATCAAAGAGGTGGATAATTACAGAACGAGTGATTGATGAGGTGGTTGGAGAGTGTACTGCAGGTGCAGAGCCTCGTCTCTGTCCGTGGTGCTGAAAGTCTCCTGCAGCACTTCCCTTTCGATTCGGTGGCTGAGCACATCCATTCACAGGAAATCAGCTCTTATCATTTAAATCTGATTGAGTATATTTGACTTTAAATTTGGCATTTGCAGAAATAAATATGCGTTAGGTCAACAACGGGCTTTAAAATCAAATCAGGACAGCTTCTACTGAAGACACTGGTGCCCAGCTCAGTAGTATTATGGATCTCTTGACACCTGCAATAACAAATGTGATGCTCTTTAATATTAATTGGCTATCAGCTGCAAATGTGATCGCTCGGAACGATTTGAAATTAAGAAAACTAGACTGGATGAAAAGATCTGGCATTTCTTCCGTTTAGATTGCGTGAAGAAAAGATACCGTGATACCTGCATGGGCACATGGTTTAGAAAAAAACAAAACATAATCATACAGACAGCATATAAAGCATGTATGCACTTCCATTTGTGTTTTCAGATCCTGTTTTCATTCAGGACTACTTGAAGCAATTGGAATATGCTTTAAAGTAGTGAATCCGCATGATTTTCAATATTTGGGAATTTATTTATTTATTACGTTTTATGTAAGGAGATGAAATAAAAGGGGGGGAATAAACCCTGTAAGTTTAACCACCTTTGTGAAAGGAAAAAACACAAAAACTTAACTGGATTGAGTATTTTCATCCCCACCAGCGACACCTTTTTGCTGTAGTAAAACACCACCGCCAGGGGGCGTCACTGGCACGCACTTTTCCATTTTCAGTACCCTTTGAAGACGATTGTGCTGTGAAGCCCCCACAGAGTGAAACATCTCCACAGCGCGCAAACACATTGTTTGCCATTGTTTGAAAAGAAAACCTCTCAGATGGGAAGAAAAACACCTTAACAAGCAAACACAAATAAGTGGAAGTAGTTACATTCCCAAGGTTGGAAAGAACTTGGGGAAAGGAACGGCTTTAAATGAATTATTTGGATACAAATTCATGGCCTTTTGCACAATGAGCCGACAGAAAAAAACGCCCGCTTTCCTCAACCAAATAAACTATTTTTGATGGCGATTTTTTTTAAAGATCGCGCAGTGAAACCTTGTAAACAACAAGCAAGATGAATTTTTTGTTTGTTTGTTTTGGGGGGTTTTGTTTTGTATTTTTTTTAAGTTGCTGGGGTGCGGTTTTTGATAGAAAAACGAAGAGGGCGGAGGACAAAAGCCCCGCTGAAAAGGGCACATTTCCCCTGCTGAGTGACCTCGACCAATTCAGGAGATGTGCTGACAAGGAAAATATTCAGTTTATGCCACAAGTCCAATACCGGTGAATCAAAATTATTATTATTATTATTAATATTTAGAAATAGTTAATTAATACCCTGCAGCACGCTTCGTGCATAGTGACCCCTTTTACACAGATATATACACTGGTAATATCACTGGGTTACAATTACTATTTGTGTGTGTGTGTGTGTGTGTGTGTGTGTGTGTGTGTGTGTGTGTGTGTGTGTGTGTCAAGATACTGGAGATAGGCAAACCGCCTATCTCCAAATTTGGTGATTCTGGAAAAAAAAGATTGTGGTTAACGGAAGGGTGAAATGCTTTAACCAATTTTGGATCAAGTGGAAAATAGAGTCTAATAAAAACAACAGAAATAATTTTCTGAGCAGATGAAAGCTGACTTTTTGTTGCAAAATGATCAAATGATACACCCACAGCAGTAAAATGCAAAACGAAACGCAAATATTTCCGCACACTGCATACTTTTCATTCTCAAGCTTTAAATAGCTGGTACTTTGCTGGTAATACTTTTTCTTAAGTACTGGAGTATTTCGTTGTTTGTTATCTGTACTTTTACTTAAGTAAAGGATCTGTATACGTCACACAAAACTACACGTTAATTAATACATCTTTGGCGAAGCCTGCGGTGCAAATGAAACCAAGGAGCAGAACAGTCATTTCGCATCATGCAAACTGTATTGTATTAGATTGTACAGGTGTACCTATTAGCCGAGTTCCCTCATGGCATAATAATCAGAATCTACGATGATGCCAAATGCAGCGGAATAAAAAGTACATTCACCGCCAAAAAGAAGCAGAGAAGAAGGAAGATTACCTCAAAATTGTGCAGGATTTAAGTGGTCTACTTTTATTTCCATTGCTGGAAACTCCAGAGCTCCTCACAGTGTAAAAATCAGCATATTCCAAATTTATGGCACATATTTTAATGCATCAGTGGAACAATGTGCTAAACTCCGAGGATCCAATCAATGCCTTACATTCACAGACAGCCTGTGGGTATTGCTTGGATGCAGCAGGTGTCCAGATGTACTCCAGCAAACTATCAGGATGTTTCTTTTTCTGTCTAAGCCTACAGAGCTCTACCAGGAATATCACCTCTGCCAACCCGTTCGCGTTAGCTTTATTGTGTTATCAAGACGCTAAACGGGCTTTAATCAAACACCAGCTTCAGGGGATACTCCAGGTAAAAGACCCTCCGTGCAGATGCTCTCGTGGGTATTATATTTATTTTATCACCTGATGGAAACATTAATTTGCATTTCGTATAGATCTGAGTGGGGGGAAATGTGGGCATGCATAATAAAACGTAATATGATGGGTTTTCGGACAGTGAAGGAGACAAAATTTGGATCTTTCACAAATTTAAGGTGAAAAACTCAAAACAAACATTTTCTGCACCTGGAACGCACATTTTTGTGCGTTTTTGTTTTTTGTTCTTTTACCCAGGTGTTAAGCGTTCCTGCCTCATCCATCACAGTTTGGTACACCGTGAGAGGAGACTGTTGAGCATCTTGCGTTTTATGCCTGAAGGAAAACACGAATGAAATTCAATTTACGGTATCAACCAAAGGAAACGTCCAGGACGCATTTACGTATATACATACAATTATAATAAGTAAGCTATAATGGGGATCCAATTCAATCACACACAGCTTTGATATGTAGTCCTGCTTATAGATAAACAATGCTGCACTCCAGAGTGTCTGCACGGAAGGACGCTGATAGATTCAATCACAGTAAACACACATAACCAAGGCTGCTGCCTGCCCTTCATCACATATCACACCCACAGCTCAAAGAGTCTCCGCGCCACTTATCTTTAACTTGTTAAAAAATATTTTAAAGCTGAAGCATCGGTAAATATTCTTCTCTGACAAATACAAGTTTTCTAAGTTAAACGTCACTTTGCTTCATTTAGCAAAAAAAAAAAACTTCGTTAAATTGCTTAATTCAGAACTTCATCGCAGAATAATCACCGCACTGCGTCTATGTGCGGGCTAGTCACAAATAAAGACAATAAAATAGTGATTACATCCTATTAATAGGCCAAGCCATGAGTTCACCCCGTAGAGAGCGAGGACACACACACACACACACGCACGCACGCACGCACGCAAGCACGCACGCACACACAGGAGAAGTTGTGATTCTGCGCCCCAGACCCTCCTCGCGGAGTCTTTTCTTTGGATAGCGACCCGCGGTCGCTTCTCCTCACAAAACAGCGGCAGGACCCCTTTTGTCTGCGCTGGAACCCCAGACCCATCATTAGCACTGATTACCGCTGACCAGTTTGACAACCTTATTGACTGCGAGAAAGACTTTTTTCATGTAGTCCCCCCTTGTCCTTATTCTTAATAGAAACGGAAATATTTAGCTATTTTGTCCTCCTAGATTGAAAAAGGAGCAAAAAAATAAATCAAAAGAAGCACCCTGAACCCCCATTTAGTACCCTTCACTTGTTCGCTCTCTCCAATTCACCATACACGTTTGGCTTCTGTTTTGTTCAAGCTGAAAGGCTTTTGTGTGCTTCATAAGTTACAGTAGCCTAATTAATGGCAAATAGGAGGAAACCAGGTGGTTGCCCCATCAGCTGGAAAGGCTGACATTGTGGTTTAGTCTGGATTTTCTCACTGTGCTCACATCCCGCTTCTGTTTGCAGGGCAACACAAAGGCAGCAGAGGCTATGCAGATAAAATAAAATAAAATAAAATAGTTAAAAAGTTTTTTTGTAGCTGAAGGGTTGCCGAACATGAAATTAGGATTCAGTTGCGCGCGCGCACACACACACACACACATCTAACTTACAAACTATATAGCTGTTGTCCAAACACATATATGTCAAGATAACATGATGCACGTGTGTATCACCGTGTTAAATTCATCGTCGCTGTCTGTTTATGTTAATTACTAGACTGCTTTGCCTCATGTACGGTCTGATTCTCGATGTCTTGGGAAAATGGACACTTGCACGATTTAAGAAGCCTGTTCCTGCGCCGTCTGTGCAGCGTAAAGCCGAGGTCCACAATCTGTGCTGTGTTTTGATCTCCATGGTCTCTCCCGCAGATCATCCGGGTTAGTGAGCCGGCCTTTCCGTGACCTCTCGCTGTCACCCTGCATTACAGGACGCAAAGCATGTCGGCCAATTAGGCCTCACTCTGAAACGTGTCAAGGAGTCGAGCATCGAGGTATCAAAACGAATATCACTAGAACGTTTGTCTTAGCGAAAAAATCCAAGATTATTATATAACAGCATATGAATGTTCATATTTTTACAGCTTTATTAACACTTTGTTTTTTCTCCTCTTACTCTATCCACACGACAATCCAAGAAATAAGACTGAACTTTAAACTCTCTTGAATCAACAATTATTTTTATTAAGTTATCTTTACGGGGTTTTTTTCTTTTTACTGAAACACATGTTCACTAAAGCGCGCATGCTCAACGGGTTTACCTGTGTAGAAGGTAAGTATTAAAAACACCAAGCAAATGAATATGAAATTCGAAGAGACAGAGCAGATCGTTTTAAATAGGCAAATAAACATTATTTATAAAACTTTAAAGTAAAAATATCACAGTTCTTTTCAACATGAAATACCCACAGAGAACAGCAGGTTAGGCGCGTGTGGATGTCTTCATCCCTTTTTCCTTTTTTTCCTTTTACTTATTTTTTCTTCTTCTTTTTTTAACGTTTCATCTCGAAGCGTTGGCTTATTAGTCCGTGAAATGTGTTTCGTCCAAGTGTTAAGTTCAGTTATCCGCACGTGGGTAAAACGCAAACAAAAGTATAGGCCTAAAAGGATAAGGACGGGCAGTCCGCAGCAGATCACAGATCCCTTTATGTTTTGGCAGCCGTCAAATATTAGTTTGTGTGTGTATGTATGTGTATGTGTGTGTATGTTCTTTTTTTTTTTTTTTATCTCAACGCAGGCACTATGACTTGTTTATTGGATTGTCTTTCACTCGTATCCCCTTTTAATTCATTAACACCCTCGATCTGCCCGTCAGATGTCACATTCACTGTCGCTGGAGGTGATAGAGATGGCCGAGGCGGCTGCTTTGCTGGACAGACTGGCCTCGGGACTGGAGGAGTTCCCCAGGCGGTCCACGGTGCCATCCTCGTCCGCCAGGGAGCGAACCGAGCCGCCGGACAGGACCTGCTGCTGGAGCCTGAGCAGAGGAAGGAGAGACATGACAATAAAAGCCCGTCTGTTTCGAGGATCATCAAAATTATTGTCTATAAGTATATAATATATACAGAACATATATAATATATTGTCTACATCGATTATTTACAAAATGGATTTTTTTATTAGATTAAAAAAAATAAAAAATCCTAAACAAACATACAGAAGAAGAAAAATGTCTACTTTTGCTTAAACAAAACAAAACAAAAATATTAAATGGAATCTGTGAAATCTGACTTTTTTCTTAGTGAATTTATAATTGATACATTTTTACCACGTACCACAGGGAGACAGCAAATATATTATTTGGATAACTGTTGGATATGGGACAATTTCAAATGTCATTCTCAGTAGTAAATGTCTAGCTTACACAAGGCTTTATGAAACATAACCTTATGTAAGTCGACCGACCATCTAACAGGCAGATAGAGCCGGTGAAAATAGTTCTTTGAAAGCACAACGTGACATCAGTTAAACTGCATGTAAAAGCAATTAGATTTATGTTGTTTGTGTTATTATTACTGCTAATAATAGTACCAGGAGAATACTGGAGTCACTGTTAATAAAATACCATTAATGTAGTTGCAGGGTCGACTTAATTTCAGTCGGAATATTACACTTAAATAATACAAATGTTTATTCAGAGTCCAAATAATTCATTGCTGACAGGAGAAAACGGAGAAACCCGTTGCCATTTTTTGGTTGTGCTGGTTGGCCATTTTCTGCGATTCAACACAGACACTGAAAGCGGCGTTTATTACAAAAGAAGAAGAAGAAAATCGGGATTACGGTATAATTTTGACTTTAATATGATTTGATGTCAGAGCTGATTGCCTCCAAAGAGGCACGTATACTAAACTGAAAGCAGGGCAAATCACTTGATGGGCAGTAATGGAGTGTGGGTATGTTTCGTTTCTGACGCGTTCGCGTAAATTAGGATTGTGGCGGTGACGGTTATGCACGGAGCTCACCTGTTCTTCGCGGCCGCCGCTCTGTCTCTTTGTCTGCGATTTTTGAACCAGTTTCCTACTTGTGTGGGTGTAAGTCCAGTAGCCTGTGCAAGCTCCCTCTTTTTGCTGGGATTTGGATAGGGATCCTGCAAATACCACTCTCTTAACAAGTGCCGGGTTCTCTCCTTGAAGCAGTGGGTTTTCTGCTCTCCATCCCAGATGGTTCTGGGCAGGGGAAACTTCTTCCGCACCCTGTATTTGTCCACCGGTCCCAGCGGGCGGCCCCGCAGCTTCTCAGCCTCCTGGTAGTGCGCTTCGAGCCACAGCGCCTGCAGCTTCGTATGCGACTCTTTGGTGAACTTGTGGTTCTCCAGGATATGGTAGAGTTCACGGAAATTGCCAGTGTGGAACGCGACGACAGCCCGGGCCCTGAGCACCGACTCGTTCTTGTTGAGGACCTCGCAGGCCGCTGGCGCGACGGGCAGCGACCAGAGGAAGCGGCCCAGGCGCTCGACATCCCCGCTCTCCTCCAGAGTCTCGCAGACCCCGGCGACCTGCTGGGGGCTGAAATTCAAGATGGGCAACTGAAACATGGAGGCTTCTCCCGTGTTTCCCTCTCCCCCTCCTTTCTCCTCTCTCTCTCTCTCTCTCTCTCTCTCCTCCGCGCCGAGTCCTCTGCTTCTTCTTCCCGTGCGCCGAGGCAATCCAAGACAACCCAGAAAACAAGGCAATCCCAAAGTTATCGAACCAATCGTCTGACCAGCCGTGAAAAAACGCACACTCCAAAAACGCCACAGAGGAGGGACAATGCTGCGTGGGGGCCGGCTACCGCATCCTCTGGGCTTGGCAAACTTGGCAGGCAAAGGGCTGAAGGTGCAAGGGGAAAAATTAAAGCCACTGCGGCGGTGTAGTCTATTTTTCAAGGTATGCTGGGATTGAATGTACGAAAGAATTAAAGCCCGAGCTGAGATGTATTTTTAAGGAGGGGGGAGAGAAAAAGACAGTCAAGCCCCCTCCGATGATTTCCTATTGGACTTGGCAGATTGGCTGCCCGGTTGCCATGGATGCACGTCAATCACTGTCAAGTTCAGCCAATCAGGCGGAAAGGAGCACTCAGCACCACCCTTTTCAAAAATAATATAAACATTTTGACCTTTTCTGCTTGGCGTCTTCAAACGTTTAGCTGCCTCTCCGTGCTCTCCTCCGCCTTTGTGCGCGGCGGGCGGTGTTAAAGGAAGAGTCCTATATAGTGAAGTGCCCGAGCAGACAGACACGCTCAGTCTCCCTTTATGAAACAGGCTTTACGCAGCAAAATGACACATCCCCGATGACTATAGGCTGCCCCGTCCTGCCCTGCCCTGAGGTAATAAATAAATAAATAAACAAATAAATAAATAACAACAGATAATATTAGACGGCGTGGAAGCTAAATTCGACACATCACATTTGTAGTTGTGTTTAGCATGGCCTGCTAGGCTGCCATGCTTTCTGTGATGTACCCTCCGTCATAAGTCGGCCCATCGTACGCCTGTAAGAATCTTATAAAGCGCTACTGTAAGCGCCACTATACCGTATTTTAAATGCTTGTTTTGCCTTTTAAAATATATATTTTTGTCCTTTCGCACGTCTAATATAAAATTATGCCACAGTGCAAGTGCACAAATATAAATAAAGTGTGATTGTCGGTATTTATTAAAGCATTTCAACAGGACCTCAAATCTGCAGCCAACCTTGAACAGCTGCAAAATCTTTATTAACAATAATCATAATAAAATATTATCAGGTGTCGCCGGTGAAGCGCGCTCTTTTAAATAACCCGTGAACAAATGCTCCTTTTTTCTTTTCTTTTCTTTCTTTTCTTCCAAATGGCTAAATGTTTGCTGTTGTTTAACAGTCGTAAGTGTGATGACAGCCTTTAGGTACCTTTAT
This sequence comes from Aulonocara stuartgranti, assembly GCF_965226115.1. NCBI lineage: Eukaryota > Metazoa > Chordata > Actinopteri > Cichliformes > Cichlidae > Aulonocara > Aulonocara stuartgranti. The sequence goes on along the minus strand of NC_138955.1, from coordinate 3,390,122 downwards.
TCAGTTTTGTGTTGCTGTTGTTGGTTTTGTTGTTATTTTTTCCTCTCTCTTTTTTAATTTACAGTAGCCTCCATCAGCGCGCACGCGTTTGCGTCCGTCCAGCTCGTGATAGCTGTAAAACAAAGCAGGGAGAGAAATATTTGTGTATATAGGATTATCATGGCCCCGCCAGGCGACTCGGTTTTAGTATCAGACACATTCCGTTTTGTGCACAGGCTGATTTAGTAAATAAGAGGGCGGATAGATAGCGCAGATGGTTTGAAGTGTCAGGTCAGATTATTTCATGGCTGGATACAGTAGTAAAGTTCATTCTGACGGAAAAGCCTGATATCATTTTCACAGATACCCCCCTCCCCCCGCCTCTCTCTTTCTCTCCCTCTCTCTGTCGTGCACGTGCGCGCACGCACCACACGCTCGATCCAAATCCCCTTCGGGATGTTTTTGCATGAATTATAGACTCTTGATGTGGGGTTATGAAATGCCTTCTGTACAAGAAGCTGTTCAGTCTTTGGCTGTTTCATTTTATATATTAAATAATAATAATAATGAGCACAATCAGTTAGTTTGTCAAAAATATGCACCACGTTATCTTTCAAAAATTGCGCACGCAAGAGGAGCAATGTACAGACTGGGACTATTTAACTTGTATTTGACCGGGGTCGCCACTCATTCACCCATACTACAACACCAATGGCAGTAAATAAAGAATAAGACCGCAATCGGAAGAAGCAGTGGAAATAAATTGTGAGGGCGACTGACAAGGTGCTGGCTTGAAATATTTAGCTGCCTGTAAATATTTCATTCCTGCAGGCTTCCCGACTCACCCTAAATTTACAAGGACTGCAATGCTTTCTCCAGGAAGCGTGCATCAATAAAAAATAAACCTGATTTAGATCTCTTAAATGGAGAACTGGAAATAACTATTGTACCTCATCCTGTGTAAACAACACGTCTACCTTATAGGCATGTTTTTAAAGATTTATATAATTTTTTTAAGAAAAAGTTGATTTTTTTTTCATAGTGACATTCACTATATGAGCAGGCTTATTGCGCTAATAAACAGGCGTTTGTGCATATTTATCTCGCGTAAAGGCTCACAAATGTAACATTTCCTTTTATTTAGCCAGTTGTTTCTGCTACTTCGTGAACCTGTGATTATACCTTATCCAACACCGCCACAGGTTGGCAATGCAATCCTAAATATCGACTGCTGAGCGATTGACGCCCAAAGTGTACAGCAATGCGTAAAGGCCTATGACACCATGTCAGAAGGATAGGCCTCCTGACACCAATATCTCCGCACATGCAGCGTAGGGACACAGTGGACGTCATTCAAACGCATCTGTTTTCTTTCTTTTGTCTGTTTGTTTCACCAATCCCAAAGCCTCTCTTCAGTCCTCAGTTACACACACACACGAACGCACAAACTTCAGGCTATTTCAGCTTTCTATATATTAGAGTTGGCAAATCCCTCTTGTTAATGCGGTGCAAGCAAAGGCAGCTGTAGATACACGCTTTCAGACTGAAGGGATAGCCCGTGGGTTATAACCGCCAAACGATTCAGTCTGACCTATTGGATAGTTTTGTAAAGAGTGATAATTGCAGTTACTAAAAATTAATTGTTCTATAATAACATGCACTGATATTCTTGCTGTGGCGATACCACCATTATTGCATATTGTGTGAATCGGTTTAAGCATTTCTATATGTGAATGTGCTGTTTAAACGTTTAAGTGAGATATTATTTGCAAAATATTTTACATATAAGAGTGTTGTAGCTTTTTTCTGTAAACGGCACTTGCAGTGACAGCAGACAGACTAAATGTGGACATATTGTTCAAACTGCACTGACTTTTCTGTTTTTTTTTTTTCAGCTGTTCATCATCTGTCTGTGAAAGGATGCTTCATTAAAGGTGAACATTTTCACAGTGCAGTGTGAGCCTACTTCTTTTCACTAAAAGAAAAGGGGGTGGGGGCTTTTAAGATGCTTTTTCCAAAAACAGTTATTATGCAATGGTTTTACATGTCAGGGCCACCTGAGATCAAATTGAGCTTTTTGTGGCCTATAAACTGAAATGAGTGTGAAAACTTGTTATTTTGTACCTTCTCCACATCTTCTTACTCAAATCCTCAAATGAGAGACTTGGTTCGAGAAGACTGAAAACAATGTGGTGAGGTATAGGATGAGTCAAGCAAATTAGAGTAGCACCTAGTAATAAAATTCAGCTGTGACCTAAATTGAATGACTACAAATTAAATTCGGAAAGTTGCAAATAAAACTTGTCCACTGAGACTTTTAACAGGGTTGACTGTTATCTTTTCAACCCGCACATTTTTATGAAATAAAATAAAACCACAGTAACCGATTGGAAACCTTTATCATTCTGCACACACTAAAAAATACAACAGTAACCTACTGTAATGAAGAATAATGGAGGCTTTGTAGCACTTTATCCACAGTGGCTCATTATAAAGCTGCTGTGGCCGTAATTTCAAGAGATTCACTACATTAAAGAGTTTGAGAATATCACTGGCAAAGAGAAACAGCTTGATATATGCATGTTACTCGAGGTGGGTGGCAGCTCCATGACAAACAAGAGCATAAAGAGCACTGCAAGGTGGAGCGATGAATGAGGTGTTTACGATCAGAGATGAGTACATTTACTTTGTGTCATCACTTGCATGTAGCTGGGTCGTAGCTTGCCCTGGGCAGAGGGAGGGAAGGAGTGGGGAATAGTTAGATGCGAACAGGCTGGAAATGACCCAGATTCCCTGGGATCACTGGAGCAGACAAGACACTACAAAAGCCTGTCACCAAGAGCCATCCTGCCACTATCCCATACAGACAGTACCTTTCTCTTTCCATCTGCTCATCATGTCCACAAGCCTGCTGAGATGTAAGCAAACATGTGCACAGGTACACCAAAAATGTTCGTGCCTGCTAAACAAACAAATGCCGGTCTGCATCTGAAATGCATAATATCACCTTTACTTTAAATATGCTCTGATTAGTCTCGCATGGAAACGGCACATTTTAAATCACTAAAACAGCATCAATTGAGAAACCAGAAGGCATTGAGGGAAAGCACTGCCACACAATGATAATGTACACAGCTAATTGCCCGGGCGGGAAGCCGCTTCTGCTTGGCAAAGATGAAGGATGCAAACATTAGTGTGTAGGTTCACAGGCTGCAGTGTTTCTCTCTGCTCGTGACAGACTGTTTTAACTTAGAGTCAGCTGTCCCAGCACAGGATTAACTTTCCAATTAAGACATCATGTCACCAACACAACCAATATACCTGAATGTATTGGGACTTAAAGAGACATCACTTCACTCATATGTTTGCCGTGCCTCTACAATGACAGGAGGGTTAAGCCAAAGCTCTCAGAGTTGTGTTTTCAAACCCGTTTGCCCCCGGGGCGGCAGTAGCTCTTGACGCTGTGTTTAATCTCTGGATTTGTGGTAACAGAGAAGACTTCTTATCCACTGACCCATTGGCCCTGAGTGTATGTAATCCACTGCCTTTCAGTCACACAGCCCAGCTGAAATGAACAGAGGAGAGCCACAATGCTGCAGCAGCAGCCAGTGTTGGAGGCTGTGTACACACACACACACAGACACACGGCCTCGTCTGTCCTGACACACATATAGCTCTCCCATGCTTTTGTTCCACAGGGCATCTACTACAGAGCTCAGCCATAATACTCTTATTATAACCAATGCACATGACATTTGACCTTATACCCACTAATGCTAGCTTACTCTAGCACACGCTATAGAATAAATATTCCACAATGCCATAAAGTCAGAGCGTAGACATGACAGCAGCAAGGAGTATTTGTGTGAGTGTTTCAATGCTACGTGAAGAGTCATTTTACCAACAAAACAGTTCATCATGTCACACAGAGGCCAAACAAACACCTTGGTCCAATCGATTTTCTGTTGTGTAAATCTCTGTAGGATTACAAAAGGTTGTACCAACTGTCTGCGGCCTATAGATGTAACTTTATTAAATCCCCCTATTGTCCTGCAGCATAAAATTGAGATCCCATTTACAAGGTTTTTCCAGAACCTTAATATTTCATTCCCACAGTGCGTCGGAAAATCGAAACGTTTTCCCCTTCCTCCTGTCACAAATGTAGGGGAAACACGATTTTTTTGTCGCAAACAAACAATGCAGTGAGGTACAGTGAGAGCGAACATCTAATCTTTGGCAGAAAGCCATCAGAAATACCTTGAAACCTACCCTCCACCCCCCCTTTTTTTCTCAAAAACACATTTGCGGAGCATGCTATAGAGTGCATGCAATTGTTACATCCATTCCACTCTTGAATGCAGTCAATTTCTGACTAGATAAAGGGCTAAATGAAACTAGGGAGAGCGCACAGTGCACACCGCACCGCTTTATATAACCCGCGTTTGTGAGTGTTTGTGTAAGAGGGAGAGTAATAGAGGGCAGAAATTGCAAATGAACAAATGCATGCGTCGCCTATAGCACTCACACAACTAAATGATTGTGTGTTTGAGGCAGCAGCTAAAATGCCAACCTGGTAATTATGAGCAGTAAAGCCTGCGTGTACACGCGCTTAAGAACAACATGCATGAAACTGAACACAGCAGTAAGTGACTTTCCATATACATAGCATGCATTAAACTGGCATCCAGTGGTATGCTTTCAATCACTCCCTTGTTTTCTGACACACTGAACTGCAGCCATCAAGTCTAACAGTGAATGAAAGTAAACTGGCCAAATTGTAGTGTTTTCTAAGGTCCAAGGGGCATCGCAAGGGTCCAGTCGTCAAACCTGAGTACTGTATGAGAAGATATTATCAAATAAAAAAGCCTTTTCACTGAATGTACTGCATTGATGTAGCTACAGACAAACCGTCAAGACAGGTGGGTTGGCTGAAAGCTTGGTCTTTAGACCTTCCTCTGCAGCCACCCACACACTCTTTCTCCCTTTATCTATTTTATTCAATAACAAACTTTACAATACTCCAGGCTTGGAACAGGGAAAAAAAGAGCACTCTGTTTTTACATCTCAATGATCACAAATTAGCCTATTATTTAATACTATTATGAGGACGCTATATTCTAACTGAGACTGTAAAACCATTATTCTGAGCATTATATGAGGGACATTTCTATAAAAAACAAGCTTCTAAAAATAGTTTTCTAATTATTTTTGTCTCTAAAGGCGTCCAACAAACCTCCTCCTTGGCTCCTGTTGTCTGATAAGGGTCCCCAAGGGTCCTCTCGCTCCTTTCTTTGGTTGGTGGGGATGGTGGTCACCCTCTCAAAAAAAATAAGAAAAGTAAAATAAATAAAAAAACTCTGTCCATGTCATAGGATCTTGACGACACCCAGAGGTGACAGGAGTCAAAACTCATCACACTCAGGAGGACCTCTGGCGCTAGGGAGCTACATGATGCGTGAGTCAGGGCAGAGGTCACAACGCCGCAGCCATGCCGCCTGGGCCTCACCTCCACTTCACATTGTCTAAGAGCCTCTGCTCCTCCAAGTCAAAATACACACACACACACACACACACACACACACACACACACACACACACACACACACACACACACACACACACTGTCAATATACTTTGCTCTTTTGTCTGCACTATCACAGCTTTTTCAGAAGTGACCTTTACACATATCTCTTTAGGATGCGTGCGACTTAATGTGTTGTATGCGAGTAGAAAATGTGCTTTTATTAAAAATATCCGCTTCATTCTTGTACAAACATGGCGTGCCGGATTGCCTTCATACATTTATTTGTTTGCCTTCTCATAATGACTACCTACACACATCCAGGCACTGAGAGAAAACTCAGGAGAATGAATCATACTGAGCTCCATGCAGTGGCTTCACCCTGAGGTTACAATTGCTTTGTAGTAAAGGGTACACTCGTTACTACGATGATCAAAAAGACATCTTTAATTTGATTAGTTTCTATAAAACACAATTGTTTCTTTGACACAGTATTTATCAGTGCCAATCGTAGAAGAGCAGCAATCTGTGAAGCTTGCTTCAGAAAAAAGAGATTCAGCATATAATGTGGCACAATTGCACTCACGGTCTCTTAGAAAGTGAGATGTTCTCATTGGCTAAGGTTATTATTTTCTAATCAATTCACCATGTAAATGAAATATAAAATAATAGCAGCAATTATCAAACAGGCTGGTTTATTATAAAAATGATACATACTGCTTAGAGATTTGAATGAAAGTGCATATTTTAAAGTTGGAATGTCCATTAAGCCTGCACTGGATCAAAGCGTGGATGCAATAATCTGCCTTCTAAAGAGTCCAGGAGTTGTCTGCAGTACAAGAGGCAGTGACCAGGGATATCCTGGATTTCCAGACTCTTAATATCTGTCAGCTGTGCTTTATTGATGGCTTATGTCAAATGCCATTCTGACAGAGCTCATTAGGATGAAGGGGATCATCTAGGTAGAGGCAGGAGAAGGCAGAGCTGGCGAGCTGCCTGATCACTGTGTGCACAAAGCTCACCGCACTACCTAGAGGGTGATGTCTCTGACAGAAGTTAGCTGACAGGGCTGCATGTGTGTGTGTGTGTGTGTTAGCGAGTGAGAGATGCAGTGAGGTGGGTGAGGGGGAGCACTGGGGTGCAAAAAGAAAGTATATGTGTATGTGTTGATGTCATTGTCTGGGTTACCGGGTGTCACTGAGCAGGTCCCTGTTTGCTTGATGCCAGGCCTCCAAACATAACTGACAGGCTGAGAGTCATCTCGCTTTCGCCACTCACAAATACTCAAATATTTATCCATGTACAGCCCTCTCAGTGCACTGCATGGCATCAGCAGTCTTGTGCTACAAGGACAAGGCCCTGTGGAGACTTCAGAGACCTTGAGAAGATGAGTCAAATAATTTCCTCACTGGTTCCCGCTCTTGTCCGCTCCACAGTAAATATAACAGCCTCCAATAGTCTTTAAAAAAGAGACTAAGATTACTTTTTATTTGCAGGTGAGCCGTCGCTCTTATTATGCTTCTCATATCAGAAAAAGCACATTTTACGCATCCCCATTCAGTGATTACTCTTTAATAGGCAGCAGCCTGTGTCTAATACTACCCTAAACAGCTGAATCCATATTTGCTATGGCCAGCAGCATTGCTGATGAGCTCAGACTGTTATGTGACATCTTAATATAATGATTAAAAATGCATGTTAGGAGGCCAAGCAGAGGGGTGCTCTGGGTGCTCCTGCCAGGGAAGATTAAATCATATACTTAACAGGCATGCAGGGGATTCGGGTCAATGTAAATGAACGAACTGTAAAACATAAAATTCAGCGGTGGGTTTTCTAACAAGCAAAGTGATAAGATCAGAAAGAAGAGGACGATGATCAATAAAAAGTCTGGCTGTTAGCCTGCGCACGGTGAGCTCTAGTGACAGTGATATAGCAGTGCTAATTCATATCACTGGTGTCTGTTCAAGAAAAGAATTCCACATTTTAAGTCGGATAAAGATTGGATTCATTAGAGGAGGGATACAAATGCTCTTTTTTAAACTCAATGCATTTGTTACGTAACTGTCAAAGAATGTGCCACGAGTTTATTTGAGGTCTCGTCAGCATCCAGGTTCATTAACATCCTGCCAAACATTCAACATTATGCACTCCACACTGTATATAAATGCCACTTGTTTTGCACATATTCAACTCTGTATATTTTATATATTTTATTATTATTATTATTATTATTATTTTATTTTATTTTTTTACTATTTAATTTGTAAAAATGTGTATACACACACACACACACACACACACACACACACACACACACACACACACGTAGGAAAATATTTAGTATACACATCCAGAAATGCATACACTATTATATATTGTACATATATTTATTAGTTTCAGGTTGGCCATTCTTGTATTTTGCTCGTTTGTGTTGTTGTGTTTGCACATCTCTGTTGCTTGTGGGGCTCGCACACAAGAATTTCACTCGCATGTGCTGTGCCAGTGTGCCTGCACATGTGATGTGACAATAAAAAATAAAAATAAAAAAATAAAAAAAAATAAAAAATAAAAAATAAAAAATGGTTTGGCACGCTGCAGCACATCAGCTCTGACAGAGGCTGAGCCAGTAAAAGTCGAGACAGCGTTAATGCCATCTTATCTCTGAAGTTGTTTGTAGCCTGACCAAAAGCAATGCTGGGCCCGCTAATCCCATCAGCCAAAACACATGTCAATACAAGACCCGAGCTGAGCTGAGCTGCACGGATCGATAACCTTTGCTCTTTCATTGCCAGCACATGTGCTCATACACAGGTAGACACACAAACAGACCCTCAATTTAAAAAGAGGATTGCAGCCATTCATTTAAACTTGAACACTAAGTGCAACCTGTTAAATTCCAGAAATATGAATTTACAGTGAAAACTGTCATAGTTATTTAGTCAACGAGGGAAAATTATGTTAAATCACACATTTTGTGTTGTTATTTAAAAAGTACAATTAAAGTATAATTGATTGAATATTTATGTAATTATTTTTTACAGTAATATTTATTGTATTATTAATACATTTAATGCTGGCCTTATTACATGCCCACATTTAACAAAATAAAACCCACACTGATAAGACATAATTGAGCAAATAGTTGCGATGGTTACTTAATGTTGCAATTTTTGATCTGTTCATTTTATAATAAAACATTCCAAACGAGCATTTCACTGAGTCATCCAGTTCATTCAGCAGGCTAATTTAAAAAAATATAATCACCAAATTTACTAAAGTATTTGATCACATGGCAAAAATTACTTTTCACTGCTTTCACTCAGTTATTTTGATAATGTAAGCTATAGAGGTATTTTACCATCCAATGTAAAGCCTATATCTCGTTCCTGGCAATTAGTCAGCCTCCAACATATAAAGCGATGCTATTGTATACAGTATCTTTGCTTTTTTTTTCTTTCTTTTTTTTGATACCTTGGTGGGTTCCTGAGAGTTTTTAGCATCACCATTTACAATGTTCCAAATGCTTTTAGAAACACTGACTGTCATGGCCTTGTGCTGAATAATACAGCTTTAGAGAGAGCAAGGGAATTTTCCTCAGGGCACAGGTGTGCTCTGATAGTCTCATAAGCCCCCGGCAGCACAAAGAAAGATAGCTGCTTTCTTGGTGAAAAGGAATATGGAGGCACAAGGTGGAGAAACAGATCAACAATGGCTTCTTCGTTTGGGTGTATTTGGTTTTGACCTTCAGACAGAGCTTCAAATAAATGCAACACCGAGGGGGAAATCAAAAATCCCGATGACCCTGAATCTCTACACCCTACGCGGGCCTGGAATGAATATGTGATGTTGAAAGATGTAATACATTTTCAAAAAAGCAGAGAGACGACGTGTGCGGGTAAGGCCTCTCCAGAACTGGCAGCACCAGCAGCCGCAGTCACTTCTTTTCATGTATTCATACACTTGAACACAGAAGTGCTGCCAACATAAACCTATAAATGACGATTTAAAAAAGCATAAGCATCGTTCCAGTAATGCGTACCTAAATGTACATGTGCTAATTGTCTTAACTAATCTTTTGGATAAGCTTAAATTGCTCACGACAGTATAGATAAAGACATGTATTCTACATTTCAGTCTTTTCCACCGTGCTCATAACTTCTGTCTGCAGATGTGGCTGGATGGGACTGAGATGCTCGACGAGCAGTGATGGAGTTGACAAAGTAAGTAGTCAGACTGCTAAGTCAGGCATTCAGGAGAAAGGCAAGACACTTATGGAATGAGAGGTGAAGCTGAGGGAAGTGTTTGCTCAGGAAAATTCAATGGATCTGTCAAACAGGGGAAAAAAGCAATAAAAAAACTGTAATATGGGTTTGAGAAGAGAATATAGATCTGTATAAGGGAGAAGGTGATAGCTTCATGCATACATACACAGCAAATATCTCAAGAGTGTGCTTGGGAGAAATATCAGCATTTCAAATGGCAAATCTCCCAAGCAGGGATGCCTACAGGGAGGTGGGGGCTCAGAGAAATCCTGCCTGTCCTTGTGTGTCACTTACCAGCCACAGGAAAAGACTTTTTTTTTTTTTTTTGCTGATAGCGCAAAGTGTCTCCATGAGGCTAATGCTTTATGTCAGATTCTATACTAACTGGCACATTAGAAAGAGAGGATCCACCTTTACTTTCCCCCATAAAAGCATTTTCCTTTTGCTACAACACTCAACCGCAGTAAGGGTTTTTTTTTAAAGTATCGACACAGTTGAGAAGCTGATGACTAGGTTCTTAGTAGGTAGTAGAAGGGTATTGTAAAATCCTCTGCCATTCACCCTGTTTTGTGTATTTTCTCTCCGTTTTATTATCTGCACTTCAGCAATGAGGAGAGCTAGACAAGTGAATTGATGGGAGGGTGGAGCGGGGTAGAGGGTTTGGGAGGCGGTGTGGGGGGTGGAGGGGGTGGAGGGGAGACGAGGTAAGGAAGAAAAACAAAACAAAAACAGACAAGGAGTGCCAGGCTCTGGAAACTGGCATGCTGTAGTTGTATGTCAGTCACCTAGCAACAAGTCCTCCCCATCACTTACCCCCCACTTCCCCATCTCCTGCTGCGCTCTCTAATTCAACAAATCTGCTGAGAATGTATGGTTGCTCCTCTAACAAAACGTATTCTGTGCTGGCGGCTAAGGATGTGGGCCTCCACTGAACACACCACTCAGCTGCCCATTGACCACCGGGGCCTTTCTCTGCACACACTAAGGAGTGAGGGACAAAGACCCTGAAAGCAGGGGCAGCTCCACAGAGAAAACATTTGCTTGTAATTGTGTTTGACTGCATAATGAAAATGATGTTCTTTTTTAATTTGGGCTTGTTAAGGCCACAACTATTTTCCTCTGGTCACCTGATTATTATAAAGAACCAAACCCTCACTTGCCCTATTGGGCGCAGAGGGGGGAAATATTGAAAACGGTCCAAAGACCTCCCCACTCTTTACTTTAACCCCTCTTGTGTTTCGAGTGTTCACTGGTAAAAACATAAATATGTAGACTCTGTTCATTACAGGATGGGAGCGTATGCTAGAATGAGTTCCCCCTTTTCTTTTTTTCCCTTCCTTCTAGAGAAAGGATAATAACAGCGAGGCACACATAGGTGCGCACACATACACAAATGGGAGCGCAGCCATGCTTGCCCTGAGTTGTGAAGCTTTGAGAAGGTTAGCATTCCTGGTCCTACTTCAGTAAAACAGACCATTAGTGGGAGCATCGGGGTAGCACCCAAAAGAGTGCTTCAATGGACACATTCACATCCAGTGATTATTTGCACTTTTTAGCCCCCAATTTCCTGTTTTATTTATGTGTGCGTTTCCACATTCATTTGGCTTTCCTCTTTTTCTGCTCACTACTCTCGTGTGGCAAAGGTGAGGAGCATTCAGGTGAATGTTCAGGCTCAGATAGAGAACATTTACAACAGCTTTTGGTTTAATTATTGTTTATGAAGGCTGCTCTACACTATATTTCTGTATTTTGTTAAAATAAATAAATTATTTGAACACTATTATGCCCTTTTTTTCGCCTGGCCGTGTTACATATGATTTATGTCAGAGAATCTTACGCATCTTTGAATCCCTAAAGGTTTCCATTCAGCCTCCCTATGGACATTTATTCAGTGATTTAATTGATTCGAGCCAGGGTCTTGTATTCACAGTCATCCCCAGGAAACTCCATGGTAAAGCATGAGTCTTCTAAGAGGTCACAGGTAAGAAAAATAAAGGGCTGACCTCTGCTCACTGATATTCAAGCATATATACTAGTTTTCTGCAGGCCTGACTGCCACGTTGGCTCGGGTGACCGTGATGGTGGCCTTCCTAACAAACTGCAACACCCTCTCAGGTCGCACCTTTCTGCAAGTGCAACCTCAGAGTCATCTCTGTTATTGAATCTCACAGCATTTATAGAATTAGGTGGATTATGAGAACATCCTCCAGTATGCTTTCATAATCCCTCCAGGCACAGCTAACGATTAACTTGGTTTTCACTGCTCTCCTGATTATTTTCACGTATATGATCAAAGATTTGAACTAGAAAATTCATTATTAAAACTAATGCAGCCTAATGCACCAACACTGCTATTAATTGTGTCTTCAGTCGGTGCACTAATATCAGTGAGGCTATACTAATTACTAAAAGCATCTTTCAGTAAAACACAATAATTGTCCCCTCAGTTTCAACAACAACTGAACATTACAAGCTTTAAAGTACTGCGGCACTTTCATCTTACACTGTGACATACATAAATACACATTACACATAAAAAGGAGAAATGCTAAATGACCAACAAATCAAAGTGCTTTATTATATCCTGTAAATGTACTATTACCATAAAGCAGTCCACCTCAATGAGTGCTGAATTACACTGAATTGCTTTTTGGAGCTAGCAGTATTAAAAGGATTGCCATACTGGCATAGAATACAGCAAATTTAATCTATGCAATATGCAGATTTGTCGCTTGGCAGAACATCAATATTCAACACATTTAATCATTTAAATTTTGGTCATTTTTCAAGTAATAATGCTAAATATTACTCTAGGTCTCGATTCTAAAATGTGAGCATTTCCTTTTATATCAGTGTAGTTAAACAATTTAAAGTTTTAGCCAGGTAAAACAAGCAATCCGAACAAATCACCCCATTCCTTAAAATTAATATCAGGGGCTTTTTGTGCTTCCTTTTTTTAAGAATGACATTTTAGGGATTATCCATGCAAATAACTGCCAGATTAAATGATCCTGAAAATAAGCGTTAAACTAGACAACACCTAAGCCTAATTCTGATCAAATGATGAGATAAATTTCCTCCTCAAGGTGGAAGCCCTTTGAGATTCAAAGCAAATCTCCTCTGTCCTCCTAACTTGTTGTTGGGACCGAGCAGGTGTAAAGACTGAATAGTCTGAGGGGTCAGATGGGACTGACTTACGTCGAAGGATCCTGTCAGCCTGGAGTGGCTAGAGGGTCTGCGGTAACACCCCTCCCACTGAAGATTAACAAGTTTCAGCGCCACATTGACGAGGCTCTGCTTCATTTATTGTTTTTTCCCCCCTAAGTGTCAACAAGTGAGCATGTCTGTCTGTGTGTATTTTCAGGACTTTCACCATAAGGACCCCACCTTTGACACCAATTAAAGAGATTATGTCTTAAGATGAGAGGAAAGCTATAGTTGTGTGTTACGGCAAGTGATTGCTTTTGACAAGGTCAAAGGGTACCGTGCAACAGTGCGTGACCCCAACAGGGCGGAGATGGGAGCAAAGAAAAAGAGAATAATTACTTTTTTAGACACTGAGACGTATTAATGTAACAGTGACAAATACTTGGCCTGGAAAGTATGAACAGCAGTATGCTATAGGGGCAATAAAAAACAGTAATGAACTCTTTCTGAGGGCTTATAGCAGCAGCTCTCTTCTCAAATAGCCTTTACACATCAGCATAAGAAGACTAGAATTGCAAAAATGATTAGTTTTATTTCAGAAAGAATGGCAGTAACTTTATACATCTTTATCATAATTTGGTTTAGCTTCAAATAATGCTCCAGAGTGCAGAATATCACACCCTGCACCCTGAAGAAAATTGATCAAATTGTGCTGGCACGGGTTTTGAAGCAGCAGGTAGACTAATGCATTTGCTGTAGCAGCTGAAAATGTGTCATGTACTCCTCACGTAGATATGAAAACTCATCTGGTATCTTATTCATACCAGGCGTGCAAAAATGACCATCATGTAACAGAAACTGTAAATAGCATTGTCACACTGCTTTTCCATTTGCCAAAGAAATCAGTGAAGTACAAATGAAGCTAAACTTGACTTGCTATGAATAAAAGAGGCAGCTCTGATTCTCCAAAGACAACAGATAGGGCTGATGAGCGTGACATGATGGATCCACTTTAATAGATTATTTAACCTCTGTCATGCGTTTGTGTTTTTTTTACCTTTCTTATTGCAGTCACTAACGCTTTTTTGTATTTAAAAAATGTGCTTAATGTTTTGTTTTGCTTAATTTCTATCTAAAGTTTTCTTATTATGATTATGCAATTTCTCCCAGAGGTTTTACGACAGCCTTAAAGTGTGGAAAATGAACATCATCATTAATAAACTAGCTTAAATAATCGATAAGACGCGGATGTTCATTGTATTTGCGTGGGCTGTTAATTTTTATGACTTCCACGGAATCATTTTTGTTATTTAAGAAAGTAGTATTCTTATTATTGATCAGAAATAAAAAGCTTTCGGGATATTTTATAATGAAAAACATTTTTTAGCTAGGTTATTTATTTATTTAGTACCTTTTAAATGAATGAAAATAAATTATAAAACTGTAGGACATTATTATAAAATGATGGTAACACTTTATAAAAATATATGATATAGTTCCAAGTCTGTAATGGCGTATTTATTTTACAGCTGTCTAGTTTTTCGAAGGGTGACAACGACGATAAGATGTTAGAAAAATGTAGCCCAACCATCTAATTTCTTCTTTAAATATGCAACAGAGGAAATCAACTATATAAGCTTGACAAGCAAAAGAAAAAAAATCATTGTTGTGTAATTAACTTTTAAAGAGTCTTAAAGTCACAGCACCTCGAGGAGCTGTGTGCTGCAAAGCCTGTGTGCTAGCTAAGATCATTTCAGAGAGTTTTTAATAGTTTCCGATGTCCTACCTTGATGTGGAGGGCAGGTTCATCCTGACTCAAGTTTTGAGCCAACGGGAGGAAACTCATCGGCCTCCTCCTCCCCGTCTGTACTCCCCCCACCTCCTCCTTCTTCTTGTTGTTGTGTGTTTTCATGTTAATTGGCAGCAGTTGAACTGTGAGCCGTAAATCAAGAAGTGCACAGTGTATTAATGAGTCGGACCACCCAGGAAATCTATTTTCTCCGAACTTTCTTAGCGGACAATAAGAGGATACTCGAGTCTGCCATGCTCCGAAAACTATGAATGAACATTCACAAGAGCAGTGCTCCCCTGCTGCCACGTTTCAGCTAATGGCTGCTATAAGTATTTCCTAAAAAAAAAAAAAAAAAGTGAAGAATTGCAAACAATAACAAATCATTTGTGGAGGGGGGTTATATGTATTTTTATACTTGAGCTTGGAATCAATTAAAAGACCTTCATTTCTGAGAAAAAGTTCTTTATAACTCTGTTAAAGGTTTGAGCATTTTGCAGATCATTTCACCCATAATAACTTTTTTTCTAATATAGAGGAGGAGTTATTAATGCCAAAATTTTGCAGAAAAGTCAACTTATGGCAGGCTTTATGCAAAAAAGAAGGAAAGACATTTCCCATTACAAGTCCTTTTTAAAAATCCACCTAAAAAAGAAAAAAAAAATCTTACTATAAATAAATGTTTTTTTCTCCATAAGAGTGGATCCTCAGAACTGAAAGCAGTACTATAATTGTCTTCCATTATTAAACCCCACAAAGCTAGACCATTGGCTACTAAAATACCAAGGTTAGTCTTGATTAAATGTCTTTCCAGGGCACAAAAAGCATGTTTTACATAAAACATCCTTCAAGGGGATTAAAGTATGATGTTGGAAAAAATATATATAAAATATTGCTGATGGCAAGGCCAAGCATCCCATTTCTCAAATGAAAGGTATCAAAGAGATTAAAGAAAAACCATTACAAATCAACATACCACTAATATGCCTGCATCTGCCCTATTACCCCCTCCCTTTCCTCCCCCTCCCCAATTCAAGTCACAGCAGCAAGAAAAAGCTGCAACTTTAATCTTTACTCAAAGTACATTTTTAAGATTTCACATGAATGGTTATTAGTGCATATGCAGTACTTTACCATTTTCCATTTTGGTGACAGGCATTCATTGTAAAACACAAGTTTCAGAGTCTTTTAGAAGCAGCTTACAGGCTAAGGGCTGTTTGACAAAAGGGCTCTTTCTGTTGGTCTCTTACATAAAAACAGCCTGTGAAGGTGAATATTAACTATAGGTTGATTCTACCCTTACAGTTTACTTGAAGCTTTTCTGATCTTTTAACGTTAACCATTATCAGAGCAAACAAGTCCAGTTAATTCAGCTGGTATAAATGCTTCCACACAACCAGCTGCATCAAGGCTTCCCTCTTCTTTCCTCTGCTGAGCAAGGAAATCCTCCTGCAGGCTGAATGCCCCTTACTGGCGACTTTTGTTCTCTCACACTTACCCCACACACTCCAAATGTAACATCCTTCTTGCTGAGAGAGAGAGAAAAAAACTATTTCCTCTCACACCTGTTGATGAATTGTGTTAGTGTACAAGGCTCAGACCGAGCTGTAACACGTGTCCTTATACAAACTGCACATGCCCAAAATAGTAGTTTCCTCACATGGGTAGTGGTGAATAGGGAAACCCTTTTCACAAAAACAGCAAAGAGGCTTGAGGCCAAATTACAGTAATCGTCATTGACAAACAGAAAATAATTCCCAGTTTGGGCAGGAAAGTCATAAGATGCCTCAATAACCTTAGCAGAGGGGGAAAAAGAAGCTGTTTGTGCTTTGTGGGTGAATGGTGCTGAATCCTTGCAGTCTCATTATGCTAAGAATATAGAAGAACAATATAGGAAGCCAGCTTTTTTCAAGTGCGTCTTCATGGTAGCTGCAGTTTTCACAATTTCAGAAAAAATATATGATATAAACCTGGAGGAATGGCTTTTACAAACACACCGCAGCTGTGTGTGTTCAAGTAAACTACTTAGATACCATGGAGCACGAGTAATATCAACTTTTCTTCTGGGCAAAAGTCAAGGAAATCTGAGAAAGCTTCTTGTCTAATTAAAAAAGAAAAAACTGTTTTTCTTGCTTGTTTTTTTAAAAAACAGTATTAAGCTTTATCTTGGTATGATGATGATATAGCAGCTACAAATGACACACTGAAGAAAAAGAAATAAAAGTAAAGGCAATGTTTTGTTTTTTTCTAGGAAATTAATGAAATGTATAGGCTCCTTCTCTTTATGATGCTGTTGCCAATTCCAACTAAAAGAGTACTGAAAAGAACACACGGTATGAAACTACAACTATGCTGTGACCTTACTATTCAGGAAAAAAAATCATACTGACATACATGCAGTCATCAGTTATAGAAAACTATATAGGCTGAAACCAGTATGGGCTATTCAGCAATTTCATATTCAGCATTTGGATCATCTTTTGTTCTCTCACCATGAAGCTGATTAATCTTAACAAATAGAGAGAATTTCTCCATCATCTGCTTTCAAAGGCAGGAGTTGGAGCTCTCGCTAAATAAACTTTATGTGTTTTTTTTTTTTGGCTCTTTTGCCATCAGAATTGTTGTCTAAAGGCAAAGAAAGATGCCCAACGGATTTACTTTACCAAACTGACCATCCCAGCCTTGCCGTAATGGTCCATTTGATTCACCTTTTATTGTTTATTTTATTTTCACTTACTGAATACGGGACAGACTTGACTGGGGGAAAGAAGGGGAGAAAGAAAGAGGGAAAGAGAAACAGCTGAGAAGAGGGACGGGGGAGAAGGGCAAAAGACAAAAACCAACAGAACGGGCAGAGAAAAAAAAAATGCATATGTGATTTTTGAAAGAAAGTGCACCGTTTTTTGTTACCAAAAAATAAAAAAATAAAAATCTGATGATAATGTGGATTCAACTGGGCTTTTTAAAATTTTAAAACCTAAAAAGCCATAGAAACTGTGTGGGAATGATATCAATTCATCCAATAGCTAAATAAGAAATAAAATAAAACTATTCAGATCATTGATAAGTTAGGCAGCAAAAGTCTTAAATGCTTACTTTGAAAACATGTACGTTTGTCGCCAGACTGCTCAGCTCCTGACCTCTTCCATTCTCGTGTCTGCTTATTTAGTGAAAAAAAAGCTTTGTGTTACGTATTCATGTTTCTTCAGAAAAAGAAGAGCAGCAAGGTGAGAGATGATGCTCAATAAACCGGGGGCGCGTAACCACTCGTGTGTCACATAACATAACTCTGTGCTGACGTAGGACATACTGCTACAGACGCTTACAATGGTTTACAACAGAACACAACACACGATGGAGAGCAACAGTTCAAGGTTTTAATTATGGACACAGATTCAGACAGAACATTATGTGACTGTGATTTGTTCCTATCAGATCTTCAGGCCTTGATTTTGACCAGAAGATACAACATAGTTCAATAAAGTACAGTACAGCTTTAAGCTTTGGATTTAAGTGCTGATCCATAGGCTGTGTTGGTTAAATGATCTGTGGTCGTACAAGCAGGAACAGAAGTGCTTGGGTCCGTCGCTCAGGAAAGATTCAGCCTTTAAATCAGCAACTTAGCTCAGCACCACTGTTGATTGAGGTGAAGTTTAATGATGGACCAAGAAAAAATGAGAAGCACAAACCCTAGCAAGGTTAGGTAGAGGAAATATGCTTTATTAAAACAAACCTCCACAAATCAAAATATGCAAAATAGTCTGCGATGGCGGACCTCGCTGAGCTGTTGCACCTGATTGCTTTAAAGGAAGCATGCCCCCAACAGGAGCACAGAGTATTGCAAAATATGTTGACTACTCCCAGTCAGCCGTGTTTAACATTTGGACCAAGCAGAAACTAAATTGAAAGGCTATAAAATATATATCTGGAAATTTCACACATATAAAAGATGTAAGCGCAAACAAACAGATTCTCCTCTACTCGTTTATGCTACGGGGTCACGTTAGCTAAAGTTCCAGAGGAGATGGCAAGCTTTACCTCTACAGTAAATGCACAGATGGACAATTACATTTTGGACATTTTTCTCATTTCCCTGAGCAAAAAGCCTTAAAGCTTTTCATCAGGAAAGGCATAACGGCTCAATAACACGGCCAGCAAACAGTCCAGATCTCAACTTCAGTAAAAATTCAAGGTGGAAATTGAAGAATAGTGAATTTGCCCACCCACCATAAAACCCTGAATGGCTGCAACAAAGTTCAATTTCCGGGATTCAATTTTTTTTCACCCCAACATCAAATTAATCTACTTGCTCACCATTTCTCACCATTTTAGACAAAGCTGAATGGCTAAACCAACATGCTGGATTTCCTTCTTGAAAGACTTGTATAATCATTTCCATTGTTTCAACTGACAGCTCTCTTGTTAGAGCCATGCTTCCTTTCATTACATCAAGCGCAACAACTCACTGTGGTCTGCAAACACTCTCTTTTAACTGCAGACTATTTTGCAGATTTAGATTTGTCTATATTTGTTTTAGATAAAAAAGATTAAAAGATGTTCCGACTGTTTTTCGTTTACTGGATTTGGGGAAAAATGTGTCATTAACTAAAATAACTAAATTTATTCAGAGTAAATTTCATGCATCAAGAATGTTCAGTTATTGATCAAAAAAGGAACAGTTTTGTGATTTGTTTAGTCGTTAATAGTAAAAACAGTCAAGTGAGCATCTTCTAAGTGTGTTGATTGCATCATTTTTGCCAGGGGTTGTACAGCTCATGTGATTCCTCTCTATCAGCAACATGTATTTAGGGCTTTAAAACATAAAGCCCCTATAAACGCCTGTTAACATTCAACATGAAGGCAATTTCAAAATCACCTTCGCTGAATACACTGTTGGCATAGAAACAGTGACTTGTCAACACTGGTCCAGTGGAAAAGCTGCAAGAGTTGACCCTGCTGCTTTGTAGACTTACAGTGAATATTACTGCTGTGACTCCATTTACTGGCCTGGTTCCTTTAAAAATGGGATTTACTACTTCTAGTCCATGATGTAAAGGGGGGAAAAAATCCTGACTAAGCTAATCAGAAACAAAACTTGTATGCAAAGGCAAAAGCACCAAAAATAAACCATTTAGCAGCAAACTAAGAGGAGTTTTACAGTTTAGTAGCTGCAACTAGGGGCAATACTTCAAGAGCCAGATACAGTTGTGGTCAGAAGTTTACACAGACTCATCAGAGGGATGAATGTTATGGTAATTTTGTGCTTTAATGGTTTCCTTGAGCTGTTGTTTTTCCAGGTGGAATAACTGTACAGCATATATCTTTAGTGACTTTAAAAAACAAGAATTGGGTGTACAAGTTTGACACCAGGTGTATCTCTCTAATACACCTGCGGTCAAAATTTCACATATAGGTTCAAATATATAAGCACATTTGCAGTAATATTTGGTTAAATATTCCTTAGCAAGCTGCACCTTGATCAGATGGTTTTTGTAGCCATCAACAAGCTTCTGGCATAATCCGGGCAGGATATTTGACCACTCCTCTTGGCAGAAATAGCAGAGTTTATTTAAATTCGTTAGTTTTTGGAGACGGAGCTGGATTTAGGCATAGTACAGAAATTTTCAATTGGGTGAGCCTGGAATTTGGAAAGGCCATTCCAGAAACTAGGCTGCTAATGCTAGGCTGCTTTATCCATTACAAAACCAGTTTTGATATATTTCTGGGATCACTGACCTGTTGGAACACTACACTGTCTACCTGTTGAGTTGAAGTTGAAAAATTTGAAGGTAGTACTGCTTGCTTCATTATTCCATCAACTCTGCACAATGTTCCAGCACCACTGGCATCAAAACAGCACCAGAGCATGATGCTATCACTTATATGCTTGATAGCTGGTACAGAGTTTTTATGGTTGAAAGCCTCACCTTTACTCCTATAAACATTTACCTGGTGATTTATACAAATAGCTCAATTTTCATCTTATCTGATCACAAAAATTTCCTCCAGAAGGCGTTTGGCTTTTTCACGTGGGCAGCTACAAATTAGAGTTTAGCTTGAAGGTTTTGGAGCAGGAGCTTCTTTCTTGGTCAGCACCCTTTCAGTACAGGTGATGTAAAACGCGGTTCACTGTAGACAGTGATGCTGGTGTTTCCACATATTTCAATTCATGACAGGCTTGAGCTTTGTTGGTTCCTTCGTTGTTCCTGAAGGTCCTAACCAATTTATTCTCATCTGAGGGTGATTGATTGAATTTTCCTCCAAACCTTGGCTGGTTTGTGTCAGTGACATATGTGAATAACTTGTACTTATATAAAACTATTTAATTGATGATCCTGGAATCGCCAGTTGTTTAGAAATAGCTCCAAGAGACCTTCCCAACATATGTAAATTCTCTATTTTAGATCTTCACAGAGTTGCTTGGACGTTCTCACTGCTCTGAATTATGATCAATCCGATGAGTGCTGTCAAACAAATCATTTTATGTTGGCAAAGAGAAAGAACCAGCTCTAGTCGATTCTGAATACTAAAGAAAGGCATCACAGAATTTTCAGCACCAGTTATTAAAGATGGGTGTATGTATATATTTGAGCCTCTGTTTACAATTTGACTGTATGTGAATTAGAGAAAGTCCAAAATAATTTCAGACTTGTGCACGCAATTCTTATTTTGTTAAAGTCATTAAAGAAGTATGCTGTACAGTCATTTCACCCTGGAAAAAATGGTTGCAATAAATCAATCACCACCTCTGCACCTCTATAAACTGGCAGGACATATATTTATATATACCTTTATAGCCTTATTCATATTACTCAGTTTTGTCTTAAAACTTGTTATGAGATGTTTTCTAGAAAAGAAGACAAAACTAAACCACTTCAGGTGTTTCCCTTAGTCTGGCTGGCCCTGATGATGCTGTCTTTTATAATTTCATTAAAACCTGTGAACTGAATTTCACAGGTTCATACAGCTCAACTGCCTTTATCTGAGCCTTAGGCCTCTGAAGTGTCCTTGCATACCTGCAATGTCTGTTTTGTAGAAAATGTTCCTGTAGTGTGATAACAGAGAACTCAATAATAGAGTTTGAATGACAGCTTTTTTTTCATGATTTGCAGACTACAAGAGTAAAACAGTCATCACACACACCTTTAACACGTTACTAAATCGGTTTTGTGTGGATTTCTTTTCCAGCTATGTTGTTAAAATAGTTGGTCCGTAGACATATTAAGTTAAAACCCCTCCATAATAACTTATGAATTTCCATCTTTGTCTTATACTGTATTTAAAATTATACTTACATAACAGTTTGAAAAGACTGGACGCTGAACACGCCGGGAGTGAAACGATGAATGACTACTTGTGTTTTGGAGATGTAAACCACATTAAATAAATTATTTAGTGAGGGTGGATAATTACAGTGATCGACAAATGCGTGGCAACTAATGCTTGCTTGACATGTTCTGATTAGCCCTCATTTTAGCTGAAACCACGGAAGAGGAGGATGACTGGGTCCTGGGGGAGGAGAAGAGCAGGATGAAGATGAGGTGAAGTTTATAGACACGGATGAAGTGAAGTGACGACATGCAAGAGGGATGACTCAATCACCCACTGGCTGCATGCTACCAGAGGTCAGACAGCATGCAGAGGAGATGGGGAAAATGTATGAAAAAGAGACTAAATCCTTGTGACATTATCTGTTTCTTTCTTCTTCTTCTTTTAAGCAATTAATCATTGAGGACCCACTGAGACAGCATGATGACAAGAACCGCATGCTCAGATTTCTATCTTACTGCAGCTCAATGACAGATAGGAGAGCATGCTGGATATGAGAAAATCTCCAGTCAGGTACAAAAAGAACAAATGTTTGATATGAATCATGCTGACATATTTTCACAGTAAAGAGCAGTTGGGTCTTACACACATGGAGTGTGGCTGGTATGGATTGACACAAGACTGATGGAAGTTCAGGACAAGCTATTATATTTGCTCCTGTCAGGTCTATAATTTTGCTCCCCATATCTGAAAGTTTCCATTCCATGTTGGTCTATTTGAAGATGCATGGTTTGCTTCTGTGAGACAAGCCCACTACCTGATACACTCATTTTGCATAAATCATCACATCTAAAGAGGAACAGACATCAGCAAAGAAACCAGGACATCCATGGTTGCAACACCACTAAGGCGAAGATGGCTCATTAGGGCCTGTCCTAAGTCTCCACTCATTTCATTTCATTGTTCCCTCATGCTCACAGTCAAATGCCATCAATTGTTGCACTTCACTTGCCTGCCAATCAAACACATTTTTCCAAGCTGTTGGAGTCTTCCAGTCCTGCAGCCAACCAACCATGCCAAGGCAGGTGTCTATCTCATTGGACACGAGCCCATGTGGGCTCTTGAAATGCAACATTTTCCTTCTAAAATCAGAAGAGGTCCCCAAGTTTGCAGTTTTTGATCGTTGGCATTGAAAATGCTGCCTGTGGAGGACATTTTTACAAATTCCCAATTTAAAACATTAGATTAAAAAAAGTAAGTTGCATTACATCAGTGTAACTTTGATTAGATGCAGGTATGGTAATACTGTAAAGTCAGCATGGCATGTAGTCTACAAGACTGTGGAGCTCTCCTTCTGCTGCTTTTTTTAATCTAAATAAATAAAATGTGTTTTACTTACCAAAATACACTGTCTGCATCCTTCAAGTTTAGCAAAATTGTTAAACACAAGCGGCCTTCCTCTTCACTGCCTTTGTTGCCGTGCGGCTGCTGCCAACTGCATGTTGGAGGCTGGGCATGTGTATCCTTATGTAAGTGCACAAACTGATACAGAGCATGACGCCAAAGAGAAGAGTCACTTTCACCTATACATAAAGCAAATACGCATCCAAGTCATGGTCATTTTTTTGCTCAAAATCAGCAAAAATGTTGACAAATCAACCAACTAGGCATCTTTTGCAAGGTTCGAGATGTCTCAGTCATTTTGCTAATCCCTTGTAGCTGTGAAACAACTAGTCAGCCACTTGCCAGACGAGTTATTCTGAGACAGGTTTTTTTTTCCCCCTCCCCTTCCACACAATGAAATATGAATAGAAGTGGTGGGGATAGTTGGCAGCTGTCAACAAATTCCACAGCTTCCCGCCACCATCGATCAATCAGTCCCATATCTGAAGCACAACTGTGCTAACCCGTTGGCTAGAACTGACATTAATCCTAAACCTTCCAGTCAGCGCGAGGGAATAACAGGATATAAGGTGGTGGGAGCGAATGCTGATACAGGCACTAAAGAGGAAAGGTGCCAATGCTAATGAGTGTATCTGTGGCTCTTTAACGAGCCCGATTTGATGTCCTAATTTACAATGAGCTGTGTCTCAGGGGCGCAGGATAATGAGCAGGACCGGGATTCCCAAGGCAGAGGCTTGTGTAACCCATCTCATGCAGGGGACAGTCACTCCCACAGAGTGTGAGTAAGAGACAGACAGTAGCACAGAGAGCAGGAAGGACATATTCCATGTCTGTAGGAGAGAGGAGGGTGTGAGAGAGGTGGGTGCATGTCATCCCTGCCTGATATGATTGTTTGTACACACCAATCATTGAATCGCTGCGTCCAAGTGAGAAAAGCTTGTGTTCTCTGTGACAAACTGACCTCGGGCAACAAGAGCACTCACAGAAAGAGGAAATGGAGAAGGAAAGCATGGCGGGTGGGGGAGAAGCAGCGGGTTTGGAGAACAGATACCAAATATTGTAGACTGTGATAAAACAATACTCTATTTTCTCACTTTCCTTTCTGTGCTTAAATTACACAAAATTTTGCATTGAAATTTTTATACTGAGCAGCCCTGGGAAAAAAGAAGAAAAAGTCTGATTCTAGTGCACTCTGAAGCAAATTAACAAATGTGGAGCTCAGTGACCTCAGTGCAGAGACCATGCACACACAGTATGCAGTGCGCCCTACCACCCCCACCTCTTACTGCTGCGTCTGCATGGCTGCATTAGTCAAGCTCTGATGGGTTTTTCCGCCATGAGAAGCAGAGCATGACATGCGCTCAACAATGGCAGGCAGATGACGAGCCAGCTCCATTTGATGATGGCCTCTGTCGCAGCGGCCGCTTTTTTTGATGTGGAGGAATACAAGGGCAGCGTGATTCATTATGGGTGCACAGGTGGCCCGAGATCTAATGAGTCACATTTTGTGCAGTTCAAACGGCTCTCTGAGAGGAATGCACATGCTTAAAAACAAGTGCGTATCAGAGCTCTCGTTGCCACTTTTGCTGCAGAGGTATCAGCTGCTTTTCCTCATGTCGGGAGGACAGATTTCATTCTACAAATTTAAAAGGAGCACCACAATAAGCTTCTGCAACCCTACCAATAACCTGCAGTGTCTATTGCTGATATTTGGATTATACATCTGCTCCTAGTTTCTAGTTAAACCTTTAAACCTCCCAGCATTAAATTCTGCTTAAAAACATTTTAAAAATACAATCACTGAATAAACACGGTTTTTAATCAATCAGATTTCAGAGAACTGTGCATCACAGTTTTAAGTGTTTCTGCTGGCCTCTCTAATCAGTCTTGGTTATTAACACTGCCCCCCTCTGGCTAGTTGGCACTCTGACTAGGACATTGTTTTGCATTGTACTGTACTGTACTTTCTAAAGGATCTAATTTATCTATGGCACTGGAAAAGTCTAGAAATTAGAAATCATATTCTGTCTTTCTCATAACAATCATTTAGACAAAATATTAATAGTTCTTCCTTCTATGGATATTATTTGGGAAGCATGTTCTACCTTGTTTAAGCATGCTAGTCAATTCATCACAGGAGCCACAACAATCCAAATTGTGCCTGATCTATTAACTGCTTGCCACTGAGCACCATTTGAACGTTTGACCTTCTAGCACAGCTCCTGACATTATGTTGACATTTAAAGTAATCCCTCCCGCAGTTCTTAATCCCAGTTGTCGTGGACTGGCCTGGCCATTCTTTGAGATCAAGCCCCTCATAGTACATGCTGCTCTCACCACACCCCGGCAGAAAAGGCGTTGAGAAAGGAACAACTTTGACACTGCCAGTCTGCGACATCCTTGTGCTTCGGAGATCACAGCTCAAAGCATGTAGCAATACACAAACTGAGGCATTAAGTTGAATGTACACTGTCATTACACTTTGACAGAGCTAAGGATTAGATTTTCCTAAAATAAATAAATACCAGGCAATATTCAGAGAATCCAGATTAACAACACATACAGCTGTTGTGAAGGCATCTCACATCTGGATGAGGAAAACACTGGGTTTCATGGACACACAGAAAAAAGAAAAAAAATGATGAACTCATCTGATTTTCTTTTATTAAGCATGTTGTTCCCGATTTTTCCTGTAACCCTTCACTTTCACAGCTGAGACAGCTTTTAATAAAATGTTTGGCGTTACATAATCTAACTGCAGAGAACGTGTCATTCGGACAACAGGCCCCGACAGATAAAAGTGATTAAATGAGAGGTACAAGATGACAACCCATTTATTTAGTAATACATTCTGCAAACTAGAAATTTTATTCAAACTTCAAAGGCTAAAAAATGAAAGAAAGGAGGGAGGGAGATAGGTGGGGGGGGGGGGGGGGGATTTGAGTAGCAGGGAGAAAAAATGCATCTATTCACAAGCAAGGAATGCAATTTGTTCAATCGACAACACAAATAGAACAATTTCGTTCAGGGAGCAAAGCTTTTTTTTCCTTTTCTTTTTTTTTTTTAAACACATTTCTTTTTTTTCCCGCCATTCCTTTGGAGCTAGAACATAATACAAAATATACAGTTATTGAACTTTGTAAAATCACTCACAGAGGCCTCTGAGAAGCATTTGAATCAACACTGACAATACTTAACTACAGCACTCTAAAGCTATTCTTGAATGTAATCATAAATAGAGCAGACATTAATGTATGTATGCACATTTTGAATGCTTACGAGGTTACCATGTTAAAACACTTGCATTTGTTGAAAGTATGACATCATCTGCAGTGGAAATTAAATAAGCTTTCATGACACAGATTTGATACAGTAACATGGAGAGAAGAAAAACCAAACAAACCCGCAAAGGTTGAAAAGTTCTAACTGGTGACAACCTGGCAAAGTCACTTTGCTGATAGCTTAAGTACCTTAAAATGGACAGATTTCATTTTCTGAGAGTGTAATGTTAGCAGCATTACTTCTCCTCGTAGTGTTTTGTTGGACAAGTACTTTAGGGGGGCAATGTGAGTTTGGGTAAGGCAAATCGGTGAG
Source organism: Aulonocara stuartgranti (assembly GCF_965226115.1). Taxonomy (NCBI): domain Eukaryota; kingdom Metazoa; phylum Chordata; class Actinopteri; order Cichliformes; family Cichlidae; genus Aulonocara; species Aulonocara stuartgranti. The sequence goes on along the minus strand of NC_138955.1, from coordinate 3,363,157 downwards.
CTTATTTATGAGCTGAGAAAAAAAAAAGAAAAGAGAGAGAAAAAAAAAGGTCGAAGCGAGGCTCAGCACGTCCTGTAAGGGGACGAATAAACCACCACCACTAAGGGTCACACAGTAAACGCCACAACTGAGGTACATAAATATGCACAAGAGGGCGCAAGCTTTTAAAATCTCTTCAGCTTCTGCCAGGTAATCCTCTGTACAAGAATATACAGGATGCATTCCAGGCAACGAAAGTAACTCTGTAAATAGCTCTATAATCTTTTTTTTTTTTAATACAATAACAATTTTCTAAAAAAAGAAGAAAACAAAAGCTGATTATATAGAGGATCAGTGCATATGACTCGTCATGTATAGTCACACTTATTTTCTCACACACCTCACATGTTTAAAACCCTGAACTCAATACAATTACAGATTTGAGCTAAGTGAGCATCACACAAGTGCACGAGAAGCTGAAATTACACGGGTGAGTGTTTGAGGGCATTGGCTGGGGTTGAGGGGGAGCTTTACAGGACAAGGCCGATAGTGTTCCTACTTACTAAAACAGGTTGTCTTTTCCAGTAGTTTCTTCAATCGTTACTCTTATTTGTTAACATCAGCACAATTCAGGCAAATACTGTACATGAGTATAACCTTATACCAATCAAACAGACCAGTGTTAAAGTAATGGGCTCTAGGGAAAAAAAAACAATAAGGAAAGGCTCTAATTAAAAGTAACTGCTGAACTAAAGACAAAAACACTTACTATTGAGATCACGAGGTATTTAAGGTAATGGAAAAATAAAAAACAATATATGCTTGGAATAATTTTTGTTCAGGTTTTGGGGGAAATAACAGGGGTGCAATGGAAATTTGCAATCACTGAAAACATGCACATGAGGACAAATTATAGACGGGCCACTCTTAGTATCTCACAACATTTCAGCTACAGCTATTCTGAATATTGAAAGGTGCATTTCTACTGTAGGAAGTGGATAACAAGCAAAATTTAAGGAAGGGCCACGACATTAGCTTTAAATTATTCATGTGAAAACACAGGGGCATGAGTTTTGTCAACTGTCTCAACATACAAAGAAAAATGTTTGTTCATCGCTAGGCTTGAAGAGAAAATTACCAAAGTTAGAAATACCTACCAGGATTGCAACAAGCAGTTGGGTGCTGACAGTTGTTAGGTAAGAGACACTTAGTGCACTTAAAAAAAATACAAGCTATGCAGAGCAAAATAAATAGCTTACAGATTAAATATGAGCTGCTCCACACAAAAAAAAAATAAAAAAAATAAAAATCAAATCCACTGAATAAATTGAAGTATTTTCAACTGAGTACAGCAGGTTTACAAGTATTACGGTATCATACTAGCAGAAATACAACTCTTAATTTTAAAACCAAAAAGATGGAAATGAAACATTTTTACTCTGCTGTTTGTCTTTTGTTGCAACTTGATTTTAATAAAGGGAAAGAACATTCAGTGAAACCACATCTTCATGCAAACACACAGATTTCCTACTTGAGTTAGCTGCCACTTCAGCAAATCTTTTGATGGTTGTCATACTTTTGTAGGATTACTGGTTAAAGGTACACTATGGAGTCTCTCAGTAAACGTACATTCAACACGTCTTAGCAAATTCATTTTTGCTTTAAGGCCTATCAAACTTTTTCATAAAATCATATTTTCCTAGGCTTCATTCCCTAAAATCATCATCTGGTTTTGGAGTATTTTAATGGTTCTTTGGCACTCTAAAAGGCCCTTCACATGTGCGACAGCATCACAGCTGCACTCGGATATTGTTGTTTGCACAATTCCCTACGCGACAGGCAAAATGCAGCGAAGGAAAACTTGCCTGTTCCACACGATAAAAACAAAACACAAAAAACCCCCCTGCAGAATTACAGGGTGTGCAGCGATCAGCGAAACACAAATTTCAGGCCATTCACTTGGCCACAAGCATAAACGAATGCAAATTTCTATGTGAAAGGGCCATTATGTCACATTACTATGACACCACTTGTTGATATACAAATTACTGCCCCCTGCAGTCAGCAAAAGTGCATTTCACATCACCTCAAGGACATTTCTTGCACTTTTTTTCCCTCTAAAGTGTGCACTTGCAGTGCAAGGACCTGCTTATAGATTTCTTTTCAACCAATGATCATAAACTCCACAGAGCACCTTTAAAAAGCAACCAACCAAAACTAAGAAAAATAAACTACAGTTAGTCCAATAAGTAAATATTTATAGCTAGTTTTACTTGTGAAGCGGGCTTTGTAAAACCTCGGGGTTCTTTGGCATTATTTGCCACATTAAGCACATTAGAAAGTAGCTTAGGATTATTATCAAAGTTAGTCTTTTTCCCACTCTTAATAATTAGCCAAATCTAAATGTACTGAAATGGTTAGGATTGTCATCATGATAAATCAAGGAGTATAAATTTAGTACATAATTACTTTGTATTTCATATATTTGGAACCATTCAGTATTAATCACAGGAACACCAAATGGATTAAATGGAAAACTTGGTCAAACACAAACATTTAACCAACCACCTGAAGACAAACAAGAAGAAAAAAAAAAATACCTAGCTCAAGCAATGATTTATTCCTTAAAAATTTAAGCTGAAAATATATACACACATACATAGGTTTCCAACAATGCAACACACACACACAAAATGCCAGAAAATAAATTTGAAATAAAACTATTTCTCTTCGAGAAATATATCAACTATGTGTGTTAAATACAGATTTATTCAGCGACTATCTTTACAGGGGAGTGGAGCGAGGGTGTTAACCCACAGATCTAACACAATAGCAGCAAACTGTATTGTGCTGTGCCTTGCAGTGTCGTGGTGAGAGTTTTTAACTGGAGAAGAAACTAATGGGAATAAAAAAGGTGCCGCACAACAAGAAAGCTTCGTTAGCAGATTTGTTCTTGTTCTGAATGCCCAAAAGAAAGCCTCGTAAGTTTTAGAGCCAGCAGTTTCTTCTATTTTCAAATTGCCAATGCAAAATTTTGTTCAGTGCTTAAACTGTTCACAACAAACAGATCTTAATCAGATGTAAAATGAAGAAGCTCAAACATATTTGCAACACATACAAAAACTGCATCTAATGGGGGGCTTGGCATAGGCTGACTAAAGCTGAAGGTGTAATTTAAAAAGAAAAGAAACAAATATGGCACCCACAGTGGTCACTGGTATTCATCTACATTTACAAATTGATATTTAAATATGACACGATGGGATGTGTAAACCTGAATAACCTCCAAACATTTCAACTGAATTACTAGTTTCATCTCAGGTTCTGATAGATACATTTTAAAATCAAACAGGGTAAGATGTAAACTCTGTTGTCCAATGGTGTTTGGAATTAGAAATAATGAAGCCTGTGTTGAGCTGATATGAAACACTGGCTGGGGAAAAAAGGGGGGGAGGGGGCTGAAAACAAGTAAGGGGAGAGCACTTCTTTTAAACTCCAGCCTAGTTTGACCAAAACACCATGCCAAATTGAAATCTGAGCTGCACATCCAAATCTGCATTTTACCAACACATGTGCACACAAACACCCAAGCACGCTTGCAAGTATCTACAGACAAACACGTTAACATGGGACCCATCAGATACCTCTCAAAATTGAAGAAAAATAAAATTCCACTTCATACTTGATTGAGAAACACCTTGCCATTATTATTTGAGCATGTACAGAAAACTACTTACAAAAGTAAAATATAATTAAAACAAAAACAAAAAAAAAGCACAGGGGAAAATAATTAGGACTCAAATGGTTTGATATAGAGCTTACTGTGCTGTCAACTATACAATTTACCCGTTTCTTAAAAGGAGCATAGACTAATTGGAGGAGGAGGAAAAAAAAGAAGAAAAAAAAAGAGAGAAATAAAAGCGCAGAGACATTGTGCCTGGAGGACAAGCGATAATATTCACTGAATAGACATTTGTTAGAATTCCAGAAGAGCAGGAAAAGGCAGATAGTGCATAAAAGGTTCTCTTTTTCCATTTCTTTCATTTTTTAACTTAAAATCAAGCTGCATTAAATACAGGCTGTTTGTACAGGACAATTGCACTTCACAAAAACAGAAATATACAAATACACACAAGGAAATGTGAATCAAATTAATTACAGCAAAAACAAAAAAAAAAACAGAAAGGGAAAAAAAAGGTGGGGGGAATCTTACTACTTAAGCCGATTATTTAACAAAATGGAAGAAAACTTTGTGGACTCACTTGTTATGGATTACTTTAGAGGAGAATATTTAGGTGGGTGAACATAAAGGGGAGACAAGACAGCGGGGATCCTGAACTCCAGAGTGGACCGGTGCTGCACTGTTCCAGGTTTGTGTGCATGCATCTCCTCTTCCTCCTCCGCCTCCCATGAAATTCCCTTCTTAGAAACCAAAAGCTCAGAGTGACGGAGAGTGACTGCTGAGCTGAGCTGCTGTGGGTCTTGAGAGGATGGTGGTTTGTAAACTCTATGCTGTGTTAGTGGTAGGAGGTTGTGTTACCACATGTCGTCTGTGGATGCAGAGTCCTTGATAAGAGAGGAGAGGACGGAAAAACCCTTCAGACTCTGGCTTTACATCCATCAGAACTCCATAAGACCAAGAGTGCATAGAGATATGTAAAAATTGATGCCAATATAATTACAGTGAAATAAAAGATATGTAAAAAGTATCAAGTACATAAAATAACAATATAAAATCTTCACAGAAAATTCATTACTGATATGGCTGACAAGTGTCATATCGTTAGCTTCATAGCATAATTGCCTAAGTCATTTGACTAAGTCAATGACTTAGGCACTTATGCTATGAAGCTAACGATATGTGATTTTGGTTTATAAGGCCAGCTTGTTGTCCTGTTGTTGTTATGGGTCAAGTTAAACTTCAACTGAGGAAGATTCACTTTACAACATCACAATACTGATGCAAATTATGGAACTTCTAAGAATCCTAATCAAAGTTTAAAACTAATCTAAAATCAAAGCTAGGACTTCATTTATGAATGTCTTCTTCGCTAATGGAAGTAACATCTGCCAAATTTAGTGAGCAACACTGCCATTAAACGAATCTCAATCATGAAAGATGATAAGCTCTAATGTTAGTTTCTACTCTGCTGGTTTTCCCATTTATCACAGGTGATGGCTATAGTGTAGCCTTCCACATTTTATACCACTAGCTCCATTTCTTATTTGCGATACGATTAAAACATTCTTCCACTATGCATTCATACAATATACCTTTGTCCCCCTTGCAGTATGTATGTGAGTGGCGTGGGCTGCAGCATTGCGCAATACACACAAGCCGCTGCGCTGCACCACATAATGAGTGCAACAAGTGTGGAAAGCTCTATGCATCTAAGATAAGAAACAAGGGCAGTCTGCTAAAACATCTACTGAAAGTACATAAGATACGAACGAAACACAGCACACTGACTGTGAGGATCAAAGTGTTTTGTAATGTAAAATGGGTTCGACATCCCTTAACTAAAGTGGGCCAGACCAGTGAAACTCCTCTTTCTATCAGTATAACAACATGTAACGCATTTAATCCCTGAGAAGTCTTAATATGAGGAAAAGAAGCGCACCTTCAACAGTAAGCTTCAGTTTTGCTACATAACAAATGTGTAAAATTACAGAAAAATGTATGCTAGCTCAGTGCCTAGACAGGAGATATTTCTACAGTAGGTAGTGAAAAGCAAATACTTTTCTGTCATTTAATTGTTTATCTATTACTTTGACAGAAAAGGCTTTAAAACTTATGAAAATACACTTGAGTTTAAAATCGATGCACTCCTTCACACTTTTCAAAAAAATCTCATTCAGTGGGTCAGATTAGAGACCATCTGGGCCCTATGTTTTGACACCCCTACTCTAGTGCCTAGTGTACTCTAGTGTGCCTGTGTTATGATTGCCCAATTGTATGGTTCAAATGTTTTCACTAAAATTAGTTAGAGCAACGGTCCCCAACCTTTTTTGCGCCACGGACCGGTTTATGTCCGACAATATTTTCACGGACCGGCCTTTAAGGTGTCGCGGAAAAATATAACAAAATAAAACTGGTACCGGTACCGAAAAAAAGAAGATTTATTCATAACACACGTGAAAAGACCCAGGAAAACTTAGTTAAAAGATAAAAACGATAACAAAGTAACGCTGAAAACCGATAAAAACCCTGAAAACCATACATTTCACACCTGAGCCTCAACTCTCGCAGCCCGGAACCAAACGACTCACGGACCGGTACCGGTCCGAGGCCCGGGGGTTGGGGACCGCCGAGTTAGAGTACAGGTAAAGTACTTGGTCACAATACCGATAAGAGTACCATTAAAATATTTATCCATTCACATTTCTGATATTGCAATATTTTAAGTAATCTACTACGAAAAACTAGAGTACTGCATTGCAGTTATGAAGCAGTCTGCCACTTCATAGATGAGTTTTTGTTGTTCCTAAACGCTCTCACTTTTTAATAATACGACTAATAGTTGATCGTGAATTATATAAGTAGGAAGAAGTTTCACAAACTGACTTGTTGTAACGATGTCATCCTATTACAGTACTACATTTGAATATAATGACCTCTTCAGAACGATCCATTAGGTTTTGCAAGGTCAAAGGGACCTTGAACTTTGAAAAAATCTAAATGTTTTTCTTTCACTTCAAGAGAAATCTGACCAAGTTCCTACAGGGGGGAAAAATATGTACAATACACACACTTTTGTTTATAACATGTAGAGATTTGATTTTTCTTTAAACTTTTATTTTTAAATGTTTAAACTTAAGGGTTAATTATTAGATTTTACACATTTCTTTATTGATATGATGCACTAAGAATATATTGTGACTACTGTATTAAATAAGTCTGTTATGCCGTTATATTTTTGTCAATATTACTAATGGCGGCTTTCTGATATGGTTTTATCTTAGCAAAACCACACAAAATTGGGTAATTATGTGAGCCATACAGAAATTTTTCTGAAAATGAGAAAAATGCCTCGAGTAGGGCTGGGCCATATTATACCGTTCACGGTAATACCGGTATAATGTTAGGCAACGATAGGAAAATGAAATATCGCGATAGAATATGAGTAAAACGCGCATGCGCAGTGCCTTTGTTTTCATACGCACATGGCCGATTGTTGAGTGAAACAGATGAACCAGAATTGGTTTGTAAAAATGGTGCAACTTCAGTGATGTGGAACTGGTTTGGTGTTTGTCCGTCAGATACACAACAAAGCACATTTTTTTGCAGAACATGCAAGCGGCCGTCGTTATTGTTGTATTTGTCGGACTAAGATGCTCTTAAATCTGGGAGTAATCTGGGTCCTAAACTCAGTACACTTCAGGTCAAACAAACACTGCAGCATCACTGAGAGTTAACTGTCTAAATTCTTTCATCTTTAATAAAACGATCAGCATTGCTGCTTTACCAGGTGTAACAATTCAGTTTAACTTCCAGGCATCCATGAAAACAAAATTTATTACATTTAACGGAGTTAGAAGTTAGCAGGAAGCTAGCGGAAGTTAGCTCGCTAGTTTCGCTAGTTACCTAAGCATGATATTGCATGTTCTGACTGAGAGATTTCTGAAAAAATTCAAACGTACAGCTCTGCTATCACTTCCAACATAAATGAAGACAGGAAACTAAACAGCAGTGACGTTTGTAGGGTTACTGAAGTTGGGCTAGCTGGTATATAATGATGTGCTACGTGATCGCTAGCGACACAGCTATGTTAGCATAACATAAACAGTGAAGCTGGAGGATGAACACTAAGGTTCCTCATGGTTAGAGACAAATGCAATCGCATGGCAGGATGCTGTAAACGGACCAAACGTCAGTCAGGAGAACAACTGAGATAATCCATCCACAATACAAGGCTAGTCATTAATATACTGCAACAACATGGGAATAGAGCAGCTGCCAGAGAATTCAACATTAATGAATCAATGGTACAGAAGTGGAGGAAGCAAGAAGAATGAGTTTAATAAAGTTTGATTTATCTAACTGCTTTGTTTAGCTCAATGTGCCTTATGGTCCAAAAAATACGTAATGCATACTACAGTTTAATGTTGCAAAGCACCTCTTTTTAACTTCAGTGGATATTATATATGGTTATGCTCAGGATATGTCAGCCCATTTCTACTGGAAATGCCTTTTGGTTAAACTTTCAGCAAGGAATTTGCATTTGCACTGTTACATTTTTATAAAGCTTTAATGTACATAAAAACCAGCTTCTTGTTTAAGTGAAAATTAATGGAAGGTTGTCTTTTTGCGCTAGTAATGTTGTGGAGTATTTTGTCTCACATCAATTATATCGTCAGTTATATCGTTATCGCAAATTTTCAAATGTATATCGTGATAAATATTTTTGGCCATATCGCCCTGCTCTAGCCTCGAGGATGCCAAAAGCAGTACAAGATGTCTCAAATTAGATTTCCCCTGCTATTTAAAATGCCATTATTATTATTATTACAGTTAGTGTTTACAAAAATTACCCACATGATCTAGCTCTGACATATAGCTCGTCTGCCATCATCCTCCCTGCTGTGCACCACAATATAGTAATAATAAAAAATAAATGAATAAATAAAACAAGTGCAGATTTGGATTCAAAGAAACTAACAGCAGTAGTTAAATGCGATAATTTCGTATCCGGATACAGTCATTAGCATTACAATAGAACATAGCTACCAGCTGACAGCTAAAAGTCCACATCAGCCTCCGATGACAATTTTGTAAAAAATAAAAAAAATAATAATAAAAAAAAAGAACATACTTCATCCACCTCCTTTGTGCCTTCCATGTTTTGCAAAGTACACTGCAAAACATACAAGAAAAAAGTTTCCACTAAAAGTTGGAAACACCAAACTTGTTTCATAACTTGAAGCACTGTTGAATACAACCAGGCTATGAAGGTACTTGAGGAAGAGATGCTAACAGCTCATAATTTGTGACCGAAAAGTAAACAAATGACTCAACCGTGCATCACTGGAGCACCCTCTAATTTGCACTCTATATGACGGGAAGAGCAAAATGATGGATGGAATTCACTGATTAGGGTTTCTCAATGGAAAAGCAGGGCTTTAAGAAGCTGACTAAAAAGCTCAACCAATTCAACTCAAGTCAATTATATGGCAATATTATTCAGCCTCCTAAAGGGTTTCAAGGTTAAGTTACTTTAGTTATTGTGCAAGTGTTAAGCAGTTTTGTTATTGCTTTTACTAACGATATCCATGGCAACTCATCTGCTAGTCATTTAAAACAAGAGAAAAATATTTGACTCATCAACTAGTCCACTTTAAATGGACAAAGGTAAACATTGCCCAAACAATTATTTCTCATGTATGTTAGGAACTACATGAAACTTTAATTCATAGTCCTATAAAACCACATTTCAAATGTGTCTTACATGTGTTGCACTTTGGAAACATCGACAGATAACATTTTTGAACTCGCAATTTCCAGTGTACACTGATAAAATAATAAAAATACACTATCTGAATTTGATGTGTATTTATGTAGTCATGCAAATCCTTGATGTTGCATAAAATTTTCATAAAAACCACCACATAGGGTGCGTCCTATGAGATATTTTTTATATATCTCCATTGTTGCACCATGATCCTGGATCCTGCTGCAACAATAAAAACACTCTTCTGTATTTTTTTTTCCTATATTGTCAAGGATATTATTACAAACTTCCTTACCATCCTTACTCTCTAACATGACTACTAGCAGGTTCAATTAAAAGGCCCTAATGGAACACTCAACTCCTCAAACTTTGTTATATTTTATTTTGCTATAGTTTATAATATTAGAATGTTCAATTGCAGATCTTAGTCTTCATAAAGGTTGACATCAAACAGTGAAAATTTTCAGTCAAATCATAGTTAGCCTGTATATGAAAAATTAAGAGACGGGATTTTTTTTTTTTGAGAGCTTCAAACTGATGGCTGTTGAACAAAAAAATAAATGTTTTAAAAAAAACACTGAATATTAGCAGTTTGGATCACGACCACAAGGATGACTTAAACAAAGAACATAAGCTACATGAGCTATAATAAAAAATCTCTCTAGATAAGAAATTTATCTAAAAAAAAAAAAAAAAAAAAAGTCAGTGTGAATATCAGAAACAAATTCAATACATGAAAGCATAAAAATAAAAAAATAAATCAGGAGGCTGTTTGCATGCAGTTAACTGATTGTCATCTTCAAGAAACTAGTTTGAGATTATTTGAGCTTTTTCACATGATACGTTATCTTGCTGGCTACACTACCGTCATTAAAGCGGTGGACATCAGTAAAAATGCTAAACTGGCTGTGGTGTTTAAACAATGCTCGGGTTCATCTTAAGGCACCCAAAAGGTGCCAAATAAATATCCCCAAACCATTATGTCAACAGCAGCAGCCTGAATCGTTGATACAAAGCAGGAGAGATCCCTGCTTTCGTGTTTTTTTAAAATTGCTGAATTCTCACCTACCATCTGATTATTGCAACATTGTTGCAGGAGAATCATCAGACCAGACAACGTTTTTGTCCAGTTTTGGTGAGCCTGTGTGAGTTAAAGCTTCAGTTACCCATTCTTAGCTGACTTGAGTGGCACATGGTGTGGTCTTTAGGTCTTCAACAGCAGTATGCGGTCATACTGCTGTTGAAAACCTGCGCCATGGTTTGAGGTGCCACCTTTGTCCTAAGTGGGGTTTTTTTTGAGTTGCTGTTACCTTCTTATCAGTTCATTCTCCTCTGATTTCTGGCATCGACAATGCATTTTCACCGAGAGAAACTGGTGCGCATATTTTCTCTCTGACCATTCTCTGTAAACTTTGAAGATGATTGTGTGGGAAGATGACAGTAGATCTGCAATTTCATAAATGCTCAGTTGCAGCCATGCGACTGATTAGACATTTACATTAACAGGTGTACCTAATAAAGTGGCTGACAGTGCATATTTTCCTTTAAGACATAATAAATTACCTTCCACGTAAGCCTATATGACTTTATTATATTTAGAAGTGTGAAATAATGTGTTATAGTTACTGCTGAAGTTTAGTATCACTGTATTTTTTCCCATCAGATTTGGCAGTGTCACAGTATGAACCTGGCACAGGTTTCCAAAGAGTCACTTAGTCCATAGGTTCATCATGTCTCTATTTTCTCACTGTTCTGTAGTGACAGAGGTTTATTCAGGTGCTAGCAGACCATTTTGCTACCAGCCAGCTAACCCTACCCAGCATGCCATTTGGCAGTGTAATTATGTAAATGTATAATCATTGTGTTATAAAATGATGGGGCAGTTAACCTGGTCCACTCTCAATCCATTCTATGCAGCACTCTTTATGACCAATCATATTAAATTTTGCAGTGCTACAGTAGTTTAGCTGCATCTCAACAATTGATCAGTATAGGCATACATGAAAAAAGACAAGATATTAAAATGGGTATAATTACAATTTTACAATCTATCAAACAAATCTAACAACACACAGCAACATTAGAGTTGCTTAACACAAGGAGTGACGGTCTTTGGAAGGCCAGGACAGACCTCAGATTTTATCTTCATCAACTTTGTCCCCCTTGGAACATTACTGGCGGTATCCCTTGTTTCTCTTCTCTGAAATGACTGGTTTCTGTCATATTTCAGGCCTATTTCTAAAATGATGTGGAACCTGTTCTAATGATTGTTAAACCACATCTTTATCGATAAATATTGAGGTGCGAAAACTCGTAATTGAGGGTACCCGGGGGGTGGGGGGTAATTTTGTAAATAATCTAAGTTAACTTCACATCTTCCTCCCTGAGTTTTGAATACATCTGTATACAACTGCAATGATAACAAGTTGTGAAGATCTTAAAGTGCAAATAGCACCAAAGGTGATCTATTCCCTTAAAAAAAAGCTTGAACGAACAAAGTGTAGAATGTCACTTTAAGTTGACTGTAACAGTTTCTAAGAAGCCTAGTGCCCTCTGAACACAGAAATCTTTGTGTAAACTGGTTGGAAAAACAAATCTCAATTTAATCAATTAGCAAAAGTGAGTCAAAAGGTTTGAGGGTTGGGTTTTTTTGAAGAAATTACCAGTGAAAGTAAATTAAGTAATTAAAAAACCTTCCTTACACAAACATGAAATACAGGAACCAGAGGACAAGTTTTACTGTCAAGGACAAGATGATGTGCACTAATACGTGTAGCTGACTCAATGAGCCTATTTGATAAAAGGCACAATATCTGAGTGGACAGGGGCAAAAGCTGTCCTGTTTGTATGAAAAGGACTTATGAGGAATGTTCATTTTGAATCAGTTTGAAGAGGACCATTTTTATGCCACACTTATTAGTGACTTCTTTTTTAGTTCAGTTGCATTAATTGGTGAAATTAGCTCATGGTTTTAGTTAAGATAAACATTGATGACAATTGTCTGAACTGCTTGAGTCAATCCATATTTTTTTCTCCCCTGACTGCATTTTGAAAAAGATCTCTTGGCAATATCATTGTTTTACCTTTCTGAATATTTATAGCATGCATGGGATTAGTACAAGTGTGCTTAAAGAAAACAAAAGCATGCATACTTCAAAGAAAGCACATCTGCAGGAAGTTAAAGCAAAATACTTACTGTGTCATCACTTCGATACGGGATAAGTTTGTTGTACACTGCTTCAATAACACTTCGTCTGAGGGGGAAGGCAAAAAAAAAATCAATGCTAGTTTTCATTCAAAATGAAAAAATATATACATATGACACCCAGTGTCACAATAGCATAGTTTCCATTCTAACCACAAATATCACTTACTTGCTCGCCAGCTCCCCACCAGGAGGAAGGTTAGGGATGCTCTCAGATGCTAACGTCCGCATCACATGGACCAAATCCGGGACACCTTCATCCCCATGCTTTTTGATTATCTCTGTTGGAAAACACAATTTGATTAGATTACAGCTCTGTTTAAACAACACCAGAATACTTCTAAAAATACACAATTGATATGAGCAATTAAAATATTATATATCCATGTGTACAAGGAGGATAACAAACTAACAAGATTAATATTGTCCAATTTAGACCAAATCACAGCTGTTTAAGTGTGAATATATGTAAAATAAAAGCTTTGTCATAGTAATACTTCTTCCCTGATGTAACACAGAGGCCACAAAACGGTCATCCCAACTAAATAAAATATTGCTAACTTTGATGCTTATTTTTAATAGTAAGCGTAGAAAAAAATTTAATAAGCCTACTTTCATCTATTACATTCAGCCTAAGCTTTGCACAAAATATAAATATAATATAATATAAATTATGTTTGTCTCTGCCTTCTGCTGTTAATGACATTACTAGGGTATCAACCACAAAAGACAATCATCTTTTATTATTACTGGCCCTGGACTTTATGAGCATCTTATAGGAATTCACAGTCAATTTTGTTTAAGGAGCAAATGTAACAGCTATGTAAGTAACTCTTCAGAAATACAAAGTTACGTCATGTTAAGATATACAGTGGGGCAAAAAAGTATTTAGTCAGCCACCGATTGTGCAAGTTCCCCCACCTAAAATGATGACAGAGGTCAGTAATTTGCACCAGAGGTACACTTCAACTGTGAGAGACAGAATGTGAAAAAAAAAAAAATCCATGAATCCACATGGTAGGATTTGTAAAGAATTTATTCGTAAATCAGGGTGGAAAATAAGTATTTGGTCAATAACAAAAATACAACTCAATACTTTGTAACATAACCTTTGTTGGCAATAACAGAGGTCAAACGTTTACTATAGGTCTTTACCAGGTTTGCACACACAGTAGCTGGTATTTTGGCCCATTCCTCCATGCAGATCTTCTCGAGAGCAGTGATGTTTTGGGGCTGTCGCCGAGCAACACAGACTTTCAACTCCCGCCACAGATTTTCTATGGGGTTGAGGTCTGGAGACTGGCTAGGCCACTCCAGGACTTTCAAATGCTTCTTACGGAGCCACTCCTTTGTTGCCCGGGCGGTGTGTTTTGGATCATTGTCATGTTGGAAGACCCAGCCTCGTTTCAGCTTCAAAGTTCTCACTGATGGAAGGAGGTTTTGGCTCAAAATCTCACGATACATGGCCCCATTCATTCTGTCCTTAACACGGATCAGTCGTCCTGTCCCTTGGCAGAAAAACAGCCCCATAGCATGATGTTTCCACCCCCATGCTTCACAGTAGGTATGGTGTTCTTGGGATGCAACTCAGTATTCTTCTTCCTCCACCTTCAAACAGGTGCCATTCATACAGGTAACGAGTGGGGGACAGAAAAGCTTCTTACAGAAGACGTTACAGGTCTGTGAGAGCCAGAGATTTTCCTTGTTTGAGGTGACCAAATACTTATTTTCCACCCTAATTTACGAATAAATTCTTTACAAATCCTACCATGTGAATTCATGGATTTTTTTTTCACATTCTTTTTTGCCCCACTGTATTAATTAGAGATATAACAACTGGCAACCAGACAAGTTCATTCTACCATCTAAAACTGAAAGGCTATCATTAAAATTTGGTAACATGGGCAGTAACGATATTTACTTTGGAGTTTGTTTTGCTTTAAGCGCATCTAAAATTTCTCTACATGCAGCTGCTAAGCCACAAGACAACACAGAAAAGCAGGGGAGGCAACAAAGACAGATAAAACAGGAGGTGAAACAAAAAAGATAAAGACATCTATCCTTTTTTGTTCCTTTTTAGCTGAGTGGTTAGTCAGGTTGAGAAGAACTAAGCCCTGTGTAAATAATGTATAAAGCTGTTGTAACTATGCTAGCGAGTACAAAACTTTACCGGGATTTCTTATATGACCCAAAGCAGCTTCTTTTCACAGAACCTTTAGGCAGTAGCCCGGAAAGTGAAGAAGAAATAAGTACAAGGCATTTTCCTAAAATCCAGGTTTTATTATTATTATTATTATTATTATTATTATTATTATTATTATTATAATACCCGTTCCTGCGCGATGAATGGGACGCAACAACAGGTATAACCTCAACCAGCAATTGCTACTTTTCTTTTTTTTTTTATTCTACAAAATAGTAATGAAGCATTAACTGATGCTCAAACAGAACAACATAAGCCCAGGCAGGAATCATGCCAACAGGTGCTACACCAATGGTGATGGTGTAGCTGGCAGCACTTGCCTGTTTTTTTACCTTTACTTGCCACTGGGATACTACATTGGTGGACTGGGACCAAATTTGAATCTCGACTGCAATTTCACCGACAGTGACAACAAAATAACTGGATAAACTGACTATTCTTTTGCATTTGTTTTCACTGCAAAACTCATCTTTTTTTATTGTCTTTGTTATAAATCAGACGCTCCTATTTAATTTGTGGCTGTGCATTTTTAACCCCTGTCTAAAAGCTCAAGGTTATTACTGAGTTTATAGTCAAGGCAACACAATGAGAGCCCTCAGTCAACAATCTATTTCAAAGTTAGTAAAAGTCCCAAGGTTTCCATAGTTGATCCTATGGCTGGATTACCGTTTCCTGCAGGTGCTTTGCACTACAGGTATTTTAGAATTCCTCCCCTGGTATGTTTTAAGTATCAGGCAACAGTCTCCCTGTTGCCAACCAAGGCCACTGCCACCTTTGACTCTGTTCGACCCCATCTGCACACACAAACACCCCGTAGTGGATGCAAAAAGACAGGGACTGATAGTTGCCCTTTTGATATCATCTTTATGGACACCATAAATCACTTACTAAACTATTATCAGATGAACCTCCACCACTTCCAACTTTTCAAAAATGCATTTGTTTCTCCATAGTGTAGTGGTTAAAGCATTTGCTTAACATGCAAAATATCTTCAGTTGAAAACCAGGCTGTTAATTTAAATCTTGCCTGGGAAAAACTTACTTTACCTGTCAGCAACACCCTTCATGAAGTTTCACACCCTGTTTTACACTTAAAAGTTTTTTGGGGGGTTTTTGGTTTTGTTTTTTTAATCTAAAGGTTGAATACTTCCAGAACATTAGGGGGTAAAAAGGAAATGATGATCACTGGCAGCATTTGAGAGACTTGACATCACTAGTAAGATATTGTTTTATTGATACATGTGCAGGATGCGCAAATAAACTTAAGATGTCAATGGCAGTCTCACTGTAATCAATGAATTTGAAGTCCTTCATTTGGTGTTTCAATGCTTCATTATACAGTATGATTCAAATATCTACCTTAAATATATCAGATATTTAAGACCCAATCTACAGACATTACAAACAAAACACTTCCCGTTTTTGCTCTTTGATTTTGCATTTTTCATTGCCTCTAAATATAAGTAAGATATATGAGCATTTGTAAACTTGATGTTTTACTCTATAATAATGTCAACCAAAAGTGCTTTTACTACCTTCTACTCTGGCCTCCAGATATTTGTCCAGCTCAGCTTCTCGTTTCACTGCTTCTGAAGATACCTTTGGGGCCCCAGGAAAGCAGACTAGCACAACACTCATATTGTCCCGGCTTCCCTGCAAAGAAATCAAAGATAACAAACAAGAATTTATGTAAATCAACCATTGTACCAAACAGTTCAACAAAGTGTCAGAAGAGGGTTTGTTGATGGTATACCTTGTACAAGCAGGTGTCAACAATTTCATTGCTGACTTTTTCAAGATCATCCGTAACCTCTAGCCTTGACCTCACAAAGTCACACAGTTCTTCATTGGCCATGACATCCCAGATGCCATCACAAGCTAATATAATGAATTCATCTTCCCCCTCGCTTCTCTCTATTGCATAAACTTCAGGCTCCGGAGAAACAAGCTGCTCTGTCGGGCCTTTTCCATGCACGCATTTGTAGTCGAAGTCTCCCAGAGCACGGGACACTGCTAGGGACCCATTAACTCGCTGGATCATGACTGAGCCACCGGCGTTCTGGATCCTTTCCTTTTCCAGTGGGTTGCTAGGTTTGTGATCCTGTGTGAAGAAGTGCACAGTGCCACCCCGGCTGAGGAGCCCACGCGAGTCGCCGCAGTTGATGAAGTAGATATGGCTTGGAGAAATCATTACCCCCACTGCAGTGGAGCCACTTCTGTCCACACCGTGCTTCTTCTCGGAGATGGTTCGCATGTGTTCGTCAATCTGCAAGAACCCAGTGCGGATACCATTCTTCACGCTGTCCACACAGGGGTCATCCTGAAGAGCACTCTGGAAGTCTGAGTTGCTGGTGATGTGCTCCAGCAGGTGCTCACAGCAGTACTTGGCCACCTGAGAGCCAGCATGCCCATCATAAACAGCGAAGAATGACCACAGGTCGAGACCATGAGACAGACCAATTACTGCTGTGTGTGCATCCTCCATCTCAACCCTCCAACCCTGCATGCTGCTCAGCCCATACCTCAGGTTGTTACCTTCACCATGGGAATTATACTTTTCCATCTTTGGTTTGTCCAGAAATGCACCCATTGTGTCCCTTTAAAAGCCTGTAACACAAAAGAAATGACAAATTCGTTGATTAAGAAAGTGCAGTCCAATCAAAGCCCCAATTTGGAAACTAAAACAATACATGTTGTCTAATTATGACAATGTGAAAACATAAAACGAGTACAAATCTGACAAATTTTCTGAAAAATAGTTTTCTAAGAAATAACCAGAAAGAGGCACCAATTCTATCAATAAACTAACAGCACGTCTTAGATCCATTTGTGGCAAAAGATTAACATCTTGGAGTTGAGTTCAGCCCCTACTAGTCTAAAAATAGTAGACTTGTGTGCACATTTTGGCCACACATTAGGAACACTGCTGGTGTGGATCAGACTGAAACGCCCTCAGGCCAGTGGCTGTCTAGAGTTTACCAATAAATGTAACGAAACGTTTTAAGTTATTTACTTTCATTTTGATAGTCCACTAAACCACTGTGACCTCCGCAATGCAGACCACTTCACCATACTAGCTACCTGGGGTAGTAAAGAGTTGCAGCTACACGCCTGTAGCGCTAGCCCCAGCTAGCAGACTCGATAACCATCACAAGACATAAAATCGGTCAAAACCAACTCTAACGCTGTAATGAACTACTTTACACCATAGTCACGTTTATTAAGGCTCAATAATGCTGCTGGGTTTAGTGAGAAACTTTGCTCTGCAGCCAGTACCGACTACAACTGAAATAAACAAACAGCCTAGCCTACTTACGGGCCTTGACCCTTGTCCCTCACAGCTAACTGACAGGCCTCCCTCCCTGCCGTGGTGCGCTAATATAATATTGAGGCAGGCAAAGCCCTTGGCCTTGCTAATTGCTACATGCTAACACAGCTAAGAACTACGGCTGCCCAATGTTCCTCAACAGCTGCTGGCTACAAAGTAAACATTTAATGACTTACCAAATACCAAAATACTAGTCGACACCAGCGGAAGATACAACAGGGACGATGACCGACTGGCCGCAGTTCGCACCAGAGAGGGTACACCGACGAAACTAGGGGGTATACGGCGGTTTAGCTAAGGTAGCTAGCCAGTTAGCAGCGAGCAATCGTCACTCAAGATTCGGTGCATATAAATTGTGTAGGTGCGGAGATCCCTCTTTGCGTACGTCCGTGATGCATTACATTATCTCAGCTGGCGAGAATATTCAAACGGATTTTCTCGTGGCTTTTTGGGGGGTGGCCGGTGGTTTATGCGGCCAAGCCAGGGGAAGGGAAGCTGAAACGTCTGCCCCAGCCTCTCCACTTGACAGCCTGACAACTTGCTAGCTAACGTTAGCCTGAGCGGCACGGAGCGACGGAGACAGGACCCGGATGTTGCAGGTTGCGCATTCGAAAACATGACATCATTCCTAAAGATCTGTGGCTGGCTGCTCCAGCTGCTACATAGAAACATGCTCGCAAAGCATGTATACCACAACACGGGCTTCCAAATCTGATATAAACAAGCCCGTACAAAATGACAATTAATTCAGTGCAATCCTGCAAACGTGCTGCATAAGTGCTTCTGTCAAAATATGTCGTTATTGCACAAATTCCTGCTTCTTGTGCAATTTCAGTCTGTAGAAGGGAAATGTGGCACAGTTAATGTTGACCATTGCTTGATTTTTGTTTTTATTAATTTTAATTTATTTTATTTTACCCCCCTCCCCCGCCATGTTCTCCGGCGCCACCAATAGGTCGAATTATAGGTGTGTTTATGCACTTGAATCGCTTGCTTTATTTATTTATTTATTTATTTATTTAATTATAATAATTTACAACTGGAAGGTTTCCACCACATTCCTACAGCAAATTATAAACAATTATAAAGGTTAACATGCATGCATAAATTGTTATGTTTAGCTGTTAAGTATAATTCGTGAGGTCTGTCCAAAAAGTTAGGTTACAATATATGTAATCATAAAAATGAGTGAAATCTTTTTCTTATTTGATTTGTTGTTCCAAAGAATTTTCGAGGAAATTTATAACCTATAATATGTGCAACCACAAAACAAATGAGTTCTACTTTTCAGATGATTCCTGTGAAAAAGTTTATTTTTCATTGACATTTAGCAATCATTTAGATGTACATGTTTCTGGGATTATATATTACATAATATTTTATCTGCAATTCATTATTTTGTTTTATATGTAGTATCTAAAACGTAAGAACCGAAACTTTATGGCAACTGGCATCTACAAACAAAACATTCCCATAAAACTTCCCACGATAGTTTTATTTTGCTGCTGTAGAAACATAAACTAGTCTGATTCACCGAGTGTTTCTTTGAGGTCAGTCACTGTCATACTGTATTTTTTACAGAAGCGGGTTTCCTAAAAAGCTGACAAGTTTTTGCTGGGTATATTTGTAACAGAGGATCTTTAGGCCAAGTCTCATAAAAGTTAAATGAGATGACACAGAGGTTGTGTGTGGCATTGCTCGCTCTTCTGTAACAGGCTTTCAAACCCAGTATCCAAAAGCCTGTGGGTAGAAGATGACCACCATCTGCACCATTTTTACTGTGGACAGTTAGGGGAGGACTTTCTCTAATAGATTGAATTGACTTTGCTGTCCCAACAGGAAGTCTTTTCAATATATCATAACACAATACCAATATTTACTTTGTTTGTTTGCTTTTTTTTTTATTACTGAGTTCCTTGTTATATTATAATCAGCTTTTTAAATGTCATTTGTTATTTTATTTTCTGATTTTTGTTTTTTAAGCTCATTCATTTTATATTGTTTGACATTTTTATTTTCATGTAAATTTATATTCTTGAGTATTTTACCTTATAGCTATTTTTGTTTTGTCATGTTGTATTATGTCATACTGAGCTATTCTATTTAATTTAAGCAATTCTGTCGGTTACAGCTGCTCTAGCATAATTTCCCTTCTGGGATGAATACTGTAGTATCTTATCTTAAATGCCCTTTAACCTTGCTGAGTTGCTAGACTCCCTTATCATCGCTGTAGCTTTAATGGTTGACAGTTCTTTAAATGAGCATGGTATTCACATGGATGCAGGGGTCTCGAAAATTAAGATGTAATCAAGAGGAACTGAGCAATACATGAATCAATGTAACATGTCATGATCCATTTACTCTGAAGGGTCTGTTTGGTAAAAATGAGATATTATTTAAAGAAAAATTAAAAGATATGTTATGAAAATGAGTTAAAATGTATTACATTTACACTAGACATCCATGAGCCAAAATGTGTCCAGTGTGCTAAGCAATCAAAATTAAGTGCCTTGTGTCTAACTGCACTCGGCCAGTAAAATAACCACCACATGCATGTTTTTCAGTTTGGAGTGTTTCTAAACCCATTAAATCCAACATGAAAATAACACTGTCCTCAGTTAGTTAAACTAGTCAAGATCACAGTTTTTATACTATGCAAATCCGTCCTGCATCAGGCTTGCATAAACCAATGACCGGGGGGATATAGGTTATTTTAATAATAATAACAGATAATAGATGGATATAGGTTACTTTAAAATGAAATACAACATGCAAAACTGCATATCGCTAATGCCTCATACTGGGAAAACGTGTGTTTGCTTGTATTACTGAAATATATCCCCTCATCTTACTTACTGCCATACTATACTTACATATCTTACTGTCTTGGAGCAACTGTGACCACATAATTTCCTCAGGGATTAGTAAAGTATTGTGAGTCTGATTCTGTTCCATTAAATCCTCTCTCATCTAAACTCAGGGCTGGGTTTGGGGGTTTTTTGTTTGTTTTTCTTGGAGACTCGCAGGGTTCTGCAGGACACTGTGTAACAGCTGTGGTTCAAGTTCGTTATTGCAAAAGATAACTGTTATACTGTTATGCAACCTGGAGAAGAGCGATAGATAGGAAGAAGCACGTTTATTTCTGAAGATTTAATTTTGAAAATAAAGCGGAAGTGACGTAGACATCCTTTAACTTAGTTTTGGTTGTAGCTATGGGGTTAGGGTTACTGCTTCATTATTGCAAACATTTTAAGAGATACTTATTATTCTTAACATCTTAACAGATACTCTGACCTGTAACTATCGTAAAATGCTTCGACCGTAAGTAGACACCGTTCGCACATGCGTGGTACCGATCGGATTTCCGGTACGGATCGGGTAGTGACAAGCCACTTTAAAAGTATACGCGTGTACTGTAGCCCACTTGCTCCCACCAAATGGACTGCTGGATTGTGTCTGCTCTCAGCTGGTTTATACCAGTTTATTTACTCATCCATTTACTCTGCTTCCTTTTCGCGGATGCAGACTTCACTCTCCTCTGGGCAAGTCTAGCGGGGCACAAGCCAGGTGAGTCAAACGAAACACACCACATGTTGTCTTCACCTTCTTGTTTATAACGAAGGGAATCCGTCCTATGAGGGGACAAGCACGGGTAACCTCTCTGTTTGTGATTGATCGGTTGAACTGTCAAAGAACAATAAGTTGATTTTATAAGGCTTCGTCTTCAACTCAGATTGACCTCTGAACTCTTTAACGGCAAAACGTCATTTGTGTTTAGAAGATATTGTGTGCCATGCTAACTTTACTCTGATGTGAGCCTCAGCAGAACACACAGCTTCTTATATTATATAGACATGTAATCATACAACAAATTCCGTATAATGTTACAATATGCACTTAATAATTTCTCTGTATGAATGTCAAAAGTCTTCCATTTTAGTGCACTGGAACATTTTCTGAACAGTGACCACAGGTAGTCAACAAAAGTACTAAAGGCAAAACTATCCAAAAGTTCAAGAGTCTTCTGTGAAAAAGATAAAATAAGTAATAATAATTTTGGTGAAAGTAAGAGCATACAATAAGAGTGCCGTATTCAGTTAAAACAAAATCAGGCAATCTTTATGACTCCTCTGTTGCTAAGTGTCGTAAAAGAAATTCGCCTTGTTGACTGTTGTGGTTTGTGTCAACCAGAGAGGAAGCTGAAAGGGCTGGTGGTGTGGATCACTGGAGCATCCAGTGGTATTGGAGAAGAGCTGGCCTACCAGCTGGCAAAGTGCGGCTCACGTCTCATCCTGTCTGCCCGCCGTGAGGATGAGCTACACAGAGTGAAACGCCATTGCTTAGGTAAGATAAATTAAAATGATGTTGTTATGTATTCAACATCCATGCTTTAACTTTTTACCTTTTCAGTCAGTTCGGTTGCAACTGGGCATTAGCTTGATTTCAGTTCAGTGTTACTTGCTTGTGATCAGCTGAATCATTTTTATTCTTTTATTTTCAAGAGACCTCCAACCTTAAGGATGACGATGTTCTTGTTCTTCCCCTTGATTTGCTGGAGAGGACATCACACGAGGAAAGAACAAAAACAGTTATTCGCTACTTTGGGAATGTAAGGCTTAGTTCTTAGTTTCATTACCACATTAATATTTCCTGACGCCTGCAACTTATTTAAAAGGTGCTGGTTTTAAACCAGGAATCAAACAATGACCCAATTAAAATTCTATTTCACCAGATTGTAGATTGATAACTTTTCAAGTCACGTCATCTTTCTGCACTTTTTTTATCCTATCTTATTTTTTCATCCCTCATCAGATTGATATACTCATTAACAATGGCGGTCGAAGTCAGCGCTCTCTGTTTTTGGAAACCAGCGTGGATGTGTGCCAGGCCTTGATGGAGCTCAACTTCTTAGGTACGGTCTCTCTAACCAAGCAGGTGCTGCCTCACATGACGCAGCGAGGCAGGGGGAGCATCGTGACTGTCAGCAGCCTAGTCGGCCTCGCCGGGGCGCCTCTTGCAACAGGATACTGTGCCACCAAGCATGCTCTTCAGGTGATGCGATTTCTCATGACTCTGTGGTTTGAATTTAACTCATTTAATGTAATTGAATGTTTCTGCATCTCGTCTAAACTTAGCATTAGTTATATATGGGGAACAAAGGAAGGGAAAAAAAACTATTACCGGTCCCAACTGGGTAAGTGGTGTTGCTGTATTTTCCACAGGGTTTTTTCAATGCCCTTCGACCTGAGCTGACTGATTATCCAAAGATACTAATTAGCATGGTGTGCCCAGGGCCAATCCAATCACAGATTATCAGCAACGTCTTCACAGAGGAGCTAAACAAGGTAATGCATTTTATTTGCTGTTGCGATTTCACATTTGTGACATAAGTGCTTTTTGAGAACGTTTGCTTTCAGTAACCATTTTTCCTTCCATTACGTAAAGCCTGTGGCATCAGTTGGAAGCCAGGAACACAAAATGCCAACAAGTCGCTGTGTGCATTTAATGCTAGTGGGAATCGCCAATGGTGTCAAGGAGATGTGGATTGCACAGCAGCCCTTCCTCCTGTTTTACTACGCCTGGCAGTATGCTCCTACATTTGCCTGGTTCATCACAGACCTGCTGGGAAGGAAGAGAGTTCAAAATTTTAAAGCTGGTGTGGTACGTACATAATATGCACAGGGTGTATGTAAAAGATGGGTGTAGCCACCAAGACAGCATGCCTTGGCCTCTGGACTCGGAATTCTGAAGGCATCATGTTGATTTTTTTTTTTTTTGCGCCAAAAGTGAACATATTTAGATCAGAGGGTGAGGATATTGGCTCAAGTTAGCAACATGCTAATTAGTGATAAATAGCAGACTAATAAAACTAATGCACAAACTGACAGGCTGTACATAATAGCAGGGGATGTTAAGCAGCACAGACCCAGTTAAGAGGTCCAGTTCAGCTCCCCGTGTCTGTAAACCTGTCAGTCAAAGCATTCAAACCCCCAAATTTCAGCTTGATAAACAGGCAGAACAAAACATGTTATGAGGGGAAACGGGCTATAGAGACTTTGCTGTAGATGTGTTTTTTCATGGCTGAGCTTGGTTATTGGGTACATAAAAGGTTGATGAGGCCATTGCATGTCATCCATTAGTTTCTGGAGTCTGCACTCAAGCATTTTTGATGCAACCATGTTTTATTATATTTATATATAAATTAATATAAAGCACAAAATCTAAAACTTGTGTCTTATATTGTAGGGTAAAGACCACACAATAATAGATCCTATCTTCTTGCCCTGGTTATCAGAATCAGAAACTTTATTGTCATTGTCATGAGAACAACGAAATTAAGAATGGTCCCCGATCATTGCATCATCCCTAGCAATATCAAAATATAAATAAAACAATAAAGTTCAATAAATAAAATAGATAGAATACTTAAAATACTAATAAGATATAACAGTAAAACATTCACATACATTCCCACACACATGCTTCAGACCGTGCATAGATTAACACAAGAGTGGCGTGATGGACATTTTTTTGTAGTATTCAGATGTGTTATTGCAGTTGGATAACAGCTGTGTTTGAGTCTATTAGTCCTTGCTCTGATTGCCCTGTACCGTCTGCCTGAGGGCAACAGTTCGAACAGGGAGTGGCCAGGATGTGAGGTGTCTTTTATGATGTTTTGGGCCTTTTTAAAACAGTGGGCGTTGTGTAGAACTTCCAGTGTGGGGAGAGGGCAGCCAGTGATCTTTTGGGCGGTGTTAATGATCCCTTGGAGTGCTTTCCTCTGAGCCCCTGTGCAGCTAGTGTACCAGATGCATATGCAGTAAGTTAGAACACTCTCAATGGTGGCTCTGTAGAAGGACACCAGCAGTTTCTGTGTGATGTTATTCCTCCTGAGAATTCTCAGGAAGTACAGTCTCTGTTGGGCCTTTTTCAGCAGCTCGGAGGTGTTCACACTCCAGGAAAGGTTCTCCTCTATATTGACTCCCAGGAAGCGGAAGCTTGCCACCCTTTCTACACAGTCCCCATTTATGAATAGTGGTTGGATCTCTGCCTTTTTCCTTCTGAAGTCTATTATGAGTTCTTTGGTTTTTGAAGTGTTGAGGAGGAGGTTATTGGCCTTACACCATGACGTCAGCTGCTCCACCTCGTCTCTGTACGTAGACTCGTCTCCCTTGGAAATGAGCCCCACCACTGTGGTGTCATCTGCAAATTTCACAAAGATGTTGCTGTGGTGGCGAGGAGTGCAGTCGTGTGTGTAGAGAGAGTAGAGCAGTGGACTGAGCACACAGCCCTGGGGTGAGCCAGTGCTGAGACTCAGGGCTGAGGATGTGTGATGGCCAACTCTGACTCTCTGTCTACGGCCCGAGAGGAAGCTATTGATCCACATGCAGGTGCTGTATGGAAGCCCCAGGTCTTGTAGCTTGGCCACCAGTTTGTGTGGAAGGATGGTGTTAAAAGCTGAGCAGTAATCCACGAAGAGCATCTGCACATAGCTACCATGCTCTTCCAGGTGAGTTAATGCAGCATGGAGTGCTGTGGCTACAGCGTCTTCCGTGGATCGGTTTGCTCTGTAGGCAAACTGGTGTGGATCCAGGCTGCGGGGCAGGGCTGCTGTGATGTGTCTGCGGACCAGCTTCTCAAAGCATTTCATTACCACTGGGGTGAGTGCCACCGGTCTGTAGTCATTCAGGCCGGTGATGTGGGGCTTCTTAGGCAAGGGGACTATGGTGGAGGACTTCAGGCAGAGTGGGACAGTCGCCTGTGCGAGGGATTTGTTGAAAATCCTGGTGAAGATCCCAGCCAGCTGTCCTGCACAATCCCTCAATATTCGACCTGGCACACCATCAGGACCCGCCGCCTTCCTCGGGTTAACAGCCTGCAGCATGCGCCTCACCTCGTGCTCTTCCAGGGTGAGGGTGGTGCTGCTATGGGTGGCGTGTTGCTGCTGTGGCTCCAATACCTCCGGTACCCTGGTCTCAAAGCGGGCAAAGAAGATATTCAGCTCCTCTGCCAGCTCCAGGTCACCGTCCGCAGCTCCGAGATTGATCTTATAGTTGGTTAGGTGCTGGATGCCTTGCCACACCTGCCGGCTGGTATTATGCAGTTGAGCCTTATTTGTGTCCTTTTCACTCCCTGTCATTTAAGTGTGTGAGAATTTTAAAAATGTCTATAGCTCATACATAGAGTCCAGACCTGCTTTAATTCTTCATGGCATAGATTTAACAAGGTGCTGGAAACATTCCTCAGAGATTTTGGTCCATAGTCACATGACAGCACCACACAGTTACTACACATTTATTGGCTACACATCCATGAGGTGACTCTCTGGAGTCCACCAAATCTCAAAAGTGCTCTATAGCCAGGTTTCATTTGACGTAGACGTGACGTCGACGTAAAGCGCGAAATTTGACTGGTGGTCGGAAGTGAAAAAGATAAGCGCAAAATCACAGACAGACAGTACGCAAAATGCCTATGTCCTGTTGTGTTTACGGATGCTCCAGTAGGTCGACCAGAGAAACTGATAAACGGTATTTTAGGGTACCAAAAATAGCCCAACGAAGAGGAGAAAAATGGAAAATTCTAACCGAAAAACGTAGGAAAAAATGGATTTTAAATTTACGTTTACAGTCGGGAGGAGCAGAGTCTGCCAATGCCCGTGTCTGCAGCGACCACTTCGTCAGAGGTAATGTTATGTTTGCAAACGAACTTATTAGCATTAGGTTGTCGTTACATTCTCGTTTACTTAGTGCTTTTAAGTTAGTAGTCTAATATTGACTTGATTGGGACTATAGGCTGCCCAAGTGCTTTGGATGACGAAGAGTCTGAGGACTGGGCTCCGACGGTCAATCTCGGCTACGATCGAAAACCCAGATCGGAATCAGTTCTCAAACGAGAGAAAAGAATGAAGCTTAAGGCAGAACAGCATCGATGTGCAGAGGCGATTTTGGATATGCAACAGACGGCTGAGAGCCCGGATTTGAGCCTAGTGACAGTGGAGAACAGGCTACTAACCCTGCCATACAATTGCAATGAGCTGCAATCACTTCTCCATCCTCCTTTGCAATTACCCAAGTCTTCAGAGGTGTCTCGTTAGACCGCTGAGAATGGTTTACCTTGAAACAAACAACTGTCACTCTAACGAAGTCCTAAGGATGTGGCATGTTTGTTGACGTTAAAGCCGCTACCGCTAACTGTTAGCGTGTTTAAGATAAAGCAATATAAGAACAAACACTCACCCTTGCAAACACCAAACTGTATCCATCACGGAGACGTTTTGTTCCAAGGTTGTGGACCCACCCGCTGACAAAAACATTGTACGCCTCCAGACTCTTGAAAGCTTTCATTTGCTGCCTAGTGTAGTAAGAAGTCTGGAGGACCAAGTAGTTGGTGATATCCACAGCCTCGATAGTAGGCAAATCCTTTACTTCTGTGGTGTATTCGGACATTTTCAAAGAATACGGATCACGTCCGATATATTTTTTAACTATCTGTTTATATCTCTCCCGAGAAACGGGGTCTAAAGTTGCACAATAGCTGCTCTCCTGACTCTCCACAGTGTCCTCCATGTTTACTTCCGCCCTCCACTCAAAAATCGCGCTGCCTCCGCACGTCATCAGAACCACGTGACCGCAACCCAACTATTGGGTTAGGATTCAATGACTGCAGAGGTTGTTTGAGTACAGTGAACCCCGTGTCATGTTCAAGAAACCAGTTTGCGTTGATTTGAGCTTTATGTCTCAGGTTATCCTGCTTCAAGCAGCTGTCTGAAGATGCGGTGATAAAAGGGTAATACTCAATTGATCCCAAGCAACCCAAATATCCATCCTTTTATTTTCTTTACACCAAATTCTGACCTTACCATCCAAAGGTAGCAACAGAAGTTGAACCTCATCAGACACGGCAACATTTTTCCAGAGTTCTGTTGTGCAACCTTGGTGAGCTTGTCTGAATTGTAGCCTCAGTTTCCTGTTCTAAGCTGACAAGAAATGGCACCCGGTGTGGTCTCCCTATTGTGTCAATGGGGCATTTTCACCCGAGGAACTGTAGCTCACTGCATATTTTCTCTTTTTCAAACAGTTTCTGAAATACGCTTACCAGCTACATTCATACATCTGCTGCATTCAAAGTTACTCTAATCACTTTTCTGCCTCATTCTAATGGTCTGTTTGAACCTCAGCAGGTCATCTGAATCTTCTTTACTTGCCTAAACTCATTGAGTTTGCTACCTTGTGATTGGATGGTTAGATATTTATGTTACTGATCAGCTGACTAAAGTGGCCAGTGAGTGTAATTATGTCAGTATTTAACGGAGAGGGAGGAGAATGCATATAAATTGCACACTGGACCTTAAATATAAAGAGGTTAATTTACAGAAAGGTCATTTTGCAGCTGGGTGGCCGTTGCTTCAGAAGGATCATTTTGAAACAGAAAGAGCCTAAAAAAACATGAATAGCATAACAGTGAAATCCCTGCCTATAAAGCTCGTCATCTTGTGACCACCTTGAAAAAATTTTTTTTTTAAGATGTACAAATATTAACAGCATGTCTATTTGGACGTTTTCCTTTAAATTATTTTGATTTGATTCAGGGAAGTAGAAAATCAGTGCTGACAGCCGCACTCTTCCTTTTGCAGGATGCAGACTCTGCATACTTCACTAAACCAAAGACCTCCTGAAAGCTGCGTCCTCAGGAAGAAACACTTCAATGTGTTCCTAAAGTTGGACTTTGGATTTTTTTTTCCATCCAGAAGGAAGAATTCAAGGACATGACTGTTTAAAAGCTCAGTTTAAAAGCTCTTCTTGTCTCAGACGTAGTTAGTCTGTTTTTCCCCTGGGTTTTTTTTTTTTTTTTTTTTTTTTTTTGGCCTAAAGAATGATTACAGATTTGAATGACCTTTTGGATGACTAATAAAGTTTACTTTAAATTTTCTTTTGGGCCAGGTTGTTTAATGAAACATTAAACTGCTGTTTGATGAGCGATTTTTTTTTTTTTTTTTTTTTTTTTTTTTTATTTATTTATTTATTTTTTTTTATTTATTTTTTTTATTGTAAGCATATGAAAGAGTAGAGGACTTAGAAAATTTACACTTCCTTTAAAGGGACAAGTAAAATTATCAACACAACATCACACCAAACACTATGCAGATACAGTAAGACCCAATCCAATGCACGTCTTCATAGAAGCTTAAAAATCCTTGTGAGGTTATTCTTTCACAAATCTTCTTGTAGGAGTCTTTGGAATCACGCTTGGGCACTCATACTCAGACTTCACCTGAATAACCAACCGTCTAATGAAATAACGTTCTTAATAGCCTACCAGTTTTGTCCAGGCCCTGGAATCACAATTTTAATGTGATGAGACTAAGTCTCAATTTTAGCTGTTTCTAAATCATGGTGAATTTACTGACAGTCACCTGTTTGTGTTTCATGCACTTTGCAGCTTCAGTTTTAATTATATATATTTTTAACATGTTTCTGAGACACAGAAAAACAACAACCACTATGTAAGTTTCAAAGACTTTTGAAATTGGTGTAAATTCTTGACCCTTATTCTTCATAACCTCTGAAATTCTTTGTGGCAAGCTTGATATCAACTTCCTTCCTATTGGTGTCAAGATTGACTCATAGTTTAAAAAAAAAAAAAAAAAAGCCCTCAAAGACTAGCTTCTTACAATGACCAGGGAGCAATTTGATGACACTTTGGTGCATTTTCAAGCATGATGGAAAACCATGTCTCTAGGCTAAAGTAATATTTAAATGGTTCAAATATCATCAAATTAACATTTTGGATCCATACACAAGAAATATGATACATTTGGTCTTTTGGGGTAAAAAGTGGGAACCCACAAGTTAATCAGCTTTGAACTCTAACAAGGCAGGAATGGATCCCAATCAGTCGAGAAACCACAGAGTGTTTTAAAAATTATGAAGAAGAAGAATAAAGACTTTAAATATCGCTCTCTAGGTTTAAATTTGAAAATACTAGAGAGGAAGTGATTACACAAGTGGTTACACTTTAACCACCTCTCATTATAGGTTGCCGTGTAGTTACTTAAATCATAAGTTTGTTGGTTGTGCATGTGTGTTGTTTTACAAGGAATGGAGTCCTGCACTGTATCTGCACTGAGCTGCTTCATAGCATTTTGTTTACTTGTCTGTTTAATTGGCTTCATTTTCGCGGATGCAGACTTCACTCTGCTTTGGGCAAGTCTGACAGGGCAAAGGCCAGGTGAGTGAAACAACCATCCCCCAGCACTGTGAGAAGTTTCTTATTAATAAAGAAGGGGCTCAGATTTGTGATCAAATGTGTATCTCTGCAACTGTTGGGGACAGTAAAAATAAAAAATGTTAATCAGCAAAGGCTAAGTAAGGCAAATTTTGGAAGAGATCATACATTTTTCTCTTATCAATTATTCACAAATGTTTTCGTATCAGGGAGCAGTGGCAGTCACAGGAGGCCTCTTCAGAGCCTGTTGCTGTTACTAAGTGCAAAGTTATCCTAAAGGGAAAGCACAGACTGTCTGTCAGCCAAGGGTTTGTTCTAAACAGAAACACATTTACTTAATAAAACAATCTTTGATAGCAATGCGGTGATTTTTGTGAAGCTGAAATGTGATACCTTAAAGAGGGAAGTTGTGCCCAAGGATCACTGTTAAGGACAACAGCTACAGAGAGCTAAATTAGACTGAAAACCTGCACTGAGACCTGAAGTGTGAATTCATTCTGTACTGTGCTGTACTGAAGGGGATAAAACCGGGATTATACTGTACCATTATAACTAGGCCTGCCATGTTAATGTGTAAGCAGGAGTTTGATGTTGTAGCTAGTCAAATATAGGTCAAACTTTAACTATTTTTATGCTGTTAGATAGTTTTGTAAGGAGCACTTTAGTCTTCACCATAATTAGAAAGTAAAGCATGATGCATAGAGTATCATTAAAACTTACAGGAATCTGGCCTCTTGTACTTGAGTGTAACCAGTGGTTTCCAACTTGTTTTAAACTTTCTTTATTTCCATTCATGAAGACATCTCTTGATTTGACAGCTTAGCAATGATACACCTATCTCTTCGAGAGTTCTCTTGACTTGTTTAGATGTTACTGAAGGGGAAAAAAAGGAAAGGATACTGTGACCAGCCACTTTAGTTTTCATCTGTGGTCTTTCAGGCCTTTTTGGTATTTTTGAGATGGCCATCCTTCCATGCACACCCTGGAAAATTTCAAATCAACAGTTAACCTAACCCCACTAATTGCATGTTTTTGACTTGTGGAGGGAAGCTTCAGTACCTGGAGAGAACCCATGCAAACATGGGCAGAACATGCAAACTCCACACAGAAAGGCCCCCACCAGATGGTGGAGTGAAACTTTATTTCCTTTTTACCGATGTACCAGATTATGGATTTGGCTACTCCTTAGGTTTTTGCTATCTCTCTGAAAGTTTATAAAGACCAAAGAACTGTAGCAGGAAATGTTGACTGTTGTGGTTTGTGTCAACCAGAGAGGAAGCTGAAAGGGTTGGTGGTGTGGATCACTGGAGCATCCAGCGGTATTGGAGAAGAGCTGGCCTACCAGCTGGCAAAGTGCGGCTCACGTCTCATCCTGTCTGCCCGGCGTGAGGATGAGCTACACAGAGTGAAACGCCATTGCTTAGGTAAGATAAATTGTTTTAAATTGTCAAATTATATCAAAGTAAAGTGGATTCCAGCCAAAAGAAACCCACTTAATGTGAAGGAACACTTAAGCTTGGGTACATGGACGTATATGGAGTATAACACATTAATAACATACTAGGTTTCCATATGATGTCAGTTATAGTTTGTTCAGTTTTACTCAAAAGTGACTAAATGAATGCTTTTTGTCCTTTATTCTTTAAGAGACCTCTGAACTTAAGGATGAGGATATTCTTGTTCTTCCACTTGATTTGCTGGAGAGGAGGTCACATGAGACAAAAACAAAAACTGTGATTGGGTACTTTGGACACGTAAGCTCACTGCAGTTGCTCATAGTTTCATGAATTTTTTTGTTGTTGCATTAACAACTCATCTATAACATTCAAATACTGGGTTTGATTTACATAATAGAGACCACCATTGTCTTATTTTAAAGACATCCTTTAATGGATGGTTAGTTTCACTTCACTTTGTGGATGTAGTTTATTTTTTCATTATTCAAGTCATTTTCTAAGAACCTGTGACAGTGTGTAAATTCAAGACTTTTTACTTTAACAAGGTGTAGAAAACCTGGATATGTATGCCATACATGAAAAAGGGCTAAGGTAAAATATAGCAAAACGTATTTCCAGCTTTTACTGCAAAACCTTCCTTTTGTAGCACATGCAGAAGTCAGTTTGGAACCAGCATCCAAAATCTGTATCCTTCAGCATTAATGGTGTGCTGTCACAGATATGCTTGTTACCTATGCTGTGTGCACCAATGCAGCCCCAGATGCTGACCTTTGGACTTGGTTCTCACAGTAAGCTTGGTTGTCTGTCTCCTTTTCTAGCCCGAACCATGTGTGGCACCCACGATTTCCAGGAACTATTTCAAATTTGGATTGATCAAACTGCAGTTTTAAATCCCCCTGTTAGCTGTGACATGTTCCACCACTTTTAAAGCCTAACACTGTTGTGCCCCTTTTACAAAAGCAGATCTACTGAGATGTATTCCAGCAGTCATCATCTGATCAAAGCCTTTTAACTGTTATTTTAAATCCACATGCACCATCTCTTCTGAGGTTGTAAACTCTCAGATAGCTACTCTGTTTTAAATGTCTGCTGAAAACAATGTTTTTTCTCCATAAACATTCACCCTTACAATTGTGATAGTTTTGATGAGACATGTGTCCTCTATTCAATAATAATAAAAAGACTAAAGCTTCCACTGAAACTAATAAAAACTAAACTAAAACTAAACATTTTCGCACAAAAAAACTAAACTGAAACAACAAAATCCACTCTGAAAACTAACTGAATCAAAATAAAAACAAATTAGAAAGTACAAAACTATAGGTAACTGAAATAAATGAGATTTCAGATGTTCTTTTCTATCCCTCATCAGATTGATATCCTCATTAACAATGGCGGTCGAAGTCAGCGCTCTCTGTTCTTGGAAACCAGCGTGGATGTGTGCCAGGCCTTGATGGAGCTCAACTTCTTCGGTACGGTCTCTCTAACCAAGCAGGTGCTGCCTCACATGACGCAGCGAGGCAGGGGGAGCATCGTGACTGTCAGCAGCCTCTTTGGCCTTACCGCTGCGCCTCTTGCAACAGGTGCCTCTGCTAGCAAGCATGCACTTCAGGTGATGAGATTTCAGAAAGGAGATTATGACCATTTTATTTCTCTTAATTCTTTTCAACTAAATGTATTAGTTGTTGGCTTGTGGGAACAGATCTGGATCTCTGCTGTATTATCCACAGGGTTTCTTTAATTCCCTTCGAACTGAGCTGACTGACTATCCAAAAATACTAATTAGCACAGTGTGTCCAGGGCCCGTCCAATCACAAATCGCCAAAAATGCCTTTACAGCAGAAATAAACAAGGTATTTTTTTTAGTTGATATGCCTAATATAACCATTTCAAAGCTATGTTTTAAGTAACAAGTTTTCCTCTCATTACTTCAAGCCTCCACCCACAGTTGGACATCTGAAGAGGATGCCAACAGATCGCTGTGTGCGTTTAATGCTAGTGGGAATTTCCAATGGTGTCAAGGAGATGTGGATCTCTCAGCAGCCCATGCTCCTGCTTTACTACACCTGGCAGTATGCGCCCACATTCGCCTGGTCCGTGTCCGACAGGTTGGGCAGAAAATGGGTGCAGAATTTCAAAGCTGGTCGGGTAGGTACAGAAAGTTTTTATGGTGCAAAATTCCCTTGTAGATATATTATTTACACATTAGTGTAGGTCTGAGAAATTCAAACATCACCATATTTTTACCAAATACTCTGATCAATATGAGTATATATTTGGGCTTTATGAGTTAGTAAAAATCTTTTTTCATAATATTTGTTTTACACATTTTGACTTGGTCAG
Organism: Aulonocara stuartgranti; assembly: GCF_965226115.1. Classification (NCBI taxonomy): domain Eukaryota; kingdom Metazoa; phylum Chordata; class Actinopteri; order Cichliformes; family Cichlidae; genus Aulonocara; species Aulonocara stuartgranti. The sequence continues at coordinate 3,328,968 of NC_138955.1, read as the reverse complement.
GAGCATGCAGGTGAACATGCAGCTTTTTTCCACTTTACTTGGGGCACATCAGATGCTGCCCTTTCTTTCTGCAACATTTGTGCTGCTGCAGTATTCTGCAAGGTTAGCTATGCTAGATTAGACCTGAGACTGGTGGGTTCTCACTGTGTGAACAGGCTGAAAATACTTGAATAAAGTTGAACTATGTGTGTAGCGCTGTCTCTTAACAGCTGGGAGGCTCTAGCTTCTACTGACCTTGGTTGAGTCTAATAAGAAGAAGGCAGTGGCTAGGGTATGACAGTGAGCATGACTCCTTCCCCCTGGTGCTGACTGGATAACTGACTGACCAGTGTGTCTGGTGGCCTCTGCTGGACAGTGACAGCTGAGGGCCATGCAGAAAGGTCATGCCACTACTGGCTAGCCATTGTGGATTCACTTGCTTGGGATGAAGGAGGATCATTTTGGGACCAAAAGAAAAAGAGGAAACACTATAAAGACTTACAGAATCTAAACATTCCTCTACAGTGAAATAGTTGGGCAATGTAAGGGGCATGCTTGTGACCAATAAAGTATCTCAAGATTTACAGATGTTAACATGATATATATTCAGACAATTTTCAACCTTGAATAAAATAATTTTTCATTTTTGGTGCAAATCAAGTGCTGACAGTTAGCATCTTCTTTTGTAGGATGCAGACTCTGCGAACTTGACTAAACCGAAGACCTCCTGAAAATCACATCCTCAAGGGGAAATTGCATTCCTAATGTTGGACTTTGTATTTTTTCTCTCCTTTTTTCAAAATTTCTGCTTTCATGTCATGTCACCTTGGGATGGCTGTTGCGGGCGATAAACTGGCGATGTATAAATGAAATTGAATTGAGTCTTGAAGTAAATATTTAGAGACATAACTGGTTTGAAAGCTCCGTGCCCTCTTCCTATCTTAAATGAAATGTTTGTAACCAATAATCAACTTGTGGTACACAGCCTTGAAGAATGGACAACAAGCTATAAAGACTATATTAAGAATGGCAATGTTTCTGCAACGACCCTTTAAATGCCTACAAAAATTGAGTTATGTTCAGTTTTCTCTATCCCGGCAAGTTTGTTTAATGAAAAACAGCTTTTGACAAGCTATTTTTATTGTAAGTATATACAGCTACACATATAAAAATTAACAATATGTACAAGAAACTGTGGACAGATTCATTCTAGATTGTAAACAAGTGAATTGTAAACAAAACAACAGCACTAAACACCATACGTGTACAGCGAGACATCCCCAAGGCACATCCTTGATATTCTTTAACAAAGCAATAAAATCCTCATTCCTTTTTGTGGAAAAGTGAGGGAGGATGGGAAGGGGGATCACATGAACATTAAAAAGTCGAATTAAACCAGAGGTATTTATTAGTCGTCTCCTGGAGAGGAGGGGTCTTAATTTATTCACCTTTTGTTTCAGCACAAACATTAATAAACACAAATGTCTGTGCTTTGGTGGCGATGCCACTGCTCCATCTCTCAAATTAATGTGAAGAATTAAGTTGGTTCCCATGCCGACTTGACACTTCACAAACTCTGAGTCAACAATTTAAAATGTAAAACTCCTGATTTAAGATTTCTCTTGACTTTGCTACAGTTCAAAATGAATTTCTGTGGTACTCCCACCTGAAAGATGGAACCACAGCTCAGAGGCAAGGAAAGTGAAGTGGGGCAGATGAGTAAATAGGGTATCCTAGAGGCGGATCGGCTGCCTGAACCGTTAGGTTTCTTAGCATGAAGGGGTGGGCCTGAATGCTGTACCGCTCCTCGTCATCATTAGTAGCATACAGAAGCTCCCAGGAGAGGTTTGCCCACTGGCCTCTCACCCCTTCTCCATTGAGACGGCCCACCTGTACAAGCTGCTCCTGAAGGGTCAGCACTCGCCCTGTGTAGGTACCCTGCACACAAGGACAGTCAAAATGTTACAAACTAACTAGTGGAACAAACTAAGCTGAACACATGGATTTATGAGAACCTTAAATTTTATGTCAACTGGATAATATACTGTAATTATAATTGTATATTTTGTAGCTTAGGTGTAAATGAGGCTTCGTTATGTCTTATTACCATTGTGAGATCATGTCCTAGTGAGAATAGAAAGGGTTTTTCCTGAAGAACGCTGTCATGCCAGCCTTTCTCTGTCACCAGGCCGATGTACCAGTCCCTTTCATATTCCTCCAGAGTGCTGAACAACTCTTCAGGGGACTCCATTGGCCCCAGGCTTGCTTGATCAAACAACAGCTTGAAACTGAACCTGAGGGCAAACAAAAGCATAAGGCAGAACTCTTATGGATGCTCTGGCTCAAATAAGTCTGGCTGATTATAGTAATCACAATCTAGAGGTCCTAACTGGCAATTTTACCTGAAAGCCTGAAGTGTGAGCTGGTAAAGTTCTTTACTTGAAGACAGCCACTCAAGTCCTTCTGTCCACGGTACATCTCCACAATACAGCCTGTACACATAACTAGGACTGGTGAAGGCAGACTCTGCCCCCAGTGAGATGAGACACGAAAGTGCAACATGAATATGCAGTTCCTTCAAAGCTTCATCTTCCTTGAGGGCTTTGGTCATGTCCTCTGAGGTTGCACCCTGCACAGCAGGCCCAAAGCGTCCCAAGGTAAATCGAAACCAATCCTCAGGAAATAAAGGCCTGAGAGACAGCAAGCGGGATGGTAGTAATGGTGCTGTCCTCCACCCTTTTGGTAGGTTGAATACCTCAGACTGGGGGCAGCTGAAGTTCAGATGTGGGAGAGAGCCAGACCTTTCCCCGAATACCTCTGAGTTATGGCCTTTATCCACAGCTGGCATCCCAATACCCAGTCCCAGAGGCTGCAGTGGCTGCAGTGCAGAGAGGGCCATGTTTTCAAAAAGACTGTCCATCTCCACGGAGCCCGGCAGAGAGGCCCCCATCTGCAGGGTGGCGTGTCCAGACTGGGCTTCTGCAGTCACTAATGCAACTGTCCGTCTGGCTGGTTGAGGGCCAAATAAGTCATCCTCATCTGACCAGTCACCAAAGGAGGTCAAACTGGAGCTGTCCTGTCTGAACCTTATAGAAGACACATTGGACTCCACCATGACAGCCTCAGGTGGTTGGTTAGAAGTTGTCTGGGCTAACTGTGAAGACTGGGATTTCATCCCACCAACCGCTGACACTTCTTCACTGCTCCATAAAAATCCTTTATGTTTCTGCACACAATATCGCAGGAGCAACCAGATCAGAGCCTTCATGAAGTCATCCTGAAGTTTCCTCAAGTTGTCATGAGAGTCAATGATACCAGACAGCACATTTCGGGCATCAGAGTAGACCCGTACTGCAAGTGCAGCACACGGGGTGAGGGCATTGCCCCAATGCAGATTGAAGCCCTGGGTGAAGCCGAGCCGCTCAGGGCGTTCAAAAGCAGCTTCAAAAACCTCATCCACCCTCCGTGCCTCCACCGTGTGGCAAGACGTCTCCTGCAGCTCCAGGCCCTGTAACAAACACACCCCACCTTATGTAATCTTTTAGATTCTTACATAGATTATTAATAGACAATCAGAGGGATACAGTACCTTAATGTTGACAGTGCAGTAGCCATATCCCCTCTCCAAGATCATTATCCAAACCATGCGGTCCTGAAAGCGGCCAAGAAAATGAGAGCCTGGGGCTAATGAACCTGAAAATGGAGAGCGACTCATCAGTTATCCATACATCCAACATGTAAGGAGATGTGACTATGAGCACAGAACATAAAACATGTAGCACACATATGGGAGTCTTTCATTTTGTATCAGCTGTGCATCCCTCTGCTGACTACATGGATAACGTAGTTACTGGATGAGCTGCTTGGAGATGCATCCTGTACAATAGTACAGGAAGGTCGTGCTACTGATTTAACTGGCTGACTGCACAGAGATCTAAATATTAAATCTCTTCTTGTCCCCAGCTTTCCATTAGTCCCTAAAACTTTGCTCTTTTTGTACAAAGGTGGATTTTCATTTTCTGAGACAGAAGACAGACGTTTAATTCAACACAGATGAACAGCAGCAGCAAGGTGAAAGGAAGCTTTTGTTTTAACCTGACTAGTGCTCGCTTGGCTCAAGGATAATGTCATGTCCCATGCTGACATCTTAGAATAGTCCCAGCCGCTACCTCATGATGTGAAGTGACACACTGGGCAGATTTCTTTCCTGCTCACTGCACCACGGCCCCCAGTGTGAGCAAAGCAAAAGAACACTACAAACTGCCACCGTTTGACTGTGAGCTTCAGCCTAACAAGCAACTTTTCTGAATTATACATCACAGCCACAGCTTCCCTAGCTCAGAAAAAACAATAAGACTGACTGATTACATCACCTTGGTTTTATTCAGTCTTAAATCATCAGTCCATAAAAAACAAGTCCCTACTTGCATGTTCCCCCCTCCCTCTCTTTCCCCCACCTGATTGGGAAGAGAACAAAACCCGAGCAGCAGCTCAGTTTAGCCTCGGTGTATTACGCAGTTAATGGTGTGGAAATATTTGGATGTAATGAATAGAGACCCAAGCTTTTTTTTTTTTTTTTTTTTTTTTTCTTCCAGGGTCACTTCACAGAAAGCTCAACTGGATCACGTAAGTTCACATTACTGCCCGTAGTCCAAAAAGTCTGCTCACAACAGAATTCCTCTTACTGTGTAACCGTATGAAATGATGCTTCACTGCTTTCAGATCTGCATACAGTCCCCAGTTGACCCATACAAGAGTTCAGTTGCTGCAATTACAGCCCACGTCAAAACACACTGTTGTAAAAAACATATATATATACTTTTTTTTCTATATAAGGTGACCTCTGTTTACCGAGAGCTGTAAAAAGAAAAACTTAATGGAGAAAAATACTGTGTGTATTGTAAGTTAAGCAAAACCAACTTTTAAGACAGATTTAAATTTAGATACTGTGACTGATTAGTTAATAATTAACAGGTTTCAGGTGCTTCATAAAGGAAGTGAACACTATTAGCTGTCCAATTTAGATGCCATGACGGGTTTTGTCATTATCTTAATTAGGGCTGTTCGACATAACGTTATACATTGGATGACGATATAAAAACGTCTATCGTTTCATTTTACGCTATCGTTTATTGTGTGGTGTCGCAAAATAAACGTTTATGGCAATATTTTTTCATGGTTTTGATGGTCACTGTAGTGGCTATATTAATTTCTTACAGTTCTCTCTTTCTCTTATATTTAATATAACCACACTACGGACGGACAAGCGCCTGTTTTTATGTGTTGTCATTAGTAACAAAGACGGTAAAACCACTGTGTGTCCGCTTGTTTATTTTCCACATAAACCTTTCACAATAAAGCTCAAGATCCTGTTGAGACTTTTCAAAATAAACTGAATCACATAAAAGAGTATGCAGAATATTAACGGATGAGAAGCAAAAAAGAGCCGTCAGGTGCTAAAAAATAAACCTTAGACTCAAATGTTAGAACAGGCTTTTCCCCGCAGCACGTCGTGTAATAAATACTCACAAAGCAAACGGCGGCCTTTACAACTTATGTCAAAAAATATATAGTTTCATGTATCGCCAGCTGGAAAGACTTCACGCAAGTCGAGCTGCCCGAGATTCACAGAATTTACTGAAAATGTTAAATTTTTGTGATTTATATCGTTATCGGACGATAGATGTCTTAATATCGGGATATGAGATTTTGGTCATATCGCACAGCCCTAATCTTAATGCTACAATTGTATTTTTCTAACACATAGATTTTGTATCAGCGGCTTATTTATTAAGAAAAGAAAAAAAAATTTCAGGCACGAACAACTAACCCAGTGACCCTCTTGCAAAGGCCGTCCTCAGAGCACAGGCAAGACTTCCACTCATTTGCTGGTAGAAGACAGAATCCGGGCAGGGACAGGCAGTGCCCACGGGTCCTGGCCAGCTTCGCTGAGGCCTGGGAAACCCCACAAGGAAGATGGGCAGAGTGAACAGGGGCAGCAAAGGGGCAGAGAGCAGGGCAGAGACGATCACCACAGCCAGGACCAGAGGGCATAGGGAGGCGTTCAGAGCCAGGAGAGTTCCAGCCGACTGACGGCGCTGCTTCTTCTCTGTCCAAGATGTCACCAACACAATCAGGGTGAATTTCAGCTTGGCTAGAAACTGGGTTACTCTGTCAAACAGGAGGCCCACCTGTAGCCAAAAGACAACAGCAAACATGAAGCGAAATCTTACATGTCCAATATGCAGGCATTAAATTTATGGCTGTGTGGCTATTTTAACTCTCTTTCCCAAAAGGGCAAAAGCTGATGACCTCCCCCTCTACCCTTAATGAGTTCTGACACCTCAGTATATCAATAAAGATATGATTTGATGAGCATCAGATTAGTTTCAGGGTTTTTCAAGGGTAGCTGCACAAGCAGAGATCCACCCTCACTAATTTCTGATGCACACCCAGTGATTTTGTTTCACACACAGGCCTGAAATATGACAGAAAGCACTCAGTTCAAAAAAGTGCTTCAAATGTTAGTCCTAGTAGGCTTTCAATGGGAAATTAGTTAATATATATATTTTATGAGGTGTCAGAGGAACATTTCATGTAATCAGTACAAAAACAATGTCAAAAAAAACTGAGGATAACGTGTCAAATGAATCAATCTGCAACAGCAGGGGTCAGAACACTTAAGTCCTCCGACATTAAACTTTGTAAAGTTAATTGCAGGTTAATGCAGAAGCCGCAAAGCATGGTCCCAATACCTCTTCTTACCGGTTGTGGGTTCAGGGGACCCTGGTTTACTTTTTTTTTTTTGGAACAAAGCGCTCCAGCTTCTATTCAGCTTTTTTTACTTTGGAAAACCCTGCCAGGAACTACTGCCCCGGACAACACAGCTTCTAGGGCTTAGGGTCAGCAGGACACACAAACCTTAGCACCGTGTTAAAGGTGAGTCTTCAGGGGAACTTCAAAACAGAGCTAATGCTCCATTACATCAAAGGGAGCTCGTTGAGGCTGTTTGTGCATATGATCAGGATCCCTCCTGAGTGTCTTGCTTTGGAGGTTTACCAGGCACACTAAGCACTTTCCAAGATGCAGACCATAGGGAAAACACAGAACTTACCAGAGCTATGGATATATATAGCCTGATAGTGTATATTCTTAATTCTCCAGGAGGAGGTAGAAAACACTGTTGACGAAAAAGATGTCCAAAATACCCTGCTTGGCCATTCATTATCAAAGCTAGTAACATGTTGAGAGCTGATTTGAAATGAGGCACTTGCATTTGGAAGCTGCTGCTTCTATCCCTGATCTCTAATGTTATTTTCTTCTCAATATCAACAGCCGACAACAAAACAAGCCACACTGAGTTATTCAACTCAGGGCAAGTAGAAAAATACAAAGATGCCCCAATCCGGATAGTAAAGAGTTATTTGCGCTGGTCAAAGCACAGATAATTGTGACATTTTTCACTGTTTTATATTTAAGGGTCAGATTTTAAAGCGTGCACTGAAGAACTTATGGTGGGTGAAAACTTTGACCTCACCAGAAGAAGCTGAACTCCGGTACCTAAGTCATCCCACCCTGGCAGCACATTGTTTCCAGCTGCAAGCCGCACCAAGATCACCACCACCATTTGGAGCAGAGCATCTTCTGAACTCTGCCATCCCTGCATAACAACAATAATAAAGAGAAGCTGTTAAAATCAAGCAAGAGGCGCTCACTGATTAATACATTTTTATTTTCATTTTGATAAAAGGAAAGGATAAATAACTGTCAAGAGGACCCGTTTTTCCAGTGTCACCCTTTTCAGTCTTCTTTTGACAAAGATCTGTTATTTAGGTTGTTGCCCAGTTTAAAATCTCCCCAAAATTGCTTTACAAGTTTTTATTATTTTGACTGTGAGCAAGCATAAATGTTAAGTATACCACTCTAAAGGCTCGAGTAAATCCCACGCTCAGGGAAACCGTGTGGAGCAGCTGCAGAGACTTATCCATAGCCAGGAAAGCAATCATTGCAAATGGAAACACTGTGAAGTAAAACACACACAGATCAAACACATTCAAATACAGTTATTCTCACACTTGAGAAAACTGTTAACACTGGACAAAAGGTGACTTCCAATATGTATTATAAAAACCTCAAAACCTCACCCAGGTAAATAAGGACTCTTCTGATTGCAGCAGCAATGTACAGTCCTCTGTTTCTCTGTTTAAAAATGTGCACATTGGACATCCCTTTAGGGTACAGGGGATTGAGGAACACCCCTCCAAATACATAGGCCCCTTGGATCTCTCTGAGAGCCCAGCAGAGGCAGAACAGTATGAGGAGGAGGTAACTGACAGGAGCCTGGGGTCCTGTAATCAGGCTGCGGGACTGAGCTGATCCGATGAAGTGATGCAAAACGCCTGCCTCTGCCATTGCCACCAGTAGCAAGCTCAAATATAGCAGTACTTCCCTGCAGCCTAGATTCCAGCCAAAGGAAGTTGGAGGAGGAGGTGACGGCCCCCCTCTGAGCAATTCGCGGTCCCCAAAGGCTGACCTGGAACCTCTGCAGAGTGTGCCAACCTGGCTGAGATCCAGACTCAAGAGAAATCCCATAGCAGTGGAGAGGAGAACCACACCAAGTGTTGATGGGATGAAGTAATTACATACAGCTACGCCAGCGGATACACCAAACATCAACAGCAGCCTGTGAGACAGTACACACACACAGACACACACAAAAAAATTAGGGCTGATGATAAACAGGGTAATAAAACACTGCCAGTGGAACCATTTAATCTGATTCATCCATCCGTCCATTCTCGTGCGCTTATCCTTATCAGGATCGTGGAGGCGGCTGAAGCCTAGCCTAGCTATCATAGGGAGAGAGGCGTGGCACACCCTGGACAGGTTGCCAGTCTGATATAGGGCTAACACAGAGAGACAGATAGTCATTTCACACTCCCATTCACACCTATGGGCAATTTAGAAATGTTATCTAGTTTTACCTTCTGAGTTACTATAATTTCTTTTGTTTTGCTTCGTTTTCTTTTGGATGCTCCCTTCAGGGGTCAAAACAGCAGATGATCTGCCACCATTTCATCCAGTTCTTAGCATCTTTTATTGTCACACCAACACTCAGCACAAATGCATACCTCATCTTACAATACTGAAATGCTAAACAGAGTTTGTCCACTTTAATCTCAGGATATAGAATGACCCACATGACTTTTTTACAATATTATTGTTTCAAAAGTGAAAACAAATGATATACAGTTGTGGTCAAAAGTTTACATACACTTGTAAAGAATATAATATAATGGCTCTACCGAGTGTCCCGTTATTTCTAAAACTCTGATAGAGTGATTGGAACAGATACTTCTTTGTCACAAAAAACATTCATGAAGTTTGGTTCTTTAATGACTTTATTATGGGTTAACAGAAAAAAGTGATCACATCTGCTGGGTCAAAAATATACATACAGCAGTGCTAATATTTGGTTACATGTCCCTTAGCCATTTTCGCTTCAATTAGGCGCTTTTGGTAGCCATCCACAAGCTTCTGGTTGAATCTTTGACCACTCCTCTTGACAGAATTGGTGCAGTTCAGTTAAATTTGATGGCTTTCTGACATGGACTTGTTTCTTCAGCATTGTCCACGTTTTCAATGGGGTTTAAGTCAGGACTTTGTGAAGGCCATTCTAAAACCCTTATTCTAGCCTGATTTAGCCATTCCTTTACCACTTTTGATGTGTGTTTGGGGCAGAGGTGGGACCAAGTCATTGTTTTGCAAGTCTCAAGTAAGTCTCAAGTCTTTATCCTCAAGTCTCAAGTCAAGTAATGTCAGGCAAGTCAGAGTCGAGTCTCAAGTCACTGGTGTAAAAGTCCAAGTAAAGTCACAAGTCTGAAATTTTGAATTTCAAGTCCTTTCGAGTCTTTAAAAAAAAAAAAAAAAAAAAAAAAGCATGTTGCAGTTATGCTAAATGTAAATATTAGACCATGTAATTTTTAAATCTGTGTTTTTCTCAACACATGACAAAATAGTGAACTTAGAAAATATACACAAATTGTGAAATTGCACCTCTTTAAAATGCAGCTCAATTAAACCTAGCTCCAAGAATAATTTTCACCGACGGTTCTGAGATAAGCTGCATGTTATTCTTGGATGCGGTTGTAGGACCAGCTTTAAAATCGCATGACAAAAATATCATACATAAATAAATGATTTTTTTTTTTTAAATATCATTTAAAAAAAAAAAACTGCATCACCAACGTAGCCTGGAAAACATTTGCTAGTTAGATAAAGTCAGCTATCTCATCGTAGCATATTTATATGCATATTTATTAGGGCTGCCACAAACGATTATTTTGATAGTCGACTAGTCACCGATTATTTTTGCGATTAGTCGACTAATCAGATCATCATCCATTGGACGTACAGCGTACAGCTTATTGCACCAGCAGCATCTGCTCTTATATAACTATCATTAGCTTACAGCTTTAAGTGTTTAAGGTATGTGCTAACTAAAAATAAAGACAAGATGATAGTTTATTAAACTTCACCGAAACAATCTGCAAATTTCATTAAAATTTAATAAACTCCTTGCTATCTAAAATATAACAGGACACCGGAGTAAATTCTGGAGCATCTCACACTTCTGATAATCAGCTGTCTGCTTGACGTTTATTCAGCTGTGTAAAAACTATAACTTTGATCTCAGCCAAACCGATTTACTCAGGAACAAAAAACACTGAAAAAAGCCAAAAAATAACATTTTGAAGTTATCTAAGTGACTTATATGTTTAACCTGAGTAGCGAAAGACGGCGGTGGGTTTGAAAACGATTTGCCGGGAGTCCGGTGCTCTCACGGCTCTAGTGAGCCTAGCCCCCAGCTAGCTATCGAGCTAGTGGGTAACAGACGTCTCCGAAAACGTCGGAGCGCTTTTGAAAATATGTGGTGTCCTGATAAACTGAGCAGATATTTGAGGTTTACACAGCTACATTCTCGCCTGAAAATATGTTAAACGTTTATTTTGTGACCCAGAAAGAATAATAAGAGTAATATTAAAACTAACTAGCTGCCGCCATTGTTGGAAACTGAGCTGGGCTGCGCTATGAATTCTGAGACACAGCTGCTTCTTCTTCGGGGTTTAACGGCAGCTGGCATCCTTGTACACGCAGTGCTGCCATCTTCTGTTTCAGTCCGTTATTACACTCTTAAATCCTACTACTTATTCCTGCGTCTTTTGTGATCTTACAAAGCTTCAAACAACGCGTCGACTATTAAATCAGTCATCGACGATTTTGATAGTCGACGTAATCGTGACTAGTCGACTAATCGTGGCAGCCCTAATATTTATAATTATACGCTTCTTGGAGTGAGCGCATACACTCGTGAAGTTTACTAACTTCCGGTCACTGCAACAAGCCCAGGTACAGTTTACCGACGGATGGGTACAGGACCTTGAAATGCACCGTGTAGAAAGTAAAGACCATCGTACATATCATAAGTTTACCAGTCTCACAAATCGTCGTCATAAATACACATTCGTTAACCGTTTATTAATAGGACCTTTGAGCTCAATGGTAATTAATTAGCAGTGGAAATAATTTCTGGTACGCGTTACAGAAATGTAGCAGTGACAATAATACTGTATGCTGTAATCGCACTGGGCAATTAGTGATACAAAACAACTGTTTTATCCTGTGAATAAAAGTATATGTTTTTGTCAATGTACCATAATAACAGAAGCGAAACGCAATATTGTGTCAGGACAATTCACTATTTATGCACAATAAACAAAGGAGCATAGCGCGACAATTTCTGTTCAGCGCCAGACTTGCTTGTAACCTATATCACCAATTATGTTAAGAAAAATGACGTATTAACTACTACAGCAGACTGACCTTTGTGGAAATGCTTGGAGCAGACTAACCTGTGAGCTGGAGTGTTCTGGGACGTTATATTTGGTCTTTGAATGGCTGCAATCCAGGCCATCCGTCGCCTCTTTGTTACTTCGGAAACATGGCTCGAACAATTTCTCTTCAACGTCGTAATCCGATAACAACCGATCTCTTTACTCGTCGGCTTCCCGTGGCTGTCATGCGACCGGCTATTGCAGTTAATAATACAACAGCTTCTTGACATTTTTGTGTTTCTTTTTATCGCTGTGTGACTGATTTTAATTGAAAGCCTGCGTGCGCTAGTACCGCTTGCCACGAGTTCCCAGAATCCTTTGCGGTTCTACCCGTGAATGACGTCACATTTTCAATCTCTATATAATATGCATGTTAAATTTTATATTTGGGGTAAAATATCAAGTCTTTTCAAGTAAACGGTTCAAGTCCAATTCAAGTCCCAAGTCATTGGTGTAAAAGTCCAAGTCAAGTCACAAGTCTTAGAACATTTTTTCAAGTCAAGTCTAAAGTCATAAAATTAATGACTCGAGTCTGACTCGAGTCCAAGTCATGTGACTCGAGTCCACACCTCTGGTTTGGGGTCATTGTCCTGTTGGAACACCCAACTGCGCCCAAGACCCAACCTTCATGCTGATGATTTTAGGTTATGTTGAAGAATGTGAAGGTAATCCTCCTTCTTCATTGTCCCATTTACTCTCTGTAAATCACCAGTTCCATTGGCAGCAAAACAGCCCCACAGCATAATACTCCCACCACCATGCTTGATTGTAGGCACGGTGTTCTTGGGGTCAAAGGCCTCACCTTTTCTCCTCCAAACATACCGCTGGGCATTGTGGCCAAAAAGCTCGATTTTTGTTTAGTCTGACCACAGAACTTTCCTCCAGAAGGTCTTATCTTTGTCCATGTGATCAGCAGCAAACTTCAGTCGAGCCTTAAGGTGCCGCTTTTGGAGCAAGGGCTTCCTTCTTGCACGGCAGCCTCTCAGTCCATGGAGATGCAAAACACGTTTAACTGTGGACAATAACACCTGTGTTCCAGCAGCTTCTAATTCTTGGCAGATCTGCCTTTTGGTGATTCTTGGTTGACTCTTCATCCTCCTGACCAATTTTCTCTCAGCAGCAGGTGATAGCTTGCGTTCTCTTCCTGATCTTGGCAGTGACGAAACAGTGCCATGCACTTTATACTTACAAACAATTGTTTGCACTGTTGCTCTTGGGACATGTAGCTGCTTTGAAATGGCCCCAAGTGACTTTCCTGACTTGTTCAAGTCAATAATTCGCTTTTTCAGATCCATGCTGAGCTCCTTTGACTTTCCCATTGTAGCATTTGTGGGCGTTAGTATCCAATGAGCCCTATTTAACCTGTCTAAGAGAAGTCACCAGCTGTAGTCACTCATAATCACTCACAAGAAGTTAAGAGGCCATGCTATGAAGCTCAGTTCACTGACAACTTTCTAAGTCACCAAAATTGCTAATTCATGTTGCTGTATGTATATTTTTGACCCAGCAGATGTGATCACTTTTTTCTGTTAACCCATAATAAAGTCATTAAAGAACCAAACTTCATGAATGTTTTTTGTGACAAAGAAGTATCTGTTCCAATCACTCTATCAGAGAAAAATCAGAGTTTTAGAAATAACGGGACACTCAGTAGATCCATTATGTTATATTCTTTACAAGTGTACAGTTGTGTAAACTTTTGACCACAACTGTAATTTTTCAATTGTAGTTTGATGTCAGCTAATCGTTTCAGTGGTACCTGAGGTTGCTGGACATGGGTGAGCCTCCTAAGCCAAACACAAGAGTCTGCTCCATGCCCCAGAGGAGCAGAGCATCCAGGGGAGGCAGGATACCAAACGCCCACAGCAGAGGTAGAAAGAGGAACAGCACGTGGAGAACCTGGCTGGCCAGATGGAGTTCAGGGACAGCATCAGAGTACCTATAATCACAGCAACATGTCAGAATTATTATGACAGAAAACACAAAGTACTTTAATAAAATCATTAATTTTGTCACTCACCTATCAGCCAAATCCACAGCGATGAAAATAAAAATGTAAAGAGGCCGCGTGAGTGGGGTTATCTCATAAGTATCCTGTGCCTGAAAAGTGGCTGTCTCTGTAGCTGTATTTACAATGAGAGAATATTCAGCTATACACAGCGTCACCCAACTCAGGACGAAGACCACCAGAGATGCACCAATACTGCCATAAAGAGCAGTGAGTCTGCCAAGGAACACATACCATGTCCCAAAGCCACAGAGCACCCCAGCTAGCACTGTATGCAGCACCACATTAAGCCCAAAACGCTTTCCAGGAGCAATGAATCGAACAGTCTCTGTGCTGACACAGTGGGTAAATTCCACTTCTTCTTCATCAACAAGGATGTTGGATGCACCAAGTCTCTCCACTGTGCCGCTCCTCCGTGCAGCATACAGCGCCAGGGCCTGGACACCCGCCGCAGCCCCACACATAAGTATACCAGAGAGCACCGCAGCATGGAGCTCCTGAAGCAGCTGCAACTGACTGAGCAGGGTCCCGAAGCCCCCAAAAAGCCATGGTGTCAAGAACAACACTGCTTGATTGACATATACATAAGGTGGGGCACAGTAGCCCAACTTGAAGCGTGGACCCCCCAACACAGTTTGGGGGAAGCGCTTCCAGAAGAACTCCTGCTTGTACTCATTAAGAAGGGGCACATCTGGCCCCATTCTGACCATTCCCAAAAGGGTGGTAGGTCATCTCCACACACCTGAAGGAGAGTTTCCATTCATCATCATCATCTCAGAAACAGTGAAGCACCCTGCAATGGAGGAACAATTAATGAACAAAGTTTAGATGCACTAATAAGACAAAGAAACCATACAATAGGAGCTCCATCCTGTGCTTTTTTGTAGTCTCATTACACAAATTAGAGCTAAATAAGCCACAACAAATATATTTTTCACAGTGAAGTACATTCATCATCATTATTTGAGAATACCTTCCTCCAGCTCAGGTAAATGTTACTCCTTACAACCACACTATTATTATAATTTTTAAAGCTGTTTATCTACAACAGCACATCAATGGGTCACATTTTCCATCAGGGGAAACTCAATTTTAAGACACCACGTAAAATCACCGCTTAATAATGTGCAGCACAAAAAGGAATGGCAAACAAGAGCCACAGCTAGTCAGTTGCCAGGAAAACAAAACACAGCAACAGTAGCTTGTGGGTGCGCTTACGTGGGCTAACCTGCTAAGCTAGCAGGGATAATCATAAGTCTCGCTTCACAAAATTAAACCAGGTAAAAGAACACTGAGCACTGGGCATAGTTTTTGTCCCTTTATTTCAGCTAGCTCTATTACTGTTAGCTAACGAAGGCACCAAGTATTTTCATCTTGACTATGTGCTAGATTACTATTATTAACAGGTGAATAACAGCTGGTTGGCCACAATGTGAGATACACTTACCGTTAACAGCCGAATAGCCAACTGCAGACAGTTTTGTCTTTTTTAGTATTTGAAGATGTAATAAGGTAATATTATGGAGAAACGGGCGGAAATTGCCAACATTACCGTTAGCTACCAGCTAACCATTAGAAAGCCAGGCAACATCGGCATGATACACAGCCAGATTCTAACCAATGAGAGTTGAGGAAAGAAGAGCGCGGCGCCTCTGATTGGCTTAAACCGTACAATCCCCGCCCATTCAACTCAAGGGCTCTGCCACATACCATGGACGGTCTGTGCCACACACACAACTATTAATACAAAAAGGAACATATTTTTGAAAAGAGTTTTCACTTTAAGGGGAATATTTATTCACCACACATCGTTGAAAAAAACCGACTTCTATAAGCCGACAGACACTTATAATAATATGCACACTTGGAAAAACATCTGTAATGTTTAAAAAAGCTTTAATTACAGGTATCAGAAAGTTCAACACGGTCTAAATTCTCTTAGGCTCTTTCTTGTAATTTACAAATCCTGGTGCATTTTACTTTATATAGTAACCATTGTATAGTATTTTAGCTTTTCTTGGCACAGTATCTTCCTATTTATTTATTTATTGTTTCCATTTTTGTTTTTCCAGAATATTTCTAATTCATATTTTATTTGTGTCCCTTGTATTGTGGTAACGAGTGATTTTCCCCAGTGTGGGATTAAATAGTCTCTATATCTGTTTTAGTCTTCAGGAACAGTTCTCCGGGCTTCTTTGAGGATATTGTTCCATTCTCTGTCAAGAAGATCCCACAGTAGTTCAGTAATGTTGAGTTGCGCACTCTGTGGAGGCCAGCCCATGACTGATAGTGATCCACTGTGTGTTCTTTTATCTGGGTATCTTTTATTGCATTGGCAGGGAGTTTAGAATCATTGTCATAATGAAAAATGAAGCTTTTGCCAATGAGATGTTTTCCAGGTGGTAGAACTGATGGTACTTTTCTGGGTTCATAACTCCATCAATTTTGACAAGATCATTACCATGATCACTTGCAGCCCCAAACCATGACATACTCCAAAAAGACCCGTTGTCACTGATCGTCAGCCTTTTCTCTGTTTTCCCTCTTCCCTATGAATGGCTTCTTGACAGCCACCCTTCCACTGAGACCATTTCTGACGAGGCTTCAGTAAACAGTAGATGGATCAACTGAAGGGACAGATGTAGATTTCTTAAAGAAATTACTATCAAATACTGTTCATCTGCTGTGGATAGATTTTAAGGTGTGCTACTTCTTCTGCCCTCCATTGGTTCAGTTTCCTCAAATTACAAGCTATGTACACCATCCTAAAATATCTCACATTTTGGAAAATGTTTTTTTTTTTTGCATGTTATCTTTGGCATTTTTCATTTAGCTAAAGCCAAATTATGTATTTTTGCTACAGGCTGCTGGCAACAAAGTGCCTAAAGATACAATTTCAAAAGGATTCTTTGCCAAGTTGTCTGTAATACTTATAGACTTGTTCATCCCTTGAGTTAGGTGCCTGTTTTATGGTTGAATGATTCATAGGTCAGTTTTAAATGACTTTAAAAAATGAAACATTCCTCTGAAAATGGCCAGGTACAAGGACTGGACTGAAAATGACTGAAAAAGCAGTCATTGTCCAAAGAATAACTTTAAAAATGACAAGATAGTCTGGTTTCTTGGAAGCAAAATATAAAGAAATTAGGGGTGGCTTAAGACTTCCACTCAGTACTGTAGATCAACAATTTAAGAATAGAAGTTCTCATTGTGAAAATGATATAATTACAACTATTGTATATCACCTCACTTATTTTGTGAAAACACTAACCAGCTTCATTTAGACCTTGTATAATTAAGTTCAGACATATACATTAAAACTAAACTTAAAAAAAATACAGATACCACTCTTATAAAACAAAGGGGTTTACCATTCTAACCTGCTTTTCACTGAACAATGGAAAGACCATCCTTCTTTGCAATTATAATGACATCAAATGGCGCATCCCATGGGTTTGTTTATCTTCTTTATCCAAAACAATTTTTCAACTTGGCACTTGCCAGGATCTTTAAATGCCGTTTCTAAAGCGCTTAGTCGACCCTAATAACTGAGAAGGGATTAAGAATATTAATATTGCATTCTAAATCCTTGTTATCGTGTTCTTAATAACACAAAAAGAGCAAATCCAAGCAAGTGTTTTATTTCAATATAATGAAAGTGATTGTGGCAAAGTGTCTACTTAGAAAGAAGCGGGGCAAAAAGGGAGGATCATGAAGCGATCACTAAAAAGGCCAAGATACAAACACAAAGAAAAATAACAATCGGGGTCAAAAGAGATTAAATTGTTGTTGTTGTTGCTCAATGGGGCTCAGGGGATAAGGGTGGGCAGGAGGTCATGTTTCCTTGTCATCTTAAAAAGCGATTTCTATTCCGCATAGGACACAATAAACCATAATAACAGAAAAAAACTCATCAATAACGGCAACATGTCCACAATCCTCCCATAGCGCCGCGTATTTAAAATCATTGCTGTGTTTTTGTCAAAGCCCTCTGGTGAAGAATATCCACTTGAATTAACACTTAAGTCATTAAAGGAGAAACACATTGCAAATTGTATGAAATATGAAAGGCTGATACCAAATTACCCAAAAGCAAACCATCTGACAAAGCTCCGAAAATTGATTCCTGATAAATTTGCAAGAAAATTATGCATTCGTTCTCTTGTTTGGTTGTTCTGTTAACTTGTTTTTGCCATTTCGCAATACACTTTGCGTGATTGAAATAATGTTATTAATGACACACAAGTTCAATAATGTTATAAACGACACATGATTCCTGAAATGGAAAGCAATTAAGATTTAATGCCTCTGTGATGCGGGCTCTTATCCAAAATGTCTGCACAAAATAAAAGCAGTTTCCTTTTCATTCTGACTGTCACTCTCACTCCATTCTTTTCTCTCCTCTTGCCAGTCACGATTTATTCCACAGGAAACAAATTACAGGCAAATCACAAGCGACAGCAATAACTCAATGACAGATTTCAAGAGAAGCAATATGTCAAGATAGAGGATGTATTTGTAAGGATAAAATGAACTTGGGCCATAATATGCACCTTTTGAGAACAAAATAATTTTCCTTGATGACTTGCAGTTGGTCGTCAATTGCAAGTTCATTTTTTCCAAAAGCAATTTCAACTCAAGTGATGATGTTGATGAAATTGTAGCCCCTATCAAAGCACTTCTAAAAGTTAATACAGGTTGGCAAATGTGTAATGCATGTGGAGTGTAACGTCGGTCATCCATTACACATGCGGCGCATTTTCGACAAGCACTGCACAACGTGCGGCGTTAACCTCCGCATCAAACTTCAATCCGCGTCGTCACCCCTCTAACCTCCCCTCCAACACTTGAACCTGAGTAGATAGCTGTGAAAACGCGGTCCATTCAGCAATTATTCACAGAGTCTTGGACTAATGGTGCTCTGAATGCACAGACACAGCAAATGTAGGGAGTTAGTGGACCAGCAGTAATGGCCCCATGCAGAGCATGCGTTTTTCTGTGTGTGTGTGTGTGTAGCGAGGTTTTTGGGGGGAAGGGGGCAGGCATCATCTATAACAGATTCACAACAAGCTCAAACATGTCTAATTCTGAATCCAGATTACAACTGCAGAGGACAGCTCACTCCCCCCTTCTCCACCCCTCACTCTCACTCTCTGCGTCTCTTCTTCTCCTTCTTCTCCCTCTCGGTCACTCCTGCCTTCATATAAGGCAGATGAAAACATAACCTGTCACATTCCATCCCATTAAACCAGCAACAAACCATGTGGTCTACTCACATGGAGGAGCTAGGAAAGGCAGCGAGATAGACAGAGGGAGCAGTGCATCTGGGTTCGCACAGAAGTGATGAATTATTCACAATCTTTATGATAATGTCGTTTTAATGTAAGAAACACTGAAAGATATGCAGATATGAGACACGCCGTGCAAAGTGGCATGCTCACTATAAGCTTACACCACGCACGACATGAATTAGAAATATATTTATAACCATCCATACTGCGCATACTGTACTCAAATATAAAATGTGTAATTATCCTCTGCAGTACCTAACGCATTAGAGCACTCACACTGAGCCCCCAAATCTCTCCTGTGCTTTTTTTTTTTTCAAGAGAAGTACATCAGCTGCCATTTGATGTCAGGCAGAGCAGGGTAATGACAGTGCACTCACTTGTGCAGTCATTAGCCCCGCTTAATGCTGGGAATTAACACAAATTAAGTGAAGTTAAGTACATGCATTAGGGGAGCTTGTTTGGGGAGAGCTTTTCACTTTTTCTGCGTAGAGCTGGCTTATTTCTGGGATGTTGAGCAAAAAGGCTGCACGGAAAGAGAGACACAAAAGTGAAGTGCAAACATCCTCCTTCAGCTTACAGCATACAGGTCAAAACTCACTGACTGATTAGCAGTGTTAATGGAGCTCTAAGGACACCTAGTGGTCATGTTAACACCACCAATGCATAATCTCTGCAGCGAACACTGTGTCTTTTAAACTGGCGATTTCATAATTATATTCCTCTGTGTAATTTTGCACAAATTTTGTTATAAAACCTCAAGTTGCTATGTTGATCTAATGTATGATAGTCAGCAGAGCAACTGTGAAAGCAATGAAGCTTTTTATTTAAATGTTTCCCGTTGCAGTAAGGAGTTTTTACTTCACATATTTATGCCTTATGTGGCTTATTCAGACTGGTGTTTTTGTTGACTGTGGCACCACTAGATTATGCCAACAGGAAAACAGGAAGAATATATTTTAATGGTCCACTGAGCTAACATCATAAACACAAAGTGGAGTGGGTTCATTACAACACAGGAGATTTGCACGTTAGAGACGAAACTGCTGTGGGCTTTTCGAAAAGAGGCTAACATGATGAAACTGACAATCTCTGAAATCCATTTGGACCGTATTCAAGATTATATCTTTATCTGAGCGACTGCAGATTATTGTCCACAGAGAGGTGTGCTAAAGCTGGATTATCCACTTGTTGGGGATGCATCTGACCCGATGGACGCGGCATGCCAGCCTCACACGCCCTTACATCTGTGTGTTTTTTCTACTTGTTTGCAAAAGATGAGATGGCATTCAAAATGACACCAAAACCTCTCATCCTCAGATTACCATGGTTAGTGATCCGCATATAAAAAAAATGAAGTCTCAATCATTATATATGCATTTGAGAGGAAGGCACGACATGTGCCCCCCCCAAAAAACGGCCTAATTTACATCAGAGGCAGTTCAGTTTAAAGTGCTGCTTGTATTAACTAATAGTAATTTATTAAAACATACAAAAATCCCACGATTTAGATACACATAGATTATTGTTGTCATTAATTTCACACCAGGACATAAAAACACACAACAGCAATGGCCGCCATATGTGTTCACCTCGTGTTCCACCTCTTCTGATTCCTACTGGGGTGGAAGTCTACCGCCATTTGGGAATCTGGAATACAACAAGTGTAAACAAACTTTTAGTTTACTCTGAGTTCTTTTTAAAAGTTTTCCATCAGGAAAAATAAGGAGAAAAAAAATCAGATATACACTGTTTTTTTTCTTTTACCAACCTGCTGTCTTGTTCTTGTTGTCTGTTCCCAGCAGTGGTCGGAATGTTGCTTCCTGTTCTTCGGTTGTGTCTGAAGTAAATATCAGTTTGGCCACTTCGAGCAACGTTACTGTGTTTGTGCTTCTTACCTGGGTGGGGAGTTAATACAGGCGTAATATTAGATATCACTGAAACGTCTATCATTCTTACTGCGACAGAGCACAAAGGAGAACAGCTAATCTCTATATAACAAGTTACATATGGCAGCTGAAAACAAGGCATTTTTACATCAAGAAGAAAAAGAAACCCAATTCCAAGACGTTAGGAAACTGTGTAAAACTAAAAACCGATTACAACAATTTACAAACCCCATAAACCAATAATTTTATTTACCGCAGAACACAGTAAATATCTCAAATGTTTAAACTGAGAAAATTAAAAATTTTAAGGAAAAATGTTTTCAAATTTTGAAGGTGATAGGAGCAACACCTCTGACAAAAGATAATTGGTAGAAAGGCGATAAAAGGCTGGAAAAAGTAAGTGGTACTAAGAAAAAACAGATGGAGGAACATTTTGCAACAGTTTTCTACAAAAAAAACTCAACACAAAATTAAGAAGACTTTTAATATCTCATCGTCTACTGTACATAATATCAACAAAAAATTCTGAAATTCCAGAGAAATCTCTGTGCGCAACAGATAAGACTGAAAATATTGGATGTCTGTGATCTTCGGGCCCTCGGGTAGCACTGCATTAAAAACGAACATGATTATATCATGGAAATCACTGCATGGGCTTAGGAATCCTTCCTGAAATCATTGACTGTGAACACAGTTCACTCCGCCATCCGCAAATGCAGATCCAAGCTCTATCACACAAACAAGAATCCATTTGTGAACATGAGCCGTCTTCTCTGGGCCGAAGCTCTTTTAAAATGAACCGAGGCAAATTATAAAACTGTTCTGTGGTCAGAGGAATCCAAATTTTGCATTCTTTTTAGAAAGCAAGGATGAAAAATCCTCCAGAGTAAGGAGGGGAAAGACAATCAACACTCAGTTCAAAAGCCTCCATACCGGTTTTAGAGCAACATATGCACCTATCCAGACATCTTTTCAGCAAGACAATGCTAAACCACATACTGAACCTATTACAACAGCACAGCTTCATAGTAGAAGAATGTAGTGCTGAACTAGCCAGCCTGCTGTCCAGACGTTTCACCAATCGAAAAGATCTGGTGCACCATAAAACCAAAAATCAAACAGCTCAGCAGATCCAGGACTATTCAGCAATATATTTGTCTCCCAAATGTCAAGCAAGTGATGTAGACATCAGTTCCCAGATGTTTATAGACTGTTGTTAAAAGAAGACCGACTGCTACACAGTGGTAAACATGGACCTGTCCCAACATTTTTAAATTGTGTTGCTGCCATCAAATTGAAGAGAATCTTTTTCTTGAATGGTACATTTTCTTATTTTAAAACTCTGATGTGTTTTCTGTGATCACATTTTATTCTATTTAGACTTTACACAGCATCCCAACTTTTTTGGATTTGGGTTTGTATGTTATACTCACATTTGTATGTGTAATGGTCTTCGTCTATGTTATTTTGCAGGACATTGTGCCCGTGCATCACATTCTGCGGCCCTCCGCTTACACTCATTACTCTTAGAGTGGGGTTGTGGGGCACGAGCAGTCCAGGAAGGTTAACTTCACTTGTAGGAAGGAGAGCTCCGGGATGATGGGAGTATGGCTTTAAAAAACAAGGAGGGAATAAGGAAAATGGACATAATTCTCCAGGACAGAACTGATGTGAAGCATAACATGCAAACATGATCTATTAAGTGCATCTAAGTTCCTCACTAGTATATGTATTCTAACATAAAACATTTTTTCTCCACTTTTCTATCTCTGCTGCTGTCCACGGTCCATGCAATGTGTCCACTACACCCTACACACTTGCCAGGGGACTGGGGATTAGATTGCTTGCTGTTCCACATATGTAAGCATCTTATAGGCCAACAGTAATTACTACGCATAAATAACAACATTTACATTCAAGCAAAGCAGCTACAGGCACAGATTGAAAGTGACAACTCAGATGGCATTCATGAGAGTCAACAGAGGGAGGGCTGCATTTGTGTTTTTAATGAGAAAACCCAGGATCTCTGCTCATTTCCATACTTACGTCTAACAAGCAGAGGGGGGTCGTGTTGACCTGGCTAATAGGGGGTAAATCCACTGGTGCATTATCGGCCGGGCACATTTCATCTAATCAGCAGGATGATGCTAGCAGGCTTAGACCGCTTTTAATTCAGTGCTGCGGGAGAATTACTGTCCCGGTTTCTCATTACATGAACATTAAATCAGTCATACTAATATCAGTCATACTATTCAGGGTGGCTGTGGTTTGGATGTTGGCATTTTGACTCTTCCAGCTGGACTACATCTTTCATGATAAGGCCCATTATGCTATTTTGCATACACAGTGTCTTCATTTGTACATTTGTAATTCAGTCAGAATTAAAATTCAACTAAAGTACAGTAGGAGAGGATAGGGGTTCGTATCTCAGCTATACGCTAACCTTACATGTATTTGTTAAAATTTCCAAAGACTGAGGTCAAGAGTGTTTCCCACCTCTCTTAGAAACAAAACAGAGGGAAATTGGAGTTTTGCTGGCTCAAAGCAAGAGTTAAAATGTATCTTAAACATAATCTTTGGAAGAAAAAATTACTGTGTAACATTTAACAGGTGTGACGACCCTACGCATTGGATCGAGCATGCATTTGTACAGTTCTCACTGATGAATCAGCATTGAGGAGTTCCACCCTGGTTCTTTCCTCCAGAGTGATGTCCACACCATCCAGGACCTGCAGCTGGGGCAGGCGAAGCACCACTGCTGGTCTGTGGACAGAATTGCGTGCCACCTGAAAAACAAAACAAAACAAAAAGACAAACAAATGTTTGGTTAAACAGTCTGGCTATCAACCACTCCTCAGAAATATTAATTCTGGAGATGAGCCCAGTCTGCTTTGAGGCATCTGGGATAAATATGATGCTATGTGGCTCCCAGTGTATTTACCATGTTCCCAGCAGCTATTCCAGTGACCCAGCTGACAGCAGCACATAGGTCCCTTCCCAGCTGAGGGCACCCTGTATGCCAGGCTATACACCCAGCCTGTACAGCCACAGAACTGCCTGTTCCTGCAGGACACTTCTGCTTTGATGAGGTTGTGAGTGCATGCCAATGGATGTCCATTGAAAAAGGAGGAGACAGACTTTGGCTAGGGAACATAGCTAAAGGATCTCATGCGGTCAACAGCAGGAGGTATTGTCTCCAGGGTGGCTGTTGGCCTCTACCCCCTGGCAGGATTAACCCCACTACCACCACCACCCCCACCGCATGGGAACAGAAGGGGGATGAGATCGAGCAGTAAAGAGGCTACCGCAGCTGAGCATTACCCAGTGGACAATAGACAGGCCCTGGGCTGCAGGCACTGCTAAGGCCTGCATGAGCTCCAGATGGGTGATGTAACAGGGCCAATAGCACACAGCCATTTGGTCAACGAATTTGTCTCTGATGCCAGCCAGTTTGAGGCACAGCAGACGGTCCATCGTGTAATCACTTAATTTGGAACCTCAGAATTACCCTGTGTTAGCGTATCGGATTGTGAAAATGAGAACTCGGCGGGCTTTTGATCATTTGTTCAAGAGATCGTGAGTTCAAGATATGTTCTGTGACTGACAGCAAGTGGATGCAAATAAAGACAGAACCCACCCAATGGACAAACTGCCTATAAAACTTGTTAATACTCACAGGATTGCCAACAACAGAGAGCTCCTTCAGTGAGGGAAGAGTTTCTAATTTGTCAAGCTCTGCGATGTCCTGCAAAGAAGTAGAGAGGCAAAGATTATTTCAAAGTTCTTTTTTACTCATAACCCCTCATTTAGCTGTTCCTTGCTATGTGTTGATAACAGAGGCATTTGCATCAGGGCTGAACCTTTCATAATTTTGGTGTGGGCAGGATGGAAGCAGCTGATGGGAGAGATTACATGTGTGAGCCCTCATTAATCTCATGAGAGACTTTGGGCACGCAACAGGCCATGGGGATGTTTTCTCTCATTCCCAGCTTTATACTCGGACTTGGCTGTGATTCAAAGACGCCCCCACTGTGAGGAATAACGCTCTGGATGATTGCTTTATTTCTATGTCTTAATTGAATGCGTGAAAACATTAAGGAAGTGATGGGAAGAAGGAACCGGCAACAAAAGTGCAAATCACTCGCTCTGTGTGAGGAGATGCAGCCCGAGAAGCTGATTACACGTTGTCCTGATTGTTCCCCTGATTCTTTATACACACGGCCGTGACCTTCAATCAAACTTGATTCTCCTTAATGCGACCCCTTGCATGCCACAGTGGGTAGTAATGACTCACTATACTTCAAGTCTTACTTTGCAAATGCAGGGAAAAGTAATACTGCTGCACAGTGAACAAAATACATCTGACACATGTGAACCAATCAGTAAAAGTTGGTAGTAAATCGCAAAACTGCACAAAAGATGGCTGTGACCTCGGCGGTGACCTCAAGAAATCACGGCGTTCTGAGTTATTCATGCAGTTTAATTGAATATGCCGTTTCATTAAAATTGTGAATATAAACATTTTTTTAAAATCTAGCATGCGAGGAGGCTGCTACTACTACCTCTGCTGAAGCTGAATACCTGCAGCTTGTTCATGTCGAGGGAGAGCTTGCGAAGCTCAATCAGAGGATCGAGATGGTTCAGCTCCCGGATCCGGTTCTGTGCCAGGTGCAGCTCTAGGAGGAGAGCCTGGGCTGCGAAAGAGTTCTTGGTCAGAGTTTTAATCCGGTTTCTGTTCAACACAAGCTCTCTGAGTTGGTGAAGCCCTTCCAAGCCTTCCACTTGGTTTATCTCATTGCCTGTTGAGAGACCAAACTTTAGAAAATCAAAACGAACAGACATCCCAAACAGTACCCTAATATTTCTATATACTAACTACTAGAGTAAATTGCACACCCTGAAGAATATAAAAGGCAGAATTTTAGGCCCATATAAACACTTCTTGGGTATTTCTTGCTTGACTCGGCTGTAAACAGTGCTGAAATTACAAACCAATCTTCCAAAGGTTTCTAAGAAAGAAAAGTAGGGTTGGCTTTGTGGGACAAATCACCCCAGCAAAGCAAAACTCAATCAAAAGCCATCAAAAGCTGTTGAAAAGAAAGTCAATCATTCTTTTCTTTGCGTCTCATCCCCCACCTGGCCTTAGGTCTATTGGGGAGACTTTGCTCTTTGCGCTTGCCTTTTCACAGCCTCTGTGTAGTGCACTTTTAAACGGCTTGCAGAGAAAAGGGTGGCAACGTCAACCATACATACCTTCAAGGAAGAGTGCTTTAAGATTGGTGAGCCTGCTGAGCTGCAGATTGGCCATATTGGAGATGCCATTGTGACTCAAATGAAGCACCTCCAGGCTTCCCATCAGTGGCTCCAGGCTGCCAGTGGGCCCAGTATCCCTTAAACGCAGTTAGAGAAAGGCCGTTTGAAATCTCGGTGGTTAAACGAGCACCTCGTTGTCCCTCCCGCTGCCACGTCTAACTGGTCAGACCTCACAGGTGCAGACCACATCAAGGCAATCACAGTCTGGCTAAACAAATGGATGGCTCTCACAGCACTACATTGTGTAGTGGTTCTGCACAACAAATATTTCATCTAATGTTTATATTAATCTACAGACTAAATAGGTTTTAATTGTTTAGTTTATTGTAGTCTTTACCTCAAAGGAAATGCCCCATTTTAAATGCTTACATTTTTTATATATTAAAAAAGAATTTCTCTGACTGAAACTCTGACTATAAATAAATTCATCATAGTTTGCCAGCAGCTTCTGTTAAATTTAAGGCAGCTCACACATTGGCTGGTCAGTGCTGCCCCCTCATGGTTAGACTGCACAAAACTCTATTGAAATACTTTTAAAAGAAGCTTGTTTTTGCACAAAACCATAAATAAAACTACACTAGATTACCTGCTGGCTTTAGATGTGCTCTGTTGGCTGTAGCCACTGGAGTGCACTTTGCTGTATAGTATCTGTCTGCTTGTCAGATGAGTCTGAGTCTTCTGCCTGGGCAGAATTGACTCTATGTGGTTATAGTTGAGACACAGAGCCTGTAAACAATACAACATAAATAATTTATTTGAACATGATGCATTTCCAGCCAGTGTATTACAGTGTACTGGCATTTGGTGCACTGTGTACTTTGATGTTGGGCAGGTGGATGAGGCCTGAGAAGGATGTGAGGTTGCTATGGTCTAAGTTGATGCAGCGCACATTACGGAAGAGTTCTGGTGGAGACAGATCAACTATCCTGTGAGAAAAAAAAAATATTTTTAAGGCTTTATCTTTCTTTATAATCTGTTTTATTACAACACTGTTATTACCTAATGGAACAGGCCTGAAGGTTTAGGTGTGTGATTTCTGTGTAGTTTGAGTGGCCCAGCTTCTCTGCCACTGTGTCGGTGGTCAGTCTTCCCATAAACATATTCTTTGCGCTCTCACACTCACTTGCTTCCTAGAGAAAACAGCAGAAAAGAAGAGCAATTACAAAATACTGGAAACAACCGCTGTAATATGACTTTTTAAGCTCATACCACTGCAATTCCATCCAGAGCTTTGAGGAAGGGGAGATGAAACACTACATATATTCGATAGTTTTCCAGTTTCTCCACTAAAGGGTTCCCACAGAGATCCAGGATTAGGAGGTTTGTCAATCCCTGAAAAGCAAAATGGTCACATAAGCTCACATAGTAAAATGAATTTAAATTAAATTCTACTCTACTTATTTCACCTTCTCATCCATTTTTAAATATTAACTAGATGCTCACTTTCAGACAGTAGATGTCTCTTGATGTAGAGATCTGGTTGCTGCCGATGTAAAGTTCAAGGAGAGACCGAAGTCTCTGGATGCCATGAAGAGAAGCAATACAGTTGTTCTCAGCTGACAGAAAAGACAAGCTGGACAGCCCGTCGAGAGTTGAGACGTCCAGACTGGTTAGCCGATTCCCATCTACACTCAGTTTATTTAGGCAATGGAGTCGTGTGAGGCCTGAGGAAACAGTAACCAAATACAGACATGGAAACAATGACGGCACTGTGTGATTTCTCCTTGGGAAGCGGAGAGTGCGACTGACCACTGAGTGTGCAAATACTGTTGTTGTTTAGGGACAGTTCTTCCAGCTTCAGGCAGTTGTCCAGACCCTCGACTTTTGAGATCTCGTTATCATTAAAGGAGGCCCAGCGCAGGTTCACCAGCTTACTTAGATTGATCATCTTGGAAATCCTCTTGTTGTCAAGGTTCAGGGTGGTGATCTGGTCAGCAATTTGGTAGACACAAAAGGTAACGAAGATCAACATCATCCCACTTAGTACCGCTCCTAAAAACGTCTTTACTGAGAAGCCCACATGCTGAAGCTCACTTTTGCAGTCCAGTCTTGGTCCAGTTCTTTACCAAGACCCCAGGGTGATGGACTCAAATGATACAGGAGCTGGGCTGTTGACAGCAGACTAAGAGTGCGGGGACGGTCACTCTTGGTACGCGAGTGTGCCAGAAGAGACGCCTACGAGCAGTGTCAACGAGTCTGATTGAATTACCATACTTCACTTAAAACATTTACTTTAATCCATCAATTTTGGATTTGTTCATTTAAACAACGTCTCTTTACATAGATCAGCTCAACCAAATAAAATCTAGTATATAAGAAGGAATATTGACAAAATCTTCACCTGGTTAATTTTGGACCCAGCTGCCATCTGAACAGCTTCAGCAGCCTCCTCCTCTGCTACCAGCACATCATCCAGGTGTGTGAGGTTCATGAGATGGCCTAGTATGGTCATTCTGACTGCCTCGGGCTGGAAGAAGGGAAACATCTTCACTCAGTCACTTCTACAATTTGAGGCCACTTTCAGTGGTATAGTTTGAAACATAGACTCAGATTCATATTTTTAACATATATATTCTGAGCATATACATAGTATTACTATTGCTGAGGTTCAACCTTGAATATTTCGAGTTATTTTTTCTATTTGATCACAGCACACACCCTGTTCCAAGGATTGTATCGGGTGTCCAGTTTCAGCAGAGCAGGTGTGTGTTTTCTGAGCACAGCTGTATCCTCTCTGACCTTGGTCAGCTTGTTCCAGCGCACATCGAGTTGTTTGAGCTGTCCCAGCCCCCGCAGACCTTCCAGAGTCACCAGGTGGTTAAAGCTAGCGTCCAAAAACTCAAGATTTGGCTGTAGTTTAGGTAAGAGAGCAGGTGAGAGTTCCACTTTATGGCTATGCAGCCACTATTCAGTTTCAC
The DNA here is from genome assembly GCF_965226115.1 of Aulonocara stuartgranti. Classification (NCBI taxonomy): domain Eukaryota; kingdom Metazoa; phylum Chordata; class Actinopteri; order Cichliformes; family Cichlidae; genus Aulonocara; species Aulonocara stuartgranti. The sequence continues at coordinate 3,299,679 of NC_138955.1, read as the reverse complement.
AAATAATAGAGAGGGACATCATAAAAGAAGCATTCTTTGACTTAAACACACTCTTAAGTGTTATCTTAACATTATTTTGTATTACCATGTGAGAAATGTCATCAAGGTGCGTGAACTCATTGAAGCTGACAGTAAGATGCCTTAGAGCCGTGAGGCTGGAAATCTCCTTTATGTTGCTCAGGCTGTTGCCATGAAGGTTAAGCACCTGGAGATTCAATGCAACAATGATGGTTCAAACTGAAATGAAACTGCTTCATATTCAACCTCTTATTTAAAACGGCAGTGTCAGGGCTCTGTGTGCGGGCAGGCAGAGAGGAGGATCCAAATGCAGGACTCGGAAAACGGAATGCAACTCAAAAACCTCAGCTTTATTGCTGGCCAGAAAACAAAACATGAAGTGAGGACTGAACACCGAAACCAAAAACACACAGGCATAATCTGAGGGTACGACGCGACACTGGGCATGGGAAAACACAGGGCTTAAATACACAGGGTAGTAATGAGGAAATGGGCCACAGAAGGGAGACACAGCTGGGAGAGATCAGGGCTAACGAGACATGGGGAACAAAGCTGCACACACTAACATAAGACAAAGTCTTTCACAATAAAACAGGAAACATGAATCACAACTCAGAGACATGGACTCAACACAGAGACAGAAAATGAAACATGGAACTGAACTATACATGAAACCACCATTCCTAAAACATGGATAATAGAAACATGAAACTCTAATAATGATAATAATGATAATAATAATAATAATAATAATAATAATAAACATCACAACAAGAGAATGAGAAACAATCCAAAATACCAAGATAACTGAAACACAAAATACCAGAGAAACAAAGAATAATCCATGATGCAAAAGTGAACCAAAACATAATAAACTCAAAATACTGGGTCCAACGGACCCAGAACCGTGACAGGCAGAGCACTTACTGTGATTTGACTGAGGACATTGGCTCGGGCAACACTAAGCAGAATTTTATCATCCAAGCTCAATAACTTGGGCTGAGGTTTAAGAACAGGTTCCCTGTTGAGGACTTCTTTGTCCAGAGCAACATCATTGGAAGGATCTCTGTCTGTGCTATGGCTCAGCAGTGTAGGTTTGTCTTTGTCCTAGACAAGGCAAATCAAAATGTTTACAACATGTACTGCCAACAGATGCATTTTTTTAACTTGCTTTTTTAAATTAATATTATAATTAATAAATATGACGTCTAGATAGATAGGTGGGGAGCAACCAACACATACTCATCATAATTCATGCACAGAAACATAACCTGCACAAACAATTGCACTTTCATGTTTCTAAACTCTTAGTTTAGTTTAGTTTCCCACATGAAAACAAACCCATCAAATCAAGGGATGTAGCGCGAAAACTGCAGCTCAGCTGTCTGATCTCCAACCTCAATAAAAAATGTCCTTCATCTATTTAGAGGCTTCCAACCGATGCAGCTAACTCTTAGAAATGATGACGGCGGATATTTTAGATCTGTCACAGGCAGCAGATGAATAACCTGGTCTGTACAGACAAAAGTAAACACATTACATGTCAATAATTGAAGATCCAAAAGTCAAACTCCAGATCTGCCCTCATTTTTTCTGAATAGGAACTTTAAGTGCTTGATCTATGGCATCCAATTCACGATGAATGCGTTGAAGGTAAGCTGAGGTTCAGTACCTTGCCCACGAAAAACATGGGCATCACCAAATTTGTGATTACTAAATAACCTGCACTTCCTAAATCACAGGGATTGAAACTGAGATTTAGGCATGTTATCGCTTTAAATAATGCAGCAATTTTTCAATATCTAAATATTAAAAGATGAAGAAACACCGCCATAGAGAACAATTGTGTTTCGTCTGTGACAGTCAAAGGAATGTATGCAATAATTTACCTGAGTGATGTATTCATAATATATGATGTACTCGGGCAGGACAAGCTCGTGGTCAAACACAAACCACTGCCTTCGGCGGGGACTGGACTCAAGATCAGTGTGTGTTTTCTTGGAGCCAGGTCTTTCTGAATGAAAAGGACACAGAGATGTAAAAATAATTGGGAGTGAAGAAATAAGCAACAACAATTACAAAAAAGGCAACTGCTGTTGTTCCTTTTAATTCAGTGAATACCTTCACTCATTGCAGATCTGTGCTTTGTCTCCACACTGCGATACACAGAGTAAACTCCAGGATAATTGCTTCTGTCCACTGGTTCTCCATCTCGGATGGGCATGCTTCTACCCACGAACACTTTGGAAACATTGACCTGACCTACAAGCAAAAGAGCATTAGCAGTTTAGCTTCTAAAAAAACAGCATAAAAACATAATGAAATGAATGAAATCTGTAAAATGACCTCACCGTGCCTGAAGGGAATCGTATCCATGCTGTGTTTAGTGTGACCTTGGCTGGTCTGGCGAAGTGTGTACTCAATTCTGGACTGCTCGTTCAAACTCAGGCTATTGGAAAAAGGTATAGCACCCTCTTTTCCCATGGCCTAATTTAGAGAGTCATCGCGTAAAAAAGTGAAAGCGTGAGAATAACACAAGTCAAGCATATTCTTCTGTAACCCTAATGTGGTTACCTCTCCATACAGACACAAATCAGGCACACATAAAGTTTCACACAAATATAAATTTCCCTCATTTTAGTATTCATTGCAATCTGCTCCATAAATGAGCGTGATAATTTCTTTTTGCACATATCGTTTACTGCACTGTGTACAAGTGTGCAGGCGTTGAGTGATAAACTGTCTAATGTGTGGCTAATTAGCTTCAATTACTCCCCTAATTGTTAGTAGAATAAATGTGTGTGATAAGAGCTTGTGCATCCTTTCTGGTAGCACACATACCTTCTGCTGCTCTGTTGTTTTGAAGCCTTCCTGGAGAATCTGCAAAGTTTCATCCTTCTCACATTTTTCAGGGTCAACTATGTAGAATAAATACTCCAGCTGACGTCTGTAATTCCTGCTTAGAAAGAATAGAGTTACAGTATGAAGCTTAACATAGTCGTTAAAATCTGCTCATCATCTGTTTCGTGCCTTACTGGGAAGATAAATCTTCGCTGGCTAGCAAACGGTGAATCTTGTCCTCAAAGCAAAGTCTCAGTGCACTATTGTGGATGCGGATAACTCTATTCACCCTAATATCAGTGATGCCATACGTTTTGTAGTCTGATGGAGAGAAGCGGGAAAGTAGGAGGTCACAACAAGAAGTAAACCTGTCGGTCAGAGCAAAAGAGAAAAGAAGGAGAGTATATTTCCCATTTGTTACTGTGAATTGCATAGTGGTTACAGTTACAGTGGATGATACTGAACAGTAAAAGTACCAAGGATCTGTGGAGCAGCCCTCCTCCAAACGGATATTTCCAACACTTTCTAGCTCCATCAGTAGAAACTGCACCGTATACTCCATCCTATTTGTGGCTCGGGCCAAATCACGCTCGTACCAGATGTGAATCCTGAATATAAGATTAGGAACATCAATTTTTCAGATTAAAAGTTTCAGTTTAGCTCTGTGCTGTCCCCTAAGAGATCAATTTACATACAGGGAGTGCAGAATTATTAGGCAAATGAGTATTTTGTCCACATCATCCTCTTCATGCATGTTGTCTTACTCCAAGCTGTATAGGCTGGAAAGCCTACTACCAATTAAGCATATTAGGTGATGTGCATCTCTGTAATGAGAAGGGGTGTGGTCTAATGACATCAACACCCTATATCAGGTGTGCATAATTATTAGGCAACGTCCTTTCCTTTGGCAAAATGGGTCAAAAGAAGGACTTGACAGGCTCAGAAAAGTCAAAAATAGTGAGATAGCTTGCAGAGGGATGCAGCAGTCTCAAAATTGCAAAGCTTCTGAAGCGTGATCATCGAACAATCAAGCGTTTCATTCAAAATAGTCAACAGGGTCGCAAGAAGTGTGTGGAAAAACCAAGGTGCAAAATAACTGCCCATGAACTGAGAAAAGTCAAGCGTGCAGCTGCCAAGATGCCACTTGCCACCAGTTTGGCCATATTTCAGAGCTGCAACATCACTGGAGTGCCCAAAAGCACAAGGTGTGCAATACTCAGAGACATGGCCAAGGTAAGAAAGGCTGAAAGACGACCACCACTGAACAAGACACACAAGCTGAAACGTCAAGACTGGGCCAAGAAATATCTCAAGACTGGTTTTTCTAAGGTTTTATGGACTGATGAAATGAGAGTGAGTCTTGATGGGCCAGATGGATGGGCCCGTGGCTGGATTGGTAAAGGGCAGAGAGCTCCAGTCCCACTCAGACGCCAGCAAGGTGGAGGTGGAGTACTGGTTTGGGCTGGTATCATCAAAGATGAGCTTGTGGGGCCTTTTCGGGTTGAGGATGGAGTCAAGCTCAACTCCCAGTCCTACTGCCAGTTTCTGGAAGACACCTTCTTCAAGCAGTGGTACAGGAAGAAGTCTGCATCCTTCAAGAAAAACATGATTTTCATGCAGGACAATGCTCCATCACACGCGTCCAAGTACTCCACAGCGTGGCTGGCAAGAAAGGGTATAAAAGAAGAAAAACTAATGACATGGCCTCCTTGTTCACCTGATCTGAACCCCATTGAGAACCTGTGGTCCATCATCAAATGTGAGATTTACAAGGAGGGAAAACAGTACACCTCTCTGAACAGTGTCTGGGAGGCTGTGGTTGCTGCTGCACGCAATGTTGATGGTGAACAGATCAAAACACTGACAGGATCCATGGATGGCAGGCTTTTGAGTGTCCTTGCAAAGAAAGGTGCTATATTGGTCACTGATTTGTTTTTGTTTTGTTTTTGAATGTCAGAAATGTATATTTGTGAATGTGGAGATGTTATATTGGTGTCACTGGTAAAAATAAATCATTGAAATGGGTATATATTTGTTTTTTGTTAAGTTGCCTTATAATTATGCACAGTAATAGTCACCTGCACACACAGATATCCCCCTAAAATAGCTAAAACTAAAAACAAACTAAAAACTACTTCCAGAAACATTCAGCTTTGATATTAATGAGTTTTTTGGGTTCATTGAGAACATGGTTGTTGTTCAATAATAACATTATTCCTCAAAAACACAACTTGCCTAATAATTCTGCACTCCCTGTACACTGTCTCTGTATCTCATCAAAAATGCAAACTCACTCATCTAGCCTCCTGGTCCATAGTTTGAGTCGTTTCCTCAGCGCTTCAATCTTAGCGTGTACTTTGTGCTCCGTGGCTGGATCCTGACTTATGCCACTGATTGATTCATTTCTTTCTGTTAAGCCTTCATCCAGGTGTGGTGGCCCTTCTTCTACGCTTTCTGACAGGCAGGTAGGTTTCTTGCAAACAACTGGCCCCACGGAGAGCTCACGTTCGAGCTAGAAATGCATCCAAATTATAATCGTTCTGTGCACACAAACACCTGAAGCTTTTTAGAGCTGCTACAAAAAGACATTTTATGGAGAGTACATACAAATTTAAGGGCACGAGTGAGAGTCTTGATGCATTCTTCAGGTGACTGCGATAGAGTTTTCTTCCTCTCTATCAGACTGAGCCGGGTCTCTGCTAGTTTCCTCTGAGCTGTGCGTACACGCATATTGTAGTACATCATTTTTTTCATCACTGCAGACTAAAAGAAAAATGAAAAAAAAAAACCCTCTTATTTCAGGCTAAAACAAAATAACAGATGCATCAAATATAACTGTTAAATATCTTTGTAAAAAACAAAAATATCAAATGTGGCAGATTAAAGAAAGAAAAAAAAAAGAAAAACAAGAAAACAAAATACATCCACTAAAAACATATAGCTTATTTTTATAGAAACCTAGAAGAAATACCATAAGGCAGGGGTGTCAAACATAAGGCACAGGGGCCAGAATCAGCCCACCAAAGACTACAAACTTGCCCACTGAATGGCTCTGGAAATGTGAAGGACATACATTTTAGAATTTTATCTGTATTTTTAAAAGTTTTGGAGCTTTTAATACAGATAAACACCAAATCAAATAAATAATACACAAAAAACAGAAAGCTCCTGTTTTTTACCACTATAGAAATTTAGGCGTTTTTTAAAATATATTACTAATATTTAGGTATTTATTCACAGACAAAGGGAAAAAAAAACATTCTGTCAATTAACAATTTTTTATTTTATTTTATACCAAACTTTTTCTGTAATTTTACAAATTTATTTCAAACAATTTAAACCCAAAGCAGCATAAAAAAAAAGCTTGGATCTTATCAGTACCTCAGCTGCTTCCTTGATTTGCTTGCTGGAGACGTCGTAGATGTCGAGTCGCTGGAGGCTTGGCACGTGGTAAAGAATGTGCGTGTCATAGTTACAAAGGAGACACACCGGGTTTGGGGTTGACGTGGGGTCTTTCAATGCTAACTCACTCAGACGGGGCAGTCGGGCAAGCTGGCTCAACTCCTGTTACAGGAAAAGATTCAAGACTCAAGGTCAATTTTAAGGCTCTTATAATGGGCAGGCCTCAGCTTACATCAACAATCCCATTTGTTCACATCCAGCTCCCAGATCTCTCCGATCCTACTGGCAGAGATCTCTTACACATCCCAAGGTCATGTTTCAAACAAAAAGGTGACAGAGCCTTTGCAGCCGCTGCTCCACGTTTGTGAAATCAATTACTGCATGACATAAAAAGACCCCCCCCCATCTCTGCTTTTAAGTCTAGGCTCAAAACCACCTTATTCTCTGACCTTTCCCGTCCACTAAGCTCCCCTCTGCTTGTTGTCGTTATGTGTCTGCACATTTGTTGTTAGCCCTTTGATCTGTACTCTGTCTTCAATTTTTACTTTTTTATTTGATGTTTGTAATTACATGTGGATGCATGTATATAGGATTACTCATTTGTACAAAACCTGGTCAATGAAAGCTATGTTTACATGTGATTTCTAAATAAATATTATTTACTTACTAGGACAGCAAAGTTTCTGCATATCCTAAGTACGTTTACCCTAAAGGACACTTTTTTTTTTTGTTCTCAACAGAAACAGAAAATTTAAAGTATTTTAAACAAAAACAATGACACTGCATATATTTCCCCCCCCACTATAAGATAAATTACATTTCCAGAAGTCACTGCAATATTAGTAATTATAAAGAAACTATCATGATCGCTGCATACTGAAATGGATGTTTCAACACATCATCTTGACGATAGCACTTCTATTCTTTTCTACATTACCTACACTTAAGAAGAGCTAAAAAAAAAAGATGTCACATTGTATTGACATGGTGGCGAGATTTTTTTCTTGATCCTGTAGTTACGGTGGGGTCTTTAGAGTGAATGGTGATAATCGTGTTTTTTATAACAAGCCGGGTGCAGAGGAAAAGGTGGAGATCTCAGGTGTTACGTCAATCAGAGAAGGAAACAAAAAAACTTTTCTGCGTTTCTTGACAAAACAACCTTGAACAACAATGATCAGAGTCATCTGAATGAGCCAACAGGTACACCATTAAATGTATAATATAAAAGTGCCGATTTGAAAAACAAAACAAAACAGGAAAACCTATGTAGTCTTTTAGGAATGTATATCACTAAACATATAATGGCAGAAATCAAAATTATACTGCCTAATACCTTATTGAAGGTCTTATTGAGACATGGTAAATGGTAAATGGCCTGTATTTATATAGCGCTTTACTAGTCCCTAAGGACCCCAAAGCGCTTTACATATCCAGTCATCCACCCATTCACACACACATTCACACACTGGTGATGGCAAGCTACATTGTAGCCACAGCCACCCTGGGGCGCACTGACAGAGGCGAGGCTGCCGGACACTGGCGCCACCGGGCCCTCTGACCACCACCAGTAGGCAATGGGTGAAGTGTCTTGCCCAAGGACACAACGACCGAGACTGTCCGAGCCGGGGCTCGAACCGGCAACCTTCCGATTACAAGGCGAACTCCCAACTCTTGAGCCACGATCGTCCAGCATATTGTTGTAATGATTGAAAATCCGAAAAGACCCAGACCTCAACGTTTCACAAGAATTCAGGAATGCCCTTTGTCAAGCTACAGATTTGAATAAGATAATAAGCTGGTTTAGGGCTAAAGGTGGATTGCAGGAGCAAGATCTGAGGTGTTAAACCAATCAGTCACAGAGATACGAAAACCTTTGTGCTTCCTGTCAAAATGTCCTTGAAAAAACAATATTCACGTGTGCTGTGAAAGCACGTCTCAGCTGAAGCATGCCTAAAACGTGTAACTAACACAAACCTGCACATTAAAAAAAATACTCTTAGGCATACTCCTAAGATATATTATTTAAATAAATGCATTCATGAATGTATATCATTGAATGAGGAATGGGGGGGAAAAAATGAAATTATGGCGCACAATGCCTCAATAAAGGTCTTGCGTTGCACGCCTGTTGTTGAAATGATTGAAAATGTGAACTAGCCGAGACCCCGGCATTCTCCCAAGAATTTAGAAATGCCCTTTTGTCAGACCAAGGATTTTAATAAGATTTTACAAAATAAGTAAGAAAAGTTTTTAGAGAAAGTATTTCAAAAGCATGTTTTCATTTTTAATCTTACCTTAAAGGAGCTGATCTTGTTTCCAGACAGATTGAGTTTCTGAAGGTTGACATTAGGATCAAGGCTGTGCCCTTAGAAGAAATTAAAAATTATTTGATTGCCATCATTATTTTTCACATAGCTCGCCGAATCTCCATCAAACTGAACACAAATTACTCTGAGAACATACCGATCTTTTCAATAATGTTGTCAGCAAGGTTTAGTTCTTTAAGGTCTAGAAGTGTGTCCAAGCCCTTTAAGAGAAAACAACAACAACAACCACATGTGGAGACTAAGTTAAGCCTTTCTGAAGGTCTTTCAAAGTTAACTTTGGAAATTGGCCGATTTTTCAGTCCAGTCATTATACCCGATCATTTTCAGACCAATGTTTGTTTGTTTAGCCACTCATCACTGACCCATGAGTCGTTCAAGTATTTGAAAAAAGCACCTACCTCATGGGATGAACCAGTGTTGTCTCTAAGCACTTTTTAAATTGGTTCTTTACAAAAAAAGAGAAAACCAGACAAGTGGAGGGAAAAAGGGAGACCTTAAAAAACTATCTATACCATCTGAAATTGATGGAATTATTTAGGCAGAAATGTACCATCAGCCTTTGAGCCACCATTCAATACCATCTGGAAAGTATCTGATTGACAACTGCTTCATTTTCCAGCAATGATCCCAAACACATTGCCAATGCAGTAAAGGTCTACCTTGTCATGCTAAGATGGTCATATCAAATATTGACTTTCAAGCTTTTCAGAATTCTACAAACTCTGTTTTTGACATATATTATCATATATGTTTGCATGTTTCAATAAATTGCTGCACCTGCTGTATTTCCCATTTTCCTAGCAAAATATAAAGAAATGAGTGGTGGCCCACAACTTTTGCACAGTACTATGTGTAAAAGAGCAGTTTTGTTCTGCTAAATAATTAAAAATCTTGCATTACAAACACAGAAAAGCAAAGGAGATACAACTCTAACCTTAATCTTAGTTATGCAGTTGTTATTGATCCACAGCACCTCTAGGTGGACCTGCAAGTCCAGATTCTTTATTTCACTGATTTTGTTCTCATAAAGGTACAGTTTCTCCAGCTGCAGGCAGTTCTGTAGTCCAGATATTTCCTGCAATAAAGAGAAAGTAGATTGTTTGATGCATGTGGCACAAAACATACATGCTTAAATGTGCATGCGACACCTGTTTATATCAGTCCTCATATAGTTCATATTTCTTTCACGGTTTTCAGACTTTTTGGGACAAAAAAAATCAGTGTATCCATGCACCTCCTCCTTTTTCAATCCAGCTCATTCACAGTTATCACCCTGCCTGCAGGAACACCTGCACGTGTGTCTTTGTCAGCTGGGGATAATTATGCTTAACACACACGATTCAATGGTGGTGTGAACTAATATTTCATATTTTATAGGTGAAAGAGACCCATTACTAAAGAATCTTCACTTGCATCCACATGGCAAAATATCTAAAGGACAGGAATGATTCAAGCTATCACCAGTTGTTGTTACCAGCATTTATTAGCATAGCGAACACACCGTCAGATGGCACTGGACTATCCAGAGCTCCTGAAGCAGAGGACAGCACTCAAGCCCATCAATGTGCTCTATGTTCTGGCCTATTATGGTAAGCTGGGACAGCCTTGGGAAGAAGGAAAGGCCAATCATGCGGGGGAAACCAGAGAAGAACATCTCCAGTGATGTGATGTTGCTTCCCTCTTGTGCAATTTTTTCATAGGGGACTCCATTAGCCATGCACTGTTAATTAAAAACAGTAAAGAATGAAGTAAATAGGAGAAACCCGCACTGATTTTTTTATACGTATTCAAAACTGAATATTTATGTGATAGTTACCAGTTTTTTGATCACTTCCTCTTCACTGCGGTTCTTTTGCTTCTCATTTGACAACATATCTCTGCAATTAATTAAAAATATGTTGCTGAAAATATCCTGCCTTATTTTTACTGAGAGAAAACGAATGGACAAGTTAAAGTAGAGAGTTAGTACAGGTAAACCTACCTGTAATAACTGAGGTCAGCAAGTAAGAGTACGAAGTCACCACACATCAGCGCTAGCTGTGCTAGCTTCTAACGTTGTGCTTGTAAATAGTAAGTACGACAGGAGACCGTTTAAATATCAATCGGCTAAATTTAGTGTACATCTAAATCAAAATTATTTTCCATGGAGAACTGAACAGCAGCAAACCTCGCTGGTTGCTTTAGCCAGTGTTAGCCATCAGTCTGTATCCAGGCAAGAGCGTCTGGTTGCTAAGACAGACTGCAACTTTTTGAGGTCCTGCTCATATTAAAAGCGGCCGCATGAGGGCGCCATATGGCAAGGGACATTTTTTTAAACATCAAACCATAAAATGCACACAACTATTTCTCCTTTTAAAACATTACCATGGGATACATGAGGAATTTTTGCCACTTTTGAAAAACTAAAAACATATTCTTTTCGCATTATTAAAAAAACATCTTTATTATTCTCCTCTTTAGGCCATGTGTCCAGTTTTAATAAGCTAACTGTCGCTATTTTCACAAACCAATGCTAAGCACTGGTTTGACTGAATCCTCTGACCTCATTTATAGGCCGAAAACACCTTTTTGATCTTTGACTGTGTCCCAAATAAAGTGGTGCCAACCGTAAGGGCTCGCGGACACTATGACGTCAGCGTCGGAGCAGTGAACTAAAACAATCAACCTCACTCCTTCTCCTTCTCCTCTCGCTCCCGACTGCACCGCCTCATCTGTGGCGTCCACAAACCCCGGTCTCAGCTGACAGACGCCAGCCAGGAGCCGCACTATTGTTGTTGTTGTTGTTGCGCGGTTTTCTCCGTCACACATCCTAGCGCAAACGATTACGGCAGAGAGAGAAGCGGCAGCAGCTTTGTGTAGCTAGTATAATATCATCTGTCCGACGACAGGAAAAAGGCATGTCTGCGCAGCCCGGTGAGGAGCTAGGCTCGGAGGGGAAGTGGTTTGGGGATGACTATGAGAGGAACGGCCTGTTTGGTAACACACAGAGCCGCTTCGGCGAGCTGCGCGAAGAATTGAAGCCGAGAGGCGGCGACGCGTTGGGCGACCTGGATCAACAATTTCATCCTTTCCAGGACGACGGGAAAAGGCCTCCCGTTGCTATGGAAACTGCATCTACAGGTAAAGCTTGCACTTATTGCCCTTAAATGCTTAAATATGTGACAGTTTATAATCAGTCTAGCCACGTTACGTGTCTTCTTTTTCAGAAGGTAACAGGACGATGTTACGGTGTGAATAAATACAGTGTGAGGGACGCAGGCGAGAGCATTTATCAGAGAATTAGCGTTACGACAGACGGCTTGTCTGTAAGCCCGGGATAAAACTTCCGAGCTCGAAAACAAAAACAAAGCCAAGAGGAAGCAACTTCAGTGATGCCGTAGGGGAAAAAATGGCAGACATATTTCCAAACTAAACGCGGCAACAGCCCTTTATAGTTATGAAACGTCATATAGCTCATGACCGAGTGGTTTTCCGCTCAGGAGACAAGAATCTGCTTGGATGAAGGCAATACCAAATAGCCTGTTGAACTCTGAATGGCCTGTTCATTACCATAACTACTGTATCATCTCGTACATGTGGGCTAGGTCTACATCTATATTAGAAATATTTGCTTGTTGAGAAGGTGAGGCTACAAATTACAGGCCTTAGCTTACAAAGCCAGTGTCTGGATAGAAAGAGAACAGCTTAATCCCTAAGCATAAGATTTCATTAGTCCAGTAACAAAACTAAAAATACAAAAAAGAATGGGTAACAGAGAGGACACGCTTATAACATAGATGAATAAACATGAAAGAACCTAATATAATGATAATAATAATAATAATAATAAGAACTCACGAACTAGATGAGTTTGGAAAGGTTTTGGGAACTTTAGGGGAGTTGTTGTCTGTCTTTTATATTTATGCGCGAGAGAGGGGTTACATGATGCATCCCAGTTTTTGTGTGCACCTCCGTGGATAGTGTCAGTGATGTCATCACATTGCTGGATGCTGGACTTTGTGATAAGATTAAGGCAGACCTTGGTTCTGGATCCGTCATCATTCTCCTTAGCACTGCTCATCTCAAGCTGCTATTTTTAATCCTTAACAGTGTTCACTGTTCACTTGGCGAGCAAAACTAGAGCCCTGCACTTTTATTCACCAATCCACTGAAAAATTCATGAGCTTGTGCTTTAAAAAAAAGAAGAAAAAAAAGAGCTGCCCAGTTTTTCTTCCTTGCTGCTCAGGTTTTTCACATTTCACTTGCTGCTGCTTCTGCAGCAGCTGCTCCAAAACAGAAAAGAAAACATCTAGCCACTGGTAAATCCTTTAAGGACAACAGCATAGCTGAATGCTTAAATTGGACTTAAATCCTTTGATGCACGGAGTTGTCCATGACAGTATCCAAATCTGAATTGTGCAGTAGGAAAACCGCTTGGAAAATTGACATAAAACACACAGAAACGCTGCTGAAGCGTTTAAAGCAAGTCAGTGTGACATTTTAAACTGGCTTGTCAGCGTTTGTCCTCGTGTTCTAGAAGACGTAAACAGAGCACTTGCTCTACTTTTTGGCATTCTGTGCCAGACAGGCTCAAACATGGGTAGGTGCATGCAGACAAACACACACACACACACACTTTGTTTTGGTTCCTAAAAGAGGAAAAGAGTAGCTTTGTGCTGTTCCTCGGACTCCCATTGAGCCGTATCCATACCAGTGAAGTAATCCACTTTGTCAGTTATGTTCTTGGTGGGAACAGTGCAGATCTCATCACATCTAGCAGGGCAGAGAGGACGTTTCACTCTTATGTAGTCATGTTATCGTCCAGTCTGATCTTTGTCAAAGACATTCACTCCTAAAAGTCCACTCATGCTTTTCTTTTTCTCTTCTCTGCGTTGCTGAAAAAATAGTTTTGAGGTTGGAATTTTTTTGGCTTTGAACAAAATGAGATTGGAAACCATATCTTTCTGCAGATAATCAATCCATGTCTGTTCTAAATCATGTTCACAGCTCTGATGTACCCACAGACCCCGATAATGCTGATTTCAGCCATATTAAATCACCACAGGGCAGAACCTTATCCTCGGATCGGATAACCTCTTTGATCTAAAAGTTTCCCATCCTATAAAAGTTTCAAGAGTCACGAGAAAAGGAAGGAGCGGAAGGAGCTCTGACCAGCTCTGATGTGCTGCGAGAACACAACAGTTGGGTTTGGTTGTTCTGTAGCAGATGGTGTTTCTGATAGCTTGGGCCTGAATTCTGCCAGTGAAGAAAAAAACTGAGCACATAAGATACACAAACAGTGACACTGCCTTTACTTTTTCATAACTCCTCCTGGTGCATCATTTTATCACAACCTGAAAAAGCATATCGGTCATAAGAAACTTTCTACTCCAATCCAGTGGCTGATGGGTGGATTAGACTCACGTTTTTCTCCTTTTAGCACAGATCAGTGACAAGGATGAGACAGCATATGTCTGGCTGGGACTTTTCCATATCTTTGAGATAGAAAAAGCACTTAGTGGACTGCATAAGCCAGCACAGTGCTTTTAGCCGTGAGAGCTGTTCCCAAGGGGAGGGGGGAGGGGGTAAGCAGTACAAGGTCTTTTCAGAGCAGATGATAAAGATGCAAGATAAAATAAGAAAGAAGGGGGCTTAATGGTTAGAGAGGTGAAGCTGTGATGACAAGGCTGGTGTTTCAAAAGGCTGGCGTGATGGGAAAGAGTAAAAATATGATAGACAACACTTTCCTTTAAGGTTAACTTTAACTTGGTATCTTATGGTCAGCTGTGAGTGTTTCTGCTGTTGCATGAGCCTTACATATCTTAATAATAGTTCATCTGTCCACCTTTTCTTCAGCAATCTTGATAACTCAGTCAAACTTGGTGGATGCAATGCTGAAGAGCCGAGCGAGTGCGTTGATGAACCTGAGGTTCAGTGCATAATTGCCCATATTCTGGCTGCAAGTTGCTGTCTGTTACCCATGCTTCCTGTATATTGACTGCTGACTACTCCATTCTGTGTGTAGGAGTGGCATCCACAATCGCCACGCTCTCCACGGCAATGTTTATATTCAATTAATGCATCCTTATGCCAGTCCTCTTTTCACAACCATAATTTTTAGCTTGTCTGTGTGTGACACGTTTAGGAGACATCTGTAAATTGTAGCTTTAAAGAATTAACCTGGGTTGCAGTCCTTCTGAGTTGGCACTAGTTTTAATAATGTGTAATCTGGATTTACAGTCTCCTGGACCTGTTACCTAATGCTGAGGCATATAAGGACAAATAAAGGTGTGGTAGACCAAACTCAAGAAGCTCTTTTGAAGAGGGACCATATAAAAGCATTAGTGCGCTCATTATATCAATAAGTCAACATTTTAGATCCCATGTGTTCACCCGGAAGGCAATTCAAAGCCAACATGTGAAACATGATGCCATGTATCTGATCTTACCAGCTCTCTAGCACTGAGCAGAGAGTCCTGAGTAATCCCTGGGCATAGTGCGAAAGTGCTCTCGGGATTAGAATTACTATCAACAAAGGCACTCACAACGAGCATTGACCATTAGTTTTTTTTTGTGTGTGGGCGTGTAAATTATGGTAGTCTTTGTCAGCTTGCCTTCCTACCTGCATCCACACTTTTAAAAGCGAATTGCTGTTTAAAAGTCACGCTAAATTGACCCGATGAGAGCGGTGTGCAGACGCTCGGTCTGGATCCTCCCACATTCTCTCTATTCATCCATAAAGCTTCATCCAAGCAGGAAAGATAGAATCAATACACTGGAAGACAAGCACTGTATAACAGCTACATTCTAAATGGGGATAGATTTTATTTAAACTGCCTCTAAATGGATTTATTTTTGACAGAGGCTGCTGGAACAATAAAAATTGTCCTGGTGGCCTTAAGTGATTTTTTTTAAAACAGTGGTGGATTCACCAAACATTTCTTACAGTAATTGTATGCCCTTGTCATTTCGGATCAATGCAGCAGAGCACTTGAATCCATCTGCCCAGCTGCTCTCCTATCGACCTCAGCTCTCAGTATAGGCTGTTTTTGTGCTCCCCTTTTTTTCTTTTTCTTTACCATCATTAAAATGTGGTACTCAGTGATTGGTATTCATCTGCTTGTACATGAACTTAAATGTAATAGCCAGAGCTTTTAGAGCCAGAGACCATTACAACTTTAACTTCATTTAAACACTGATATACAAAAGACTCAATTTAGAAATCTATTATTATACCAGCTACCAGGAAATCATAGTGAACCCTAGAGTTATAATTTCAATCATCCACATCAATCACAAAAGGCAAATACTTAACTTTCTTCATAAAATACCACCAGTTAGTTAAATAAATTTACCAGCATGTAAACCACTTGTGCTCTGCTAACACACTTACAAAACCCAATAAAGGGAAACAGAAGAATAAAAACAAGTGAATAATATGCACTTCCATGTACTTTTGGCTTATTTAAATGTTTTGTGATTTTGACACATGCACATGTCTTTGGATATAGTCCATGTTTAGCATGTTTTTGTGCAGTTTTTGTCTTTCCGGTAAAGAAAGGACAACTTGTAGGAAGTTCAAGCCCCAAATGCACAGATGGGTTGAAAGAAGAGCACTGTAATAGAGCCATTTCCACAAGGTCATATGGTGAAAGAGAACACCTGAAAAGTAACACCATTGCTCATTGGGTCATGGGTGGAGTAATGGATTCCTAACAGAGCTGTGAAGTCAGAGATGCCTAAAGGAGAAGCTCAAATACACTATATGTTTTTGAAGAACTGCACTTTTGGGGGGGGGGGGGGGGGGTTGGGATTTTACTTCGGTACACCACAACACTTGAACTCAAACAATAAAGATTATTTTAAGTGTAGACTGTCAGCTATAATTCAAAAGTATTGCCCTAACTGACGTTTGATAAACAGTCCCCAATATTTAGAAGTTCAAAATGAATGGAACAAACTAAAATTTTTAACTGTAAAGATTGTTATTTATGCTTGGATAAAACTCTTTTTCAGTAAATGACTGGCTGATGTCACATCACCACATGTTGTGTTTCCTCCCTTGTTAAGCTTGTCGCTCTGCCTTAAGTTTGGTCTTCGGTAACTAAAAAACATTCTGTTGGGTTGAGATGAGGTGACTTGGTCAATGAAGAATATCTCATTTAGGGGTGGGCGATATAAACGATATACGATAGAAACTATATAAATTTGGCCAACGATAGAGATTTTGACTATACCGCTCTACCGCGATAGCGCATGTTGATGATGTCATCAAGCTGCACCTGTTTTGGTCAAAAGCATCGCAGCGGCTACAACCATTATCATCGGCAAATTGTGCCGCACGACAGTCATAGCAAAGAGATGAAGCACTTTTGAAATATGGGGAAAGCCAAAAACTGCGCTTCCTCCACTTCCGTAACATTGATTCATTAATGTTGAATTCTCTCGCAGCTGTTCTATTCCCATGTTGTTGCAGTATATTAATAACTAACCTCGTATTATGGATGAATAATCTCAGTTGTTCTCCTGACTGAAGTTTGGCCCATGTATAGCATCCTGCTATGCGATTGCATTTGTGCCTGACCACCAGAATCCCTCACGTTAACTTTTATCGAGTGGGAAAAAAAGTTGGCGTTCATCCTCCAGCTTCACTGTGCTAATGTTATGCTAACATAGCTGTGTCGCTAGCAATCACGTAGCACAACATTATATATCAGGTAGTCCAACTTCAGTAACCCTGCAAACGTCACTGCTGTTTAGTTTTCTGTCTTCATTTATGTTGGAAGTTGTAGCAGAGCTGTACGTTTTAATTAGTTTCAAAAATCTCTCAGAACATGGTATGTCATGTTTAGGTGGAAACTAGCGAGCTAACTTCCTGTTAACTTGTAACTTCGTTGAATGTATTAAATTCTGTTTTCATCGATGCCTGGATGTTAAACTTAATTGTTACACCTGGTAAAGCAGCAACGCTGATCATTTTATTAAAAATGAAAGAATTTAGACCGTTTTTAACTCTCAGTGTTCGTTTGACTTAGGGACCTGAAGCCCAGATTACTCCGCGAAGCTCCTCACTACGGCAGCCGTAATGCTCTGACAATCCATCAAGCAGTGCTGCTTACCAAAGTTTTTAAGTGCCTTATAGTGTGGAAAATACATTATACAGAAGAAAAGAATATATCGCAATATATATCATTACTGCACATGCTTCAAATTATACCGCGATATGGATTTCAGGCCATATCGCTCAGCCCTGATCTCATTTCTCTGCTCTGAGAAACTCTGGGTTGCTTTTGCACTATGCTTTGGGTATTTATCCATCTGAACTGTGAAGAGCTGTCAGATCAGTTTTGCAGCATTAGGCTGAATTTGAGCAGAGAGCACAGCCCTACACACTTCATAATTCATCCTACTGCCTCTTATCAGCAGTCACGTCATCAATAAACATTAGTGACCCGGTTACACTGGCAGCCATACATGTCCATACCATAACATTATCTCCACCATGACAGATGGTATGCTCCAGATTATGGGCTGTCTCTCAGTTTTTTCCATACAATTCTGCTCCCATTATTAAGGTAGAAGTTAATCTTGGTTCCATCTGAAAACAAATTCTCTCTTTTAGGTGTTTTCTTGCAAACTCTAATCTGGCCTCCTTCTTCTTGAGTATAACCAGTTTTCATCTTGTTGTATACGATTTGTATTTGCATTCAATTCAATTCAATTCAATTCAATTCAATTCAATTCAATTCAATTCAATCTTTATTGGCAGACTACATGTCCATAAAAACAAGACAAGAAACACACACACACAACCCCCCCCCCCCCCCCCCCCCCCCACACACACACACACACAACACAAGGTATACCATTAAATATATATATGTATATAAGTATATAAAGCATTTGTAAAAATATAAAACCATAATATACATAAAACACAATTACTTAAAATAAATCAATAAATACACAAACACTTTAACCAGTGCTTTCTGAGACTGGATGAGTAACGGGAACCACTCACTGTCGGATCTGTAAGTGCTAAAATTATACTGTTACTCGAACCATCCAGTCGTTCTCTAAAACTGAACATTAACTTTCTTAAAAGTGCTTTAAAAGTCCAGACACCCACAGCTACAAACATCTGACTGGCACTACCACTTCTAGGTATCCTGCAAAGGATTCTCATCGCATCATTATATGCAACATGCAGCTTCTGCATGCTACATTGTTTGTAGGATGACCACAAGGGGGCAGTATATAGCGGTGTGCAATACGCTTTAAACAAAGCCACTTTAACTGGAAGTGAACAAAAGCTGAATTTGCGTGCAATAGTATTTGCCTGCACATAGAGCTTACATCGTTGTCTGTATATGTCATCATCATCATTCATTTGCTCAGTAATAAAGTGACCGAGGTATTTCACCTTTTTATGAACTTCAAGAGTTTTTTGTGCCAGTTTAAACAAAGGGAAATTTAGCTGTTTATCCTGCTTGGTTCTACATATCAAAACAGCACTTTTAGCAGCATTGTACTCAATGTCATATTGCACACCATATTCAGTACAGACATTAAGAAGATCCTGTAACCCAGCACTGCTTGGACTAAAAACAACCAGGTCATCTGCATACATAAGATGATTTATCAGTGCTTCACCTAATATACACCCAGTGTTACAGGCTCTCAGCTGTATGGACAAATCATCGACATATAAATTAAATAAAATTGGAGACAAAATCCCACCCTGTCTGACACCATTGCTGACACCAAAGGGGGCAGAAATACTGCTTCCCCATTTAACCTGCATGTTCTGATGAGCGTACCAGTAAGAGAGAATCCTCACGATGTATTGAGGAACTCCCCGTGTCTTCAATTTATCAAAAAGTTTTCTGTGGTTCACTCGATCAAAAGCCTTAGAGGCATCAATGAAACACATGAGGACAGATGAATTTTTAGCCCTATACAACCTGACTATTTCCTTGAGTGCATATATGCACATGTCAGTGCCGTGCTTTGGTTTAAAGCCAAACTGATTATCCAGAGAAGAGATGAACACACTAACTCTATCAAACAGGATTCTTTCTAACACCTTAGATAAAATACTGGCTAGTGCAATCGGCCTGTAATTATCCAAACAGCTCACTTTTGCAGCTTTGTCTTTCATAACTGGTACCAGTAAAATACACAGCATTGAGTCTGGTAATATGCCATGAATCATAAACCCAGTGAAACAGAGTGCTAAATGCATTCATTTGCATCCACATCTCTTTGGACCTCATATTGAGAGTTCCAGTGATGCCAAATATAAGTTCCTGCTTAATTTGACAATTGTAATTCCTAAGCAGTTAATCCAGTACTTTAGTTAAAGCACTTGAATTACAGGTGAAACCCCATCTCCAATCACCTCTTGATTTAGTTTTTAATTCTCAAATCCTGTGGGCCATACAGAGGCATAAATTCCCCCCAAAAAGTCATCATCCAAAGGCTTATGAAACTAACTGTATGACTGGGACTATTGAGGGTCTCTGTGTGCTCGGACAGTGCAGACAGACAGACTTATGCCAGAATGTCAGTCCAGCTTGTTCTACGGATCATGGAATCAGCAGCATGCCTTTTGACTCTTTCCTGCACTGCTGCCTGCAAGGAGTGAGGCACCATGATGCTCGAGTCTGTAGGCATGCTTTGTGGGGGGGAAAAGCGACATTTCTTTTTGCATCTCCTCATTTTCAAAGTTTCTTTTTTAATGCTTTTTCGTTTTTATTGCACACTGAATGACTGCCATATAGGCGGCTCAGTGCACCTTTATTTCCAGTGCTAATATATTCATGTTGCAACTCCAAACCCTTTTGATATCTGTGCTCACATTTGTGTGTTGCCTGATAATTAGGAGCCCATGCCTTGGTGTAGCACAGATTGTCAGGCTGCATTAGTTTCAGAGCTGCACTGGCTGCACAGAGGACAACAAAGGGACTGCCCATTCACAGCACTGCGCC
Source organism: Aulonocara stuartgranti (assembly GCF_965226115.1). Lineage (NCBI taxonomy): Eukaryota > Metazoa > Chordata > Actinopteri > Cichliformes > Cichlidae > Aulonocara > Aulonocara stuartgranti. Next base: position 3,279,122 of record NC_138955.1, on the reverse strand, counting down.
ATCCTTTCAGTGACATGATTATGTTGTGTGAGCTGAGAATTCCTCTGTTGTCTTTTCCAATCCTGTCCCAACTGCAGTAAGGCATTCGTTTCAGCCTTATGGGTTTTTTTCCCATTGTCTGGGTGCTATATCAGATCAGCAGATTCAAAATGCCCTCAATCTCCACCAAGTTTGTCAAGCGGCTGCTCAGAGCAGCTGCTCTCATGGCGGTTAAAGACAGAAATCGTGCCTCTTAATTGTTGAACGTGCTGTTGAACTGTATTTCCTGTGTTGTTATGTAAAAATGCTTGATATAGATGGAAGCAGTGGGGGTGTTGCCTACAATCAACAGGAGCATGAGCAGTTCCCAGTTTGGGAGATGACCTTGCTTCACAGTTTTTAGTGGCTTTAAGTGCTTCCCACTGCACAGCATTTGTACAGTGAATCAGTGAGTGTTAAGATTATGATGCTGTTGCCTGTGGGACGATTGATGGGACCTATACCATAGTAGTGGACTAAGAGGATTACATGTTGCTTCACTTTAGCAGTACATCAAGGGCATTCATGTTACTGAGCTGAATATGGCTCAACAGCAACCTATTGAAAAACGTGTTGACCTGCTTTGCTTTCCTTCCGTGCCACATCACGCTTTCCCCTGTATCTCAGTTTGTGTGTGTAGTGTTTATGTCCCTGTACTGCGGTATGATCTATTGTTAATGACTGAGGAAGCAGCAGTTGGAAGGACAGCCGAAGGAAAGGGTGGCGGGGCTTTTCAGAGGAAGCAAAGGGAGGGACGGGACGTCCTGACCTGTTGGGTCTTCTGTCAGTCAGTCTGCATCCTCCAGAGCTAACCCGAAGGCTGCTATTTAAAATCTTACCCCCTCATCCAGCCCAGCAGCTGGATCCAGCCTATTTATAGCCTCACCGCTGCCCTGGGAGAAGCAAGGCTGGAGAGCAGGGGGGAGGAGCTGGATTTGTGGAAGCATAAACTCTGATTTGTACACAGCATAATACAAATATTAACATTATATGGTATATAGTTTGTATTTTTGTGGGACTACTGTGATTGCTGATGTTCATTTTATACACATGTTGCACAACTAAAACTGGTATAGGGTGAACAGATTCCAACAAACTAAATGTGGGGCAAAGAGTAGGCATGTGTGGGACAAAGTGGAACAATACTAAAAAAGGGTAGGCTGAAACTGAAGAAATACACAAACTATCCAGACATGTTTGGTTAGGGATGTACCCATAGACCTGCAGATGTGTCTCTTTCAGCCATGTTTACTTTTATAAAGTAGAACCAATAAAAATGTCGGACATTGTCTCAATATGTGTGACAGGAGGATGAGATAAAAATGTTGCAGTTTTATATGAAGTGGGACTCTTTGTCAACTTAGACTGGGAAGCTTGACATGAATTCTTCAGTTGATCCAAATTTATTAAAAGTTTTGCCCCGTCCCCTGCCCTTCCCTGAGCCTGGTTCTGCTGGAGGGGAAAAAAAGGATCTTCTTCCTTCCTACTGCCACCACGTGCTGCTAATAGTAGGACATTTGATTGTTGGTCTTCGTCCTACCTTAAGGCAACTGTTGTCATTTGGCGCTATAAAAATAAAACTGAATTGAAATTAAAGTCAGGAAATGGAAATACTTGACTTGACCTTTGCTCCTGATTCTTAATGTTCTGACATTCCTTCCTGTTTTATGTGACATTATGTGTCATTGTTATGGGTGTTTATTAAAACCATATTAAATTAAATTATTAAAAAAATATTTAAAACATTTATGGAATATTAAAATACGTGAAAAACATCATGGTTGTGGGAAGCCAACAAGCCACTGCTTTAGCACTGGGAGTATCCTATCAGTAAGCAAACTTCATTACAATATAAACTAAAACACCGCATTAATGAAGCATGGACATTCAAATTTATAAAGTGAGTCAACTCCAACTACAGCTCATGTCTGACTTGAACTGACTCACCTGCTTAAGCAGTAGAAATAGAGGACAGGACTACACTCCTGTAATGGGAGGCTAAAATACTAAATTAAATAATCCTAATATAAGCAGAAGTTGCCCGTCAGGACATACCTCTGTATTGTTACTGCTTATCCATATCTTCATGGATCAGTCTTAATATACATTACAGTGACTAGAAGCAACTGATGAAAACCTTTCAGCTCACCACAGAAGTGGATAAATCAGCCCAGTCCACAAAGGGACACACAGCACAGTCCAGAAAGACGGCAGGGAGTAGTCCTCACACCTGCCAGCAATCACCTGTTTACCACTTCAGTTTGCATTATGTGAGACTGGTTATTTTCCTGCCTGGTCCTCACCGTTCCTGTGCTGCATCATTAGCATGTGTGCATAAGCTCATTTTGATGACACTATTTTGTGAAGATGGAGAACTGGTGATTACAGAGTAGAAATGTGATTACAGAATACCCTTTGCTGGCATGATTTAGAACAGACTTTGGCTCCGACACTGTGTTTTTTGGGGGAGCCTGAACAATCCCCCTTTGTCCCTCGTCGGGTACAAGTACGCTCTGTTACCGCATCCCTCCTGATCTGCACAGACAGGCACCCAGTCTGACTGTGCTGCTTTCACAGCCCCTCTTTTTGGTAGCAGATCCAGCTGAAGCGCAGCCTTGTTTAACTGGATGTTTTCATTAATCAGACTGCTCAGGCACAGGCTGGTTTGATTCTGTGTGACACTTATCTGTCACCTAAGTTTCATGCCTCTCTCTCGCTCTTGCTTTCTGTCTGTCTGGTTGTTTTTGTAGATGATCCCATGTCTGGCCTGTTCAGGAAGCCTATGAATGATGATGGTGATGTCTACACTTCCCTGCTGTCCAATCAGACCTTCACAACGGGCCAGGAAGCCTCCTACCTGTCTGACGACCTGAAGCCCTCTAGCCACGCTTCAGGTTCTTCTTCCTTGGATCACTTCTCAAGTGACACCTACAGCTTCAGCTCCAAGATGACTTCCAGCCAAGCTAGTGATGCAGCAAAATCTCTGCTGGGCTCAGATAAGACAGAATCCTACAACTACATGGACATCAGCCACGGCGACGAGCGCCCTGACCAGCAACAGGGGGCTCTGCACAACCTGCTGGACAAAGGCTCAGCTGGACATGACTTATTGGGCAGCTACATTGATAAGAATCCCAGAAGAGATGAGGATGATGAGGATGAAGAAAATCTAGGTCCGGCACTGGGCTCGCATTCTTTCCCCTATGTTGAGGAGCCATCTGATGAGGAGCTGGGAGACTACCGTTCCTACCGAAACCTAGGCGACACGCCACAGACGGCCAGCCCGGTGAAGATCACTTTGACCGAGTCCCAGCCAACAACTACTAAGGCAGAGCCGCCGCCACACCCCCCCTCAGTCAATGCGTCTGAACGTGAAAGCGTCCTCAGTGTGGGCATACAGGGGGTCCCCACTGTCACGCTGTCAGAGCCAGAGGACGACAGCCCAGCCTCCACTCCCAGTGCTTCACCAACAAGTAGGCAAAGCACATAGTCACACACAAACACCTTTCACCTGTGCACTACATGGATAAAAGTCTGTAGCTTGGTATATCAGCATCAATACACACACACACACACATTAGAATTACAGGTTAAGTTTTTTCTCTGTGGCTGGGGTGTGCAAATTACCATATTAATAGGAGAAAATGCTAACATTTAGCACTTGTAGACAGACTTTATTTGCTAAAAGAAAAGAGTTTTATTTATTCTTTCAAAAGTTATGTAATCTAGCTTTAAGTCATGTATGCACATACTGTGTGTCCAGATTTGCAAGGAAGACACTAATGCCTTCTTTTCTCTGGATTTTTTTGTGAGCAGAAAAAGATTTCCCCTCTCATGACATATTCAAGTCTGATGCAGTTTCCAAAAGCAGCCCAGGCACAAAGGGCAGTGGCAGGGACCATGATGGCAGCAGCGCAGAGTCTGGGGACTCTGAGATTGAGCTGGTGTCTGAGGAACCTCCTAAGGCCAGTAGCAACCCATTTGCCCAGCCACCTAAAAGCAAGGGCACGTTCAGCCAGCCTAACAACCCCTTTGACAGTCCCCCAGTTGCCAAGGGTGGTTTAGGCCTCGCTGGCAGTCACGCTCCACCCACAGCTTACAGCATACTGAGGGAAGAGAGGGAGGCAGAGCTTGACAGTGATCTCTTCATTGAGTCTGCGTCCGAAGAAAGCCCAAAGAGAGAGCAAGGCTTCAGTGGCCCCAAACAGGGAGTCAGCCCTCCCTCCCCCCTGGTTCCCACCACTGTCCCTCCCCGCAGTACCACTGAGGGGGCGCCCGTTGAGCCCCTGGTTTCAGAAAAGATCAAGAGCCCAGTGAAAAAGGAGGAGGATCGCCCTAGCAAACCAAAGCCCCCAACTGCGGCCGTGCCTCCCGAGGTGCGATCAGAAAAGCCCCACCAGGAAGACATGCACAAAATCACCAGCGAGGGCAAAGAAGACCTGGGAAAGCCTATTGCATCAACTTTCCTGGAGGGCTTTGATAAACAAAAAGGTGAGTCCTAAAACTGTTGCTGTTATATCTTCTTAGGTTTACACACAAACTTATAACTTATTTGTGATCTTTTATTTGTTGCTGTGCTCCCATCTTAAATACTAGCTGTCAGCTCATGGAACAAGTACTAATTTATCTGCTGGTGTTTATCATAGAAGCTACTTAATGGACTGCGTGTTTTGGCAATGATTTGTTGACAAGGCCGTGAAATAGCTGCTCAGTGTTTATCTCTGTACAAGGAGTGGGTGGGAAGGCTTGTCTTGCACTATCCCCACAATTGGTTCCCCCTGGTGGTGTATAGAAGGAAAAACAGAGAAAGGATATGGTGCTTTAAAATGCAAGGCAACTGAAAATCAGCTACAGTTTCAGGCCTGTGACTCTAATGATGCAAATGATAAGAATTACAAATGTGCAGGAGGGGGTGGAGGGCTTCCAGCATCTTGACAACATCTGGCTTCACACATCAGCCTTCAGCCCCCTGAGATTAGATAAGTCAGACATGCCACTCACAGTGAGCAGTTAATGCTGGATAGCCTGCACCTTTTGATCTCAGCAGGGCTATTTTGATTTCTATTGGCTGTTCTGGCTGTCAGTGTAAACAGCGGGTTTACATAATCCTGTGATGTCAAAACTGGGGCACTCTCTTACTTAAGAGCTTTGAAGGAATCCTCTTGAATCCCCCATGTTTGTAGAGCAAATAAAATAACCTCTGATTTAGATTTTTTTTTGTCTGCGTTGGTTCCTCTGTGGCCTCTAAGAAAGCATGGGTTGTACCGACACCCTGGTTGAATCAGGTGAATAGCTGCATGTTTAAAATGTAAACTGACACATTTCATAACAGCTGAATGCATTTGTTTTACTTTGTTTACTGAGGCTAGAAGAAGGTTCTGGAAATGCTAGTAAAAAGCAGGTCAGGTCTTTTTTTATCTCCACCACTAGAGGGCATAGTGCACCTTTGTTATGTTAGGCTGTGTTGAAGGGGAGAAGATTTTGTTTGCATCAGTCCATGCACTTCCATACCAGTTGCCATAGCAACAGCGATGGGGGACCAGGTTAGCTTTTTCATTTCCTCTCCATGGGTATTGGCATGAAGGCCCGTCAAGCTTGTAGAGGAAGCAGAAGGTGTGAGGTGTGGCTGTCAGCGGGTGGAGGGGAGGAGGACTGAGGGGACAGGACTGGCAGCTTTGATGGGATTGAAAACTGGTATTAGCACATTGTTTTCTGTTCAACGTTGACACCACACAATGACTGTGCTCTTTAAGTTGCATTTTTACACATCCAACTTTGCTTTTTTCTGTCACATTTTCCAGCTTCATTTGCATTACAAATGTGTTCTGGAGAGGAAACCATAACACACAAACATCCCGAAGGCACTAAGCAAGGAGCATTGTGCTGTAAATGCACAGTGTCTCTTGTTATGAATTATTAAGAACAAGCACTTTGCCTCTTAATTTGCCAGTGAGTCATATTGGAAAAGGCTATTTTAATCTATGGCTACAATCATAAATTGTGTCATGTGCAAATACAGAATAACGAATCTGGATGGTTGCCATATTTTTCAATGCTCATAAAATATTCCATTGCATCCTGTCTGGTGTGCAGCATGACATCAGACTATAGAATTCACTTTTTTCTTCTTTATTTAAGGCTGCACAGCATGTGGTATGTGCTATATTTAATGCGCATATTGCAAATGATTCAAATACATATGATGCCACACTGGAGCTACGACAAAAGCAGCTTTCTAAACACCACGTGACCCTGCATCCACCTAACCCTTCCGTTGCTTTTACCCCCACTATTACAAATTAGATGCTCTGTTAGGACTTTTATTGTGAAAGGAAAGAAGCTTCGATTGTCACCACCCCCCAAACCCCCCGGGCTCTTAATCATTGCATGGATGATTTGCTGCAGCAGAAACTGTGGTGTGGTGTTTACAATTTACCCCCCTCCGCTCCATTCCCTCCACACAGACAGGCACATACGCACTTTCCCTTCTCCTTCTGTTTCTAGCCAGCACCGCTCCACAAGCATCAGTCTTTGTGCTCCGTGCGCCGGCAGCACCTTGGAAACCTTTCCTCCCTCCCTTCCTCCCTCTCTGTCGTCTCAGCCTCTCTCTCGCATCCTTTTTCGACTATTCATGCCTTTCTGGGATGAGTGAGTGAGTCGGTGCGACCGAAGAGCTAGGCAAAGAAGAAAACGGAGAGCAGAAAGAGAAAATCAAGAGAGAGAGAGAACAGGGACAGAAACTGATCACCAGCATGCAGGGAGCTGCAGACGTGACCAAGAAGGAATGCTCCTGGAGCAGTTGGAAAGGCCAGGGTACTGACGTGTTTACTGTGATTTGCTCATTTATTGTCTGTGCATACGTTGTGGCCGTGGAGGGGTAACATGGTTATTTCTGCATGTAGGTTAAACATTCATGTGTGTCACCCTTGCATGTGTGGTTTGCATGTTACATATTAGCTGTAAGCGTACGGGATTCAAACTGTGCCGTTTGCTGTTCCACCTTTCTCACGGACACGCCCTTATGACGGATCGTTTCTTGTTTCATGTCTGTGCATCTCACAAAAAAAAAGGAAAACAAAGGGAGGGGGAGGGGGGTGAGAGACGCTGCTTGGTGTTTTGGAAAATAACTGTATCCTCATCAGTGTGCTGGGAGCCATCTGTTTTGGGTGCATGGTAATATGGATGCTAGTGTCATGGACCAAGGCATATTGCTGTAATCACCCTCCCCGCTTTGCGACTGTGTAGGGAAGCTGGTTTATTATGGCGGATGCTCTGTTTTGTGTAACGAGGCAGTCACAGCATCCGAATGGCACTGACAGACTGTCTCCATGGTAACCAGGGCGCACCCAGTCCCATTACATCAGCCCTTTCTCTCTGGCCGCCATGGCACCTTGCAGAGACTGGGCCGGAGAAGAGCATCCTCCGGCCGTCTGTGCCAACAGCAAGGAAGAGCTTACAGAGGGGGCCGAGAGAGAAAATGGCGTCTTTTCCTCCACGCCGATTGTGGTTCATTATCTGTCGTCTTTTTAGGTCTAGTTAAGCCATAGAAACATGACAGACTGGTCTGTTTATTGTATCACAGCAGAGACCATAACAGTATCTGATTCAGGATGACAAAAACATCCTATTTGTTATTAATGTGCTGAGTCATTATACATTTAATTTGATCTACATCGATACCCCAGGCTGTGTAACATTATAGCCTGATGCGAACGATACACAGCATCAAGATCGCATCAAATTAAGTCACCGCAGTCAGCACAACAAAGGATGAAAGTGAGCTGATTTATCTTCTCCTTTTAAATGCCTGTGCATCATCATTTTGAAGCTGTAGGCATTTTTGTGTAGTCATTCTCATTGCCATACAAAATACTGATTCACTGCCACCAAACTCATCAGGGTTGATCAAACTATGATGTAGGCTTGTCCAGGGGTGAGTCATGGATACATGATGTAATCAAAATAATAAAAAATGACAGGTATACAAAACAGCTTATGGGTTTTCTATTGCACACTGTTGGCCAAAATATATTCTCTCCACTGCGGATGCTTTTCTATCTGCTGCCACCTGGAGAATTTAACTTTATAAAGTCACAGAGTTTTTAAAATTAAGAACACTAGTGGCAGCTCTAAAACCAACTGTCAAGACTGTATTAGCTTTTCAAATATTATAATAATCTTTTTTTAATCTTACACTGGGCCTCAATGCAGCCCCTTAGCTCACCTTTCAAGCCAACTTCCTTGTGATTGAATGCCCCTCACAGTTCGAAGGTTTGGACAGCAGATGTGTGGGGTTTGATATGACTCTGACATGACCACATCAGAAAGATCCCATCCCCTGTTTTTCTCATCATAAGAGTAGAAAAAAAATATCTAAAACTGAGAGTCAGCGCAATCTGAAGTCTGAGCTATTAGTTCAAACCTCACTCTTTGATATGTTGGTCTTGTTTGATATGAACACAGTGCATATATATATATATATATACATATATGGGTGTGGGTGTGTCTGCTTTCAGATAGTTTTAACAGTCTTAAGTTGTCATTGAGCTGTGTTAATATAGCATTAATATATTAACCAATATTAGAGAATAATAATGATCATGATGAGGTACCATCCCCAAGTCCAAATCACAGTGGCCGTGGTCCAAATCTATCCCGACTCTCGGCTGTGAAAGATGGTTGCAACAGAAGTCTTGTTGCATGTTTTTTCCATCTGGCTGATGGCTCATTTCAGGCCACCAGGATGTCTTCAGTGATTTAATGAGGTCAGGCTAAACTAGTTCCACTACAGAAAAAGGGGGATGGGAAATCAAATTATTGGCACTGGTGTTAATCATTTTCTGTTTTGTTCTTTTTTGCTCAGTGTTTGTGTTCAATATCAGAGCAAATAATTATATCATCAGACTGGGCTGTCAGGCAGCATTTGTGCTTCCTGTGTACATTCAATCAGCTTCCCCCCGTCATCGCTGTACTTGGGATTTACATCGTGCTATCATACCTAAGGGTTTCCTTTATATGAATATCAGACTAAGCTGTTAAACAGGCTTTTGGTGAATGGGCTGCACTTGTGGTTCTACAGACCACTTAAAGTTTCTCATTCACCCATTCAAAAAAAAATGTGTAGGAGCCGAAGCTTTAGCATCTTAAGAGACACAATGTCTTTTGATCAATATGAATTCAAACACTAATTTTGCTCGTGATGTGGTTGTTAACTGTCGACTTATAATGTATAAGCCTTTTAAACACTCACTTCTCTTCATTATACACTGACACAGCCTTGTCCACCCATAAGCCTTCTATTTAACCTGCTATTGTCCTTTTGTGCTCCACAATAAAGGGAGTGGCTGTTCATATGTCGGGTGCAAAGACACATTATGTGCCGATGTCTCCCCAGATTCGGAGAAAATGAATCTCTCTCTGTTCCCAAAGGAACGTTCTTTCCCCTCCCTTCCTGTCTCTCCATCTCTCACTGAACGGTGGGGAGAAAATGGAGCATGGTAACTATGGTAACTGCATCAGGCAGGTGCTCAGCAGCGCCATGCCACCAAAGCGTTTTAATGGAGCAGTCTAGGAAGATTATTAGCTGTCGTAAGTCAAATCGTGCAGTTTTAAGCCTTTTGGTTCTTCCACTCTGATGTGCTGACTTTTAAATTAGTGGCTGGTTGACGTTCTTTGTCTCATCTCAGCTAGTCTGCGCTTAAAGTCTGAGCATAAAAGCACTCCAACAGAGAACGAGTGTGTGTTTGCATGTGTGTGTGTGTGTGTGTGTGCTGGATTGCAATGTGGTTCTTTGGCAACCGCACCCCATACACGTCCCTCTCCATCCCTCAGCCCCCATTCCTGCTCAGGCGAATGCTGATTTGCTGGTGTGGCTGTAGCCCCTCCCCTCCTGTGCAGGGGGGGGGGGGGGACTCCCCTTTCACCGCTCTCCTTTTGTCCGTGGATAAAGCAACTGCCTCTTTCCCTGTTCAGCCATGGGAGCCGCAGGTCAGTACTCGCTTCTGCTGCAGCTAAAGCTTTTCAGTCTGCGTGCCATCTGTGCGGCGCATCACAGACCTCAGTCGCTGTTGCCTTGTCAACACCTGTCACCCGAGCAGAAATGTCTGTTGTTGATTTGTCTGCGCTACCTGTGCCTGCCCGTGTGTGTGTGTGTCTTTGTGTGTATTGAATGTGAGCATCTCCGTTCAAATCAGTAGCCACATGGAGAGCCGTGCCAGCAACAATGGATCGAATGGGGAGTGGTCCATGTGCAGCTGCTGTGACAATGAATGAGTCTTTGATTTCACAGTGGTGGTGTTGTTTGGGATAGGTCTTGAGCATTTTTGTAATGTATTTTAGTTACTAAGAAGACAAGACATGCTGTTTCACAGTGTGGGAACAGTGTGTGACGGAGCTGAGACTCACTCAGTGACAATCGTTGTTCTTTCACATCCAGGTTTAGCCTCCCTCTTTGGCATCTACAGATGCCTTTTAGTGGAGAGTAAAGATGGCCGTCATCACTATGCTGCTCACAGCTCCACAGCTAAAATTAGAGCGAGCAGGCAGGCAGGCGGACAGCACAGAGGAAGACACCCAAGAAACCCCAGCAGCGATCTTCTGTTCTTCGTGGGCACAATACCTTACATTAAACAGTTCTCCCTACATGTCATCAAGGATTTAATGGCGTCCGTACTATAGTGGTTCTGTCTGGCTCGCAGTGGTAGCGGTGTGCTTGGAGTGGAGGGGCAGCCGGTTCAGCAGAGGTGAAAGGAGCAGCCGACAGTTCTCATGGAAACAAGCCCATGTTTCCAGCCGACTGCCAGAGGAGGACCCGTCGGCTGCTGGAGCTGTAATGGTACACTGAGCTAATCCTCAGTTATCACTTTGCTTTGCTAGTGGCTTTAAATTACAGGGCCCACCACCCAAAGAAGAACAGAAGGAAACCAGTGCAGCAAGACACATGACAGCCTGGGGGTATGTGTATATCCAAAATATTTCTTCCTGTATGAGGGAGCGTGCTTCACAGGAATCATTATGTTTTGTAATGAGATCCTGATGCATCGTCATCCTTCATCATGATCCAGAGCTGCTGCTCTGACCAGATCACATTGAGCCATAATCTGTGAACTGCTGATAGTGCTTCTATTTCTGCTGCTGCGTTCAATGAGCTATATGTCAATCATTAATTCTGCACTGTGAGCAGGCAGTGCAGGTGTATCTGGAGTGTAACGTGCCCGATGGTATGTATGTTTGTATACGTATGAGACCCAACCAGATGCTCCTGATTTTAAGCACACGTCAGGTATAACAATGAAGCCCTCCGGCCTGGAGTGTCGCAACACAGATTGAAGCACTTGTTCAACTAGTCAGAGTCAGTTATTACCTTTGGAAAGGTCGCTCTATATATAGAGGTAAAGAAACTTAACCGGCACACCGTCACTGGGACACCTTCATTCTGCCTAACCTAATGAAAAGCTGGGTTATGAAGCTGGGTTAAAACAAGATAACGTGACAGCTCTCTGAGGACCCTGGGTTGTGAACAGCTTCCAGTAATTTGACCCAAATGTGTGGTGTGTAGACCGCAGCAGTCTAATCCAGTTTGTGAAACGTACATCTGTGGATACCAATTGAACCTAAAGAATGCTGGTTATGGATCCTAACACAGTTTACCTTTGTTCTGTCCTTCCCTCCCCAGCGATTGATCTGCTCTACTGGAGGAATGTGAAGCAGTCAGGGGCCGTGTTTAGCAGCGTGCTTCTGCTCCTCTTCTCCCTGACCCAGTTCAGTGTGGTCAGTGTCGGAGCTTACTTAGCCCTGGCTGCCCTCTCGGCCACCATCAGCTTCAGGATCTACAAGTCTGTACTGCAGGCTGTGCAGAAGACAGATGAGGGACATCCTTTCAAGTGAGTGGAAACAGTTGAAGAAAATGACCAGTTTGCATTAAACAGTCAGTGACATTCACATAATGGATGGCTGTGGACATGTATCACTTTTTTCTGCTCTCGTATATGTTACCAGGGCCTACCTGGAGATGGAAGTCGCTCTGTCTCAGGACCAGATTAGTAAATATGCTGACAAAATCCTGCTCTACACCAACACCTGTATGAAGGAGCTCCGCAGGCTGTTCCTTGTACAAGATCTGGTTGACTCTTTGAAGGTTTGCATCACATTTAAAAGAAGATCACTGTTTGCTTTTTAGCCCTGCTGAGAAGTCTGCTAGCTCTAACTTTAACTACACTTTGTTTCAGTTTGCTGTTCTGATGTGGCTCCTGACCTACGTAGGCGCTCTCTTCAACGGCCTGACACTGCTCATCCTAGGTGAGCTCATCCTGACTTTCAGGCACTGCTGTTGACTCACTCACACTCCATCTGAAGCCTAATAATCATCAGAATACAGAGCCTTATATATTGGGAACTAAACAGAAGTATGACATGTCAGTCACCATGAGAGAGCACCAAATGCATTTATTGGAGGCATGTACTGCTCTATTTCATGTATGTGTTTGCTTTTCCAGTTTACCTTAGATAAGGGAAGTGGTTGGGGTGTGCTTGGCCTCCTGTTGAAACAACTTTTTTCCTGTTTTTAACATATTTCCACTTCAGGTCAGAGTACTTTAACCATTATTTTTCTGTGCCTCTGCAGCTGTGGTCTCCATGTTCACCTTGCCTGTGGTCTATGAGAAACATCAGGTAGGAATGCACATCAACTCAAGTCAGCTAAGGTTTGGAAAAAACATTGCTCAACTTCTAAAAAGTCTTTTTTTTTGTTTTTAGGCACAAATTGATCAGTACGTGGGACTAATACGGACCCAGGTCAACTCTGTGGTGGGCAAGTGAGTGGCTGCCATTCAGTTATTTTATTTGAGGAACTTTTTTGCCAAAGAAAGGGGGGAAAAAGTTTACAACTTACCAACTTTCATGTTTGTCTACTGCAAACAAATGAAGGAGAAGTACCTGCCATTTTCAGTGGTCACAGTCAGACTTCTCCAAAGTTGCTCAGTGTCCAGTATATAAGTGAACTTCTACTGGGCATCTTTCATATATTTATGCAACTCAGTGGTTCTCAAACTGTGGCATGGGCAAATGAGGAAAAACAAATATAGGTTTGCTGATGCTATTGCACATTTTATTTAACTAAAATTATCAGATACTATTGTTAATGATAAAAATATCAAAACTGGGGGATGTGAAAATACTAATTCTAACTGCTTAGCAAATTTACCTATTCTCCAGCCACTTTTGAAGAAATGAAAAGCCACAGATGTTTGCATTATGCCCAGGGTGTTTCTTTAAATAAACTCATCAACACCCCTCAAAAATCAAGGAGTTTTTAGGTTTGTAACTGCTTTTCATACCTAAATATGCACTTCCTGGACGCAGGTTGCTAATTTTAGTCAGACTCTACTTGCCGGGTCCATTGACTACCATAAAAAGAGAACACACAAAGTCATGCCCTCCTTAAATTAAAAAAAAAGAAAAAGAAAATCCAGCGTAAACATCTTGCTGTTAACATAAAAATTAAATTCCTGTTTTCTCTGTCAAGGATCCAGGCAAAGATCCCTGGAGCCAAGAGGAAGGAGGAGTAGACCCACGTGTCTCACCGAGAAGCTGACAGTCCAGTCCAGCTCGGAGTCAGGCCCACCGTTAAAGAGCCTGGTCGTCATCTGTGGGGCGTAGTGCTATGTCATCTTGGTGTTCTCTAAAAGCATCCACTGGAGAAGCCTTCACCTTGTCTATAGCAGTCTAATCACTAACACACACACAAACAGTCACACGTATGCACATAATCCTGTTTCTAGGTAGACAAGTACACAACTCGAAGACAAAAAAAGAAACTGACTTTTTTTGTGTTGCTTATTATGAAGTGCATGAAGTCGAGCCTTGGGTAAATAATATTTGATATCTTTTGTGCAGTTTTTAAAAGTCACGCTACATTTTTTGCTTTGCAGTGCTTACCACAAACTGTACGGTTTGGCACAAAATGGCTAAACGCCCACAGACGTGCTCTGCTGCCAATGTTGAATACCGCTTCATGTTTCTGAGTTAGCAGATGGGGCTTCTCTCAGTATATGTCAATATATATAAATATCCAAAATGATTTCCTTTTGGTGTTTCCAAGCACAAAATAATTTAACGATATGCGTCTTAGATGTGGTAATTGTAGGGTTTTTGCTTTTGTATAACCATAAGGAACAATACCCACGCTCATATTTTAGGTACTATTGTACAACTTATGAAGACAAGGAGTATCTGGTGATATTTAGCTTGTTTGAATAACTGTCCAACTTTGTACTATGTTCAACTATACTCTGTAGTTCTTTAGACCCTGGACTCTTTAACTATTTGCACTCACAGTATGTATTTAATTACAAGAATAAGAAAAATAAATGTACCTTGGTGTAAAACTTCTCCAAAGCCACTTTACTGATGAGTTGACGTCGTGTTTCTGTGTGACACAACAGCTAAGTTTAAGGTGCTAACACTTAGAATGAGAGACTTGGAATGACGAGCTATAAATATAGGCCAATACATTCTGGCACCACCACACCTCTAATAGTAGGAGACAGGTGTGTGTCTGTGTGTGTGCTGACAAATTTAACTTCACTCTTGAGTCACAATCAGAAGACTGACAAGCTTCATCTGTTGCAGACAACTATTTTTAATGACCAACTGCAGAAACACAAGGCAAAGAGGCTGAATCTTATCAATTAACTTCAGCAGCCACCAAGTTAAACAGGAAGTGTCTAGGTAACCGTAAATGAAGAAAGGAAGGAGGATTTTCCTGTTAGGATGAAAGCTACAACAAAAATTGGACGTGAAACTTGGGTGGGGGGAAAAAAAAAAAACCTCCTCCGAACAACAGTTAAAGTAAAATTGAAGTTAACCAAATCACAATGCAACACTTAAACAATCATTTTTAGTTGTTGAGCACAGTTACAGGGTGTAGCTGGTAGAGAACGGCTCTGGCGTTTCCACCTCTCGGCTCCACGATGTCCATCCTCAGAGAAGGATCCACCTGCAGGATAAATACATATTTTAAAGCACAAGGACCTAAATGTGCCTAAGCAGAGCAGATGATCAAATGAATAAATAAAAGTGCACTGATCTGCTCATTACCTGGTTCCATTTTCCCAGTTTTTCAAACAACTGGGGAGCAATGGCTTCCCTTGGCAGAGACTTCGTGAACAGTCTGCACAATAAAAACAGTAATAACTTAAAAATTCAGCATTTTTACTGTTTTTTCAAAAAAAACATTTTTGTTGTCCACCAAAGACATTTTGGCCTTCCCTAAAGAAAGACCATCAGGAAAAAGCTCCCAGTCCTCTGGTAGAGCAGGGGTTGTCAAACTTTTAGGGGCCAGGGACCCCTTACAGGGGTAAAATTGTTCCAAGTACCCCCTTCTAATCCCCATGCTCAGACTGCCTTTTGTACTCCTAGATTATGTAGGAATAATTTATATTTTAAATTTTTCAATATAAATACTCAATCTGTTTCAAAGAGCTATGAACTTCATAGAAAATAAACAAAACAAAATTTAAATAAACGTGAACACTTTTAAACTCCGGGCAAATTCAAGATGTATTTAAACTCAGAGCATTTTTTTTTTAAATAAATCGGAAAGCTTTCAAAAAAAATAAACAGTGAAAACACTGGAACAATTTAAATGAACCCATTTTGTTTCATGAGCAGTTTAAAGACTATTTAATTGGTTAAATTTTAACACAATGAACATATTTCCCTTATTAAAATTATTTGCAGAAAAATGAAAAATCTAGCAATTTTGCCTTATCTGGCTTTATTTCACAGTCAATCCAGTCATCAACAACAATTATTCCCTAACTCAGTGAGAAGGATGAGCGCGTCTCTCACTACACAGTTTCTCTATTCTTGTAAGGATGGATAACAAACAGACTCGAAGATCATCTTCCACTTATAAACGAGCTCTGTACTTCACAGTCAAAGTTGAAAATGATGATTTACAGAGGTAAGTGGCAGGAAAGGGGAGCAATATTTGCATACCCTCAGGAGCCAGTTTGGGATGCCACCCTGTCATCTGAAACCAAATGTGCACTGAGGCACACTGAACTTTTTCTGAAGTTGTTATCAGGTTCACCATTAATTTTTTCTGACGCATGTTACCTTTTCACTGAAAAAAAATTACTTTGTTTTATCTTTAAACTCTGGGTAATTTTTTATGTGATGCCGCTATAGCTTAGCTGGCTTAATTGCTTGATTTGCTATCACTTGAAGACACACAACACATTTGGGTTTTCCATCGTCATTCTTGATGAAGTCAAACTCGAGGTAACTGTCATACTTTCTCATTTTAGCTGATCTGGCTTTTGCGTTATTTGATGAAGCTTTGAGGATAAAGAGCACCCACAGGGCGAGTGGGTAATTGTATGTATGTATGTATATGTATATATATATATATATATATATATATATATATATACACACCTCAATTGTGCATGTTGACCCCTCAAAGACCTGAGCCAGGAACAACCCCAGTATGTATCTATATCAGACCTGATGAGGCGGTCCCGACAGTCCTCCTGCAGCTGGCTGATCCTGTCAGTCCCCAGATGCAGAGTGCCATTGGGGCCTTCGCACACGAGGTGGTTTATAGCCATTCGTAGAGCATTTATCTGAAAACAAAGAATCAATCAAGTGCCACATCATTTAAACAAACAAGTGAAGTACTACCATCCACACACACCACCAGTGTTGGGGAGTAACGGAATACATGTACCGCCGTTACGTATTTAGAATACAAAATATGAGTAACTGTATTCCGTTACAGTTACCGTTTAAAAAGGTGGTATTCAGAATACAGTTACTTTGTTGAAATAAATGGATTACACTGCGGTACTTTCCTGTTTCATCTTGTCGCGGGTCAGGACTGTTTGGGTTTTGTTTGACAGCTACGTTCTGTTGTTCCAGGCGGCAGCGTTACGGTTGCCATGGTTACAGGGCGACGCTCTCTCTCTCTCTCTGCGACTGTGTTTCCTGGGTGAGAGAGCGCCTTTTCGTTGTTGTTGTTGTGCTAAGCTAACAGGCAGAATGCTACAAGCATAGCTCTAAAGAATGTAGCATCATGGGCAGTGTAGTCCGTGCTGCAGGGAGAATGCACTGCCATACACGTTATGTGTCTGTGAGCGCGAGGAGGGAGAAAAAGGGGAGTGGAAAGGTACGAGCTGCCGTCGAGGAAAAACGGGAGCTGGAAGCATGTAAATATAATAATAACCACTGCAGCCAAGAAGAGTGCCTGACGAGCCCAGTTGTAAGTAAGCTATTAAGACTCGACTGTACACCGTGTTCGTGTTTTCCTCCGAAAACAATAAGTTCCGTTGGAGCAGTCTTTCAACGCCTCTCTTTGTCTCTCGCAAGAAAAATTGACCCACACAACAAAGTAAAGCTATTTTTCGGCTACGAGCCGACAGGGACCCCGCCGTATTAGTCAGAGGTCCCTTTACTACAGTTCGGAGTCGCGGACCTTCAGTAATAGTAATAAATCACACAGCAATAGTACATTCACGTAGTTGTAAAAAGCACGATAATATATTAAGTAATCCAAAGTATTCAGAATACGTTACTGTCATTGAGTAACGTAACGGAATACGTTACAGAATACATTTTGGGGCATGTAATCTGTATTCTGTAATGGAATACATTTTAAAAGTAACCTTCCCAACACCGCACACCACTGCCAGTATCACAAAGCATAGCTACAAACTGTATAAAAAGTAGTTTAGAACTCTATTTTCAAGCTTCAACATTAGCACTAATGACATAAATGACCACATCTGGATCACATTTGGATGAAAGGGTGGAGAGCTAATGTATAAGCAAATGTTAGCAAACTGCATGAGTAAAGTGCACACATACTTACACATAATGGTTAGTGTTACCAGATTAATAAAATACTAAAATTTCCCCAACAGCGAAGCACACACAGCAAGCCGTTCTTAATATTTGGAGAACTGAAAAACTCTTATTATGCCTGCCATGTAGGAACCTTCCTAAATGACACTGACTATTCAAACATGCACAAAGATTTCTATTCAGAATCCTTTGAGTGGCTGTTTTGATGATTTTACACAACGGTCTCTGAGGTTAAATTTACCTCAGTGATGTCGTCAACATCAATCTTCACATCAAAGGACAGTTCGATGTCATGTTCAGGCAGGATGGCCTCCTGTTTCTGACTGTTGAAGCCTAAGCCACAGAGTGCCCCAGTGTAGCAGGTTCTCTCTTCATCAGTGCTAAAAATAAATATGTTAGGTAAATAAGAATGTGAGTTTCTGTACATATATGTGCAGCGGTAATGCACATTTAACCAACCGTAGCTCCATGATGGGAGTGAAGAGCATCATTACAAGTGCAGGCAGTCCAGGGATGTCTGGCAAAATGGAGGTGTCTTTCAGCAGAATACGGGTACCTGCAACACAAACACACCCTTAAAGCTCTACATAAGATAAGACCCATTGCCAAGATCAAAACAATGCTCTCATAATCTGACCTGGAAAAAGTCATCTATGGCTTTGTTTTCTCTAGGCTAGATTAAAGCAAACCCTTCTATTTGGTAAAAATAAAAAGTTAGTCTGTCACCTTCAGCTAGCTCAAAATGCTTTTAGTGCATTATTTTATTGATCACCTCTAAAGGAGACCAGGGCCCAAAACAGAAATACTGAATTTTTGAGTCAAATTACAGCCTCAGATGCTTTTGGCTGTTCCAAAGTCGAGGTTGAACTCTAGAGGTGATGGAGCTTTTACCATTAAAGCGTCTCTGCATTTGAACCACCTCGTTATGTCATCCTTTCTGTGTAAATTTAATATTCTGCCTTGCTTATATTTCAAAGTCACAAATATTATGATTAAAGCTGAATTTAGAGCTCAAGCTTCTTGATGCAACTCCCCAATTTATAGTCTTGGGAACAGGACTAGGAGGACACTACCCTTGTAATATTTTGTTTATCTGGTACCTGTGGAGCTGACTGACACAGTCCCAGCCACCAGCATCTTCTGATGTCTGCAATGTGGGTTTTCATTCAGAGCCAAGGAGTTGATGCTGTTCTTCTCTATACATACAGTCCTACAGGAGGATACAGTGATCATCGGCAGAGGGAGGGTGGTTGTAGGTACATATTCTTGTTTTGCTTTGTTTTGTTTTTTAAATCTCTGTAGTGCTTACTTGTAGAGCGTGTTGCTCCTCAAGCTGTGGAAGCTCATCATATGAGGACTGGTTGGTCCATGCAGACGAACCTGCAGTGTCAGAGGGAATAGCAATCAGACATAACATGATGCATTCACTGATCACAGTGATGCAAAACTGTGTCGTCACTGTTCTGGCTGTCACATTGAATGGGTGTGCCTCTGAATGAACACAAACACATGAACTGAGCCACTGAAATGGCTCCCTCTTCTGGATAAACTGACAGCAGCAAACAGTAAAAAAGGCGGTGGCATCCATCACACATTCAACACCAAAGACTCAGTGTTATTCAAAACCCACCATTAGCTATAGATATTGTCTTTCTAACAATTCACTCAAAACCTTAAAGATCTTCAACCATTCTAGTTTTACTAGACTAGGATGCTTTCATGAGAAATTACCAGCACTGCACAGGCATCACAGGAACACGAAGGTGACAATTAACTACTTTTGGGGCATTTGTATTCCATTTTTAGTCTTGGTTTCAGAATTGTTAAAGCCCTGTTTACTAAGCATGCTGTAACATATTTTCTGATTCCTTCTTAGAAGCATCTAAATGTGCAAAACTTTGCCTGGATTGTTTCGTACTTTTGTCCTGGAATAGGACTGGGGTTGCTTGGAAAAGTGGGTAAGCAGGCTGTCGATGAGCTCCTTCTCCTCTTTTTTGCGGTTGCTCCAGGTGTTGCTTACAGAGTTGGGCACATATGTACCTTCCTCCATGTCCTTGTACAGAGACATCAGCACCTCATGGTTTTGCTGCAAGAGCACAAAAACATTCAATACTTTGACTGAGAAAAGCACAAAATGCTTCAGATCTATTCATACAGAACTTTTTGTCTCAATGCATCTCAGTCTGCCTGCAGCACATGCAGCAAACCTGAGGCCAGACATCTCAAATAGTTTGTCTTTAAAATTCTAGCTTTCATTTTTACTTCAATTAGCTAAAGTATTTTTTCAATACAAGTTTTGTTTTAAGTTCAGTTTAAAAAACTGAAATAACTTCATCTTAAGCTGCTAAGAGAACTAGTATTTCTTTCTGCTTATTGTGTCACCTTGGAGTCAAAGCTCTCTTCAGCCTTCACAGCATGTCCTTCTTCCACCAGCAAGTCTACCACGCTGGTGTTTGCTGTCTCAGAGTGGATGAGCAGATCCACACGCATCACACCATAGAGGATGGAGTACAGGGACACGATGAGAGATTGGCCCTTCACTAGATTGATGAAGCGGTTGCGGGCGCGGCTGCTCCACTGGTTCCCCAGAATGATGGACTGATTTGAAGGACGCATACCAGTGACCTGGAACTCCTGAGCCTGATATGATAAGCAGTTTATCTGTTACTATTAATCTGGTGTGCATTTTATCTGCTGACTGATTGTGGCATTTATGATGTTGCTACCTGGAAAGGATGAGACAGCAGATCAGACGGCAGCTCTCTGAGGCTGCTGCAGGAAACGATCTCATTGTTGCCATAGTCCAAAAAGAAGACCTGCAGAAAGATGAGACGCCTGGGTGATAAATTTGCAAAAATTACCATGTTCAAAAAATGTTCTCTGGTTTTAGAGACCAAGGAGGAACTACATCCAATTTCATGAAGCACTGAAATACCAGGACCCAGATCTATTTGAAGATTTCAAGTTGAGCAAGTTGCAGTTCTTAATAAAAAAATTACAAACAAACAACATCTACATTTTTTTCTGAGACATATATATACATATTAAATATTTAAATGTTAAGGCTAAAATGTTATGAGTTTAGAAGTGATATATATATATATATATATATATATATATATATATATATATATATATATATATATATATATAATGAACCGTTCGATACAGTGCTTTCAGTTCGGTACGCATATGTATCGAACAATACAACATTTTTAATTTATTTTATCAACTTTCCTTCTGACGATGCTGTCTGTGTTGAGCGCTCAGTGGATCTGCGTTCGACTACTCCGCCTAGGCTGCACTGTCGAGCGCAGATCCACTGAGCGCAGCACAAGCTAGTGAGACAGAAGCTAAGCTTGTTGCAACATGGCAACTGCCTCAACGCTACCTGAAATTGAACCTCCCCCACCCTCATTCAGATCTGGCCTTTGAAACTATCTTGGTTTTCATGTGACGTATGACCCTGATGGTAAGCACGTCATGTACAAAAGTAAAACAGTATGTCGGATGTGCCACGCAAAGCTCAATTGGTGGGAACTAGTGCATTAGAGCAGTTAGCCTGTTAACGCCGTCCAGCCCCATGCACGGGGCGATCCGCGGTAACTCGTTAATGGAGATTTGCGTTAATGTCATTTTAACGAAATTAACGCCGACAGCACTAGTGGGAACAAAATTAATATGACTGCAGATTTATGCCGACATCTCCCTAGTGGAAGCAGACAAAAACAACAAGCACGCATGCTACAAACTTTACCCGAGTCATTTAGACAGCCATTAGCACATGATTCTCCTTATGGGACTTGATATGTTTAATATGCTGTTGAGAATATAGCCCAGAAGAAGCGTATAGTATAGCTTTTATTTTGGAAAGAGCCATTTCTCTGTAATAAACTCTCTTTTCCAAAGATGAGGGATTTCTCGATCAGATAGATTTTTTTTTTATTTTTATTACTTTGTTGTTTCAGCAACATTACATTTAAAAACTGTACGTTTGAGTTAAAATATATATGTATAATTTTAATAAATGATAAATTAAAAAGACATGAACATTTTTTTGTATCGAAAAAATATCAAACCGTGACACCAAAGTATCGAAGCGAACCGTGAATTTTGTGTATCGTTGCACCCCTAATAAGTATATTTACTTAGGAAAATGAAGAAAGTTTAATTGTATTTCGGTAACTGCAAGTACTGTGTTTTTATCTTTTTTCAATAAAAATATTTGCAAAAAAAAAAAAAAAAAAAAAGAGTTCAAATGGAAAAATTACAGCTAGACCTTCAAACCAATAAGCTCAACTCTTTCCCCTCAGATGCCTGTTTGAGTGTGCATCAGAAGTCAGTGAGGGTGATCTCAGCCTACACAGCTCACCCTTGTAAAAAACTGTGACCTGATCTAATGGTCAAACATATATACTGAGGTTTCAAAACTCATCATTAAGGGTACTGGGGAGATTGTCAAATGCCATCTTCATGGGTGAACTTCTGTCTGGACTTTAAAAAGGTACAGAATCCTAACTACGACAGGCTAATCACAAGTAAAAAAGATAGAAAAATAGAAGTAAAACTTGCAGAGAAAAGTTACAGAGAAAATAAACGGGTGTCCTAAATTTTGAGCAGCAGGCTGCAGAGTGTAAGTAATATTTACCTCCACTGTGTTGCCACGCATGTGTAGGATCTTGGCACGGTAGTACATGTTCTGCTCATTGAACTCAGAGTAGGGAGCCAGGCACAGCAGGTTGGGGTAGAGCGACACAGTTAAAGGATGCAGCGTGCATGTGTTAATATCTGCTGTCATTTGGCGCTGTTTTTCCAAGCTGGCTTCATCTGCTTGGAACCCCCAGAAATGACCAACCTCCACCACCTACAGCAGATTTCAGAGACGATACATCCATTAATATTTATTCAAATAAAGAAAGTCGGGTATTTAGTAGGGGAAATAAAAACAGAATAGAAGACTAACTTTTGTGATGTTCACCACAAACAAGCGATTGGGGGGTAGCTTGGCGGGGTCGATGGTGCTGCTGACCACTCCCACTGGGCAGACAGACTGGCTCTGGAAGTCAACATTCACGCTGCACAGAAACAGAGATTTTAGGTGATGCTTCGCTGTCACCACTGACTACACACTGGCATGTGTGTACTTATAGCCGTTTTACTGTGATGAGTTAAACTGAGTCAGCATCTCATTTTAAAGAGTAAACAGATGTCTGCTATGTGTTCACCAAAATAAAACATTTTAAGAACAAGCAAACGTACAATTTTATTCAGAATTTACCAGCAATAACAACAGCTGAACATTATATTTTATGGAAAAAAAACACAAATTATGAGGAGAAGCTAAAACTGTATTTTATCAAAATATGTCAGCATTCTTACAATTAAATAAATGTGTCACCCTACAGCCCAGCAGGGGTAGGAAGAAGCTGGCACTGCTTTGCCTAAAACCTCCACTCTGAGTCCAATGATTGCTGGCAAGAGGCATGCAGAGTGCTAGGATGTCAGATTACATTAAGGTTTAGGGCCAAGGCACTGACCACTGCAGCCTGTTATGTAGGGGTTAGATTTGCCAGAAACACTGAGTCCTCAAATGACAGACACAGCCACAACTTAGTGGTTAAGATGACATTTTGTCCTTGCCGAACATGTTCAAGATTTCAGCTCATGACTTAGATTTTTCTCAGAGAGACAACTACATTTGGCATCTGAAATATGCGAAACTCGGCGTACCGTGAATATTTCATGTGAGTTATGTGTCTGTTCCCAGCACAGTTTTCTATTTGTTCAATGGGGTAGACTGACAGCTCCATTGCAGGGCTCTGATGGGCCAGCAGGAGGGCAAGAGACACTTCAGGTAGCACACCAGAGTCCTGGGATGTCCTGTAGAACTCCACATATGCTCTGAGTGCACACACACACACACACACACACACACACACACACACACACACACACACACACAAAGTGAGATTAAAACTAAGTGCACAAAGGTTCAAGCAGACAAAGTACTGAGTGATGATGTTTGACTTGCCACAGTAGCCTCTAGTACCTGGAGCTATCAAAGGAAATGGCTTTGACCTGTCCACAGAGGCGGAACAGGCACTGCAGCTGCTTGTAATACAGGAAACTGTACGGTGGAAGGTTCCTCAACTAAAAACAACAGTTTGATGATACAATTAGAAAAACAAAACTGACAATTTAATTGCCTATAAACCAAATTATAATTTGGACAAAAATAAAAAGTCTGGGTCCGAAAAGTGAATGCTTAATTGCCTTAAACCTTTCTAAAGGCTAGCAGCAGTGACAACCTCTTCTAAGTTTGTGGTGAAGCGGCCCTTATTTCTTCACTTTGTGATTATTTTCCTAATGAACCTGGGCTCAGTTGATAGTTTCAGGTCAAACGGAATAATAATAATATTTTTAATGCTTTTGAGAACATTATGGCCAATTTGTGAATTCAAGTATGGAATGGAGCTTGGTCTGTTGCAAAAGCAGCAAAATTGGCTTCAGATTCCAGCTAGACAAGCAAATATAAATGTGTAGAGCAGGCAAACACAGAGACACTATTGGCTACAAATTTTTGTGGAGACGTGACTACAAACAAGATCACTTGATCTGTATTTAAGACAATTTAATTGGATAAGTGGAAGAAATCGATGGATGGATGGATGGATAGATACTTTATGCACTTTTAATTAAAAACTGTCCATCAAACATCTTTAAAAACTTTAAGGACATGCAAGCAAGCTGCGAAAAGGGAGTGAGATAAATTTGTCGTTCTTAGACATTTACGAGAAAAGTAAAGCCTGTTTTAGGTAAATCATCAGCCAGCTTGAATTGTACATGAAGTCTAATAATGATAACAACAACCAATTGCTTATTAACAAGTTTATAAATAATTCTTATTATGTTAATAACGTAATGTGCTATGTTAACATGAAGTAAAGTGTAGCTGAGCCAAGCTGTAGATGAGGTAATAATACCATCACTGTCGTTCTGGGGTTGAAGCCACTCAGCTCTCTGGAAGCCAGGGCTTCATCTATATCCACCTGGAGAAAGTAGTTTGGGTAGTACGCACCAGCAATGACCACCTAAGAAGCAGTGAGTCACAATTTACATCAAACTGACAGTCAAATATACTCAGACATGCAAAACAACCCAAAGCTCCTTACATTGTCACACTATGATGTTTAAGACAATTTATAAACATCCCACAGTTTTCAGCAAAGACTAACCTGAAGAATGAATGCCTGCTTGCGTGCACTGGTGTAGTCTGAGAACTGGCTTTCCTCTGCTACATTCATGTTGAATTGGGACACACGCTTCTTCAGCTCCTCATACAGCTCTGCAACCTGGTCAGCAATTTCAGCAAGCAAGTATTTATACTTTCTTTAAACTGCATGTCCAACAGCTAGAAAACATTGTAAGGACTATAAATTTTAATACCTAATTTGCAAAAGACATCATGGGGTTACCCATGACCTCACAAAAGGAATCAAATTTAAATTAACTTAGCGCAAAAAGTAAGGCAATTTGTGTTTTGTTGTTTATTGCTTTGTTGTAACAAAGCTTCCTGGCAACACTGTTGGAAAGCCTGTTAATTTCCCCTGAAACTGTGGCTCATTTGCTTACTTTCTGTGCCAAGTTTGTATCAGCTTAAAATACACTGCAATTATCACTTAACACCTGCTATTTAATGCACTCAGGTCACGCCTTCTCCTGAAATGTTATTCTCTGAACACATGCGACTTTGATCTCTGTACCTCTCTGATCCTCTTGATCTGAATGAAGTTCTCCTTTCCCCAGTCCAGTTCATCCTAAGAAGAAAAGGCAGCAAATACATTTAATTTTTGCCAAAAACACAAAACAAACAGACAAAAAAAAACAAAAACATTGTTATAATGTTGTGTTAAGTTTAATTCACTCTTAGAATTTGAATACCTCAACACTTTTATGGGAGGCTAAAAATTCTAAGTAGGTACCCTGATCATTTCTATAATACCTAGATCTTTCTGGCCTCAGCAAACAACAACCAGGCTATAACAACAATAACAGCAGCTACTAAGAACTGTTATGTGAGGTCTTTGACATGAAAAACAGGGCACAGAATGTATTGCAAAAACACAGGATAAATCTTGTTTTGAGTGACAACTTCACAGAGTCAGCTAGAAGTTAAACTGTAAAGAAGATGGTTCTACAGCAGGATAATGATCCAAAAAATAGACCTCAAAAGTCACCAGGTGAATAACTTTTTTACTAGAGACAATTGCTGTACGAACACACAAAGTGCTGGCAGGTTGATGGGGATGGTTCATAAAAAGCCCTCCCACATAGTGCGTGGGTTTTGTTTCTATGGCAACATCATCTAGACAACATATCACCAATCTGACCAGTGTTGTATGATAGACTATCCTTGCCCCTTTCCTATTTATTCCCTATTTCTTATTCCTAGACTTTAATCCCTGTGACGCTGACATGGATAGTCAGGTTGGAGAGACATGGTCAGAAGAAGCTGCTCCTCCATTTTTTGGCTACCCATTTAATGTGATTTGTTGCCTTAAAAACTGATAACAGCAATGGCACCAGCACCTATTATTGTCTATATTTTATAGAGAATTAGCCTTGGAAAATCACTTGCCACAGGATCCAAAATCCTGAAACCAGGAAGGAAGATAGTTGTACATTTTCTTTGTTTCAAATACTGTAGTAATATCTCCATTAGCTCTAATAATACCCTTTTAGTTGTCTGAGTGAAAAAGTGAATTGCTGAAACAATTACACTACTTCTATTCTTTCAGAATCTCTTGGTATAGTTTGCCTCCTAAGAGGCTTTAGGATGTCAGAAAACGTCTCGAGCAGGTCTGACTGTGAGTTAAAGTGAGTGACAATCAGCACTTATTGATCTTCTTTCATTGGTAAGTAGTTTGTACAAAGCTTTCTGGTGTGCTTGGGGTCATTATCCTGGTAGGGTGGCTCACATCGCTGAAGGTTAGAGTAATTTAGTTCATAGTATACCTTTGGGTGCCTCAGCTGTCCTTTCTTCTTGGCTGAGTGCCATGCCTAATATAAAGAAACGAGAGAGAATAGAGCAACCACACATGAAAATCCACTCAAAATCAAAACCTGCTGGAGATATGTAAAAAATTCTTTACCTTGAAGGCATTTAGGAAAGCTATGGAATCACTTGGTGTGCCACGGGTAAAAGCCAGCTTGCTCCTGGAGTTACACATGATACAAAAAAATAATAATTACAAAACACACAACCCATATCTGCTTTTGACCTGATTCTAATGTAAACATGTTACAATTAGACACGTGACCAATATAAGTATACACTGGAAGAAAAATTACTGACGATCTAAACTAAAAAATCCCAAACTGGAGGTGAACAGTGGAGTGATGTGACATTATTTTTTCATACTTTTTCATTTTTGCTGGAATGTGAGCATTTTTCTGAATGCATCAGATATTACGCTGCACTAAACATGTAAAGGTGCGTCAAAAGCTCTAGTTTAAATCAAGTTACTTTACTACGTAATGCATGAAATGCAGCCACAGTGTTGGTACACAAAATCTAATGTGACATCATGAGTCTGTAAATCAGTGCACCTGCTGGATCAGACTCACCTATGGCCAGCAATCTGCTGCATGGACGGTATCGCAAAGAAGCTCTTCAGAGAGTGAGAGGCAGCTGAGAATGAGAGAGTATGTTGTGCAAAAGTATTCCGAAAAACATGTTACACATTTAGGCTGTAAAGCTATGTCTCTAGAAAACATGCCGTAAACAACAGATACCACCAAGTACCATGATAGACTAACCAATGATGAGGCACTCATCCAGGCAACCAAAGACGTGGCCCAGGACAATCATCTTCCCCAGGTACAGGTCTAAAGGCAAGTGAGCCAGCACTCGGCCCAGGAACGTCAGCTCACCATCTTCATTTTGACCTCTGCTTTCACTTTTCACAGACAGCGCACCCATCTGCAGTGTGACAGACAGCATACTCTATGCACACAACTAATGAACTTCTAAACTCATAACATTTTAGCTTTAACATATGCGTATACACACACACACACACACACACACACACACACACACACACTAGGGGTGCAACGATACTCGTATCGATATTGAACCGTTCGATACAGTGCTTCCGGTTCGGTACGCATATGTATCGAACAATACAACATTTTTAATTTATTTTATCAACTTTCCTTCTGACGATGCTGTCTGTGTTGAGAGCTCAGTGAATCTGCGTTCGACTACTCCGCTTGGCTGCACTGTCTAGCACAGATCCACTGAGCGCAGCGCAAGTTAGCAAGACAGAAGCTAAGCTCTGGTTGCAACATGGCAAATTGAACCTCCCCCACCCTCATTCAGATCTGGCGTTTGGAACTATTTTGGTCTTCATGTGACGTATGACCCTGAAGGTAAGCGCGTCATGGACAAAAGTAAAACAGTATGTTGGATGTGTCACGCAATGCTCAATTACATGGGTGGGAACTACTGCGTTAGCACAGTTAGCTCGTTAACGTGTTGACGCCGTCTGGCCCCACGCACTGGGCGATCCGTGGTAGCACGTTAACGGAGATTTGCCGTGTTGTGGCGTTAACGTCATTTCAGATTAACGCTGACAGCACTAGTGGGAACAAAATTAATATGACTGCACATTTACACCGACATCATCCTAGTGCAAAGACAAGTGGAAGCAGACAAAAACAACAAGCACGCATGCTACAAACTTTACCCGAGTCATTTAGACAGCCGTTAGCACATGATTCTCCTTATGGGACTTGATATGTTTAATATGCTGCTGAGAATATAGCCCAGAAGAAGCGTATAGTATAGCTTTTATTTTGGAAAGAGCCATTTCTCTGTAACAAACTCTCTTTTCCAAAGATGAGGGATTTCTCAATCAGATAGATTTATTATTTTATCCCTTTGTTGTTTCAGCAACATTACATTTAAAAACTGTACGTTTGAGTTAAAATATATATTTATAATTTTAATAAATGATAAATTAAAAAGGCATGAACATTTTTTTTAATCGAAAAAATATTGAAACGTGACACCAAAGTATCGAAGCGAACCGTGAATTTTGTGTATCGTTGCACCCCTAGTATATACATACAGGGAGTGCAGAATTATTAGGCAAGTTGTATTTTTGAGGAATAATTTTATTATTGAACAACAACCATGTTCTCAATGAACCCAAAAAACTCATTAATATCAAAGCTGAATGTTTCTGGAAGTAGTTTTTAGTTTGTTTTTAGTTTTAGCTATTTTAGGGGGATATCTGTGTGTGCAGGTGACTATTACTGTGCATAATTATTAGGCAACTTAACAAAAAACAAATATATACCCATTTCAATTATTTATTTTTACCAGTGAAACCAATATAACATCTCCACATTCACAAATATACATTTCTGACATTCAAAAACAAAACAAAAACAAATCAGCGACCAATATAGCCACCTTTCTAAAATGGTAAATGGTAAATGGCCTGCATTTGTATAGCGCTTTTCTAGTCCATAGGACCCCAAAGCGCTTCACACTACATTCAGTCATTCACCCATTCACACACACATTCACACACTGACGATGGCAAGCTACATTGTAGCCACAGCTGCCCTGGGGCGCACTGACAGAGGCGAGGCTGCCGGACAAAGGCGCCACCGGGCCCTCTGACCAACACCACCAACCTTTCTTTGCAAGGACACTCAAAAGCCTGCCATCCATGGATTCTGTCAGTGTTTTGATCTGTTCACCATCAACATTGCGTGCAGCAGCAACCACAGCCTCCCAGACACTGTTCAGAGAGGTGTACTGTTTTCCCTCCATGTAAATCTCACATTTGATGATGGACCACAGGTTCTCAATGGGGTTCAGATCAGGTGAACAAGGAGGCCATGTCATTAGTTTTTCTTCTTTTATACCCTTTCTTGCCAGCCACGCTGTGGAGTACTTGGACGCGTGTGATGGAGCATTGTCCTGCATGAAAATCATGTTTTTCTTGAAGGATGCAGACTTCTTCCTGTACCACTGCTTGAAGAAGGTGTCTTCCAGAAACTGGCAGTAGGACTGGGAGTTGAGCTTGACTCCATCCTCAACCCGAAAAGGCCCCACAAGCTCATCTTTGATGATACCAGCCCAAACCAGTACTCCACCTCCACCTTGCTGGCGTCTGAGTCGGACTGGAGCTCTCTGCCCTTTACCAATCCAGCCACGGGCCCATCCATCTGGCCCATCAAGACTCACTCTCATTTCATCAGTCCATAAAACCTTAGAAAAACCAGTCTTGAGATATTTCTTGGCCCAGTCTTGACGTTTCAGCTTGTGTGTCTTGTTCAGTGGTGGTCGTCTTTCAGCCTTTCTTACCTTGGCCATGTCTCTGAGTATTGCACACCTTGTGCTTTTGGGGACTCCAGTGATGTTGCAGCTCTGAAATATGGCCAAACTGGTGGCAAGTGGCATCTTGGCAGCTGCACGCTTGACTTTTCTCAGTTCATGGGCAGTTATTTTGCGCCTTGGTTTTTCCACACGCTTCTTGCGACCCTGTTGGGTATCTTGAATGAAACGCTTGATTGTTCAGAAGCTTTGCAATTTTGAGACTGCTGCATCCCTCTGCAAGATATCTCACTATTTTTGACTTTTCTGAGCCTGTCAAGTCCTTCTTTTGACCCATTTTGCCGAAGGAAAGGACGTTGCCTAATAATTCTGCACTCCCTGTACATACACATATATCTCTCTATCTATCTATCTATATACATACATACATACACACACACACACACACACACACACACACACACACACACAAACATACACACAAATCTTTTAATCATAAATCAGCAGTCCCCAACTTTTTTTGCGCCACGGACCGGTTTATGCCCGACAATATTTTCATGGACCGGCCTTTAAGGTGTCGCGGATAAATACAACAAAATAAAACTAGTACCGGTACGGGAAAAAAATAAGATTTATTCATAACACACGTGAAGAGACACAGGAAAACCGAGTTAACGATAAAAACGATAACAAAATAACGCTGAAAACTGATAAAAACCCTGAAAACCATACATTTCACACCTGAGCCTCAACTCTCGCGGCCCGGTACCAAACGACTCACTGACCGGTACCGGTCCGAGGCCCGGGGATTGGGGACCGTTGTCATAAATCATTTAATAAAAACAGCCATGTTATGCTTTTTGGAGTTTTTCTTCATTACTTCATTCTAGCATGTGTTCTTTTTATACACATCCTCCCTTAGGAAGTAAAGCAGTTTGTCAACAACTTGGAAGGTCGGTAGTGCAATCCACAGCTCTTCCTTTTCCTTTTCTACCACAGGAAATTTATTTTGAGTGTCTTCATAGTTTTATTTTTGAAATACACCAATTTTTATACACTGCAGGAAAAACGAAAATAAATATTATACTGCAAATTTGCAAAAAAGTACCATATGCATCAAAATAAACTATTTCCAGCAGTGCAATATGAGTCCTAAGCATCCCAGAAACGACACAGAAAGTCATAAAGTCAAACATAACTTTTAAAAAGACCAGTATAGGCCCTGAGGCCCTGATGGTAAAAAAGACTACATTTCCGCGAAAATGACGTCACTTCCGGTTTCGGGCAGGTAATGGCGGACATGCTAAAGTTCGCGCTGACGTCTATTCCAACGTAGGAAGTGTTACGAACAGCTGATCGGATCAGCAAAGCGTTTTACTGGAATATTATGTTTTTGTTCCTGCAAGCGCTTTTTATGCAGTTTTTGCAAAGCTTTATGTGGAAGGAAACCGTGACCTAGGACAAGCTGATGGCATAAGATGTAAGTACAACTCCTCCAGTTTCATATGCAAAAAAAATTATTGCGCTAGCTTACGTGGTTGCAGAGCTACCGGGATTTAAAAATAGTTACGTAAAAGAGAGCGTGCCCGCTCCGACCGGCTCTAAAGGGTTAAACTGTCAGCAAGGAATTTGCATTTGCACTGTTACATTTTTATATAACTTTGTCTAGTGTCAATTATATCGTCAGTTATATCGTTACCGCAAATTTTCAAATGTATATCGTGATAAATATTTTTGGTCATATCGCCCTGCTCTAATTGTAGGGTCTTTGACTTACAATATAAAGCGCCTTGAGGGGGCTGTTGTGATTTGGTGCTATATAACTGAATTGATAAAACTGAACTGAACTGAAAAAAGTGTGCATTATGGTGAAAAAATGAATTTGATTTAAAAGGTGATTCCAGTGCTCAGTTATACAAAAATAACTATGTAGTCATTTACCAAGAGGTAAAATTAAATACTTAACAAATGCTATTAAATCAGAAATACTAAAATAAAAAGATAACATGCACATTTTCATTCCCTTAGCCTAACACACGACATCATTAATATTCGACATGGCCCTATTGTGCTCTCATGCTACATAAACTATGTGAACACTGGCTGACGCAAAGCTCCTCTCAGAGAACTCAAGGTCTAATCCTCAGACAGAGCTGGCGGTCAGCTGCCCGTCCAAATACATAACAATCACCATTACAGCTACACATTTGCCTGCACTTGACTAAACAATAATGCCTCTCTCAGAACACAATCATCAAGTTACACTCTCTACCTCTTTGAGTTGCAGCACAGTCCTAACTATGTCAGAGAGGTTGGGAGGTGAGAGTGCTGTGGAGAGGAGGGAGCGGGGATCTCCCATGTCCAGCAGCTTCACTTTCAACAAGACAGTGGAGAGCGGAGCAAGCTGAGGAAATGGAAAATAGTAGAGCACAGATCGGTTTTCAGAAGTAAGGTCTGAACTGCATTAAAAACTGGTCACTGGCACAGTCCCTTACCAGCATCTCGGGAATCATGTAGTCTGGGATTTCCTTTTTCCAAAACTCTTTGGTAACAAGTCTGTAACAGTAGCCCTTTGACACTCGACCTGCCCGACCTGTCAGGAAACAAACATTGAGTTAAAGGCAGAAGTGATAGTAAGCACTTAAAAGGTCTAAAATGGTCGTACCTCTGCGTTGGTTGCAGCTGGTTTTGGAGGCCCAGGTGAGATGCAGAGACTCGTAATGGGTATCCGGGTCACACACCAATTGGCGAACCAGGCAGAAGTCAATAACTGTCATTAAAAAAAATGCTAATACAAATTAACTTAAAATAAATACATAAATAGATCTCAGAGAACAAATCACTTAAAACCACATGGGAGCACAATGTGGGCAGTTCTCTTGTAAGTCATGAGTGGAAATCACATTGAGCAAAAACCTTTTCACATAAGCTGAATATTTTTTACATCAACTATTTTACACCAGAGCACCATAGGACAAATGATTCAACGCAAATCTTTGCTCTAGGTGCAAGACAGACAAAGCGACCTAATTCATGTAATATGGAAATAAACATTAACTAACACATGTTGTCAAATTTTAGGAGATGACATAGTGCAGTTATTTGTTTTTCTATATTTATTCATTGTTGTTTACCTTACTAATTGTATTGTTCTCTCTGATGTTGGCAGCGACACGACCATTAATTTTGATATGGCCTTTGTCTGGTAGTAGGTGCAGGCGGGACTGCTACTTGGGAATTATTTCTTGTATCTTGCTCTTATTTTCTGTCTTATTTAACTTCCTTTTTTCCTTACAACATTATTGATATCTGTATGCCTTAATTCTCAGTTTCTTGTAAATAAATGATGAAAGAAGAGTGACAATAGATGAAGTCAAATTTTTAAAAATTTAAAACTGAAAAAACCCACCATATTTGACATCTGGAACAGTCACTGAACTCTCTGCAATGTTGGTGGAAAGGATCACCTGTGAGGATTAGAAGATAATTGGTATAGCAGGTACGGACAGCACATGCAAAAAGTTACGATCAACAGCTTTTACCTTCCTGTATCCAGGAACAGGAAAGAGGAACACGCCGTTCTGCTCCTCCAGTGTCACTGAGGAGTGAAGAGGATAAACCTGCAATCTGAAAAAAGCAGCATGCTCAGTTTGAACTTAATGTTAAAGTACTACTCATTTACCTTTACTGATCTGCTACTTCTGCACCTTCCCCACTATCTACAGAGATTGGATACTTTCTACCACTGTGTATCACGTTCATTGTGCATCTTCACTTTGTGTTTCACTATGGGAGATACAACCTACTCCCAGATTGTGTCAACCCTGAGCCAGAGATGACTGTGCAGCATCCAGCCTGCGAAAATGCACAAACATGTGTGGCATAGCTTAGTTTGCTGCTGCACAAATATTCTGGACCGACATACCTCTGAACAAAGCTCAGAAGGTCAAGGTCAAGGTAACTTTATTTATACCCATAGGCAAGGTAAATTTGCTTTACAGAAAAATGATAGCATTTGGCATCCCTTAAAAAACACACATACCTAATAAAGATATAAACCTCACTGTAGCACATATAAAGTAATTTAATATTTCGAATCAAAAACAAAAACAGTTCTTATTTAAATCAGTGACAGCAACGGGGACAAAGCTATTTTCATAACGCTTTGTCCTGCATCTCGGAAATAGAAACCTTCGTCCCGAGGAAAGAAGCTGAAATTTACCCCTTAGAGCAGTGGTTCCCAAACTTTTTTCGCTGGGCCCCCCTTTGTTTTACAGAAAAATGTTCGCGCCTCAAACATTTAGTGAACAATTAAGCAAATACAAGTAATCTGCAGGTAGTAATAAAATAAACTACTAACTCTTTTACGCTACGTCCGCACCTACACGGGTATTTTTGAAAACGCAGCTGTTTCGTCCACACGTAAACAGCGTTTCAAATCACCGAAAACTGAGATTTTTTAAAATCCTGTTTTGCGTTTACGTGTGGACGAGGAATACAGAGTTCGTCACGCAAAGTCAAAGGTATGTGCCTTTTTTCATGTCAGCTGTGCGCCACGTTATTGTTTACATGAGAGGAATTGCAGAATGGCAGATAGAAACAAAATACTGTTAATCTGACTATCTTCAGGTTTTACACGCAGTTACTGTCCCTCCATTTACAAAGGCAGAGGCGTCACGGTGTCATTATTTTACGTGTAGTTGTTTTTTCCTGTGTAATAATATTCAACATTGCTGTCAATACATTTAAAAAAAATAATAAAATGCCTCTCTGTGCAAAATCCCTCGCTCACCTGGAGACCGCTGGAAGCACTGTGAGAATCATGTTCTTTGATTTCTCCAGTGCCTTCAACACTATTCTTCCCTCGGTTCTGAAGGACAAGCTGGAGAACTCTGGAGTGGACCATCACCTCACTACCTGGATTTTGGACTACCTCACCGACCGACCACAGTATGTGAGGACTCAGGGCTGTGTGTCGGACAGGGTCGTCTGCAGTACGGGGGCCCCTGCAGACTTCTCCCACAATTCCACCCAGTGCTTCCTGCAGAAGTTCTCTGATGACTCTGCAATAGTCGGCCTCATCACTGATGGGGACGACAAGGAGTACAGAGGACTGACTCAAGACTTTGTGGACTGGTGCCAGCTGAACTACCTCCAGATCAACGCCAGTAAAACCAAGGAGCTGGTGGTAGACTTCCGCAGGCACAAGCATTCTCCACTGCAACCACTGAACATCCAGGGTATGGACATTGAGGCTGTGGACAGCTACAGGTACCTTGGTGTTCATCTGAACAATAGACTGGACTGGACTCATAACTCAGACGCCCTCTACAGGAAAGGGCAGAGCAGGCTGTACCTGCTGCGGAGACTCAGGTCGTTTGGGGTGGAGGGCCCACTCCTGAAGACCTTCTATGACTCTGTGGTGGCTTCTGCTATCTTTTATGGTGTGGTCTGCTGGGGCGGCAGCATCTCTGCTGGGGACAGGAAGAGACTGAACAGGGTGATCCGAAGGGCCAGCTCTGTTCTAGGATGCCCTCTGGACCCAGTGGAGGTGGTGAGTGACAGGAGAACGGCGGCTAAGCTGTCATCCCTGTTGGACAACGTCTCCCACCCCATGCAGCAGACTGTGACAGCACTGAGCAGCTCCTTCAGTGGGAGACTGCGGCACCCACGGTGTGGGACGGAGAGATTTCGCAGGTCTTTCCTCCCCACTGCTGTCAGACTCCACAACAAAGACTTTAACTGAACAAACACACACATCCACACATGTGCAATAACACTAAGTGCAATAATCTTTTCTGGCATCGTTGTATTTTTACTCAGTTGTATATAGCATTCGTATTCTATTTTTATCTTATTGTATATTTTTATTCTATTTTATTCTACTGTATATAGTATATTATTTTATTCTATTCTGTACAGTTGTGTACTGTATTTATTCTTATTGTATTCTAATTTTTGCGTCATAACTTTTGCACTGTCCACTTCCTGCTGTGACAAAACAAATTTCCCACGTGTGGGACTAATAAAGGTTATCTTATCTTATCTTATCTTAAAATGGGTTCAAAAACATAAACAGCTGTGGGAGACTGTTTGTCCGTGATTTGAACCGGGGGATTAAATCGTGGCAGGATCAGCCTGATATTATTTGTATCCCGCTGTAACTTTACTGTATAAAGAGCTAACATCTCCAACATGTCAGGAGTAGTTAGTAGTTGGTCATTACAACAAGTGTTTGTGAACTAAAAATCAAGAATGTGGGATACTGTTTGTCTGTGATTTGAAGAGCCCAGCGCTGCTCCCAATGAAGGGAAAACCAATTCTGCAGGGAGACCTACCTCCGCACTTGTGCAGGTGAAGCCAAAGAAAAGATTTGCTTCATCATATTTTCTAGTCTTTGGCTTGGAAGGAAGTTGGTTTGGAAACATATTCAGCGATGCTTCATCTCCTGCTTTGCGTTTGTGTGGGCGCCCGTGCTAGCTTATTTTATTATTTTACATTTACAATTTTTTTCCCTGGGGACCCTGTGACGCCCCATTGAAGAGCCGTAGGCTGTGGATCTCTTAAGATCTCACTGTTGGGTTTGTAAGGCCATGTTACTCCTAAATTTCTATCTTGTTCAAAGAGAAGATATAAAACAAAGTTCTAAGCTAATCGACCTTAGTGTTCTCCTTTTTAAAAAGAATCGATAAGAGAATCGATAAAGAATCGAATCGTTAAACAGAATCAAAACTAGAATCGGAATCGTGAAAATCTTATCAATACCCATCCCTAGCAACCACTAATATTATCGGGACCCTGGCTCTTGTTCACATTAACTGTATGAAAGGCCTTTTTGACATCGCTGAGTTCAATGATAAAGTGCTGAGTATCTCTCAGTTTCTGTTTCAGTTCCAAAATATCCTCGCTAAAATCAGAAGAACTAAAACGAGCATAAAACATACTTAAAGCATTTGCAAAATCTCTGTCTGGATTAAAACCATCTAAAATGACCTGACTACTGCTCTGGGGATTTTGAAACCCTGCTATGGTTTTCATACAAGTCCAGGCAGACCCAAAATTTTTTGCAGCAAATTTGCTTTCAAGAAGGTTTTTGTAGCTCTGTTTTGCTTTCAAGATCTCGATTTTCAGTTCCTTGGTGGCTGTCTGAAAATCAGTAACAGCCCCCTCTTTAAAGGCCTGTCTCTTTTTACTTAAACAGGATTTGACGCTTTTAGTGACCCATGGCTTATTGTTATCAAATCAAATCAAATCAAATCACTTTTTATTGTCACATCACATGTGCAGGCACACTGGCACAGCACATGCGAGTGAAATTCTTGTGTGCGAGCCCCACAAGCAACAGAGATGTGCAAACACAACAACACAAACGAGCAAAATACAAGAATGGCCAACCTGAAACTAATAAATATATGTACAATATATAATAGTGTATGCATTTCTGGATGTGTATACTAAATATTTTCCTACGTGTGTGTGTGTGTGTGTGTGTGTGTGTGTGTGTGTGTGTTACTATTTAATTTTTACAAATTGCCGTACCAGGTGGTGATGCATCCAGTGAGGATGCTCTCAATGGCACAGTGATAGAAGGTCCTGAGGATGCGGGGGCTCATGCCGAATCTTTTCAGTCTCCTGAGAAAGAAGAGGCGCTGCTGCGCCTTCTTCACTGTTTTGTTTGTGTGTACTGACCACGTAAGATCCTCAGCCAGGTGTACGCCAAGGAACCGGAAGCTGCTCACTCTCTCCACAGCAGCGCCGTTGATGGTGATGGGGGTGTGTACTTCTCTGCACCTCCGGAAGTCCACTATCAACTCCTTTGTCTTTGCGACGTTGAGGGTGAGATGGTTGTCTTGACACCAGTGGGTCAGGGCGCTGACCTCCTCCCTGTAAGCCGTCTCATCACCGTTGGTGATAAGACCCACCACTGTAGTGTCATCCGCAAACTTCACAATGATGTTGGAGCTGTTAGTGGCTGTGCAGTCGTAGGTGTAGAGTGAGTACAGGAGAGGGCTCAGTACACACCCCTGTGGAGCACCAGTGTTCAGTGTGATGGGGGATGAGGTGATGCTGCCCAGTCTGACCACTTGGCGTCTGTCAGACAGGAAGCTAAGGATCCAGCTGCAGAGGGAGCTGCTCAGTCCTAGATCCTGCAGTTTCCTGTCCAGCTTCGAGGGAACGATGGTGTTGAATGCTGAGCTGTAATCTACAAACAGCATTCTCACATACGTGTCTCTCTTCTCCAGGTGTGACAGGGCAGTATGTAGTGTCAGGGCTATGGCATCATCAGTGGACCTGTTGTGGCGGTATGCGAACTGTAGAGGGTCCAGTGAGTCGGGTAGTGCAGAGCAGATGAAGTCCCTGACCAGCTTCTCGAAGCATTTGCTTACGATGGGGGTCAGGGCTACAGGTCGCCAGTCGTTCAATGAGGAGATGGTGGAGGATTTGGGTACAGGGACGATGGTGGCCGTTTTGAAGCAGGCTGGGACTACAGACAGAGAGAGGGAAAGGTTGAAGATGTGCGTGAACACTCCAGCCAGCTGAGCCGCGCATGACTTGAGGACGCGGCCGGGAATCCCGTCCGGACCAGTAGCTTTGCGTGCGTTCACCTTCCTGAAGCACTTCCGCACATCCTCCTCAGACACAGTGTGCGCACTGACGTCATCCGCGGTGCGCACACTGTCCGGTCTCATGGTGTTCGCTGTGTCGAATCTAGCGTAGAATACGTTTAGATCCTCACACAGAGGCCGTGGTCTGCGGTGTGCTGGTTTTCCCTCTAAAGTCTGTGATCGTGTTTAGTCCCTGCCACATACTCCGAGGGTTGTCAAACTGTTGTTCCACCCTGTCCCTGTACTCACGTTTGGCTGCTTTGATCGTCTTCCGGAGTTGGTAATGTGCGTGTTTGTAGTCCGATCTGTTCGCGTATACTTTAACGCGCTTACGGGGTATAATCATATCTTTACAAAATACTGCATAAGAGTTAGTAACGTCCACCAAAGCGTCAAGATCATCTCCACAAGACTGAATAAAAACTTCCCAATCTGTACACTTAAAACATTCCTGCAAGGTAAGCACAGATTCTTCTGACCATATGTCAACATCCTTAGTCTTTGTCTTCTCTCGTCTTAAGACAGTTTTATATATGGGCAGAAGATGCACACAGTTATGGTCAGAAGATCCCAGAGGAGGAGGCGGGAGGGATTTATAAGCATTCTTCACCGATCCGTAACAAAGGTCCAACATTTTATCCCGTCTGGTAGGACAGGATACATATTGATACAGATTGCCCAAAGTTGATTTAAGAGAGACATGGTTAAAGTCCCCCATTATAAAGTTTGGGGCATCAGGAGAGAGCGTCTGCAGCTTCTGCACTACAGGTTGAGGCGGGGTGAGCCCTCGCGTGAATGTAAACTACGGTAATAAAAAGTTGTGGAAACTCACGAGGGAGATAAAAAAAAAAAGAGCGCAGTGACACGGATAAAAGTTCAACATCTGGTGTACAAATACACTCTCTAACAGTCACAGCGCTACAGTAACGTTTGTTGCTACAAGCATACTCCTCCTCCTTGGGATTTCCCTGTTACCCATGCATCCCGATCCCGGCGAAAAGGAGCTCCAAAACCGTCAATTGAAAAATCGGTGTCCTGGTCCAGCTCTGTCAGCCATGTCTCGGAAAAAGCCATTACACAGCTGTCCCTGAAGTCTTTCTGGAACCTGACGTTTCCCTGGAGTTCATCCAGCTTGTTCCTAAGAGACTGAACATTTCCAAGGCAGGGTAAACCGACTGACCTCCTCAGATGCAAATTTACA
This sequence comes from Aulonocara stuartgranti, assembly GCF_965226115.1. Lineage (NCBI taxonomy): Eukaryota > Metazoa > Chordata > Actinopteri > Cichliformes > Cichlidae > Aulonocara > Aulonocara stuartgranti. Next base: position 3,239,077 of record NC_138955.1, on the reverse strand, counting down.
CCTCCATGTCTCCCTCTTTTCTTCTTCCTCTTCTCACTTGTTCTGTTAGAGAGTCTATGTATAAAATCCGGCATACATGAGGTGAGGTCCTTACCATCATACGGTAAGTTAAGTTGTAACAGCTTGTCGCAGGAGTAAACAATCCTCAGCTGACTCACGGCAGGGCTCGCAAAATCGCTAGCCCGACGTCCCGGAGCTAGCGATATCTTCGGTCGGGCGACCAAAATCTATCTCAGCCCCGCCCGTCGGGCTATATGATAACCCGACGGGCGGGGCTGAGATAGATTTCATCATCGGAAACAAGCCAGCACAGTAGAAATCCGCCCGTCGGGCTATATGATAACCCAACTTCTCACTGTTGTGGAGCGTGTGTCACTTTGTAAGAAAACTGTCACTTCCTTCTATCAAAACACATGCCAGCAATAGAAACGAAAAGAAAAAAAACTTAAAAACTTAGGATGCCAAGCTCTCACTCACTGCCGGTCACATGCGCCCTGATGGACCTTTCAGGTGTGTCCTATTAGAGCACTTCGCTTTCGCACTGCAGGCCTACTTGTTGTTCCTAGAGTATTTAAAAGTAGAATGGGAGGCAGAGCCTTCAGTTTTCAGGCCCCTCTTCTGTGGAACCAGCTTCCAGTTTGGATTCAGGAGACAGACACCATCTCTACTTTCAAGATTAGGCTTAAAACTTTCCTTTTTGCTAAAGCATATGGTTAGGGCTGGACCAGGTGACCCTGAATCCTCCCTTAGTTATGCTGCAATAGATGTAGGCTGCTGGGGATTCCCATGATGCATTGAGTTTTTCCTTTCCAGTCACCTTTCTCACTCACTATGTGTTAACAGACCTCTCTGCATTGAATCATATCTGTTATTAACCTCTGTCTCTCTTCCACAGCATGTCTTTTATCCTGTCTTCCTTCTCTCACCCCAACCGGTCGCAGCAGATGGCCGCCCCTCCCTGAGCCTGGTTCTGCTGGAGGTTTCTTCCTGTTAAAAGGGAGTTTTTCCTTCCCACTGTCGCCAAAGTGCTGCTCATAGGGGGTCATATGATTGTTGGGTTTTTCTCTTTATCTACTGTACAATATAAAACGCCTTGAGGCGACTTTTGTTGTGATTTGGCGCTATATAAATAAAACTGAATTGAATTGAACTGTAACTCCCTAACTTGCTTGACTGGGTTAGTCCAAACGGCAGAGCAGGAAGCACAAGTAAGAGAAACTTCAGCCCCACTACTTCACTAAGCTCAAAGGGTTTGAGAGAGGGGGCATTGATAGACAACTCTTCTAATGGAACCAGTGGTCTACAGTCTGTGAGCTTATGATGCAAGCCCCTCATGAAACAACATACCAGAAGGTGCTGTCCAGCAGGTTTATCAGTAAACCCCACACTGCATGCTGAAACAGCAAGGAGGAAGCCCTTTTATTCTAAATCGTCTTAGTGGTGCTCAGAGGGAGGCCTGCAGCATTCTTTCCTTTCATGGGTATGGCTGGCTAACCCTAGGGAGGATCAGGTTGAGAAGCAGGAAAGCGTGGAAGCATATGCATGTACAGTGACGCGTTTGCATCATGAGAGGGCGAAAACAGCAGGCACTGAGATATACGATACAAATCAGCCTTATCTCAGCCACCTTATCTCAGTTCCAAGTCCTGCAGGTGAAATCTCCAAACAGTTGGATCCCCTTAGACAAAAGATGCCCTCCTCGTTCAGAATTCCTGTTGTGAGTTGACTAAAGGGACAACAATCTGGTGTTGCTGAACACAGTTGTTTCTTTGGCTAGCCCGTGAAGCTGTGGTGAAAGAGCACTGCCCTGGCAGCTGAAATAAGTAATTATCCATGTAGTTTTCACTAAACATGTTACCCACAGAGAAATGGCCAAAAAAAAAAAATGTTGTATTGCTAAGCAGATGCATCGCATTGCTTGCAGCTTGAGCACATTTATGTGAGCCGCAGCGAGCCTCTGGGAGCAAACAACAGTCACTAACCTGCCATTATAGTAGTCGCACCCCACAGCGTCGTATGTAGACAGTGGTGTGTCTGTGTTAAGGAGTTTACTGACAGTACTGCATACTTGTATATCCTTTAATAACAAAATGTAGTGAGGCAATCTGTCTTATGCGGCACATGTATGTTTGAGGAAACAGAAAACAACCTGTAGTATGACCTGTACAGTGATGGTAGACATTACATTAAGCAACTCTGATCACGTGTACAATTCTCAGCAGGTAAATGCATTTGCTCACCTTTTGTGAACCAGCTTGGTCAAGGCCTCCTGCATGTAGCTTATCTCATGTATGCCAGGGAGGAAAACCAAAACACTTCCTCTCTCTGACAAAGTCATGCCTCCCTCTTTCTTGGCCTTGCTGCTCACACAAAAATACATGTATGCATATTCAGTTAACAAACAATTAAATCCTTGCCTATTTACATGTTCAAGCAGTTCTAAAAGTTACAATACTTTGGCCTTACCTGGAATTTTTGCCCTCCATTTCATCAAAGCTCTGGATGAGACTGATGGCAAGACTGTACATATCTGCTGTGATGTATGGGTCGCCTGGATGTGCTGATTCAGTCTAAAACAGACACAAAATTCAGATACAATAGATTTGGCTTCAAGGCAGAGAACTGTACCAGCAGCAACCATTTACTCTCTCAACTACCTACCCTATGCGGAGACAGGTGGTGGAGGTCATCCAGGTAGAAATCTTCAGTGGCATAGGATGCCCCTTCCACTTCAAACACATAGGCTGGGTTCAGTTTGCCACGAATAGGAGTGGCAAAGTAGTCAGCAAACTGCTTGCAGTTAATGGTGGCTGACATAAGGATTATCTAAAACAAAGACAGACTCTTGTGAGTGAGAGTACAAGTGACTAAGCATGAGGAAGACGAAGGAAGTTTTTTAGCCGGACCCAACAGTTACCTTGATGTGGTAAGAGTTGGAACGGAGGAGTTTTCTCAAAACTAGCAGGAGAAAGTCCATTTCTGATGTGCGCTCATGAACCTTGGACAAACGCAGAGTTGTTAAAAGGTTACATTTTGAACATTCAAGAATCACTCATTAAATAATAGGATTAAATTATTCTTAAGCTTATAACAGTACCTTTTGTGGCAGAAAACTAGAAATGACTTTGGATTAAAGTATTATAAATGGTAGACAAAGACAAAGAAGAGTTGTTGCAAGAGCTGAACACTGGCATTTACTCTCCAAGTCTGATCATTTTTAGGACTGAACGCCAGTGAAGAACACTCCAACATGCTGGTCCAAAGTCTCACACAATTTTCAACTTGATTTAGATTTGGAGGCTGTGAGGCCACATCACTTTGATACTTATCAAATCATTCAGTCATCCCTTGCACCCTATGGGTGGGGGGCATTGTCCTGGAAGAATCCACTCTCATCACAATAGAAATGTTCTGGCACTATGAACAACTTGATATTGATTTGTAGTCACCCTTTATTCTAGTGACACAAGTGTCCAAGGCAATTAACTGCAGGGACCAAGTGGTAAGGTACTTTTTTTGACTATTTCACCTGTCTGTCATCAGATTTAATATTTGTACTTCCCCCAAAATAACTAAAAAAAGTAAATAAACACAAATTCCCCCTTTTTTTGGCAGTAGCTAACAGAGAAACATATAAACATGAAAAATTTGACATCTGGTTTATGCACCTCATCCACAAAAATGTGGGAGAATTCAGTGAGGGACTTGGCCTGAACCAGTTTTTGCAGCAGCACTCCTGTAGTCATGTAGATTAGTCGGGTATGCTCAGTTGCCATCTTCTCCAGGCCAATCTGAACAAATATATACAGGAGTTGCATTCACAAACTTGTCAATTAAATACATATTTGCATTTTCATAAAAATCCACAGGGAACGTAGTTGATTTGTTGTTTGCTAACTGGAAAAGTCTATAAAGGCACCTTCATGACAGGGCCTAAAATCTCTGGAAGGCATCCATTTGTTCTCGTCTTTTGCTTTTTCAGGTTTTTTCTTACTTTTATTAACCTTCATTTATACAGGTAGTTCCATTGAGACTCAATGTCTCATTTACAAGAGAGACCTGTTCCAGACAAACATTAAAATTACAACAATAAAAGAAACAACAGCTTAATTTGTGTAATGTACACAGTCATATCAAAGACAAGAACAACTTCCCAGTGATGATTTCACAAAAACGTTTGTATGTCTTTCGAAGTCTGCAAGTAAAATCAATTGAGAGAGACTCAAATCCATCTGTAATGTATTCCATGACGATGGGGCAGAAAAAGAAGAATGCCTTTTACCCAAGCTCTATATGAACTGATGAAACTTGAAAAATCCTGTCATCTGCAAATACCAACTTGCAGATAATCTTTTTATACCATCTGCAATTTGATTTCTTTAGAATTTAAGTTTTTGTACTGTTTTGCTGCATTATAGCACTACTTGGATTTATTGAGCTCCAAAAAACACAACAAGATTTAGTATTAGTATTTAGTATTTATTTATTTATTGTCATTGTCAAGAACAATGAAATTGGGTTTGGGGCTTCCATACAACCCAAAAAAAAAGAAGAAAATAATAAATACCCCTTAAAACCCAAGTTTTAAAAAGCTGATTACTTTTTACTGCCTCAGGAAGGAACAGCAGAGGCCACAGAGGAAGTACACTTCCTCTGCTGTAGCTTTAGGCTTAAACTTTTACAGGGTTTTAAAAACTGATGTCTGCAATGCCAAAATGACTATTTGTGGTTCTGACTGGAGAAAACATCAGTGAACCTCAACAAAATCGATTGCGTATCCATGTTACACTTTTTGCTTTGCCAACTTGCAGCTAAACAAATATATAGATATAACTCTCCCCTATTTTAATGTTATAATGGAAATTATACCATAATGTTTAGTTTCTGTTGCATAAGCTAAGAATTTTTTCTCCTTCTAAAACTGACTATTTATCATTGCTCCCACTGTCAGTGACATCATCCTTAACTCCAGAGGTCTGCATCAAGCGGAGGAGACAACGGTTATTATTAGACACACAGTTTCAAAGCTCTGCACAACACAGTCAGACATCCTAGCAACAAAGCATACAAGAGCTTGTTAACACATGCATGCAAACACTCTGAAGTTGTGAGAAAGATAATAATGAATGCTCTTTGTCTAAAGTTTGAATCAATATGGGTCATTGTATCTTGGTTTTCTACTACTGCTACATGATCGAAGAGCAGTGTATGCAGTTTAAGAAAATCACATTCTATCCTAATACTGCACCAACCTGATATCCCACCAGACTACCCAGGGTACACTTCCGCTGTTTGGCAACCCATCGAGCAATACTGGTGGCTCCAATTTTACGTGGTTGGGTGACTACAATGTTGCATGAGGCATTTTTCTCATTGTAATAGTCCAGAATGTACTGTGGCAGCTGGGTGGTCTTGCCACTGCCTGTGGCTCCTTGAATGATCACTACAGAGTTGTTTTCTATGAGGGAAATCAGCTGGAAACAACCGCAAACAGACACACACATAAAAAACACAAAAGGACACGTGCACAGTTAAAAAGAAAGGCATTTGATAAAAAAAAAAAAGGAAGGACATTTAGCTACTAACCCATATCATCGAAAAAACAAATGAAATTTGGAGAAAAAGTTATGAAATTGTTGGGCAGATGGATGTGGTAAGCTGATTTATGGCCTAAATTTTAGACTTTATAATCTGCATTAAGAAAGTCCAGCTTAAATGACAGCATTATCTCCTAAAACACACACACACACACTACTCTGTATTAGTCAACAAATAATAATAGACTAGGGAATTTGAAGTTAGCTGTTGTCCATCAGCATCAAATAACTTTGTTGTAATGTTCATCTTGAGCAAACAGCAAAATCTTAAGTGCTCAAGTGTCCTGGGGACATAAAAAAATTTTCAGTAAAAATGACGAACAGAACCTCGGGATAATGAAAGTGCACTACAGGACCATCAAGCTAAGTCAATCTCTTACCTCCTGTCTGTTTTTGGCTATGGGCAAGTCTGGATACTCATAGCTTGTGAGTGGAGGAGGATTAGCATAACCTAGTGAAAAGAAAAGTTGCAGGAGTAAAAGGAAAAATAAAGTTTTAAACTGATTAAGAATTAAGCTTTCTGTATATCCCAAAATACACAACCTAGGCTCAGAAAGGCTATGACAAAATTAGTACTTACGCACTGCAGGTTCTGGTTTTTGCAGCCTCTCTCCATCAGAGATCACAGGTTTTGGGCTGCCATGCTCAAGAATCTTTGCTGGACTGTAAGAAAACCAAATCTGAGAATTACAAACAAATCTAATGTAGTAACACCAAAACTGTACAAGATACGATTAGCTGTTTTGGACTAAAAGACTTTAACGTTTAAGCTTTCAGTTTCGACCTTTATACCGCAATTTCCTCACAACGCAAAGACAAATATATGTACTGGTAAAAACAAGCCAGGATTTATCAAAATTATCAATATTATATGAAAATCAGTTTCCTTTGAGTGTAAGAATTAATTTCAGATCATTACAGGAACTGTGAGGTTGAATATAATGCTAGATGTTGTAGCATTTTTCTCAACATCAACAAAGATAAAAAACAAAATGAACAGGAAAATGCTCCCCTTCTTTATACGTGGTAATCCATGTACAAAACCCAATTTTTTTTTTAAAAGAAAAAAGCTTAAGTATGGCAATAAAAGAAAAAAAGGGGGCTGTATAACCAAACATAAGTCAACATCAGTTAGTCACAGTTAAACTCACAGATTCATAAACCTTTTGAAATATTTTTTGTTTTTAAACATACATTTTCTAGAAGAAAGTTTCACATTTTTTCCTCTGCATATTTCACTTCTTAATGCAATTTCTAACTAAGTTTTTGCATCCTCTCTAATTTCCCTCTGTCAGCTTGACCAGGCCCACAGCGCTGCAGCCTGAGGAGCATTCCCGGTTGTGTGTGTGTTTATGCATGTGTGCCTCCTGCACTCTTAGCGAGGAGAGGATTTTATCACAACAGCAGACAAAAACCCTGACAGTACTAGGAGCTCAAATGCACACCCACGACTTGTGCGCACACACGCACCCTCGTCCTCTCTCTTTCTCTCCAATGCACACGTTTCGTGCAAGCTACAAAGCAGCTGACCCTACAACAAAAGCTGCACACTGCACAGAGGAGAGTGGGGTGAAAGGAGAAGAGAAGTGACAGCTCTTAGTCAGTTATCCGTGTGCGTGTGACTAACTCTCCTGGAAAAAGTCTGCATGACAGGCGCAGTGAGAGGACAGGACAAAAAACTACAAGACAAAAACATTTGCAACAACAAAGCAAGGGAAGGATTGCTGCCGGACGTAGTCAACAGTGAGAGGAGTAAAGTTTGCACAGGCAGATCCATGGAGACAAGACGCTGGAGGCTCTACTCTGTGAAAAGCTCTTCTTTGCCCAATTTCTAAAAAGCTCAGACAAGAGTCAGCAGTGCTGTTTCACCAGTAAGTACATTTCTTTCTTTTCTTATTCATCCAGATATTATTGTGATAACAATTTTTTTTTAATTTTTAAAATCTGATTTGCAGCTTACTAAGCGAAAACCCTTAAGGTTTTCTGTATGGCTGACCTCTGACCCCACAGGCAGTTTAATCCATCTGAATCCCAGGTGGAAACTCAGCTGATCTATCAGCTTGAATAAAAGGGCCAAATACGCACACCTGGGACATCAGCCTTGAAATCAAAGTAGCCATCAGGCAGGGATCAAAGGACAGAATAGCTATGGGATGATCATTTTTCAATGTCAAGCTTAAATTCTGAATTATTAAAACGTCACAAAGAGTCACAGACTAGATTTCAGTTATAAACTAGATTTACCACATAAAATTAATAAAACATTCTAATCAAATAATTTTCATTCAACCTGAATAGTCAAACCCATTTCAGTACAACTGCAAGATTTTTGACAATTAGCAAATTAGCATTTCCATTTTCAAGAAAAATTCCTCTGGTTAGCGGTTAATTTTGACTTGAAATACACATTTTGGGAGGTGATAACTTGGGTCACAGTTAAGGAAAGTCTGTTATCTTAAAAGAAATGGATCCTGGTTTTTTTTTTGTTTTTTTTGGGGGGGGGGGGGGGGGGATTTAAATAGCAAAAGAATTATTTTATATTACAGCATGTTAAATCCCCAGAAAGTTTTGGGTTTTTTTTTTTTTTTTTTTAAATGTAATCACAGTGTATTACATTTTCCTTTAAGGGAAGACCAAAACCTCTTTGGTACCCACAAACATTTTTAATAAAGAGGGAAAAAACCCATTATTTTTTTCTAAAGGTTTTCAGAGAAGAGTTTTAATTTCCCTGGCTTACCTCAGTGTTTTTTCCTCATCTGCCTGACTTAAGCAGTTCCTCACTTGCTGTTATGCCGTCCTGTCATTTGCAGGTGCAACCGTTATAGAAATTTGTTTTAAGCAACGTCTATTCCAGTAATTCAGATGATTATTATGATTCTGTTGTGTTGTGAAAATCCTGTCTTGATGCTAAAGATAACTAATTATTCTAATGTCTTCAGCTTTTAAAGACAGCGTGCTGTGAATGCCATGCCTCTGTTCAGCTGGATGAAATGGTCGCATGAGACAAGAGTGCAGGCTCAGGATGAAACACCATCTCTGAAAATCTCAGGGGGGTTACCCAGCCGCATGCTGATCACAGAGCTCCTGTGGCATGTGGAAGAGCGCGAGCGGCTGGCGAGAGAACTGGAGCGTGAGCATAGGATGGCTCACAGCGCTCTGGGTCTCCACTGGTTTCAAAAGTACCCCAGGTTGCGGACCCTCATCCCCTCATCAGAACTACAACAGCTGGAGTTCTTGTGTGCCCAGATCCCATCTATCCAAGCAGCCACCGTCCTCTCCAGGTGTTTAGTAGTACCCATGCATTCTTCTGTCCTCACATTAGTAAGCTGTCAACAGATACTAGCTGCTACTGCATCAACAGGGCCTGACAGCAGGCAAAGCAGAGAAGACCCAAAGGGAAAAGGAGCTAGGGCGAGCTGCCAAGAAAGCCATTATGTGTTATTGTCACAGACACAGGCGATACAGGGTGTTAACATGTGAAGGTGAAGGACGCCCTGTAAGGGTGAGTGAAGCCAGGCTGCCGGGGTTGCCACTCGTCTGTGACCTACTTACATATTCCCCATAAAACTCTCTACCAGTTCACTACTGTGTGCTTACATAACATCTTAGCCAAGAAAAACATATTTAATAAGATGTGTTATTATGCTTTTATCATTTACAAAAATCTTCGCTGTTGTCCCAGATATGTCATTTTTTGAAACTGTGAGAGAAAACAGATAAAAGCACACAGGTCCAACATTTTAGGTGAAGCACAGAAACTTCACATTAGCAGGCTGACACCATGCTGATGGAAATATTATTTCTTAGTTTGTAGATACTCAACTCCTCTGCTTGCATCTTATGGGACTGACATGGTTGTACATTTGTAGACCATCATCTACATGCTGTAGCCTTGTACTGCCAACAAAGGACAGTGTCAGTTCTAGTAGTTGCCACTTGAGTATGGCTCAAAAAGGAAGTCATTCCCTAAAGCAGGGGTGTCGCACTCCAGGCCTCGAGGGCCGGTGTCCTGCAGGTTTTAGATCTCACCCTGGGTCAACACACCTGAATCAAATGATTAGTTCATTACCAGGCTTCTGGAGAACTTCAAGACATGCTGAGGAGGTCATTTAGCCATTTAAATCAGCTGTGTTGGATCAAGGACACATCTAAAACCTGCAGGACACCGGCCCTCGAAGCCTGGAGTTCGACACCTGTGCCCTAAAGGCTCCCATTTAAATTTAACTTAGCAACATTATAAAGCATCTACAGCTAGTTTCCCCTTTATAAGTCCTCTGAGTGGGCTGAATTTGTTTATAACCAACTGGATAACCAAGTTAGGAGTGTGGTCTCAATAATTGACAGGTTGGGCAACTAGAGCTGGAATCTGTTAGGGCTCATCCACTACTGAAGGTTATTAAACTGATCCTCTTCAACATCTTTGTGCTGTTATTACCTTGTGCCTTTGTTAATGTACAGACCCTCCCAGCAGTGAGTGCTAAAGTTTTATGAGTATTTACAAAGATGGCGCAGTGACAAGATTGCTTGTTAGAGTGACTCTGATAGAGTGACTCTGATTTTTTCCGACTGACTCTATTGCATATGCATTTCTGAGAGTTCCTTTCTCAAGGCACAAAATATAGGGAAGTGAATATTTACATCACAAGCAAACCCGCAACTCTGAGAGCCATTTACACCTGCTATTTTGACCTGTTTAGTAAATCTGGCACTTAATTTGTTAATAAGCACTAATTAGTCAATATGTATGTATTTTCACTGAATCTGTACAGTTTATGAACCCTTGTTAACCTTAGTTAGCTAAGGTTAGTAAGCATGGAGGTAAATTCTGGCTCCATGCTAATGTTAAGGCAATAAAATGTGAAATCTAAACCTCTGGGTGAGGGCACAATCACTACACGGCTGCTGCTATGAAGACAAAAGTCATAATATAGAAATAACATCTCTGTCAAAGCTTTTCAAAACTTGAGTAGATTTCATGTCCACTGTCTCTAATGTAAGAGGTCAAACTTTACCACCAACCCCTTCAGCAGAAAGAATAATAACCAGATAGGAGTGTGTGACTATTTCATAAACTACAGTGATACTGTGTTTTTAGGAACAGAGACATATTTCAACGTGGCTTAGTGTGACTGATTTTCAAGTCAGAGACGAGAGGACAGAGCGCAAAGGAAACGAAGGAATAAATGATGAGGAAATGAGAAAAACCTCTCCAAGAACTGTTTAATTAACTATAATGTTGTATGTTTCCACAGGTTTCGTGAGGTGCTTGCCACTAACAACATACGACCCTGGGAGCTGGCATCTGTGTTTAAGCAAATACTAAAGGACTTCCTGAGCCAAAGGGGATATGATGAAGAGGATGACCTCTCAGTGCAGCCGGTGCAGTTCCAACCCATGGAGGCTTGGACCAGCCGGTACAAAATGAAGCAGGGGTTTGTCACACCCACTGTCCCCAACTGTGGCGACCATCCAAGGGAAGAGATCCCAACGGTCTCTGGATACGTGGATCGGGTCATGCGCCACTCTGGTTCATTCACAGCACACAGGGACTGGGACCTTCCATATTATTATCCAGTACCTCTCAGGTCCAAAGGTGCTTACAGCACCACACTGTGAAAGGACAACTCTTTAACCATCTGCAACCAACAGCATGGAGACCAAATCGCAATATGCGTCTTAGATATAGACATTTCACTAGCTTTACCAAAATAGCACTAGGCTAGGTGTTATATGTACTCAAATGTTTAATGGCAATAACTAATTCTTATCCCTACTTCACAGCCTGAGTTGTTTAGTTACTCCTTATTCTAAACCTTCAATTGAACAGCTGGAGATGCATTTCAGAGATGTCAAGAACCTGGAGTGATTTTAATAGTAAAAGCACTAGATGCCTTTTGGCTTTTGGCTAAGTGACAAACTGACTGAGTTGGTCAATTTGTGGTAGCTCATTAAGAGCTCAAAATGTCCAGCTTTTGGAGTGAATACATGTGTAAAAACATGACTGGCTCACATATAGTTAATGCAAAGATGTAAACACTCCACGTTACCTTATCTAACACAAGTCAGTCAACTTTCCTGTTATTGCTGGCCAAAACCTCTTGGGGTGGCAAACATTTTATATGCAGGAAAAACCCTGGAAATCTGAGTGAGCACTCTTTAATGTAAATGTTTCAGACTGAAAAATAAAAAAACATTGAGCTAAACATTTTATATAGATTAGGCAGAACTCATCTTGATTTGTGTAGGACTTGTTTTTGTTCTTGTGTATCAGTGTTTAACTTCCTTTCGGAGTCCTAAATCCCTTGACAAACAGCAGCTATTGTTCTGTGCTACAGTTAAGACACCCTTCAGGAAGAAGTGTAGCAATGCACTATTTGATGGTCATTAAACTCAATCAACCAACTTGAAAAACAGATCAACGTGTAAATGGTAATAAATAGTATGATTTCCATTTAGCTTATCAATATACTATTGGACAAAAAATATTATTAAGTTGTTGCCTTGACTAAAGAACGTCCTTTATAAATAAAAACAAACAAACATTAAAATAAGATTTACTATAATTCAGTTTGCATTAGTGAAGGCCTCAGTCGGATCAACACTGATAATCTAACCATTAATTTTTGATAATTCACAGGTAATGAAAACCTTAAAATAAAGAAAAACATGCAAAGACAAAATGATATTTTTCACTTGTCTGTTTTAGATGACCTGCATCAAACAACATGGTAAGAAAATGTGGGGACTTATGCAGTCCATCTTTGGGACTGTTTATCAGACACACATCAACAGCATCCACCCTTATAATATTAGGTCAGTGGTGGGGAACTCCAGGCCTCAAGGGCCGGTGTCCGGCAGGTTTGAGATATCACCCTGGGTCAATACACCGGAATCAAAACTAGTTCATTACCAGGCTTCTCGAGAACTTAAAAGACATCTCGGGCAACTCATCGTGTACCTGGAGTCAAGTGTTTTGACCAATTCAATATAACTATATATTTTTTTAGACACAAGTTGTAACGGCCGCCAATTTTCTTTGTACGAGTTTATTATATGGCGTGCTGCGGGGAAAAGTCTGTTCTAACATTTAAGTCTAAGGTTTATTTTGAGAACCTGAGGGCTCTTTTTTGCTTCTCATCTGTAAACTCTCTCACGTGATTCTTGCATAGGTGGTAGAAGAGGTTTGTCATGCTTACGTCTGTGGTGGGGACCTGTTTGTGGTATTATTTGCAGAGTACAGATTTCTGGTCCATGTCAGACTTTTCATAACCAAACTATCTCCATGCTAGAGAGTTAGCCCCTTGTTTAGGAATAAGATCCTCAATTAGTTTTGACTGGTCCTTCCGTTTGGGGCTACCTGTTCTGCCTCATTTTTACTGTCCATGCTGGTATTCTCTGTGCCTGCATGGTCTTCCAAATTCAGTTGAGGAGGCAAGTTGGCCATTTAAATCAGCTATGTTGGATCAAGGACACATCTAAGACCTGCAGGACACCGGCCCTTGAGGCCTGGAGTTCCCCCACCCCTGTATTAGGGGATCTAGTGTAAGATTTTAAGAGGAATCTGGTAGCTTTGGTAGAGCAAATATTTGTTACATTTCTTAAAACAGTGTGCATTTGCTTGGATGACACCGGAGTTTTTACCCTTATCTCAATTTGAATACTTAAAAAAAGACCACTGGCAGTGTAAAAACAAAGGTTAAAATACATTCAGATTCGAGGTTTTAGGAAAACCATACAAAAACGTGCAGCTGTATGGATGAAACCATTAAAATATCCCCCCGTTTGTTTTCTACAGCTCCGGAATAATTTGTGTTAATTTTGGTCGTTACGCATTTACCCATTACGGTGACATTTAAGCATGCCTACAATGTGATTTCTTCTATTTGAACTTCACTTTCCAATACTTGCTGCCAAGCTGAGACATGATGTATATGTCCGCCAACGACTTAAAACACTTGATAAGTTAAAAACAATTTAACGGTATCACTTTGAGCAGCTAAATCTAGCAACAACAACAAAACCATACGCCATTAATTTTTCTAAAATATTTAAGTGTCTAACACCTGAATGCAAAGCTAGACCATGCTAGCATGCTACTTAGCTTAAGGTCAACCACGTTTACGCTAACTAAACCATCATACCTGCTCTCTTTCGACGATTGTTCATCGTCTGACTTCCTCTCAGCCACTTCTTCTGTGAGTTTAATGTTCGCAAACCTGTTCCCTGAAGTGAACCAGTCCGATATTTGTTCAGCGGTAAATATTTTCTTCATTTTGCGCCAGTAATTGTATTTTTTTTCCCACTTCGCTGTGATAGCGGGTAACACGAAGACGAAAACACGTGAGGCAGGCGCAGCTCTAAGGTCTCCCACTGGCGGTTGGAATAAAAATGGCAAGTCTACCTGTCTCTCTGTCTGTTTTTTAAATGAACCTTATAAACAAGTTATCAGCACCCACAGAAGATACACCACGAACAGGGTAACCAAAATTGTTATAGTTAATACTGTACTAGTCATAGTATTATTGTTAATTTTTCTGCTCTTGGTTTGTTTTTACATGACTAACAAATGAAAACATTTTAGTTAACTGTAATACCTTTGGTATGTGGAACTAGGCAAGAAGATAATTATTGTATACGATTTGTCACAATAATGATAGCAACCAAATAAAATATTTCTATATTAAAGAACAAAATCAGAGAAATTACTATCAATTATGACTTACCTGTTTAGGTGATCTCCACTATCTATTTTTTAAACCACTGAAAGCTAATTCGCCTGGATGTTTTATATCTAAAGACATACTTGACAGCTTAAAATCAGATTTATGTTTGTGCACTGTCTTATGTAAAATGCCAAACAAATTTCTTAAACAGATGTAAGCATTTGTGTTAACTTAATATTTAGCATAGTGATTTCTAAGGTGTGGGCTTGGATGTCCCACTGGGGCATGAATTTAGTGAAGTAATCAGAACTCATAGAACAAATCCAAATGACTTAAGTTACCAGGTATTCTGTCCCATATTTTCTGTCATTAGTGAGTAAACAGGTAGAAAGGAGCAGTAACTATCAGGTAGGAAATGAGAAACTGCAAATAAAGTAAATAGAAAATTAAAAGAGGATCAAAATGAATCTGCGAAGCCAAAGAGAAGATACTTCATCTTCATTTGTGTTAATCAGATTTCTGATTGAAGCTTTGGGGAGGTGCAGAAATTCTTTATATTCAATTGGGCCATTGTTAGAGTGAATTGTTAAATGTTTGTCATTTTTATGTTTACCATTTGTACATTGTTTTAACTCTGTGAAAGGAATTCTTTCTGTCCTCCCCTCCCCAGATTCTCGAGGTTCTGAGTGGGGGGGGGGGGGGGGGGGGGGCAGTAGTGTTTTTATCACAGGCACATCCTTGTGAAGGTCTGTTTGATGTTGGTAAACTTCCTCCCCTTTATATGGAACACACACACACACACACACACACACACACACACACACCTTAGAACCATGTGGGCGTGGCTTTGTTCTGATGTTTTTTTTGTGTGAACTGTCTCTCAATAAAAGGCAGCAAGGGAGGTCAGATGTGAGGTCATTTTCGTGGTGGACACAGGCCTCCCTTGCGCAAGTGATTGATCGATCGACTGTCTTGTTTTCTTCATGATGAATAAGTCTCTAGAATTAGCGGGGCTTGTGGAAACACAGACCCAACAGCCATGACATTTGTAGGTTTAACAAGGATGATTTTGGGGATTCCTGCTGTTGTTCAGATAAAATAAAACATTTGGATCAGGCTCCGAAATACTGACATTCAAACTTAGAAAAGAGAAAAAATTTAATTGCAGTATTTATTTTTTTTTAAAGTTCATTGTGCTAAAAAAAAAAAAGAAAAAGAAATTCATTGGATATACATCACTACAATGGTAAAACGGCAACTAACAATGCCATGTACAGAATTCAAATCTTCAGTCATACAACACAGCACCAAGCATATACACCGACAAAATGTGAACACAGACTCCATAACCAGAGAACAACGTGATATCAATCTAACCTAACAGGACCAAGAAAACGTGGGCCTGCACTAACAGAGGTTTAGTCACAGCACAGTGTCAAAGTCCAAAAAACAGAAGTAGAATAACATTATGGCAGAAAAAACAAACTTATATTAAAAAAAAAAGAAAAAAGAAAAAAAAGATTTGACTGTTCAAACAAGCATCAGAGGTTTAACTCCAGCGGTGGACATCCAGTGTTCTCCCGCATTAAGCTAATCTCCGTTCGGAGCTTTTCGTTTTCCTTGAAAACACAAAGAATTGCACAGATTTGATTGATGTCATGAGTTATCAGTATTCACCTGGTCATAGAAAAGCCTTCTTTAATCTTAGAGGAGAACATAGTTACCTCCTGAAGTTTTGTGTTGTCCTTCTTAAGCTTAACGAGATACTCAATCCTCTGTTTGTGATTCTTGTGTCCCACAAGTTTTCCATTCTCCTCAGACAGCTTAATGTTCTGTTTACGGAGAACCTCAATCTCCTGTAAGAAAGCACAAAAAGTTGCAGAAGTCACAAAAGCCACCTGTAGGTTCACAAATGTGCAATATGCTAGACCCCGACCCATAGCAATATATATAATACTGGCTCTTTACCGATATCCGTATCAACATTTATAAGAGCCAATAAATGAAAATGTATAAGGGTAAAGAAGAGAGGGGAGAAACACCCTGAACTTCCCTGTTAATAACACAGGGAAGATCCAGAATCAACCAGCTGATCAGAGCTGAGTCAGGCAGAACATAAAGGAGTAATCCCCAATTCATAGTGACAATAAAATAAGATTATTTTAAAACTGCACTTTAAGGACTCATAAATAACTACACATAACAAATGTTAGAAAAACAAAACAACAACTCTGTTGGCAACAGTATTAGTCTTAAAAATACTATATTGTCTTTGTAAATCTGGACCCAGTGTTCCAGATGTAAAATGAGACGGCTATGCATAGCACAATCTTTGTATGGCACATGATTTTTACCTGGATTAATTTCTCTTCCTCCACTATCCTCTGGTTCGTCTCTCTCAGCTCTAGACAGCGGTTTCTCAGCTCAGTGGTGAGCTCTTGAATGCAGGTCTGAGACTGAACCAACATAGACTCCTGCGCCTGCAATCTAATCGCAGAGAGGAGAAGAAAACAGAGCAGGCTGTAAAATCTGAAGCTTAAAAAAAGGTTTGAAGCATTATGCAAGAGCAAACAGATCAATCTGATGACACCAATCCATGCAGATGCTTACTTTTTTTGAGTTTCTGAAAGCTTCTGCATCATTTTGCTCTGTTAATAAATACAAGAGAAACAGGACATGAATAATTATCGGTAACTTCATTAATGATAGAATTTTAAAGCAGAAGAACAGATGCAGACCTTCTCTGTTCTCTCCTCATCTAGCTCTTTAAGAATGGAGTGCTTGAAGGCTTCATTCAACTCTTCACTGAAACACATGCAAGGTAGCATTATTTATTTTATTTATACTTTTTCATTATAGGTGGCCTGAGGATTGCATAATCTTCAAGATACTCAACCCGTTATTATTTCCATTTTGGGTCATCTGGTTCTGCTTAGTGTAAAACTTATCAAGCAAAGCCTGGATCTCCATTCGAACCATCTCTTTCTCACTGAGCTGCGTCTGGGAGAAAGGCAATACAGTATATGAATGTTGTGTATATATTCAAATAGGATGCATTCATGACAAGCATTTCATGAAAAATGCAAATAAAAAAATATTTAAATACAGCAACTTCAATAAGAACTTCATAAAGAACTTATTCGAATCTATAAAAACAAAGCTACTTGATATAAATCAGTCTAATTGTGAAAGATTATAGATTCATTAATTTTTCCACAAATATACCTTAAGCCGTTCGATTTCCTCATTTTTGGCAGCTCTCTCAGCATTCAGCTCTGATAAAAGAATTTCCATGGTCATCATGGAAGAGCGTCTATTCTCCAGCTCCCGCTCCTGGATTTCCAGCACCTGGCTCAGGTCCCTGTTGAAACTTCCAGGGGTACAGGGTGTCTTAAATTTAAAAAGAGGGAAAAAAGAAATAAACAAGAAAGTTTGTATATGCTATGTTCTTAAGTGCAAATTTAAAAACATACATTTATGAAGGGATATTTAACTTCTTCACGTTCACCAGGTATGTTAGGGCTAGGGTTTGGTTAAACAAGCACACATGGTTGATAGGCAAAGATTTTACACTTTCTGACACAAGCCTCTACTTAACTTCAGCTTGTGACACCCTGACGTTTGGTTTTTGTGTCTTCTTCTGGTGTCGCATTAGAGATCTTTCATATGCAAGGTGAACATGTTAACCATGAGACCACTGAGCCATGACTTGCAGCTTCTCAATTTGGGTAAGCCACGGTTGGATGTTAAGCTAAATTTGGGCACCAGTGACCAGGTAGATGTTAAAAACTTCGTATTTAAAAACATAAGCAGGTTTTACCTGAGGAAACGATTTAGGCGTTACTGTCGGTTCAACGGGTGGCTGGAAAGCTCCATTCCTGATAGTTTTCTCGACAGCTTCTTGCTGTCGTTGCAGCTGGTAAAAGGTAGAAATTAGGGAAATTGGTAACATTGATGCGTTATTTGATTGACTTAATTGAATAAATAAAACAAAATAAAATAAAAAAACTTTACCTTCTGCTGCAGATTCTGTATAATGACATCCTTCTTGGCGGTTTGCTCTTGAGATGCCTGCAGGAGGCTGTTTTGCTCATCTAAGACTTTAGTAAGCCTTTCAACCTCCTCAGTGGCATAAACAATCTCCTCCTGCAAAACCTCAACCTGAAGACACACAATATACCGTATACAATTTGTATCATTCAACTCTATTCTTTGCTCTTAATTACTTGTGATGAATCTACAAAACACCACAAATTCATTTACAGTCATTTCATTACCTCTATTTTGTTGGATGCCACCCTCCTGTCTAAAGTTTCTTTCAGGTCACAGATTTCTTCCTGCATCTTACACTTTTGCTCCTTGATGTTGTCCCTTTCACAGCATGCAGCGTTGCATTTGGCCTGGAAGAGCAATGAGATTAACTGTATAAAAATGCACTATAAAATGGTTGTGTAACGTAAAGGGTAACTACAGCAAACAGTATAAGGATAACGTAGGAGTAAGATTACAGTGATGTCTCTGATATCTTCATTAAGATGAACAATGGTCTGGTCCTTGTGGCTCAGCTCACTGCGGAGGTCTCTGGTTTGGTTAATAAGGTCTAAAACAACATCCTGTAAAACATTACAAGCAGTTTTTAGAAGGGCAGTAGAAATACAGAAGCCATATTTGAGGAATTAAAGATACGAGGCTTACTTTGTCCTGTTCAGTCTTCTGTTCCAAGCTTTTTATGCTTTCCTTGGCAGAGGTAAGATTTTGTTCAAGATCAGCAAGAGTGGACACCTTTGAAACAAAAATGAAACAAGCAGGTTTAACGACTAGGCTGCAAATACTTATATGACAGTTTTTTTATTTGCAGAGATACACCTTGTTCTTAAGACTGACCTGTTGTTGATTTTGTGTTATCAAGTCTGAGACTTGTTTTTTGAGTTGTGCATTCTGCTCCACTGTTTCAAGAAGTTCCCTGAAGGATACGAAAGCGACCCATGTTAATGTAGTAATTTAACATTTTAGGAGACAAAAAAAAAAAAAAAAAAAAAAGATTAAAAGTTTTAACTGTGCAGAACTTACTTTGATGTACTTTCTTTGTTTTCCTTTAACTGGGAGACTAAGGTGTTTGTGTGCTCCTGCTCAGTTTGCAGAGAATTATTCAATTTCTACAGTAAAATAAATAAATAAATAAATAAAAATCAAGGATAGAAAGTAAACATCATGGCAACATTTTCAGACAAAGCTGTCGTAAACCCTGCGAGTTCACTCACCATGATCTCGGCTTTCAGTTCGTCGATCTCCTTCTGCCTGTCATCCAGCTGCTGTCTTGACTGATCAGCCTCAAACTTGGCCTCAGCTTGAAGCTGGTCAAACGAATCCTGAAGTGTCCGATGCTGCTCCAGAAGCTGCTCCCACTCCAGCCTGGAATGAAGATGTTGTCACGTGAACACATCAACATACTAATGAGGCCACAGCACTGCAAAAAATAAGAACCACTTGAATCCAGCCCCCTCTACTTTATTGGCTGCTTTACTGCTATTTAACTGGATTCAAACAGAGGGAACTGGGCAAACTGTTTTCTGTAATGAACCGTTACAGCTCTCTGGTGATGGCCACACATATTTTCCTTCAACTCTATATTTAACGCGAGTTGATTTGATAGTCTTTATGTTCCCATAAAGCTAAATGTCACACAGTTGTGTAACACACAGCGCCATTATAATAAATTTATGGAGAAAGCACATTTATCAGTATTAACACAATCCTAAACTGAATTGAAAGCTTTTGAAACAACATCAACACAGATTTGTTTTCAACAGACTTTCCATAATTCAGCATCATTTTCATCAACTTCAATTCAGTTGTTCTACATGTGGTTCTACATAGCATGGCTCTCTAAGAAAAAGAAAAAATGTTGTCCACCCCAGTATTTGACTCATGCTTACTGGACTTTGTCAAGTTGGAGCTGTGTGCTGATCAGACTGTTGGAGAGCTGACTCATCTCTCTCTGCTGCTCGCTCTGACTGTCTATTAGCTTGTTCTTCACAGAGGCCAGCTCCTTATCGGACGACTGCAGCACCAAGCGCAGGTCACGGATCTCGCTCCTCAGAACTGAAAGAAGTGCAAAAGGACCGTGGCAAACTTTTCCCATCGCTGGCTAAAGTCAAAAGTTCTTACATTTCTTAAGATGAGCACAAGTTCATGCAATCAGCAGAAACATCACAGACTAACCTTCTGCAGCTTGCTGTTCAGACTGAAGGCTCTGTTGCAGGTTGTTAATAGTTTCTTGCAGACAGAGTTGATCTTTATTCCAGTTATTTCTTTCAGTAGAAAGTTGCTGTACAACAGTGTAAATAATCAGGAAATCAATTTAAAAAAGGACATTTTCCAATTTCTCATGCAAATTAAACATTTCTACCTCGTCCTTGCAGTCAGATTCCTGAGTTATCACAGCCACCTGTTCCTCAAGTTTGGAGATTTCTTGCAGCATCTTGCTGTTCTTCAGCTCCTCTTCATTCAACTGCGCCTGGATGCGGCTAGCTTGATCCTGATGACAAATCAGAAAAAGTTTAACACAATAAGTGGACTTTATGCGGTCATTTTATTTGCATAGTATATGCAGACAAAAATCCACACTGCTTTACCTGCACTTGACGCAGTTCCTCCGTCAGGGCCATCTCAGTCATGTCTGATGGAGGCTGCTCCGACCAAATGCCGTTTTCATTACCGTCCATCCCATTCAGGTGCTCCGGGCTGGAGAGCGGCACGAGGCGGGACCGCAAGTTGTATCCTCTGGTGGGCGTGCTGAGAATCTGGTACAATAGATATTTCATTATTGAAGCCCAATTCATTTTTTCATAATCCTAAATAGAGATTGGACCTAATGTTACCTTATAGTTAGTCATTTTTGCAACGACTAACCTTTAGAGTTTCAACATGAATTCGGTTCAGTTCAGAAACCTCCTGTTTGTTATAAGCATTTGTAGCTTCCAGAATCTTCTCCAAATGTTTGTTGGACTTCTCAAGGTATCGTTTCTCAGACTCGAGCTGAGCCATCTGCTTCCTGAAACACAAAGCACCACTTTAATCTTCGTGAAGTTTATTTGTGATTTAAATAATACATATTAAAAATTCTTTTAAATACATTTTTGACACAGAAATCAAAGCTGAGCTGTGTTTTCATATATGATACCTCTTCTACAAGAGGTAGAAGGGATGTTAATATCAGATTTATATTAAAGAACCTCTTTAACTCTTACTTGGTGACATCTTTGTACTCTTCAAAAGCCTGAAGGGCCCCTGTCAGGTCTGACTGTCTCTGAAGGAGCTTGGCATTGAGTTTCTCAATTGTCACTGCCGAGGTGGTATCTGTAGCCACAGAGGCTGAAGAGACTTCTGAAGCTGTGGAGCAACAAGTGATAATTAAAAACAACAGTATATTATAATTCACAGTTTTATTTTTCCAAACATAATTCTCCAATTTTTGGATGGCAATCTTACTTTCTGTGGGTCTCTCTGACTCCACAGCTTTCTGAAAGGCCTCTTCAATCTCCACAGCAACTTGGGCTGCAACTTCTTGAGCTTTCACCACTGATTCAAGCGAACGTAGCTGACGGTTCTCCTCTCTGAGGCTGTAATTCTCTGCAGCGTAGCGAGTCATCTTTGGGTGATGTTCAACCTTGTTCAAGGCAGAAGTGTTTTAAAAAAAATAAAAATAAAGAGTGTGGTGGTGAAGAAAGTGAGAAATTAATTATGGCACATGTAACCTTGCTTTTGCCATGTTGTTATATGAAGAAAAATATATATGCCACTGGAGTGTATTTTGATTTTAGTTTCTCCTACAGCTTGCATCTATACAATATGCAGATATAGTTTCAAAGCCTTTAATTTAAGCAGTGGGCTGACATTTGTACCTGATCCTTCAAGATCTTAATCTCTTCTTTCAGCTGATCAATCAGAGCCTGAGAGTCCTTGTCTGACAGCAAGTTTTCCCCTGCCTTCAGTTTTTTCTCCAGGCGAGAGATGTGGTCTTCTCGAAACCTGACAATCATTCGGCTGGAATGGATAAACTTGTCTTTTTGCGCCCAGGCCTCCTCTAGTTGGGCCACCTTGGTGAGTAGCGCCTGAGAACAATCAAACGTAACTATAAGTTTCACTATAGGTTTTTAAAATACGTGGCAAAATAAACAAATAAAAGCTTCATCTTGCCTTTTTTTCCTCATCTTGTTTCTTCCACAGACGAATAGCAGACATAAACTTTGCTTTATATGAGACATCATGATGAGTCTCGATGGATGAGCCTGGATTGGTTAGAATAAAAAAAAAAAAAAGTAACTTGGTCTATGCTGAACTCTAAAACGGTTTAAACAGGTTGTTAACGGGCTGAACATTAACATATGTTTGATTCATTGTTACCCATGTGAAGTTCAGGTCCTCCTGGTGCTATGTCTCTCCCATAGTCCACTCCCTGAGATGTGAGCGCCTGAGCAAGCTGCTCCTTCAGCTTCTTCACTTCAGCCTGCAGCTGCTTCACATTTCCCTGTGTATCTTCATTGATGACAGCCTGGCAAGGCACAATAATTATACAGAGATAGGAAAAAACTGTAGTGAGAAATCAAGACACACTTGTTAATTCTAAGTTTTAACTAAGTATTTGGCTCTTATGACTTATACCTTATTTTTGATCAACTTTGCTCTCTGGGCAAACTGCAGGGTGGACAATGTTTCTCCAAAACACTTTGAACCAGGGTGGACGTTGGCTATGATGTAAGTCTTGGCATTCCCTCCGAGAGAGTCCTGAAATTACAGTGACAATAGAATTGTTAATATATCTGAACATTATTTCACATATAATTCCCCAGAAGTTACACTGTGAAATTTTATGAATCTCATATATTCACTGCAATCCATACTCTACAACCTAGGAAATCACATTTGCAAGTTAAGACCTAAAATAAAGAGAGAAAACCTTAAAAATCAAGCACTGCAACGATAATGCCTGACTGTGGCGCATGTCTGCAATTATTATTTCCATGCTACATCCTCCTGAATTTGCATCTACACATACCCTGAGCAGAAAGGTGAGCTTTGAATCCCTGTAGCAGATGTGGCGATTCTTTCCATTAGACACGTCCACCAGCGCCATGATCACCTGGCCAAGGCACATGAGGGAGCGATTGATACTGCTGGCCTCCTGAGCAACAGAAGCAGAGCAGACAGCAACTTTTAGAGACCATAAAACAATGTAGGTCCAATAGTGTGAGGGCATTAAGACACAAAGCCTTCACCTTCAATCTCGAGCCCTCTGTGTGTGTGTCTTTCTGCCTCTCAGACCCTGCCAGATCAACCAGGTTCAGCTGAGACATTCGGATGTTCACCACTTCATTGATGGACTCCTTGGACTCCAAAGTCATAGTGAACACTGCGTGGGATCTCGAAGACTCGCGATTCATCGAGGTAGAGGCCACACGTCGATTGCGCCAGCCCATAGAGAGCACCTAAATGGTTTAAAACACACATTTTATACAGTCCCACAGCTTGTTTTGTTTTTATGAAACTGGATAAATTCACATACAAGAACATAAAGGTTTCATACATTCTAATTGGTTAGACAGTAAACATAAGAACCATCAGCCACAACAAACTGGGACTTTATACCTGGTACGCTTCAGCTGCTGAGTTCACAAACTTCTCCACGACTCCCTCAACAAAGACACCTTTCTTGATGTTCTCCCTGAGAAAAAGGCTGGCTGAGGCCGTGTCCAGAAGGTCATAAATTTGTTCATTGTATATCTCAATAAATGAACATTTGCAGAGGAAACTCTTGGACTGAGAAGACTGTTGGGGAGGGGAGAACAAGTGAAAAATTCATTTAAAGAACAAATTTGAACAATATGTCTTTCAAGATAATAAAATGTTAGTGCTCACCCTTTCCACTTCCCTGTTGATGAGAAAAAACAGGTACTCAAAACTTCGAGGAATGACCCCCCTTAGATCATCTGTGAAATTATCCAGCTCGGATGGCCCTGAAGCAAAAGAGAGAAAAATTATTTTAGGTTATATGATTGTTCGATCATATTTATTCTAAAATGTAAGTGATATTACAGAAGCCGCACCAAGCATGGTGAAGGTTTTTCCAGAGCCTGTTTGTCCACTGCAAAAGAGGAGACCAATAAGGAACCAAATGGGTAATTCACATTAAGCACACTGAAGACTGGCTGTGCCATAAATTGATTTTATGAAGTAAAGAATGGGAAGATCACTTACTAGGCAAATATTGTACCGTTATATCCATTCATGCACGACTCTACAATATTCTTGGCCACACTGGAAAATACAGCATCCTGTAGAAATGTTACAATTACTTTTTTAGCCATAAAAGCTACATCTCAGATCAGTAAAATAAAATTTAGACAATTAATATTAACAGTGACACAGTGGCATTTTTATAACCGAATAATCAATAATGTGCCTCAAACCTGTGTGGTGTCCATATCAGCAACATGATCATAGGTGAAGGTTCGTGGTTCTGGTTTTGAGAGCAAACGGATGGTGTTTGGTGACGTGACAGAGAGACACAGGTTCTGATCGCCATCTGTGGTCAGCCCAGTGTCCCGGGTCAGAGGTCGTACTCTGACAAAGACTTTAATAGAGTCGCTCTCACTGCTTTAAGCCCAGATAATAACACGACAAAGAGCAAGATATTTAAGGTGAAAATAGCAAGAGTTAAACACTGTTAAAAAGAGCAGCTGCTAATTTACTGCATGGTTGTTTTAACTATAACTATTGTCTTTCCAAAAGCATCAAAATAACAGTTAAAGTGGCCTCATTAGCCACACACCGTACCAGCAACAACACTATGCATTATTGCGTGCATTATTTCATTACATTGGCTCATTTTTATTTTACTTTTCCTGCTCCATAAATGTGCTGCATACAGCTGAGAAATTTATTTTCACAAACAGATTACACCAACATAGTTTGTGAGCCTGCATGTTTGCTAATCCATACAAATTACAGCCCTTTTAGAGATCAATCCTAACGATGTGACCAACTATCTCACTTTGGTCATTACATTTAGTCACTTAACTCCTAATCATAAGGAGGGAAACAGTTTTCTTTTGATCCTTCTTGGTAGCAACAGAGTTAGGGTCGTATTAGTATGAAGCAGCTCTGGTTTCATTTTACCGTTATCCTTTTAGGTTTGTAGCGTTAGCGTTTTAAACTAAAAAAAACAGACGGCGTGACAAAGTATGATTACCTGGCAGCAAGGTGAGCTGAATCAGCAGAGCCTGTTAACAAAATCATGACCATGTTAGATGTTGATTTAGCTTTGCAAGTCGTTTTTAGAGCTAAAGCTTCATTAATAATACAGCGTTCAAGTATCATGCTTAGAGCTTCCATACATACTCGATGCCTGGCATCGAGTTTCATAGCAGCGTTTAAGCTAATTTTACTCCTGTTAGCTGAACAACAAAAACAGGCATTTGTGCTGCTCTACCTTTCCCACTGGAATTCATTGTTGACAGCCGAATATTCTCAGTTTCCTGGTAAAATATATTTTTCACAACATTTCGATTAACAGAGGCAGAAAGACAGCACTGTTTACATCCTTCGAAATTGGCGGGCAAGTTTGCTCCTACTTCTTCTTCTTCTTCCTTAGTTTTATGAACAGACTATTGAACGGGACATACCGCCACCTGCTGTTCAAGTGAAAACTGTTAATTGTTTGTTTTGTTCTAGGGATTTTGTCTTGTTTTGTTTAGGTGAGTGAGTATTTCCAGCAGATCCCAGGAACGACATCCCGAAATCTCTTTCTTAACCCTGTAATATGTAGGGACTTTGTTACTATCAGTCTTTCAAGAAAACAAAATGTCAATTGTAACAGTTTCATAGGCATAACCTTTTATTTTTTGCATCAGTAAGGAGATACCAAAAGAATTATTAGCCGAAAAGCATATCTTGGTATGGTGTGAAGTGTGCCCCTGATAATCTGAGACAACTGGATAAGTGGAGAACAGAAGAAGTGACAAGACTGAAAAACTGTCCACAGCAAATGAACAGTATCTGAAAGTTATGTCCTTAAGAAATAGGACAAATCTAATAAAGACCTGACATAGGACCTGCGAGACACATCTGGCCCTTCAGTTGATTCATCAACTGTTCACCGAAGCCTTGTCAGAAATAGATTTTTGACAACCATATTTCCACTGACACTGACTGAAAATCAGTAGCAGCAAGTCTTATGGACTGATGGATCCAAATGTGAAATGTCTGGTTAAAACTGTCAGTATAGAGAGGTATGAAAAAGGTCCAACAGTGTTTGTCTTCAGACATCTGTAAAACACAGTAGAGGATTTGTCATGGTTTGAGGCTGCATTTCAGTCGGGGGTGTTGGGGACTTTGTCAAAAGAAAGAGCCAAGATCCAAAGAAGATCTTTGAATGTCTTTTTTTAACCTCATATACTGCAGTTCTTTGTATGTTTTTACATGTTTCAATAAATCACTGCACCTATATATTAAAAGAGGGGGAGGAGGTCAAGACTTTTCAACAATACTGTAGGTAATGTCAATAAACTACCTCTTAAAAGTTCCGGGTGACAATAGGCTAATAATACAAGTTTAAATACACAAATCAAAATGCACAATGCTTATGTAGGTAAAGAGTTCAAAACTAAAGAAGACTAAAGACACCCGATTAAGAAATTTTCAAGCATAATACTAACAGCCTGAAGGCAGAAATTAGAATGATAATTTAAAAAATCAGAATAAAACAAAAACAACCAAAAAAGATAAATGATGAAAGAAATTATTGGACATAAACAATGTCATTTGGATCACGTTAGACTAATGATGCAGACGCTCAAGTAGCTGTGTCGTTTGATGAAGTAGATTATTGATAGATAAGTAACAGACAGAAAACCTACTTCACCTACGGGATAGTCTAATAACAGAAAATAAAAACAAAAATAAACTAATCCCTTTCTAATGTAGTAAAGTAATTCAAAATCCAGAACTGTAACACAAAACCTTATCGTATTTTTTTTCTTTAAATATATGTTGTTGTTTTTATCACGCTGTGTAGTAGTTTTGGTTTAAGGAGTGTGTAACATTTTATTTTAGAGCACATTACCTTGCCACTCCTGTCATCTTTAAAGCTGACTCGAGTGCGCAGTCACCAAAATACATCACATCCGTTCTTTCACGGATTGGCTGCTTAACCGGGAAGTGCGTTCCCTTTGAACGCTTCCCCCGATCTAATTGGTGAGTTTCACGGCTTTTAAAATCCAAACGGTTGTCACCCAAACAAGGCGAGGGTTTTTCAAAAACGACTTTGTTTCTTATCGTCACTGTATAGACGAAGACCCGGTTTCTCTCAGCACCATATGTTTTATTGAGGTAAGTGGTAGATACACGGGATTACAGTTTAGTATGTTATTTCTGGCAATGTTTGGTATTTTAAGATGTGATGTTGAGATTTTATTTTCTTCGACTTTCCGTTAACTAAAGTGTACCGGTTAGCTAGCAAAGGTGCTATTGTCACTTTACTGTTGACGTTAACTATATCAGTGCTAGTGTGTACAGGGTGTCGAAAGTTGAATTAGCTTTAATGAAAAATTTGGTAAAATTGAGTAGGGAGTAGATGTCTGTTTGTTGTAACCTAACCACATCGTGGCTTGTACTCTGCGGTTTATGTGCATTGTTGTTCTCTTACTAATAACTAACGGTTGAATGAAACACTGCTCTCCTGGCATCCATCAGAGACAGTGGGGGGGTTTATCTACCGCTTCAGTGCCAGCAAACGGCTGTCTTGTACAGCCATTAAGACACCAGGGAAGGTTAGTTCGCTATCCATTATTTGTAACCAGGTTTGTAAACTTAGGCATGCTAACCTTTGGCTACAAGAAATCACGTGTTGCTGCTTGGTCATATATGCGATTCATGTAGTTTAACCAGTTAAAATAACTTGGAAGACTCATTCCTCCCAATAATGCTTCATTCATCTAGGGCTTAATACGTGACTTAGACAGCATTAAGTCTAAAGACTAAAAGCCAAGGCTTAGATAAATATTTATATACCAGGATTTATCAAAATTGGCGGATAAATATTTAGGATTTTATTTTAAACTGATAATGCTATATTATCTAAAAGCATTATTTTTGTTACCAAGTTGTTGACATTGACTGCCATTTGAGTGTGGAAAAAATAAACTCTTCAAGACCATCTGGTGGCCAAACCATGCAACTGCTGCAGCGCTAATTCTACCTAAAATATTTTGTTGTGCACAAATGCACAAAACAAATGTAGTAAAGTGGTGGGATCAAAGGCAAACGGTAGCCTTACTGCAAACCACCCGGAGAGAGGAGTTCAAATGAGTTCTAAGAACTTCACCAGGAGAAGTACCGACTCAATATATCTGCCTTGGTTCTTGTGTAAATCTTACATTATTTTTCTCTCTTGCTCTCCACCCACACTGAGTAAACTGTAACCAGAAGAGTGCCTTATCAACTGGTTGCAGCTTTAAGACTGACGCCTCCTTCAGCGGTGAGGGTTAGAGGTCCCAGTACAGTCGCATAACAGTCTTTTCCTCTATTTTTTTTTTTTTTTTTACAGGATGAGCTCTGTTGATGTTAATGATGAAAATCGTGGGGTCTGCCCAGGAGGAAAGCACAACTCTCCTAACGACATATTTGCCCTGGATCAGCCGACTGGAAGGCCCTCCATCCTACGTCAGACAGAAAACCTGCCCAGCAAGACTGTACCAAAGGGGGTAAAAGTAAAAAAACAAAAAACAACTTTCATCCCATTCCATTGTATAGTCACAAGGCAGTGTAGCCCTGGGCAGAAAGCTAATGCTAATGACTGTCTTTCACTCTTTGACTATGATGAAAAATTATTTACTTTTGGTACTATATGAACTCTGACCTCAGCCTGTTTGTCTCTAACCAGTGTTAACAGAATTTTAATAAGATGGACAAGAAAACCTATATGAAGAAAAAGAAAAGCAGTTATTTGTAGACAAAAGGTTTTTCAAGGCTCAAAACCAGGCCTTTTGGGGGCAGCTGGCTACTTCTGACTACTGACTAAATAATTTTTGTGTAGGTTTGTTTTCAGACTCCAAGAAGAGACCCTGTGACTAAAAGAATTCTGTCTCCCAACAAGTCTGTCAATTTGCTGAGTGTTGACGAGAATACGAAAGTTATGGATTTGGATAAATCAAAGTAAGTAAATGAGTGTCATTCACCAGTATGCCTTCATTGAACAAAGTGTTGCATTTAGGTAACTTATCATGTTTTGGTTTTGTAGTACTTTGCCACAGGAAGCCACTGAGCAACTCAAAGAAGGTAATTTATTTATTTATTTTTAAACTTGTAAGTTATGAGCTCTTTATGTATTTTCCCTCTACCACTGCTGAGAGATTAGCAGATACCTTCATTACTTTTTTCTTTCCCCCTGCAGAAGTGTCATCTTATCCCGATGACAACATGCCAATACAAAGCAGAGGTGGCTATATGCTGGATTTTGGAAACCTTGATGACTTCAATCCATTTCAGGGGTCTAACAATATGGCTCTCTCACCTATGAGGCCTGCTGTTGAAAACCCCCCTGCAGATCATAGCAAGTCTGAAAACACACCGCCAGTGAACATCGTGGAGGAGCCTATCAAAATGGAGTCTGCACTAGATGAGACCCTTCCATTCAGCGCGTCTGTAGAAAACTCACTCGCTGATCTTTCTGCCGATATCTGCTCCACGGAGAGCAGTGTGGTTATAGTGAAGGTTCCAGTGGTTGAGGAAGACAATTCATGGCCTGCGACACCTGATGAAAAACGGCTTGGTGTTGCGTCTTCAAGCACAGATCAAGAGAAGTCGTCCAGCAGTTTTGCAGAAGATGCTCCACTCTCAGCAAAAGGTTCTTATAACTTCGATTTTGACAACCTTGACGCAGTCAATCCTTTCCAGACTGGTGGCTCTAAAATTCCAAATTCACCTGTCCTTGGGCGAAAGGTGTCAAATGAAGATGCACTTGCAGAGGAAAGCAAACAATCTGTTGTTGAGGTGGCCCAAGAATTGCCTGTTCAGCACGAGGTGAAGCATGACGCTACAGTGGATCTGATATCTGCCGACACAGCAAAACCCCCTCCTGCTGAATCCCAGCCGGCTGATGACCCAGTCAAGGAAGGCCCAACCAAGAACGGGCCTGTCAAACTTGAATTCAATTTTGATGATGGTGCTGAAGTCAAACGGAAACCGCCACCTAAGAAATTTGGCAAAAGGCCAACTGGTGTAAGACCTAAAGAGCCAAAGCAGGTGTCTGATGTCAAACCACCAAAAGAAGCTGAAGTGAAGCCTGAAGTCAGTTATGGTGATGCTGATGCTTTACAGCCTAAAAGTTCTTACTCGTTTGACTTTGAAAAGTTTGACGACCCAAACTTTAATCCTTTTGGCACAAAAACGGCCATAAACAACTCCCCCGTGTGCAGCAGGAAATCCAGCCCAGAACCAGTAGAAACCGCAGTTCAGGAGCAAACTGATGTCCCTGTGACAAAGGAGGCTGAACCGCCAGCACGGTAAGAGAAAGTAAAGGCTTAGTATCGTTATTATTAGCAGCAGATGCTTCACTTACCAGTAGTGCCATGTTTCACTGTAGATTCACTCTAAAAGTTTTCATCTTCTCAGTGCTGAAGACAGTTTGCCAGCTCCTGAACCAAACCATGTACAGGTAAGTTGGAGGAATGTACTTTGATGCAACTCTCAATATATTGTGTATGTGTGGGTTGTTTTTAACAAACATCTGTTTATTATGGAATGACAGGTTGCAGATAACAAGGTTGTCTCTGACCTTGACACCAAACAACCAGTGCAGAATCTCCCTGAGTCCTCTGAACCCTCTCAGCCTGAGCAGAAGGCACAAGCTGGCATGCTAGACTTCAATGACGAGTTTGTTCCTGGAGCAATGTGTGAGTAATTGTTGGCTTCAGCTCTGTTTGAACCAAACCGTGCTTTTGTTCAATCCTTAGCAGTAATGGAAAGCTCTTACTGCTTTTAACCCACGATCTTTATCTCCAGTCATGACCAGTGACTTTGATGGACAGATTGACTACCTCGAACAGTTTGGGTCCAGCAGTGTAAGTGCTTTCTTTATCTTTGCTAAATGACTAAATCCTCAACCACAAGGTTCAAAGTGTTTACATTTTCTTATCAATAGTTCAAGGAGTCCGCACTGAGGAAACAGTCCTTGTACCTAAAATTTGATCCCCTCCTGAGGGAGAGCCCAAAGAAGTCTGCAGGCCCGGGTGCTCAGATTCAAGCCCCCCCCCCTGCTGCCCCTGTTTTACGGTACGGTGTAGTTCTGTTGTGCTGCTGCTCTCACTGGACATTAGAGCCGAATTTGATCGGCTTTTGATTTTCTGTAAAATAAATTTATCGGAAGGGAAACCTCTTCACTTTGTTCTGTTTAATTCAGGCTTGAAACACCACAGACTGCAGATAAAGTGGCAAATGGTCCACAAAAAGATGATTTCAGACTGCTTGACGATGCAGCAGCATCGGTGAGTCTCTTGTACTCTGTCCGCTGGACCGGTAATTTCTCGTCGCCTTTGTTATTTCTGCTAACTTTGTTGAAATCTTCTCCACTTATGTCATCTAGACTCCAGTCCTTGAGAGCTTTGTCCCTCCTTTCCCGCAGCCAGCAAACAGCGAAGATGCTATCATCGAAGTGCTGAAGTACAGTCAGAAAGACTTGGATGCAGCAATCGCCAAAGTGCAGGCAGAAGTAGGTTGTCTGGCTTTTCACATCCATACAGCATTTGAACACAAAAACATCCACATTAAATTATGATACTTATTTATTTATTTTAAAATAATCAGGTTTAGCCACACTTTAAACACAAAGATCAAAATTTGTATCTACATGTAGCAGCCAATCAGAAGGTTAAAAGTAAAATGGCACTAAAGTAAAAAGGCCAGAAAAGATCAATGGGATTATTTTGAATTGTGGTTTATGCAAAGCTCCTCTGGATCCAAAGAATAAATGCTTGGCATTGAAGTTGAGCGTAATTTTTATTTTTAAAAAAAAAAAAATTAAAAAAAAAAAAATTGAGTAATGGGTTTTCTAGATGATGGGCACCATTCTTAGTCTCAAGGAAAAAATAAAGTGTACATTTCTCTCTCATATAGGGTAAAGAAAAAGAGGACCAGTGGAGTATGAAGAACAGTAAGCTGCTTGATAATGAGCAAGAAATGAGGTGAGCTGTGCATCATATTAAAATTTCTTGTTGTTTTTATATAAAATCAATTTTGAAGATCTTTGACCACATTTTGTCTCCGTCATAGGAAAATAGTAGCTGAATTTGAGCTCATGATCACAAAGATGATGGGTAAGTTATATGTACATGTTGCGCTCATCAGAAGGGTTAATGTGTGGGGTATTTTGTCAAACATTTAATTTAAAATTTCCTGCCACTGGTCAGCTGATCAAGAGAAGGAGAGGGAGGTGGCCCAGGCGAAGCTCAATGCGGCTCTGTTGGAGAAGGAGCAACTATGCAGCGACCTGAACGCTATGGAGAGATCTTTAGGCGAGCTCTTCAAGAGGCTGGAGAAGTACAAGGACATTATAGAGGGTTACAAAAAGGTCAGCTCATGGAAGCCAGACAAATGTTTGCTATAATTTCAAATTATTATTATTATTTTTTTTTTAATGTTAAGGTTTAAATGTTGAAATATTTTCTGCATCCTCTACCCAGAATGAAGAGACTCTGAAGTCTTGTGCACAGGACTACTTGGCAAGGATCAAAAAGGAGGAGCAGCGCTATCAAACACTTAAAGCTCACGCCGAGGAGAAAATTAGCCAGTAAGAAACTCTGGCCTTTTATGTTGAAGCATCAGGAGACTTGCGTTGACTAACTTGAATTTAATTCTCACCATCAGTGCAAATGAAGGAATAGCTGAGGTGCGATCCAAATACAAGGCTGAGGTATCTGCACTTCAAGCACAGCTGCGCAGAGAGCAGCTGAAAGTGCAGTCACTGGAGAAGAGCTTGGACCAGAAGGCAAGTCGGCATGTTGTTTTTCATGAATTTGCAGCAGTATTATCACTTTTCTTCTCATTTCTAAATTCTTATCTTGTTACAGGAGAAAGAGGCAGAGGAGCTCACCAAACTTTGTGATGAACTCATATCCAATGTGCAAAAGGGCTGAACTTGGTTTTAAATGCTGTTTGCTTCTGTTCTTTATCTTCATGTCCAGAGTGTCTTCTTGTGTGGTGAACTGTTTGTCTCTTTCAATGTTATACTGTAAAAAGGTTAATAAAAAGGATTTATTGATCTGGTGATCATTCTTGCATCAATCTTTAGTTTTGCTTGTATGCTATACCCAGGGATTCCCAAACTGTGGGCAGGTGAGGTACTGCATGTAGCCTGCAGTTATAACAGAATTTATTTTATTTATTTTTTTTTTCATAAAACAATTTTTCAAGGTAAATCACTTTGGAGTGAGCAGTTAAGACTGGGTAGACCCCATGGGATTTTCTTGATGTTCTAAGTGGATTGTGGCACTTCTGACTTTAGCAATGGCTGATATACAGGACCCTGACCACTAGAGGGCAGTGCATGCTCTCATAATTTAACCTTCTCAGCTGGATTTTGTATTCTAAGCGTTATTTATGGACACGACAATACCACAGCTTTTTGACTCAGAGAAACACACCTGCTTTAAAAACAGGCAGCTCAGTGTACTCGGCCATCATCTGTCTGGAGCCAAAGCTCATCTCCATCCTGCCATACTTGCAACAAAACAAGAGCTCACTTGATACAATGCTCCCCTTCTTTCCTGAGTAATCACAGGGTCCCGTCACATCACTCCCACAGCAGGACAATGCACTTCCTAAATGGTGAAAGGAAATCCTACCTAGATTGGAGTTGAATGAGTAGATGGTGGTGGTGCAGACTAGAGAGGGGGGAGGAGAGGGTCAATTCACTTAAATGAGAAAAGATGCTGGTTGTTTGGTGTAGTCTTGCAGGGGCCATCACTCATCTATAAAGCAACTGTGAGACTGCTCTTGTGTCTGTACAGTATCTATTCATTCATCCCAGCACGTTCTGCCCCTCTGTGGGCATGCCCTCTGTGTCACCCTCGACGGACACTTCAACCCACTCAAAGGAAGAAAGCTGACCTGCGTGCCCTGACGGTTTCATGAAAGGTACACCTTCATCACAGTGCACACTGCAGCTTTTAACTAA
This sequence comes from Aulonocara stuartgranti, assembly GCF_965226115.1. NCBI lineage: Eukaryota > Metazoa > Chordata > Actinopteri > Cichliformes > Cichlidae > Aulonocara > Aulonocara stuartgranti. The sequence goes on along the minus strand of NC_138955.1, from coordinate 3,204,587 downwards.
TACCCAAAATCCACTAATCTTCAGGAAGAATGCATCTGTTTTTGTTTCTGGTCATTTAATCAAACTATCAAACCTTCAAACTTTTTTTTTTAAACCTTAGAGTACATCAAATAAGATTGTCAAATACAACCAATTACATACAAAAAATACCTAAATATTGGCATGAAGTAAATGTGAATAAACTGAGTGACAATATTCAAATATGTACTATACACAACAACGTAATAACATTACATAGATATGCAAAACGCTTTACTCTGAAAAATAAACCTTTGATACATTTTTTAGCAAAATAAATTAAATAGTCATCAGTTTGATTATAAATGACTACAGCTTCATGAACTGTGGGTGGAAAAGGTTGATGTCAAAAAGACTCATCTTCTCTTGTTTGTCAACATACTACTGACTACAGATGGGAAGCTACCACAAAAAAGGTTAAAAAATGATAATGTAGACCAACACAGTTGACATGGCAATGTAATTATTCCACTCTGTGAAAGACAATAAACATTTATCAGTCTATTCTATATCACTTTTGACAGAAGTCAGGGATGGAAAAAGGTAACATAAAGGATAGTGGTCAGCATTCCCAGCATAATGCATCTTTAACAAACAAAAGGACAACCTGAGTAGGAGCGTAAAACCAGCCCTTTTGTAAGTCTTGAGTACCATTTTCATCTGTGCGCTCCAACAGCTGAGCATGTGAAAGATAAAGACCAACTTTCACTTGAGAAAATGGAAAATTCATCTGATGAGGAAGACCTTTCAGCTGGTCCTAATAGCTGCTATTAATCTCACACTCTTAAAAAATAAAATAAAAACATCCCCGTCCTTTTTAGTAAGTGCCCGCCAAGGATTGATCCATTTGTAGTGGTGTGAGAATCTGACAGGTATAAAAAAAAAAGAGCAACAAATATGGAAGTTTTTATGTAATAACAAAAGGTGTGTATCACTGGCCACTGTTTTTCCACACATTGTACACTTTTCCAACAATCTCCATTTTAAAAAATTAATGCCAGGTGAGTGTCACTCCAGAGTTCCTGTTCAGTCCGCAGCTTAATGTCCGCAGCTTAGAGGAGAGTATTTGGGAATATTTGGCACTAACACTGAAAATGAATGTGTTGATGCTGATGTACTTTCCCATCCACGTGGGAGTGAGTGTGTGTGTGAATGTCTGTGTAGATTTTGGGGTAGATTTTAGCGGGAATTGTTGGTCCTCCCTGGCCGAGGAGGAGCTGCTGCTGCTGCGCGAGGTACTCCTCATAGTTCATGGATGTCACACAGTCTTTCTCGGGGCTGGAGGAGCTGGACGAGGGAGCCGCGCAGCCCCTGTCCCGCTCCCGGTGCGGCAGCCGGTGAGAGCTCTGCAGTACCTGCGCGGCCGGGGAGCTGGGAGGAGGACAGTGTTTTCTGCTTTGGCAGAACCACAGCAGCACTGTGCCAAAGATGAACACTATTACTGCAGGGATGCCAATGATGACAGGCCAGGGGAGGGAGCTGGAGGCTTGCGGAAACATCGGTGTTATGTGAGGCTTAGTGTCTGTAAAAGAAAATGAGATTCCAGCTTTTAAATGTTTCCATACTCTGTTGTCTGCCAGCAAACTAACAGTTGTAGTTTTATTATCACATTACTTGTTGTTATTCATCGCTGAATATGGGTTGCTGAGAAAACATATGTTTGATTTAAAATCATAAAACAGAACAAGAGAGGAAAAGGCATGAATTAAAGTTTAAAAATGCTACATTTTTACTGAATGATTAATAATTAATTGATGGGAAAAATAGCCTAATTAGTTCAAAACATACTGATGCCTCCAAAGGTACCTTTTCCTGATTTATGCATGCATATACTATTTGCACTAATGCAGATACATAAAGAAAAAAAACAACATTTTTGTATATGTAATTCGATTGATAGGTTGATAGCACTGGGCTTTATCCAAGCTTTTCTACAGTTTACTGTAACACTGCAGACAGACATTCCTCGAGCCTCACCTGGCAGCACACTGAGGAAGGCACTGCGGAAGCTGTAGCCCATGGTGTTGGCGCCTAAGCAGATGTACATGCCGGCGTCGTCCTCCTTGGCGCGGCTAATGAGCAGCTTGTTGAGGTAGGAGCCGTCGGGCCTCGACCACACCTCACCCGTGGGGAGCACCACAAACCTATGGTCCCCCACCTCGATCGTGGAGTTGTAGCGGCTCTCCTCGTTGGTCTCCACGCGTTTGAGCCACTGAATGACCGGCTTAACGTCGCTCCTCACTTTGCACTGGAAGGACGTGGTGCCGCCGTAGTCTACCGTTGTGTTGACCGGGTGGGTGCCTGTCAGGACAGGTTTGGAGTTTGTCCTCTCTGAGTGAACATACAGAGAAAAACAAAACAAAACCCAACTTGTCAAGATGCACACAGACATCTTTTGACATGACAGCCCCTCTGCGGACAGAGGAGGTCTTAGTCCTCCACGCTGTTATTACCCTCAGGCTTAGAACTTATAATTGACATTGAGGGAAGAATACCACATGTAACACAAGAAGTATGTGTGATTAGTTTCCTCTCTTTCTTTGCTCCTGGTTGTACAGCACACATTTCTCATGGGAAAAGGGGGGGGGGCAGTGGGTCTGGCAGACAGCTGGGCTTTAATCAGCTCCAGATTGGGTGGATGGTCTCTAAGCTGAGCTCTCTCCCCTCTGTACAAACACCAAGGCACAAGCCCCCACTCTCAAACTTGCGTTCTTAGTATTCTTCTCATATACATGATTACACATTCATCCATGCAGGAAGAATATGGATACGGCATGTTTTTCCTTGGTCATAATCAGACCTGAAACAGTGATTAGGCTGTCTGAATTTCCTGCGGCGATGTACATAAAATCACAAACATGAGACGCACAAACAGCAGTAACCATTTAAAATAATTTGCTCGGCCTCATCTGTTAGCCCTAATAATTCCAGGTGAGCGTGCTCGGTATGTGTACAGCTCAGCTCTCTGCGGGATACTCACGTATGACCTCAACTTTGTACGTGGCGTTGATCTCCCCGGCACAATTGGAGACCCTGCAGGTGTATTTGCCGCTGTGCTCTGGCATCAGATTCTTCAGACTCAGAGTCCACTTCTTCTGACGGCCCTCGCCGACCTCCTGCTCCGTCAGCGGCCGGTCGTCCTTCAGCCACACGATGTCCGGTCGAGGGTTTCCACTGGCTGCGCACTTGAGCCGCACTGAGCTGCCCACTGGGCGAGCTATCACTCTCTTCCTCATCTTTGTAGGTTGAGTGAAGCGGGGACGCACTTTGGAGGAAAGTACAAGCTGGTTACTTTGAGTAGATAGTATAATTTACCTTTTTTCTACATTTCTCAAGTGAGGTTTTATGTTTCTATTGATATCTATAGAGTTTCTAAAAAATTTCCTTATTTCCTGACCTACACATACTTTTATGATGGTGGAAGTTTGTATTAACCCTCAGAGGTCTGGAGGAATGACTCTGACTCCTAACCCTGTGCTATATGAATATGTAGTATTTGCTCTTTTTTAAAAATTATTCTCCCGAGTCTTAGTCAGTCAAAAGTAAAATAATAATAATAATAATTCTAACCAACATGCATCAAAAACTATAAAGATATTTAACAAAAAAGGACTTTTTTTCTTGTCTCCAAGAAGGACAGTGTTCAGGGCTGGGGTTCTTGGTCATTACTGATGACTTAGACTTAGACAAACATGTAAGTAATCCCTGTGAGCCAAAGGTTGAGGCTTCAGACTGCTTACTTTTAGTCAGTTTTTTAGTCAGTGAGAGTAGATTTCCTGCGTGCTCGGGCACACAGTTCTGGCTGTGATCACAGGAGAGTCTCTTAATGAGCGACAGCTAATCAAAAGATATTTAGTAAAGGGGGATAAAGCAAAAATAACCAATTTAGGAAAGTGAATAAATTGAGGAGCTTCTTTACATTTTGCTGGGAAAATATGTATTGACACGTGCAAAACTTACATGGAAAAACAGCATATAAGACAAAAACAGCAAAAAACGGCTTTCTTGTAATTTCTTTAAGTCAGGAATAGTTCTCCAGGCTTTCCGAAGGAAATTCAAAGCTCTTCTTTGGAAGATGGATGCCTTTTGTTCTGTTCTCTGTCAGTGAAGGCCAGCTCATGACTGATAGTGTTCCACAGTGTATTATTTTCTATCTAAGTATAGTTTTACTGCGCTGCAAGTGTGCTTGGGATCAATGTCATGCTGAAAAATGAAGCCTTTCGGATGCTTTCCAGATAGTATTGCATGGGGGATCAAAATCTGCCAACACTTTTCTGTGTTCGTAATTCCAACAATTTTGACACGATCCCCAACACCATTGACTGAAGTGCAGCCCCACACCATGACAGAGCCTCCACCATGTTATACAGGCTGAACTCACGGTTGCACCAATGATGTTTTGAACCAAAAAAATTCAAATAATCAACAAGACCTGCCCACCATTCAAGGCTTTCAGCTAATGAGTTTTTAGGAATTACCTTGTTGGTTCAAAACTACAATTTTACGGCCATCAAAATGTGTTTGTCATTTTTTGCTAATTCAAATAAAGAAATGGAAACAAATGATATGTTTTTGCAATAGTCTACTAGTAACAAAGGACGATTTAAAATTGTAACTTTTTTTTTTGCTGTGCTGTCTGTTATGTGTGGACACAGCACTGGTTCATCCCTTGAGTTAGGTACATTTTTATGATCAGATGATTCATAGGCCAGTGGTGAGTGGTCCAGCAAAAACTGGTCACGTAGAAGGAGAAAAACTCTGCATCAGCTCCTGAAAGCCTGGAAAACTGTTGCCCAAGACCACGTTAAACACTTACAAGAAAGTCTGACTCCTTGGAAGAGAAATCTAAAGAAATGAGGGGTGGCTCAAGATTTTTGCACAGTGACTATTACACATAGGTTTGCCCACAGCTGTAAAAGTAAATATGACTTGCAGTACATGCAATAAAGCATTCAAAACAACTCAATTAGTCCTTGAATTTCCAGCTGCAAAGTCGAGAGCATGCACAGAAGTCTTACCAAATTTTTCACCACCAAGCTCGGCTCCATCCGGTGCCCTCAATCCAGTTTTATCAGAACCCGAATCATCTGTTAACACAGCAGAAAAACACAAATAAGTCAACAAAAGGCTGAGTGAGACATTAAGGTCCTCACTACAGTATAGAAGAATCTGAATAAGTAACAATTATTGCACATTTACTGTTTTGGGTGCATGAATACAACATCCGGTACACACTGACATTTCAGATGACAGGCTCATTTTAAATCCTTCCATTACAATCCCCCTCTTCTGTTCTGTTATAGTCATTTTGCAGTAGCGGTGACCGGATACAAAAACAAGGCAAGAAAACTGTTCCTGGCTCTCACCAATTCAATTCAGCATTTATCGACAGGCTCTTCTGAGAGTGTTGCATGCTCAGGTCATACTGTGCAGCGTTTGGAAGTAATATGACCAGTTTATATAAGCTCGCTTCCAGGAGACAGCTGTGGAGTTTATGTCATTGGCTGACATCATACAGCTGAGCTGAGACAGGGGCTTAGAGGAAATATAATGAGTGAAACCTAATCGATGAGTTTGTAATGCGTATTCACTTTTCGAGTTAAGCAGTGATGAATTAATGAAGCAGATCAAGTTTCTTGCCAATATTTACCAATGAGTGCCGATGGACATTAAGCAGGTTATTATTGAAGAAGTGTTTCAATTGAATGATTTATTTTTGCGATATTAATGAGGTGCAATTGCACAAAACATCCTCACGTTAAAAAACGAAAAAAGAAACCAGCGTATGTGTAGCATTTTGGGAAAAAAGGATTATTTTTTTGTCATTTAGCAGCACCTCCATTTAACAGTATGTTTTAACAGCGATCCCATAGGAAAATCTCCCAGCCAGTTTATTACCTTCTAAGACTCGTTTTGATTCCCGTTTCAGGGCAGCCTCACGTTGGGATTTTTTTTCAGATGCAGTTTGGCACACTCGATTCCCTCTCAGGGTTTGATTGGGTCAGGTAAAGAGACCAGATGTGACTTCTAACCTCCTCATTCTGCCTCCCTCTGAGTCCCCCCGAAACCCTCAAAGCTCTCTGGGGTTCTCTGGGTACAAACCCTCCTTTGTTTGTCCCCTGCAGCACCAAGCCCAGCCATGATGTCATGGCTATTTGAAGGGGTTTAACTGGCCAACTATAATAACCCATTCCTTTAAAAAACAGCCTCCAGTGGAAGAAATATTTCTCTGTTGCTCACTCGGACTCTCCACATTCCTCCTGGTTCCTGAACCTCCCAATCCAAACAGAACATGGTCCCACACTGCCGGGGTTTTCTTTCTGACTTTTTTCTCTTTAATCTATTTCCTCTCTACTTTTTGGCAATTTCAGGGAACAATGGTGCCCTTTATAAGTCTGTCCTGTTAAAGCTATCCCTTGCCACTATTGTCCTTGCACAATGTTGGCTCACTGGACTGCAGACAGGGGTGATGTAGGACATCTCCTGGCTGCCATATGAAGGTTATTTTTGGAAATCTGAAAAATAAAATCAGTAAAGGAGAAGTGCTTAAGAAGCCTCCTCTATAAATGAGCATTTTTGTGTCCAGGAAGGTTAGTAAAAGCTGTTACACACTATGGAATCAGTGCTCTCTGTGTGAAGTCACAAATTCTTCACGCAAATGGGACAGTGCTCCAGTGAGACTCAGACTAAGCTGGCTAAAATACAGTCAATCTTTTTCCACACAGCTCCCATTCATTCATGATCTAGCTACAGTGTTTGGGGTCTGACGCCATTCCCTCCCACTTCATTCACAAATCCAGCCGCAGGAAACAGGTCACGATACACTGGCCTCCTGTGCCAGCTGAACCACAGGAAAAGGCCTGGATGATTTGGGGTCACAATGAGCTCCAGATGTTGTTGGGGACACTAATGTCCAGGGAAAGTTATGCTCAGTGGCCTTGCATCACACTCTGGAAATCTCCAAACAGCTCTCACATGTGATCAGTGAGACACATGGCAGTTTATCCAGCCTGACAACATCTCTAGAGAGAGGAGAAAAATGAACAATGCGAGCCAACATTTTCACCCTAAAATAAGGAGCGCTAATCCTGTAATATTTAATCTGCACAGACATAAACATTAACATGCAATCCTCTAAATGCTAATCAGACAATCCCATATTAATCCTCGTGAAGCCTTGCTGTAGCCCGAGCAGCTGAGGATGAGACTGCTGCATGCATCGGTCTATCCTGGCAGGGGTGCTAGGAGGTGATGGGGGCCAGTTGTCAGGAGACCACCCCAAACAGGGCCCAAACAGCCAGCTGGAGGGATTGAGGAGGCGCCATGTTGCACTGACTGACCAGATTCTTCAGATAGCTCTTGGGAGGACACGCTGTCCGCTGGCAGATGGGAAGAGGGATATCTCTCCAGCCTCAGTGGAACCCCCTCCACCCCGCCTCCACGGATCAGCCCGCAAAACCTCTCACTCTCGCACTTCCAGTCTCACTCCACAATCTTTATCTTACTGTTTTTCTTCTGCTTGGCCTCTCTGCCGGGTCCCAAGCGACGTCTTAGGAGTTATGCTCTCCATGCTGAACTTGAACAGCTGCCAGGATTTAGCTGACCCTCCTCCCCTGACCGGCACTATAACTGAATGCAGTTGCTCCTCTTAACATGTTCGCTCCAGTAAAAATAATACACGCACATGATGGATACTTCAGTTGTGCTTGGAGCCCGCTACCCCTCATTTACAGAATTTCAAATAAATAAACTATGTTCTCTGATCTCTCTAAGCACCATAATTTATCCCCTAAACACACACACACGGACAGCAGGTTTTACAGCATGCAGCTAAATTAAAAACCGTACACAATTAGGTGATTCAGTGTTACTGGAAAGTGTTGCTCATGATAATTGCAGACTATTTGGCTGTATTAATCTGACTTCAGTCCTGCAAGTATTTTGACAATGAGGCTCCCATAATCTTTGTGGCAACCCGAATGAAAATGCACCCCTGATGGAACAATTACCTATAAAAACAAACGCTGCGGCGATGGCCTGCCAGCGAGTAATGGGATGATAGACAAGAGAGCTGAAACAGAGGAGGGGGTGTTCTTGAGAAATGCAGAGTCCATTTGTTATGCACTCATTGCCACCAGCACCCGAGGATAAGTAGGAAATGGAACAAGCCAGTTCAGGATTAAGAGTCAGGCCAGAAAGTCTCCAGGTAACTCCATAAAGGGTCAACAGACTTCTGATAACAATCTCATGGAAATATGCTTCCAAGAAAGACTTAAGATTAAACTTGCAAAGGATTTTTTTTAAAGAAGTCTCAAAGAGGAGTAGGGCAATGCATGCTCTACTCAAAGCAATCTCTGATCTCAAAGGAATCAGTGCCAGCTTCATGCCAGCAACATCTAACTGTTCATTTGCCTTCTCACTCAGCGGAGCCACAACAGAAAGTCAAACCACACAAATTATCCTCAGGGAGAAAGTTATTTATCAGTGAGATTAATCGGTTAACTGTGTGTGAGAGTGTGTATGCCTGCGTGTCTTTATCTCCCAACTTTAAATCAATATTTAAATAAAAAATATAGCCCAAATAACCTCTGGCTCCACTCTGGATAAATACTTCATTTTCAAAAATCGGTCATCTCACATGTTCAAAGAAAACATCGGTCTGGAAAGTTTCGGAGCTCCTTTTTTCTTTTTCTTTTTAAATACTTATTTGGTTGTTTAGTTAAGCTTTTTCTCAACTTGGAAAGAGATCTAAAAATGTCACAACTAGTTTATATTTGTCAAGTTTCAATGAAAATGATAAAGTACAATCCCCTAAATAATACTCCTTGCTTTTTCACAAATCTTTAAGGAATACAAAAAGTACTTGATAATTGTTTTTTCTGAATTTCCAGACACAAACTGACAGAATTCCTGGAAGTGCAGGCTGGAAAGTTTCATAATAAATGTTTATTTACTAACAAAACAGTTTGAACATGCTGCGAAAAGACCTTTTCAACATAGACGATTCATTAAATTACTTGCCTAACTTACTTTAAGTAGTTAGATTACTCGGCAAACATGTTTCTGATTTCAGGGGAAAACCCGACACCCACATCCAAACATATAAGGACCCAACTACCTGCTTCCACTTTAACTCACAGTCCCAGGTCAGCTTCTGCTACAATTACTACATTTCAGTACTTGAACCTCAACTGGACCTCAAGCTTCTATCACTGCTTTCACCTACACATACATTCAATGGCCATTTTATTAGATACGTCTTGTTATTACTGGGTTAGAACCCCTTTTGCTTTCACGGCACAGATTCACAGAACAGTCCTCAGAGTTTTTGGTCCATGTTGACACAAAAGCATCACACAGCTGCTGCAGATTTGCCAGCTGCACATCCATGATGTGAATTTCATGTTTCACCCCTCCTAAAGGTGCTCTACTGGACTGAGATCTGGTGACTGAGGAGGCAATTTGAGTAGAGTGAACTTACTGTCATGTTCAAAAATTTTGAGATGATCTGAGGGCACAGGCACATTATCCTTCTGCAAGCACCCATTAAAGATGGATACTCTGTGGTCACAAAGGAATGGACATGGCCAGGAACAATACTGTCGATACAAGGCAGGGTGATGTCGTGCCTCCCATCTGAATGCATCTGAATACATTTTTCTAGTCTTATATAGTCCAATTTTGTGAGTTTGTCTGAATTTAGCATCAGTTTCCTGTTCTTAGCTGACAGGAGGGGCACCTGGTGTGCTCTTCTGCTACTCTTCTACATACTGTGGTTGAAACTAGTGGTTATTTGAACCGAAGCACTCTGGCCTCCGACAACAAGGCATGTCACATTTGTCTTCTTATGCTTCTTCTCTGTAAACCTTAGAGATGGTTTTGTGGAAAAATTCTAGTAGTGAAATTTCTGACAATATTACCTAATAAAGTGACTGGTGAGTGTATGCCTAGCTACAGTGAGTGCTCACACGTCATCTAAAACTTCCAGCAATTCAGATTTAACTCTAACTTTAGCTGAACTCTGTATTTTCACTACCAAGACTGCCAGCTCCATCTTTAACAAATTCTTTACACTCACTATAAAAAGTTCACAGGAATGTCCTTTAACTACACATACAGCCATAGCCACGTCTGACTTTGATACTATACAGCACAACTATACTACAAACCATTATAGCTGGCCCCGTGCCCCAGTCTCCAACCTTTCATTTTAGCCCAATCAACAGACACCCTCATTTTCAACTCACCAGCAACAGACAGAGGGAGACCCTAAAATAAACTTTGGTCTCATCTATTCCCCACTCATGCGCATGCTTTACTGCAATAAGGGCCGTTTTCTGAAGTGATTTGTGTTTTCTGCTTGTGCCTGATTATGGCTCTTCTTCGTCTGAAGCACGCCTGTCACAAGACCCGACTGTAACTCCTCCTGCGAGAGCGCACAGACTCTGGCCCAAATTAGGCATCTTAGAGTAATTAGAATAAACACAGCCTTCACGCTCCACTCCGCTCATTCATCATGTGCTGCTGTAGCGCAGAGGAAATGCACTGTGTTCAAAAGTGTGCAAAAGAGTAACACACTCGGTCAGATTGTGCTCTTACAAGAGCTGCGGGAGAGGCTGGAGACAAACTTTTACACTGAATGTGTTTCTTATTGTGAGGCTGCAGACCTCCTTCCTCTAAAGAGTGTGGCCTAAGGAAAAGGAAGAGCTGGAGATCCAATTGAGTCACAGAGGATGAAGTAGTATGAAACAATATCCCGTGCCGCTGTTGACTTTGGGCAGACAGAGGTAGAGGCAGCAACACATAGAACAGATGAGAGGATCAGCCACTAAACCTCCATAAATCTACTTGTTTTAGACCTTGACCTCTGTGAGCGATGCTTTCGTTTAACATTTAAACTGAGGTGAGATTTCTGACTGCCGGGAAAAGCTACAAATCTGGCCCCTAAACACCACAGCGGAACTGATGAGGCCCGACAGTACAAATCAGGGACTGACTCACTGCCGCTGTTTCTGGTTTTAGTTAAGAGACAGGTGACTTCATGTTTTATAGTTGCTGCATTAACAAGAATGACACATTTTTCTGCGAGCCAATGATCTCATCTCGTGAGCCTGCCGAGGGGCAGGTTATCCAAACCGAACTCCGTCCGCACTCACCAATGACGATGAGGGTGTAGTTGACGTTAACGCTACCAAAGCCGTTTGTTGCTTTGCAGATGTAGGTCCCCGCATCATCCGTCTCCACCTCTTTGATCTTCAGGCCCATGCGGAGGATGCGGAAGCGTATCCAGCCACTGTGGATGTTGCGTGCGTCTTTGGTCCACATTTTGAGGGGTGGAGGGTCTCCTTCCACCGGACATGGCAGCTTGATGGCACTGCCCACCCGGGCCGTCTGTCTGTGCTCAACTTTGTCAGACACCCGTGGAGGTCCTGAGGATGCAAGAAAATATGCAATTATAATGTCTCATATATTTCCTCATATGTAACAGCTCACATTTAAGTCAGTAAATGTGAACGCTCACTTTCAGATCATCTTTTTCTCTTCTTTGCTTTTTATGATGACACTGAGAGCATCTTCAGGCAAAACCAGTGAACAGAAACGAGAATTAAAAAGATGTTGAAGGAAAACGTTAGTCTGGTTGGTTTTAGACACCATTAAAATATAGTGAGATAGAAATCAGCTTAAATCCTTTGTAGACTCATGATGAAATAACATTATAGCTCCAAAGCACTACATAATCTTCTTTTCACAATCGAATGTCCCCACTCTACTGATTTTTGGCTGCTTTTGTTGTTCTTTACTATTTAAATGCTTTATACTTAATATATTTTGCTCATTTACCTGCTTTTTGTCTTCTGCCTTTCTTTCTGCAACATTATTGTTGTCTGTGCAATAATGTGCATTGCATCACTGTCAACTGAGAGCCTTATAAAAAAGGGGGCCACGTGATAAAGTTGTTTTGTTAACAGTGAAAATGTGTTTCTGTGGCTGACCACAATATTCAGATGGTGCTCCACATCTTTTAGCATTTGTAGGCCAAAAACATTAAAAGCACGCAGCAACTCACTGTGTTTCCCCCCATCATAGTGTAACAGACAATGAAACATCACCTGAAGAGGGATTAAGAGTCTTTAGGATGAAGTAGACATGTATCATTTAGTTTGTTTTTCTTCTTTTAGTAACATTTAAAAGTAACAGCAGTCAAACCATTAAAATCTAAAAATCTTTTAATTTGCATGACAGATTATAACTGAGTGATAATGAAAAAACAGCTTTATTCACACTTGCAAGTGGAAAAAAAAGCATGTGAATCCTGACTTATCAGGATCAAACCAGAGTCTAAAACAGTGAGATCAGAGGCAGATGAAACGAGATAGAGGCAATTTGTCATCTTCTCAATGATTACCCAAAATCTTGAAACCAGATTGTAATAATTGGTTAAGCCCTGTCGTTCACTGCCTGCACAGAGAGGGTGAAGTGTTCTGGCTCTGGTTATGTGTAGCGTGCAAGACATCAAAGAGATGAGAGGGGGCGGTTCTCAGCGAGACGGACAGCAGCCTATTCTCCCGGCTCTTAATTGGCTCGGGTCTGGGCCCTCAGATCTGGTGAAGTGAAGCAGGCCGAAACACCCTGTGATGGTGTTAGGAGGCCTGCGCCGCTGGTCGCACAGTGCCGGGCCTCCGACTAACCCCCCATCAAAAACTAAACAAAACCCTGAATTACTGAGCAGAGCAGACGCGGAGGAGAAACAGGAGCTCGAGGGAGCGCAAAGAGGGGGAGGAAATGCAACCAAACCCTATACCTGCGACAGACCTCAAAAGTACACAGAGCACAAACTGCGGCTCAGGACAAATGGGCGCTCTGCTCGCAGTAAAAACAATGGAAAGGGTATGTACGCATGGCCTCTCCCAATGCATGCATGCATACGCACGCACGCACGCACAGGAGTCACATTCCTTCAGTGCATTTCACACATATGGTAAACAAGAAGTTCATTATCCTGACACAGGTAACTCCCCCTGGCATCCATCACTTTGCTTACAGATGTATCTCAGCTGCAGGTACAACATCTGGGCCGCTATCATTTCTAAAGCCAAAAATCTTTAACTCTGTCAGGGCTCTGTGTGCGGGCAGGCGTAAAGGAGGATCCAAACGCAGGACTCAGACACTAACTTGAAACTCAAAAACCTCAGCTTTATTGCTGGTACAAAAACAAAACATGAAGTGAACACGGACTATGGAGAACAGAAACACACACAGGTATAATATGATGTTACGACACGACCCCGAGCATGGGAAAACACAGGGCTTAAATACACAGGGTAGTAATGAGGGAATGGGCAACAGAAGGGAGACACAGCTGGGGGAGATCAGGGCTAACGAGACGGGGGAGCTAAGCTGCACACACTAACATTAGACAAAGACTTTCACAATAAGACAGGAAACAAGAAGTACTAAACCAGATGCAGACATGACACTGAACAGAAACTGCAACACACATGAGAACCCAAAACCTAAGAACTGATCCCTCACCAAGAATAACAGAAACAGATCTATAATGACAATAATAAACAAAGCACCAGAACATCAGAAAACAATCCATAATGCAAAAATAAACCAAAACATAATAAACTCAAAATACCGGGTCCAACGGACCCAGAACCGTGACAGACTCAGTCTCTTTTTTTCTCTCTCAAAAAAATACATACAGCTGTATAAGTAAAAAAAGAAGAAGACATATTTCAGCGTAAAAGCAGCATAAAAGCAACGAAACCCTCTTTCCTTCACCCATAAACTGAGAGTTTTCCCTTTCTCTCTGTGGATGTCCTTTCCTGGTCCACAGCACGCACAGGAAATTGGAAGTGTCATTGTTTATGTCTGTGGAGAAAATGCAACCGCAGTCTTTTTGGCTGTTGTCAGCTGGCCCGTATCTCACTCCACAGCTACTAGGAAATCAGAACAGAGACGCTCACTGTTTCTCCTCTGTAGGATCTGATTTAGGACCACAGACACGTCCCAGCGTTGGCTCAGTGCTGCTCGAGCTCATATGGACCGCGAGTCCTAAAGGATTTAACCGCCTCGGGAAAACATAAATACATTTCTGCCAAATCTTGAACAAATAGGCTACAGTTATCTCTTCCGACTTATGGTCTCACAAGCCACTCAACCATGTGTCCCTTCTGGATTAATGGAGAGGAGTGACTTACAAAAACAAGGCCTGATTCATGTCAAAGGTTTAGCTGAAGTAAAGCATCAAAACAGATTGAACTTGCAAAGGAAATGCTTCTGTCAAAGCTGCAAAATATATTTCTTGAGACGTAAGTACAAGTCGGAAGAAAATAAAAAGAGACAAGAGAACTTCTGAATGCCCCGTTTCCATTCATAAAAAATAAATAAAATTAAAAAAAAAAAACAAGGGTGAACTTTATTTTTTTTGCACTTCTTTGCAGAGTGTTCGACACTTACAGTAAATTCACGCCGACCTTCCAGAGGAGGATTTCCTTCCAAGCTGAGATTTCTGTTGGCTTTATGTTTGTGGTGGTTTTGGCTAACCTGAACTCTCACTGCTGCTTCATTTACAGGCCCATTTTTCTGTCGCTAAATGTGTCCTTTCCAACATAAAGGAATAATTTGAGGGTTGGAGAAGTAACCTTATTTCCTTTATCAGTGCAAGTTAGATGAGAAGAAGTTTCTGATAAATACTGACACAGGAAAAAAAACCAGTTCCATCTCTAACCTCCAAGTTTTTGTACTTGAATAAACATGATATGATGTGCCAGTTACTGAATCTAAACATAAAGGCAGGAAGATTTTGGTCTCCTTAAATGTGTCTCTCTATGAAAAATCTATGGACTGGAAACGAGAGGAAACTAGAGGAGTCAGAGAGCGGCACTCCCCCCCGAAGGGCAATGACTATACTAAAACTTTGATGTTTTATGATGCTTTTATTGCAGACTGACAGGATGACGTCAGTCTGTTTTCATAACAACACTTTGATGTCTGACCTTTGACCCCATGACCTTGAAACATTACATACTAAAATGGTGTATTTTATCTTCTTTATCCATATGACTGGAGCAGAACTGGCTGAAATCTTTGGCTTATCTAAGCTGTAAAAACTCGAGATTTTAAAATATATTCAAGCAGTTTGTGATTTTGCAAAACTTCATGGCAGCATTGTGAGGCGCAAATTTTGACCTTCAGCGGACGCTAGCAATAAAGGTCATATTCAAATGCTTAGCCACCCTAGGTACTGATGTCCCCAAAGGCCTAGTATATTGTTGTGAATTTTGAAGATAATCCATAAAAAATGAGGGTAATACAAATTTTCCTGATTTTCACATTTGGTGTGACCTTGAAGTTCCAATTTTCACCACAATTAAATCAGATATGATATGAAAACTGTAGCCGCTAGACAGACAAATAAACCAAACTGATTACATACTCGTTCCTCTCAGGGCAAGTCTGGTTGTGCTTAAAGGTGAAAAAAGCTGCCAATCACCATCATGACTGACACCCTTCATGTTGTGTTATATTAATGTTTTCTTTCTTTATAAACAGTCAACAAACAGTGTTTTCTACTAATAAAGGCCTTTCCCACAACAGCAACATAACTACTTAATAGATAAGAATTAAATACCTGAAGAAATCCTGTTGTGTATTAACAAAAAATGAAGCCAAATCTATTCTATATAATGGCCAGCAGGTGGCAGAGCCTGTGGTTCCAAAAAGATGTACAATTGTACAGAAAACTGCGAAAACTACGATGGTTCTCAAGCTGAATAGTTTCTTTTCTTTTCTAGTTTTGAGTCTTATTGATAATGGCACGATGATACGTTCATCTTCTTCTTCTCATGCAGCTTGCGGGGGCTGGAGCCTATTCCAGCTGCCATCATTTTTAAAAATTATTGTCACGATTACAGCCAAAAAGCACACAGCCTTGTGAGATTACTGCAGTATCCCATGGTTTCTCAATCAGATCTACCTTTTATTGGGATTTACAGAAATCCACAGCAGTAAAAAACATTGCATCTAGCTTGACTAAACATCTGTCAGAAGCAGAAAAGAAGCCAAATGCCATTGTCAGGTTTTTCATTGCATTGGCCAAAACCATCACCGAGCCATTAAGACGCACAACTTGAAGTGGTGTTTTTTAACATCAACTTAGTATTCATCTTGAAGGAAAAATGGTCATCTTTTTCCTTGCAGATGAATACCTAAATACATAACATCAAAAATGTCGTAGCAAGAGAGAAATTTGATTATAACTGGATTAAAATCCCTCAACCGACTGAGCCTGGTTCTGCCGCAGGTTTCCTTCCATTAAAAGGATTTTTCTTTCCTGCCCACTGTTGCCAAGTGCTTGCTCATAGTGGATCATCAGATTGTTGGGTTTTCTCTCTTGCATTGTAGGGTCTTTATAATATATAGCACTTTCAATCAGCTTTTGTTATTGGGCCCTATTTAAATCAAATTGATTAGCAATATGTTAAAAATTTCCAAATCAATAAAACAAATTCCGAATTTTAACTTGTATTTCTGTCTCTTTTTATTTTCTGTCAGTGGTGTAAACATTCAGGTCAAAGTATTAGCAAGCTAAATAATGAAATTCACTGAACTTTATCGTCTGTTTTCTTTTTAGTTGTATCAATGACTGCATGAAAGATGGACGACGCAACAGCTGCCATGTTGCACTTTTGCAGCCTGAGTTTTCTCAGTCATTGGTGTGGAGGGGAAAGCTATCCGCGGCGCTGTCTTCGGTGGGCCTGACGGTCTCCGTGTCTTGTGGTCCGGGTCATGACACTTCAGGGGTGGGTCTCCTTCAGGAAGTTGCAGCTGTGATTTTTAAATGAAAATACACTGGTCCTTGTATATAATAATAATATTGTTTCTTACAAATAAATACTGTTCAATGAATAATTGCTTACTATCATTTTTTTAGGAAATGGGTTGTTCTATTGTTCTATTAATGGAAAGATGCTCATGAATATGTCTTCTAAGGCTGTTTTCAACAGTTATTTCTGATTGTCTCCCCCCCCCACCTTCTTCCACCCATTAAAAAAAATACTACAAACGCCCCTGGACAGAGCTCAGTGTCAACCTGACTGAAATTGCTTCATTGGACATAACTGTATAATAATCGGTCTAATATTTTTGCAGTTTATGGCAGGAATAAAGCATATGGCTTAGATCTGTCACATCGATCAATTGTGCTGGGATCAATTTTTGAATAGCGTGACTTTGAAAAATAGATGCTATTTATTATCTAAACTTGCATGAGTTAAAAACTGAGAGCAGTCGATACAATTTAAATTCCATGACTTACAATAATGAACAACAGACCACACTGACACTATACAAGAACATCTGAAGTTTAACATGATCTACTTTCATGTAATGAAAATGCTAAAAAGTGTCTAAATTGAGGAGGTTCTGAGGAAGACTCCATTACTAACGCTGTTAAAATGAGTTTTTCAGCAGCAAACTGAAGGCTGACTGGCTGCTCTCACCTGTCCAGCAAGTCCAGCAGTTCTCAGTAAATGATGGCTACGTTATTGCTTGAATTGCCCAGCTAGCTAATTCTTGCAAAAACCAGAACACAAATCCAAGTTGGTGTGTTGCCAAAAATATCAAAAGATTCCTTCGGTTGTGATGAAAGGGTCTGGGTGATCTTGAACTTGGACACTCGAGCCACTCCTGAGCTTTTTTGGCTTATTACAGTTTTGGCTGTTGCTCCGAGTGCGAGGAATGTGCAACAAAATGACTTCCTCCCTCAATCTCCGTTCCTCCAAAGCTTTTGAAGTCTTTTTTGAAAAACAAGGCATGAAGAAGTGCTGAAATCAAGGACATCGTCTGAATAACTTCAGAAATGTTTGTGTTGTGTGCATGATTGCATCGTTTCTTCGAGGGTGGGGGGGCTCCATTCTACTCCTCCACCTCCGCCCTCTCAAGGACAGGTTCTCTTAACCTTGGAGTTAAAAGCTTTGAAAGCACACAGAGGCCTTCTGTGCAACAACAACTCCAGGTCTGAGAAATGGGAAATTATTGCCCTTTTAAGATACACAGTTTAAGATGCCTGATATTCAATTTGTCATCACACCATAGAGGAGGTCGATTGTACTGCAACAGACTCTTTTCTGGTTACCTCACAAAGTATCAGTCCTCTACAGACACAGGGATAAATGGACATCTGCCCGACTCATGAGAAACTGGTGAGCGTTTACTTAAATTGTTGGAATTGCTGGAAAATGATACACGTGACCATATGGGCTTTTCCGTACTGCTGCGCTGGTAAAGCGCTGCTTATTATAAGCGAGCTTCATGTGTGAATGGAATCTTTCATAGTGCAGGAAGAGGAGGAGGAGGAGGCCTGGCGACTCACAGAATTAGCTCTGTTTTTCTTTGCTCAATTTGGTGATGGATTATTTTAAGAGAAAGGGGCACATTCAATAAGAAGCATTCTTGTGATTCAGACTAAATATAGCCAGCTTTTACGAAACCTTGTGAGCGAGTTAATGAGCAGTTGATCTGTCGTGCAGGCATCTGTGGTGGGAAATATGTTAGGAAATGTCAGGAAGAGAATGAAAGAAATAAAAAATAATAAATTAAAAAGTTAAAGACTACAAAAGCTTCCAGGCTTGAGCAACGCTCAGATGTGCTGGCAGCTTTCTCCTTGTTTATTTTTTTTCCTCTTTTACTAAACACCTGTGGATTTGTAATGATGTGTACATGCATTTTCTAGTCCATACAAAGTGCTTCGGCCTTAATCATTGCAAACATGTGAATAAAAGGCTGACTAGGCTGCTGACAGCCGTACCAATAGAGAACAGCTGGAAGTTAACCAACCACAATGAGACCAACCCCATAATGCACGCAACACTGTCCGCCTCAATGCACGATACAGTTATTCAAACATTTTCCAATAAAAAGCATTTTGTTGCTTAATCTCCAGCCAACTGCAGGAATTTTCTAAGGCATCAAAAGGCTTTTGCACGCAGGCAGACTGTAGTGATTCATTACTAAGATAAACACAGATCTGAGCGAATGTGTCTTCAGTGTGCAGTATTTACATAAAGGATAAGAGGCGCAGAGACAGACAGGAGCTGGAGAATGCTTCCTCCTCCTCAGGAGCACTGTGTTAGCTCAGCAGAAGGCAGAAGAAGGAGTTTAATGGAGCCTGTGCATCCAGGGAAGCATTCTACAACACATTTTCTTAAAGCCTTAGGACCAATGGCATAATACAAGTTAAAAAAAATGAACAAATAAAAGCAAAGTTCAAGGAATATGAGAGACAATGAGGGGGGTGAAAAACTCCAGCTGGAAACCAAATCCAGAGCCGAAGACTTCACTTGAGACCGGAGGGGTTGGGCGAAAGGTGAGGTGGACACCGCAGCTCAGGGAGTGTGTGAAAGGCCAGAGCTTCTGTTCAGGGGCTGCTTCTGCTGCGCTCGGCTATACATTTCACAAACAGAGATAAAAATCTGCATAAAACAGTGAGACCGGGGAGGAGAGCCATCTTGGCAATTCAAGAAAGGCGGAGGTGAGGGTGGGAAGGGGAGGCTGGGTGAAAGGGGATGGGATACGTGGAGTGGCGAGAGCGGTTGTTCTGACAGCAGTGAGGCAGCAGAGGGTGAAGAATGCCGTCTTTTCTTACCCGTCCAGACGTCCTGCCCAGCAGCTTCACCCAGTGTGGTAATCAATACCGGTTATTTTCCCCTCTCGCCTTTCCAATCAATAGATAAGAGTCGGGTAAGACCAGTCGGGACAATGGCTCTTTCTGTGGCACCATCAGATCTGGGGTGAATAGCAACTGCTTTAGTGGTGGGAATAGTACAGGAGGAGCTATTGGATAACACGAGGGACTAGAAAAACAGCAGAAACAGGGTGGAATAAAAAGAAAAGGGGAATAAGATGCTCCTGTCAATCTATCTGATTAAAGAAGAATCAGAGGAGTAACATCTCTGCCTCTGCTTCCTTCGCCCAGCAAAACAACAGCCTCCTGCCGACTGCTCATCAAAAGAACAGGAAAGAAACAGAGAAGAATTACTCCAGCGTCATAAAGCTCCGGGAAACATCTCCATCACGCGGCTTACCCTTAACAGGCCCTACTGTGGAGTCTTTGAACTCTAAGCTGCTATATTTCATTAAACTTGACGGCCCCAGCTGCCTCGGCTGGAGCAAAAAGCCTGTGCGTGTGTGTAAGCTTTTTTAGTCTCCTCTCTACTCTCTCCTGTGCAACTTAAACAGTTAATTAGTGAATATTTCTACTTGTAAATAAACCAGATTAATTCATTTAAATGTGGATCAGAGGTCTATTATTACCCCTGAAGCAAAGACAACCTCTGCTAACGTCAGAAAAAGTACCTTATATTATATTTTATTATTTAGACCCTTGTTTTTGGAACAAATTGATCACAAGAGAAGATGTGCTGAGAACCAGGTGGCTTACTGCCAAAAGCATCCTGGGGAAAACTTTTATGATTATGTGAAAGGTCTCTTTCACTTCAGGTTAAGGGGTTTCCATGAAGACTGTACTTTTCCAAGTGTGTGGAAGTATGGAACCCTATGGAAAGTCTTTAACCTGAATTAATAGAGGTCTTTCTTGTTGCGTTTTAGTCTTAATACTAGGAAGTGAAAAAGGGGGTTTGCAGTAGAACACCTCCTAGGTTGGTTTTCCAGGATGTTACCTGATCAACCAGCACAGAAAACGGGACATTTCTTTATTTATGGGCTGATCAGGGATCGTTGATGCCTGTTTGTTTCTCTGTGTTAGCAAGATTACCCAAACACTGAAGGAAGGAACGCGATAAAGATTGGAAAGGATCTTTCTTTAAGTCTGTGCAGTAGGGCATTGGCCTTGACGAAGGAGCTGCCCTTTGAATGCTCTTTTAATTACAAACACTGCTTTCAAAGAGACTTGAAAGACGTGTCAAAAAATAGCACTCTGGTTACAGTAGGAACTTCACTGACTTGTGCTGTGTAGTGGTGGGAAAAAGGAGTCAGGGGATTCCCCTTCTTTTCACTTTATTTAAAGGTGAATAGCACAATATCCTGAGTGATGTTACTCCTTTACAGTAAACAGAGGTACTTTAAATGATTTTAACAGTATCATGCCATCAGAGAGCTGGTGCATCAAATAGTAACTCCCCCAACAAAACGATATTTGACGACCTCCCCTTAACCCTAAATGACGAGTTTTGACTCAGTAATGTGATATAAGATGTTTGGTTTGGTTTCTATGGTTCTTACCTTACTCAATGACTATTTTGCCAGTGAAATAAAAGCTGTGAGTTTGAGTTTAACTGTGTTTGCTAGTTCCACTAGCTGCTTGTCACGTAACAGTCCATGACAAGTTTTCTGGGGGGGTTTTTCAAGGGTAGTTGCACAGTTCCGAAAAGAGCTTTAAGGGTTATTCTTACTAAGCTTTCAAGAGGTAAAGTGCAAATGCAATTTAACAAATGCATAACTCACACCATTTTGATTTTTTAAGTCTACTACTCAGCCTTTATAAATGATGAAACTGTATATGTGTGAGATTGTCAAACACACTGTTGGTTATGGTCATTGTTGCTGAAGCCCATGCAGAATTGTCTTAAACCTGCATTCTTTGCAGTGGCCAGCAGGGAATGACGTTTGTGGTTCCAAAAAAACAAAAACAAAACCTACTTTTCACTTCATTATGACCTCCGTCAATACTTTCCTAATAAAGTTATGATCTCAGCAGCTACTTTAAAGTCTTACTTTAAGTAGACAATATTGTATAACATATCTCCACATTTAGAACAAATAAATGGTAAGACTGGGTATGCTTTATCCTGTGACTGAAATGCGTGCAGTGGCCTCATATTCTAAGTCAGATCAACTCCTCGCTAGGCATGTCTGTTATCATAAAAAACTAGATGCTAAACTTAAAACAGTAAAGTAAAACAGAGTGTCACAATCCAGTGGATAATGTCATAGAAGCTACATGTGTATTTGAAATACTGATTACAGTTTTTCATATTAAAAAGAGTAATTATCCTGTAATGTGTGACTTACTTTTTGGTTATTTTTTTCTATCTACATCAAAAGGAAAACACTTACTGAACTTATCAAATTTAACAAAGGAAGTGCTGTCAGACTAGGAAATGTTTTCATCTGGAGTTACAAAGTCACGTTTTTCCTCAAATATTTCTGAAATTTAAATATTTTCCCCAAAAATTCCTAGAAAATTGAACATACCGACGGAGTGCCACAATCTTTCATGCAAATGTGAGTCTTGCTGCGCTTGTCCCGTCATAAAGAGAGCACAGCAAGTGGCACTCTAGCCGTTTTATCTCACTCCATTAGGCTAAGGCCTGGTGCACACACACGGGCTGAGTGTGTGCTTAGGGCCACTTATCAGGGAAGAGGCAACAGCGGGGAGGCTGTGAGGAAAGAGGAAAGCCAAACAGAGTGGCAGACACAGAAGGAGAGAGCAGAGACGTGGAGAGAAATAAAATCAGGCAGAGGAGAGAGAAGCAGGGTGAGGGTTAAGGAGAGGAGGGTCACTTTAGAGAGCAGAAGGGAGCAGAGGCTAAGATGGCAGAGAGGCCTTCTTTAACAGAGCTCATACGGAGAGGAGGGCTGCAGGGGGGAGCAAAAGGCGATTAGGTGGGCCTAGGCGGCAGCAACCAAGAATCCCAACAATCTCGCACCCCACTCCCTGGCCCGCACTCAGCCTCGGCCACATGACACACTCAAACAGACTTTGCCCTCTCTCCATTACAAAGCAGCGCACCAACAAGCACCTGTTTATTACTGTCTGTCTAATACGTTTGGAGGTTGGCCGACCACTTGGCACTAAATGGGACATTGTGGGAATGCCCACATGTTTTGGCTGCACTGCACTGCCAGTGCATTGTTTCTTATTCTCCCTCGCAGACAAACAGATATGAATGTTTAGACACAAACTCGTATTAATCTGTATGTTATCATAGTCCCCCTCGCCAGAGAAAACACAGGGTGTTAAATATTAAACTTCAGGTTAGTATTTAACTGCATAGAGCAGTTCTCCCTCACAGCATCTTGATAAGATAAACTGGTATTCTAGACACTCAAATGGTCTTAAAAGAATAACATTTGTGTAAATTTAATCCCTGATTTGTTTTTTAATTTATGTCTGTACTAATGTGTAAGACTTTGAACTGGTTAAACTGCTCAAAAAACTTCTAAACTCAAACCTAAAATAGCTATTTAGGTGTCACAAGCAGATGTTTTATGCAGGGTGTAAAAAGCCAACAAAGTTGTAGAAACCACACACAATAATTGAGCAAATTTACCCCCTTCAGACATCAAAGGATACTTTTTGTGTTTTTAATTTTGGACTTAGACCGTTGGGCATCCAAGAGTTCAAGGAGCTGCAGCTGAGTCTGAGCCAGGTGGTGAAAAACCTGCAAAGACTTTTGCTGGCATGATATCAACTTTGCAGGTAAGGCTAAGTCTTTGTATAAGTCTAGGACCACATGGAGGCTTTTGCAACCTTTATTGTATTTACCAGAAACCAACAATAACTAAGCTGCTGGGTTACTTTAAAAGGGACCCATTATGCTAATTTCCAACACCTGATTTTTATTCTTATTCTTAAATAGCACTTTGCATGATTCACAGTTCAAAATAATCCTTATTTATCTCATAGCAGATCTTTTTGGAGCTCCTCAGTTCGTTTACCTTCTGGAAAAAATAATTTTGCCATTTGTTTCTTCTGTTTGGCCCCTTGAAAGCAACAGATTTGAGCAGTGTGTGGGTGAGACTTCTGTGCTCACAACCAGACTCATTTCAGTCTGTACCAAAAGCTACTGACCCTCTAATCCCATAGTGCACAGATATATATAACCAATGGGATACATGGAGTTTTAAGATGTGAAAAGGGAAAAAACCCTTGCAGATCACTGCTTCAGAGCACAAATGCTGCACAAAAAAACTATTTCCTCATAGCAAGACTTGTTTTGTTTTTTGGGGGTTTTTTTTCCTCTTATCTTTTAGCAGTGAGATGCATCCTGCCTCTCACACCCTCCTCCTTCTCCTTCATCCTTACTGCATTCCACAGTTTGGAAAAAAAAGTGTCCAACCTGCATTTGGCTCATTGTGTACAGTGAGTGACAGAGAAGCACAGAGACTGTAAACAAGAACTATCTGAGTCAGACATGCATCAGTCACCAGTGGACCCAAGTGTGTGTGTCTTTGCGATGATGATGACAGCTAAGCTTGGTGTGAAACACCTCTTATGGCTTTCCAGGAACCTTACACCAGTGTACAGTCTGAGGACAAGCCAATCTCCATGACACTAGGAAGCACTTTACACCAGTGCCTTTGTCAACAAGGCCTTTCAGGACAGGGCCAATGACAGACTGTGATGTAGCAAGAGTGTTTGGGCAGAATGGAGCAATTCAGACAGCGGCGGGAGGGAGGGAAAAGCCGGGGGTGGAGCAGGTGAGGGAAAGAGAAAGGCGGGTGAGACAAGAGACGAGACAGAGCGGGGGGGAGAGAAGGGGAGAGGCAAGACGAGACAGACGGAGGGGGTGGAAGAACTGGCAAAGCTCTCACTGACAGCAATGGGGCCTCCTTGACAATCCAGGAATATTGTCTGAAATCAATCTGTCATCATGGAGCTGTTGAGTCTGTCATTACGATGTGGTACTCGCCCTTTCACAGTGACAATTTGTTCAGTGCTTTCCCAGTTCACCTTACTACTGCACTGTAGAAAGGTCACTGCCCTCTATCCATCTCTGTCTGCTAGTCTGTCTGTCTCCCTCTTTGTTAATCAACTGTCCACACAGAGCTTTGCAGCCCTTTTACCGGAGTGACCTGCAGAGAAACAGACGCCTGATGACCAGAACAGACGTCCTGCTGCAAGAACATCTGTTACATCATCGATTTTCCATATTTCCAGATATCAAAAATAAGCGAACAACAAAAAAGCTTTCTAGAATAATAAGTCCAAGAGTCTACAGCAGTAAACAGGGCTTTCAGGTAAATGCTAACATGTTCACTTTTAAAATAGTGGCATGCTGAATTTTTTAGATTTAATATCTAGCAGTTGCAAGGCATTAAGGCTAATAGAAACTTTGGTCATAAACCAACATTTTGGGCTCATTTTGACCTTTGACCTGATAATGGGTTCATGTAAAAAGTCAGTGGACTCATGTTTTTATAATGAATCCTCTGGGAACCACAAATGTCTGGCATTCTTTCCAACAATCATTAATGACTGTTGGACTTTTAATGAAGTAAAGTTACTCTCATAGTGAACTAACATGAGAAAGCCAAGGATTCAAAGAAGAATAGACTTCCTGTAAAGCGTGAATTTCTGCCCACAATGTGGTGCCAATCCATCCAGTATAAGCAGTCAAGCGTTCACTGAATTAATGAGCTATTTGACCCGTTGTTGGTGTTACTAAAGGAAAACTGAAGGGATCAGCAAAGTCAGATGACATCATCCCCGAGGGAACTTGAATTTCTGGAGCAAATGTTGTGGCGGTCCATCCAAGAGTTACATAACATTTCAATCTGAACCACAGACTTAGCCACTGTGACTCACTGATTGGTGGACTACCAGGTTAGAAGTATCAAGTGTTGTGTGATCAAGGTGAAACCCCGACAGCTGAAAAATAAAGCCAACAAACAGCACCAGAAACTGCAGTTCCTCGAGTGGCCACTTGAGGATGCCTCCAAAAGCGAGTCATTAAAATCACCACAGACTTCCATGTCATTTTAGTCCAGTTTTACAGCATTTAATAGACATACTTACAACCTGTATAAAAAAAAAATCAGTGCTGGTGTCAATGAAAAGTTTCCATTGAAGATGGTGAATTTAATAACTTATCCAACTGCATAATGGAGATTTGGAGTTATGGGTGTGTGCCTAAGCACGTTAATTGGAATAATTTTGGCATCATGATCGGTGCCATTTTGGATTTTTTGGAACCAGAATTAAATATATATTTGTGTGAGTGGGTGGTCCATGTAGCAGAACAGAGGTGCCATCGCACAGTATCACAAGGCATAGCTAGCGCTGTTGCCTCACACCAAGGAGGTCCAGGTTGGAATCAACCGGCTGGCTGGAACCTTTCTATGTGGAGTATGCATGTTCTCCCCATGCTGGCGTGGATTTTCTCCAGCTACTCCGACTTCCTCCCACAGTCATTCGCCTCTGGCCCAATGAAAACTGGGATGAGTTCCAGCCCCCAAACCACAACTCTTAATTGGACAGGCAGTAGAAAACGGATGGATGTCCATACTTAGTAATGTCACTGACTATGAACATGTTCATAAGTGCAAACCTATAAATAAAATAAAAATTGAATTTCACTCACTGAAATTGAGCAAAATACCTCTTGGATACAATTAAGTGCACAGCAATACATGTAATCTGTCTGATAACTGCATTAAAAAAAGAGCAAAAAGCTACCACAAGTTCCAGTGCTGTGGTGATCCCAAGCAGACAGCTCTCAGCTACGACCACAATTGTTGGCACCCACCTCACTCAGAGTCTACACCAACAATAAAGTAAAACTTTAGCTGTTAATATAATTTAAAGTAGTTTTTTGGTATGAAAGCCAGAGTCAGGAGGATTCATCCTCTGGGGACCTTTACTGTACAGATTTCATAGTAACACAACAGCTGTTGAAATATTTTAGCCTGGACAGACTGACACTGCCATCATTGCTGTGCTTGCATGGTTGAAAATACACAAAAATAATGGCCAGTTCAGCTAATCAAGGCACACAGTAACTGTATGATTGGCATATTGCCACCGTCTGCCAAGTCTTAAAATCTATCTACATCCAGACTGGGGACTGATCCAAGGCCTAAGCTCACATCTCTGTGCAGGAGGAAATCAAATCAGTTTCACTGCATGGTGCAGAATTCCAGCCTGGGACAGCAGTAGCTCTGCTATAAAATATGACAGATTATACTCTTTCCCCCTGAAATGACTTTTCCTCCCGCTGCACTCTTCATGTCAAGGGGGACAGATTTTTTCTATTCATTTGAAAAAGTGGTGCATCCCCAAAATAATAATACATTTTTTTAAAAATTAAAAAAATCAGAGCTTCGAGCCTTCACATTCCGTGCAGAAACGGGCACATGCAGATTCCATCACAACAGCCTGGATGCTCACAGAAAAATCCTCCTACTTTGGCATATTGTGAGAAGCGGTAGCCTAGACCAGACTGTATAACTGGAATCAATGGGGACAATGTATAAATACTTTCCAGGGTCATTCAAAAGGATCCTTAACGATAAAAAGTGGAAGTGAATAAGCCTCAACGCCAAGTGGGGTCTTACTGAAGCTCATCAGAGGAGAACTGAAACAAGGGGGGGGGTTGAGAAGAGAAGCAGAAGCCTCATTCAGAGCTCGTTATCCCAGCCATGCCTTGGCTCGGCTTTCTTTAAGCCCGGCCAGCCACCACTGTTGCCACCACCATAACTTTCAATCATCCTTTTAACTGCTGAGTGGCAGGGTTAGTCAGAGGTTGGAAGGGGTTGTGTGAGGGACTGTCAAGAGATTCCAGATTAAACCCTAGACAGAGGAAGAAGAAGGAACACAGAAAAACAAAGATAGAGCAATCTTTAATGGTTTGATGTGTAGTAATGCATTAAAAATCAAAAAGTTGACTCAAAACCAAAAAGAATAAAAATAAAAGTGGATGGAAAACAATAAGGATCTCCTCAAATGATATGCAACAGGTTCACCCTGGGTGCACGATTTGGTATTCTGATAAGTCAGTCAGAGACTTCAGCAGCACAGATTCTAGCAGGCTGTGGCAAGTACAGCAAACAGGCACACACAGTCAGATGGGGCAGATAATATTTCTGCTCTTTAAATCAGCCTTTTATTCACTAACATCACAATGGCAACTCTCAAACTTGTCCAAACCTGCTCAGTCCAAGAAACACCTTCGAGGCCATCATCGCATTAAAGTTGACAGTATAGATAGTATTTTCCCGAGGCAACAAAATGTTGCTTTGGTACATATTTTGTTGGAGATACAACCAGGATCTAACGCCAGATGAAAGATGTGGAGAAGCAGGAGAAGAAGGAAGTAAAGTTTCAATTTCTGTAACACCCCCCCCCTCCCCAAACTCACGTGCCCAGGTATGCATCATAAATCTAGAAGTTAAAATTTACAGGAAAACAAACCTCAGCTTCTCCTGTTGAGCAATGAAAGTGGAGATCAATTGGCATGTCATCATTTCTCCTACTAAACTGACTGAGCGAGCAGCTGTGGAGCACAAAACAGGGAGGAAGGTGGCTGGGTGGGGGAGCGGGGGGTTCGGGGAGGCTCTCCATGACTTGGCTCCTCGAAAGAAAAGAGAAAACAGAGCGAGACTGCAGAAATGAAGGAGGCTTAGAAGGAGGGGTTGCGCAAGACAAACACTTCCCGCTGTGGGGCTGAAATGTTATTGTAAGGTCACTTGTAAGGTTCCAGGAAGGCAGGGACCCTTGCCCCCCTCCCACCTACCCACCCACAAGGCTTGCTTCCAGTCACTCCGTCCACTCGCTTTCTTTGGCCAAGGGTGTAACGCAGCAGCTCTGAGAGTGGAGTCTAAACAGTGTCCGGTGTCATCTTATTTAACACCAAGCAACTGCCAATTAACACAAATCTGTTATTCATACGTCTGCTAAATAGTGCAAGTCAGACCAGCGAAAGGCACAAAGTCGATTATCATCTGAATGGTGGCCGTCCCGACGCCTCTGTGCGAGCAGCTCCGTGGGTTTCGCGAAGGTTAACAGGAGCAAAAGGAATTCTATTTAGCTGAACTCAAATCCATTCAGCAGGCAGGAAGAGTGTGTGTGGTCTGAAAACACTCCCAGAGCCAACTGCCCAAACAAACTAATGAGCATTGTACACACACACACACACAGACATGGGGACTTTCTTAAAAAGTAAAAAGAAAGGGGGAAAAAATCTGAACATTAGCATACAGCTGAAAGTGGCAGACAATACTTTGTTGAAATTCCACATGAATCTTAATTGAAGTGTCCATTAGAGTCAGTCAATGAGTGGGAGTGCTGCTCACCAGGATTATACGACCCCGCTAAAGTAAACACAGAGTGACCTCCATTATGACTACTTATCACGGCTACGGCTCTTTCCTTTCGTTCCCCTTGGAGAGGTGAAGTCGGACACATTCCTCCCACCAAATGTTTCCTCCTGAACTGACAGGGTCAGCATTGTGCGCTGATAGATTGGGAACAAGGATTGTTATAGCGCTGCTAACATTATTTCCGCGATAGAAACAGAGGGATTTGTAGGCAGGAGGTATATTATTTCCACCTGGTTTAGAGGGGAAGGAGGTGGAGTGGGAATAGTTGTTGGTCTACCTCTGAGGTTTTCCAAATTGCCCCGCGCTCCTTGGATGTCTCATTATCATGACTTTTCTCAGGGTAATTTCAGGCTGCTTAATAAAACGCACGCATATATTCAGAGGCACGAAAGCAGCGCCCATTCGCTCTCGTAACTTCTTCTCACGCAGGCCTACGTGGCACCACCTCAGGAAAAGCGAGTCCCCCGTCTGCTATGAGCTTAAATACACGGCAAATAAGTCCAGTCAAAAGGGATGACGAGGGTTTAAAATTAATTACCGCTGCCCTGTCCAACCTTGGGGGACCACTGCACACAATAATCCATCCATTGTTCTCTGCAAATGGACCCAGCCTCTGTAAATATGGGGCTGTGAAGAGCTGAGAAAGGCTGGGTGGGAGTAAAGGTCAGCTCGAGCCTTGTTTTTAACGACAGCACATTAACTTAACTGACTTCCTTCGACTTTAGACTGGTAATAAATGAGAGGAAATGCAGAGAAAAAGAAGGGGACATGTGTTTAAAAGGGTGGCATTCACTGGTGGACGCGTGGTGTGGGAAACAGAAACGATGCGCCGGACCAGTCGCGGCTTAAAGATGAAGTGCGTCTTCCTTTGACTTCTGCTGTTTGGTGTGGGATGAAAGACAAAAAGGTAACATGAAGCTGATTTTATTTCCAGCACTAAATGAGGCATTAAAGTGCGAGTTGCATAAGGAGGATTAAAAAACAAACAAACATGTTAAACAGCTTTTCAGCTCTACCCTTTCTCATTCCCCCACCTCGTCTCACCAGCTTGGCCCACAAGCCACTGTTACACCTTCTTACTATGCAGGAAAAAAAAAAAAAAATATATATATATATATATAAGAGGACTTTGGGGCATTTTGTTGCTCAGAAACTAGCGTCATTACGGTTTAAGGAAATGGAAAATGGTCTGAGAGCCAAAACAGCCTTGTGATTTTAAAAGCCCTTGGCATGCAGTTTATCTCATAGTGCATTCTTGGTATGAAACCATGATGTAACTCTGCTATAAAATGTATATTTTCCAACAGGGTCGCAGAGGAGTTTGCATGCTCTAAACTTTGCCAGATAGCTTTAGAAGTGAAGGAAATACGTGTGGGGTTAAATCACATAAGAAAAAAGGAAAGGGCTAGTGCAGCAGCTTAAAAGGACCACTGTATTTGATGCCTGGTTCTAATTAAAATGCACCAAAATAGTACCATTCATTGTGCACATTGTTAGCTAGCCCCGGTGCATAACAGGGACACCTGGTGCCTCTGTTTTTTTCTCCCAGGGTGCATTTCTGCAGATCCATATGTCCAGGCTGCTGCATTCCTCGTTTAGCAGAGCCGAACAGTCCCCGGACCTGTCACCACGTTAGAGCTCTGCTGGGACACATCACTGAGCACCTCCTCCAGCTGCTTGGGGAGGCAGAGCAGCACATTTGGGGGGGGGCGGCAGAAGGTGCTAAGATGGAGGAAGTGCAGTGGCTACAAGGGGGTCCAGCTGTGACGTTGCAGCACAGAAAGAGGGAGGTCTGTGTGTATATGACTGAGTGTGTATTTGGGGCTCTCTGTGGTACTAGGGCAGGGGGTCCTGGGTCAGATGTCACCTGGTGACTGACAGCAACAGGCTCAAAGTCGTTCACCCAAACTTACTGTCCTCTCAGGTGCACTGCCTGAAGTGTTTAGATAACAGCAGTAAAGTAACACTCCCTACGTGTTTTTACTGTTTCACACACAAGCGAAAAGGGGGCCCGTCCTTTATGATTTCATTTACATTTGTCAACGATGTCATCATACACTGTTAAGTTTTACAGGGACAGCTTAACAGCTCTGCTGGCCTTCGCTTCGCTACAAAAGCAGAAGCTTTGAATCAACTACCCCCACCTACAGGCTATATTTCACAGCATGTCAGAGTCAAGCTGTTGCATTTGGACTGTAACACAGAACCCACTGTATCCCTGCTTCTGTTGGTGGAACTGTGGGATATTTACACTTCACAGACTGTCAGGGAACGTACAAAAATCATCTTGCTCAGACTCCTTGCCAGCCGCATATCTGCAATTGTACATGTGTCCCTGCATCTGCAACCACTTTCAGAGAAATTATGAAAAGCAGGCTGCAAATGCTTCCCATTGCCTGACATTAAATCAGCTCAGGACCCATCGGACCTCGGCTCCCCACCGTCCAAACTGGCTTCCCCGTTTTGCTTTGCTCCCTCGCTGACATATGTTAATCTGTAAACACAGAAAATTGCCTGTCTAATCTGATTTAGCCTTCACATCTTGTTTACTTTTGGTTTAGTTGTGCCGTGAAGGCACGGCTGCCACGCTGTGAATGAGGCATTGTCTGCAGACCCACAGATGTAATCTCCCCCTCTAAACTGCCGCCAAGCCTCCCACCCCCGCCTCCTGCCCCCTTCTACCTTGAGCCATGATAGCCACATGCAGGTATTGTACCTATCAGACGCCTCTTGAATCCACTCACACGCTGAGCGGGGAGAATAAAGAAGGCGCTATAGAGCCTGCTTGTTTTGCCAGAGAATAATCTTCGGGGGAAATGTTCTGGTTTTCAGATTTCTCTCATTAAAAACTGAAGCGAAGTTACAAATTCTGCCTCTGGCTTTGACTCATGCCACTGGATTGCATCAGACATGGTTCAGTAGTCGGTGATGGTGGATGAAATCACAGAAATTGTCTCGAGAGCTGTTCACGAGCTGTTGACAAGCTCACTGTAAGTTGTCTTTATAAAGCAGAGTATTGATACTGGCACAAACAACAGCACAGTGAACTGTGGTGAGACTGAGGTTTCCCACTCTCCAGTTGGGGTTACGGTCAAGAAAATATGCACGCACATGAACACACACACAGACACAGGGTGTTGTGAGTCAGGCCCTTTGGCCAGCTACTTGAGAGCTGGACTCTTACACCAACTTGTGTTCTTTCACCCTGGGAAGCTGATGGATGATGTTTGTTTGGTTTTGCTGTAGCGAATGCACACACACACACACACACACACACACACACACACACACACACACACACACACACACGCTGCCATGACTGAAACACACAAACTAGGGGTAGGGGACGGGCTGGTTTGCCCTCTCTCATTCTGCTGTCCTGTGTTGATTTTGGGCTGTGTTTAGAGATTTTTGTGAGTTTTAAGTTTTCCATCTCTTCTCTGCGCGACAGCATTCAAAACCCAACTGAGGCTTTCTTCAGGCTCACAGGAAACCAGCCAGTCAGCTTGGTTAATAATGAGCTACGACTGCTGTATAAATGAAAAGAAAAACCCAAAAAATAAATAATTTTAAAAAATGAAGCAGCTCACCTCTTACGCAGTCAGTCAGCAAAACAGCCTCAAAGATGAGTAACACAATCTTCAGGATGTCCATGCTGTCCAAAGACAAATTCATCTTCCCTAAACCTGAAAGACACATGCACAAACAGTTACACTGCTGGAGGATATCAAGACATTTGTATACAAAATAGTTTAAATACTATAGCTTGCTTATAAAAGTCCTGACCAAACCTAATATGCACTATATCACTAACAAACTGGAGGTTCCCAAACTAAGACACCTGGGATCTTTTTGTGGTTTATAAGGAAGTTTAAGGATTTTAAAATGAAAACCAAGCAGAATTTATTTAATGGCAATATTAACATATAAAGTTAACGTTAAATAACACAGGATGTGTGCAGTTTTTCCACTCCTTCCAACTACAGGTAGACACCTAGGTTTGGGACTCTACATTAGGGTCAATATTGAGGGTTTAAAAAGTGCTGAATATCTTAATAGCACAGTTATGTATCTAAACGACATATTCAGATACAAAATCAAGGTCTGGGAAAGCAAAGCGTTCATGGAAACTGTTGCTTTTGGCTAGTTTCTTGATGTGCTTACAGTAAAATATCCCTCCAGCTGCTCAAATGAAGGTCGGGTGAGAATGCAAATAAAAGTATAAATAGGACTTTAACATACCTTAATATTCAGTGAATTAAGTCAGCCTCGTATCAGCCTCTTGACTGAAATGCTTTTAGCTAAAGTCCGTGTCGAGTCCATGAATCAAAAGTGACAGCGGTCGACTTTCCACCGACCTCTAACAGACCAGCACATGCCTCTCTCCGGGATAAAATAACGGATTCACGGCTGCAATAAAACCGGACACTTCCATAAATCACAATAACAAAGTTTCCAAAGTGTTAGGGAAAAGAAAACTCAGGGAAGTCCAGTCCGGTCCGTGTAGTCCGCTTCATCCACAGAGTGACTTTTCCAGGAGCGCGCACACAGCCGAGACTCGCGCTGCAGCTGCGGGCCAATCACAGCCTGCAGAGCCCGGCCACGTTTAACTCTTTATCTCTCAAACCAACCTCTTCATTACAGAGCTGTTATCCCACCGCTGTCAGCTCAGCGCACGGGAAAGAGATAACAGCTGCAAACTGTTAAGAAGGATGCCATGCAAATAATGGGCCTTATATAAGCCATTCTATTGTTCTAATATAATATCTGATCAGAAATAAACACAATGAAAACAGTGGAGGGGAACATTTTGATTTTCAGACTAATGTGCATCCCTGTATGGAGGTCCCCAAGTGCCAAAATGAATCCAATAAATACATCATTAAATAATAACGTTAATGTCATTAATTAATCAAACTAGGCAATAAATAAATGCATCCATAATTATTTTAAGTATAAGTGATTTCATTTAAAAC
Source organism: Aulonocara stuartgranti (assembly GCF_965226115.1). Classification (NCBI taxonomy): domain Eukaryota; kingdom Metazoa; phylum Chordata; class Actinopteri; order Cichliformes; family Cichlidae; genus Aulonocara; species Aulonocara stuartgranti. The sequence goes on along the minus strand of NC_138955.1, from coordinate 3,170,523 downwards.
ACTTAATAAAATATAATGTTTTACTTGTTTCTGATTGTGATTAATTAATGACACGTTTAACCCTCTAGAGTTTAAATCACATGGCCAAGTTAAGATTATATAGTAGCAAGATGCACTCTCACAGAGTCTCTGTTTCAACTTGTGTCAAAACTGTGACTTTTTAGCTTTCAAATTGTGTTGATAGGCCAAGTAAGTCCAGAATAAATATTTTACTCTGAATTCTGTTGTCAAAATTCAAAGCAGGATTTTTTTTTGAGGAAACCCCCAGAGCCTATTTGCAGAAAAACGCATCAACTAATCAAAATGTATTTGGTTGCGTAGGAAGAGGGAACAGTTGTGGGAGTGACGGTGGAGAAAAAGTGAGCGATAACAATAGCGAGTTTTCACATCTGAGAGATTTGTGACATTTAGCATGTTTGCAGTGTATACTTCAAATCAAAAGCAGCCACAAACAGCCAGTTGATCACAGAATATTCATTATAAGTTCATTATTTAACTATTACTTCTTTCCTATTTAAATTAATTAATAACAACTTAAATTATTTAATGATATATTTATTTAACTCATTTTGGCACTTGAGGCTCTCCATACTCATGTGCACTAACTCAGAGATGTATTACATGAAGACATTGGTTTTAGCTGTTTTACATAATCCAACTTAAGTTATATTATAAAAAGATACTTTTAATACCTAAATGAATCAATATATAAATTATATTGTTTGAGTATAATTACACCATGATTTTTTTACTTAGGAGCTACAGCTTTGAAGTAAGTGTCATCATTAATGTAACGGATACCTGGAAATACTGCCGCAAATGCCCAGATTAAATTACAAGCTTCAAAAGTCAAACTTATAGCTCCATACTGTAGCACCCTGTGCTGTGAGTAACACCCATTCAGTATCCAGATACAATGGTGCGAAGCCATGAACATGTGCTGCCACCTACTGGCTACAGATCAGCTTCTGCCATGCTGAAGAATTTCAACTACAATCACTGCTTCACTCAGTAAGTACTTGGAACTTAGGTGTTTTACTGATGTTTTGGCTCTCATTCAGTATTGACAGTCATGTTGCTGAGTTATTTGGCCCTCTAAAGGTACCTTTAAAGAGGGATCTCTTAAGGTTTGGTTCTCATTGGATGCGTCATCACCCCTGTTTGGATGAATGGGGTGGGGATGTCCAACATTACATCCCTCTCTGCTAGATGACCCGCCAATGGTTGATCAAATCTCAGCAACAACAAACCATAGGCCTGGTGTCGTAATCCAAACCTACCTGGTAGCTTTCATTCCTCTCCATGTATTCCTTCCCAGGAACAATCAGCTACTTGATCACCTGCTATAGTTAGGAAACTTTAGCTGTGTCCAATATCTGCTTTTAGAAATCCTATAATTGGGCTGGATGAAACTCTGACAATGTGGTACTCAAACTCCATAAAGAAATTCAGTTAAGGAGGATCATCAGTAGGCCCACACTGCCCACTCCAGTGCCAGGAATATAAATGGCAAATAGAAGCTAAAATTATTCCAGGCTTTAAATGATCATCTTTACATAATATCAAGACAGACACATTTCAGCTCGCAACTGTTCCAGTCATGGGACGGTGAACATAACATACGCCCTGCAGTTTTTCAGTCTCTATCCGTTCCGTGAATAAAGAGAAGACTACTTTTAAACAGGAAAAAAAATCATTTATTTCAATATACATTGCATTTAAAACTATATAACAGTATTTATTCAATATTTTACACAGCTCTCATCATGGAAATGGACTGAAGTTTTAGAAAATAAGACCAAGCTCTGAAATAATATGATATCCCAACCTTTAATTACTGCATGATTCCATGTTTTTTTTTAAACATAAAGATAATTATAGCTTCATACATTATTTTTGTTCTTTATAAAAGAAAAACCACACCTTTCCAAAGTAAGTTCATATGTTTCTTTGATGAAAATAAGATTGATACAGCAGTATTTAGTGATTCTTAATATGTAAAGCCTGAGGAACTGCTTTAAGCCAGAGCAGAATGGATAGGATGTGATATTTCGTAACAGGTGCTCAGTGGTCCATTTTGGCCACTTGAGAGCAATCAAATGTACAAACCAATATACTGTAGCTATGGAAGATACTGTGTATGCTGTCATTGCTGTGGAAGCAGATTTAAGAGCAGAGAGGAAGTCGAGAGTAAATGACATCAATCTGGGAACAAAAGTAATCTGGTCCTGACCGTCAGTACCACCAGAGGAACGGATGAATATAATTCAGTGTAAACACATATCAGCAAAACATTGCTCTTCTGAAAGGGCCTGTAGATGCATTTCAAACAGCAGAGGGATGTCTCTTAAATGTGGAGGCCCACTGCAATTAGTAGTCACAATATTGCACTATAGCATCATGAGAAAGAGAAACCCAGCGAGTATCAACGGGCCTGTATTCCTGTAGGCCAGCACCTGAAAAGGCCTCTGGTTCAAAGCAAATTATACACATTGTGGTGCTAATCAGGGCACTGAGTAATGAGAGGTCAACTCTCCACTAGGGGGCCTTCCAGACCTAACAGTGATGACTAAGAAATCCCTTTTATTCATCTCAGCGTGCAGGAGAGTCCCCGGAGAAAACTCAGTGTGCCGTGGTGCAGCAGTAAAAGCAATGGGCACAGCCCATAACCGTGGAGAGGTGAATGGACAGTCTTGTTGAAATTCAGACTCCATCTTACAAAGTGATACAGAATTAGACATTCACTGCCATTAAAAGCATGAAGGAATCTCAATATAAAAGTCGTCCATCGTTCACTTTTGCTTCACTGGGACTGGTGGACTGGTGAAGGTTGCTTTTCAGTTCCAGTGCAGAGCAAATGTTTACTGAAGACATTTTAGTGTTTTTATTACCAGAATTACCGTTATTTACATGTTGATCACAACTTACATTCTTTTGATTAATCCAAGACTCGTGACAGTTCGGGCACAAATATAGGAAGCTCGCTAAAGCATCGGAAATATTTCACAAAGTCCTTTCATTTACACCGGAAGCTAAAAAACGAAAAGGAAAAATAAGAAAGAAGAGGGGGAAAAAGGAGGCCTGTTTCGATTTTGCTACAGAGGACCGCTGCACAATGCCAGTTTAATATCTGTTATTGCCAGCTTTTCCTCTTTCCTGTTTTTAAAAAACATGTACAGGCATTTGTGCATCATGTGGGTGCAGAGAAACCTGCTGACACACCAGAATCTCTTAGAAATATTAAATCGGAATTCAGTGGCTTTTTGTCTGGAATTTCTGACGTGTCATCTTTGAATGGCCATGCTTAGCTGGTACAATTACGACCATTAGGGGTTACCCGAGCAGTGCTGCTTTTGCTTCGTACACAGCTTTCTGTCTGTTGCATATGTCCTTGTTGTGGCAGACTGTGCATTCGCATGGTTTTCTGAGGTCAGATGCCCGCCTTGTCACTGTAGAAGGGCGTGACATGGAACATGTAGCAGTGTGTGCAGACCCTGACAGGCTTCACCTGACCGTATCGAGGCAGCGGAGCAGAATGGGAAGAGCAGCGAGAGCAGAAGATCTGAAACGACACATCATGCAGTGTATCACTTACCATCCACATGATAACGCATGAATTATCAGTTTGATCGAGTTCACGTTAAACCGAACAGATCGTACCTTTCCGCAGCTTCTACAGTGATGTTTCCTGCGGATAACAGTGAACGGAGCCTTGCAGGCAATGCAGGAGTTGCAGGCTTCATCAGGGACCCAGTCAGGAGGGTCTGCACAGAGCCAAAAAGAAACAGTAAACACAAAGCAGAGCTGTCACCAGCTTAACGTTTGCTGAGAGAAGGAGAAAGGAACTGGCTGACATTTCAAAAAAAATCTGTGTGGGTCTGTTTGTGGATTTGCTGACCTTCGAACTGGCCCTCACGGGCCTTGGCTGCCAATTCCGATGAGGAAATGGTCTCCTGACACAGAGCACAGTCCTCCAGGACTGCGCTGCGCATAACAGGCCCCGCTGAACACCATAAAAGAAGAAATGTGTGTTGTGTGACTGATTGTTATTTAGTTTAACAGCTCAGTTATAAACAACAGTGCAAAACTGCTGTTAGCAAAGACCCTATAGTGTTTTCTAAGCTGTTTTCACATATGAACTTAATTAACTGTTAATATGAAACAGTAATGGGAGGATGAAGTGACTAGATAATGTGACTAACAGCATGCAATTTAAGATTGCACTGCTGTGTCCATTACTGTGCAAGCTGTCGTTTTATTACATTTGTCATCAGCTTGTTTTGGGCCAAGCACCTGGTTCTGTTTTGATGTGGTTGTGTATTTTTCTTAGCATATTTTTCCAATATGACACAACCAGAAAAAGCCCCACTAAAACACTGCGTGTACTAGGGAGCTGGCAGTGTAAAAAGACATGCCTGATGTGCACTTGCACCCCTGTCAGGTGCCATCTAGAAAATTTTGGGGCGACAGTGCAGGCCTAACAGCTTTATTTAAAGAAAACAGAACTCGAGGAAAATTTAACTCTACAGCCAGAGAGAGAGACTGAGGAGGAGCTTCTTCCCGCAGGCGATACGGTCTCTCAATCACACCACCACACAGTACTGACCCACACATATGGTTCTTACACACACACTGGACTTTCTGGACTTTGGTTTTGCACAACACTGGTCACTATATTCTTCATTTCCGGTTAATACTTGTACAGCTGCTGTTATTGTGTATATATTTATTTATATTTAGATTTCTTCATGCATTCTTATATAGTTCTATATTGTGTATTGTGTATTTTGTTGTACAGTTATTTTATTTTCAACTTTAATTTATATATTTATCTTTATCTTATTCTTCCCAGTTAAATTTACCCTTCATTCTAATTTGTGTTGTACAGTTATTTCATTTTTAACCTTAATTTATATTTTATTCCTTCCTAGTTAAATTTACCCTTTTTAATTTTTCATATTTATTTCCTATCTTATTCATAGCCTTTTCCTTTTTTTGTTCTCTTTAGGTCACGAGCAGTTGTCCAAGCATTTCACTACATATCGTACTGTGTATGACTGTGTACGTGACAAATAAAATTTGAATTTGAATTTGAATTTGATATTCCTTACAAAGACCCAGCTACCACCATTTTTCGTCAGTTTCCAACCATGCCATAAAGAGCTAAAATGCTAGTAACATTTGCTATTATTTATTTATGTTGCATCTAACTGAGACTTTTGATGCAAATATCAGGTGTTGCAAATGTGGCAATGAGGATAAAGAGAATAGCAGTATTTGAACATGCTCTCCAGTGACTACATTTGTGAATTTTTGTTTTTCAAATGGGGGATTAAATCCCATTATAATGGGATTAAACTATTATTATTTATTTATTTTTAAACAAGCAGTTTTTCACGATCAGAAATGTGTTCTGTTTTATGTTAAGCAGCTTTTTTTGCTCACTTGGGGGTGCGCACCTATCACTGTTAATTTAGAGTTAATTTTTTTCACATGGAGCCTCATTAGGGAAACATCAGGCTCATTAAGTAAGGTGGTAGGTATGGTGTGTTTTTAAAGAGCTTTTCACTGAAATCAGCTGCCTTCAGAAAACGATGCTATTCGAGTGAACAATGATCACTCTCTGCACATAATTAATGCAAGCATTAATTTTTACACTGTCACACGATCCATAATCCATTGTTTTGATTAAAAGAAAATCATATTGTGGCCACTGGTTAAATCTTTATAAGAAAGTTTAATCTTTTGAGCAATATGACTAAATACTAGTTACTACTTCTGCTTAATTCAAAAGGCTGTTTTGACTTCAGTCTTTAGTCTGTTAAAGAGAGAAAGCAAAATATTGTAACACTAAAAATATCTCATAATCAAAAAACACCTTTCTGACCTTTCTTCTGCTTATCATTGTCTCCTTCCTCACACTTGGTTGCCATGACTTCAAAAAGAGTCTTGAGGATGCTGCGAAGGTCACTCGCATAGTTGGTCTGCAGCTGATCAGCAACACCTGCATCACACAAAAACACAGAATGGAGATCAGGCCAAGCGAGAAAAAGAGGTGAGTAGAGAGCGAATCAAGAATGAGAGCTTTTATACCTGATATACAGACAAAGAGACGGTGGATGAGGTCGCTGCTGCTGTGGAAACGAGATCTGATCTTGTTTCTGGCTGCTGCTTTGGCGACTTGTACGGCCAGCTGGATCTCCTGCTGGTCTGGGTCTTCTGATGTCCCTGAGCTGGGAGTCAGACTGCTGACAGGACTGAAGGGAGCGGTGAGACACAGTGAAGGATCATCAATTAACATCTGTCCCCAAACGTCCATACATCATTTTCACAGTCAGTTTACATCAATAAAAGCAGATTTCCATATTTAAAGTGGACCAATTATCCTTTTCCTGATTTTCCTCTTATATATGCATACAAATTCACTATGTACGAGACATCCTGAGAGCCAAACGGTTCAGTTTGCTCTTAATGCTCTGCTTCTGTTTTCTTTTTCTATTCTTGAAAACTGCACAATGTAGATGAGAGTGGATACTCATAATATAGTCACTTCTGGTACACAGCTCTGGCTGTGACAACAGCACCCCTACAAAGCCTCAGTTCAAACCTTCTGTTTGCAAGAGGCAGCCAATCAGAACAAAAGTGGAGTTGCCTTAAAGTGAGAGGAGCTAAAAAAGCTTGATTTAGACAGTAAATTAACTAATGGTCCAAAATAAAATAAATGAGGACCATCTTAACTTTGCAAAGCTACTCTGGTGGAGTCCAGGAATAAAATCTTTGAAGCTCCACTTTAATACAAAGTGGAAATAAATGCACAATAACACCATTTACTCTGCCCAAATTAACAAATGCATCATTTTTTTAAAATTAGCCATTAAAGGTTTCTTTAGTTACTGTGAATGTGAGCAGGAAGTAAGCACAAACATGAGACAGACACACATTTGGATGAATGATTTGTTACCTGGGTGTATATGCACTGCTCGACAGACTACATGTGGTGACCGACACACTCTCACAGTCACTACCTGACACAGAGCTGAGTGGAGAGTTCTGAAAACTAAAAATAACCAAATACAGAGATTCATGCATATATATAAAGACTTAAACAAAACAAACGGATATGAATATTAAGAGAAAAGAAAGTGGAAAATTGTGATGAATTAAGGAAAACAAAACAAACTGGATATGTGTTAATGGAGCATGGAGGAGTCCATGTTCGCCACATAAAATATTGTAAAATGAAACTGAAACACACCTGGAGCTTCTCCTGTTGTCCTCTTTGGTGTACCTCTTCATATCCTTATTTTCTGGATTTTCGTTATCCATCTCCTTGTCCCTCTGTCGGCCGCCACTAGTATGTCTTTTTTCAGTCCTCAGCTGGTGATTACATGGGGAGGCTCCATTTCTGACACTAGAGCTACAATCCTGAGCCTGGTGTCCCAGCCCAGGAGCCTCTTCGAGTGGCTCTGCAGAGCGGGAGGAAGGAGGGCTCAAATGGGCCACGTCGTCCTTATTGTTGTGTTCGTGAGGACGAGGAGGGAGCCGACAAGCAGAGGACTGAATGACAGCGCTGGAGGCAGGCGTCGTACAATGTTTGTCCAATCCCAGAGCGAGCCCTAAACCGAGTCCAGTAGTCTCTGTGGTGATGGCATCCTCGTGGCCATCCTCGCAGCTGCCACAGCAGACGCAAGAGTTGAGAAGGCAGTGAGTGGCCACCAGGGGGCCACAGGGCTCAATCTCAGAGGGAGTAGGCCGAGGTAGCAGCAGCTTGTCCACAGCCAGTTCTGTCAAGCTGGGTGAGTGAGGGTTGAAGATGACTGTAGCAGACAGCTTCATGCCTCCCATACGATGGGCGATGACTTCAGCTGTTTCAGACGCTGTCCCCTCTAAACCCATGTCCCACCCATTGGTGTAAGGCAGAGGTTCTGAACCAGGGACATTAGTACAAGGGGGACACTTTGCAGTTGGGCAGTGTGTGTTCAGGTTGCGTGGCTGTGGACAAGGCTGCTCAGATGTTGTCTCAGAAAACCAGCCGTTCCTAACCGAGTCTGGCCTTGGTGCGAGCTTGCGCTGCACAGGACGAGCAGACTCTTTGGGAGGAGAGGTGACATAACAGCGAGGCTCTCTGGTGATGTGTTCTCCTGCTGCATCCAGGTCCTCCATGAAGAAGACCCTGTCTTCCTCCTCTGTACAAATGCCCGTCCTTCCTCGGCTCCCCAAGATTCTGCGTGGAGAGACCTCTGTGCTGGAAACCCCACTGGAGCCTGCAGGCTGTCCTCTGTTGGGATCGTGGGCTGGAGATTGACCCTGGCTGGGAGGCGACAGCAGAGTCGACATCTCGTCTCCCACGCGGTACACCATCATGTTGAGCTGCTCCAGTTCCTCCTCATCGTACTGCATGGAGCATGCCAGCTCAGCCTCCTCTGCCTCCTCACAGAGTAAACCCTGCTCCTGTTCCTCCTCTCCCCTCACAGTTTCCACCTCCTCCCAGCCTTTTTCCACTCCTGCCAACTCTTCCTCCTGACTGGGACAGACAAGCGCAGCCGGTGGCTCCTCTTCTCCCTCACTCCCCCTTTTGGAGATTTCATTAGCAGGACTGCAGGACGAGTGATTCTCTTGGACTGGAGCTGGTACGCCGTTTGTGGCCAGCGCCTGGCTTGTGGACAACTCCCCTTCTTGAGAAATGCACAAGTTTCTCTCTAGCGTCATCAACTCCTCCTTAGTCAGGGTCTGGAGCAGGTCTCTGAAAAAAGCAGCACAGGATAGCTGGAGCATAGTGATAAACTGTGAAAAAATACATTTGTTGCCATGTTAGATATTCATGGCTTTTACCTTATTTTCTTCAGTAAAGTGCGAAAAGGCCTGAAGAGCTCAGACATATCCTCTGATTTTCGGTCTAGGTTGAGAGGTCCCTCTGGATACACAACCAGCCCACTAAAAACATGTTTAAAATTCTGTAAGAGGGTGCAAAGGAATGGAAAACAAAGAGGGCAGTGAAAGGACAGGCAACACTTACCACACAATGGCCAGTCTGGGAATTGTAAACATCAGTGCAGGTTCATAGTCATCAATCATGTCCTGTGTGAGATAGCCCAACTTTAGGGCCCTGAAATAAAAAAAAGTAGTCAAATTAACCGCATCATCTCTGTGTGGTATTTCACAGAAGAGGATTATTTAGCAGAAAAATGTCTGTCTATAAATTCACCTCTCCACAGTCTCACAGAAGAGCACAATCACCTCCTGCTGTACATAGTATTCTTTGGGAGACTTCACAGGCACCATGGCTGACACGTAGCTGCCAGTGGAAGAAAACAGAAAGTGGAACGTAATGACTTTTTGGCACACTTGCAGAAATATCATTAAGTGGACGATAAATCTAGATTAACCCAGTGCATACCACTGATAATAAAGTCTTGTCTCTATTTTTACCTGAGCTCAAACTCAGCAAAAAGGCTGTCAAAATGTCGCAATGCGTCCTTCATGCGGTCTGTGTACAAGTTGAGGTCTCGCAGGGCCTGGTCTCTGGTGATGTTGCGTACCTCCTCCAAGCTGCGAGTAAGATCCTTAGCTAGGGGTCTCATAGCTATGCTCTCTATCTCCCTGTTCATGATAATGGAGCCTGCAGCCAAACACTGGACAGGAACAAGCAGAGATAATATAATTATGCACAGAGAATTAAATTGTTTACGATGGCACACTTGGCATTCAAAAAACTCAGTGTGTGAAAAAAAAAAAATTAAATATCATTTTGTTTTGAGCCAGAGAAAGGTCATTTTTTCCCAGATTGATGAAGTTGTGAATACACTACCTCGGCTCCAAACCACAGTTGCCCTGCCAAGTTGTCATGACGAATCTCCTCGGGGAACTTGACACAAAAATCTCTGTTGGCCCGGTCGAAGGGGATACATTCATCCATGATCTGACTGATGATGTTCAACACGTTGTCCTGCAGATGAACACGGGAGTGACAGAAAACTAAATTGAACTAGTGGCAGAGAAAAACACGAGCGAGTGAAAGTCTGTTCTTGAAAAGCGTTTTTTTGTTTTGTTTTGTTTAACTAATCTTGGTCAATAATCCGTGCTTAAACATCGGTCACCCTTTCAAGAAGGCCATTATAGCGCAGTGTCTGAGGACCATTGATTAGGACGTGAATGGGAACAACTTGACAAACACATGAGACCATTATGGCCCTCACAGCTACATTTTCCTTCAATAAAAACATTGAACTAAAGCCCATAATTCCAGCAGTGAAAATGCACTGTCACATACAACAAGAGCTAATCAAGAGCTTATGTGCCGCTGGCATGTACAACAGCCATAACAATGACTTACAATGAGCCTTTCACTCAACCGCAGCTGCACTGTGCACTGTAATCTTGTCGGGCACAGCACTGCGTCTTTCTCTGCTCGCCCCGAGGAGAGAGATTAAAAAGCTTTGAGAGGGAGAGCTTAACCACTGATTCCTTTATGGCTGTGTTCTGCACATGTGTCTGGGGCCGGTCCAAGTGCCACCTCAACGTCTGTGAGCGCCTCCCAGCAGGGGACACTGGTGATAACCTTCACTTATGTTTGTTTCCACGTATTCAGGAGTTGCGACTGCAGCGACACCCTGAATATGACACAAGACTAGCTTCCTTCCTCCTTTTTTTTTTTTAAGCCCATCTCACTCTCCTTATTGTCCTCATCTGGCCTCTTCTCTGCCTGTCTCTTATGTTTCTCCATCCATCTCAATCTTTGTCCATTTTGAAAGGCACACGCACGCCTGTTCCAGCAGGCCACACTGTAAGAACAGCAGTGCCAACATAATGTGAGCAGCATGCCAGCAACCCCCGCAGAGGTCCATGAATAAGAGCTGATAGCTGCAGTGGCAGGTTCAAGCACAACATTTTGGCTTGAATGTACTTGCTTTCTATTCTTAGGGCCTCTGGGCTATGGGGTATCATGCTGCTTCAGTCATTCTCAAAAAAACCTTAATGCCTTTGAGAGAAGCCACTCTAAAAAGCCTCCTCTCTAAATGTATAAGTGCTTAGGAATGGCTGTTAAATATTTTCATTGAAAAAAATCAGAGACTAATTAAAAATCAGCCTAATTGAGAATATAATGGAGAAGAAAAAAAAGGTGGCAGCACGGCAGAGGGAAGGATGGAGAGGAAAGAGAACAGTCGGGGATCAAGTGATGACCTTATTAGGTGGTTCTCCCTGTGCGCTCTGCCAGTGGGGAGGAGGCTAAGGCACAACAGGTCACATGAAAACCTCCCCTACCACCTCTAGGTCTTTCAGCATGACGCAGCATAGCAGCCATCACTCATGCCCAGCATCACCCGCTAATCTCCTCTCAGCCTTGACCTCATGAAAACCTGCAACAATGCGCTGCACGAGCACATAAATAACCCACCATGAATTCACACCTTAAGATTCTTGTTCTGTGGCTCAGATTCAACCTGATTTATATTCAGAAGATTAAAATGAGACCAATAAACCAACTCTAATCCCAAAAGGAAATCATCTCACGTTATAAAATGCCTCTTTCTAAAGAAGCCACTCCGGTAATCATTTACAGAGAGCCCACGTGACACAGGGCTCTGTGTTATCAGAGCAAAGTTAACTGTGTCAACTGATGGCTTCCAAGCAAAGTCTATTTATCTCACTTATCAGCAAGACTGTTTCATGCAGTGTTTACTAAGGCAACAGTCATATCACCGCGCCTGTGTCCGGAAAGGGATAATAGTGGCTGTCTTTATTTTTAGTTGAGAGGCCAAATCAGGTTAGAGTCAGGAAATCATGTCAATTACATTAAAACAAGCAAAGGAAATCAAAACCAAACCCAAAATCGGGGTTAATTTACCTAAATTACAGATTCGCGTATCTACATGCATTGCTTGTAATAAAAGACAGTGAAAGTTTTGCTTGTTATCTGCCAACCTGACAGGATCTGAACTGGTTGACCAGCAGGGTACATCTCTGAGGGTCCTTCCTGCCGTCAAGGCTATCCAGCTCTGTGGCCACCTGGTTCAGCTCTTCATCGGCGTAATAGAACTGGGCCAAGAGCTGAGGGTCTGTCCTCTGCACAGAAACACAAAGCAGTAATTTCAGTATTTGACAATCAAAGCAAGGCAATGTAAATGGCATAAGCTTATAAGTTTCAATTACTTTATGATGTGTATCTATCCTTTTATCACTGACTGTTATTTCTTACCATCGTTCATCTATAGAGATTAGGGGTATTATTTCTATTCACTTCTGGGTTTAACTATTGTGCCTCATCCATCACATAAAGCCTCTTCTCACTTTTTGATAAAGGTAGCCTTAGCTACAAAATTAGCATATTAGTATTATACTAGTATATTAGCATTTTCTGCAAATAATATAATATAATTGGCCATCTTTAGGCATATTTGAGTATTCTGGGTATTAAAACATAAGCACTGAATGGAATTATTAAAGACAGAAAGCATTTGATCCCCCAGAGCAGTAGTTTCTGAATGTTAATCTGTCAGACAATTAAAAAACCATGAAGTGTTCATTTAATATTTTAGTGAATGTCTTTCATTTAGTAAACATTATTAACTTAGCGGCAAAGCAAGCAGTTCAAAAAGGTTGAGCACCCCGCCTGGTTCTGGACGGGGCACAAGGCACAAAGTCATCTGACCTAATCTTACATGTCATAAAAAGCACAGTGTTTACAGAAGAAATCACTATACATGAAAGCAAACAACAAAACCTTTACTAGAAACAATACAGACAAGGTAAAGCAAGGACTTGGAAGTCTTCAGACACTTTGGTAAGATGTTTGACTCCTGACCCAGATGTCGATATATAAAATATGTCACGTAACTGTTGTGTTTTTACTTTCACAACAGTCGCTGATATCATCTACCCATGCATTTTCTTAACAGCTTATCTTCTTCAGGGTCAACTCTGGACAGGTTGCCAGTCACAGGGCTAACAGCATGATCGCTACCGATGGCTTTTGTGATCATTCTTATGAAGATACATATACTCAAACTGACTTTAGCATTCAGTGCACACTTTATGGTTATGTCTTAGTGTTAGCCTGGATTGGATTTAGACAGACACTCATGCATCTTACCACAGGCCTTTTTCGCAGCAACCCTCTCACATTAAGCAGCAGGGAAACACAGGTGTTACTAACGACAGTGGCGAAGGTTCTGCTCGGGTTTAAATATGATTAATAACACCTGTGTTACCTAACCTTTCATAACAAAATTGGTGCTGTTTAAAATGCCCTAAAAATAAAACACAAGAAGTCATCCAATAGCGGCCATTGTGTTGCGTTTATCAGACATTTGTTACTAAAAAACAGAAAAATTGACGCTCTGCTCACTTAACAAAACGCTACGGTTATACAACTGAAGCTAAACAAGTTTTTGGATGGATTTGTTGGGTCGGTGAGTCACTCACACTCAGGGTTTGAAGGGGGAATTTCTAACAGCTGAGCAAAAAAACAAAACAGATTTCTAGCTGAAAGATGATGTCACGATTCAAAATGGATTTCCTAATTATATTACTTTCATTACAGGGTGTAGATCATTATTCATCATTGTATGCTCTCTCTCTTGTTAACTGTATGCATTGAGCCTTGTGTTTGGTTGATTATTACTGATTATTATTTCTCCTTAAACATGGCAACATTTAAGGGAATTAAGTGGAATAAGATTTATTGCCAAGAAGCATAGTTACAATAAAGAACCACCCTGCAAATAGAAAGGAAACCAAGTAAAAGTAATAAAAAATATTTTCTAATTTGCTCTTCAACTCTTTACTGAGGAACTAATAATCAAGTAAGAGAACTGTATGTTGTATTCATTCATTACCACTTGTAGACTGCACAGTGGATTTCTAGGTATAAATACATTTTGTTCTCTATCTTACCACTTTCTGCGTAGGCTGTACAAGTCAGTGGTATAATGTATTAAATCTCTGTTGTTATTAATGTTGTTTTACCACTTAACCTTTTGTTAACAGGTGGAGTGTTTATGTAAACGTACTTTGTACCCAGCTGTCAATTTAACGCTTCAAGGCAACTTTTCATTTCTCATACAGGAGCTAATCTCACACGAAAGGAGCAAAATAAAAAGAGCACAACAGAGGGAGAAGTCACGCCAAAGCAATTAAGCACTAACAGGACACAGAGGACGTATAACAAACCAACATACTGCTGATCTTTAGGGACAAAAATAAAATCAGGTAAGTAGGGCGCTGTAAAGGCCAGCGTAACGCAGGTTGCTTTCCCATTTGCTGGGATTGATTTGTGAGAAATACAATAGAAATTCATATTCGTACATACGCACATTTCACAAACACATACAGTATGAGGAAATAAATGACTAACCCTGCTAAAATCTAAACAAAAGGAGCTAACAAAGGTTTATAAGCAATGCTGTGCAAAAGTCTTGAGCCACACCTTATTTCTTTAAGTTTTGTTAGGAAAATAAGAAATCTGAGCAGTGTTTAGAGGCGCAAACATATGAAGGGCATTCAGAGTTGTTCTTTCAAGTTTGGCCACATTTTCTGTCCTCTATCAAGATGATCCAACACTGCTTCAATAATGCTGAACTTGGGGCTCCTGTGTGTGTATTTTTTTTCTTATCCAGGAACAATTTTACTCCATTTGGGGTCATTGTCATATTGAATAATGAATCTGTTGCTTTCCAGATCGTACTGTATGGTGGATCCAATCTGACAATAACTTTTCTGCACTCATAATTTTAATTCTGACAAGATCCCCAACATGACTGGCTGAAAGACAGACCCAAACCATGACAGAGCCTCCACCGTGTTAGAGATGGCTACAGACACTCACTGTTGTACCCATCTCCTGATCTCCTCCATACATTTGACCCAGAAATTAACATTTTGGGTTCATCACTCCATAAGACATGTAACCACTGATTTTCACTCCGGTTATTGGGCCATGTATCCAGTCTTTGCTTAAAGACTTGACTTTCAGATACTGTTCAACAACCTTTCATAGTTTTCAGCCCTGTCACTTCTTTGTGCCATGATATGTCATGTTTTCAGATAATATATCTTTGGGAATTACATTGTTGGTGCAAAAACTATTTCACGCCCATCAAACTGTGTTAAAACTGTGAAAATAAAAACGTTTTGAAATACCCTCAGAAAGCGTGGAAAACTAACTAAACTGCTTAAGGCAACTTTAAGAAATTACAAGAAATTTTGGCTCCTTGGAAGCAAAATACAAGGAAATGAGGAGTGGCGCAAGACTTTTCCACAGTACTGTGGTATAAAAGCTCCCTGGAAGAGCAGGTGTAATTAGAGAGCCTAGCGCTGGTGGATATCTCCTGCCATGTGCTCTTCACTGTGGCGAAAACGCACAACACAGCAAATCACTTCAAGGCTTAGCGCGAAGCACACACACACAGCCACAACACACCAGGCAGAAAAAGATACGTTAAAAAAATGGAAACACAACAACGGTTCATCTATAATTGCAATTCAAACTTAACTGGACAATCTAGATACCAAATTTCCATTTCAAGTGTGCACAAACGCATACACACACATCCTGCGAAGGGCTTCTGTTAACCAAAAGGTTAATGGTTCTGAAAACGCCGACCACATACCGATGTGCATCATCACAAACCACGCAGCCTCAGTGATGGCACAGGAGCTCAAAAGGCCAGCATGACTGTGCAGACTGGAAGCAGAGAGAGCTGCACCAGTAAACATTTGCCTGCTGTGCACTGACGGGAAATGTTTTTTTATGACGTGAAAAACCAGAGAATACTGGTATTTATCGGAACCTCTCACAGGATCTTTTCCCTTAAGTTTGCAGTGTTTCCTGTTGCACGATGCTCTCCCCATGGAGGCGTGCTTCTCTCTCTCTCTGAATATGATACATGGTGCTGTTCCCTCACTCTCTTGCTCATTAATAATGAAACAAACAGCAAGAAGAAAACAGAGATATCTCCTACAGCTGGGTCGCATTATTACTGCGAGGTGGAAAAACTACTGTGAACATGCTGCTCTAGAAAGGTTATTAGCAGTAACCAAACACGTCCTGGCAATCCTAATTAACACGTAGCGCACAATAAAAGAACATTTTGTACATTTTTTTTGTCAAGGTCAAACTTTTATTAGATGACAATGCAATCACAAGGAAGATAATGTGTCTTTCCCAGGTAAAGACCCATGTTAAGATGACTGGAGAACAGCGGCACTAAAGTGAAGCAGATCAGCATTTCAATTCGAGCTTAGGGCTCTTTCAGTAGGGCAGATGTTTGTCATTGCCAATACGACACCCACTTTGTATCCAAACACAGCTTTTCAACTTGCTACGAGTAAAATCAATAATATCCCAGCACATTTTGTTCATGTGTGTGAATTTTTATGCAATGTTTCATATGCCGTGTTATGTTTACTGAATAAGATGGAAGCAGGGAGCAGAGAAGGCCTTAACAAGGTTGCTTTACACCCTACTTACATAGACTATAAATGAATACATGATAAATCCAGGGTAATACTAAAAATATTTTCATGAATGAAAATGTTTTCAGTGACTTCAATCTGTTTATGAGGATAAAAACACCCAAATTGTGAGAAAAATGGTAGATTTATACAGGAAAAGTCAGATCACTGAGACTAAAGGCAGACTTCTGGGGGAAAAGGCCATTAAATGTTAGTAAAAGTCATAATTCTAAGATTATCAAGATTTTTTTAGTGGTCCAAAGTTGAGTGAGCATTTTTTACAAGCACTCTTTAAATCTTTAAATGACCATTTGTTCAACCATTTTTTTAAGTGACAAAACAGTTTAGGAAAGAAGAGAAGATGAGCTTTACAGAGATAAGCTGTGTATCACGGTAGCACAAAGTAATCACTGCTATCTTAACACTGACAGAAAATCCCCAGCTCCGCCTAGTTTTTACCATGTGAGCTTCACATTACCTTACTCCTTGACTATGTTGGGAGGGAGAGAAAATTCATATGGTTCCTGAAAGATGAGATAAGTCCATCAGGTCTGCATGAAACTTGGGTGATAAAGGGTTAAAGGGAATATCATCTGATACTGATGTTTAGCTAATAAATAAATGCTTCTGTCATTTCATGAGTGTATTTGGCATCACTGTAATGGAAAAAAAAATATATATATATATATCTCTATCTATCAGAAGGCAACATTGCAGACATAGAGGACAGTTACAAGTACCTGGGGATCCCGCAGGCGAATGGGAACCATGAAGAGGCCGCTAGAAAAGCTGCAACCACCAAGTACCTGCTGAGGAGTCAGCTGAATGGTAAGAACAAGATCCGGGCCATCAACACATACGCCCTGCCCGTGATCAGGTACCCTGCTGGGGTAATAGGCTGGCCAAAGGAGGAGATAGAAGCCACTGACATAAAGACAAGAAAGCTCCTTACCATGCATGGAGGGTTTCACCCCAAGTCCAGCACCCTGAGGCTGTACGCTAAGCGGAAGGAAGGGGGCCGGGGACTGGTGAGTGTCAGCACCACAGTCCAGGATGAGACAAGGAACATCCAAGAATACATTGGGAAGATGGCCCCAACTGACCGAGTGCTCAGTGAATACCTCAGGCAGCAGAAACCCAAGAAAGACGAGGGAGACGAGGAACCATCATGGAAGGACAGGCCCCTGCACGGTATGTACCACCGGCAGATAGAGGAGGTGGCTGATATCCAGAAATCCTACCAGTGGCTGGACAAAGCTGGACTGAAAGACAGCACAGAGACACTAATCATGGCAGCACAAGAACAAGCTCTGAGCACAAGATCCATAGAGGCTGGGGTCTATCACACCAGGCAAGACCCCAGGTGCAGGCTGTGTAAAGATGCCCCAGAGACAATCCAGCACATAACAGCAGGGTGCAAGATGCTAGCAGGCAAGGCATACATGGAACGCCATAACCAAGTGGCCGGCATAGTGTACAGGAACATCTGTGCCGAGTATAACCTGGAAGTCCCGAGGTCAAAATGGGAGATGCCCCCAAGGGTGGTGGAGAATGACCGAGCTAAGATCCTGTGGGACTTCCAGATACAGACGGACAAAATGGTGGTGGCTAACCAACCGGACATAGTGGTGGTAGACAAACAGAAGAAGACGGCCGTAGTGATCGATGTAGCGGTTCCGAATGACAGCAATATCAGGAAGAAGGAACACGAGAAGCTGGAGAAATACCAAGGGCTCAGAGAAGAGCTCGAGAGGATGTGGAGGGTGAAGGTAACGGTGGTCCCCGTGGTAATCGGAGCACTAGGTGCGGTGACTCCCAAGCTAGGCGAGTGGCTCCAGCAGATCCCGGGAACAACATCGGAGATCTCTGTCCAGAAGAGCGCAGTCCTGGGAACAGCTAAGATACTGCGCAGGACCCTCAAGCTCCCAGGCCTCTGGTAGAGGACCCGAGCTTGAAGGATAAACCGCCCGCAGGGCGTGCTGGGTGTTTTTATATATATATATATATATATATATATATAAGTGTCTCTGAATGTGTAGGCTAATGGTAAATGAACACAAACGAAATATTATTCATACAGGAATACAGCCAAATGATCGCAAGATGAGGTATTTATCCTCTTTGTCTAAATTCGACCTCTGAACAGAGAGAAAAGCTGTGACATCAGCAGTGGCAAGACAGGCCAGTTCGACTGGACAACTGAACAACAATGAGCGAGCCTATGATACAAATGTCAATGACCAAACAGGAAACAGGAGTGGGGGACAGTGAAAGACCTTTTTCTAGTCCGGACACAACACTTCTCACAGTCTGCCGGCATTCAGTTGGAGACTTTCTGAAGGATATAGGCCAACGCTGAAGAAGGAAGAAAAGAAGTGTTTGAGACAGACACCATGCTATAGCCTCCTCCTGCTGCATTCCTCACACAAGAGGAAACATTCCTGCAGCATTGCATCATGGGGGATAAGTCAAAGGCAAGCAGTGTTCACGGCATGCTGATTTAGGTAAAGGCAGGAATGCGTGAGCTGTTTGGTCTACAGAACCATACAGCATTGAATAATAATTTAATAAGAGTTAGTACAAAGGTATGAAAGGACTGAATTTCATGCAGTGTAGACGTCTGCATCAGCCCCCTTTTCTGACACTAGTGTGAAAACCTCTAAGACAGCTGCACCAGCTCAAGTGAATTTAAATTTAGTTGAGTTATAATGTGCTACATGTGAACAGACACAACATTATCGGACTAATGCAGCCATTACAAAGACATACAGACTACAGCAGCCCATTTTCAAAACCTGAAAATCTTCTGCACCAAAACCTTTAATCTCATCTCATCCATTTTAGCCTTTTGACGTGAATCTCTTTCCCCAGATTCAAATTCAGGCAGGGGCCTTTCTGTGTTGAGTAAACATGTTTTCTCACATGGGGTAACTCACTTCATCCCACAACCCAATGACATACATGGCTTCATTAATTGGTGATTCTACATTAGTTGTAGATGTGATTTATCCCCCGCCTCCTGCCCCATGACAACTGGGATAGGTTCCAGGACCCCTGCGACCCTCAATTGGATAAGTGGAAGAAAATAAATGGGTGGCTGTGTTGACACTGCAATTAAAACTATAAGTGATCTCCTGGGTTTTCAAGACTTGTACTCATTGTTCCAACTAACAATGCAACATCTGGTATGAAATGCTCACAGCTGAAACAAGTCTGTCTGAAGGCGTGCCAAACTAGGCGTGCCTAGACAGGCATTATGCAAATGTGGCACATGGTTATGTAGATAAGTCATGGAATAAAAGCTTGGACTCCAAACAAGGAGTTTCAGGCAGTAGGAGTGGACTTAGGACCTTAAAAACATTTTAACTGCACATGCTGTATATTCTGACACCCTCCAGGAGAGGCAAAACCCAAATTATTTTTTACATTAGCGCCCACTAGATGAAAAAAGACTCATAACTACATTTAAAAATAATAATGTATCTGCAAGGTCCCTTTTACACTCAGTAGTTAAGTGGTATCGACTGGAGAGCAGAACACATGTTCGTTAGAAACTGATGACATACTCACTGAAATAGCTTTACTGGCCTTTAAAAGTAAACCGATGACTTATTCACTAAAAAAGCTTTCCAGACCTTTGAAAGTAATAAAACACAGATCAGTCCTCTGTCACAGATTCAGATCCACAGTCTCCACTGGTAATATACTTTGTTACATGCGTCATGAGTCAATGATGATGTTACAGGCTCTTCTAAAAAAGCAAACAAAAATTAAAAAAGGCAAGCTATCCATTGGAAACAAGCGCCTGCGTTCATCTGCCTACATAAAAAAAACTTTGAAAGTTTAGAGAAAATTGTTAAAAGTTTTAGAATAACTGTGAAAATCTCTCTTAAAATTTCCTTAAAATAGCAGAGTCATATCGTGGTATAAAAGTTGTAAACATCTGGGGGTTTGACTCCCGAACTCGTGAGTTGTGTTATCATCATTCAACACCAATGACAGCTCTACCTTGCGTGAGGAAATGATTCAGCAGATTTGGCTCTTGTCCCCTGTGGCGTGCCACTGTTATAGTCCTGCTGTCACTTGTCCTGGGTGCCCTCTGTCTGGGATGACTCTAAATCTCCATCCACTGCGGTCAGAAACTCATCATTTTAGGTGACCAAGATCCCAAGATTTCATCCAGAGTGACAATTAGAGTAAAAACCCCTCAAACATCATTTCACAATGACTCAGTTGAATTTCTGCTGGGTTTTTTTGTTCAACGTTAACATCAATAACATGCGGTGTCGGCGTGACTCTCATTGAAACGTGCTACTGAAAGTTCCCTGCCGCTGTGTGATCAGCATTTTGATCATCTCAGCCAGCTCTTTTCTTGAGCTGCTGATTTCATTCCTATTCAGACTGTGCAGATGATGACGGTTGTCAGGCTAATGCTTCATGAGCATCCATAGCATCGGTGCATGCACATTGAGCCCACTTGAGGGACTTATGAGAAACCTTGCTGTGCCCTCCATACTCTATTCCAGGCTCAATTTGCTGCCTTCTGGCTTCCTTCCAACGATCAGAGGCAAATATTGTAGGGGGAAACCAGTTCACTCTGCTTCTTTCAGTCAGCTGGCAGACTGGCAAAAAAAAAAGAAAAAACAGAAAGCAGCTGAGAACAGTTCATCACCTTATTTATTATTCAGGACTCAGCATAAAAGCCATGGCAAGAGCAAGCCAATCTTTTTGGTAGAAAACAAGGAAACTTCTGCAACCATTATTTATATGAGGTTTGGCAGAATAAAAAGTATAATCTTTCTAAGAATGCCGTGTTATGCTGATTTACTTCCAGTTATGTTGAGTCATTCCCTTCGTATTCAGCTCGCGTCAGGAGTTTCCTTCCTACCTCAGAGTTATTGATAGTCGGCTTTCATCCATAAATACCACATTTTAAGATATTTAATACATAAATCTTTAACTGTGTTCATGTCTGAGGAGTATTTCTGCACAAACCAGCTGAAAGTTGATCTGGGTCCACAGCACGCTACCAACTTAACTGAGTGCACTGACTCAGTATTATCAAAGTGCTCAACCCATCTGGGCTGATGACATAATCTATGAGCCCGTCTGCTCTGTGAGGGATGGAAATAATCCGGTGTTGTATTACAGCAATGACCCAAGCATGTGCCCAGCACATGGTCCGAGCAGGCAGAGTGAACACACAAGTGCACTGAGGATTTAGGTGGCCCTGGGGCTTGTTCAGTATCCCACCCCCCCATGGTCATGTGGTGACACATGGGGACACCCCTCGTCCCAAAAACCTCAGCGTTCTTATGCAAGAAATAATCTGGTTATACAATCCGGTAATGTTTTCTGGATCAAGGCTAGAGAAGGGAACGCTTTTTTAGATTTGATAAAATCACAACTTTTTTTTTTCCATGTATCGCTCGGTGTCCCAATCAGATGAAAGCATTCGTGGAGATGCTCAGACCCTTTTCTTATGCTGCGATGACCAGACTTTAAGAATTTTCCTGATTTTAATGAATCAACACGCAAGTCCGGTAACGCACGTCCTCCCCGTAGTTTTGTCACACACTTCTAAGTCAATCGAGCTAACTCTGTCCACATACTGACTGTTGTGATCACTGAATGAGAATGAGTATTGTCCAGGATGTCACACAATGACAGCCCGGGATAACTACAGTACTTGTGTGGGCAAACACACACCTCTGTTTGGCGTCGGTGGAGATTAAAGCTGCGGTTATGCCTGATGCATCAGTTATTGCGCACAGCAATTATGACATCAACGCAGCGTTGTAACCTTTTATACTTGAGCTTCACTTACTGCTGTCTACCTCTAAATGACAGACGTCACTGCTGAGAAAAGTATATGCTACACGACTGTAATAGCAACAGAAGAGGTGATATAAAGGAACTATGTCATTCAAGCACAGCGACAATTATCGGTTTATCTACACTTTTCTGTAGACAGTCGCACATTTTCCTTTTGGTTGAGCAATCCCAGCACAGCTTCTGTGACAACTGGGAATCCAACTGATAGTCTGTAAATATGCTTTTAAAGGAAGACCAGTACATAGACTCATGCCTCCACGTCAACCAGTTTGCATGCATGCCACGTGATGCAGGTTACAATATTAAACACACAACCACCTGACATTGGGTCATCAGCAATAATGACTACTTTTTATGCCATCATGAGCAAAGGTAACAACTGCAAGCGTAAACTAAGCTTACATTTATGCCAGTCATCATGCTTGTGCACATGGCATTATACCTAAAAGCCCACTCCTGATACCTCAACGTCACTGCAAAACAGCTAGATGCATACCCAGCATTAAAATTTAGATTAACATGATACAAAGGTAAGTGGAAAACTGCTAAACTTTTACTGAACACAGACTGTTTTGTTAGTCATGAACTGCATTAACTTAAAGCCTCCCTTTAGCACCAGAAGTAAATTAGGCCTTGAAACATTGCAAAGTTTTCTAGTGTTGATAAAGAACGGCATTACTTCTGACTGCAACCAAGTTACTGGCCATTCTCCCTCATTTCTCTCCCATCCTCTGCAGGTGGTAGGCAAAGCCCAAGGTGTGGGGGAGGGTACTTCATTCGCAGGTGCTTTGCTCATAGCCGTCAAAAATCCTACATTTTTAAAATGAAAAGAAATAAACGGAAAAGTCATGTTAAAAAGTTATTTTTAAAATGATCTTACGGCATTTTTGTAGCAATGAAAATAAATAAAACACTGGAACCCGATGCTTCCATAGGTTAGGGTTAAGGTTAGTTAGAAACCCCTCTGTCTGTGCAAAGGAAGTGTCGGGACAACCTGTGTATTATCAGAAAAATACTGCACTGCGGGATTTAGTACTAGATGCTTCAATATGGATGGCAACAAATAAACACAAGTAACTGGTTTGTCAGTGGTTCACCCTGCAGCAAGATAATGACCCAAAACATTAGAGGAAGAGGACAAGGCAGGCTTCAGATGATGGAAAACCAGCAGTCTCCAGACTGAATCCCCATTTAGGTGAACTCGATAAAAGGGCGAAGCAAAGCAAACTAAAAGAACAATAGGTTTGGTGCTGAAACATCCAATGTGTTATTTCTTGTGGTCTGAGTTTAAAATTTAGGATAACATAAGATATATTTTATTTATCCCATCATTGTTACATTCATGCATTACAGCTGCCAAACTACTAATCTGTATCTTTCCAATTCTTCAAAAACAGTTTTACCTATTACAGAGCATTACTGTGTCTAGAAGAAATTATAGATTTTCATATTGTTTCCCTTATTGTCACTATTATATTTATGTGCTCTCTCTTTTCATTTTAACTTAACCATACCAGTTTGCGCAATCTTTAAAAAAAAATAGCTCTTGCTATTGAGGCCTTGAGTACATAAAAGCTACAGAAAAAACGACACAAACTGATAATCTGATAATTACTTAAACAGTTAAGCAAAGAGTGTGTAAAGCATGAATGTTCTTAGTTATAAAATTCAGTAAGAAAAACCCCTACAGTGTTGATAAAAAGCTGCATTATTCTCAACTAAAGCCAAATCCAAAATCTAACCTAGAAATACAAGCCTACTATTCTCCTTTCCTTCTGTCACTCACATCCTCTGCTGGGAAGACAAAAGCCAAATCATGAGGGGTGGCGCTTCATTTACAGGTAATTCCAAGAACAGTCAAACTTATAAATACAGACAAAGGTGATCGTGATGTTTTTCATCAATGATAATGAAGAGAGCAATTTAAAAGGTACCAATGCCAATAAAAACAGGGTGCAGAAAAGTGTACATCCCCCTCAGTCAGGACTGAGACTTGCTGATTCTCTGTGGTACTTCAAAATCTCACTGTTTTCCACGGCTACTTTCCTTCAATCATCGTGCCCTCACACCTCTTGGGTTCTGCTTACAGTCCTGCAATGAATTTAAAAAGGCTTTCAATTGCCTGGCCTGCCTGAATCTGCACTAGGGTCAGCTCTCTAAATCCCAGCAGCTGACACCAAATCAATTACCACGTGGCTGTTGGGTAAGCAGAATGGGATGTCCACAAGGAACTCCAGAAACTGGGCTAAATATGAAACCACAGTGACCACTGCTCACCAGTCTGCAGCAAATATGCAGAACTGGCTGTGCAAAGACTAACCCCAGACACAAGCACAGCGAGAGCATGGAGCAATTATTACAGAATAAATAAGCAGCTATGGTTCCCTCTGATAAGAATATATATGAAGTGTAATAAAATTTTAAATGTTGGAGGCATATTGACAAGAAAACGAAATCAAATGAATTAAAGGTACAAACAAGGATTATGTAAATACTTTACATGTAATTACACATTTGTTACAAAAGACATAATAAAGATTAAAATTGAAAACTAAAAAAAGAAGCAAAGTTGTAAAAATGCACTCTTGACCAGCATAAACTCAAAGATATATACTACTATCAATATTTGCATTGTACATAAACATTGCAATGAAAATCATCATATCACAGACCACAAGCTGACATCTTCAAATGACATAAACCCAGTGTTTTATTTAAAAAGCAACAATTCAGAATTAATATTTATCTAATTATCTGAAAATTTATCAGATTTTTTTTTGCTTCTATTACGGTAATCGTTTCAACTCTTCTTCCTAGAAGCCATTTAATAATTCAATAAATGTATTAATAACAACTGTGTTAATGGGAATGAAAACTTGTGTTAGGTTTTGGTCTTTTAAAAAGCCAGAATGTGAAGCGTCACAAGTCTGATGACTGTGCCTTTTCCCACTTTCCAAACAGATGCGTCTGTTAGTTTGTGTGTCATCGCCACCTCTTCATACATGAACATTTCTTTTCAAATCAAATTCAAATGATGCATTTCAAGAAGGGCCCACACGGCCGGCAACAAAGAGAGAACAAAGGGAAAGCAAAAAATCTGTTTCTTTGTCGAAACCGTCAGCTGTCAGCGCGCCTCGCTGTCTTTCTGATGGTGTAAATAAACTTTTTCAGAGTATCTCATATGATGGTTTGACAGTGATTTATGAGCATGATAAATACTTGCCTGCCTTGACGTGTTTCATTTACATGTTAATAATTTTACAGCATTGTTCTTTATATTAAAAATGCATAGTTTCGAGAGATTTGATCTCATGCAAGCTTTGTTTACTGTTATATAAAATTCCCTCTGAGTTTTTATGCAGGAATGTTGACTCAAACATTGGAGCAGCTCTCCCCAGCCCAACAACAAATACCTGCTGAAAATTAATTTTTATCGGTTAGCTTCTTTAATCTTCCTCCTATTAGTTTGGGCCATAGTTCAGATCTAATGTGTGTATGATGGAATAATTGCAAAATGACATTGCTGACTGTGTCTTTATATGTGTGTGTACTTATCTTTAATTTGTGGTTTGTTACGTTTTTTTAAAGTGTTGTACAAATGAAATTATTATTGTCAGTATTATGACTATTACTGTGTTGCGAGCTAAAAGCCAATCTGTTTCCATGCTAAAGATTAAGCAGCAGCACACTATAAACAAAAGTTATCACCTGCTTCGTTCAGATAAAGAGGAGTGCAGTATGAGCTATCTACACATTAAAATGTCCTGTGGGGAGAGGGGCAAAATTAGTAGCGTGCTGCAAAATGGGGTGCGTGCACTGGGCTCGGTGCGACCTGTGAGCCCCGTCACACTGACAGATGAGGTGGTGTGAAGCTGAAGGTCAGCTCCTGAATGCCTGATGGAATACCAGCACAGAGAGGAACACAGGTTACAGAGGAAATGCCCAGGTTTAGCCGCCTGTCTTTTGTAATCAGTCACTGTGCAACTTGATGAGCGAGAGGTGAGGAAACACTCGCCAACATTGGTCTTGGCTTTGTTTTCTGCAATGTGCAATGTAGCACACTCTTATTAATCCTTCTCCAAGCTTATCTTTTTGATCTACAACTCTTCTCCACACTAAATATAACTTGAGTTACAAAACACACCAGGTAGGAGAGCTCTTTATAGATATTTGGGTTGCTAACTAGCTGCATAAAAACCAGCTCAACCAGTTTAAGGATCTACAAAGTATGTAGAAAGCCTAACCTGTCAATACTGCAGTATTATGTCCTTCCAACCCATGCGTACTTCTTAGCAGGACATCCATCTTTACACATTCATCTTGTCCAGGAACTAATGCATTGAGTTTGACTAAGAAGGGATTGTGTGGCAGGGGCAAAAAAAGTCCTGCTCTGTGTGACTTATCTTAGAGGTACAGAGCAGCTATGGAAATATCAATAGCTCTGCTTCAGTCAAAGGAACAAGCTGATTCAACATTTTTCTATCTCCAGGAGAGCATAGTTCAGTGATAAACCACTTACTGTTGATGGAAATGACAATGCAATGTGGTGTTTGACAATAAATGCCAAAATATGGGGGATGGAAACAGATTTTAATTAGTACAGAAATATTTTCTCTTAGAACAAATTAAACAACTATTGGCTAGCAAAGTGCCTCTTCAGCACCATGTGCCAAAGTCATCTGAACTTTCTTTCTTTATTACTGTTGCCTTTTCATGCTGATTGGCACAACTGTAGAAGCTTTTAGCGCCTCTCCCCACTCCTTTGAGGCAGAACTGGTCATTTAAATCCCACAGACTCATGCGTAATTCTTTTCAATCCTACCATAGCTGTGATTTGGCAGAAAAGGCACTGATGCAATAGCTCAGCACTTTAGAGGCAGTAGTCGTTTACGAATGTAACAATACTCTGGTGAACCCCAACACTTTGGCCTGACCCCAGATCACCGAAATGCTGCGACAGCAAATACAGTTTGACTCAGGAACAGGGAATGACGCAGGTGTGTGTATGTGGTCCAGAACAGGTGGACAAAGTGTAATCAGAGGCCTTTTATCTAAGCCTTGTGTGACACTACTGTTGCAAAAGCTCTTATTATAATTACCCAATGATGATGTGATTCAGCAGTTTTCTATTATCAAGAAGGCTGACTTATACTCTACTTATGCTCCCAATTGGAAATACGTGTTGCCAAACCTTTTAAAGGTTTTGGATGCAAAACGCATTTTTCATGTATTAAACACTTTTTTTATTGCCAATGTGTGAATGAACTGTAGAAACTCCCTTCCTCCAAGGCTAAAAAAATCCCTTTACATTGAACATGAATTGATTACGTTTTATTTATTTTCAGCGATGCCCAGGAAACCCTGTCTCCAGCCACCTCCTCAGTTCTTCTGGGGGAACACTGAAGTGCTTCTAAAACAGCCAAGAGATGTCTCCAACATGTCCTTGCTCTGCCCCTGGACCCCTTCTTTATGGGATCGGAACAACTCACTTAGGAGGTGCCCAGAACGCATCTTAAGCCATAGGTTAGCTAGGAAAATAGATTGGCACTTAAATCGACAGCTCAGCTCACTCTTTACAGGCTGGCACCACTCCATCTGTTAATCTCCCTGAACTATGTTGCTCTGCTCACATTGTTGCTAGCCAATCGAATCATAATGTAGGGCAAGTCCACAACAGTCCCAGTTTCTCCTACGGCCTCTTGGGAAAGTTAATTGCCCACCCATGGTCTATGCTCTATAGTTTGGCTCAAGCTCGGTTAGCTTGCCTTGTGAGTGATCACAACTGCTTAGCTATGCAGCATATCTTGTAATCACCGCTGTTTCGTCCGATGATTCCTTGAGTGTGGAGTTCAAACACACAGTGACCTATCAGCTGACTTACCTCTTATCACAGGTATCATAATAACAAGGGTTTTTCTGAACATTATCATCGAGGAACTTTCAGTAAAGCAGGAGCATGCCAAGAAATAACAGTTACCTCCACCAGTCAACAGCTTGTTTAAGAGGCTTAATAATCTTTAAAGACTTACAATGTACAGCAGCTATGACACAGGTTTAACCTTTTAAGTGCAAGCCTTAAGTCAATATACTGACACAAACACACTGCTATAAAGTTAACAAGAATTTTCAATCCAGAGAAATGTTCACGTTCACTCATCCTAAAAGGTGCTGCAGTTGGCATATACTGAACTGTTCATTTAACAAGGCAACCAAGCCTTTAATACTTCCTCTGCTGTGTCAGGCATGTTTCCACACTTTGAGCTTGATTTAAGGAATCACAGCACATCCATTACTAGCGCACCCAAAAAGTGACGATTTTGCTGACAAATGTGTTTCCCGGGCAGGATTTGATTGTTTTGCCTTTTTTCAGACTGTATTCACAAATGGTATACAGAGCTGAGACAATCAATATTTTAAATAAACTGCATGAGAAAAATAGCTGGTAGGTATTTTGGTGGTCTTTAAGGCTTCAAATACAAAACAATGTTTTCTTAAAGTCCACCTTATCAATTGTAACAAAGTGTCTTTGTCCTGCCTGATATAAATAAAATATATTTGGACTTTGAACTGATACTACAACAAAACCATATTAATATGTCACCTTCTACTTTAAAAAAGGTTTGGATCTTGGAAAACGTCGACCAGAATAACAAATTCAGGTAAACTGTGCCATGTTTTATTTGTTCTTTGTTTGGAATAAACACATACTTTTATTTTAATCATGTTTTTTGCACTTTTTTTTATTTTTTAAAAAGGTGCTATTTTCTAGCATGTATATGCACCAAATGATAAACCCGTTTATTAAAAAAATATCCAGCAGAATCAATAATGAAAACAAATAGTTTTTAAGGAAATTAAAAACATGAGCTTTTGTTATAAAAATATATTCTCCTTTTAAAATATTTCCTCTTATGTGGTAACGACTTGATAATGACACTACTTTTACAAGCAAAACGAATATTTTTTCAGCTGGTCTTCAGTGGTCTTGTGATTGTTATTAATCACTGATTTATTAAGGTATTTCAAACCTTTAAAATAACAAGACAGAATCACATGAACACTAATGTCAGCTGAAGACAGATGTAAGTAAATGAGTATTAGCCCAAATTGGCAGACTGTAGCATTGTTAGTCCTGACTGCAGCTTCAAAACAAAAGCATCAACAACAACAAAGGGGATAGCTGCTGATTAATACAGTGTAACATCAGGAACACGGGCTAACGTTAGCAGATGTGCCGACAGTCTATGAAATGATCAGGCTAGCGAGCTCTATGCATAAAAAATGACTGACTGCAGGGGCTGACACAACAACTTACCTTGGGCTTATACAGCCACTTTCGAAAGCGGTTCATCGTTACCTCGCCACCTTCCTTTGTCACCAACCCCTCCTCTCTTCTCCTGTACCTGTGTGTCTGACACTATCGGCGGCTGGCTGGCGGCTAAGCTAGCTAGCGCTTCTTGGGTCCAAATAGGAGGAAAAAAGACAATGTACGGCAAGTTGTCCTGAACGTTACACCGAGGCTCTGAAGGCGCACAAAGGAGGTATTGGGAAATAACCACTTATTTCCATTTTCCCTGAAGCCCGAGGTTAGCAACCTGTCCCTCCACCTGCCCAGTCACTTTCCAAGTCCCCGACGATACAGACAACTGGAGCACCGAAGGCTCCGCTGTTCTCTGCCCCTCTAACGTTACTCGATGACAGTCACGTTGACAACATTCACCTCCCACTTTCCCAGGAAGTGGTGCGTTCAAGTGCTCCTCCAAAAATAGCTTCTTTCTCCAAAAGAACTCGATATAAACTATAGCACAATTCTACAATCCTCCTTCTTAGAACCTTACTGAGTTCCTTGGACTACCCCATTGTTCTGAATATGGGTTATTATTATTTTGGTTGGATAAATACAGCATAATATCTCATCATTTGCAATTCATCCCAGGATGAATTAACCTCATTTTGAGACTAAGTAAGGGCCATATTATTTTTATTGCTTTAATATGTAAACCCTTCAAATTTAAAGATGGTTTACTTTCTTTTTCCTCATGTAATAAAACATAAGCAACAGATAAGAAAAGTTTACTAATGACAGTTGTTTTCTGTTACCTAAGAAACAAATTGGAATTTACTACATTAAAATAATTTTAGAATCTGGAGGAAGTGTGTCAAATTGACACTAACAGTATATTCCATAAATCACAAAAAATGATTTATTTAACATTTTATTTAATAACATTTTTATCTTCTTAAAATGTTATGCAATAGCTTCGCTGGCCCAGCCCACTTGAGATGAAATAGGGTTTGACCCCCCCTTATCTAGATTATATCAATAGTGTATGCATATATTTAAGTATGAGTAGTGGAGGTTTTCAGTTTTTATAACTAAGTTGTGTGAGAAAAACAATACAGTAGCCCAATGTTGTTTAATTTTAACTTTAAAATCAAATGTCAGGCAAATACAGGGAAATTTCATCAAATAAATGTATGATTTAGGATGTGTACAGATGCCATTCTTTGCAGTAAAGACCATCCAAATGAGGAGCAGCAAATTAAGCACATTTTTTAGGTTTGTAAAAGAGATTAGAGAGAAAATATCAGTGGGGAAAACAATTTTCACTCAAAATACACTTCCAGGTTATTCCTTAGCTTTCGCCCGTATTACATGATTAACATCAGCAGTGTGTGTTTGTCCAGAAGCTATTTTGGAGTCATTTCAACTTTCTGTTTTCTAATACATCACATATAGATTAATCATAACATTAGTTTGGTATTTCCTAATTTAAATTCAACAAATGACTTTGTTTTCACTCCGGTTAAGAAATATGATTATGATGATCAGGTTAAACCAGGAACTCAGATGCTCGATTCTGAGAATAAAAACCCAGTTTGCATGTGATTTACCCAGTAATTAGCTTTTGTCCCTCAGATACCAACAACGTAAAATCCCTGGTAAGCTAGGAAACAAATTTTTTTTGTAAAATCATCATTTTTTAAAGCACAAGCCAACAACTTTCCTTCGGTTTTTAGAACGGGTTTCCATCTTGACCAGATGTTTTAACGTGTCAATTTGATCGCTTTCTGTCTATTGTAGAATTTCCAAAAGCACATGAAGGCAGCAGGAGACCAGCACAGCCCCAGCAAGACGTCACAACACGCTACGTCATTATTATTGTTATGGACGCCAACAAAGGATGAGGAGGGCACTCTGTTAATCTGTACGGATTAAAACTGTGAAATATTTAATATGTTAAACTGAACAATAATAAAACGCCTCTTTTGAATCTAAATAATTAATTTTTTTGCTGAAGCATTCCTCGTTTGACATTTCGAGCTGGGACGTATGTCTGTTTACGCCTGTTTTTGTTGCTAAGCAACGACGCAACACAGCGACGGCTGGAGACTGTCTATGAGTCGAAGACAGCAAATGTTTTTTGTGAATTGATGTCTTTCATTAGCAGCCCGGTTGGCTTGTCTATCCCAGGGAGAACTGTTTGTTCTCTCATCTCTCAATGCGTGAGCTTTGCTTATATAAACAGTTTATTTTTGGGCTTTTCTAGTGGATTTAAGATGGCATCAAACTATGCATCACTTGTGAAGGAAGCCGTTCAGCTCCTCGACAAGTTTAGAGCTAGCAGACAGTGTTTGGATGACTTCACAGAAGATGCTATGAAGGATCTGCAGGTATGTCAGACTCAGATCAATGTGAGTGGATGCATAGGCCTGCTTCTGATTAGTCTGTATTTCTTGTTTTGTCACAGGACATGGACATGCTGCAGAGGAAGTTCATTCTTGATGTTGTTTCCGGATGTGTTGAGCAAAAGAAGCTGCTGGATGTAGTCATCAATGCCTTCTTTGGCCAGCACGTAAAATCAGTGTCCAGAGGTGAACGTAGCCAGTTTGTTGGTGAGTAACTTCATTGCTACTCCTGATTTCAGCCTGAATAAAAGAACTGACACGTTTTAATGATCGTCTTGCTCCCCAGTTATCTGTTACCTGGCCACATTTCTTCTTGATGACCTCGGGCTTCAGTGTTTTAGCAGCATTGTTAAATCTCTGGACATCAAGAAAATGCACATGGTAAGAAACACAAATTCTGGGTGCAGAAGAGGGAAATTAATCAGCAGCTTTCTTATGTTTCACTTTTCAAAATTAGTTTTTAGGTTTCTTCTTCTCAAACCTCACCACGTGGATACAGGATGAGTGGAACAACATCTATGATGCTGCCTTTGTGGAGAAACAGTGGATTGGGCCTCTACTCAGGTGAGAAAAGCATGATAAACAAAAATACTACTTAGGTAATAACACTATAATAACTCAAAAAATGAATGGAAAACTTAAATCTACACATTGTGTAATTCACTGACAACAAAAAGACATGACAGCAGTCAGTAGCAAACAAAATTTTTAATCCTTTGAGGGCTGTATTCAGTGATTGATTTGACGCTGAAGTCACATGAAGTTCGGCACAGCGTCTGTAGACTCTTTCATTCCTGTCACATAGGCTCAGTGTGAACATGCAAGAGAATAGGGAACTAAGGGGTGCTCATGCCATTGATCATTGAGTCTGTTTCCTCACAGTCTGGTCAGAAATGTGCACAAGTATTCCAGTGGAGGTTGTTTTGTGAGCAGAGCATTTCAAATTCAGACAACCCAAATGTTTGCGTGTGTGTCCTTTAGGTGGCGCCCTGAGATAGATATTCTCATGGACCAGCTTGCAGTCAAGATCTCTCAAGGGAATCTGCTCAAGAAAGCTGCAACCAAAACCACTGAGCCCCAGGAGTTCGCCCTCACCGAACCTAAACCACGGCCTCTACCCATGCCCGAGCTCATCCCACAGCAGAAGAAATGCAAACCAGTCAGTATCAGTTACAAAAAGTCCTTTAATTTGAGAATTTTTCATGTCCTCAATCCTTAAAGAGAATGTAAGCTGTAAACTGTGTAGAGGCTGGTGCGTCACTCTTGTTTGTCATGCAGGTACCAAGCAGCACCTACAAGGCTCCAAAGGAGAAGCAGATAATCGAGGAGAATAAACAGAAGAACCATCAAAAGGCTCAGGTACAATGAATCTAATACAAAAGAAGATATGTTTAACAGTTAAACGGCAGCTGGCACATTTAAGTTCAATAATAGTAGATATTATCAAAAAATTTTATATTTTTAAATTCAATTACATATACTGCCATTAAAAAGTTCGCTTATCTGTTTTCCACCAAAGGAGCTTCTGTATGAAGCGAATATCAAACAGTTCAGATGTGGAAATCCACAGAAGTCTGAGCACACAAAGGTGTGTATGTGTGTGACTGTGTGTGTGTGTGTGTGTGTGTGTGTGTGTGTGTGTGTGTGTGTGAGGGTGGGCTTGTATTCTGTTGGCTTCAACACCATCTCATACTTGTTCCACAGAGAGTGATGTCCAAGATTGAGGAAGACTTGGATTCAAGGCTCAAGCCTAATTCCTTTCATTCCCGTGGAGCTCCTTCCAGTAATAAGGTAAGACCTAAGTACTCTGCCGGTTTCTAGATAGCCTAATGTTGGTGTAATATCTGCTGTCATGTGTATATTTTTTACAGGCTGTCAGCTATCCGATCAAACTCAACAATGCAGCTATTTTAAGGAAGGAGGCACTGTATAAGCGTTGGGTGGAGGAGGAGGTCCAAAGGTACAGCACAGCTTTTACCTGCTACTTTGACCTTTTCCAAGGTGTCTGCATAGTGCTCCACAAGGATGAAGTGCAAATCAAACACATGAAAAGTTGCGTCCTTTGTGCGTCTGTTTTTAATACAGAATTGAGCGGCTGGTGCAAGGCGAGCGCGATCCTTCATCTTTCCTGCAGTGGCAAAAGGAGATGCGTGAGAAGGACCTTCAGGAGCAGTTGCCCAAGATTGAGCGCCGACACCTGGAGGCATGCATCAGTGAACAGGAGGCAGCTCTGGCCCGCAAACGTATAATGGAGCGCAATCAGAAGGCTGCGCAGCTGAAGAAAGAAGAGGTAGGTAAAAACCAAGTGGCAACTAATAAATAAAAGGAATTCACAGAGGATTAAACTTGTTGTCGTCTTCTTTATGGCTTGTTTGCTTTTTCTAGACCGCTCAGCTGATGCAAAGATATGCTGAGAAAAGGTTGCAAGAGGAAAAGGAAATAAAGGATCTGGTGCAGCAAGTGGCAGATGGCCACAAGAATTCAAAGGCAGCTAAAGAGAAGTTACAGAAGCTGAAGCAAAGCATAGGTGCGCCTCCTCAAGCAGCTTGTCAAACGGGGCATTTCACGTGTTTCTTTTTGCTGTTCACATCAATGTCATGACAAATTTCACAGTGAAAGAAGTCTCCGAACAGAACCAGGAGCTGCTTCGTCAAGCACTGGAGGAAGCAGAGGCAGAGATGAGCCGCAAATTTGAAGTCATCCGAGAAATTCACTGCATTGAGTCGCTTCCTCGCATGAAATTCAAGAAATTTGATGACACAGACGTAAGTGAAGGAAAGCTGCAGTACTATGCAAAAAAGAAAAGTGGTTTCAATGTGGATCGAGACTTTTGCACAGTTCTGTATCTTATACTGAGATGCTGTTATCGATCTCTGTGTCACAGTTATCTAATCCCATGTCAGACTGTAGGCCATGAGCTGCTGGGAGAAATGTCGCTGTATGAGACGAAGGAGCGGCTGGCCCATCTGAAGAACAAGCAGCAAGCAGAGCAGGAGGAGAAACGGAAGCTCATCCTGGAGGAGAAGCAGAAACAGAAGCAGCAGCTGATGGAGAAGCTGGATGCCATCAACTTCCACAGCAGCGTCCTGGCACAAGCTACGGCCATCAGGTCAGGAAAGTGGCAAACAAAAATACTCAAACGCAGAAATGTGCACATGTGCATGTACTGATGCTAGTTTTGGCATGTGGCAGGAAAGAGGAGAGGAAAGCCGAGAAGGAATTAATTCAGCAGGTGGTGGCTCAGGATGAGACGGTTTTAGCTCTGAAGAAGATGCTTGAAGAGAAAAAGCAAGAACGTCAAAAGCTCAAGCAAACTGAAAGCAAGGTCAAAGCCCCTGAACAGACAGGAGGACACACAGGGACACACAGCCAGGTGAGTGTAAAGTCCACAACAAAGAAGAAATGAAAGAAGAAATAAAACGTATCCATAACTCCTTTCTCTGTTTCCTCTTTTGCCAGGCGAGTGTGACAAGCTGGGAGGAGCTGGAGCAGAGCTTGTCGCGCCTTGTAGAGAATTTTTCTTGACTCAAGCTATAAATGTGTTTATCAGGCACTGCAATCTTATGACTGTTTAATTTAATAAAACACGTGTGGATAACATGTGCAGTCATTTGAAGTTGCACTTATGTACTGATGTTGATCGCTGCTTGGTTTTCTGCAACAGTCGAGTATTACGACTTTTTTTTATTTTTTGTTTCAATTACTGCCAAAGTTATCGAAACTCACGTCTGTACGTAACATGAAAAAAGGAAGCGAGCCTTCAACCGTGACTGATGAGGAATGTTTCCCTTCCCCTAAACAATACTGTTTTCTGTGGCTTTCTGTGGTTTTCTGCGTCTTGCTACCAATTTACTGTACTAAATAAATACCAAGAGTCAAGTATCATATCTTTTGGGA
Organism: Aulonocara stuartgranti; assembly: GCF_965226115.1. NCBI lineage: Eukaryota > Metazoa > Chordata > Actinopteri > Cichliformes > Cichlidae > Aulonocara > Aulonocara stuartgranti. The sequence goes on along the minus strand of NC_138955.1, from coordinate 3,134,649 downwards.
CTATCCACAACAACAAAAAAGAGAACTACTGCAAGCATAGACACAAGAATTGAACAATATACAATAACATTTCTCTGTGATATTCTATATTTAGCACAAAGCAACATAAAGTATATTAATGATATGATTTTTTATTTTTTTTTGTAAAAATTAATTAAGTAATTTTCATGATAAATTCGTATTACTGCTTGGACCTAGTTTGAATCGCTTCACCTGCGGACCGGGAGCAACTCTGAGCCTAATGCATGATGTTTTAATAAGGCGGTGGTGTCCCTGTTGGTTGTTCCTTGTAACTACACCAGATCTGTCTTGAATTGAGCCCATTTCTCTCGGTTTTTTCCCTCTAAACCAAAATCACATGATGCCTTTTTGTCATATGACACTGATGAGTGGGCTGATTCCCCTGACAGCGTACTCTATGAAAACAAAGGAAACGCTGCCACATTTAAGAGATGAGATGCTGTAGACAAGCATTGTTTGGTGGCTGCAGTCGGTAATCTGGAGCATGGACTGTCGGGGAGTTCTGGCTGCGATCACCGCCGCTTGTTTCATAGGTAAGTGGAGTGGCTTGTACCGTTAACGAAACGGCGGCGGTAATCCTATAAACCAAGGGTCTAATACAGAGATTTACTATATAGTATGAAAAAAAGCATGAAGTCACCTTAGGTTAATTCACTACTGAAAAGTGCTGATGGTTTGTTATTGAAAGTATAGAAACAGTAGAATCAGTTCTAATGTTGTTGCATCATGTAATTTAGACTTTGTTCAAAGCAAAACTTTATTACACACACTTTTCTTTGCACCAGGACACCATAATGAAATTAATACACTGGCTCACTGTATTTCCGTGGTACTTATTGCTTTTGTATTTCTGTTAATATAATTTTATCCGTTTTTACAAACTCCCTGACTTGTAATTCAAGAAGCATATCTATTTGGGAGAGAACTGCTGCTAACCCAGAGGAGACTGGAGCTGAGAAATCATATGACCCCTTTCTGAATAATTGCATTTCATGAGGAGGATGGCTCCTATTCAAGAAAGCAGTTAAGCGCAAGGCTTATGTGATTACTACCACAATATGGGCTCTGTTTTGCTGATGTGCCTATACCTTTTGCAGCCACCTTTTTTTCTTTCTTTCCCTGTTGGATAAACTTTTTGTAAAATCATTCAGCTATAGTTGATTGAAGAAGTTCTTCCTCTTTTAATAAAGGCAATGCAGCAAGGTTGGCTCTCAGGTCACTCATCCACTTGCTAACATTTATTTTTCATACTTCTGTTGTGTCCCTGAGGCTGTGTCCTAGCTCAGTGCGTGTCTAGGGAGGAGGGACGTGAGGGTTCAACCTCAGTCCACAGCAACATTTCAAAGCAGGAGACTGAATCATGGAGAGATGCAGGGAGACAGGAGTTAAAATCCTGGTTATTATTTGCAATACTAATAAATAAACGAAAACATTCAAAGAAAAGGTATGCAGGAGGGTCCCCCAAAATGTTTGCTTACACTGTTTGTATTAATTATTAGTGATCATACCACATATTTTTGCTTTTATGCACTCGAGCCATAACTTTTTCACTACATTTAGGTACTTTTGAACCTTTTTAAGACAGCTGACCGCATATATACCATTGTGTCCTTCCTTCTCAGGCTTAGTGGTGAGCCAGACCACTCTTACTCCTGCTGTGACAGATACCACTCTGATCGAAAATGTGACCAGTCTGACTCCGACACCCGTGATTTTCAGCAGCACCACCTCAGGCTGCTTCACTTTTAACCTTTCTGCTTGTGAGCCATGTGCACCGGGGTCACAGTACGACAACAGTGAGTCAGTGACTATCATCTGCCATGGCTTTATTTTATGATATTTCTAAATATGCTATATTTAATGTCCTTTCTGTTAAGTACCTGGCTTTGCTTTTGTTGATATTAAAATAAGCTGTATGATATTAAAGCAGCAAAAATGAAGAGTAAAATCAACTTTTTGTCAATCCCCCCCAGACACCCTTCTGTGCACGTGCTGTCCTGACTCAGGGCGGTGTGTATTTCCTGGCGCGTGCCTGCCATGCACCAGAGGATTTTATCAGCCACTAGCAGGACAGCAGCAGTGTCTACCTTGCAGCCGGGGCTTCTACACCAAGTAAAGACTAATTTTGTTCCAGCAAATTCAAACTTCACTTTTTTTTCTCTCTTTTTAAATAGAAATCCAGAGTTTACATCACTAATAATTTTTTCATATGCTGTATCCACTTCAGTTTCATTGGAAGTCCATTATGTCGCCCTTGCCCTCCTGGGTCCTTCAACAATAACACTGGTGAAGACTCTTGCACAAGTTGCTCACCAGGTTTGTTTATCTAGCAGTTACTCATTGTTTTCTATATCAGAAAACAGAGAGTGTTGATTCCCATACATATGCTTTAATTGTAAAATATTGCTATAAAATACACACAACTTAAAGAGAAAGGCACGCTTTATGCTTTTGATTATTTTCTGTTACAAAACAATGGATCCTCTTAGTGGATGTGGTTTCAAATAATAGCTTAAGGTTCAGGCTTCAGACTCCTCTAAACATTTGCTCGGTAGCTTTTCCGTATGATGTCACTCTGAGGTGATATCTGTATTATGGTTATCTCAGGAAATTTGAACAGGTCCCCTTAAAGTCTATAGATATGCTTGCATTAGTATATGTTGATATCTATAACTCAAAACCACAAATTATGTATATTTCTGTTCGTTTTTTAGGTTTCTTTTCATCGCAGGGTAATTCTACTTCATGTAAACCATGTGCACAAGGACATTTTTGCAAGTAAGTTGGACCTGATTGCTGCTGGGACTGCATTTCTGTTTGTGTGTCCATTTTTCTGTTTTGTTGTTGTTGCCCTGTAACTGAGCAGAACTCAGTGTTTGGAAAATAACTTATCTAACCACCAAACTGAGCATCACATGCTTTCATCTCATGGTTCTGAGTTGCCTGCACAGTTGCACGCCACACAAACACACCCACACGCACAGACACACACAGGACTAGCGTCTGCTTTGAGTAATCTGCAGCTGGCACAAAGTCACGAATGGCATGCACAGCCCTGTTTAAGTGGTTTATGTGACTCCTATTGAAATGAATGTAGTTTTGATTCATGACAAAAATGCATTATCCCTCCATTACAGTTTGAGATATGGTTACAGGGGGCTAATACTCCTTTGGATTTTCCCAGGTTATTTTTGAGAGTTTCCAGACTAGATAGGATATGTAGGCTCACGCGGTCTAGATGACGTGTCCCAAATAACCTTCACAGGGAGGCGTATTGCAAGATTCTTAATCACAGCTAAACTGTGGGTGTAAAAGAGCAACAATATTAGCTCCTTCTGTGGATCTGGGGATTTATTTTTTACCATTTAGAAACTGACAGTCATTAAACACTCATAGTCATATTAAGCAACTTCTCCATTGGCAGAGCTTCAAGGCTTCATTGTGAGAGTCTGGTGACCTCTTTGCCTGCTGAAAGCACTTCCTAGGGCTGATTGCAAGTTTGCTTCTGCACTAATAAAAGCGATATTCCTTTTTAGTCTGTCCATACTTGCCAGCCAAGCCTGAAAGCCTATCTCCTCACTGCCAGCGTCTGCCAGCAGGTTCCTGGGCTGCTGCCATGATAGGAAGTGATGTCTCACAGCCACGACTCCATATGTTATTTACAGATGCTAAAAATAGTGTTTGGGACTTGGCCTCTCTTTATTTTTTTAGTTTGATGAACTACCTCCTGCCACCACCAAGTTACAAAACATTTCTCCAGTAGTCACTGTTTTATCCACTGATCTAACTGTTAACTATTGACAACAACCATTCATATTATTAGTAGGATCTTTGATCAGTAGACCTGCTCCAAAGTGTTCACATGTATTTTACAGCTATAAATGTTGTTTGTTTTTTTTTCCTGACAGCTCATCGGGTTGTACTCAGTGCCAGATGTGTCCTGGAGGCACAGAAGCTCTGCAGACTGCCGCTAAGGACTGCTCTCCATGTCGGCCAGGTAAACTAGAGTATCTTAAATGGGCTGTCACTTAGTCATTTGTGTGAGTGTTTGCTGTGGCTTGCAATAGAGAAAGATAAGAATTGCTTTCCATCCCAGTGATGTGTGATTTTTGAACAGGTATGTACAAGGCCGCCCGTCAGAATATGTGTCAAATCTGCAGCAGTGGTTATTTTCAGATCCACTGGGGCCAGGAAAGCTGTGATATCTGCCCAGAGAATCACTACTGCCCTGTGAGTGCGCCACACTCTCTCCGATGAAATACATGCGTGTGCATTTAAAAGATATTTAACGACAGAGCATGTTATTCTCTCAGAGTCCTGACGTGAACCCCATTCAGTGTCCGAGTGATGCCTTTTGTCCAGAGGGCAGCCTGGCTCCGGGCTACTGCATGGAGACTTTCTTCCGCAAAGCAGGGGACACTTGTGAACTGGCTCCTGTCACTATTGCTTTGTTAGTTATTGGAGGAGGGGGTGAGTAATACTAACAACGATTGTTTGATCCAAGCGATTTATTTATTTTTTGTGTCTGGTATTGTAATGGGTCATAAAGTTGCCTGTTTTCTGTAAAATTCACATTCAAATGAATTGAAAAAAGGAAAAAGTGATGAAACAAACTGCATTTTCAGTAACTTGACTCAGTTATAGTCCTGTTTATTGATATATAATAACTGTAAATGAGCCATGTTAATTCAAGCTCAATTCTTATGGCTAAATGCAGTCCTGTCAGGTGGTTCAAATAAAGATATAGTGAATTGAATTAGGAGTCATGGTCACATGCTAAAGCACTCTATGCCTGTAATGACGTGTGTGTCTCTCTCATATATGTCTGTGTGTTTTTTATTCCAGTGGCCTTACTTTTTATCATTTTAATGCTTTTACGTCGACGAAGAGAAACTGACGGAGAGCTGACAGTAGCCCGGGCTCCACTGTTACGAAAAGAGCGACCTCAAGGACGATACTATGGCCTGCCCTGTGATGCAGAACCTGTATATGCGGGCTGGTGAAGCACTAAGATACAAGAAGAGACACTGAAACACCTTATCAAACCACCAGCCTGTCAATTGCAATGAATCACTGGCCAGTGGAGGTTGATTCTTTGGTGAATTCTTTCTGTCGCAATCGTTCCACTCAGAGAAAAACATTCCTTGTGTAAGTGAGGTTATTCGATTATGAGAGGTACGCTGGAATGACGAAAACAACATACATCCCTCTGCTTGGTGACAGCCTTTTTCACTTATGAAAAGCACTTTTTTTTTTTAACAAGGTAATTGATTTACTTTGCATTCCTGTTTCAGTGCACTTACATTAACATCTGTTGTCTCAGTGATTACGTGTAAACTGTGGATGATACTTTTTTTTAAAAATTTAATTTAATTATATTTCTTTTTAGATACTTTTGCTTAAAGGTTTTTAACTGCTTTTTAAGGTTATATTTGTATGTTTTAGAAGAAAATAAAATATTCTGATTTCTAACCCTTTTCAAATGCTATGTTATATTGTGGACTAGCTTTAAAATAAATGAAAACAAAAATCTGTATTGTCTTGATAATTTGTCCTAATATGCTGGGACAGTATAAAGTAATTTATTTCGAATGACCGTTAATAGGTTGTAAGTAATAGCACCTGTTATCATTAGTGTCCTCATATTAATTTATTTACTGGAGGAAAAAATCTTTTGGTGATATATCTTTTTAACAAGTACTGATTCTCCATATTCAAAACTTTTGATTGGCTGCATGTACTATATGTGTAATTAATTCAAATAATATATATATATGTAAATATATAAACTTTTTATAAACAACTTTAAAACTCAAGAAAGACTCACATTTCACAGATTTCAAAACATTTTGAAAGACACTGGCTAATTTAACCAAGAAAAACAACGTAATTAATATCAGAACAGAATGTGTAATAACAACTGCCTTTCAGCAACATACAACACAAAACTGTAGTGTATTTTATCAAAGACAAACAGTGACAGTACAATGGCCTGCCAGCAGCAAAGAGTAGTGCTTTTATAACAGCCTTCAAGTAAATCTGGTGATATTATACCTTCCATTAGTGTGTAGAAAGTGTAATTTAGGCTGTGTTTTAATTGTTCAATTCTTGCTCCTGTATGCTGTGAATGTGGTGTTATACTGTCTTCTGCTAAGCGGAGAATTAAGAAATACAAACACTGTCTTAACCAGCTCTTTAACTACCACAGCTGACATTACATGTGTCGCTTGTCTACAAAGCTTTGAAAGTAAAATTAGTTAAAAGACATTCTGAAGCAGGGCAATGGTTTTGACTTTAAAATGTATTTGAATACGTTTTAAAGCTTTTCCTACTGATAAAGTCCTCCCCCACCATGGCCATTCATGCCACAAAAAAGTAGTTAAGTAATAAATAAACAATTAAATGACAGAAAAGTTCCTGTTATCTGCTATAGAAAATTCTCTCTCTTTTTTTTATTTTTTTACAATGGCTCTACAAGAATAATAAAAAAGCTTCTGTTCAACAATTACAGACAGTAATTGAGAATTGAGAAACAAATTGAGATGTTCTGTTGAAATTGCTCCTCTTTTTCATATATTTACTGGGCTTTTTCACATGAATAATTAGTTTGACATGTCTGCGCTGTACCATCGGGGTTCTGATCACTCCCCAGATCATTCTGCAGTACTCCTGCAACACCAGATACACAGTTGGAGAGAACCGCGCACCTCAGGAAGAACAGATGGCCGTTACAACCCCCCACAGCCTGACACCTTCCATCAGGGAGTCAGGCTGATGCTGAGGATGCCTAAAACCACAGAAGTATGAATCAATCAATTCTTTAGAAATTAGTCATGGAAATATTTTTTGAACTATCACACTCTATTCTCAACATTAATCAGGCACTTGAATCCTCTTTTGCTAGTTTTATCTGTAACAGGTAACTGCTGCAGGTTGTATACTGTATATATGTGTCAGTGTTCTGCCTTGAAATGTTATGACAGTTGCAACCACTGTGTTGGAGTTCGGATATTCTGTCTGTGCCTCCGTGGGTTTCCTTCTACAGTCCAAAGATGTACATGTTAGGTTCGTCTGTCCCTTTGTGTCCTCGCTGTCTGACTGGTGATCTGTCCACGATGTACTACTTCTTGCCAGGTGTCAGCTGGTATAGCTGGTGAAGAAAATAGATGGATGAATGGATGGATGCTGTGGCATAATTATATTTACTGCACAACACAGCCCTACGCACAGCAGTCATTTTGATGAATCATAGCAGGGAAAGCACAGGCGTTATTAAGAACATCAATCACTATTTCATTTAGCTATCTAGATTGTGGATATTTGCTCCAGCTACATTTCTGTCATGGGCTATCTGTTCAGTAGGTACGGGGAAATTTGCCAGACTAAATAAATAAGAAAACTGAAATACTGATTTGGTCTTCCAGCAATGAACAATTCTTTCCAGATAATGTAAAAGTTCAACAGAAGAATGTGAAAAAATGGCAACTCTCAGGATCTCATGTTTACAGTGTGACAGCTATGTAGACAGACACAGCTGGAAGCTATATCATACTGTATATACACCAAGTAGACTGAATACAGGAGTATTTAATACATTTGTATTGGATAAAATGTGGTGTAGTGTGGTGCAGTGCCTGATAATCTTTTGATTACTGTAATACATGAAAGTTATATTGAAAAGTTATAAAGGACATAAATAAACAGTGCCACAGAAATACTCAATTTATGTTAAACCCACACAATGACATTTTACAAAGGCAATGGTACAGTAAAATACTAGGTATTTTATTGTAAATGTTTTTATACATAATTTTATTTTACTAAACAAAAGCAAAAGCTTTTTTAAGCTCGTCAGACGGGGGTAAAACTCTTACTTAGGCCAGTCTTAAAGAACCAACCTTATGTACAGTATTGTATTGTCCATAAACATGTTTTATTACACTGAAATGTGTTCATATGCGATTTATGCACATTTTACAAGTTTGGTTTGTCTCAAAATGACTTGAATGGTTCTCTCTCTCTCTCTTTTTAGCCTGCTCTGGTTTGCCATATCCTGCACAGCACAGCCAACCATGTCCTTCACTAGGTGGCGGTAAAGCGCTGTGTCGCTTCAACTTAACTTCATGCTTTTAACAAGAAGGTTTGTCCTAACGGGCCACCGTACTTACTTGGGCGTTCAGGAGGAAACATGGCGGCCACCCTGGCAAGGAGGCTGTCCGGTGTGTAACTGCAGTTTGACATTAATACAGTTTTATTTCACCCTCTTGATGCGGTGCTTGTTTATCATCTGTGTGTTACCGAGCAGTGCTGTTCAGTAACACATACAGAAATAGCTGAATTCGGTTTTATATTCATGTGTTTCTCTGTCGTCCTTGTGTTTGACAACAGGGTTGCTGAGGCCGCTGTCCGTGTCTGTATGTGCCCGGACACCACAGACCTGTCAGTCCAGCCTCGTCCAGTCTGCGCATCTCTACAGTTCTTTTACAGCCGCTGTCCGTGCTCCTCTCCAGGGTACAGTGTGGCAGACACCACGCTACAACATACTGCAGAGGTAAGGAGTGAAGGAATAGAAATATGAGGGCGATGCATTTGAGTAATTAAGCTCCCCAAAGTAACAGGCTAGGTTAATGTTCGTCCTAATCACGATTAGGTACAGGTTTTCCTCCAGGAAACCGTTTCACCGAATTGATAATCCGAGCTAATCTCATCTTGTGACACTTTTGTTGGTAGTGGACAGCCGGTATACAGCATAGAGGACTTGCAGTGACACAGCACCTGCTTTCCACGCTCACTGGGAGTGTTTTGTAGTTGTTTGTTTCTACTGTTGGCAAAAGGCGTCTTTATTTCGGATATAAAACACAAAAAAACTGAGATGACTAAAATGTGACTTCAACAGCTGCATCACAGAGTCTTTATAATGTAAGCACTTTGCAGCGGGTCTGAAAAACAATAGTTTTCTATTATTTATTTTACCTAAAATAAATAATTTATTTCACCTTTTTGGACCCCCATTTTTTCTTCATAATTTCCTTAATTGTAAAGGCAAAACAAATTCAATGATGTGCTGGGAACTGACATGACAGCATGTCACAGCTGCTGCAGATTTGTCCACTGCACATCCATGATGTGAGTCTCCTGCTCCACCACATCCCAAAGTTGCATTCTGGTGATGATGGAGCCATTTGCATACAGTCATTCTCATTGTCATGTTCAAAGATATGAGTTTGAGAAGATTTGAGCTTTGTGACATGATGCTTTATCCTGCAGCCGTCAGAAGATGAGTACAGAGGTCAGAAAGGGAGGGACGTGGTCAGCAGCAATGCTCAGCTTAGTTGGTGCTAAGGGCTCAAAATGTGCCAAGAAAATATCCCCACACTATTCCAACATCAGCAGCAGTGTCAATAGTTGATACAGGGCAGTTTGACCTGTTTTCATGTTGTTTACTCATATTCTGACCCTACCATCTGAATGTGAAGCAACAATCAAGACTCATCAGACCAGGCAAGCTCTTTCCTGTCTTGTTGTCCAATTTTGGTGACCCAGTATTAACTGCAGCATCAGTTTCCTGTTCAGAGATGCTCTTCAGCACAGCTTGGTCATAATAGTGGGCATTTGAGTTACTGTTGCTTTTCTATCAAGTTGAAGCAGTCTGGTCATTCTCCTCTGACTTCTGGGCCCTATTTCAGGAAGCCGGTTTAGTGCAAACTCTGAGTAAGTAAACCCTGAGTTAACGAAAACTCTGGGTTTTCGGTTTCACAAAGCGAGTTTAGATTAATTCTGAGTGAGTTACTATGACGACACACTCCATGAAGCTAACCTGCCCCCTAGCAGGTTTACTTCAACTAACCCTGACCTTCTCCGCCTCTTTGTCAGAAACCTGACTGTAGGAAGTGTCGGACATGGCGTGCCCCTTCCTTGAAGAGCCAGTAGATGTTGAAGCCCAAATTCTCCGCAGAGCTCTCCGCCGGGAGAGAGTGATTAGAGCGCGTTCGGACATTTTATCATTTCCTGATGATTTCCTGTGTGAACGTTACCGTTTTTCAGCACAATCTATAATTTATTTGAATAACATCCTCAGGCCTAATATTGCTCATGTGACACATCGCGGACATGCTCTCAGTTCTGTACATATTATTTGTATTGCACTTCGGTTTTTTGCAAACGGGAGCTTTCTGTATAATATTGGTGACGCTGAGCACGTTTCCAAGGCTACCGTCTGTCGGGCAGTCAGGTTGTTACAGTTGCACTGAAACGTCTCCTGTACTCATTTGTGGTGTTCCCCGGTCATAGACCCACAAGATTTATCAAAGAGGGATGCCACAAAATTGCAGGTATCAGGATGAACGAAACTTAATTCATGATGTGGTGATACTTGAACTACTACTTAAATTTTACATTTATTTTCACGGTTCCCAGGCGTGATTGGCTGTACAGATGGCACTCACATTCCAATCATTGCTCCTTCAGTAAATGAAGGAGACTATGTGAACAGGAAGTCTTTCCACAGCATTAATGTACAGGTACATAGTTTCCTGTAGCATTTCAAACTAACAAATTATTTCATTATAGTAATGGATGCTAATTTGTGTTCTCTGCACTGTGAAGATCATATGTGATGCTGCCAACATTATCACAAATGTGGAAGCCAACTGCTCAGCCTCTGTGAGTGGTGGTGGTGGAGGACCCCCACCTGTTTTTCGGGCCTCTGCTTTTTTTCTGTTGGCTATAACGGGTCACATTTGAGCATACAGAGTAAGCAAATATGTACTTGTAATGTGCTCAGATAATTTCAATAAGTGCTTACAGAGGGGAAATTAATGTAGCCTCTAACTGCAATTGATTTACATGGGACAAACAGACCAAGCACTATGGCTCATAATACAATTCCACCTTACCTGTTTGGACTATATTTTTATATTTCATTTTTACTTGCTGCCAGGAACGTTTGGGGCCTGTTGGGTTGCACCTGCGCTCACATCACATCACAAAATAAAATGTATAAAATAAAAAATAAAATAAAATATAATAAAATAACGTGTTAAATGGGTGGAAATCCCTAGATCAATGTTTAAATTAACACTCACGCATTGACTCTGTCGGCTTTGTTTTGCCATGCATGCTCCCTTTCTTTTGCAGCTGTGGCTGTGTTACTTTTTTTCCGCGGAATTTGCATGTTATCGGCATATGCTGCCATCAGAATTTCAGCCTCAAGCGCTGTAAGATACATTGACCGCGCCTTCTTTCCCTCCGTCTCCATGGTGACTCGCTTAATCTGTGCTCCACTAATCAGGGCTTTATGTATCCTCGTGCGCGCGCTTAACTTGGGGTTAAAGCAACTCCGCGTTGATTGAACTAATTGTTATCAGCCTTTCTGCAACCGAATATTCCGAGTTGGACAGTTCGGGGTTACTCAACCCTGAGTATCGTTTTTCACTCTGAGTTTTCTAAACCGGCTTCCTGAAATAGGGCCCTGGTGTTGAAGCATTTCCACCCAAACTGCTGCTCACTGGATACTTTCTCTTTTTTTAGCTCATTCTCTGTAAACCATAGAGATGACTGTTTGGGAAAATCCCAGCAGATTAGCAGCTTTTTAAATATTCTGACCCTTCTGACACAAATAACCATGCAACCATGTTCAGAGTCACTTCTTCCTCATTCTGATGCTCTGTTTTCATTTCAGTACATCCTCTACATGACAAAAGCCACTCAGTTGCTTCCATATGAGTGGATAATTATATATTTGTGTTAACAAGCTGGTGAACAGGTGTACAAAGTAAGTATGTTCTTTGTAACAGCTGTTCTGCTTCTCTCTGATGTTGCAGGGTGTCGGCACTTGTTCCTAGTCTAACTCAGCAGCCAAGCAGAAGTCTGACTTACTATAGTGTCAAGAAGGGGAAGAGAAAGAGTGTAAAATCTGTCACAGATAGGTTCATGAGGCTGCACTGTGGCCTTTGGATCCGACGCAAGGTTTGTATGTGTTACAGCTGCTTGAGTCATATGTTAATTGTAGGTAACGTGTTAAATTTAACTTCTTGATTTTGAATATGAACAGGCTGGATACAAGAAGAAGCTCTGGAAGAAGAAACCTGCCAGACGAAAGCGCCTCAGAGAGATCGTATTCTGTAGCAAAACACAATGCAAGCTTTTAGATAAAATGACAACCTCATTTTGGAAACGGAGAAACTGGTACGTCGATGATCCATACCTGAAATACCACGATCGGGTCAACCTCAAACCCTAATTTGCTGATTCACGTAATGACATCTTGTCTTCTGCTTGTAATGTAATGATGTTGTATATGTGTCAGATAAATCATCACATTTTGCCATACTTTCCCTGTAAGTTTTCTTTTAAAGCAAATACGCAGAAAAAAGAACAGACACAAAAGTTCTGCTTTATATTTAATGGTTGTAAGTTGATTTCACCAACGGAAATATTTAAACAAGTGAAACAAATTGATAGTCATGAACCAATATGCCATCACATCACGTCTTTTTGTTTCATAATTCACAATTAAGTTTAAGTTGAATTAACTTGACATTCTGGCCTGCCAGAAAAAAAATCTGAGGATACGTTAGTACAATGACTTGCGTGTCTCCCACTGCTTAAAGTGTTAAGTGGCTAATTTACCAGTTAATAAGACATGTTTGTATGCGTATATATTTATTTAACCAACTGATAGCCATAACATTTCTTTTTATAAATCAACTAAAGAAGAAAATGTTTACCAGCAAGGCATCTGAAGAGGCCAACAGCTTCACACAAAAGCACTTAAGAAATCAAATTCTCATACAAATTAATAACAAAACATCATGCAATGATGACTTCATCAATCTACACACAAGTATACAGATCTGCAACTTTGTAACATGTTTTTTCCTGTTTTGCTTTGAATGAATTTCAAAGAAATCACCTCCAACACTACCACAGATACTACTAATGCTTAAACACATCATTTGATTCCCCCCACCCCCCATTTTTTATAACTTTTTATCTGTTTAAAGAGCATTTTATGTGCATAATAAGTGTATCTACAACATCAGAGTGAGTGACGTGTAAACAGAACAGTTGTACCTGAGAAGCTTTTTGTTTCAAACCCACCTTAAATGATACAGATACATAGAGGAAAGTTAGAAATCTACTGGGCTAATCCTGTCAATCGACAACCAGCACAGTGATACTTTGTTTAGAACGTCGCCGAGGTTCAGGCGCAGCGAGTAAAGTTCAGGATGAAAACAAACAACGCTTCACCACGCACTGCTAATTCATAAAGGTTGTAAACCTGAAAAACCACTAAAGTCACTCTCGTGATTTTCTAAATAACAACGGAAGCAAATAACGGTAACGAGAGTCGGGCTTAGAGTTGCTCAGTTCACAGCAGAACATTGCACAGTGATTTTAAACATGTAAATAAAAAGATAAAACAACCATGTCCATATACAGTTAATGTTTAACCATGTAGTATCCTACTCTTGCTACAGCAGAAAAGTGACTTAATCCTAATTGCACTAAAAACTGCCAATTAAATGACAGAACATGCTTAGAAACTAAACAGATTGTCAAAAACAGTCAGCTCCACTAACGAAACATCTTATGTAATGACTTTTTTTCTCTTTTCTTTCTTTCTTTTCTAAATCTGTGATGCACGTGTTGTTTTTTGGTACACAAAAAAACTATTTACCACCGAAAAAACGCACAATAATGAAAGTGATTGATGGTGGTGTTCAGTGACTTATATTTATTTATTTATTCAGCTATTTTAGATTATTGAGGGCAGTGATTTCTATTCTAAACCTAGTGCATATTAATAAGAACACTGTTGGAAATGCAACATTTAAGTTTCTGCTATCTCTTTTTTTAAGGCTTTAAGAGAGAGGTAATAAACAGAATCATATCTGTCACTTGTTGCTTGATCTTCGCTTGGATAACTGATTGATTTATTAATACTTTGTTGTGATAATTATTGAAGTGCAGAAAAGCTGCTCTCCAGAGAAAAATTATTTCACGTGGGTAAAACCAGCCCGGTCTATGCTGTTGATCCTTGGCTTCTATCACATTCTCTTGCTCACTGTGCCCGCTGTAATGTTCAGTGACAGTACATTCTGTTTAATAACAGCAGACTAATGCCTGGGAAGACACACATGCATTTGCCTGTCCAGACTTGATAGATTAAAAACAAAGAAATCATAAAGATGAAGCACACATAAACCTGTACATAAATACATATTCAATAACCAACGAACTCAAAGTGTCTTCTCAGCATGGCACCCATTCACTCATTTCTCCTACCTCAACATTTTAAATCATGAGTCACTTGCTATATGCTGTATATAGAGGGGTCATCATAGGTCACTTTGGTAATACCTTATTCCAAAGCAGGGCTGCTTCAGTCATGTAGCTTTTGGCCATTCAGTATTTTTGTTTTAACTTCTTGCAGAAAAGGCAGCTGGAGTAGTCTTGAGGACAGTTTCACATGGCTTCATTGTTCGAAGAAAGAGCACTCCTGGATCTTGTGAGAGGCCTTAAGACTCTATGAGGAGGCTAGAAGGGACGAGAGAAGCGAACAGAGAGATGGAATTCAGTCAGCCAGTAGCTGCAAGGAGTCGCAAAGTATTTAAAGGATAAAGGCTGGCATTATTTTGTATTTTTCTTATTGTCAAGATGAAAGCAAAACTAAGAAACAGTTTCCCTGTTTTTCCAATTTACCTCTCAGACCAAAGCCTGTTTATTTCTACAGAAGTCATTAACAGGAGAGGAGATTGCAAATATTTACTTTAATTCCTTTTAAGGAGCAGACGGCAATTTAAAAAAATGTACTGTAAACATTACAAAAGAGGAGTAAACATTGTAGTAGTGAATAATCTTCTTCTGTGGATTATCAGCTCAGTGTGCTGGGACCAGACTGTCTCTAGGGTAAAAACACAGCATGTAACGCTTTCAAAGGTTGCCAAGTGCAACACTTTTACTGAAGAGGCCGCCTAGTATCACTATGACTGTGAATGTGTTGTGTTTAATTCTTTGTTAGGGACACCTGTTCAGCTGCTTATTAACACAAATATCTAAAGAGCTAATAACATGGCAGGAACCCAGTGCATTTACGAACAACAGAATGGTGAAGAAAAGTGATTTAAGTGATGGCATGGTTGTTGGTGCCAGATGGTTCTGGTCTGAGTATTTCAGAAATTGTTGATCTACTGGGATTTTTCCCACACTGCCATCTGTAGAGTTTACAGAGAATCGTATGTAAAGAGAGAAAAATGCAGTGAGTGGTAGTTTTCTGGGTGAAAATGTCTTTTTGATATCAGATGTCAGAGGAGCATGACATGATTACCCAAATAGCCACTCTTTGCAACCAAGTTTATGCAGAAGAGCTTCTCTGAACACACAAGAGCAAAAGATCACTTCAGGTGCCACTCCTGCTAAGAACAGGAAACCGAGGCTGCAATTTCTACAGGCTCAAAAAATTGGACAATAGAAGAAATGCTGCCAGTATCCTAGTATTTTATAGGATACTATGGGTCCCTTAAAATCAACTCTTTATGACCACAGTACCTATCGTCTGATGGCTGCTTCCAGCAGGAAAATGTTGCATGTCACAAGGCTCAAATCATCTCAAGCTGGCTTCTTTAATACGACAGTGAGTTCACTGTTCTGGCCTCCACAGTCAACAGATCTCAATCCAACGTAGCAACTTTGAAATGTGGTGGAACGTGAGATTCCCACCATGGATATGCAGCGGACATATCTGCAGAAACTGTGTGACGCTATCATGTAATCCTGGACTGGAATCTCTGAGGAATGTTTCCAGTATCTTGTTGAATCTCTGCCATGAAGACTAAAGGTAGCTCTGAAAACAAAATAGGCTCCACCTGGTAAGAACAAGGTGGTACTTAAAGTGTCTGGTGAGTGTATGTTGAATCAAATGTGGCACAGAATAGCTTAAATGACATCAGTGTTTACTGACTGTTGAGAGGCTGTTCATAATTTTAATATGCAGCTTAATTAAGAGCTTGTGTCTTTAAAACTTGAATTTGGCCTGGTGGTTAAGAGAAGCATGCTTTACTGTTTTTCTCACGTTTCTCTTGTCAATAGCGAGACCTTAGAGCAGGGGTGGGCAATCTCAGTCCACGAGGGCCGGTGTCCCTAGATCTCACCTTGGGTCAACACACCTGAATCACACAATTAGTTCGTTACCAGGCCTCTGGAGAACTTCAGGACATGTTGAGGAGTTAATTTAGCCATTTAAATCAGCTTTGTTGGTTCGAGGACACATCTAAAACCTGCAGAGACACCGGCCCTCGTGGACTGAGATTGCACACCCCTGCCTTAGAGAATAGTAATGAATAGGTAAGTTTGGCCTTGCATCATTGGAGCTGTTACTAACTGATTGGGAGGGGGAGGGAAAAAGTCCTAGGTCTCGAGGCGTAAATGCACATTTGTTTCTCAGCAGAGTATTTGTGGTATCAGGGGACTGATGTGGTAATAACTTAAAAACAACAAAAAACTACAGTCCCATGTTGATTGTGATGAAACATTATGTCACTTAGCGCATGCGCTGTGGCTCACTGATGTTTCTACCAGGGTTTGGGTCGCACAGGAATAAGGAACAAGCTCTTTCAGGCTTTAGCTACCCAGGCAACACTCATTTGTAGTATCAATTCATTGTTGATTTTTTCATGTGATCTTCTGACAACTGAAAAAAAAATATTGCCAGCTTTATCCTTTAATAATCCTGCTTTATTTAGCTGTTCATTGAGAACGCCAATCAAAGACATACTAGGTGTTGAGGTTTATGAATGAATGCTGGTTCATTCCAGGGAAGGATTTCACACAAACATTTCCACATCAAAACTAAAAGTTATTCTAAATGGGTGAAACACACTAGAAGGCAAACCGTGTGAATTTATCAACAATGTTTAATATTTCCAAAAAATCTGAGTCACTGCAATCATGCAATCATTATTTGAACTAAATAATGTTTCTACCAAGTTAATGCATGATTCAGTTTCATCAGTGCAGAAATTCTATTAGCAATCTGGCTCTCCACCATCGCATAGGTACTGGACCATGATGATTTATTTAGGCACGCAGCAGCAGAAATTAGTGAATCATTGAGTAAATCACCATTCTCAAGGGGCAGTTAGGATCAGACAGCAGCTGAGCAGCCACGTTCACAAGGCAGTGTACCTCAGGAGCCTTCCGCTTAGTCAGCCTGAGCTGTGGAGATTTTGACGCTGCCTGCGCCTCTTTCCTCACCTCCTCAGGCTGCTCCAGAGCCACCGGAGTGGGAGGTAGAGAGGGTGCGGAGGGTGGGGTGGACTGGGGTGTCATAGTGGGTGTAATGGGCGTGGGCTCAGACTCAGAAGTTGAAGCATTCTGGGACAGAAACTCCTTGGAGTCCCACTGGTCCAACCCCAACACCTCAAACTCAGTCATGTCAAAATCCTGCCCTGTACCGTGGGAAAAGGTCGGCAGCAGGGAATGAAAAACTAACCAATCAAAGGCCTAATGCTTCCCATTTCATTACAGAAGAGATGTAGCTGATTTTGGTCAGTTTGGGGATTACGAATGCTCATATCATAATGCATCATCATCCTGCATGCTGCACGACTGAGATCAAACACCAATTTGCTGCAGCAAATACAAGCATAACAAGGCTGTTCTTATTAGCCCTCCTTATGTCCTCCTTTCTATTATTTTTAGAGTCAGAGTAAACCTTCTTAGCCTGTTTTCCATGTCAAATAATGCCACAACAGAAGACAAAAGATAATATCGTAGAAGCTTTAGTGATTTTGCATTTTGGTGATTTTGTTGTTGTCAGCAAATCCAATGATCTCACAAAAAGATCAAAACCACAAAAAAGCAACTTTCTGATGCCTCTGCGCCTTAAGCGCCATTGTTATACAGAAAGTATAAAAAACACATTAATGAACCACATCTTAGCTCCAGCTGACATTTATTATGATTCATATTAATTTTAACTCCACCCCAAACCAACCATGCAACTAAAAATACAGCTCGCCAAATGTGTATTAATCCACAGCTGAAAATAGTCCCCAACAAATGTATCCAAGTAGCTACACTGCCCAGCTGTTTAGGACATTATTTAGACATATAAACATATGCAGCCTTAAAATGAACAACAGACAACGTCTAAGTCACAGAAAGTAATGGTTTTGGTCTTTTACTTGGATTTGTCGGCAATAACAAAGATCCTCAGAATGAATGAAAATTCAAACGCTGGCTCAGATGTTTACAGCAGCTTGGTTACCAAATATTCGATGACATACCCTTGCTAAGATTCATTATTTAATAATACCGTAACCCCATCGATATTAACAGTTGTTGTTACTTCTAAATTTAATTACATGAAATTTTTTTTAAATTATCTGAAAAATACAGCACCGAATTAGTACAAATAATAACCGATTCCACTGTTAAAGTTGGCACAAAATCCCTCCAGCTGCATGCGAGTTTTGTCACAGGATGGTTAGCCCTGTGAGGGCCTGACCTGCTCCAAACAGGAAGGTAGGGCTGAGGTTAGGGGGCCAGTCAGGAAAGCTGAGGTACTAAACAATATCTTTGGGCTTAAACGAGCTTGAACAGGAAAACAGATATCGCCTCGATAATCTGCGTCACACAAACCAGGCAGGCACTGCTGCAGCATTGTAATGGCTCCTACAGTGTGCTCATCGAGCCCATATTTCCATATTTTTCGGTATGTTGTGCTATTTAACTCATTTACATTTTTATAATGCTTTATAAGACTATTATTTGTTGTTTGTTTATTTAGTTTTCAGGGCTACTGTAGGTGGCATGAAGCAGTATGGAAATCACATCTCCTCACCCTTGTAGCTCTCAGACTTGCTGCGCATCATAGGTCGGGTTCGGTGCTGTGCGGCTGCAGGCTGCGTAGAGTCGGAGCTGCTGTTAACAGGGTCAGACTGGTAGGAAGAGAGATCCTGCATGCTGAAACTCCTGAGTCTGTCTGACAGAACTCCTTGACCCTAAACCGGGAAAGGCTATGTTTTAGTATCAGCAGCAGTGTGAGACAGGCTGGGGATGACATGGCATCATGAAATACACAAACATTACAGTAATCTGCTGCGTCCTCTGCTTCAAAAACAAATGTTCAAAGCTTCATGAATGTGATCGGCCGCAAAAACAACAAGCTTGACACATTATTTACAATGCCCGAGCACCGTACCCCCAGTGCAGTACAAAACAAATGTCCAGAGTCTGCATTACCTTTGTTGCAGCCATGACTGCAGCTGTGGCTGCAACGTTCAGTCCTTTTCTCCCAAAATGCACCAGTGTGTCATAGCTTTTGTCCTTTGCTTGGCAGATATACTCATCAATGTCCTAAACAAAGAGCAAAAAAAAAAGAATCACATGAACATGATGTATCTCATTGGCATTGTGTAATTGCTGGACAGCTGTTTCATGTGTTGCTTGACTGCATCATTTCATTCTGTGGCTTTTGATCTTCAGAAAGCTCATTTATCCATTTCCTGCCACACAAACAGAGGGGGGGGGAAAAGGTGGAAAGGAAAAGACGAATGGAAGAAGACTGTGACATGTCTTTGCCTTTGTCCAGCGGACACATTTTTAAAAGCTTAAGTGGGAAAGTGAATTGGCACAAAGGCACTTTTGTTCCTGAGACAGTCGCAAAACTCCAGTTCTATTAGACACAAAACCACGCGTGTTAGCTTAAAGCCTAGACTGAACATTTTGCCCCCTATGCCTTTCCTTTAACGGCACCAGAGGAAATAAAGGAAGATACAACAACAAAAAGGAAAGGGATTTCACCTTTTCTTTTGAGGAAAGCGTGGGATGAACAAACTTCCTGTATAGCACACTGGAACCTTTAGTGTAAGGGGATAGCAGCCACACCACAAAGGCTATCTTCAGTTCATAGTAGAAAGGAAGCCTGCAGTGAAAACACGGAGTAGCAGTAAAACACAATAACTTGTGTTTTTTTATGTCTGCCATAAAGATTGTTAATGATAACCCTACAAGACTCAAGACAAGAGTTGAAATATATTCCCCGGAGGGCCTCTGTACGATCATTGACACAAAACATCTGCAGTCACCTACCAACAAAGAAACATGTCTGTAAACACTTCCACAGATGTAAATAGGGCAAATATTATCCAGTACATCATCCATTTCACCTGCAATGTCATAGAAAAGTCAAATCTGTTAATGCAAATCCACATAAAACATTTCTATTTACTAATACATCATGGTGTTACTATTGTAAAGCTAAAAACATTTTACTCACGTATTCTTTCACATCTTTGGACTTCACAGCTTTATAAGAAGAGTATGCAGGATATAGTGTACCAAAGACGAGTCTAAAAGACAGAAAACCGATTAATATTCAGACATAAAAAAACGTGCCACAAAGACATGTTTAATGCAATAAAACATGATTAAAAACAATAAACTGCTGTGAAAAAGTCTATGTTTTGTTTCCAAAGTGACAGACTTTCTTGTAATTTTTAAATTGATCTCCATCAATAATTCTCCAGGCTTTCTGAAAATCTTTCAAATGTCTTCTTTGGACACTGGCTGTTGTTTAACTCATATGCTGTACAGTCTTTGTACTGCAGGAACTATTGGTTCCTATGACTACCTGTGAATCCTTTGAGCACCTAACCCAAGGGATGAACCAGTGTTGTGACTACACATAACTGACAACTTAGTGAAGAAGTAATTTTATACCTTTAGGCACTTTGTTGTTGTCAGGTTCCCATAAAAACACAGTTTGACAGGCATAAAATAGTATTTTTGGACCAACAAGATGATTCCTAAAGAGCCAGTAGCTGAAACTTTGTAATTTCTCAGCATGGTGTGCAGCGTGTCCTTAAAAAATTTGAGGAAAACTGACAAGCAGAGAACAAAAGACATTTGATAGAAAACAGAACAAAATGCAGGCAACATCCAAAGACAAGCTTTGAATGTCCTTCATAAGCTTGGAGAACTATTCCTGAAGACTACTTAAAGAAACAACAAGAAAACTCATCTGTGAGAGTGGAGGCATTAAAGAATAAAAGTGAACACATCAGATTTTTACTTTAAAGCTTATTAGTATTGCACAGCCTGTTTTTTTCCTCTATACTCTATTTTCATGTGTATTTGCATGTTTTTAATAAATCGCTGCACCTATTTCCCATTTTCCTAGCAAATTATGAGGGGTGAAAGACTTCTCCACAGCAGTGTATGCTGTGCATTAAAGCAATCCATATATAGACATTTGGGAATAATTCTTTCTTCTTAAGCATTTGTATGTACATTTTGTTTTGAATCTTTGGACCTCTTGTAGACATTTACAGGTTTCCAGGAAAGATGAGGTCAATCAGAAACTGTAAAGTATTACTCATGGCTAATACGGGCTTGGCAGCTGACAGATAAAGTCAAGTAATTTCAGGTAAAATTAGTTCACATATGTTGTCTTTTTTCTTTAAATTCCTCCTCTTATGCAAGCACCTGTGCTGCTGGGTGTCCGGACAGAGACGTGGACTCTGTGAAAGTGCTACAACCAAGCAACAGCAACAGCTGCGTAAGTGCGACCTGATCAAATTACTGACCCACATCATGTTGCTCGGGCCTGGCCGGCTAACTCGGAGTTCAGAAACACAAGGACGCTTAAAATATCGACGCAGCTAAAACCTTTCTGTTGGCCACCGATCCAAAAACGAATCTGCATAACCAGGTTTTGAGCTGCCAAAGCGCTGGCAGTCCAATCAGTGTAACAAAATCTCGTTATCGAAATGTAATTGCTTCCCTATTTCGAGGTTAGAGCCTACTGTTGCTTTACACAGTCTGCAATGATGCTGATTCATAGTTTGTGCAGGCGAAAAATAGCCATGACCTACACTAATAATAATAGGAAACAGGCAGCTATTGATATAAAAACATGGGGGTATATGCATCCACTCTTATAACATGAAATGCTCTTGCATTGTAACCTGAGAAGGCTGACCCATCCCTTTTGGGGTTTTTTTTCCAATGTGGGACATCCACACTCAATATTGGTCCACTCAAAGACCGCTCCTGTTGTTCAGACACCTCGCCACTCAGTGACATTTAGGGCTTCTGGCTATGAAAGAAGCCCCCAGATTTCAGGATCTGACTCATTTTTATCATCTCGTATGACGATAATACATTATTCACTCAATAACGTCATCTCTTTGTCTAGAATAAAAAACAAATCACTTGATAAAAACAAAGAGTGGCAGACTGCTGCGCGCTGCCAGCCTGTTAAGAAATACAGTAGGTCTATACAGGCCCGGGGCTCATTCCGGCTGAAACGACAAAGTACAATCCCATCAAACCCGGGCTGCTTTCAGTCAGAAATGAACAGCACGACACTTGCTCTCTATGTTGACGTCTGATTCTGATTAAAAAGGCTGTCAGGCAGAAATGCGGGGGCTTGTAAAGCGCGCAGCTTCTCCACCGTTAATGTGCGCCTCGATTTGCCACCTGCAACAATCAGGCGATGCGATCTGTTCATATCCCTCTATGACAGAGAATGTTTTAAATGAATTTAAAAAGGGGACTTACACCACAAGTCTAGAGATGATCCAGGAGACCATTGCGCTGGGAAGGCGACAGGACGCGCTGTCTGCAGGGAGGAGTTTCCTCCAGATGACAGGCGCGTCCAGGCGGCTGCGTGTGGACGCACACAGGCGGCAACGTGATGCGGGATAAACAGTGAGCGGCCTACAGCTCTTATCCATAGATGGCAGTGTTGCATTGCACAGACAGCAGACACACAACATGCCGGAGCGTGAGTCCTCAAGCCCACAAGGGTGTGTGGATGTGTCGATGCAGGGTTGCAAAGGAGACAAATATCTCCTGTTCCCCCTCTCCGTGCTCCTTTTAAGCGTTTGTATTCTGTAATCCCTTTCAAATTTACCTTTTAATACTGCAACCAAATCCCCGTAAAGCTCAAAGATCCACAAACTACCTCCTACTTGGAATAATACGGTAATACTACGTGGCCGATATGTTTGAATGAATACTTTTGTGGTCATTTAAATGAAGGTACACACACACATGCATTACTGCAACGAAAACATTTTAATTAGCGATTTATCTACAAGTAAACTTCTTGATTGCTTGCTTTATGTCCGAATAGTAGAGAGTATTATCCATCACACTGCCTCAGAGCTGCAGATAGGAACAAATGTTTTAGCCTGAACACTCTTGAAAGAAAAGATTAAAGAAATGTATTAAACAACTGTAACGAGAACATGGTGTTTTCAACTGTTACCCATTAACACGTCATGCTCTTTAAACTACACACAGGCCCACTTCAGGATGCAGGGTTCTGATGTTACTACTATTCTATGGTGTAACATTTTTAAAGGGAATTTTTACAATTAATCAAATGACCACAAATCAAGTGACACTGGGGAATTTGAGGAAGATGCAGAGTAGCTAGTGTGGCCTAAAACAACGAGCAAGAGTCCAAATATTTCAGATTGTACTGACTGTAATCTTGCTCACAGTTGACATTTACAACTGAAGGTCAAACCTTATTAAAATGACCTCATAAAAACTAAAAAGTGATTTCAAGGACAGGGACATTGCCTATCCTCGAAATTCTCATCCCCTGGTCCCAAACCTGAGAACACCTGCATTACCAGAGCAACAGTACCTTGGCTTTGTCTAGCCTTTCACACACAAACTGCAGCCAGAGCACACAGGCGAGGTTTTGTTACCGTCCAACAAAAGCTGCCAAGGGAGGGCCGTGGCTGGCAGAAACTTGACCCTTTTGTCCATTTTAACAAAACGGACCAAAACCCCCCCAAAAACAAACAAAAAAAGAAAAAGCCGGTTTGAAATGGGGTGAATTGAAAATGAACCCTTCCTAAAAATTAAAATTCTGCTCCTTTAAAAAAAAAAGAAAAAAAAGAAGAAGGCATTAGTTTATTATAGTTTGACACATAGCTCCTGCATTTAATTAGATAGACTGTTGTCTTTGGAGTAGTCTCATTAAGGTCTTTATTGTTTATATAGGCTATTTTTTTGTGTGCCGGTTGAGCCATTTTATCTGCCAGACAGCATTAAACCGACTGTGTGCACTACTTTTTCTGACCCGCTGATTGGCTGATTCACATATCCCAAAAGGCCTACTATAACAAGAAGAGACCTGAGATGTTAAAAAAACAACACACAAAAAAAGAAAGGTTAGCGTGATCAGTGCTGCAAGCAGAAACAGGCAGAGACAAGTTACTGGTAACTGTCAGCTTTATTCTTAAAAGTTAATTTCTTTTTTTCTCCAAGACATAGAAAAAATATACACACAGTACATCCACAGTACATACGTTCTGAACACCCAACTTATTTCCTCTGCTTGTTTCTGTTTAGGAGGGAATCATGGGGATGAAGTCAAACATTTAACGAGCTGACTGCTAATGTCAAAAAAACAAACAAACAAAAAAAAAGTAAAGTAGTATGCGTGGAGTTTCCGATCAGTGTAACGTGTATAGCCACAGAAAGAACAGACACATTTTGACTGGACTGTACAGAAAACAAAAAGTGAACCCCATCCACCAACATCTAGTGTTTCGGATTTTGTAGGTTAACTACAGGTAAACGGAACAAACAAAATAATAATAATTTGATCCTAAGTGATTAAAAATACAGCTGAATGGCCATTTCTGATGTGACTTGTCATCAACAGTTATTCAGTCTGTTGCATTTGGGATCATAAATACTTCCACAACCAGTCTATAATAACTTTGGACAGAAGAAGAAGAGTATGATGAAGCACTGTAGGCACAGCAGGCTTTTCTTACTTACAATATGTACACCTTCTTACCCTTCTGCTTGACTTTGGATAATAAAGACTTACCCAGGGTTTACCCTTGATAATTATACACAAAAAGCAAAAACATATTTTCTTCTGGCTGAGTAAACCAGATGACTATCGAAAAATTGACTGTCGTAGCACAATGTTAACCCCAAATGATTATGTGAATTTATAACAAGAAGCGATGAGGATACTCGAAACTGTAACCTCTGCACCAGAATGATCTCTGTCCTTCACGGAGTGAGCCACCTGACTTCGACAGGCAGCACAGCGGCAGTTCACCTTAGCTCCTCAGGGCTGCCAATCTTGACTGCATCTCTTCAATGTCCTCCTCTGACTCTTCATCTGAAGCCGCAGTGGCTCCAGCGGGCTCCATTTCAGGCAGGGCATCTGTGACTTTGTTCGGTGCTTTGCCAAGGGCACCTGACAAGAGAAAGCAGAACCAGCGTTTTCAGTGTTTTGACTTTATAGCTGATCTGTGGTTCAGACTTAAACTCCCTAAAAAAAACCCCAAAACAAACAAAAACAAAAATGTGACTTTGAGCTGTGATTTTATTTTTGTCACCTGCTGTGATATCAAAGAGGATCCTGTCGACTTCCTCCTCCGCTGCTTCCTCCATCTCCTCTCCGTCTTCCATGCTCTCAAAAGTATCTTCCATCATTTCCTCAATGATACCAGCCTGAAAGGTAAATATGCCAAGTTTTAGCTTTACTATGAAAAGTTGTGAAATTTCTTTGGCACAACAATTAAATTGATCAAAAATTTAACACAACTGTAACTAAAATAATATCTCAAATTCAACAAAGCAAAATAAACAGAATTAAAATATTAGACAACATCAGTGACACAGTGTAACAATCACGTAACAATAATATCATGGTAAACAGTGACCTTCGTCATCTCCTTCGACAGCTCCCTCATGGTGGCCTGGATCTCTGGGATTTTGACTAGATTGTGCATGGCTTTCATGACGTCTGTGCTCTTCTGCATTGCTCCAGCAACACGCGCCACAGCTGAAAACACGCAAAACAGATTTCCTCAGTGACAGAGAAGAGCATTGATGATCACAATGTCATTAGAAAACCTGCTCTAAGTGACAAACTAAGTACGCCCTCCTCCCCATCTTGTGCGCTGCCACACTCACCAAGCTGATTCTTCATGCTGAGAACTACAGAGTTCATCTGTGCTTTGGAAGCGTGAAGTTTTGTGACAGCTCGTTTGGACTGAATCACCTCCTTCGCAAGCACCACGCACACATCTTTCTGTCCCTTTTTGGCAGCGTCTTTGATGGATCGTTTAACTTTTTCTTCTTCTCTTTGAATATCTGAAACCAAAATATGTCAATTTCATTACACAGACAACACACAATTTATCAGGTCTTTGATTATATTTATTACATATACAAAAAGCTAATTTGGTATCTTTATGACTTACTGAGTCAAATGATTATTTTACACCTTCCAGATGAATAATTAAATGACAGCAATTATCAGACAATTCAAATACATTGTACTTACACTAGATTTATAACTCCTCAGTTTGGTTATCAGATATTTAGGTGAAAGTGATATAAACTGAATGTAAACGGTCCTGGAAGTGTCAAACTCTGGCTGTAGTCTTACCTCGAATTTGTCTGTCCACCACTCTCATTTCCTTCCTGATTTTATGATTCCACTCCTTAACCTGAAAGAGCACATTATCTTATTAAAACATGACACAGTCTCTGTTTCTCGGCCAGCTACAGGTGGATGTACATGTAATATTCGTTTTAACACGGGTGTCGCAATACAACGACGCCATGTACAGCTGCTAATATGTAATGGCTCATAAGGTTGGCTAAAGTGAGGACAGCAATGGTTTGTTTACAGTGAAGACTTATATTAGCATGTATGCTAACAGGCACACTACTATAGAAAGCATAAATCGGCTAATGGACACCGTATACAAGCGTGTGATCTTGAATAGTGTAAAAAAAAAACTATGTAAGCTAATGTCAAACTTGTTGTTGTTGTTTTTTCAACTAGAGTGCTGTTGACTACTTAATTATCAGCCTGAAGTATCAACATACAGGACGGACAAGCCCTAGCTGTGTGACAGCTAACGTTAGCAAGGATAGCTAGAGCCACTGTCTTTCTTTGCTTTTTGTCCACACAGCTCTTAAAGACAGGTTCTGGTCACCATCAGTCAGTACTTACCAAATCAGCTGCTGGCTTCTCCTGTGATTTCCCGAACAGTCCCATCGTAAACAATGTGTTAAAAGGCAAGCTAACCTATTTGACTTGAACTAGCTGGCTAGCACAGCCTGTTAAACTATCACTTCCTGTTCTGGCAAGGGGCGCCGCGGGCTGAGTCCGAATATGAGTAAACATTCACGTCCTCAACAAGGAAACAGGGAAATAAGAACAAGTGTTCAAATAAAGCTGAAATCGAACGAGACACTCAGCAGTGACGTGTTATGGGTTTGCCCTAAAAAAAAACTGAAGGAATTTGGATCGAATCAAAAAGAAAGGTATTACAGTTTCTTTTAAAAAAATCTCTCTATTCTCATTTTAGTTTAGTCTTTATCATTTTAAGAGTCTGCTATATTATTATATTTTATCTTTTATGAATATAGTGTTAAATAAATAATAACAAGGTCTTCGATGTCATGTGCTGCTGTTCATCTCAGGTTGCATTTATGTACTTGTAAAACTGGCTAAGGACCTGATTTTATTATTATTATTATAAATATTTTAATTATGTTATTTAATTATGTAAAACCTTAGAATTTAAAGAATGTGTGCATTTTTGTTTTGTTGTGCCATTTAATACCATGACTTTAAACACCATGAAACCCCTCCAAAACTCACAATTAAACATTTATTTTGGAGATAGATAGATAGATAGATAGATAGATAGATAGATAGATAGATAGATAGATAGATAGATAGATAGATAGAACAATATGACAGCAATTTTCCGTTATTGTGTTGCTTTGCTAACAACTTGCGGAAATCTGAATAGGCTGTAGTCAAAGTTTAAAAATATTCAAATAATATAATATATTGGGTAAAGTATAATAATATAAAACACCCCCTAAAACTAATTTTTGTTTTCTTTCTACTGATATAAAATCATGTCTTTATTACTATGCACCGGTTGGCATAAGGCTGTTATGTGTGATTCTATCTTTACTGGAAATTGCCTTTTGTGTGACACGCTTACCTAACTTAAACACGATTCCTTAATCCAATAATATAATTAATATATACATTTAGGCCTTTTATCTGGAACATTTTATCTTATGGTAGGTACCTAAACAACTTAGCCAGAAAAGTTATGTATATCATATTTTGTTTAAACAAAGAAGTAAACATAAACAGATAAAACGCATTGAAATAAAACCAATGAATGAAATGAATATAATTCAATGTGATTACGCGCAGTGCAACCCTCTGTTGTCATTTCCATGGAGATAAGACACGTAAACAGCAGCGTCATATGTCGCTATAAACAAATGTTTGCAATAACAGTAAATATTACTGTACCGACTTAATAAACTTGTATGTATAAGCAATATATCGTCTTAGGGCACTCTAAGCTTTACCTCTCGCAAACAATGCTTTCAGGTAGCGCTTACGTACCACTATCTCATCAGATATGATCTAGCTATCAGTAATGTTAAAGTCATAGATATTATAGTTGTATGCGTATTGATTTTGAGGCACGTGAGATGTGAAGGTAGAAACTGTACCTGCAGGTTAAATTTAGGGTAAAATTTACGTCAGGCCCGTGCCGATTACCGATGACGTACTCAATGGTCCCCTTTTCCAGGTGGTTCTAGATTTTTCTGTTATCGATTGGTTGCCGCACCAATCACGTAAGGACATTGGGTGTGACGCAGCCAATCACAGGCGTACGTGGGCGGGTCCGAGGAGATACAGTCAGTCGGAGCCGCTGGGTGATGTTAGGGCTGCCTGGGAGTGGGAGAATCCGCTCTGGACATCATTGCTCTCTGGGATTACACTGAATGAGTTTGCTATAAACAGCTTTACTTACATAACAGCTAGTAATTCAGTTAGTGCACGCTCGGCTAGCCGTGTCGTATATTTTCAGAGCGGACGACACGCTTAAATAAATTTAAAATTAGGAACAGACCGCCATTGTGTGTTATTTTTCCCCCTTCCTCCTAGGTGTGAGTGCGGTCATTTGCGGAGGATAACTTGGGTGAATTTAAGAGCGCTCAATATGTCAGTGGTAGGCATTGATGTGGGTTTCCAAAATTGTTACATCGCTGTGGCCAGGAGCGGTGGCATTGAAACCATTGCCAATGAATACAGTGACAGATGCACGCCGTAAGTATAGCCGAAATATTGACAGACATCATCGCCGTGTAAGTGTGGTCTGCCTGTGAGTTTGTTACGCAATGTTTGCAACTGGAGGCGCACTGACTGAGCGGTGTGATGCACAGGAAGGCAGCAGGGATGGTGGCGGCGGTAGTGATGCGGCCTTAGTTCATTTCCCGTCACAGCAGGTTATTATAGGTCTTTTTTAAATAACAGTTTATTTTTGTAGGTAGTTGAGATGTCTCCTGGCTATCACCACCGAGCTGCGCAGTGCACGACAAGCTGACTCAGTTAACCTACTTGTATTGTACATGTTATTTTGTTTAATATGCGTTTTAAAGTGTTTGCATACTGTACAGACATCAAAGGATAACGAATAGGTTTTGACATGGTATAACGATAATGCGTCAGTTAAGGCCCGTCTACAAACTGCATCTTTAACGCATGCAAGTGCTTGATCAGAAGTGACAGAGGATTAAATCCCAGGGTGAATGTAAGGAATCAACTTGGCGGACTGAAACAAATCATCTCCAAGTGGGTCTCCGTTTCTGTAAACTGAATTTGCTGCAGCATCCGTGGAAAGGAGACTGAGAGGAGCATTGCACCTTTAAGTGCATGAGGATATTTTTCTGTGGCAAGGTGAAGCTAGGGAGTGACTTGTCACTGCTAGCCAATGTGAAATGAATCCTTGTGTGAGGAGAAGCGTTGGTCTTTGTCATTAAACACAACGATTTTCCTGTTTTTTCTCTCTTTATTTTGGATAGAAAAAGCTTAATTTTCAAGGTGATCTGCTATGTCTCACTGCCCTAGTTTGTAGTTCTTGTTCAGACACTCTCCCCCGTGAACTATCCCTCATGGCAATGCTCAACATTTCAGTTGGCAGCCATCGAAATTGCAGTTCTTCTTCGTACGCCACATCTGTTAACAGGATTACTTCTGTTTGTTTCCCATTAAGGGCCTGTGTGTCTTTGGCCTCCAAAAATCGCATGATTGGAAATGCAGCCAAAAGTCAAGTAAGATCATCCATGAAATTTTATTTTTGGCAGACACATTACATCTTCAAACAGTTGTCTTTTTTTAATCTTTGCTAAGTATTTCCTTTCTTTCAGATTATAACAAACTTCAAAAATACAGTCCATGGCTTCAAAAAGTTCCACGGCAGAGCATTCGATGACCCATTTATCCAAGCAGAAAGACCTAAACTGCCTTACAGCTTGCATAAGCTGGCCAATGGAACCACTGGAATTAAGGTAAAGTACTTTACATCTTTTTCACCACTTCCCATTTTTTTCCCCCCATCTTTGCTTTTTCCATCAACTTCCAAGCAACCGATCACCTTCACCCTTTTGGTTTTTAATTTGCTTCGGGTCTCCCTAAATGCTTGAGTGTTCCTAGGTGCGTTACTTGGACGAGGATAAAGTGTTCACAGTTGAGCAGATCACGGGGATGCTGCTCACCAAGCTGAAGGAGACGTCAGAGAGCGCCCTGAAGAAGCCGGTGGTGGATTGTGTCATCTCTGTGAGTGATGAAAACGGTGCACAAGACTTGTCGGTTTAATTCAGAACGCGGTTTTGAGGAGAACATTAAGATTTGTACTCTGCTTTACAGGTCCCAAGTTTTTTCACAGATGCTGAAAGGCGGTCGGTGTTCGATGCAACTCAGATTGCAGGGCTGAATTGCTTGCGGCTAATTAATGACACCACTGCAGGTCGGTGTTCTTGGATACATTAGTAACTTTATGAAGTGGCCATAGTCAAACATGGAACGTAAGGGTTGAAAATAAATGTCTTGTCTATGAACAGTGGCTTTGGCTTATGGGATCTACAAGCAAGACCTTCCTACACCAGAAGAGAGGCCGAGAAACGTGGTATTTGTGGACATGGGGCATTCGTCATTCCAGGTGTCTATCACTGCCTTCCACAAAGGCAAACTCAAGGTTAGCCTTTTGCCTTCCTTCTTGTCCTCCAGCTGCATCTGCTCTTTTGTTCTTAAATTCTAAACTCCGTATCAATCTGGTGCGTCAGGTTCTTGCCACAGCATTTGATCCATACCTTGGAGGGCGTAATTTTGATGAGGCATTGGTAGATTACTTCTGCGAGGAGTTTAAGGGCAAGTACAAGCTCAACGTGAGGGACAACCCGAGGGCTGTGCTGCGGCTATACCAGGAGTGCGAGAAACTGAAGAAGCTCATGAGTGCCAACTCCTCCGACCTGCCTCTAAACATAGAGTGCTTCATGAATGACATTGATGTTTCCAGCAGGATGAACAGGTAAAAACCTATTTGTTGTTGTTTTTTTTCATCTCAATAAGCACACTTAATGTGGATATCTAAATTGTTTTTTTCCAATGTTTAAATCCTCCAGGTTACACTTTGAAGAGATGTGTGCTCAGTATCTCATGAGAGTTGAGATTCCATTGAAATCGGCCCTTGAACAATCAAGTACGCCCCTTAGAGTTATTAATTCATTAATTGATATTAATGTTAAACAAAGGAAGAATCTGCTCAGGAATGTGTATGTTTTGTCTGGCAGAGTTGAGTCGGGATGATATCTGTGCAGTGGAGATAGTTGGAGGAGCCACAAGGATCCCGGCTATCAAAGAGAGGATCGCCAAGTTCTTCTGCAAAGACATCAGCACCACACTCAATGCAGACGAAGCTGTAGCAAGAGGCTGTGCACTGCAGGTTGGAAGATCCTCAGATATTAACACCCAGTATTTCTTTCCAATGTAATATGAAAAAAAATAGTAGTGATAAAATGGAGTAAATATGTGTTCGTCTTTGTGGTTTTGCTTGTGCGTATGTGTCTGTGTAGTGCGCAATTTTGTCACCAGCATTTAAGGTTCGGGAATTCTCTATCACTGATGTGGTTCCTTTCCCGATTACTATGCGCTGGAAATCACCCACAGAGGATGGATTGGGGTAAAGATAGCACCACTCTACAAGAGACAGTGTTTTTTGTGATTATGTGTCTGGAGGACAAAAACTGGTTTATGTATACATAAATATATGTATTTCTACCCTGTTTATAGGGTAGTCCTAACCTACAGTACTGTGCAAAAATCTTGAACCGCTTTCAATTCAATCTTTAACTTTCAATTCTTTATATTTTGTAAAAAAAATATAAATGCAAGGTGAAGGTGAAAAAAATGGAAATAGGTTCAGCAGTTTAGTTCATTTCAGTAAAGATGAGGGGACTTGGAAAGGACATGACTTTTCCTCTTCTGTAGATGGTTTTTAGGCCTGTCACCTTTTTCTCCTGCGCTCCACTTGTCACTTTATTCTCAGATTTTTTTTAAGGACACCCTGCACACCATTCTGATGGTAACAAAGTGCCTAAAAATACCATTTAAAACTGGTCCTTTGCTAAGTTGTCTGTTATGTGTAGATACAGCATCGATTCGTCACCTGAGTTAGGTGGTGTTTTCATGCTAGAGTGATTCATAGGTCAGTGTAACTGGTTCAGTAAATAAAAACATTCTGAAAATTGTCAGTGACTGAACTGAAATTGAGGGAAAAAGCAGCCAGTGTCCAAAGAAGAACTTTGAAAGACCTTCAGAAAGCCTGAAGAACTATTGCTTAAGACCACTTTTAAAAACATGAGGGGTAGCTCAAGACTTTTGCACAGTACTTTAATCGAAAATATAATAAATACCTAAGAGGTCTAGATAAGAGTTGATTATATGGGCATTAATCTAGTGACCTTTTTCATTACTAAAGACTAAAAGTCTGCACTTCAATTACATATTGACTGATTTACAATCCACTGTGGTGGTGTACAAAACACAAAAACTGTGTCTTTGTCTCAAACATTATGGAGGCTACTGTATGTATACTTACTGCTTTTTGCTCCTCCAAATAGACGAGTCAGCTCTAGGACACAGTATCTGCTGACTGTGATTACTTTCCATTGCCTGACTTTGCTTTTTTTTTTGGCTAATTTGTGCTACAGAGAGTGCGAGGTGTTCAGTAAGAATCATGCTGCTCCTTTTTCCAAAGTGATTACCTTCCACAAGAGGGAACCCTTCGACCTTGAAGCCTTTTACAGCAACCCTCAAGAACTGCCCTACTCCGACCACAGGATAGGTAATGGTGCTAATTCTGCTCTATTAGCATCAAAGTGATCGGTCCTTACTTGGTTTTACATAGACATTGCATGTATGCATGTATCAGGTTCCTTTAACCAGCTGCACAAGTATGCAGAAAGAGGCGGCTAATGTAGGTGCGCTAAGTAGCTGGCCCAACAAATTGGATGGCAATTAGGAGTAAGGGAAGCAGGTTCTCGTGTGACTCAGCCGAACATCATAATTATCTGTACTGTATGTGTATCACCATGTGGTGGGTGGGTGTGTTTTCTCAAGTGGGATATCTTTTTTTTTTTTTCTATGCAACTGCCAGTTTCCTGTCACAAGAACATGTTGAGGTCCTATTAAAGAAGCCGCTCCTTTTCTTTCCATCTGCTTCCAGGCTTTTTTTCAGTACAGAATGTGGTTCCCCAGCCAGATGGTGACAGCTCTAAAGTGAAAGTCAAAGTGCGCGTCAACATCCACGGCATCTTCAGCGTGTCCGGCGCTTCTCTGATTGAGAAGCAGAAAGGAGAGGGCGAGGACATGCAAACTGATACAGAGCCAGTGGTGCAGAATGAGAGCAGAGCAGAGGAGCAGGTAGGATTATTGTTGCCACAGTCACTCTTGTGATGCCACAGATGTCAGCTGGTCAGTTTCTTTGAGCCGTTCAGAGTTAAAGCACAACAGCTATTGGATAGAATGGGTACTATTCTCATAAAATTTATGTTCCTTATTGTTTATCAGTGGATTTCCGCCACTTAAAAATCAGCTTTTTTGTAGTTTTTTGAAAGATACTATCATTAATTGATCTTTTATATGCAATGAAAAATATCTAATGCTGTGACACCTGACTTAAATCTTCGTTAAAATAATTATGTATGTGTCTCAGATCAAAATGCAGGTGGATCAGGAAGGCCAAACCCAAGGGGAGCCGCAGAATGAGGATGCCAGTTCCAGCAGTAAGGTTAGTCAGGCTGCGATTTAAGGATGCTTTAAAACTGCATGTTTTTCTTGTTTGTTCTTGCTCATATCAGACTGTATTGATAATAAGACAAGCAGAACCCTGATACTGATATTGTTGAGACATGCTTTCAATTAAATTAAGTATTAAGTAATTCATGTATTGTCACAGATTCTGTATGCGAGCTGCTGAATTCATGTCAGCGCTGCTCATTGATGCATCTGTGCTACAATTAGATGGACTCATGCAGTATTAATTAGTCTAAAAAAAAAAAATAGATGATTATTTTGGCAAGGTGCCCCATGTTTGGAAATCCAAAAAGGCCTCATTGTGTTCTCTGGTTTCCAAATTTAGGAGGGAGCAGCTGGTGAGAAGCAGGACCCAGCAGCAGGAGGAAGCAAGCCCAAAGTCAAGGTGAAGAGTATCGATCTTCCCATTGTGATCAACAACATTCGACAGCTTGACAGTGACGTCCTTTCTAACTTTGTGGAGTATGAGGTGAGTGTTGCAGGTGGCCTTTAGAAAAAGCCGAGTCATGCTCTGATACAAGGAATTTTATATCTATGTATGAACATCTACTGTTGTAATATATTTATGGCAGAAATCAGGACAAGCACAGGTTTTATTCAGAAATGTCATACTGTAATATCGTATGGCACGCCTTGGTTGAATCATCCGTAACTTTTTTTTATTTTTATTCATTCATTTTAATTTTTTCATCATAGCGTCAGATGATTATCCAGGACAAACTTGTGAAAGAGCTGAACGACGCAAAGAATGCTGTGGAGGAGTATGTGTATGATCTGCGGGACAAACTTTGTGGGATTTATGAAAAGTACATCACTGAGGGGGTAAGTAGTACTTTTTGCATCTATTATAGCGGTAAACGACTATTATATCTGAGACGATGTATGAAGAACTGATCTGTATAAACATTTCATGTTTGTTAATAACAGGACAGCAACCGGCTGACGCTGATGCTGGAGGACACAGAGAAGTGGCTCTATGAGGATGGGGAAGACCAACCCAAACAAGTCTATGAGGAGAAGCTAGATGCACTTATGGTATGTTTACATTTATTACAAGAAAGATTTTGCAGACTACTGCATACAAAAAAATATTTATGCCCCAAATGCTAACTTTTAGTAATTTGATTCGATGTAAATTTTCCATTTTGTTACATAAGTAAATAAACCGGTTCTAATATAGCGCTTTGCTACTCTGCTTGAGCACTCGCTCATACAACATGTCTCATTCACCCATTCATACAACCACCAGCCTTATGATTAGTAGATGACCTGCTATATCTCCTGAGCCACAGCTACTACTTAGCACGCATATTTTCCTTAATGATTACTTGCTTAAATAAACCTTTGATTTTATAAATCTCAGTGGCACTTTACCCAGAATTGTTGCTTTATGTTCATGTTTCATTCATTCATTATATAATCTTATAGATTGTAATTTATGCTGTGATTTGGAACTTTCTAAAAGTTACGTTGAATAAAGAGTAAAGATGTAAGAATATTTTAAAGTGGTAGTAGCTTTCAATGTTAACGCAAATTTTTTTTTATTCTCCAGAGGTTGGGCCAGCCCATTCAGGACCGGCACAGGGAGCATGAGGACAGGCCGAGAGCATTTGAGGAACTGGGAAAGAAACTGCAACTCTACATGAAGTTTGTAGATTCCTACAAACAGAAGGTAAGCCCTCTTCTGACTGTGATGTTCTTCCATTACTCCTTTACAGGAAAAAGACAGAAGTAGGATTTGTGTTTGGAACTGCATGTTTTGTGCAGTGCGTTACAAATACTGTGTTATGCGAACAGGAAGCGTGATAAGACATGTACACATAGATGACTTGACACTTATAAGAAATACAGTCTGTAACTGATACTTGAGGTATGTGACAAAATAACCATTTATTTTTATATTTTACTGAGAGAATATGTTGATGGTGTCTTACTATGTTTATATCCTTGATCTTGTATTCTAAGTGTTTAAATTATTTTCGTATTTTAGCTTATATAGTTTAAAGTGTATTTTGTTATGGGAAAAATATAATAGGATGACTTTGTTTTAAAAGAGATACATTTTAGACCTGCTAAAGGTTTTCTTCGTCAAAAACTCTTTCCCAGGACGAGCGATTCCTTCATTTGAGTGCAGAGGAAATGAGCACTGTGGAGAAGTGTGTGACTGAAAGCATGGGCTGGATGAACAGCAAGATGAATGCGCAGAGTAAACTTGCTTTAACTCAAGACCCAGTTGTCAAAGTAGCAGACATGATCGCTAAAATCCAGGTGTGTGATCCGCTTTTTAAGATCTAATAATCTTCTTCCTTTAGTGAGAATGACATCTTCTGATTCTCCTTTGCTTGCTTCTTCTCCAGGAGCTGGAGGACATATGTAATCCAGTGATCAACAGGCCAAAGCCCACAGTGGAGGAGGCCCCCGAGGTGAACGACCAAACCAGCGGAGCTCACAACGGCCCGACGGCTAAGCAGGGAGGAGCGGAAGGAAAGAGGGAAGCAAAGGGGAGCCAGCAGACGAAGCCGGGCACAAAAGAGATGGAGGTGGACTGAGATCTGTGTCCGACGCGCAGACTCCGCAACCATCAACGCGTTTACCGTCACACGGCATCTAGACAGGCGCAGAAAAATCAACACCTGGGAACATTTCTCAGTCCTCATCAACCACTTATGTGGATCTGTTTTTTTTGTGTCCTCTCCCATTGGATTTTACCATTTGAGGTTTTTTGTTTTCATCCTTACGTGTGACACTGGTGTGCTTTAGTCTCTCAAAGGTTTGCCATACTAAAAAAATTAAAGAATGCCACAATAGATGAAAATATGAGTCTGTCGTAAAACCGATTCCTTCGTATCTCACAGGAAGGTACGCTTTGTGTTTTGCATTCCACGTGTCTCTTAAGTGTCCAATATCACCCATAAGAGAAATAGACAGTGCTGTCCATGCCACTGCTAGTGCAAACCTTTTAGTTAGTATACAATAATACAAATTATATTTGTATTCAACGAGTTCGAAGAGATATGTCCGTGTCTACAAACTGTAAATATTATTTTAGTAAACAAAAGCAGCCAGCATAGACATGTACATAGAGAACACATTCTAGTGTTACAATGGAAATGCTCATATACCAAGTTTCCTTTAGTGATTGGTTGCCTATTTCCTTTTTTTTTTTTCTTGCATTTTTCCATATTTAATTGAAGGTGGGGGAAAAAATAAACGCATTTGTCTGCAAGACTAATTTGTACGTGTGAAATGATTGATTTTCAGAAGAAAGTGGCCATCTGTGCTGTACTTATGTTTTCAGATGTGATATGGAAAGTTTCAATATATATATATATTGAAAGTCATTTGTAGCAGTCATTTACTCTTAAACATGCATTAACCTGTAATGTTTATAGATGGCCTAAGAAACCAGATCCCGCAGAGTGAACATGAGTCCAGGGAGAAACTACCTCAGGTTACTTTAAACCCAGGATCCTCTTACTGTGAGGAATGTTTTGCCTTTACTGCACATTATGGTTCTCCATTTTTGTTTTAAAACAAACTTTCTTTGTCAGCAAACCAAGACAAATGAGAGGTCGAGTCCTGTGATTAAAGCTGATTTAAAAAATTAAAAGAAAGTTACTGGATTAATTCACGATTAGATAACATTTTCTTTAATAATACACGTATCATTTAAATTTATAATTTTAAAAGTAGTAGCTGATTCCATATATGCAGTTCCTGTGTCTGGACGACCACTGATATTAAATTAAATGTAGATCATTGAAGCTTCATGTAACTCCATCGCAGACACGGGGCGCTTGGAGGAGGCGTGACAAAGCTTAATGTTGTCAAGTGACGCGGGGTGTGACGTAGCCACGGAGTAACGGGCGGATATTTTCAAAATGGAAGATATGGCAAAGTTTTGGAGGGGAACGCGAGAACAACATTTATTCGTCGTGTGAGGACTCCTGTAGCGGCTATCCATGCACTCTGCCTATCGGGGAACATTATTACAAACCTGCACGCGTCTGCGAGGCGAAAAGCCGCCACGATGAGTGTTTCGATCGGAGATAAAATTGAGGTGAGTGCTTTTGTTGGGCTAACGCCCACAAGCTAGCGTCCACTCGGACTGATGGCTTGTTCTCGTGTCAAGTCAAAGGCTGGAGTTACAAGTTAGCTAAACAATATCGCACTGAGAAGGAAAAAAAACACTGTTTGCTTAATATAATGGGGATATGTTAAACTTTTATTTAGTCATAGCTAAATATTATACTACTTAACATCAATTACTAAGGCGATAGTTCAGTTTTTCGTTTTTAGCTTGTTTCACGTGTCGTAAAGATATCGCTCTTTACGATTGCCTAAATGTATTCTTCTTCTACTTATTATTATTGTTGTTATTATTATTTAGTAGTACTAGTAGTAGTTAATGTAGTAGAAAATGTCAACATCGTCTCTGCGGGTGTGTAACCATGCTCCCCCAGGACAGACATTGTTGTGTCGCGTCAGTTTGGGACCCGTCATGCTGCTTGGAAACGGCTACAAGTGGGTCCTCATTAGCGGGAAGAGACCCGGGATAATTAAAGGTTTTGGTTGGCCATATGACGGCGTCAGGTGTTAGTGGCTTGTTTGACAGTTAACGTTTGTTGTGGGTGGATTTCTCCCGTGTGGAGTCGTTGGTGGTTGTAGAGAACAATCCAGCAGGTCGCAGGTTACGGGAAGGATGTTTGACCAAGTTCTTCGCCATGGCTTTAACAACCTGACTGCTGACTCCCATGCTAGCAGAGATGAGAAAGGAGGTTTTTGTTATGATCAGGAGTCGAGGATCGAGGTGTTTGCTTTTAAAGCTCTCGCTTCCCGTGGGATTTAAACTTAAAAATGAAATCATGCTCACATTTTCCTGCAGATGCGTTGTTTGTACAACTTCTCTTTTTGTGCACGCAGGACTTCAAGGTCCTCACTCTGCTCGGGAAGGGCTCCTTTGCGTGTGTTTACCGGGCCAAATCGGTGAAGACTGGTCTGGAGGTTGCCATCAAAACGGTGAGATAATCTACATCTTTATCAGTGATGCTGTAAAATTGTAAACTTGGAACTACTGGGTTATGACATATGTTGCCTCCCGTGGGGTTCTTGTGGTCTCTTGACCCGCCCCACAGATGAGCTCTCAGTGTTTCGTTGCCATTGTGGGTGGGAAACTGATTATTAGGATCAAACCAAACTGTACAACATGCCACGCTGAGCCGATGAGTGGCAGGCGTATAATTATCTCTGTTGTTCCCATCTGCAGATTGACAAAAAAGCAATGCACAAAGCCGGCATGGTCCAACGTGTGAGGAACGAGGTGGAGATTCACTGCCGACTGAAGCATCCTTCCATACTGGAGGTAACGCTGACAAGCCACAGATGATTTCTTGCCATGAAGTGCTTGATACACAACACCAACCCTGCTGTTTATTTAAATTTGCCTTCTCCTGTAGTGTATCTATACAATATACATTTTCTGTTTTTTTATGCATCACACACAGTTTAATGATGCACTTTAATAATTTGAAACGTGTGAATGCTTGCTTAGTGTGAGATTTACAGTTAAAGTTAACACCAGTGCTGTAGCTGTAGGGATTCCTGTGTCTTTGTGGGACTGTTGTGTTTGATGATGCATATATCAGCTTTCTGTATTGTTGTCATGGTTATACAGGGCGTCCTTGATAGTACTTTGTGTAGGCGCGCCACCGATTTGTTTCCACTTCACTTAATCAGTAGTCTGGCTAATCTTCAGCTTTAAAGATTAACCAGGAAAGCAGGCAGTGGTGGTCCCACTGACACAGCTTTCAGGACCACAGTAGTACAATCATTTTAAAATCCAGTCAGATATATTCTATATTTTGTTCTTTCTCAATGTTTCCATATTTTGAGACGATGGTAAATGAATCATATTGTTATGTCTTTTGTTTTTGTAAAAGCTTTACAACTACTTTGAGGACAGCAACTATGTGTATTTAGTGTTGGAGATGTGCCACAATGGAGAGATGAGTCGGTACCTCAAAGAGCGAAAGATGCCTTTCTCTGAAGATGAAGGTCAGGCACATGTGTTTTTGTTTAGAAGCCTAAATATGAGTTGTGTTGTCAGCTTTGTGAGTTGCTACTACTGTAAAACCCCCCAAAAACAAACCCCAACAACAACTTTATTTTCGCCCCACAGCGAGACATTTCATGGACCAAACAGTGAAAGGGATGCTTTATTTACATACTCATGGGATCTTGCACAGAGACCTGACTTTGTCCAATCTTCTGCTGACCAGCAACATGAACATTAAGATAGCAGACTTTGGCCTGGCCACTCAGCTCAAACTCCCAAATGAAAAGCACTTCACCATGTGTGGCACACCAAACTACATCTCCCCAGAGGTGGCCACTCGCAGCGCCCACGGGCTGGAATCAGATGTTTGGTCACTGGGATGCATGTTCTATGCTTTCCTGATGGGTCGCCCTCCATTTGACACAGACACGGTCAAGCACACTTTGTCCAAAGTGGTTCTCGGGGACTATGAGATGCCTACCCATGTTTCTCTGGAGGCTCAGGACCTAATTTATCAGCTGCTGCAGAAAGACCCCGCCCAGCGACCCAGCCTCTCTGCAGTACTGGACCACCCATTCATGACCCAGAGCCTGCTGGTCAGGACCAAAGAGCTGGGGCTTGGGGATGACGGGTCCATTGACAGTGGCATTGCCACCATCTCCACAGCCTACACCTCCTCCACCTCTGCCAGCAGCGGCAGTCGCCTCCAGAAGCGAACCAAGCACATGATAGGCTCTGCTCTGCCTAATCGCATGGCACCCATCCCAAGCCTTCCACGCCAGCCCAACAGTGCCTGTTTTGAGGATGGAGACCAGTGGCAGCAGCAGCAGCAGCATCCGCTGGAAAGGTTCAACAGAGAGGGCAGGAGCAGGGCGGCTCATGGTGTAGAAAGCGGAGAGCCTCATTCTCGCTACCTGAGGAGGGCTCACTCTTCAGACCGTCCCATGTCCACTTCAACAGGTTCAACTCATGCTGAGCTGGGGCGATGCCACTCAGAGGAGACTCTGGCTGGTATAGGACGCCCAGTCTTCCCCGTGTCCTCCACTCCACACCCGTTTTCAGAGCACGGAAGACTCCCATCTCCACCTGTCAAGCAGCCAGCAAAGTAAGCAGTCAGTCTGTTGATAATCTTTTTTTCTCTCAGGTTATTGAGACTAACAGATGACACTCTCTATTTCAGTTCTGGGTATTTTTCCACAGAGACCGCACTTCCACCAAATTTGCAATTTCAGGACTTAGAGGGAGTTTCTAATTGGCTCAACACTGAAGGTAAAATAACACTTTTGTGCTCTTTTGGTTGTTTTAATCATGACTACAAAGTTTTCCAAAAGTTTTGCTTTCTTTCTCAGCCTCTGGACAGAGGTCCGCAGATAGCAGCGCCCACAGCAGTAGAGGACCTTTAGGTGTTCACAACTCCTGGTCAGATAAGCCCATGAGCCGAGGCGCGAACCTTCACCCCAACCTGCACCACCAGCTTCTTTCCAACTCCGACTCATACAGGGAGAACATCCCTGGATTAGAGTTCCAACCTCCTCCTGACAGAGAGTTAAAGCTCTCTTCAACCAAACCCAGTACAGATAAGCCGAAGAAAACGCTGAGAGACGTAATCCCGCCTCTGTGCGCCTCCCGACTGAAGCCGATCAGACAGAAGACCAAAAATGCTGTTGTAAGATTTTAATCTTTTTTTTTTTCCTTTTTTTTAAAATTTCTATGTGTGAACAGTGGATATATTTTTAGATATCTCATCTTTTTTCTTGTCTTCTATCCAGGTGAGCATTTTGGACACGGGTGAAGTTTGTATGGAGCTGTTAAAATGTCAGAGTGGTCAAGAAAGAGTCAAAGAAGTCCTCCGGATTTCCTGTGATGGCTCAATGGTACAGTTTCTGTAGGGCAATCAGCATTTATCATGCAGTTACTTAATAAATCTTTCCATGTTTGAAAAAAATCTTCAGTCTTGTAAGTTGTGGCTTATTATGACCATCTGCTGTAGGTGACGATATACCAGCCTAATGGTGGAAAAGGTTTTCCTGTGCTGGACTGCCCGCCAGCTCCTCCAGAAGATATTCTCATTTGTAGCTACGAGGATCTTCCAGGTATTCTGACGGATGCATCCCACCCATTAATATCAGATTAAAAAAAAAAAAAAAAAAGTGAAATAAAATTGTAATTGAGCTTTTTTTTTTCTTTCTTTTTTTTGTCACAGAGAAATACTGGAAAAAGTACCAGTATGCCTCCAAGTTTGTTCAGCTTGTTAAATCCAAGACTCCTAAAGTGACCCTTTACACCAAGTATGCCAAGGTCATGCTGATGGAGAACTCTCCTAACGCGGACCTGGAAGTTTGCTTTTATGATGGTGAGTCCGAGGTGTTTGCTGAACGTCAGTAATGAGGTGGCTGAGCTGATGAGTCTAAATTAACGTGTAATAACTGCATCGTGCAGGCGCAAAGACCCACAAGACGTCCGAACTTGTGCGAGTGGTGGAGAAGAGCGGGAAGTCGTACACTGTGAAGGGCGAGGCGGGGCTGAGCGGCCTGAGCCCCGAGTGCCGGAGGTATGTGGAGCTGTCGGACGAGGGCCACGCCATGTGTTTATCTCTCGAGGCCGCCATCACTGCAGAGGAGCAGCGCAGCACCAAGGACGTCCCTTTCTTCCCCATAACGATTGGCAGGTGACAGGAAAATTCTGGCCACCTCGTGACAGCTTTCCTTTCTTTTTTTTTTTTTTTGTTATATTTCTCGTCTTGCGTGACAAATGTTTGTTTTCTTTTACTTCCCAGGAGACCCGTCAGCTCAGACGCTCCAGGCTCATCGTCTGCGCCCTCGCACCCGGTTCCTCCAGATACAGCATCACCTCCTAAACCTCCACAAATCACTCCTTCGGTAAGTTCTGACATTACAGGATAAAATGAAGAATAATGTGGATTTCCACGCCAGACGCTGAGACGTCTCAGGCAAAAACATGTCGTGTATGCAGTGTTCACTGGTTTCAGGCAGACGGATTCTTTCCACAGTACAACCAGAAGACTAATAGTGAAAAAATCAAAACATAAAAACAGCACCTGGAGTCATGTGTGGGTGTGCAGGCCGTGATGAGATCTGCATTTGATTTTTACTGATTTATTTCTAGATGATTTCCTACGATGGGTCTGACTTCACCACAGCCAGCCTGAGTAAGAAAAGCTCCCCAGTGCGACAGGACCTCATCCAGAGCACAGGAAAGGTGGTCAAGTCGATATTTGTGCCAAATGTTGGATGGGCGTCCCAGGTAATAGATGACTAATTAATATT
The DNA here is from genome assembly GCF_965226115.1 of Aulonocara stuartgranti. Classification (NCBI taxonomy): domain Eukaryota; kingdom Metazoa; phylum Chordata; class Actinopteri; order Cichliformes; family Cichlidae; genus Aulonocara; species Aulonocara stuartgranti. The sequence goes on along the minus strand of NC_138955.1, from coordinate 3,091,079 downwards.
TTAAGACTGGGAATGTGAATTGACACTTTGACAAAAACCAAATCCTTGTTTGTTTGTTTGTATCTGTAGCTGACGAGCGGAGAGGTTTGGGTGCAGTTCAACGATGGTTCTCAGCTGGTGGTTCAGGCAGGAGTTTCCTGCATCACCTACACGTGTCCAGAAGGGAAGATCACCAGGTATGAAATACATTAGAAATGTCTTCTGTGTTCCCTTTAAGAGCTGTTTTAAAAACTTTTGTGAGAGTAGAAGTTTTTAATATGGCCATTTCAGAAGCCCCATCCACCTGCTGTTCACATCTTTTGTTTGCATGTGGCAGCCAATCAGAAGAAAGTTTTCTTAAAGATAATGGAAATGGAGCTGAAGGGCTTGTTTCACACAGTTGATGAACTGAGTGCTGTAACAGACGCAGAGTGGAGGACAAAGTAGCCCGAGAATAAAAATACAGAGTTTGTTATTTGCTGGATCTTTGGCCAGCTTTCCACACAGAAGAAGCTGCAGTGTATTTGTATGGCACAAAAAGTAAGAAGTGGTGTGTTCTCTGCAGGTATAAGGAGAACGAGAAGTTGCCCGAGCACGTTAAGGAAAAGCTTCACTGTCTCTCGACCATTCTCGGCCTGTTGGCGAGCCCGGCAGCGCGTCACCTGCAGTCCCATTAACACCTTGTGTATAGAGGCCTGTCAAAAAGCTGGAAGTAGCATTAGAAACCGTCATTTCTCTTCTTGTAAATATCTTCTATTTGTGTTGTTTTTACATGTACAGAAGACTGAGATTATGAAAAGATATATTTTTATTTTAATAAGCAGCTATTTTGTATAGTGTCTACATTAGCCCTGTTGGAAAACTTAGTGTTTGTGTGTCTTGTTTTTTTTTACTGTTTCCTACTACTATGAAATGTGCGACCGATACACGCTGAAACAATAAAACATCTGGAGGCCGGGTGGAGGATCGCTGCACTTTCTTTTGCAGTCTTCTCTTTGCACTCCGTATTATGACAGAACTGTGTAGAAAAGAAATTAAAGTATTTATAGCCAGTTTATGGTTTCAGTAATAGAGAATTCATAAGCATAGTTATGGTAATATAACTGAAACTTAGCTGGCAGTTACCTCTCTTTATATCTAAAGGAGAAAAATGAGGTTAGTTACTCAAAGTAAAGTCTGTCACTTAAAATCAGTGGACCTGAAGTTTTAGAGCCCTGATAATTCACATGGTACAGGAAGAAAAGTAAATACCGATTTCTTTGGTGCTCAAATATTTGCATCCAGACGAGCTCCTTTTGGAAATGTGGTGCTAATTATTTCAGTCGATGTACGTGGAGTCCTGCTAGCGGTTAAACATAAATGGTATTCACCAAGACCTCTTACTAACTCGTTATTCTTGCATCATTCAAATGTTTCCAGACCAAAATACCACACAGAAACTGCTTTGGTTTTATTTGGTTAAGACATTTCATATAATACAAACCCATCACCGATTAGCTCAATGAAGCATCTTTATAGATTTGGGAGCGAAGAGCTAAACTGCTGTAATAGAAAGTCATTAGAGTGGATGTTTTGTTTTGAGATAAAATAGTGTATTTTGGGTAAACTTTCAAGGATCATATTACTATTCTTTTGTCAACAACTCATTTATATAGAAGGAAGGCAAACCATTAAATATAAGTTATTTAAAAATAAAACTAAACTGTCGTCTACATGATGTAAATAGTGGAGTTGTACTTGTGGAGCCATTTTTCACTCTTAGTGACGGCTAAAAACACTTCGCACTACAAGCTATACTCACACATTTTATGTACTGGAAGTGCTTTTTATCCATCCCATACACTCATACGCACATGGCTATATCAAAAAGATATCCTTGCGGACTCAAATCTCCGACTCTCTTATAAGCAGGTGAATCACTTGAGTATGATTGTTGTAAAACTTTAAGAAAAAAAAAAAAAAAGCAGTGAAACACACCCAGAGTAGTTTCACATGTTTATTTTGCCCTGTTGAATTGGCCATTTAATTAAAAAAGTCACAAAATTGAGGATTCTTCTCGATTACAGAACCGATACAAAACGACATACTGTACGGATGCAAGCATAGGCGCATATACACGTACTGTACAAGACACCCAAGAAGTACACATTCAGGTGGAAGCCGGGAGCATGATGACACCATCTGGGTTGCAGAAATGACCAAGAGTGGGATTAACCATTTATATTTCCCATTTAGAAGCACAGTAAAGAACACGAGATAGGACACAGTATAGTGGCGTACACAGATACTCAGCCTTTTCCAATTTAAACAGGGACTCGACCACAGCTTCCTAGGTGAGGAAACACCTAGACTCATTTTAACCTGGTGTGGTACTTTTGAATTTATTGTTGCTTCACTACATTCTGAAGACAAATCAAAACCAGGATACTCAGAAGGGTTGTTTACACATGTAGCGAAGGCCAACTTCCACTGTGCCGTCGCTCTTCTTTTGTCCCAGAGAGATGCTGGTGAGGTGGCCGCAATGACACAAATATATCCGCTCACAGGGCAAGCAAGAGGACGGTGGGTTCCCTTGGATGCTGATGGAGGAAAGAAAACAGCAAGGGGAGCTCTCTGGGACAAGAGAAGGAACGCAGTAATCTGTATTTGCTGCAGGTTGGCACTCATTTCCCACTAGATGCTAGAGGGATGCAACAACCGCTCAGCTGATCTGTCCCTTTCACGTCACCTGAACAGCAAGACCCAGAATTTTACCGTCCCTCTACGTAAATCCCCACTTTTTCAAAAACATCACTGCTTTCATTTATATAAAACATTTCCCCCATAAAATCTCAAAATAAAGTTGCTCTTAGTAGATGTAAGGACATTATAAGATTTTAACAAACTCGTTAAAAAAAAAAAAAAAATCTCACAGTGAACACTGGGAACGACAGCTGGACCTCCACCTACTCCCTTCACTTAAAATGTGACACAAATACAGCAGCTGGAACAGCAGACAGGTCAGAGAATAAGGTTTGAAGCACATGAGTGGATTGGACTGTTGGTTTAGTTAATAAAGCTGAACAAATAACTCAATTATCTCAGACTGTTCAGATGAATACTCACTTTAGTTGGGTATTCAAACACAAACACACACACACACACACACACACACACACCTGATTTTCTTATTAATCCCAAGTGACAAGCTATACAGCAGCCCCAAGTCTGTCCGTCGGTCAAGTTTGCCTCAGTTTGCTCGCGTGACAGATACAAGCAGTGAAGACACTTGGGGAGTCTGTTTAAGGAGACTACAACCCCCACTGGAATTCTGAAAAATCATGGAATTTCTCGGAAAACATCCACAGACAGATAACATGGGAATGTGATCCTCATCTTACTGCACTGGAGCGACTCAAACTGCGACTCAAAAAGGATGTAGTTTGTTTATCTAACACACAGAAAAACACCCCCACCCACACACCATAACAATCATTACGAAAAGAAACTTGGTCACATGGTCATGGAGATTTTATCCTCTTAAGATTTGAAAAATAATGCTCTTTTTCTTTTCTCCTCCTACACTCAAATTATATTTAATGGCACTCGGGAAAGAAAAAAAACAAAACACTGCTCCCCTGTTTGTTTAAACCAATAAAACAATCTCATCACTCTCTGCAGTCGATTGGCCACAGTCACATAGCAACCTGGGATCTGTGGAGTAGTGTTCAAATGCCCAAACGCCACCTCTCTCTACGCCCTTGCACGTAGCACTCAGTGGTATTGACCAGAATACAAACACACATCACTGGCACAGTTGGCCACAGTGTAAATGTGCCTGTGTGTAAGTGAGTGTGAGAGAGATACAAGGGATCATACATTGCACATCTAGTGGCACATCATTCTCCAGTCCTGATTCGGCCATTCTAATTAGTTACCTCTTCTGGACCCTTTCATCACAGAGACCTCACGCAAGAGAGAGAAAAATAAAATCAGCTATTAGACAAAAGTTCCCAAAGCTCACATTACAGTACTGTTAAAGTCTCATTAGACAAAACGAGGGAAAAAAAGGCAGAGGAAAAGAAAAGCTTACATCCAATCACCATTATTTCCAATAACTATATAGGAAAAAGGTTTGTGTCTCGATTAGATATATTATCATCATTAACATCATATTTACTATGATTATTAATTATTATTATTATCACCACTGTCATCCGTTATTTGTTCAGGGATCAAATAGGGAGGTAAGGGGATGGGAGAGAAAGAAAATAAAAGAAAAAAAAGAAAGTCAGTCACTGGGAGGAAGCCTTGGTAGCTATCGTGGAGACACAGTGCTGCTGGAAGTTGGGTGACATAGAGTTGCAGCCCAGTCTCTGCAGCTCTTTTCCCAGCATGCTGCAGCAGCCCGGGGCTGGCGGGGCAGTGTTGGGTACCGTGGTGCTCACCGGGAGGCTTTTGGGCTGTTCGCCGGCAGGAGGAAAGTCAGGGTTGTGGCTCTGAAGCACGCTGCTGATGTGGTTAAGGAGGTCGTTGAAAAACTCGGGGACGCCCTCGTAACCTGGAAAGAGAAGGCAATATTAAGAAGAAGAAAAGCAGTGACTTCTGGCTGTGTGCTAAATAAACAATATTCTACCTAAATTGTTCTTATAAAGCTGCTCCTGGACACTAAAGGGAACATAAAAGAATTTTTTTCCCTTTAGTGTCCAGAAGGACCCTGAACTTCATATTACATTAAAATAAGACTCATACTTAAAGAGGTTTCTGAGGTCATAGCTCAAAAGAGCCTAGGTCTGTGTTCCCATACACCTTGCAAAAACAGAAGTCGCCCCCTGCTGGCCATTAGAAAGAATGCAGGTTTAAGGTTTTCTGCACAAGCTTCATGCTCTCTTGTGGTTAATAAAAAGCAGAAATGCAGTTAGCAGAACCTGTAGCTTAAACAGTTTAGGATTACACAGGTGAAGGCTGCTCTAAGGATGGATTCATTATAACTCCCAGTAAAATCGGAGGTTTATTTTCCACTTAATGAGCAGATACTTTAAAGAAGATGATTTATGTGTGTGTGTGTCTGTGAGATTGAGGCTGTGCCTACCTGGGAATGCATTGATGTCAATGACAGCGTGCTGGCCTGTTTGATTGTTGATGATTACATCGATGCCAAACAGGGACACGCCCAGTGCTTCTCGCAATGACCTGGACAATTCTCTGATGACATCATCACTGGGTGGCTGAGACACTCCCTCCACGTTCTCTCTCTGGGTGAAACAAATATTAAAATGTGCATTAGCTACACAGCCTTTAAAAGTCAGGGTTGTGGCCCTGAAAAGAACAAAGACATTAGAAAAGAAACGAGATGACATTTCATTCAGTGACATTTTGGACGTACCGAGGTCAAGTCTGAGGACGACTCTGGTTTGGAAACATTGTGGCTGTTGAAGAAAATGGCTCTCCTGTCTGAAGCAGAAACAAAGGGAAAGGGTGAGGCGGAATTTTAAAGAGTGTTGACTACACGAAACATAAGAAACTCCCAAAGAATTAGTTCCCAAATCACTTTTCCGACATCAATGGAAAATGTTCGCTCCATGTGTTCCTACCATACACTTTCATGTAGATCAAATAAAACATAAGAACTGGTGAAAAATATAACTTCATTATTGAGAAACCTATTTAAGCCTAAAAATGTGACAAAAAATGCTGACCCGTTGAGATTAGTTCCTCATCATGTCCAATTATACATCTTCTCTTCCTGTCCCCACAGTGACTTCTACATTTTTTAAGGCTTTCAATATCTGTGACTAAAGGTAGGATTAATTATTGATAATCATAAAGGCTGCAAAACAGCAGTACTTAGCCTGAGGAACTGTAACCAATGCAAACAATCAGTTTAATATGTAGCTCATGATCCTGAACTAAACAGACTGTTTATGCAAGAAAACAACTTCAGAACAAGGCGGCTTTATTCCTGCAGCCTTATGTCAGACATCAGCTGTGGGTTTACCAGTCTGTTATTCAAATTTAAAAAATATCAGCAGGTTAGGGCATGAAGTGGAAGCAAATTATTAATTATTTTAAAAATGAACAACCTTCCCTGCCAGTTATACTGTTTGCTTATTTCCATGAACCCTCTGACAGTATGTTGTTTTGAATTTTCTCAATAGAGGATACACCAGACCGAAGGACCTTTTCTTAGTATTTAGATACTTTAAACACATCTTATTAAGGCTGCCATGCAAATGCTTCTGGGTGACTTCACTCAGTCGTTTTTCATTGGAAAGTTCCTATTTGACTGCAGTCCTGGTGTAACGGTGCAGCTGTCTAGATTTTCCATCATCTGCACTAGGTGGCGCCACAGTTCAACCATGGCCTTTAGTAAGTAAAACTCATGTTTTCTAAATTTGAATACCTGGTATTTAAAAAACAAACAAAACCCCCAAAAAAGAATGTAACTAAACCACACTGATGTAATTCTTTTTCATCTTAAAAAGTTTTCAAGTCATCCAGGTCGAGTCTGTGAGCTGAAGACAACATCATATCCTGGCGTGCTCAGACCTCCACAAAGGATAAACCAAACAGCCACTTCATAAATGCATAGCCCAGCCACCTCAGCAGAACAAGACTCGGCTGTACACCTGCACCTAAAGGATCAACAATACTGTCGAGGATCCCAGTATTCACTTTGTTTTGAACAAAGATGGTTTGAAAGAGCAGTAAAGGAGGCAGTTTACATGCACTGTGAATGGACCACTTTCAAACGGGACAACCTCCACTAGGAGTAAAATGCCCAGGACTGTGCATGATTTGTTTTTAGAACTGAAGAAGCCTCTTGGATGAGAGGTGAACCCTAAAGAACTGCAGTTGGCCATTTTTTAAGCTCTCAAGACAAGTCTCTCAGTCATACCTACAATGTGTTGAGTGTTCCATATGCAGTGTTGGGGAGTAACGGAATACACGTACCGCCGTTACGTATTTAAAATACAAAATATGAGTAACTGTATTCCGTTACAGTTACCGTTTAAAAAGGTGGTATTCAGAATACAGTTACTTTGTTGAAATAAATGGATTACACTGCGGTACTTTCCTGTTTCATTTTGTCACGGGTCAGGACTGTTTGGGTTTTGTTTGACAGCTACGTTCTGTTGTTCCAGGCGGCAGCGTTACGGTTGCCATGGTTACAGGGCGACGCTCTCTCTCTCTCTGCGACTGTGTGTTTCCTGGGTGAGAGAGCGCCTTTTCGTTGTTGTTGTTGTTGTGCTAAGCTAACAGGCAGAATGCTACAAGCATAGCTCTAAAGAATGTAGCATCATGGCCAGTATAGTCCGTGCTGCAGGGAGAATGGACTGCCATACACCTTATGGGTCTGTGAGCGCGAGGAGGGAGAAAAAGGGGAGTGGAAAGGTACGAGTTGTCATCGAGGAAAAACGGGAGCTGGAAGCATGTAAATATAATAATAACCACTGCAGCCAAGAAGAGTGCCTGACGAGCCCAGTTGTAAGTAAGCTATTAAGACTCGACTGTACACCGTGTTCGTGTTTTCCTCCGAAAACAATAAGTCCCGTTGGAGCAGTCTTTCAACGCCTCTCTCTGTCTCTCGCAAGAAAAGTTGACCCACACAACAAAGTAAAGCTATTTTTCGGCTACGAGCCGACAGGGACCCCGCCGTATTAGTCAGAGGTCCCTTTACTACAGTTTGGAGTCGCGGACCTTCAGTAATAGTAATAAATCACACAGCAATAGTACATTCACGTTGTTGTAAAAAGCACGATAATATATTAAGTAATCCAAAGTATTCAGGATACGTTACTGTCATTGAGTAACGTAACGGAATACGTTACAGAATACATTTTGGGGCATGTATTCTGTATTCTGTAATGGAATACATTTTAAAAGTAACCTTCCCAACACTGTCCATATGTTTACATCAATAGGTTACTCATTGGGCTCGGGTGAGGAATTTTCTTTGATAAATGTGACAGGAATGTATCACAACATTTTTACCTACGTTTTCTCTGATTTCTAACTTGTAATGATTAACATGAATCAGTGTTCGAGAGAAAGGAGTGGAGGGAAACTGTCCAAATAAATCTGCCCTTCGGCACGGCGAAGGTCGCGGTAATGAAATGTTCGGCGGATTGGCTCATTCATTCCCTGGCTTGATGGGCAAAGCTTCACTTTAAGAAGGAAGGCTGACTAGGACAGCCCATCTCTCACTTTCCAAACACTAACCCATACTTCAACCTTTCAAAGCACCCTTTCCATCACTTTCTAGGTACAAAACATAATGCATAGCTTCAGGCTGTGGGGGACAATGACCTAAGCGCTGTGCAGGTGTATTGCTGTGCTGTGGTGAGCTTTTCTGTTGTACCAGCATTCCAGGCTGAAACCAGCCATCCTGTCTGCATGGTTACACAAAGCGGACGACTACGCTGTCGGCAAAAATGATTTGCATGTGGGCCTCTGCTGTATCACATGCAAATACTGGAGTCGTTTGTGTCTGGGGATAACCCTTTATTCAAAGACACGTCATGGGTAAAGCTTTTGACATGTTTATGGAGAAAAACACTGCTGCTCTTGTCTAGTTTTGACAACATGTACCAACAGGGTATAACTCAATTGCACTCTGCTGCACCCCTTAAAAGGGCGAACAGGTCCAATCACAGGGACCATAAAGCCATTTTATGAGCTCTTTTATTGGGTAATTTGGAGAAGCTGTGCAGATTGCACAGACTGACCAGTGTGCCTGTAAGCAGCGCTCGGACTTCCCCACCTGTCACTCTCCCTCTCACTGTGTGTCCGTTCTTAACCTTACCTGCAGGTCCAGCAGGGAAGTTCTTAAGGGAAGGTCTCTCCACTACAGTGTAGGAGTCTCCCACCACGAACACTTTGTAAAGCACTGCGTTATGGTTGATGAAACTCTGAATCACACAAGGAGGCTTCACATCCTTCAGGTCCTCTTCACTGAAGATAATGGCCATCTGTGGGCAGGAGGCCACACAATAAATGACAAAGAACTTGACAGGAAACATTGAGGTCAATCAGCAGTTAGAGGCAGGTTAAAATCTAACTTCATTCAGTGCTGCTTGTGCCGCTGAAATTGACACTCCTGGCAAGCTAGCCAAATAGACTTAATGCCTCCACAGTGTTATACCTACATGAGGTATAACACTATCAGATTTTGCTGTTTGGACTAGAGTTAAATGACAATCCTCTAACAGAACAGGTATTAGCTAAAGCAAACTTTTGAGGGTGTGAGTGACCTCTGAATCCTGCGGGCCTCTTACCTCATGGGAGTTGGTGCCATGAGCCACCCGTGTTTTGCAAACTGTGGAAGAAATGAAGACAAAGAAAAGCGCAGAGTTTACAGCAGAGCACAAACCCTTAAATTTTTTTGTTATATTTGAGATGATGATGAACAAAGAAACATGGCAACAGGTTTTTTAAAAAAAAAAAAAAAAAAAAAAAAGTGTGGTGAGTAGAAGGAATTAAGATGACAACAGCAGAGCTACTCACCGAAGGGGAATGAGAGTCCTTGCCTCTTGATTTGCTCCAGCACGTCTGGGCTGCACTCAGTGTTGAGGACCATGAATGGAGGAGAGCAAATCCTCTCATCTATATATTTAAAAAATTAATTAATTAATAAGAGAAAAAGGTGAAAGACTATATTAATGCTCAGGAGATGTGTACTCTTGGTTATTTTCACTACAGAAACTTATAAAAGTTATTGCTTTGTTTAATCCACAGTTCAAATTTGGAAGATTTAAGACATCAAACTCATTTTCTTCTGCAGTTTTAGCTTTAACATACAGTTTCAACATAACGTTTCAGCAACTCACATGGCTAACAGTCATATGCTATGACCTGTAGTACTAGGTCAAAAAGTTATTTTTATAACTCATCCCTGTGATGTGTTTACACAAGAAACACAGCAGAGGCCATCTGGTACTGTCCTTCTGCTCCTTACAAACACATACGTTAAATTAATCATAGCGACTACTTGCTTAACCTTAACCACCACCTTTTTGTTGTTGATCCATTTAGGGATCACAGCAGTGACTCATTACTTCCTATTCCTAGTACAGTCTTCTGTCATGTCACTTCTGTCCTTCACTACATCCATGAATCCTCTCTGTGACATCCATCTTCAACATCCTTTGTTCAATAAATCCACCATCCCTTCTCATGTCCAAAATACTTCTTTTATGTCCATAAAATATCTAAGTTCAGGTCACCACAAAAACCCACACAAATACAATGATGAAATATAGGAAAGCATCCAATTTAATGAGGAACTAAGGATAAACCAGCTGAGGACACGCAGAGTCATCGGGCACGTCACCTGATGGACTCACAGGCCTGACATTTCACAACAAACACACTTGCAGTTACAATGTCTTTAAAATTCTCCAGTATTAACCACAGAAATTCTGCTTCTTTTTCACCCATCTCTATATTTTTTGTCTGTTTACAAGTATTTTTTTTCCATCACATCCTGCAGCAGCAAGTTGGTCAGTTCTGATAAGACTAAAAAAATTTTAAAAACATCCTGCAGCTTTGACAAGCGGCACCATATCAGGACTGGGGATGCATCTATATTAATGTTTTGTATTCTGTAATTTCCCCTCCGCAGTAGGTATATGGGGGCGATAAGGCGGACGGGTTGGAGATAACGCCACAGGAAATCATTGGCTGGGCCAAAACAACAGCTGGCAAAATGTTAATGACCAAAACACAATAGAAACATGCCAGTCTTTGTGTGCCGTGGGCCTCAGCAGTGGCAGGGCTCTCAGCTGATGCTAGTGCTGAGGTCAGGAAAATCTCATTTGCTTAAATTAAGTCCAGTGCAGAGTGCTGAACTCTGGGTGCAGTCAGAGTTTTACAGAAACCATGTACAAGTGGCCAAAAGGAACCACAGAAACAACTTAAATGAAGTTGTTGGAAGCAGAATTATCATATTGATGTTCTATGCTTTCACCTACCATCAACAGTTCTTTCAATAAAAAGACAAAAACAAACCAACAGAGGTGCATGTGCGAACAAAAATGTCCACAGCTGGTTTGGCTCCCCCCAGTACAGAGCTCATGTGACGTTGGGCTAATATTCTGGTACACTCACTACGAGCATCTACTCAACTTAAAGCTACAGAAGTTCCCAGATGTGCAAACTGAAGGAGAGCATCCCCAGCTCTGAGCTACTCATGAATAATTTCAGGAGAATCAGGTCTGTATATTTTCCAAATTCCTAGTGTATGTCTGTCCAGATTTGACCTTTGACCTTTTGGAAATAAACGACAATTTATCATTTTATTCCGTTATCCATTTTTGGGATATTTCATTATTAGGAGCATAGCAGTAATGCTATTGAGAGGTCACGCTGACCTTTAAACCACCGACATTGACATTCAAGAGCCCCGACCCAGTTGATTGAGATGAAAAGAAACTGATATGGGGATAAACCTAAAACATAATGGTGCTGGTGCAGAGGTGTTATATCAACTGTTGCTGTGCGAGGTGATAACGAAGCATATAAAGATGCTTGGTGTTAAGGATCCTCTTATACTGTTATTTCACAGAAAATTAACAGGCAACAATTAAAATCATACAATTGTAGCTAAAATAAGAGATTGTAAGAGATTCAGTGTAGTCTATAAACACGATAACTGTATAATTTTTCATTTCATGCATACAGGCATTTATGTTACTATATACAGTAGCTTCTTTAGCCAAAGAAAATGATGAAATAACCTTAATCTTACTGTACAAAACTAATATTGTAAAACACACATTTCAGTTAAGACTGAGATTATGTTGCTGCAACTTTAAACTGCTGAATTTTTGCAAGCAGTTTTTCTTTAAATGTTTTTTCTTTATAGTGCTGACATTTCAAGTGCAATAACTCTACCTTGAAATAAAGTGATTTACATAGCCAGGCTCTACCAGTCTGATCCTATGACAGTTTTATCACATGCAGCGGTGATTCTGGTGAAATGTTAGCTACAGCTGTGAAAATAATGTCTTAATAACCCAGGAAAATCCTTTAGGTACCTCCATCTCGTGATGGGTCAGAGAAAAAGACATTAAACCTTCCCCTGCTCTGCTGCTGGCAAACATGTGTTTCCACACTATTTAGAAAACTAATTTTCAGGAATGCGTTTGATTTTTATGTCCAAAGAAAATAAATCTGGTTATTTAGAAAGACTTAACCACAAAGGGTTTATTTTTGGTTGCTTCAATACTCTTGTTCTCTTGTTCTGTGCACTACGACCTTTGCCTGTGAAGCTGGGACCATTCCAGGGCTGGCTTCATACCCGCCAGTGCTGGGAGCAAGCCTGGAGGGTTACCCATGAGTCATCTGTGCACTGCCTACAACTGTGTTCCCTTTTAGTGATGTTATTTTATCAGGTCAAGAACAGCATCATAATAAAAAGAAAAGCCTGATGGTAAAAACATGCCCATTACGTCACTGAGTTCCCAAAGATTGATAGTGTTACATTTGGCTAAACAAAAACCATCAAAAGCCCCGAGCCTTGTCAAATGAGAAAAGAAATTCAAGCTCCAAGTTCAGGTTTTATAATAAAAAGAGCAGAGACTGGTGGACACGAGTGAGTAGCCAAGTTTGTAACAGTGTGCATGCTTGGCTCTGGCTGACACTTTAGGGGGGAAGGAGGTGGAGGGGAGGATCAATCTCTGGCTCTGTCTAAACATTACATGCTTGCAGCAGACCCAACGGAGCCAAGGACAGTCTTTATGGGCCTCTACAATGGACAATGAGGTACTTTTTAAAGTGGGATTATACAGTTACGAAGTCTTCAGGATCAGGACATCCCTTATATTAAGTCATTCGTCCACTAGATTACAACATAAACACACAGTCAAATAAACTCCAAATGCATAGGCCTTAACCGGTCACTCAAGAGGAAAGAAAATAATCAAAAGGCCTGTTTTAACACTTAAACTCAGACGACACTATTCTCTTGTTTGGGGATTTAGGTATAGGGAACTACAGAGAGCCAAGTTTCATTATACTTGCTAAACTGTGGTGCTGTTTAAGTGAAAGGCTAGACTCTCTTGTTGCTATTTAGAGCTTTTTTCCTAGAAACCCGAGCATCCTCTCTTTGCTGCTCTCTTCTTGTCCCTCCAAAGCAAAGCAGCAGGATTTTTTAATATTCTAAATTGAACTGGAAACACGGCTATGCCCCGAGAGCATTGCTTGTCTCAATGTCGTGCTCTAAGAGGCTTACGCTCCGATTAAAATTATGAGTCATTTATGAAAAAAAAAGAAAAAAAGAAAAAAGGAAAATGTGATTGTTTTCCCACAACATGCAAATCCAGGTATTATGTAATGACGATCAAAGCACAGTAGGGCAGGTGAACCTGACAGGCAGAAACTCAAGGTGGCACTCTTTGAGCTCACAACTGTTTCTCATTGTCATTCACAGAAATATCTATAATTAAATATTGATCACTTGCATAAACTGGCTCTGCTGGTCCTCACAGAGACAGAATAATACTGCAGCACAGGGAGCACAACTGGATTGTTGTATGAATAGTTTCAGTTTAATTTCTGTTATCTTGAGCTGGAGAGGAAAATGTTTAAGACTAAGAGTTGGTGTGACAACGGTTTCTGTCTATAAAAAACAGACTAAGATATCAAAAACTCGTGTATACACAGGAACCAGCAGATTCCACTAAGTAACATAAACAGTTACCTTGGTCTGGCTCACATAGGAAACACAAAGCAACTCTGACAACAGATCGGAGCCAAATTTCCAGTGACGCTGATCCATTAGTGCTCGTGTGGCTCTTTTCTGGCTGCTTTACATTAAACACAGCATTAGGACGAGCTAAATCTTGCACTTAATTTTATTTTCATTTAAACAGTTTGGAGAAGAACAGCTAAATGCACTGTGACTGAGGCCATTTAATACTGAGAGGCCACTCGAGTGACAAAATAAGGTTTGCTTTTCCACAAGCGCACCTCAAGTGTTTCCTCCTATTGAGTACTATTCTGAGTCATACAGACTGAAACATGGCTCTCTATGGTCTTTAAGTACTTGGTTGCCTTGGCAGCTGCTTCAGGACTCCATGGTCTCTGCTGATAAGGAGGAGGAAGAGGCTGTGCCTAGGAAAGCAAGGCTCAAGAAGAAGAAGAAAAAAAAAAAAAAAAAAAAAAAGGAAGACGAAGAAGAAAAAAAAGAAAAGAAAAGAAAAACCCCAAACCCTAAAATCTCTTACACTATCCTCTTCTTTAACTTGGGGCGTATGCTGATAGTCTACAGTCTAGTATTACAACAGGTTTACTGTATCATTGCTTCTAAAATGACTAAATTGTCATGGATGCCTTGGCATGCAGGCCTAACTGTGAGCAGACAGCACCACTTACATTAATGGAAGTAGAATGGTGAAAGGAAAAAAAAAGAGCTTTGTAAAATGCAGCTAGTGAAGCATCTTCCTCTTCAAACCGATCACACACAGTGAGGCGGAGTGATGCATCTTAAACTCGCTGTTGCGTAACAGCAATCGTGTCTGTTTGGATAAAAAAGACATCGTCTTCTCGTATTTCTATTTTAGGAAAGCACCGACATGCTGATACAGCTCTGAGTCTTTGCTCTGACATCAGACTGCAGCTCATCACACACAAACTTGGTGAGATCATAATTATAAAGGTTTATTTTCTCCTGCCATGTATGGGTTTAAAGGAAATGTGGATGAGTCACAGGTGTGCTTGCAGTGTGTGTCAGTAGGGAATGTCCCTCTGTAGCTAAAAGCCATCGTCTGCTGGTAAGTTTACTTGATCAGTGACAGGGGAAGGTGTTGCTCGAGTGACCTGAAGGCAAGTTCTGATCATGCTACGATAAAGCAGAGAGAAATAGAAAGGAGGAACTATGATATCAGCAAAGTGCTCAGCTCATGTTTATGTAAATATAAATGCGAACACTTAAAGTAACACAGTTCAAGTGAGAAGCTACAGCGCCTCTCTGCTCCCCCTTCCCTGGGATGTGAAGAGCACAGTCAGAGGTCCTAAAGGTAACCTCAACTTCCCTCTCAATAACATTAAACAGAAGGCCGTGGCTTTTAAATCAAAATCAAAGCCTATTTTTAGACAGCTTCTGTTTTCACATAGCGAGCTAGGAACAGAGACACTAATGGTGCTAGCCATCCACTTATCTCACAGTCGCCCGAGAACAAAGCTGAATCTTTAATGGCGAACGGTTTATACAAAGCAGGACATTCAGTTCACTCAAAGAACAGAACACATCGCCCAACTATCTGTCTTCTGTGAAAAGTTAACCCTAAAACACTAATGTTGGGTGATTTTCATAAATCTCACTTAGTGGTTGTGTCTTTTTGTTTATTTCTCCCACAGTCGTCAGTGATGCAGGGAGACCGTGTCTTCACTGGACAAGGCTCACATGTTACAGGAATGGTTCCCAGCTTTGTTATTCATTTGATTAGATTTTTTTACCCATCATCCATTTCCTAATTTATCACTAATGTTAGTGCGTTTTTATGAGCTCTCCCCAGTGATACTTCTTTCACTTTATGAGATGTTGTATAGGAGACATACGAGAAAAGTACCTCAATTTGTCATGTACTGTTGTACTTGAATATATTTTTATGACAAGTATGTTTTATTGTATATATTATATCGGGTACAAAAACCTCCCAAAAACCCCAACAACTACCAGGTGTTAGTGACAGTGTCTAAAGTGTGAGTACAGGTTTTAATTAGTGAGCAAATCCTCTCCTTCACTGAAATACGCTGATTTGTTCCAAAATTTCTCCAATGCAACTGAGCCTCACACCAGTCAGTCTCACGAAGTTACCGACAAGACCTTACCTCGCATACAGCTTTCTAATCTGTGGATGAGCTGGTAGGATTTGCAGCGATCCAGCAGAGTTCGGATAGCTGGAAGTGGATCCAGGATGATAGTTTCAGGATGGGCATCAATGTAGTCCTTGAAACACAGATTTACAAACCTCTTAATTTTTACATTCAGAGAGCATTTACCATTATTATAAATGTTATTTTTCATGTATGTCCACACAGATGCAGTTCTCTGCATCATGACTAAACAGGTTTTGTATTGCTTACAGTAACATAACTATGGTCAAAGGCCATGACTTAAAAAGAAAATTGCCATTATTGGATATCTGAATCCAGATATCCTGGCTATGATTTCCCAAAACTTCTTATTCTGTGTAAATAAACC
This sequence comes from Aulonocara stuartgranti, assembly GCF_965226115.1. NCBI lineage: Eukaryota > Metazoa > Chordata > Actinopteri > Cichliformes > Cichlidae > Aulonocara > Aulonocara stuartgranti. Next base: position 3,074,914 of record NC_138955.1, on the reverse strand, counting down.
GACTTTTTGGAAAAATAACTGATGACTTACTAATGGAAATGTTTGTGGCTTTTATTTATTTATTTATTTATTTTAAACGTAACTAATGTGCTAAAAGGGAAACCATCTGCCACGACACACACACACAGACACACACACACGAAATGTTAAACAAACATAATCACGTAGACAAATCCAAACACTGAGTTGAAGGGTCAACATGCCTCAATCTGTTTTTGTGTGTAAGCTAGAGAGAGCATGAGATGTATGCCAGCGGGTCTTTATAGGTTACATCACTGCATCTCTGCATGACCTGCTGTTAGATCAGCATGAGGCTGGCCATTTTACATAACTGCAGTCCCCTTCTCTTCTCTCGCCTTCCCGGCTTTCCTCCGACTCAGTCCTCACACCACCTCTCTGTTCTCGGCCGCTCTCCATCATCTCCACACTTGATTTTCGGCTACATGGATCCCTTTGCCAAGAGTTCATTCCGAGCGATTTCAAACTGAGTCACAAACGCTGTCAGGTGGAGCTGGCTGGCCTACACATTACACAAACAGCCCGCCTGCTCACATCGCAACTCCGCTGTCACACACATTTAACATGAAATTAAACACATCGTGCAATATTAAACATCAAGCACATGTACAGTGGAAATAAATGTCTATTTTTGAACAGAGTCTCAGCACACACACACGCTATAGCACAAAGAATGTAAACCGACGCCTTTGCCTTGACATGGAGGACCCATCTGCAGGATTTGCCGGGATCTAACAGGCAACGCTAATCAAAGCCAGTCGACCTGTTATGTAAGTAAAATATGCTGCCACGGAAAAAATAAATAATAAATAAATTAGGGCTGGGCGATATGACCCAAAATTCATATCTCGATATTTTTTAGCTGGATGGCGATATAAGATATATATCTCGATATTTTTTTTTAAGCCATAAAGTAAGAACAAAAAGAGAGTTCTTAGTCAAAGCTGTGTCCCAGATGTCACACAGGCACTTTTATTAACATACAGCACAGATGTACATGAAAAATTACTCAAAATTAAATTATGAGCATTCATTAAATAATCATGCTCCATAAATAAAAGAAAACAAGGTTGTTTTTGTGCTAAACAAAGAGCTCACAATTGTGCAGTCAAAATATAAACTAAAAGACGCTGAGCGTAATAACAAAGACAGATTTCACAGCTGCTCTGTTCCCAAGTTTTGCTGTGTGACTGACAGCCTGGAGTTTGAAATCCGCTTCATAACCACGTCTCTTACAGGTGCCATTTATGGTCCTTATACACACACAATACGGTAATATTACGTTGATGCACAGTACGTATCACTCCGCGAAGCTCCTCGGTAGCCGTAATGCGCCGACAACCTATCAAGCGGTGCAGCTCCGTAGCTGACCAAAGTCGTACTCAAACATTTTGACAGATTGCTGAGCGCCGTGTACCACATAAAATCGGTTCGCGGCCATCAAGCACAACCAGAATTCATACATAAGGCGCGCTATCAACTTTTGAGAGAATGAAAGGATTTTAGGGTTAGCGCTGTTAGCTCGTTAGCGCGGTTAGCTCGTTAGCATGTTTAGCTCGTTAGCACGTTGACGCCGTCCAGCCCCACGCATGGGGCGATGCGCAGTAACTCGTTAACGGAGATTTGCCGTGTCCGTCTTGTCGCTGCCTGCACGTGAAGCGATGGGGGAGGAGGGGGAGTTGTCTTCAGTGAAGGCGAGGCGGAGTAACGTTGCGTAGAGACAAAAGTGGACGAAAGAGAGGCAAACTTGCGGCTCCACAACTATAATTATAACGTAACATAGACTATATCGATATAAAGGATATTGTCACATCTTATATCTCGTATAAAAATATATCGATATGTTTTAAAAACTCGATATATCGCCCAGCTCTAAAATAAATAAATCCAAACTAATCTTCCAGGAGTTCAGAGGAATACTCTGTGATAGGGACAGTCACTTGCTGAATTCTGCATCTCAGAAGAAGAAATGCAGTTAAACAGAGACAAGAGGGGGAGTTGAGAAAGAGATCAACGCTTTTTAGCAGGTGCTGGAGAGGAAAAGAGCCAGACGTATGTCAGCGTGGGTGTAAGAGAGGGCTGTTCGCATTTCAGAGCAGATCCGTTTCCAGAGAAGAATAAATGGGTTTGTCTTTGGGAATATGGTCAGAAGAGCATCTAATCTGTCCTGCTGATTGTAAGCCATGTCTGTGATGCCACAGTTGTCAAACCTGAAGCGATACATTATTTTTAGCATTTGTATTAGCCACAACTACAACCAGATGGGTGCGATTTACCACATCAGTTCAGCTTACATAAGATGTCAAGTACAGAGAAGCCCGGAAGACCTAAATTACGACTGTAGCGATCTACACCCATTTGTCAGCGAGGTAAACGAAAAAAAGAAAATCTACAACAGATAAAAGCGCCTGGTAATTAGCTACAAATGCCATTTTATCTTCGCAGTTTAGTTGGAGAACGCAAATGATATTTGTCCAAGGTTTACTGCGAACACGGCTCGCACCTAGGGCCACTGAATCACCAGAGTGCATCTCAGGACGACATTTTGTTTTCATAAAGAGCTATTTTAGAGATGACGGTTTATTCTCTCCACGACACAACCGGGTTATTTATGATCACAGCTGTGTAACATTAGAATTACGCCAACACATATATTTCCAGTGGAAATGTAATCACAGATGACAGTTGTGTTCAGGTAAACACGCAGAACAAAAGAGGAGAAGACTCAGCCACAAGACTTGGCTGCTGATTTACCCGCTGATATTAAAGTCAACCACTAACTACAGTGGTAAAGTTTGAGTACTGACTAAAAGGAAGAAAATACTGTAATAAAACACAAAACACACACACTTCCTCTGAACTGAAAAAAACCCTACAAAGATGTTATCGATGCTTACAGGATGACATTTCTTTGTAATTCGTACAGCCAACTGAGAGGAGACCTTTAGCTTGAAGATCAACTGGCTGACTGAATAAACATTAAGGCAACGCAAAAAATACAGAAAAATTCCCGTCTCAATCTAAACGACTCATTCGAATGTGCACAGTTCAATTTTATTTAGTAAATAATGATATGAACACTACTAAGCATAGGGTATGCATTAAGATGAATGATGATTAAGAGGGCTGCCAGACGGCTACAGCTAACAGTAGTGGTAAATCAAAGTGACAAAATCTCTAAGCTTTAGCAAAAGGATGAATTATATATTTAAATAAATAAAAAGCCTTCAGAGAACTTATGAAAGGGTCACCAATTATCCACAGGGAGCCACAATATTTTTGTTATGTTTGGGGGAAAACCTAATAATAATTTTAAAACCATCCAACACTGGACATACTTAGCGTGACTCCTAATTCGGAGCAAGCTAATGGCTAATCTATTATCTTAATAGGACAACATGATGTTGTCCTATTAATATGTTGCTGTCAACATATTAATGCTGTCAATGAGCACAACTTGAAGCAACATTCATTATTCTGCAAAAACTTGAAAATTGCAATAATATTATAAAGTGAGTGTCGAATTTTTGTATAAACCTGCAGATATGCTTTTTAGCTCTGCAGAATGGCTTACATTTGGAGTCAGTCTCAAGTGGCCACTGTATGAGCTACAGTTTTAGTTTTCTTTCTGAGCCCTTGAGGGTTTCAGCTTGATGAAAACCAGCCACATTTTGCTCAGGACATGGTATTAGGCAGCTAAGAAGTTTTTGCTTTGATTGAACTTTTAAAGACAAAGGAGCAAATCCATGCCTTGCTTCTGGAAATTGACAAGATGTGAAAATGTAAGTCAAAAATTGCACTGGTTTGCACATCCACAGGAATCTAGAGCGCTTTTTATCATACGTAACTCACTAAATAACAAGTCTATATGTACACTGTCAAGCATCAAATGCAGGCCTGTGCTAATATCGACCAGGTTCTGCAGGATGTCAGCGATTGCTCCACTCTCACATCCTGTTTGCCCTTCTTAATTGAGCAGTCAGGGACATGGTGACAGAATTGCGTGACTCTGATCACGATTACAGCTCCTAAGTCACTAAGAGAGAGACGGAGGCATAGTGCAAGATAGTTTAATAAAATTCATTTTCACACCATCTGTACCACTGCCAGATTAATGAATGCATACACAGAGAAGAACAGCATGTTTCTAAAGTAGGTTTTCAGCTCCAAATTTGATGCGTTGAACATGAGATTTTTCTTAGTTCAGGAAGAACAAAAAAAAAGTTTCAGAGATAACATTAAGGATTTATGAGTGACCACGTGCTCAAATATAGCTGCTAATGCATGTATGTTCCTGTGATCTGCCTGGCTGATTCTTTGAACACATTACCTGATTCCTTGAACTGGGTCATTTACAATCGTAAATGTAAAACTCGGTCACCCATAAATGTTTATTGCCGGTACTAGGGCTGCAGTCAAAACCAATCAGTCAAAGCCAATCAGTCAAAGCCAATCAGTGTCGCAAGACTTTTCTGCATTTGCGACATTTAAAAAAAAAAAAAAAAAAAAAAAAAAAGCTTTTTAAAGACCAGTTAATCTCAATATTGAATGTAGGCTGCATAACCTGTGAAATTCTGTGTCAAATATTTTGAGTAACAAATTATTTTTTGGTTATTTAACAGCCAAAATAGAACAATAAATATTAATATTAGCCATGCAATTGCTTCAATAATAGCTTCATCTAGATATGGATCTATGAAATCAAGACAAAGAATAAGTATTAAACAATTTTACAACTTAGATTGGACCTGTTTGATATTTAATAAAACATAAAATTGATGGATGAATAAGAAGTTGGAGTATTTGTTATCCATCTATTAGTAGAGATTATTCATTATGGCACCTACACTATTACCATTCCCAAGGTTAAGGATGAACTTAGACGGTTTCCCACACATACAGTGTATTCATTTTTCTTAGTGTGTGTGTGTGTGTGTGTGTGTGTGTGTGTGTGTGTGTGTGTGTGTGTGTGTGTGTGTGTGTGTGTATCTATTTTCTTTAGATTGTTGTGTGTCCAAATGAACAGGCCAAAAGTGTGAATAGCATTCTCTAGGCCTTGTCCTCTCCTAAATTTTGGTTTTTCTATTTGTGAATACATGGGGAGGAGGGAGGGATAAGCAGGAAGACAGACCGATGCATACCTGTACTCTTTGTACCAACAGTACAGCCTGTGAATCATTCTGGTCAGCCTCAAGGATAAGGTCAGTCAGTTTGTGGATGATGACATCCAGGGGTCCATGGTCCTCTAGAGGCTGGCTGAGGTCCAGCTGAAGACAGAAGTGTAAAACAGGTCAAAGATTATTGTGCAGTCTGGGATGTATTAGCCATTTTTGAAATGGATATCCATCAGCAACCATATACACACACACACACAAAAAAAACCCATTATCTTTAGAAAACTCAGGTGTTAATATTAAAAAGTCACAACTGCTTTGAAAAATCTGTGACTTACTAACGCAATATTATAGATTCTTGGCCCATTAGATTTTAGTCAGGGTTTTAAGTGCTATGGGTGTGGGGGTTATTTTTGTGTCTCTGGCTGCGGAGAAAGGAAGTGTAAAACCAACACTACAGCAGTTACAAATAAGCACTTTCACACCTGCAGTATGCCAGGTCAACATCAAGTCAATCCTGCAATTTGTTCAGTTCTTAAGTCACGGCGTCCCGCATTTCCTGCAAAATCTGCAAAGACCTACTGCTAGTAAATAAGTCATAGGATTTCTGCCTGACCTTTTGGGTTCCTTTTGTTTAACCCACCATTTATTCACATCAGTTACTTCTTGCATACACGCTAAACAGAAAATCTACATATTCATGTACTTGTAGATGCATCGCTTCAGGTATGAAGTGGTACTGGTAAAGACACATAGTTGCAATTAATGTACTCATGAATCAGAATAATGGCTGTAGTGAACTAGCCTGTTATTCAAAATCACTCCTACCATATAGAACAATAGGGGGGGGAAAAGAAGAGTATACAAAGTAAACAGTGGGTAGATTTTGTTTCATCCTGAAAAACACATTCTTTTATGCTTAACTGCTTCCCTCTTACAAGGATGATGAATTATTTTTAAGAAAACAGTGGCTACATTTGGAAAGTCATTAATCTGTCACTTTAAGGCTTATTTACACTCCTAATCTCCTAATAGAAGACAGAAATCTCTCTTAAATCTGTAAGTTCTGGTCTAGGAAACACATTTTATTTTCTGACTTTTTGGTTATAAAAACATCATAATGACTGATTTTACATAGTGTTCTACCTCTTTATTTACAGCTTTAAATGTGGATTAGCAAGAGTTTGGTTTTTTTTGCTTTGAATTACACCCGGATTTATTTCTGGCATCATCTTTGAAAACTCCAGCCTCCCTCTGGCTAGACCTCGACAGCCTCTGAGAAAAAGCCAAATTAGCATTTGTTTGAAGTTTAACGGTGTTGAAAAGGGCTGTCTGCTGAGACCAAGTAGCTAACAAGTAGACAAAACAAGGCACCAAGTTTGATAAAGCATATGCAGGTTAGCACATGCATGTAGCAACATCACAAGCGACAGAGGAGAGATGCTAGAATTTAGCAACCAGTGTCGAGTGAACATGAACATGATGAAATTATTACCACAACGGGGCTGTCGCTGTGTTTAGACTGTTATGACAGAGTTTGGTCTATGTGAGATAACAACTTTTAAAGTTATGACAGTTAGTTTGGTGTCATGATTGCAGTTTTCAGTTAGTTTTTAAAGAGGTCCTTTTGATGTGTGACGTGAAGACAGGGCAGGAAAAATAACTCCAGAAAAGGGGTCTAGATCAGTGAAGACATGCTTTGATACACATTAATCATTAGAAAACTCTGGTTAGACACCAGCAATGTGTTTTCTAACACATGTAATAAAAATCTGGCAGTCTTAAATATCTGAGGCAGTAGTTCCCAAACTTTTTTTGCTGGGCCCCTCTTTGTTTTACAAGAAAAATGTTCCCCCCCCCGCTCCCACGCACGCCCCAATACATCCTCCAACCACACACGCCCATATTTTGCTCCATTGCGGTTTATTTCACACCTCAAACATTTAGTAAACAATTAAATAAATACAAGTAATCTGTAATAAATTACAGTAGTAAGAAAGTAAACTACTAACTCTTTTACGCTACGTCTGCACCTACATGGGTATTTTTGAAAACGCAGCCGTTTCGTCCACACGTAAACAGCGTTTCAAATCACCGAAAACTGAGATTTTTTAAAACTCCTTTTCTGCGTTTACGTGTGGACGAGGAATACAGAGTTCGTCACGCAACGTCAAAGGTATGTGTCTTTTTTCACGTCAGCTGTGCGCCACGTTATTGTTTACATGAGAGGTATTGCAGAATGTCAGATAGAGACAAAATACTGTTAATCTGACTATCTTCAGGTTTTACAGGCTTACATACACACACGCAGTTACTGTCCCTCCATTTAGAAAGGCAGAGGCGTCACGGTGTCATTATTTTACATGTAGTTGTTTTTTCCTGTGTAATAATATTCAACATTGCTATCAATACATTTTTCCAAAAAAAAAAAAAAAAAAATAATGCCTCTCTGTGCAAAATGGGTTCAAAAACATAAACAGCTGTGGGATACTGTTTGTCCGTGATTTGAACCGGGGGATTAAATCGTGGCAGGATGAGCCTGATATTATTTGTATCCCACTGTAACTTTACTGTATAAAGAGCTAACATCTCCAACATGTCAGGAGTAGTTAGTAGTTGGTCATTACAACAAGTGTTTGTGAACTAAAAATCAAGAATGTGGGATACTGTTTGTCCGTGATTTGAAGAGCCCAGCGCTGCTCCCAATGAAGGGAAAACCAATTCTGCAGGGGAGACCTACCTCCGCACTTGTGCAGGTGAAGCCAAAGAAAAGATATGCTTCATCATATTTTCTAGTCTTTGGCTTGGAAGGAAATTTGTTTGGAAACATATTCAGCGATGCTTCATCTCCTGCTTTGCGTCTGTGGAGGCGCCCCGTGCTAGCAGTGTCCAAGCATTATTTTTTTTCCCCCCTTTTCATACCGAACCCCCCCCCCTGCAATGGCCCTGCGCCACCCCTAGGGGGCGGGCCCCACACTTTGGGAAGGTCTGATCTGAGGTAACCCCTTACACATTTAACTTTGCACATTATCAGTTCTTGAATGTGCAAAATATGGTACTGGGGGGAAAAAAATCGTATAAGGTACAGTGCTAACAAGCACGATTAGCTCATTAGCTAATCAGCTAATGGGCTAATCGGACAAACTCAGACAAAAGACAATGCAGCCACACCTTTCCAAACAAGCTAGAGGTGGGCAGATCCCCAATATCCTTGTGCAATCCATACATTATGCAAACTGAGAGTGAATACACCTTAGTCACACAGGTGTGGATCAATACAAGAACTGTATAACTGTACAGAGTTTCAGTTGGTTTAGGATAGGCCACTTCCAGAGCCAACATCTTCTGGTTAATGATTGTTAGAGATGTGATGGTTAGTTACTAACTTGAGTACTTTTGGTCGAACTCTGGTAAATCAGTTGTACAGGAGTGGTATATTGGTTTAGATAGTGTTCTTTACAAAGAGCATTTTGCACAGAGGAAAATGCAATCATACTATAACAATCATAGCATAAGTATGCATGTATGTAACCGAGGAGACCAAGCTTGATGAAACTTTGGATAAACATTGTATAGGCCATATAGATGTTGAAACTCAATGCCCTAGGCAAATATTTAATTAAAATCCCACAATAGTATACATTTTATAGGTCAATTTAGCAACAAATGGGATGTCAGACTAGACTAATGTATTACAATATAACATCATACTACGCATGAATGCATGTTTGTATATTCCTTAGCATAGAGTGGGAGTTTGTTAGTATGGCAAATATTTGAATTTCAGTGTGGTGTGAAATACTTTCATATTTGTAGCATGAACAATGAATACTAGACACCATGCAGGCTGCAGAAAATATTCCACCATGCAAAGAAATGTCACGACATGCTGCTTTTCAAGTTGAGCTGAATTTCTTTAAGAGCTCATTTTCCTATATCAACATGGCATTTCTTCCTCTGGCCATCTTAATACTGTTGGATTTCATTGTAATGCACTGAACATTCCTGCCTGTAGAAACACGCCCTTCAGTTCACACCCTTCAGCAACATGTTAACATGAACTGATTCTTGAAAAGTGAATCTGCATCTGTGTTGTTTGTAACTACATGAACTGAAGGCTTAATATGTACCAACATAGTTGAAACTGTACAGAACATGATCGCATATGTAACTTTACTGTTACCATATTAAATTAAGGAGAGCAGAACCTCTGATTTTGGTAAACTTTCAGTTTTGTTTTAAGCTCGAGATGTTAAACATATTATTAACACAGGAGTACATAATCTTACAATCATCATATCACCCACCCCAAGTCAAGAGATCTCTGGAAACCTCTGAGAGCAAAAGCTTTCTGATAAATATTGCTGGTACAGTTTTTACATACAAGTGTCTAGTGGATTCAAAAGTCACTCAACCAGTTTCATGAAGTGAAATGCAATGGAAACAGGAAGGCAATCGATCATATTATGTAACAACTTCTACAGCATTTGTAATAAAAAAGGTTTCAAAAACAAACACTGCTTTATTGAATTATTGTTGCGCCTATCCAGCAGGTTTATCAGGAATCGTGTGGTCATAGGACACATAGACACTGTGGTGCAAGCATATGGCAGATGTATAAAACACATAAACATGCTGCCATGACCTGACCAATGCTGTGTTAGCAAGTCATACTCATAAAATGTGTTGTCACCTGTGGTCAAACAACTACTGAGTCTTTAACACTAGCTGCTGTGAGCAGCAGTGATGACAGGGCTACGCCAGTGGCAAGAGCCACCTTTTTTTTCTTTTTTCTCTACCTAGCAGTGTGACAGGGCCTGCCTGATGGGGATTTGTCTCTACTGAGGCACTGCTTTTAATCTTCTGCTTATATGACACACAGAGGGCCCATCCACAGCCTGGCCCTGCCACAAAAACAGGACTCTAGATTGTGGGGTCATCACCCATTGGCAAAGACACATCACACAGGATGAAGCTCTCTCTCCTCCCTGTGCACTGACAGAATGACCCTGCTTTAGAGCTTATCCCAGAACCCAGCAGTAAAGTCACTGATGTCCTTCTAAATGCTAAAAGCAGAAATGTCAGCTGATGGTTTTCAAAGTCCCTCTGGGACTGAGAGGTAGCAGTGGGCCGTAGTGGTGACGGACAGCGGAGAAAAAAGGCTGGGTCCTGGAGGGAGAGGGTAGGTCAGGGCTAACATATTTTCAGCTTTGATGTAGCTCTGCTGTGGGGCCAGTCTCTCCCCTATGGGAAACTAACATTCATGATCTTAAGCAAACAGCAAAGACAAAGCTTGTGGAGTGCTTTGCTCATCAGTAAGTACACTGCACACAAATTATAAGGACCACAGTCATTATTTGGCGATGCCTCTGCTTAGTCTCATTCTAGTTCAGCTGCATCACACCTGACTTTTGCTTTGTTGTCAGGCAAACCCAAAGAGTATGTGCAGAGAACAGACAGACATGTGATAAATCATTTATTCTGTATGCCATGTTGCAATGATGGCACGCTAGGGTGAGTGTGCAACAAAGAAAAAAAACAAAACAAAAAAAAACATGCATGCACAAGTCTAAGACAAACTGTGGCTGCCAGACATATCTCACATCAGCAAAAGATTAACACAAAAGGAGAGTCTCCAAATTCTCCACATAAAAACTGTATGGAAGGTCAAACTGGGAGCTAATTAGGCTAATGGCTCTCTCCTCAGCAGTTTACAGAGAGAAGACTTATCCCTGCTGAATTGATTGTGCAATCTAAGCTTTTGAGGAACTGCCTTTCATCACACGATCAACATAAATGCTTTGGTAAGTAAAGGTTACCCAGCATTAGACAGGTCTGATTTTACTGCTTTTGTAGGTAGCTTACAAAAACTTTAAGTAACTTCCTTAAAAGGCGGACCAAGTCATGCAGGATGAAAATGAACAAACTGCCAAGATGTTTTCAGGTGAGATGAAGAAATAAAGCATCAGCATAATTGTACCAAGCCCACTGACAAGAGCTGATAAGATAAAGGAGGTACTGCACAGTCCATTGTATTCAGACCATTGACTAAATCATTCGTCAACCACCCCTGAACTCCCACTACACTGCACACATGTCACATAAAAACTGGGGGAAGAGATAAAGTAGCATGCCGGAAATTACCTTTAAATTTTTGAAGCACTAAGGATAATAAAAACAGCGACTTGATAAGTTTCTCTGGGCAGCCAACTCAAAAATTGGCTCATCATTTGAGATTCCTTTTCCTGAGAGAGAATACTGGCTTTCAGGAGAACAACCCTGGTGAGTTAATCTCATCATACCCATGATATACACAACCTAATGTAGGGATCATGGGGAAACTGGCTCTTGTAGACTCAGTGCTAAAGGGTCAGTATTGATGAGCTTCAAAAACGTGCACAGGGGAGGTAATGGAAAGATGAGAGGGATGAGGGGTACAGCAAAGGTAAGCCTTGGTAGAGCCTAGAGGAGAAATCATTAAAGTCTGACAATGGAATCTTTTTCACTTTCGTCAGTCCTGACGCATATACATACAGAAGGGTTTCCCACACTGAAAACAGAAATATAAAATTAAGTCCCTTGGGCGGCCAGATTTAGCAAAGATCTGTTCACACGAGGTGACGTCATAACCACTTTCAACCTCTTGGGGAATACAACCTCTCGGGAAGTGCACCTCATTGACTCTGTCACTTCAACTTTGGAGCTTTTTTCTACACAACAACAAAACAAGACAAAACAACTGGTCTGTAAAACAAATCACAGTGGGGCTGTGATTTACCCATTTACTATTGGTGGGGACCTGAACTTAAAGATTTTTCGCTTCTTTTGTCCAACAAACTATCCAAAAGCCATACATACACAAGTCTGATATAACAAAAGACGAAGAAAAAAAAGTTTCTACTTGAGAAGCTGTTGGGTGGTTTCATTAAAACACTTCTGATTGATCAAAGTCGTACATACAGCACATAGAAAACAAGCAATTTATTGTGCATTAAGGCTGTAAACCGACAATGAATCAACAGGTTTTTATGCCAAAAGGATTCATTTAGCCTTGGATTTTCAGGGTTGACTTGATAGCACAAGGGCCAGCCTGTCTGTCAGACCACATGGAACAAGGTTAGCCGATTACACTGGCTGACAAAAAAAATAAATAAAAATCTGCACCAAGCAGCAAGAGAAGGTTAAATTGACTTGACATCCACAAAAATAGCAAAAGTTGTATGCTTTCTTAAAAGCTTAAAACAGTGACCAAACAATAATAATAATAATAATAATAATAATAATAATAATAATCTTCCCACTACTGTAATTTTCTAAGTCTCTAAACCAATTAAAACTTCAAGACTAATTTGTTTACCTGCTTTCTGTCTCCCTGTGTCCTCTCCAGAAAGACTAGGTTTAACGCGGACCTATGTTTTGACTTTCCCCATATATACACTATCCCAGTGGTCTAAACATCAGAAAACATATCATAGATTAGAAAATAAGAGTCCCCAGGCTCCAAATTCACTAGTGCAATAGGAAACTAAATCTTTGTACAAAAAGGCCAAAGTAGGACAACGGATACTGTTATCTTTGTTTCTGATGTGGCCACGACACTGCAGGCACTGACAGGAACGGACACAGCGCGGCCACCCAAATCATTGGTGTGCATTCAAAAACACTTCTGGCTCTGTTAGTAAACTGAACTGTCTCGACTGGCAGTGACAGCCCAGCTAAAACTAACAAGTTTATGCTGATTTATAGAAGTCAGGAGAAAAAAAACAAAAAACAAACAAACCCCACAACAGTGAAAAGCAGGTAGTTGTAGATGAACTAGTAACAGAGAAGATAGCAGCACCGTTCCAAGCCCTGGGTACATCCTAACTTTGGGCCTGTGAGGATCTGCGGTCTCCCAGGAGGGGCTGAATGCATAGTGGGAAACAAAGCCCTGCTTACTTTGGGACTATTCCCAGGACAAGACTCTTTCTGGGTGTGCTGATATTGTCAGCACAGCGAGAGGAAAAAAATAACCTCAGAGTGAAGGAGAAAAAAAAACCAAAACCCAATCCCACAAGATAAAAAGAAACAAAGTAAAAGGCTGAGAGAAAGGCAGGATAATTTCCTCTTTAATTTCAGAGAGCACTCTAAGTGACAGATACTGTTGTGCACAGAGCTCCCAGTACTTCGTGACAATTGTTACTATGCTGCTGAATGGCCTGTGCTTACTTACACTCTATAGTATGCTGGGCAAGAGCCGTTAATGACAGCAGCTTTTCCTTCCCTGAGGTCCGTATTTACTGGGACATAGCTCAGCACTCAGAGGTAAATTATTACTATAGGCAGACTAGTATTTATTTTGGTACACCAACAGCTCCCACTGAAAAGAGCTGTATCTTCTTCTATTTATGCAATTTTATATCATAAAAGTATTTCTGCTGATATGACTTTTAACTGAGGATCTGAATACTTCAACCCTCCACACACACTCACAACATGAGAAGCTGCTCGCCCAAATAGACTCTTGTGACAAACAAGTTGAATTGAGGTCAGGTGTTGAAATATCAAGTTGGGATGACTTTCATCACAGCTTAACAAGGAACATGGGCTGTTGTGATATACTGTGACCAATGACGCTACATACAAAAAAAGCAAGACTGAAAAAACTACATCCTGTCTGTAGGAGGTTATGCACTTAGTAATTGGCCAAAGAAATATATCAAATGTAAAGTGTTGTAGGTGGATTGACTTTCAGGCATCAAATATGAATAGCAGAGATTCAAAAGTATCACAGCACAAACAAACAAACACATGACCAAAGAAGTAAAAAACACACAAAATCAAACTGTGTGCTCTTCTTACCTGAACAACTTCTATTCCTCTTTTCCTGAAAAAAAGGACAAAATAAGACTTTTTATTTTGTAGAAGATATAAGATGAAAATGCTCAGAAACAGACATTGCTGTTTATTTAAGGACCTAAACGCTAAAGGCGTGTTATATAAAAGTATATCATGTAGTGTAGGTGAAGATGCCTTTGTTGTCTTTGAGTCGTACAGACGTAGGCTCAAACATTCAGAGCAGAAGACTGATAGGAAGTGAAAAGCAGAATTAAAAATAAATAAATAAAACAAAACACACGCGTACGCTCGCTCACGTGCACACATACACAGCTAAATGATGTACGATTGGTCTGATTTTAAATATTTATTTTTCCATTTGTGTTACACCATGTAAGACATGTTTCTCAATCATTTGTCCGCACTTGTCTTGCTTTCATAACAGTGGTTCCTCCAACTGTGGGGTGCTGACCGAATACTAAGTTCTAAGGGAAACTAAACAAACAAGAGTGTGCTGACGTCATCACACCAAACTTTACTTAACTAAAATTCAACTAAATCCACTTTTTTTTATTGGTAATTATACAAATAAAAAGATTAAAATTGGTAGAACACGTGGTGTGAATTTTGAATAGGTTTTTGAGAACCACTACCTTTTAATCTAACACAAATCTTTATGTAAATTCACATCAAAGGAGTTCCCCTCCATAAGAGGAATTAAACAGAAACTCATATCTCTCCAATAGTTTAACTTCATGAACAGTAAGATGCCTGAACCAGGGACACATAAGCCTTCTGCATCTGAAGATAGGAAATAAATGAAACATTATCTTAATTTAGCCACAAAATTTATCTGCAAGTAAGATTATTATGATGGAAATACTAAATCCCACCCACAGACCTGGAGAAACTGCAGTTTCTGTGCAGTTTCTACCTTTTGGGAACAGCACAGAAATACTAGACTTTGGGTAGAAATAAAAAAACAAAAAACAATAGGACACAGCAGTATTTAAATATATATGCATAAATTTAAATGTGAGATGGCTTATCTCTTTTGAGAGAGGAGCATTACTAAACTGGCACCACACATTTAAACCTGCTGGGTGTATGCCGGTCCTAACACCTGCACTGAGAGGAAAACCTCAGCCCAAACAGAAAGCAGAAGAGAGGGCAATCCTGGTTCAGCTGGCTCGGCGAAACCCTACTAGGTCAATACAGAAAGTTAGCCAAAGAGTTTCTACACAGCAAAGCATAACAGGAAAAACTCCAATGCTTAATGCAGCGACTCCTAGTTGGGGGAATTCACAAAGAGAACACCACCAGCCTAACACTACATCCAATTCATCCTTTCCAAGCAAGCAGTTTTTGAGGTTGCAGTCCCATGGTAACAGCAGTGCAACCATTCACCGCTTCACAACAATGTGGATATTTAATACTGCAGCTGGTGCGTTTCATGCGACGTGAATGAGGTCTTTAGTTTCGTGAGATATGGAGATCCTCTGCTATATTGTTACACGGTCAACACAGTGAAAGGGAAACCTTTCTCTCTCACACACACATACACAACCACTTTGATACAGGCACACTGTACATCTATAAACCTGGAAGTTTAGCATTTAAGGCACATCGTGTGGCATTAACAGTTACCAAGTTGACAAAGGGTGTAAATGAGATGGTGACCATAAAGTAAATAACATTTTATGCATAGCTAATTAACCATACAGAAAAGTATTTTGAGCATTTAAAAAAAATAATTTTTAAAAAGTACCAATTATTATCCAAGGGAAAACGTAGGCCATGAGGATATTCAAGATTTGTCTGTTAATATTTTACTCCGTGGGGCTTTACTTAGGTGGATCAGCCAGCTATACTTTGAGGTATTTATTTATTTTAACCCTTATCTGTTTAAAACCTAGATTAAATGAATTACTCTCGATTTTGAAAATTCAGAAATTGATGTTCTGCTCCAACGACTCTGTGAGCTAAACGGCATGAAGAACATTCTGGAGAGGCAGCTGATTTTTGCTAGTCAAAAAATACAAAGCTTCTTTCGACTACTCCCTTACTCACATGGGATCACCACAGCAGATGGATTCACAAATTTGATTTGGCAGACTTTTAGACTAGAGGCCCTTCCTCTCTTCTCCTCTTGCTCTTGAATTGGAGACCTTTTACCTTTTAAATATACATGTTATTAATTATTAGTTTATTTATCTTTTTCTGCTCATTCCAGGTTTATATACAAGTCTTCCAACAATTTCAGTAAACTCCTTGCATTTGTTATTATTAGTATATTGTAGTATAATGTAGATGAGAGTTGTGGTGAAACTGAAGAATGAGAAAATAATATTTTCAGATAATCTAATGAAAATCAGGGTTGCTGCTTTTTAAAGCATCAGGCATGTGTGCCAACTGAAAAGATGCCTCTCAACTGCTGTGCAAGCTGACATGCGGACATAAACTCAACTAGCTCTGACCAGCAGGAACCTCAAAGTCCAGATGCAAGAGACAGGACAGACTCTTCAATTATGCACACACAATGTCAGCTGCTTACCACATGATGACAGGGGAAATTCTGTCCAGTCACTGTTTAAAAGTAACACTGACACATGGTTTATCTTTCATAATAATAAATGATGCAGGGAAACAGATAAATTTAAACCATCAAGTAAAAATTGCACTTCATGAAATTAAGCACAAAGGGTCACTAAATGAATTTAATACTACATAAAGTCTCTTTAATTTGGAACAGACTTCCTCAGACGCACAACACCAGGTCCAGATAAAGTTTAAAATTGCCACATCCTGTACCTCTTTTCAAAAGTCGCGGCTTTTTAGAAAACATACATGCAAGGTGGTAGGGTGTTCTTAGTGCCATCCTTCCTTTCCTCATAACATTTGTTTTCTATGCTACATGACTGGAGTAGGAAAAGGAGAACTTGAAGAAAAGTTTCCCTGACTAACAGGGAGAAGTAGTCATGTGTGAACATATACAAGCCACATTCACTTTGTGGCTCATTTGCAGTTATCTGCTGTGCCATTTGTTGCAGTTTTCAAAGGCTATGCGTCACAAAGACCAATTCTTAATGCTGAGCCAGAGCTCTTCGTGTCAAACATATCGAACAAACCTATATCCAGCTCATAGGGAAGAAGGTGGTGAGCAGGATGCAGGGAGGAGGGGAGGTATGCTCGGAGCTTTATGTAGAGATTAAAAATGTTTCGTGGATTACAGTGTGGTAATCTGTGCTGACTCAATCAGGTTGCTTTATGAGGCAACACACTGTTGGAAAAGGTGAAAATCCTTCTGGAACATATCAACATATCTGATGTACTGAGGCACATGTGTGCAAAATCACAGGACCGGAGATTACATTGTTTTGTCCAGCCTCTCTCAGATTTTCAAGACATGTTACTATGTGATAACTAGCCCTCATACAGTGCAAGTAGGTAAGGTCACATCGAGCCAAATACTTATACTGGAAACTAGTATGATACCTACTAAAACAAAAAACGGCACAGTGAACCAGCTAGAGCTTCTCTCTCTCACCCTTTCATATTGCTATGCGAGATTCAACAGTTGCTCGGATTTTTTTTTATTGCAAATATTCAAAGGTAACAAATTGTGTCTGCTTGATTAACGACACCCATCTCTTGTCTGAAGTGTCTGGGGAGTTGCACACACTGAAAAAGACACCTACAGTAAAGTGAAAGTGAGAGTAGAAGACAGAAACTAATAAAAGCACAGAGTTTTGTCTTTTTCCCCCTTTTTTTTTGACCTCACTTTAAATGTATTTGCTCATTTATTACTAAATTTTTTTGTTTACAAAGTTAGGAAACAACGTCTAAGTCAGGGCTCATATTAGTGGAAAAATCTCAAGTCCATTAGCACTTGTATCCGAATGGTACCCAAAACCGATACTGTACTTCAGTATCTGTACTGAAAACGTCAGACTGCTGCATCACCAGCAGCTAGGCAGCTGTTGCAATGAGACTATAAAGCGGCTGTCTCGCCCTAATGCCCTTTGACAATCTGATATACTGTACAGCACCTATCGTAAAACAGCAAGGACGAGCTCACATCTGCTAAGAAAATATAGGCCCTTCAGCTTGTGTAACACTTGACTCAGCTGGATAAGAGACACAACAAAATAGTGTGCACACAGCACTCACATAGATGCGTCTGTCAAGGCTGGGGGAATCTGTGCAAATTCTTACACCAGCCTTGACTAAATTCATGTTAGGACGATGCATTTGGTAAGAACAGGTTTATTTTCTGTTGATAAACAGAGACAAAAGCCTCAGACTGAGCTAGCACTGTTCCATCTACATATGATAAAAAATGATATGGTGGTCAGAGTTGAACATCAAATGCTACTTTTTAGATACGTTAATAAGGAAGAGACTTTTTCTTTTAGACCACATTTAGCTGCTTTAAAGTTTAACGCTCTGAGCCAACTGACCTAATAATAAAACTGGTTTTGTCAGCTTATCCTGTTACACATTTACCATGCACCAACAAGCACTGTGCCAGGACATACACAAAACAGGCTTGTGCCTGATCCTTTGGGGAACCCATTTCTTCACAATACAACAGAAAAGGAGATTAGCAGTACGGCTTCAGGCCACATCAGCAACCTTAAATGCTTAGCATGCATGAGTAGGGATGTCACTCACTGACATTTGGTGAGCACGTTTGTGTGAAAAGTGCCTAAGGGCTTAAATCTGTGAGAAGAGTCCTCCTTGTCACAGAGCCTTAAGGGGAAGTTTCGATGAATTGTCACATAACTTGTTAACCATAGGGGCCAACTATGTGAATGCATGTAGTTTGACGGCTGTTCTTCAATCATTTCAACTGCACACAATAAACTGGAGTTAGTTAACGAACCTGCACAGATCAGCAAAGGCCTGGAAATTCAGTTTCTTCATCTTCTTCTCGCTGAGCCAGTAGCCGACTCTCCGGCCTTTCAGGAAAGTCTGCATTTCCACTGTGCCCCTGGTCCTTTTTTTTGCAGGTAAATGGTGCAACTAATGACTCAACCTGGACAGACGAGAACAGACCCCCCCACACACACACACACACGTTAGTGTCACAACAGCCAACCAGGGAGCAATCTGGGGAATAATTAAGTTCACTGCTCGGTTACTGATACGTTGCTCCAAAGCAATAAGTGACGTCTTCTACCAGTCTGTCTCTTGGATATTCACGGTCTTGTGGTTAGCATGATATAGTTTCCAAACGTAATATTACAGTGCATCTGGCTGAGCATCAGCGAATCCCACACACTGACCCTCTTTTGCTAACCCCAACTGCTAACGTTAGCTGGCTAGCTATGTAGTGACAATCTCCAGAGCTAACCGATGGCGTGCAATTAGGAAACGCAAGCTAGCTTCCTAGCTTTACAGGCTGAACACAGTCGTAATACGTGCCCATAAGAAATGAGTGAATTGTTAGCGGAAACAGCTCCTGGTTACCTAAAAATAAGGCAACTCCCTCAACTAGATAAAGCTGACATCGGGAGGCTATAGAGAGCTAACTAACCTGGCAGTTTTAGCACAGTTCCCCTTGAATTTGCGTCCTCTTCAGAAACTAGCTCGCGTAGTTTGCCATTCTCAGCCCGTTCGCTGGAGAAGGAGTAACAAGCACGATGACAGGCACCGCTGGGCTCACGTTGAGATGTTGCTGGTGTTTTCTCTCTCAGTCTCTGAACTGGACTGCCCGCACACACCCAGGATCCAGGAGACTGATGCCGCCTTCACGACCCCCTCGGAAAACACCACCCCTGCCTGACTGACTGTCGAATCACAGCGCGTCTTACTTTCACGCGCCTTCCTGCTTCCACTGATGATTATCTTTCCTGTTATGATATAGAATAATCGAGTCATTGTTTATCTATAAAATGTAACAAGATAATTAACGAAAAGACGTCCCTTAACTATATATATATTATCGTCATATTTTCCCATTTCAAACCCCTCAAATGTTAATTCATGATTTGAATAATTAGAACAAGTTCTGCTGATTTGCCTTTCTAATAATAAATGACGAGATGCGTTAATACTTATTTCGTCCCTCCACATTCATCATCTCTTCCAGTTTTTGACCCGTAACAGACAAGAGAAGCATGTCACACTAGCGCCATCCGTTGGAAAACTATCGAAACGTCCAACATGTTTTCCCCATGCTTAAACCCCATGCTGGCGGGGCGATCATGGCTCAAGAGTTGGGAGTTCGCCTTGTAATCGGAAGGTTGCCGGTTCGAGCCCCGGCTCGGACAGTCTCGGTCTTGGGCAAGACACTTCACCCGTTGCCTACTGGTGGTGGTCAGAGGGCCCGGTGGCGCCAGTGTCCGGCAGCCTCGCCTCTGTCAGTGTGCCCCAAGGTGGCTGTGGCTACAATGTAGCTGCCATCACCAATGTGTGTGTGAATGGGTGGATGACTGGTTGTGTAAAGCGCTTTGGGGTCCTTAGGGACTAGTAAAGCGCTATAAATACAGACCATTTACCATTTAAACTGAAAAGGCATCTAATTAAAAGTCAGCGATTGGGGGTTTCCACCCAAGTGGCACAAAAACAACCAACAACAAAAGGTTATTAATCAGAATTTGTGGAATGCCACAGCCAGTGTTATAAAATGAGAAAAGTAATATGAAGATCATTAGAGGGAGTGCAAGAGAGAGACAGGAAGGAAACAACGGTGTCTGCAGGTGTTAACCACAACAAACAGTTGCTGCTGTTTCAATTTATTTTTAATATCACACACTTTTATGATTTTACTGAAGTTTTATTGTGATGACTACTGGGTACAATATCTAGCACTGAGGACAGAAACATTTGGCCTTTGTGCCTAAAGGGATTTTTTTTTGCTGCTTATGCTTTCATCAAGTCTTTTTTGGAGTACTGTGAAGTCCTGCACGTGGTGATCCAAAGGTTAAAACTCCAGCTATAGGCTTTCAGTTAGTAAAAAGGTAACACATTACCCCTGGGGCAACCTGGGACCATTTCGTGGCCTTTGCGTTTTACGTTTCCACGCCATTTCCACTGTGTTTAATGGAGTATAGCCAAACTTTCTAACATGAATTTTTTTCCCATTTTATTTTGAAATTCAGTCGGAGTTTTTAAAATGAGCTTAAATGGCTGAATAAAAGGCATACATCCACTATCGAACCTCGTGGCCGATTTGTGCCCCATTGAAACCCTTTATAAACGCTATTTTTCACTGCAGGATTTATACCGTTAACATCTGGGTGATGGCTTAGGTTTCGTTTTTGTTTTGGAGAAGAGGCCTTAGAATTGTAATTTTTTTATTTGTCCACCGGGTGGTGCCCTTGCTCCACATTTGACCCGGGGCTGGAAAACAGCGGGCTGCTTAAAGAGACCTGCGGGAAATGACGCCTCTTTTCCGGCGTGCTGCAGCGGCTTCGCCCGCTGATCGGGCGGGACAATTTTCGGCCCCAGGACCGTTTGAGGTTGGATTTTTTTTTTTAATCAACAGGAAATGACGTATTTGTTGTGACGTGGTACCGGATGTGTGTGTTGGAAAAAGGGGTCCGACGCAACATGCCCCGGTCATCGTCGCGAGTCAACCCGGGAGCATGCACCGATTCCGGGCTAGAGGAGAAGCATTTGCCGCCTGGAGACCATTTTCTGGTCCTGAAAAAAAAAATAAAAGGCGATCGAAATGACTGTTTGTGCCAATCTTTAGTCCATCTAAAGGCCTAATTATAATAACAATCAAATATTACTTCAAATGTTTTTTTGGGAAAATATTTAGTTTTTTAGTTTTTTTTTTAGTTTTTTTGTAATTTAAAGGGTTAAAACAACGAAAATATAATTAAAACTTTATATGAATATTTCAGGGAGAAGTAGTTTTAAAAGACTGACCAATTTAAAGTGAAAAAAAAATTAATATTTAATATTTTTATTGCACTTTTTGGGCGTGGTCGATAGTGTGCATTTTATGAAATGCGCTCCTGGAAAAAAAATAAAAGGCGATCGAAATGACTCTTGGTGCCAATCTTTAGTCCATCTAAAGGCCTAATTATAATAACAATTGAATATTACCTCAAATGTTTTTTTTGGAAAATATTCAAGTTTTTTGTTTTTTGGGGCTAAAAAAACAGGGCGCTCATGTAATAAAACTGGGATTTAAAGGGTTAAAACAATGAAAATATAATTAAAACTTGACATGGATATTTTAAGCAGAAGTAGTTTTAAAAGATTGACTAATTTAAAGTAGAAAAAAATATTGATATATAACATTTTTAGAGCACTTTTGGGGCGGGACCATTTTTGGTCCCGAGGTTCACGAAAGGGTGGGATTTTGAGGTTGCCCCAGGGTTAACACTCATGTTTTGGCTTAATTGCACTTGCTATATACCAGGTGTTGTTCATTATGTTATTCACAATTTTAAAATGTTATTCATTATGGATTCAACTCTATATTCAACTCTATATTTCGCCTGCAAACAATTTCCCCCAGTCCCAATTTTTCTGTTATTTCATCGATGCTCTGGATTTGTTTGCCATCCCAAATTAGATACTGTTCAGCCTATCGCTTGAATAGCCACACATGCAGGGGTTTGGATTTTATTTTGTTTTAAATCCATCCATTAAATCCATTTAAATCCACGCATCCAACCTGTCCAGAATCTAATTGAATACAATTCTTAATTCTACGAGGTTTTCAAAAACTAAACTATTTCAAAAATACACAACGGACGCTGCTCAAGTGGCTGGAAGGAGGACAGACCACAGACTAAACCATAAAAAAGGGTAGGGTATATTATATTCTTTAAACTTACAGAGAGCTCTATTATTTTCTTGCTCCCTCGCCTCTCCTTCTTTGGGACCAGCACTGTTCATTTCCATTGTTTCCACTGGAGTGGAGAGTTTTTTTGTTTTCCTTTTATGATAATTCACACCACTCACCAATTTACAACTTGTTTCTATTTTGAGAAATATACGCCAGCTGTTATAGAAATATGACCATTGCCTATGTCTACAGACAAAACTTAAGGCAATTCGTCTATTTACATATTGGGCGAATTAACACTTAAACATCTTCTCCTGATATGCCCTTTTAAAGCCTTTGTGATGCTAGATCCAAACAAAAATATATATATATGTAAAAAAGAAAATAAACAGATAAAAATCAGTCGTACTTGTTTGTGCAACAGCCATTAATTCGTAAACCCCAAAACGGAAATAGACCCGAAACGGAATCTATTTTATTATTAGGTGCCACTTATAATAGCTAACGTTTAATTTTTTTGATAAAGGATGAACTAATGTTTCCTAAATCAGCTCTGTTTTATTATTAAAGATAGATTACCGCTTGTAAGATGAGTAAAATATCTTTGGATGGTGTTTTTGTTCTATATATGTTACTATTATTTTTGCTTATTGCGTTGTAATGTGTTTATTTTTATTTAAAAGTACTTTAAAATATATATATAATAATAAATAAAACGCTACTAGATTTTTAAGGGAACCACTGAAAATGAAAGTGCAGTAGAGTTTAATTTTTTTTAAATTCGTTTTTTAAAATTTTATTTATTTATTTATTTTTAAACAATAGCAGGTCGTGAATAGGTATCTTGCGTCACTTCCTCCACGTGGTCTCGGCCTAAACTCCCGCCAGGAACAGTCGTTTGTCAACAGTGTGGCGGTACCGCAGCTGCTGCTCAGTCTTCGGTGTTTCATTGTTTACGTTGGAGTCATCTTTACCCTCACTTCCCAGGATGGCAGCGAACAAGGGCGACTCGGATATTGATGATATTCTTACCAGCGAAGAAGAGCTCGAGAAGGCTTTGTGTGTGCTGGCTGGGAGCGACCCAGACAACTGCTCTTACTCCAAGGTAGGAGAAGCTTCCTGCACAGCAGCCCTGCAGCCTGTGTGTCGCCCATTGTACGCCTAGTAGCCTTTTCCAAATGCTGCATTGTAGTGTGGTCTGTGCATTGTAAGCGTTTTGTTTTTCTTTGTGTTAAATGTTGCAATCTGCACCGCTGAGTTTCTGTGTGGTTCTCGTCACCGATGTTTATGAGAAGCACGGTGGAAGTATTGTTATGTTAAAGCACATTTTCTCTTTGTTCCGGATGTCAAATCAGTAATATTTTGTGACTTGATGCTGTGTGTTGATGCCACGTGTGTTGTTGCTCTGCAGGGTTATGTGAAGAGACAGGCGGTGTTTGCCTGCAACACTTGCACTCCAAATGATGCAGAGCCTGCTGGGGTTTGTCTGGCCTGCGCCAATAAATGCCATGATGGACACGACATCTTTGAACTGTATACCAAAAGGTAGAAATCCTTCTATGTTGACTGAGTAGACTGAGCATTCAGCTTTTGGCCCACAGTTTTCTAATATTTCTATTTTTCTTGCAGAAATTTTCGCTGTGATTGTGGAAACAGAAAGTTTGGGGGCTTCCATTGCCAGCTAAATCCTGTGAGACGCTTTGAATCTCTTGTCTCCCAGATGTGTTTGCCACGTGTGCGATACGTTCCAGTTGTTTCAATTGTTCATTCCCCCTCTTTCTTTTTAGGTTAAAGAAGAGGAAAATATTAGAAATCGCTACAATCACAACTTCAGTGGGTTCTACTGCACGTGTCACCGGCCGTACCCAGACACCGATGACCAGGTCCGTCTTTTTTTTTGTTGTTGTTGTTCACCCTAAACCCTGCTGCTTGTTTCTCTGTCATCTGTGGCTATATATAAATAAATCTGTTTAACAGGATGAAGACGAGATGATTCAGTGCGTCATCTGTGAGGATTGGTTACACAGCAGGGTAAGCTTGAGAGGATTTTTGATCTGCATGTTATCATTTCTGTGAGTCCTCTGCTCTTTTATTTATTTATTTTTGGCCTTAAATAGCACTTAGGCTGCCCTGTGGTTGAACCCGAGGAGCTTCAAGAGATGGTATGTGAGGCCTGCATGAACAAGGCTCCTTTCTTGTGGACGTATGCTGCCCACATCGCAGGTAACAAATTTTTTTGACTGTAACTAACTAGGCAGACATTTAGCAGCAAAATTCAGATAATCATTAATTCATCTTTTCCATTTAGTTCCGCCTGTGATCCAAGTGGGTGATGCCGAAGAGGAAGTAGAGGTCGACATTGAGGGGGAAGACCGTGAGGCTGGTCAAAGAAAGGATGAGGAACCGTCCTCTAGTGATGAGCGCACAGAACCAGAGGTGAGAAACGGTTCTGCTGTTTGCATGGATTCTGGGATAGTGGAGAACTAAAAATGGCTTTGTGCAAGTTAAAATGAGGGCAGAACATTACTTTACTTTTGACTTATTTATAATCAAACAATGGCATTTGAATTCAGATCTATGTTTACATGTTTATTCTTTTAGTTGTGTTCTCATAATGCATAAATTACATTATAAAAAACAAAACAAAAAATAATTTAAGTTGAAAGGAATCCATAATATATCTTGCTGTGTTTACCACTTGCTTTGCTTTGTTACTCTCCTATTTATGTTCTGGAGTATATTTTACCTTTGTCTATTTTGTGACCTCATTTGGAGCAACACTGTCCAACTTTTCTGAATGCCAGTGCGCCACTAGGTGGGGCTGGAGAGTAATGAGCAGACTATGAGCCAGACAGCAGGCACCAGCTCCTGTTATCGTGCTTTCCTCTCCTCTGGGGTAATTAGAGGAGAAATGACCCATGAGGCACAGCTTCCTCTGCTCTGTAGATGACTTTGGCCGGGCTTCACAGGCTAGCTTACTGTAAACTGGCGATTTTCATCGCCCAACCGTCTTACCGCGTCACTTGCAGTGAGACTTCCCCAGGATGCGTCTGCATTCCTGCATGAGTGGAGATGTTTCACCAAGCCCAGGTGTGCCTGTGCCTCTTGTATAATACAGTCACTCACCCCATCTCATTTGTGTCGTAGGAAGCTGTAAACAGGAGTTCCCCTGGCAAACGAACTCACGAGGAAATGACAGGCAGCCCTGCGATGGCTACAACGAAAATTGTGGAGTGCAAGCTGAAGGAGCTGCAGGCCCGCGGGCTAGAGAGGCTGAGACGGGGAGCGGTGTTCTGGCCTTACAGCTGGCGCGCTGAGCTTTGCACCTGCACGAGCTGCAAGGTGAGACAGAATTTCTAGCTCCAAGATTGTAATGTAGACTCACAAAAGCCAGAATGCTGCAAGTTATCCCTGTTTCTGAATGCCTGTCCCCTGTGTGCTGCATTTCCTCAGAGGGCCTATGTTGCTGCTGAGGTGCAGTTTCTCTTGGATCAGTCTGACACTATTCTGGCCTATGAGAAGAGAGGCTTGCATGAGCCCTTCGGGCAGCACCCACTGATGGCGCTAATGAACTCGATGGACCGTGTACAGCAGCTGGAGGTCATTTACGGTGAGGATAGGGAGGGAAGCCACGGGGTCAGTTGTCCTGCGTAAAGTGAAATTCAAAGCACTGGCGCATTGATGCGGCGGACTAATTAATCTTGTGTTCTTCCCTCAGGTTTCAACGAGCTGACGACCTCAATCAGTGAATTTTTAGAGCAGTGTGCCTCTGAAGGAAAGGTGAGAAGTGGATGTCTATGTGAGTCACATCTTCTTTCTTCTGCTCAAATCTCAGACCTAACACTTCTGTGTCTACATCAGACAGTCACAGTCGAAGCTGTACATCAACTCTTTGAGGAGCTGCAGGCCAGAAAAAGACGCAGAACCAGCGACGGAAATCAGTAACAAGGTGTCCACTCTGCTGCCACCGTACGCCATGTTCACGGGCTGTCTGGACTGAATGTGTCACCCTCCTCTTGAATAAACCGTTTTGCTGCAATCAATGTGATGTTTGAAGTTGGGGGTAAAAAAAAAAGTTTTAGTTTCAAGTTTTTACTTTATTATTTGAAGGTTTGAGGTTCGTGTCATAACTGGGTTATGATGATGCCTCAACTTTAAAGATTGTGATTAAAGTTTACCTCACATAAATATTGCACACTATTACATTTGTGAACATACAGAGTTTGTTGAATGAACATGATTATTGTGTGAAAGTATGTAAGTTTGGCTAAATTTGATGCCATAATCCTTGCACTGCTAAGACAAACTGGTCTGTAAATGTCATGTGAAAGACTCACTGTGATGAAAATACTGACTAACGCTCAAAATAAAAGTACTAGAAATCTGCTGTAAGGTAAGCTAAAACTTGAACAAGAGCATGCATTGGAGCTTTTTATTTTATATTATAAAACCAAATCTACTTTCTGATGGTTATTTCCTGCAAATTATGGAAAGAGTTTCAGGGATAAACCCCCCCCCCCCT
Source organism: Aulonocara stuartgranti (assembly GCF_965226115.1). NCBI lineage: Eukaryota > Metazoa > Chordata > Actinopteri > Cichliformes > Cichlidae > Aulonocara > Aulonocara stuartgranti. The sequence goes on along the minus strand of NC_138955.1, from coordinate 3,047,691 downwards.
TTCAAGAAACTTTTAATGTTTTTATTTAAAAAAAAGAAAAGAAAAGCTGAGAGCAATTTAAGTAGATAATGGACACAGAAGCACTGTAAGCATGCTGTTTTTTAAACTTTGGTAGGTTATAGAGCAGATGCACCTTTTCATATTATGTCAGACTTCTATTTTTTAACTTAAATATGTTTGCTTGTCTGTTTTGACCATGCCAGTGGTTTGCACTGTTGTCACACAGTGAGAAGGTTCTGGGTCAGCTGGCGCCTTTTTGTGTTCTCCCTGCCGTGTGTGGGTTCTGTGTCATTCGTCTGGCTTTCTCTACAGTCCAAAAAGCTTCTTAGGTTACCTGTTGGTTATAAACTGTTAGCCCTACAGTGGATGAACAACCTGTCAAAGGTGTACCCTGCCTCTCAGCCCATGACAGCTGAGATAAGCTCCAGATATGTATGGATAATTTTCTTTACTGTATGTATGTGAAGCCCTTTGAATCTGAATATATGATCATATACAAGCAAAATGTACTTGACATTTCAAGTGAACAAACAACCCATGTGAGATCACATTAATTCCATAATATCAAACCAGTTTATTTTGAGGATGCCCAAGTTGACCACTGTTATGCACCGTTTTGAGGCGACAGTAGAAAAATAGATTCCGTGAAACTAAATGCAACTTAATATCAGTCTACAAACATGGTTTCTATGATACCATACAGGCACAGTGTACCTGTTACAAATCAACACAAGCAATCACACATTTCAGATGGTTCAATTTCAAAAGGTGCTAAATAACACTATGTACACAAAACAAGCTACATGAGATTTCAAAGAATTATTTGATGCAGGCTGGTAAGCTGGTAGAAAAGAGCTTGCATAGACATCAAAGTCACTTCTCCAATAAAAGCCCAGCCGCAGGCAGGGGAAGGCACTGACTTCTCTACAGCAAAAGAGCAAAACAAGGACTTTTACTCAATGGAACATTGTCCTGGAAAATAAAACAACCACCCAACACGAACACGGGGAGGAATCTGGAGTTTTGCATTTTTTCCCCATGAAGCAACCAAGATGGAAAAATGATTTTTCTGCTTGGCAACTCTATCACTGCTAAGCATAGAGCTAATATCTTCAGATCCTCAACATATTCCTGTTACTTTTAAAGTAAAAGGAAAAAGGGGTGAAAAGTGTTCTACAAACATGGCAATCCACAGCACCTACTATATCAAACAAACTGCCCTAGATGCATAACATTTAAGAACAAAAATAGTTTCTGAGACACAATCTTTCTGTTTATACCACACATTCTTAGTGAGTTTTCATGACAGAGACAAAGTACACAGTGTTGTCCACTACAGTAAAAACACAGACCTTCAACGACCACTAAAATGTGATAGAAACCATTAAAAATTCATCATGTGGAACTCAATTCATTATATACAATTTTCATTGGAGATATGAGCCAGCAATCGCCAACTTTTCTTCAATATAAGATTCCTTTTGTTCGAGATTCATTTGTTCCTTTTTCCCTTCAGCTAATAAACAGACGGCTCCTACAGTGCAATGATACTCGTATGTGAGGTCGAATGCCAGCTGTCGGCTGTTACAGGTTTTTAATTTGTGTACTTGCAGGGTTGTGGAGCTACAGCTGCTGCGGCCCATTAACAGTATATTTAAAAGCATCAACACTGGCTCTGCACATCCACAATCTCCGACGAGCTGGCGAGATGGAGACATGGTTTAAACATTTGGGCATGGTTGAGCCCACCTCCGCCATCCAGAAAAGCTGCAGTGTCTGTGTATCTTTAATGTGGACAACAGTCAAATAAGCAGTTAACGGGGGTGGCATTATAGAGACATCATACTTGATTGAATAAAGATAGCTAAAAGTGAATATTCCAAGCGCTAGTTAAGGCTTTAGATTTGATTACTTACTTTGAAATGGGAGGAAACTAACACGCTGACGACCACTCTCTGCCAAACACTGCTTAATCATTTCAGACCTTGATATGTACAAAAAGACCCGACCAAACATGGGAGTGTACAGTACTGAGATTGTGTTAACACCTAGGTGTATCAAAGTTATCCTTGCACAAAGACACGCTCTCTCACACACACAAACACACACCTGGCCTAGCTGCAGATCCAACAAATCCCCAGCGCTTGATCTGATCGCTGTACAGACATTTTCAGTAGAATAAGGTCATCCACAAATGTCCTCTCTCACATGTAGCACACAGCAGGAAGCAGTCTGCTTCTGAAATACTTTGTGGTTTAGGCAGTGAAGCTGCCTGGATCTGACATCATACAGACTGTCTAATACCCAATAAGACTGAGTCAGGCTTTTGCGTTGACTTGCACCTCTGTTGCGTGATGTCTAGATAAATTCAGCGCTGCATGTGCGAACACGGCTTATGTCATGGCAACCTGATATTTTCCACTATATCTCAGTAATGAACCTGCCCATGATCCTCCGGCCCCGTGTGAAAACACCAGACTTCTGCCTTTAAGCCAGACAGTGAGGCTGTGATAGGTTACGTCTGACACAATCAGACGCGGTTACTTGAGACTGACAAGCTCTGATGGCCTACTTCCAGTCGGATCCAATTCCTGCTTTGTGTGACCAAACCTTGGCCTTTTTTTTTTTTGTTAAACTCAACATTAGTGCAGAACCAGAGCAGGAGGAGAAGAATAGTCAGGTGAGTTATAGCCATGCTAAAAGAAGAAATGGAAATACCAGTTCTGGGAGGGGAAAGAACACTGACAGACATATTTACATATGATTTTATCACAATACTCTATTCCCAGACTGTGTGCCATTGTTCATTTATGTAAACTGAGATCTTTATCCTGTGATCTTCCCATTCTGTGCAAGAGACAAAAGAGCCAACCAATGTAATCTGTTTTCAACCATCATTTTATAACTGAGCTTCATCTAGTGTTGCGACTTCCTCACGCAGAATTCATGCAGCATAGAGCTAACCTCTTTCTTAAGAAATGCAAGAGACCAATCTGTCCACGGAGAGCCTAAGAAATCCTCTAAACCTGCGGGACTAGGCAGACTTGCATTGACAGCTAACCTACAGCTCTTACCATGCTGACTGCGTGATGGATAGCACAGTGTGATAGAGGTAGGACAAAAGGACAGATTCTATAAATAGCAACCATCGACCACCCCTTTTCCCTGCTTCTCTCAAACTCTCTCTCTCACAGACACACACACGCACACACACACACACACACACACACACACACACACACACACACACACACACACGCGCGCAAACATTTAGTGCTTTGCTATTCATTATGATGGACAGCCACTCATCTCTTTTTCCCTTTTCTTAACCCAACCCCTGGTCTTTAAACTGGGGTTAAAGTGCAGATTTCTTATAGGGGTAGTCAGGTTTGCTAGGTGACCTGCGGTCTCTGACAATCTCTTCACTGACACTGTTTCTGTGAGGCTGCTGGAGTGGCCCTGGGCCTGATGATTCTCCAGCTAGACCCATCTCTTCTGGGGTCTCTCTGGGTCCTGGGTGTCTCTCCTCATAGTTGTCCATATTCCCACTGGGGGACCGTAAATGGCCTAAGCCATGAGTCAGGTCTGTCTCATTTGATCGCCCCTTTGAAATATGTCCCATCCTAGGTTGGGCTCCAGAGGGGCTAGCAAGGAGACCATCATGCCTCTGAGAGGTTATACTGAGGACATCCAGTCGTAGTGGGTCTGAGGCAGTCCGACCCTGTGTATGGCCCTGGGACTGAGAGTCAGAAACATAAGGAGGAGGATAGGAGCTGGAGGCGGTGCAGCTGTGGCTGTAGAGGTCTGGTCCAGCAAAGGAGGGCAGTGGGTGTGTGGAGGTTGGGGTTGCAGGTCGGCAGGAAAAGTCATACAGGTCAGGGAACTCAGCTTGAGCTTCCAGTTTGGGCTCAGGAGCGTGTCTCTTGCAGGAGTGGCCATGTCCAGGTCCATAGCCATGGCTGAGGCGGGAAGAAGGGCAGGGCCCATGAGGCAGGTGGTGGCTCTGAGGGCCTTCCCTCTCCATTTCTGCCATGTGCTGCTCCCTCAGAGTCATGACCGAAACACCTAGCGCAATGTCAGGCATGAACTCCCTCATAACCGGCTCCATGCTCATCTGCATTGGAAAACAGATAAACATTTATGACAGAACCTGACAATCAAGATATTCATATCCCAAAGCATAAGCCGCTAGGAACATTTGACTCAACAAAAATAAATAAATAAATAAAAATAAAAAGCATGTGGCACAAGGACATGCACGCACATATACACACTCACCACTTGCTGGTCTGAAAGCAAAGCTCGGCCCATAGCCTGTGGGTTGGTGCAGTCAGGGGGCTGAGGCCTGGGCACAGAGGAGTAGTCTGAGCTGCCATGCTTGGTGGCTGCATGGCGCTGGATCAGGGTGCGGTTGCAGGGGTAGGAGAAGGAACGGGTGGGGGTTGGCAAGGGCACGCGAGGTCGCCACGCACCCTTGAGCTGTGCGTGACTAGGTGTGGCAGGGGGGTGGTATGGGGGAGGTGGAGGAGGTAAGGGAGGGTGGAAGCCTGCTACTCCTTCCAGCTCTGTGAACATGCTATCCATGGCTGGACTGCTGTTTACCCGACAACGACCCACCTGGCGCAGGGCCAGTATTGGACTCTCATCTCCAAACCTTTCATCTGGGAAGAACTTGTATGGATTCTGCAGGTAAAAAATAAAAATCATAAATCTCATCCTCCAGAGATCTCCTCCTCCCTAACCCTGGGAACACGCTCTGCTTTCTGCCTACCTGCAGTAGCTCAGTGGCTCCGTCTGCCAGACCAAACTCCCTCAGCACCCGCAGCTGCAGCTCATAGCTGACGGTGGCTCCCTCGCCACAGTTGAGGGCATACGCTCTCTGAACCTGCTCTGTGTGTCTTAGCTCATGCAGCCTCCGAATCATCTCCTTTACCACAGATAACTGAGGCACTGAAAAGTGAAAAAGAATACAAAGTCAGACATCAGAGTAAAATGACGTGAGTCAGTTAAAGTCTTCATAGTTTGAGTCTTAACGTTGTAATTTAATCAGGGTGCTCAGAGAATCCACTGAACGGCATTATGTTTACAGATACTTGAGCAGTTTCTCTGTTAGTCAGCAGTTTCTCATAACACTTAAGTCAAGCATGTGCATAATCCAGCCCGGGGGCCAATCACGGCCCTAGGTCAGATTTTATATGGTCCCTTGCTCCTACCCTATAAAATGTATTATTCATGGCCCGCCACCACAAACAGAATTAATAAAGTGTCATTTCTCTTTTCACCTCATGGTAGCAGCACCAGTAAGTCATGTTTAAAATGAACCTGAGATGCTGATATTCAGCAGCTTCAGCAGATCCTTATGTTATTTTATTCTCGATATGTGAATGAAAGCAGATTTATTTTGTTAAGGTTCAAACACTTGATCACCATAATTCTTGTGTTATTGAAAATAAAGTGTTAAAAATTCATAATGTCTATGCTTTAAAAACAAGATGAGAAAGCTTGTTGGCCCCTCAATGATATACCATGAATAAATATGGCACTCTTATAAAAAAAATAAATAAAAAAAAAAAAAGAAGAAGAAGAAGAAAGGTTTGGACACCCCTGACTTAAGTCAACCATAACTGTGTAGCATCTGCAACACTGCTCCTACCTGGAATTTCATTTGCCACGACTGATGGAGCTGTGGTTGAGTTGCTTGCCATTTGCTGGTGGTTAATCATGTGACAACACTGAGGCACAGCGTTGTTGACCATGTAGAGTGTGTCCGGGACGTTGGACATGCGCACTAGTCGCAAACGCACTAGGTCTGTCTGCTCGACCATCATTTCATCAAGAACAGACTGAGGACACATAAAAAAAAAACATAAGTCCTATGTGCAACTCAAGGACATGGGGAACATTTTGCAAATTAGTTCCACTTGACTGACACTTCATCTAATAATGACACACTGGTCTATGGATATGTCATAAATATTCATGGCCTCGGGAAGGCCTATAAGTTATTAGGAAAGTTTGCAAACGGACATAAAGCAAATTTCGGTCAGACTGATAGAGGCCACCACTGAATACTAAATGATTTGTATGCATAACAACAACTTGGCATGGGTAGTTTTAGCACGTCTGAGCTATAAACAGGTCGACAAATTTTACATTAGCCCGCACCCTTTACAGAAACTCTGCTCACTTTGGCGATAGCTATATGGGACACAAATATTCCCCCGGTTTCTGCCCTGTCTATAACCCCCATTAATCATAAATAAATGAACCTTACCTTAGCCTCCTCCACGTAAGGAGAGAAAAGGCGTGGACGCACATAGATGCCTGCATTTTTCTGACGCAACCAGGCATTGGCTTTACCCCCCTCAGCTGTGGGTAGCATGTCTGAAGGAGGGGTGCTTATCAAACCCCTTTTGAGCTGTGAATAGTGAAGAATGTGGATCAATGCTCAATCTATGAAGGTCACAATAACTCAGAAACACCAGTCATAAAAGCACAGCAGCTGAGAAAAGATAGATAAGTAACACTGACTGCGTCGGCGAGGACGTCACTGTTGGGAGGTAAGATGTGCTCTGTTCGGATGAAGGGCAGGAGCGGAGACAGGATCTCCTTCAGCTCCTCCACATCCAAGTCTCTCCTTTTCACTCCCCTCTTGTTTACGCTGTGGGCTGTGCCACTCAATAGGTTGGGTTCTGGGTAAACAGGAACGACCACGGTCAGATATTATAATGATTGTAATGCTTTTTGTGCGTCAACATTTATAGTCAGAGTTTACATACACACATCGTGGTAATTTTGGGTTTTATATGATTTCTTTAAACTGTCTTCTTCCAGGGAATGACTCTACAGTAAACCTCTTTAAAGACTTTAAAAAACAAGCCTTAGGTGCACAAATTTGAATTTATCTTGGGTTCTCTCTAATCTACAGAGACAAATAGCAAAGGCTTAAATAAATACATACAACCCCATTAATATTTAGTTAAATATTAATTTGCACATTGCACCTCGAGCAGATGCTTTTTGTAGCCATCAACAAGTTTATGGTATAATCCTGTCTGGATATTTTACCCCTCTTATTGGCAGAATTGATTGAATCCGTTTAAATTGTTTGGTTTCCTGACATGGACCTAGCTTTTAAGCAAAATGCACAAATTTTAAATAGGGTTGAGGTTGGGACTTTAGTAGGCAATTCCAAAAGCTTAGCGTTATCCTGCTTTATCCAAAAAATGTTTTGATGTGTGTTTGGGATCACAGTCCTGTTGGAACACAAATGTCTCCAAATTTCAACAGTCTTTGAGATGAAGTTGAAGAATGTGGAGGTAGTCCTCCAAATTTTTCAATGTATCAGTAGCACTGGCAGCAAGACAGCCTAACAGAATGATGCTACTGACAACATACTTGAAAGCTGGTGTGGTGCTTTTAGACTTGAAAGCATCACATTTGATTGATTGATTGGTAATTTATTTCAACATGTGAACAATATACAAGTACATTTAGAAAGAAATAAGAGAGAAAAAAAATACTATACAAATTACATACAAAAAAACATTCTGATTAATTTACATGTTGAAAGGGAGTGGGAAGAAGTATACACTTATTTAATCCCACCCCTGTCCCATAAATTATCAGTGAATATTTAGTCAGCTTCCTTACTGATATAATTTGTAATAAAAATAGTGAACAGATTTCTGATATACTATATACTATAATATCACATCATGAATTTTTTGTTTGTTTGTTTTTAAATAGAGACATTCACTTAATTTAAATATTTTCCTTTTCTTTATAGATCGAGAAGATCATATTTTTATAACTCTTTTTGAACAGTTTTATGTTTGGACATTGCTTTAATTCCATATTCAGTTTGTTCCATAGTTTCACTCCTTGAACAGAAACACAAAAGCCTTTTCTTGTAGTACGTACCTTCATTGTTTTGAAGTTACAAAAACCCCTTAAATTATAACTTCCTTCTTTCAAAAAAAACATACTCTGAATATTACCTGGCAGTTCTTTATTTTTTGCTTTGAATAGAATTTGTGCTGTTTGGAATTTCACTATATCGTCAATTTTCAATATTTCAGACTGCAAAAATAGTGAGTTTGTATGTTCCCTATAACCTGCATTGTGGATGATTTGAATTGCTTTTTTTTGAAGAGTAAAAAGTGAATGTAATGTGGTTTTATAGTTATTGCCCCAGACCTCTGCACAATAGCTTAAGTATGGTGAAACCAGTGAACAGTAGAGAATATGAAGTGATGTTCTGTCGAATACCTGTTTTGCCTTGTTTAGTACTGCAATGCTTCGTGATACTTTGGAATGAATATATCTTACGTGAGCTCTCCAGTTAAGTTTTTCATCTATTATTACCCCCAGAAATTTATTTTCACTGACTCTTTCAATATCAACACCATTTATTTGAATCTTTGCATTTGTATTTAAACTACTATTTCCAAATAACATCAGTTTAGATTTATTCAAATTTAATGATAATTTGTTTTTATCAAGCCAGAACTTCACTTTACTTATTTCATTAGTCATATCCTCCAATAAATTCTGCAGATCATCACCAGAGCAAAAAATGTTTGTATCGTCAGCAAAGAGAACCATTTTTAATACTTTGGACACTTTACAGATGTCGTTAATGTACAAGTTGAAGAATTTTGGACCCAAAACTGACCCTTGGGGTACACCACAAGCAATGTCCATACATAAGGAGCAACCACCATTTATTTTCACAAACTGCTTTCTGTCACTTAAATAACTCCGGACCCAATCTAAAACTACCCCTCTGACACCATAACGTTCCAGTTTTCTTATTAATATATCATGATCTATAGTGTCAAATGCCTTTGTCAAGTCTATGAATAACCCAGCCACATATTGCTTTTTGTCTATGGAATTTGTGATGTATTCTATTGAATCTAATAGTGCCGATGATGTTGATCTGCTTGATCTGAATCCGTACTGACTCTCAGTGAGTAGTTTATGTTTATCTATAAATTTTTCCAGTCTGTTTTTAAACAGTTTTTCAAGAACTTTTGAGAATTGGGGTAGTAAAGAGACAGGCCTGTAGTTTGTGAAATGGTGTTTGTTTCCAGATTTGTATAGAGGTATAACTTTTGCTATTTTCATTCTGTCTGGAAATCGACCAGTTTTACTTTTCTAAACAGCTTTGTCTTATGTGACCATAAAGCTTTCCTCCAGAAATTCATTTGGCTTGTGGACAGCTACAAATTACAGTCGAGTTTTGAAGCTTCTTTTTTGGTTGGCACCCTCTAAGATGCAAAACGCTACCTTGTCGACAGTGACGCTGGTGTTGCAGCAGTGTCCAGTTCACGGCAGGCTCGAGCCTTGGTAGTAACGAGTTTCGTCTCATCTCTTTTTCTTCTTCCAGACATTAGGAAAGTGCTGACACATCTAAATAATTTTTACTTGAGTACAATTGTTTGAACTGGTTATCCTGGAATCTGCAGTCGTTTAAAAAAATGGCTCCAAGAGACCTTCCCAACTTGTGTAACTCTGTGACTCTCCTTTTTAGATCTTCACTGAATTCCTTGAACTTTCCCATTGTTCATTGTTCCAACTACTGGTGATTCCAATAAGTGCTCAACAAAAATCCTTTTTATGGTGCAAAGAGAAACTACCAGCTGTAGTCAATTATCAACTTCTCATTATCATAATCATAATGAGAGGTTAATAGGGCTTGGCCTTGTCAACGTTAAGGCTACTGTAGAACTTTAAGCACCGTTTAGTAAAAGATTAGTAGGTATATTTCCAATCCAAAATAAATTCATATTTTTACCCTAAATTCTTGTTTTTTAAGTCATTAAAGATGTATGCTATGCAATCATTCCACCCTGGAAAAAGAACAGTTTAAAGAACTCTTCTGATGAGTGGATGTAAATATCTGACCACCACTTTAAGTATGATAACACTTTTAGTGCTTTTACATCAACCTTCTGGCTGCATTTCAAACCTTTCGCACAAGATCGTTTTGACAAATTATAGGGATCTTGAGGAATCAGGCTGCTCTCCCTTATAATATGAATACCAATAACCTTGATCATGTACCCCTCAGAAGAGCATTAATTATCACAATAGCAACAATGACATGACAAATCAGATCGAACCACTTCCTGTTGAATTTATGGGGTAAAGTTTGGCTCTTTTTTGCTTTTAAGTATATTCACGAGGCTCTAGTAGGTGGTAATTTCCTCAGAGCAATTAGGGGGGCTGCTCAGAGGGTAATTATAGAGTGTATTATCTTACCCCTGTCTGCCATCCTCTTAATAAGCTGCTGCTCGCCCCACTTAACAACATACTTAAGAATGTCCTGTTCACTCGCCTGACAGAGAAAGAGAGATATAGGACAGAGAGAAAGCAAAAGACAAAAATATTATTAGGACAAGGTTAGATATTGTTGGGAACAGAACAGGGAAGGTATGACACGAGGATAAAGTGAAAATGCAATATGTTCAGGCAATGTCCCATCAAAGCTTGGGTCTGGTTTGTTTGGGTAGTTGGATTACAACACTTCACCTCAACCATCTGGTGTAAAGCCCAAGTTGCTTGGCAGTGCAGATGACAGCTCAGCTTTGATTAGGTTCTGGGTTTGAAAGAATTTCTCTCTAGGGAACTGTTTTTCAACTCTGGAAATTCTGGAGACTCAGCGTGTGCACGTGAACAGCGTCAGCACATGTGGACAGTGTGTGACTGGGGCAGGGACTGTGTGTTTGTATACAATATTTTCATGCAACTATCACAGATTCCCAAACACTGTGAGGTGCTATAAGTTGAGAGACGTTTCCTTACCTGTAGGTAGTCAGACTGAATTGCACTGAGAAGGTGTTCTTTGCCAAGTTCGTAGAGAACATCCGAAGTGACAACTTGACTGAACTCCTCACAGAGGAAGTGCATGGCCTGCCTATGGACCCACTTGGAGCCGTATGGTTGGGAGCTCCACTTGAGAATGGGGACAAGAGAGTCCAGAGACAAACTCTCCACAATAATGTCTTCACAGCCTGGGAGAGGCAACGAGACAGACAAGCAGAAATGTATCATATTCTGAAAAGAAGTGCATATATTGAAGTCAGAAAGATGTCACTTAACCTTAAAAAAGAAACACTACAACAACAAAAAAGCCTGTTTGAAAATGTATTTTAATGATTTAACTAAACAATTATTACAGTACGGCAAGTAACGCTGCAGCCTCTGCCAAACCATCAGTAGTTTTGACTCATATTCACTGACCCAGGGAGTCTCCCTCTAGTAGCCCCCACATCCTCCATGCTGCGTTTCCTAAATCAGAGCACATACCAGAACAGCAGGCAGCGGCTTTACTCTAACACACCAACCCACAGAAATGCCTTTGATACCTTGATGTGTTTCAGTCTCAAGCTGCCTTCTCTTAACCGTGATAAGTAAACACAGCAGCTTGCGGAAATGTGCTGCCGGTGCACAAGCACACACTTTGCAAAGGTGTACACACAGACCACTTGTGTGCATAAATCAAAAATGCATTAAAAGCCACAGAAGGCTTAGGGAATTATGTGCCTGGTGCTCTAGTCATTTAAAAAAAGAACCAAGTTTTGCAAATTCAGCCAACAATGGCACTCAAACTCTTAACACTTAATCTAACATGGATCCATTTATGCAGAAATAAAGCCTCCATGTCCACTTGGATTAACATATGATCGGTTTGGTCAAGCCATCTATCACAGTTCCAAACGAGAGAGTCTTAGTGGCTCACATTGAAAGTTCTTCTCCGATCATTAACACAAAGTGGACATTCATGAAGATAAAGCCGACTGACTGATGTCTAGTCAGAGCTGTTCTGAAGGGAAATAAAAGCTTCCCAGCTTCCTCATTCCAGGCGGTCCTGTCCATCAGTTCATCGTTGGAGGAGCAGCGGCGGCAGCAGCAGCACTCCTCTGGGAAAATCTTAAACTAGAAAATCTAAGCTGCTCTTCCGCCCTCAAACCACCACTTTGAACATAAACGCCGGGAAATTGGACACCAGACTTCAGAGCGATGACCCCACTGATACTTCAGCTTCATATCCATGCAAGCTGTGTGTACAAATTTTTGATTCGAATGGAAAAGCAACCATAATGTACATGCACATCTATGAACCCTTTGGGTGTTTTTGCTTGTAAATGCAAGTTCGAGAAACACAAAGCAGACGCCCGCAGTCTTTTCAGCTGAGGCTGCATCATTAAGACAGATGTAGCTGAAATGTGGGCCTGCATATTTTTTTTCTCCTTTTTATCTGCTTTAAACAGACTGAAAAACGGGAGAAGATTTCCAGCATCTGCCTCATTGCCCACTGCTGGTCGTTTTGCTATTCATCTTCTAGAAAGTCCTCCAGTCTAGTTCAATTTGATTTTATTTATTTATTTATTTTTCACCCTCCCCTTAAAGCAGACACACAGGCATACGTCCACAAAAGCAGGCAATTCCCCACTTGGGACCAGTGGCACAGGAAAGCAAACAGCTCTGCTCTCTGTTAGCCCATTCGAATTCTCAGTGACAGCCAGTCTTTTAAAACGCAGCACTTTTTATTATGAGGTGGAGATTAGAATCAGCATTATATCTAGTACTAACCCGCCTCCCCCTCTCCACGGGTGGTGCACCACATTCACTGGAGCTTAGTCGACTGACAAGAATATCAACAGAACAGCAGGAACAGCGACAGTCAGCTCTACACTACACCAACTTTGGAGTACGCATGAATTTTGTCATGCTGTCATGATTTGGAGCTCTGTGTTTATAGAGCACACAGTCTCCAAAGCCACTTAAAACATCAACTGCACTCAAAGGCATGTAAACAAGCATGTGGATGTAAATCATCTCAGCCAATCAGTCAGGAAATGGAGCTTCAGTCAAAGCAGTCAAAACACAAGATAGGGCACTGAAATCGCTGGTCGGTCAGAGAGCAAGAAGGGAAGGCAGCAATGAAACTGCACTGAAGGGCTATCATCTCTTCAGCGCGCTTGAAAAATTAATAAGGCTTTTAATACTGGTTACTATTTGAGTGAGATGTAGTCGTAAAGGGAAGCCCATCTTGAGAATTAATAAGGAAGAATGACAGAGAGCTCTACAAAAACCTCCAAGGGCCAAACCTCCTTGTAGCCGGAGGGAAGCAGCCAAGGAGCACGTAAAGGGGGATGACAGTGTGACAGATGAGAGGGGGCTCTTTCTATATGAAACCCCTGACATAAACCTCTCTGCTGTCTCCTAAAGAGACGTCGCAGCAAAACAGTTGGATGGCTTCTTACAAATTTCAAGTCTCATAATTAACCCAAATTAGGCAGATAAACACACTTTTCCAAAATGCACAAAAATATCTCTAGGAATGAAGTGATCTCAAAAAGTGTAACAACAGGAAGTTAAAGAGTAGAAAGAGAGACTTGGATAAAATAGCATCAGGTTAACCTAAACTATTTCACCACATTCCACTTTGAGGTTTGACGGGAAATGATTTGAGCTGTGCAGAACAGACGGAAAGGGAGCAAAGAGGGATAAAAATACCCCTCGATTAGGGGCTTGTTGAGAAGGTGGGGGGGTGGAGGGGGAAGACGAGGTGATGGTGTGTGGGGATGACACCATATGCCTCCTTGTTGCTGGCTTAAGCTGCCAGAATGACCCTGAGAGTGACACCCAAAGCTTGAGGGTGGGAGCTGGTGTCTAACCAGTTGTGTGTCCAGTGCTATTAAAATCACCACACAGGTCTTAAAAAAGGTAATCGACTCTCAAGCCTTCAGTCAATACAGCAGCTACACAGTATTGATCCTCTGCTTTTAAAAGATTTTAATACCAGCATGTTTATTGCAATAAAGTGCTGTGTGTTAAAAAAAAAAAAAAGATGTACATGTATATTTTTTATTACTTCCTCTGTAAACAGAATGTGTGGTTTCCTCTTATCAGCTTAAAGACCCACACCTACTTTAGCACATTAAGATTATGACATGGACTATATTTGTATTAATGCTGCAGCATAAGTTTGGAGAGAAAAAAAAAAATTCTGGCTACTCTATAGTGATCTCAGCTTTATAAAACAGTGTGCCAACAGAGCATATAGACTATGTTATATATCTGCAGCTGCCTCACCATAAAAAAATAACCTTTGAGCTACAGAGGAGTGAAGAATTGAAAGAAAACACTCACAGGCTTTTATTGTGAAACGACAGTGGTGAAGCTGTCAAATCGCAAAGTATATTTTAAATATTCTGGATGTAACTGTAAACGAGTGTCTTAAAATAATACTGGTTTGATTTCATTAGAAAGCACAAAGCAGTCAAACTCTCTGGTCTTTATAGCTTCATTTCAGTATTAGGCAAACTAATTTCCTATACTGTGACTATGAAGATCATTATTGGCCGAGAAGACACGATAAAGTAAGAAATTGTGTTTTGTCACTTTTGGATTCACACGGGCCAAATTCGGTAGTTTTGCATGTATTTGAAAAAGACTGCTTTAAATACTGCATACTTGAAAAGGTTATTCCGATTAAAGTGGATTTTTGTTTATTTGTGTTGGAAACTGCAAAACGCTCAGGTGCCACTTTGGAGGAAGTGCAGTGGAGGAAGCGACTGGCTCATGTAAAAAGTATGGCTTTAACCTTTGCTACCAGGGTCAAAAAAAGAGTGTAATCTGAGTAAAGATAGAGTAGAAATGAAGTGTTGACAGAAGCACCTCATGTAACAGAGAGTGGGGCTGTATGCCTCCAGAGGGAGAGATAACCTATATCAGCCTGTTTCTAACACCCGTCACAGCTAGAGTAATCTGCAGCCATATTAAGTGCAGAATATTAAGACACTGAGTCTGGTAAAAAAATGACATGAATGCATGAAAAGAGACGTTATAGCAGGGTTGAGTTTTGCAAGGCATCAACTCACGTACAAAATTCTATCCTATTATGATAAAAGTCTAGCTCATATTATTAAGTTAATAGAAAATGACACAATTATGACAGGCTGGACAGGCAAATTGACTCTAAACCTTATGATCAGGCTATTGAACTACAGTTGGTTGCTGTTAAGGTTTTAAGCAATTTGTCGTAGAGACCTTGCCAGCACTTTGACTCATGTATTCTGCAGACAGGAAGGAAGAAATTACTTAGGAATGAAACTAAACAAAAAAATTTTGAGGCAGATTGTTTATCTGGGACTTTTTTTTGCTCATTTCCAGCTCCATAATTTTAATCTTGTACTCTGCTAGAATTGATTCACAGTTCGACATAATGATTATTTATATATCCGTATGTTATACTGGGCTGCTGTTCAGACTCTCTGCTACTATCTGAAACAAGCCCCTCTCCATTTAAGCCAACGTTCCTCTGGCTGGCTGCCCTTTAGAAGGAAGATTTATGGCAGATGGGAAGGGCTTCTGTCCTCACAGCCAGAGCTGTGTGCCCAACATGACCATATTAGGAATATGTCACTGATGTCACACAGAGCCACGAGTTAAAAAAAAACAAAAACAAAAAAAACTGTATGAAACAAAGCATTTAGAGCAATAAGAAGCCGGAGCTGTTGGCTCACAGGGATTATTCACATATAAACCAACCCACATTGGCCATGTTTATTATGAGCATTGACTATCCTAATAGTATCAGTAAGACAGAAAATAAGCAAAATAAATCAAAACAGAAAAATGTGGTTGCTATCACACCCTATGTTGTTGATATTGTGACTATGACTTACCTTGAGCCAGCATGCTAAACTCCAAAAACAGAGCAATATGGTACAGCTCCATGGCCTCTTCAGTGCGTGTGCTGGCCCCACGGCTCCCTGACACTAGGGCTTGCACCTCACCGAGGCTGCCTGCTGAGGGGCTGCCACGCAGCACCAGCCCGAGCTCGACGACATCCGTGTACATGCAGTGGAGAATAACCTGCACATATTTTCGTGGTATTATGGACTCATCCAGCACTATGCGGGTGGGTGTCTGGAGTGTGCGCTCTGTCATTTCCTCGCCTGTGCGAATACGTCGCTGCAAAAGGTTCCGAAAGAAAGGAGAGCGTGCTGACAGGATAGCTTTGTGAGCCCTAAGGTCCTCGTCTGGGGTCCCTGCAGCTCCTGGGGCCCCATTGCCTCCTTGACTCACTGATGTTGCTGCAGCCACAGCTCCTCTCTCATTACAGCTCTCTATCATTTCAGAGTCTGAAGAGAAGCTGAGCAGAGCGTCATAGTAGCACATGTAGTCAAACAAGCCCTTCATGTCTGCCTCCAAGGAGTTAGGTGTACCAAACTCCTCGCTTAGCTGCACTAGCACATCCACATTCTGAAGCCTCGTATCCCCTGCTCCACCCACCCCAAACTCCCCAGTGTACAAGTAGTGAAGTAGGGCGGAGAACATGGGAACATCAATGCCAGCCGTGTCAATGTCCATTAGAACCTCTGCTCCGTACCCGGGAGATGAAGACAGCAAGGTCTTAAAAAAGGGGCAACGGGGAGCCAGGATGGCCCGATGAGCTGGAAAACAAGTACCCCGAAAGATGAGGTCCACATCTGTGCAGTACTTGTGCTGGTAGAGAGCGGCTAGATCCCGCTGCAAGCTAGGAGCCTCTGGACGTGCGAGGCTGGCCTGGAAGCTCAGCTCCTTGAGGGCTGCCGTTCCCTCATACTCCTCCACCAGGGCGTTTGTGTCACGGACGTCCCACCCTGACAAAAGCTCACGCATCTGCCGCGCATGATCCGCTGAGCGGCTAGACTTCCTCCTTTTGATGAACCTCCGCTTGAGAGTCGCCAGACCAAGACTCTTCTTCTTCCTGTCTGCCGGCCGCTCATGGCCGTGCTCCAGGCTGTATAGCTTTGACTCCCAACCATATCCCTGCTGAGAGTAGGATGAGGTCCCTGGAATAAAAACAGCTGAAGGTTAGCCTAAAAATTATTGTGTTTTAAATACATCTAATTATAATAGAAAGAAATTAACAGTTTTACATTACAAAAAAATAATTAATGGTGGGTGGTCAAGCTTTCCCTTACACACACACGGCCCTTTTTACATTTTTTAGTTTTCATATTGGGAATTGTGACATTTAGTGTACATTCATAACATGTTTTAGGTTTACCTGACAGTCCTGTGACAAATGTGTTCATGCCCCCCCCCCCAAACAGCAACTATGGGTCCACAGTTTGTAAAAACGAAACAGTAAAAGGTGGTATGTACAGAAGTTTCAATGCAATTCAGCCACAATTTAGGCAGATAAACACCTTTTTCTGCCAGCTGAAAGACTTTCTATTCTTGGTTAAGCAATTTTCAGACACTCTTGCAGATCACTTCCAGTTCTTTCTTTTTTTTTTTTAAAGACTGTCTTACACAAATTGCATGTTAAATATACCCAGATTTTCAGTGATGTTCATGTAATGGGATTGTGAGAGCTCGATAAGGCGTCCATGGCGTAGACCATGTATATGGATCACTTCCATTTCTGTCAGCCCAACCTTCCTGCAGCTTCTTTTACCATCATATGCCCCCCTCCCTTTTTTTGCCCACCAGACATGTTTTTTTCCTGAAAGTTTTCTTGCTCAATAATATTTTGTTGATTTTCACAGTTCCCTTTAAATGCTATTTTTTAATGCCATTCTGGGCACTGGAAATTGTAAGCTGGAAGCACTTTGATATCTTTTTAAAGCTTTCCCCTGCCTTGTAGGCGACACTTGGTTTCATTTTCTCATCCTCAGTCTTTGTTAAGAGGAACCCACGGTTACTGAATCCTGGATATGTTTGAAGAGTCAGAGAATTTAATCAAAGAGAAAGTCCTAATGGTAATTCTTCTAAAAACCCCAATCAAATTCTACAAGTGGAGGGCTTCCACAACTTTTGCACAAGCAAGCCACAGTTATTTCTCAGGTGTTTATTTTCAATTTTTTAGGATCAAGAAATAAAATGAATTTGAAAAGAGGTTCATTTTAGAGCTCCTTTGCTGCAAGAGCTGTATTTGTTTCTTTTTTTTTTCCTTGTTTCAAAAGCAGCCTGCACCAGTTTACTGTTGTATATCTGTGCCCTGCTCTATCAAGCTAAGGACACTCATGCCTGACCCAGCTACCAAAACATCTGGATCTAGTTCAACAACTGGAAAAAAAAGGAAGGAAAAAAGTCTTTATTTTTTTTTCAGACCAAACCTTGATCATCACAGACCCAATTATAATCCCGTCCTACTTTAGACTCCTCCATCAACGTAGGTCCATTCATGTATTTATGCCCAATCAATTACACTGAATAGCAGTTATCTTTTGCTTGAGAGGCAGGACTTGTACGTCAGAGGAACCTCTGCCAAGGAGATCCTCTCTGCCTGCCTTTCTCTCAGGATCCATCAGTGTGACCCAAATAGTAATCATTCTAACACTGTGAATCATCTATGGCCCCGGCCAGCTCAACCAAGCAGCTACAGAGCTCAGAGCAAACGGGAGAGGTCTCAGGGGCTACTGAGATAATTTGGCTCTTTGCAGTGCTTTCACTTTGAAGTGGAAACCCACATAAACCCCAGACTTAAGTCATTCTAAAACTGAAATAAACACTTTTTTTAACTTAAGAAAAGACTTATTTAAATTAATCTCTGGAGCAGCTCTCCAAACGCTCTGGCACTCAGGACTGCAGGGAAAGCTTTAAGAGCCATAAACTAGACTCTGCCACTTTCTTCAACAGCAATCAAAAAGAGTGCTTAAATGTCGACAATATGTACATACAAGCAAACCACTACACTCCATGTCAGACAGGTTTTCTGAGGATACAGGTACTAACTGAAGGCCATATGCTATGCTCTTCAACAATGACAGTAGTGAAATTGGAACAAGACCAAAAGCGAGAGAGAGAGAGAGAAAACCCCCCAAAAAACCTCTTCACATTAAAAACTCAAAGTGCAGCTGTCAGCCCATTCAGGCCAGAAAGTAGGCTATAGTCAGTCACAGGGCTCACTTCCTGTCTACAAGTTAGATTTCAGTTCTGACAAATAAATACTTAATGCAATTATTTGTCAGCCTTAAACAATAATTTAAGTCCATATGGCACAGTAAAGTAGATCCACTGCTTTTTAATGAATTCAGTTGTACTCAAACGCTCTGTTTAAGAGCTCTCATGCATAAAAATGTTCACCTATTGCACCATTAGTTGCCATGGAAGCAGGTTAATATAATGTAATGTGTATAGCAGACCATCCCATTATGTTTGTAGAGATATTTTTTAATCAAATCTGATTCTTGACTCTACTTTGGACATGAAGAGAAATTGGGTTTTTCACCAGTAATTCATCTAACAAAAGACATTTTGCCATATTGTAAAAATAATAATAATAATCATATACATGAACTGACCGGTGATGCACTTAATACCTATAAAAGTCTGTTGTGCCTGTGAACCTCCCCCTATCCGTGGGGAGCACGAGTGCGGGTAGCTGGATCCATTGGCACCCATCCTCGGTTCTCTTCACTTGCTATTTGGGGGTCCCCCCTCGTGCTGAGTCATTCTGCTCAGACAACGTATTCCTCTCAGTCGTCAGTTGCGGGTCAGGCACGGGTCCTCTGAAGCATCCTCAGAGCTCCAGGCCCAAGCTGCCATGGCTGGAGGAAGAACAGAAGGAGAGATATTTAAGCTTAAGAGTGACTGCAACATTGTGAGATTGGACTTTTTGGAAAGATAATGAATGTCAGTGTTAAGGAAGGTGAACAGAGGAGCACTTAATATTATCTATCGCGCCGTTTCAGCCATATTGATTTCACGGCACCGATGAATCATAGCCGTCTTGCCATTTTACAGGTTTGAAGTGCTAAAAATTGAGTTTTTGTGAAAAGTGAAAATTGCATGGTCATTCTCCTATCTATAATCTTCAACAGTGACTCCAGTTAACAGAGACTTCCCTATCCTCCCCTCAAGAAATGACAAGCAGTCAACTACAATGTAATCCAGATGTGGTGGGGGACTTTCAGAGGGAGGTACAACCCAGAACAAGTTACTCTGCTTTTGCCTGTTATCACCTTAAACTAGAAGTAGTCTAATAAATGATTTGGGTACTTTTCCAGTTCAGTCTGTAGCCAGTGAAAACTCTTTAGTGTAGATATGTTTGACTGTAGACTTAATCCAGTATTGTAACATATTATGTTATGGGGTGGGCAACAAATATACAAATATAGAACATAGCATAAACATAGCATAAATATGTCTCTTGACAGTGATTCTACAATACAGTTTATACAGGGGGGTGCTTCATTTTCAATCCTTCCTCTCCAGGAAGCTGATGAATTTATTTATCATGAAACTGTAGTTTCTTGATAAATAAACGACAAGAAAATGAATACAAACCAAACCAGAACTTTGTACCTTGCATTACTTTAAAGTATAGGAAGTCTAATACATGACCTGGGTACTTTTCCAGTAGCCAAACTGATCCAATGGGTAGCCAACATTTAGCCAAATCAGCTCCAGAGATTAGATTAACACCCGTTTTAAGGCCTGAGATATTAACACACATATACATCCACACACAGCCGGTCCTGGTGTGTATTTGGCACCCAGAGCCATTATGCTCGCATGGCTACAAATCAGTGTGGTCTTAATGAGGTTATACTCAGGTGGATACGTTTGGTCTTTAAGAATTTGATCAGGAAAAGTAATTCCCCCTGCAAATTCTGGTGGACGCAGCAAGTGATCAGCAGAACATTATAAAATAATAGCTTTTCATATCATTTAAATTATTTTCTACATTAATTTTCTATCATGATAAAAGAAAGATAATATATGATTGGATAATGGGTATTTAACTTCTATTTTATCAATGAAGGGAACATTTATGTTTTAGATTACACAAACCTTAACAGCCGACTTTATGCAAATCAGTTCTCCAATGTGACAAAAACTCTACCAAACAGACATCTGAGCACTCAGTTGGTTGTTAATTCATATGTTTGGGGGACCAGCTAATAATTCAAAGACAGAAGCTGTGCTGCAGATGCAGAGTTGAGCAGCTTTAAGTTGCTCTTTACAGTCATTACCATAACTTATTGCTGTGAGCCATGGCAATGGCCAAGCAGTTTTCCCTCTTCTCTTTTCATGCTGTCACCAGCTATGATCTAAAAGAAAACAGGGCACCTCATTAACTGAGTGTACTGACGACTACTCAAGCTAACAATTGCAAACTGAGTCTATCTGGCTTCATTTCGACAAGCATGTAGACTGCAGTTATAGAGCTGGATTGAGGGGGTCAAGCTTTTCTTAAGATTTTGCACTCGTTACTCTTAAAATGTTGCCCAAGCTTCAGAAAGTCACACAAGCCCAAAGAGCAAACCAGAGAGCGTGCAGATGTCTGGAGACGTGTATGCCGGATATGGGAAGTATAACAGCGGTTGAAGTCTGCCCTTGGCTGGTGTGAGCAAAGCTTTAAGTGCAATAACTTTTATCAGGATGTTATAAAAAACATTACAGAGGTGCAAAAAGTTGGAAAGACTTTAGGACTATTGGGGTTTTCCCAAGGAGGTTGAAATCCAGCAAAGACTTTACCAAAAAACAAGGTGGGATCATAAAAGGTCATTAAAAAGAAACAAAGGAAACTCTGTCATATAGTGTCCACTAAAAGAAAGACCACTAATCAAAACAGAAGAAAACTATAAGTCACTGCTCTCAGGGGAGCAGTGACTTATAGTTTTCTTTTTTTTCTCTTTGCGTTTCATTAGTTGAATCAGATTGGGTTTATCTATAACAGTAAGTTAGATGAAGTTTCGACTGCAGTTTATGAGTAGTCAATTCAGAAATGCAGGCAAATCCAAAGATTTTTGCAAACTACTTCTTGCAACCAAAGAAGAGGAGAAGATTCCCAATTTCCCTCTGCACTTACATCTTGGCATGAATGCGTCCCTTTATAAACATTACTAAGAAATTTGAAAATGTAATCCTCATTGTGGTCCTTTAAATAACTCAACACAAAAAGAGTCACGTATATATTCTCATTTAGTCTCTTTTGTATATTAGACCAAACTTAGAACTGGAGTGTGATGGGAGATCTGCTTTATCTCAGACTGCTGGTTTTCCTGCCTACCATACTAATAAATCATAGTGTCTGCCCCTGTAGAGAACCACTCCACAACCTCCCAAGGGTTCAATGGAAAACCACAGCCTCTTACTCCACACACAAATAGTCACCAGGCAGTCACACTAGAGCACTCCAATAAAAACATTGGTTGATCTTTATTTCATTAGACTGCTTTAAATAAGCCCCATCTTCACAGGGAATTAATTTGGACAAAATTAGAAATTGAATTTGAATATGTAGGAGAGAGGAAGCAGCCCTTGAGATATATACTGTCTTGTTTACAAAAAGGCAGCGGTGGTGGTGGTGGTTGGGGTTCTCTAAGGAGCAGAGCAGAGGCAGAATAAAACAAAGCAACTAACGCATCCACTGAACACCACACCAACTTCCCAGCGAGGCGGCTTTAATTCATTCAAATTAGCGAACCAAATTTAACTTTAGCTGCAGTGCTGAATTCTAAAACCATAATTTAGGGCAGAGACCTGACTCATAATGTGCAAGAAGCATTTTGGCCATAATCTCTCTGATGTCAAACATTAAGACACTTTCCTGCAGTTTAGATTGAAACACTGAGGCGCTCTGTTGTTGCTCAGGCTGGGAGCAGAGGAGGGCAGTGCCACAGACGGGGGAAGGCAGACACCAGCCGAGCTGGACTATGCGTCCCTAATGAGAGGTGACAAGAGACACTCCCTGCCCCCACCTACCTCTACGCACACGCTGTCATGGACACATATGCACCCTATCAAACCGCTCACCTTGCCTCAGTCATGGATCACTTTTATGTTATTTTAACAATCAGCCAGTTAAAGGGGCTTAAAAGACAAAAGAACAGCCGTCCACTGAACATACAAAAATTACTTGGCACGCGAACAGGAGCGATGTATTATTCAAATGACTGTCAGGGCTCTTTATTAATCATTTATGTGGATATCCTCATCATGGCTAGAGAAAACGGAAGAGGTGGGTACACAGGTCTTCGGTCCTGTACGCAAGCCCAAATTTTAGCAGCACATTTCTATTATTTCAGTGCAGCCTTTTCACAAGTCGTTTCCATAAACCTGAACTCATCTGCTGGAACACACACGCAACCGGCGTTTGAAGTCAAAGTGGCAGCGGTAATTAAGCTAGAATGGGCTTGACAAGATTTCGCCAAATTAACGGTGATGTGGAGAATTACTTGGCTAGCATCGAAGATGATTGAGAATTTCCCATTTCATTCCTCTTCGGTAATTTTATAACAGCTTACTAATCTAAAAAGGCGCACACGTCTGTGCTCAAACAGCTTGAAGAAACCTGCGCGCTGTGTACTCTACTAGTCCCACTGTGAATCTTGTGAATAAAACTATGTCCGCTTTTTGATGGACGTCTTTGTTTGGTTCAGTGGCTAAATGCCCTAATCCTCTGGAAAGGAGCCAGTGCCACAGTCAGGCCTGAATGAAACACTGAAATACTCTCCCCAAACACTTTCCTGTCTGCAATTACACAGCAGTGTCATGCATTAAAGCTCTCACACACAGAGCTCTTCAATTTAATGTTTCCAAAAGGTATTTTTATTAGTCCAATGCTGACATATGTGTGTATCCATTTCACAATAGGAATCACAGAAGAAACAAAGTTTATGTTTCTGATTCACATACAACAAGAAAAACAAAAGATGCTGGCTTTGGGGGATGAAAAGAAGTTTTACTGTCACAAAACCTGTTAAATGACCTCTGGGGTAAGTTGCCCATTACGTCTTTTGCTTACAGAGCTGTGCAGAAATACAGCTTTCAGTTACAGATTGTCTGACTCTTTTGATATTTGATACAATCAAGGGTGCTCTGGAAGGTCATAAAAAAGCAATGCAGCAGTGAGCAGAAACCAGAACTCTCTAACACAGAGTGACCTCCATGGCACTGATGTGTCTGCACACATCTCGCAGCAAGATACCTGACTGGAACAGCCACCGAAGGTTGGTGGAAAACAAAATAAAGTCCGCCCTTTTAAAATAATAGTCATATTTTGTCTGAAACGATAACCGGAGAACGCAAATTCAGAGGCAGAGCAGACCGCTTATGCCGACAATGTTTTTTGCCAATCAGGTAAATCAGCATAATGTTGTGTCAGGCCATTCAGCTGATTACAGATTCTGGCAGGAGAGCCATGGGAACCTAAGGAAAAATCAGAACAAGCTAGAAAACAGACAACACAGTGAAATGACAGAAACAGAGAGAGGAAACAAAAGTCCCCACGATGATGACTCATGGTGAGCAGCCTCAGGATTAGCCTGTGTCAACTAACAATATGAACCGTAATGGTGCATATTTGACATTTCACTGAGTACGCTGTCAGCTGATTACGTTTTGCTCTAGAGGCCATGAAACAAAATGGCAAATATCAAACACAGCTACCTCAAAGTTAATTTGTTTGATTTGAATACATGATGGCAACTTATCCAACAAACACTGGACAGATGAATGTCATCCTGTAGGTGTGCTTGCAATGGAAAACCGAACAGAACCATCATGTGAAGTAGGCATACACTTAATGACTGCGCAAACATAACCCAGTTGTCGATCTTCAGAGAATGAATGGCAACTCAGGACACAATGGGTGCTTATTTTGAGTGAGATGTCAATGCTCATTGTTGGGTTCTCCATCCAACTGGCCAGGGTAAACAGCATTCAGGGTAAAGTGCGGCTGACTGAGTGGCAAGTATTTGCAAGCTCGCTGCCTTTTCATGCCAGTCATGGATTTCTGAGCACTGTAACACTGATAATTACATGTCATTATACAGCTCTGAAGCACTGACACAAATACTTAACCCAGCGAAATGGTAAACATGAGCACTAAAACGCACGGGGAAGGCACCTTTATTCAAGTGAGGAGCTGCAAAGACAGACAGGCTGCATTTTAGAAAAAGATGGAGTTAACGGACTGACTGCTGAGTCTACCCGCAATTTCAGTGAGATTACCATGGGATTATCGCAGACTGCATATGGCTCCTCATCACTTACATGAATGCTAATGCCAACAAACATCACATACGTTGTTAGGAAAAAATCTCGCTACAGCAACACTAATTTTCTATTGGATGGGTTAATGTCAGATACCTACACAATTCAAAGAAGTCATTGGTATCTAAATCTATTATGGTAATAATTGTATGACTTGTGGAAATTATTACAAGACCTAGCCACGCAATAAGTCTTCATCTTTACACAGCGGCTACAATTGCGGTTTAAGCTGTCCCCAAAGCTCAGTCTGTCAACTACTGTGTCACACAGATGCAATAATCAGCAACATGTAGGTTTTTCTCCAAAGTGACACAAAAATCACACTTATCCTGAACTTTTCTACCAATCCAGCCACACGCAAAACGAAAACAAATAAGAGCAGTCTTCTCCAGCCCGTATGAAAATAAATCTAATTATTTGCAAAGGCTTTGTTAGCCTGCCGTTATCACGGAGCTATTGTTGCTCTCTGGGCTACCGCTGCTCAGCGGAAGCTTTGGTTAAAAGTGCCTTTAAGAGCAGAGAAAAAAAATAAAATTAAAGCGGATTGTTTTTCGCGGCTGATAAATAAAAAAGGGAAGTAATGTCCAAATTGTATGGCGACAGCCCAGCAAGAGGAGTCATATTCACCACAGCCCTGTAATTAGTAGCATATCCTAAGAGGCTAGGGTAAGCTATCTCTGCGGTGTCGCTTTGACTTCAGCCCTCGGAAATTTACTTTGAGCAAGATGAGATGCAACTGTTGAAAAGCGGCCGTTAAAAGATATTTACCAGAAAGTGAGGAGCTTCGCAGGCATTATTTTTTCTTCGTTTCCCCTCGTAGTTTAGGCAGCACTCCGATCCAACTTGTCTCAGGCAGGGAGAGGGAGAGAGAAAAAAAATGCAGCTCAACACCTTCTTTTCCCAACTCTGCTCATTACGCACGGCTCGACGTCAACCTTTGGTCTCTAATGTGCAATAGTTTCCACTTGCATCGACTTTCCGGTGATTTTTCAGCATCTACCTCGACTAAAAACTAAACCCAGACCGTTTTAAATCTCGGTTCGGTTCGGTATTTCCCCTTAGTAGCACAACGCCTTGTTGGGTGGTTGTTATGGCCTATCCCAACGCTACCCGTTTCAAGTTAGCCAAAATAAGAAGGAAACTTCCGGTCATGTTTTTCAAAATAAAACCTTCAAACGCGAGAGTTTACTGCATTTTCGTTGTGCAGTAACTTGCGACCCAATGAAAAAGCATTTCACATCCCGCGTTTGATATTCAAATTTTGCACAAATTCTGCAGGTGTCGAATAAATTTAAAAGGCACACTTTGCTCGTGCTCTGAAACGTCTTAATTTTGGAAGTAAAGTCTATCTTTCTTTGCGTTTAGGTCAACTTAACACTCTCATTGCTGTATGCCGACTGTTCAAGAGGCCCGACAGTACTCACAGCAGATTGTGCAATATACCGTTTGCGAGCGCCCTCTAGCGTTTAATTGGTGGCAGTAGTCAGAAATGGGCTACGTACGTGTCACAATCATATGGTCAAGATAGTACTTCTCAGCTTCCCTTTATGTTTTATATAACTGATGACATTGTCAGTAATTCTGCAGGAGAATCGGGAGCTGTGACGAACAGCGGTATGCAATTTTAAGTATAATATTATAGAAAATGTTCCAGACAATGCAACCCAGCGCATGGTTTGTCTATTAACCTTTCCCCCTTTCATTTAGAGGCAGACCTATGAGATGACGTTACTGTGATGCAGGCTGCACCACCAATTTTCGCCTTGATTATTATGTTAAAGCTAACGGCAGCAATGCATCTTTGCAATACATACACGTATTGATCCCTTAACACTGTTTGATTTGGAATATTTTTCTTATTCAGTGTCGACTATTGTGTGAACAGGTATATGCTAGTAGTAAAGACTTCAGGGATAAAGTTGGTTCTGTTTTTTCCCAGCTAGATCTAGTTCTTACTGCATCCTGTTGAGGGCGACAGAATACATGTAATGTGAGTGCCAAAACCTTTTTGTATGTACACTATAGGTTTCAAATAATCATAAACAATGGACACTGTTTTATTATTTGCATCGACTTGCCATGTTGATATAAATCTACAATTACCCTGCAATCACCCCGAGTAAGGAATTAAAAAGGAAAAGCCTTAAATGACAAAGTTAAGCAATACATGCCTTTGGTTTTATTCAGGCAGTCTGTCCTCCAGTCTATTAAATAGAAGGACAGAATAGAATGGAACAGAACAGAAATACAAGAGATTTACTCAGACATCTGGATAGCCCTGTCTTTGTGTTGACTTGTGAAGACTATCTTTTGAAGATTTTTGTTAAGTGGTTCTGGTTCAGATACCATAATATTTTTTTTGAAATGACAAAAATTTCTATCTATATATGGAATTAATATACAAGTTGTGTAGTGATAGTAATACAGTTATTGATAGCTAAATGTTCTCTAAAAAGCCTCTGGTTAATCCACTGTTAAATCAAGAATTGACTCTAAAATTATTTTCCTCACAGTGATCAGGCCACATCATATCTTTAAGACCTCATAGTATCATATTATCCCAACAGAGCATGTCACTCTCAGACTGCAGGTTTACTTGTGGTTCTTTGAGTTTTTAAAAACGAGAATGGGAGGCAGAGCCTTCAACTATGCTGCCCCTCTCCTGTGGAACCAGCTCCCAGTTTGGATTCACGAGACAGACGCTGTCTCTACTTTTAAGACTAGACTCAACACTTTGCTTTTTGATAAAAGGTATAGTTGGGGCTGGATCAACAAACCCTAAACTTTCGCTTAGTTATCCTGCTATAGGCTCAGGTTATTACTGGACTTTATGTTTTCTCTTTCCCCTCACCCTCAGTTGGCTTCTGCAGATGGCTTCCCCTCCATGAGTCTGGCTCTGCTAGTGATTTCTTCCTGTTTACAGGGAGGTTTCCCCTTCCCATGGTTGCAAAGTATGCGCTCATTGGGGGTGGCTTGAGGTTTTCTCCAATACTGTAGGAACTTTATCTTACAGTATAGAACACTTTCAGGTGATTATTGTGGTGAGCTGGTACTATATATATATAAACTTGAATTAAATTGAATGCTGTTGTTGTATTATCAATATTAATCAATATTTGTTACATGGATTATCAAAAATCCAGCAAATGCATATTACTTCTTCAGCACTCTGTGTCCTGTGTACTTTCTAGAGAGAAAAATGTTGTAAACAATTGCCAACAATTGGTCGCTGTGTTCTTAATTTAGGACTTTGTGTGCTTAACTAACGACTGTTCAGCATTAAAAAAGACACCTTGTGTGCTCATTCAGGCTCGAAATCAGTGTTTTGTAACCAATATTTCCCCCTTTCAGTCCACTTTAATCTTCAGGCACACAACCAAGACCGAATTTGCTGTGATGAGAACTCATTCTGTATGTTTATACAAGTGTCTTTGGTCCATGGAAGTAACTCCTCCCTGGAAGAGTGATGGGAATTAGATAAAAGTACAGGCTATCTGTCAGTATCTCACAGGATGTGAGGAGAAGTTTCCAGAGACACATTTTTCTTCTGTGAACGAGATTTACTGTGAGCTGTCTCAAGAAAGATGTCCTTGCTTTTTAGGAGACCCACACTAACCAGGTTGCTGCTGCTGAAGAACATTAAGCAAAATCAGAGGTCAACCATCTGCAGCAAGCCACCCAAGGAAAAGATTGGGCCAGTGGTAGGACTGACTAACTTTTATTGTACTTGTAATTGAACAGGCAGACATCCTTGAATATCTACACTGTATAATGTCCTGCAACAAAAGCAAGAACTGCAGTAATATTTTTCCTGTACTGAATGGATGCTAAACCACAAGTAATGCCATTTTAGGGACTATGGTGGCATAAAAATGCAAACAATATAAAATAGTCAGTCATTGGAAGTCAATGTCTGTGATGGTTCAAATGCCCTTAATGCGAAGAATTCAAGCGAACTGCATTCCCCAGTCTGCAGAGTGGAAGAGATGTTTTATTCATTTGTTATTTATAAGTCTGCTCTGGCCTCTGTAAAGGGATCCTATGATGGAACTGCAGCATAGCAGGAAGTGTTTATGCCACTATAAATCTGTTGATCTGTCCTAAGGGACATCCATAGGGGCTTTTACAAAGCTCATCCCAGGTTAGGAATACCATGGTGGAGAGGTACAGAGAGAATATTATGGCAGGAAAATATAAGTGGGTGGTGGCGGTGAAGTTATATCACGCAGTGAGTCACTAAGACTGGGACCCTCTGTCGTGTTCATTGGCTTAGTCCTTTCTGTTCAACTTAACATATGAAAGAAGATATTTGAGAGCTCAAACACTAACACTGCATTGAATGTGTATTATAACCTTTCATGTAGATTACATTTGCAGTGTCTGTGAATAAAACACTCATGGTTATATTTTATTGGACTTTCTTACAGCAGTCTACCTTTGCCTTATGCGTGTTTGCTGTGACTCTCCTGGCCCCGGCTGGTTGGATCATGCATCATATCCCAGAATATCGAAGACAAGGCCAGAATACCTCAACATGATTGATTTCTACAGGAACTCTGCAGACAGACACCCAAGCAATGTCACTGTGTGAACCTCTCTCCACTGTGTAAAATCTCGTGAAAAAAAGTAAAACCTTTGTTAAATCTGAAGTCTGACTGAGCTATTTTCCTATATAAACAGTTACATATGATAACTATTGTGTATTTTATTTCTGAGATTATTGACTGTTTTGAGGGTGATATATAAAAAAAAGACAACATTTTTGCTTTAACACACTTTGAGGATATCATTTTCATCAGTTAGGAGTATAGACAAAATTCTTGGCAGAAACCATGATGGGAAGGATCTGTCAGGACCTCAGACCGTAGGGTCTGTTTATCGTTCACTCCTGCATCTACTAGCGGAAGTGCCGCTTAAATGAGAAATGCTGCATTTAGACACAGGCTTAAGTATTCATACACATGCACATTTATAGCTCGAAAGTGTTATTGGATAACAATGTACTCTTTAAAGCGCCCAGCTGATAGTGGAGATTAATATTAATATTACTAAATATCAGTATAAAAATATTAGGACACGCTGCCAATCCACGGTGGCCAATATGCTGTATTTATATAAAATAGGGGAAAGAAAACCCACGATGTTTTCTCAAGGACATGTTTAAGAAGGTGTGACAACCATCTGTTGCATGTTTAGCATTTCATGCATTACAAATACACACATGTAAAGCATCACTGAGGCAAATAAGCGGAGGTGCTTAGTTTTTCCCTCCTATAATCAGCTCAAACAGGGTTGTCGGAATTCTTGAATGACAATTTGTCAAAGCCGGATCAGTCCATTTGGAAAGGTGTGGTGTGTCACATATATGTCACCACCCATCTCTGCAACGAGAGAGCAAAATCCCCACCACCACCTCAAAAAATATATATAAAAACGATTTACAAAACAAGCC
Organism: Aulonocara stuartgranti; assembly: GCF_965226115.1. Lineage (NCBI taxonomy): Eukaryota > Metazoa > Chordata > Actinopteri > Cichliformes > Cichlidae > Aulonocara > Aulonocara stuartgranti. Next base: position 3,017,222 of record NC_138955.1, on the reverse strand, counting down.
CTCCCTTTATTTCCGTTCAAAGATCGCAAAAGCGACCGAAGCACAGCTAAAACACCACAGCGTATAAATCCGTCGTGCAAAGTGGTACAATCAAGACGAGCCTGGGCTGCAAGGGGGCATAGTCACTTTTTCACGACTGAGGGAAACACAACGCCGGGAAGGGAAAAACCTATCAAAACAACTGACAGTCTGGGTTTTATGTTTCCCCAAGTGTCTGCGAAATGTCTACGAAGGCAGAGCAGTGTAAGTACGGCTGTGTGTATCCGTGCGTGCGTGTTTCTGTTTTGTCTTGTGAGGGGGCTGGAAACTGATTTTTTTTTTTTTTTTTTTTTTTTTTTGGTTTAACCAAGAAAGCGAACAAGGGGAGCTGTCCTTGGTGATGAAACCGCGGTTGCCAAGGCAGGTTGCAACACGTCCTCTCACTGCAGAGGATGGCTGGAGGTCTCAGTGCACACAGAGAGCCACTGAATCAACCTCTGTTTCTCTGCATGTTGATGGAACAATTCCATGTCCGAATCGCTCTGTGGTCCGATTTATTTATTTCTATTTTATTTGATTTTGATTGACGTGGCTGGCTGAGGCGCGTGGGAAAAGCGAAGTGTAATGTTGGTCTCAAGGTCGACCTGACAGGCTACTGAACAATATGGTGGCTTCATATTGATCAATCGTGGGGTCTGATCACACTATATTGACGTCTGTTGTTCATTCCACTTCGCTGGTTGTGAACAGGTGGACACCAGCCGCTGTCTTCTGTTTTTTTATATTTTTTATTTTTTACCGTAAACAATAGATAAAAGACGGGGTCAAACTCAGTGTTAGGGGTTCCCAGCCCCATCAGCTGGTTAAAAGTTGGGTGTTGCTCCTGTTGTTTGGTAGACAGTAAGTGAGGGAATGAACAGAAAACGCTGAATCTGCTGTTGTGACTAACATATTATATATATATAACAATATTATTAAAAGGTTGAAAAATATTTTTTAAAAAAAGTCCTATCTTTCCGAGGAGGTTTAATTTTATGATGAACCGAAAAGATGCTGTGCTTCAGTATTTATCGCAGCACATGCTTTGACCAGACAATCCTCCAAGCCTGCAGCTGTTATTTTTATTTTGGGGTTTGTCATTTACAGGTCAGGAAGGAAGCTAAACATTCCTGCCTAAAGTCACAGAAAATGGGTCAGCGATCACCCACTTCAACATATTGAACTCCTAACAACAAACAGCACAGTCATATCTGAACCTACAGAGATTACTTCAATATAGTGCAGCCAGCTGGGCTCATTACAGAAATGTTCCTCTGTGTTGCTTCTTAAGCCCCCTTTCGTGTTCGCTATAACCACATTTTCCCAGCTTGTCTTGGGACTTGAACTGGCAACCTTTCGTGTGTGAGCTTGTTTCTGTAAGCAGTAGGTTACTGCCTCCTCTAGGGCTTCCTGTGACCTGCTGCTATGACAAAAAAGGTCACCCGGTGAAGGCCAGAGAACCATGGGAAAACAGACTTTTTGTTTAACTTCATAGCTGAAGGATTCATGTTAAATGCTACCTAACAGCTTGTTCAGTTACATGATATATGGCTTTGCTGTCGTGCATCATATCTCACTAGTGTTGATTTGCTTGTTGCTCTGCTCTTTATTTTGTCCAGTTGCCTCTAAGATACGATACTTGCAAGAGTATCACAACCGTGTGCAACACAATATTTACCCAGTGCCCTCCGGAACAGACATTGCAAACACACTGAAATACTTTTCCCAAACCCTGCTCAGGTAAGTACCCTGCTCTGGAGCCACCAGGTGAAGTAAAGATTGTAGAATGTTTGATATTAGCTTCCTTCACAATCAGATGAGATTAATTACAGCAGGTCGCTCTGACACACTTTCTCAAAGGCATGACAGTGACACAATTCAATGTCTCGTATCAATTCATAATGTCAGCAAGAAGTTAGGGAAGTGGCCATCATGGCAGATGTTGCCTCGCCTCTTCTGCTCTGAAAGATACAGACTGTAGCAGATTTCCTGTGTAATTATGGTGTCGTCTTTTTAAGGCAGCTGCGGAGATAGATGGCTCAGTGATGTTTATTGATTCAGTGGTCGGTTGCTAGATGAACGCTTTCCTGAGGCGGTTTGCTGTGTCCTTCCCAGAGGGCCTGGAGTTCAGCTCCTCCGGCTATGCAGTTGCAGGGTCAGCCTGCTCTCTTGGGTGCTGTGAAGGGAACAGCCTGTTATTTCCTCTTCCAGCATAGGTCAAGTAGGCAGCCATTTTGAACACGTCTAATTTAATAGAGCACTATTTCCTCTTTTTTTTCCCCTCTCTGTCCAGTTGGAGCTTCATTTTTCCAGACATGCTCTGCAGAGATAGGATATTTCTTCTGGTTCCAGTATTACTACCCGCCAGCTTCAGTGAGAACAGAGGCACTGTCTTTTCTTATTAGCTAATTTATATAAAAAAAAATGGTGGGCCTCACTTCTATCATTATTATCAGCTTAGGGTGCAATCTATTTGAGATTGGCTGCTGGCCTCAATTCTACACAACTCCTCAGCCATCCATAAGGATTATTCCTCTGCCGTGGTGCTCACAGAGTATCCTGGATACTCCATACTTTGCTGAAGGGCTGTCCTGAACCAGTCACTGGGGTGTTTCAAATGTAGCCTCTCAGGGCACAGATTGAGCGTGACAGGGGTGGCAACTCTGGGAATGGGCATTAACTCGAGTGACGATTGTGCCTCTGCGGGGCAGTATCAAGCGAGCGAGAAAAGAGTCACTCAATATGATGCCACTGTTAACGGTTCTTTGATATTTTCCCGAAGCACAGTCTCTTAGCCTCAGATATGCAGAACAAAATCACTCTGCCCACCATTAGAGGAGTCTGGATTCCTCAGCGGGGACTCCAGGATTATCCATACACCTGTGCCTTCTGAAGCCCGGGGTGAAGAAATAGAAGAAAAAATCAAAAGGGAGAGAGAGTGGGAAAGTGGGAGTAGCGAGCCTTGAGAAGTGGAGCAGGTGTGTGTCATCTTCGCAGAAAAGAAATAGCCAAAGGAGGAGGTTGTTGATTCATGCACAAATTTCAGGTCAGCTAGAGGGTTACGTTATCTCTTTACCAGCAAGTTTTATACGCGTTCTTAAAGATGAGGCACGGCTTCGTCAGACTGAGCTCTCTGTATCAGTGAGCACTGACGTTGCAACAGACTGTTTAGCCATTATTTCAGACACAGCACAGTTGTTTCACTTCACACACCTGTCAACATGTTAATGCAGGAAACATGTGCTTTGAGTAACTGATACACACATGTAGTCCATGATTTTGCAACGACAGCGCAGGGTTTGACAGTAAATGTATGTCATGTGTCCGTATCAGTGCATTTCTACATGTGTTTTATGTGTCGTTTGTAATTTTCTCGTGTCGTTTTGTGTGTATGTGTGCACATATGCGTGTGTCTTTGCGTGTATATGTTCAGTGTGCGCGCGTGTGTGTGTGTGAGCGCGTCTGATGTTTATGTCTATGTTCATTGTTCAAATTAATGATGTTTTCTATATGAAATATGGGCAGTGAAAAAGTCATACTCTGAGATACAGTCTTGTCGTTGTCTATAAGTCCTGTTTGAGTTTATGCTGTATAATAACACAGCTTTGATTACATAGTTTAATGAATCTACGCTGACTTAAATCCTACAGAGTATAACTTTGAGGGGATCAGTCACATGATGGTACCTTATACTGTTCTTATGCCATGTTAAAAATCTGAGAAAAAAAAAAGAAATCCCCTTTCTCACTTGCCATGTAACTCCAAATGCTGCAACTCTACTTTTTGAGTGACCTTTTAAAAAAAAAGAAGCCAAAAAAAAAAGCAATACATCAACATTTATAATCTGGGCTCTCATGGTAAATCCTAATCATTTGCCTGATAGAACAGCTTAGCTCTTTAATAATGTGCAGTAAAAAAAAGAAAGAAAAAAAAAGAAAGAAAAAGAGCAATGCTCTCTGGCCCTCCCCCTCCTCCCTCCTCCACCCTAGACGCTCCACACTCAACCCGACTAGTTTTTGCTTTTGTTTTTTTGTTTTTCTCCTCTTTTAAAATTGAATATGTCCACCACCTTTCCCCAGGGGACAGCAAACACAATTGTCCATCCTGCATTAGCTCACAAACATAATGCTACCAGTCATCTCCCCCGATACAACCTATTCCTTTGTCATTATAGTTTCTCCTCTACTGTAGATTAGTTGTTACATTTATTTTAGAAACCTGAATCCATATGCCTGTTGGATCTCATTATTTCTCCTGATGATACTGGTACAGTATCATAATGTATGCATACAGACATTATTTCTCTGGTGCAATAAACATGTGCTGTGACCTAAGAGCACTTGATCTAACCTCACACACATGTTTATTACTGGCTGAAGCATGTTTCAAAAGTGTCACCTCTGTATTTTCCCGAACCAATTTGGTGTCACTCCCATCCTTGACAGCCCCACTAAAGACAAGGAAATTTCATTTGGAAAATATACTGTTATGGCTCATTGGCCTTTTTTTTTTGCATGGTAGCCACTGACCTTGCCGATTGGAAGATGGCAGCCATCGAGGGACAGCCGTTTGAGCTGTCCCTTTTTGGAGAAGTATGGGGTTGCCACTGAAAACATGCCATTTTTTATATTTTTGCTCCTTGTCACCAGATACGCATGAGATGCAGTGATCATTGCAGTTTGTGCTCATGTTTTTTTTGTTTGTTTTCCAAGTGCAAAGATAGACAAAACGAGATAAATTCAATTAAAGTCACACGGAACAGACAGCGCAGGGAAAAATTGCCCGTGCCTGCAGTTATACAGTTAAATAGTGAGACACTGCATCCTATGTGGGGTTTATCTGGGTTTGTTTTTTTCTATTTACGCTGTCTCTGTAGTGCCATTTCAATGTAATGTGCTGTTTTTTTGTGTCTTTGTTGTCTCTTTTTTTCCCTTGTTCCCCTCTCCTACCTTCCCTCCCCTCCCCTCCCGCCCCGGAGCAGCATTCTGTCCCGCACAGGCAGGAAGGAGAACCAGGAAGCTTCCAATTTGGCCGTGCCCATGACCATGTGTCTTTTTCCTGTGCCATTCCCACTCACCCCATCTCTAAGACCACAAGTCAGTTCCATCAACCCTACAGTTACTCGCTCCCTCCTTTACAGCGTTCTGCGCGATGCCCCGTCAGACCGCGGGGGGCAGGGGCAGCAGAGTCGGGACGCTCAGCTCTCAGAGTACCCCTCTCTGGACTATCAGGGCCTCTATGTGACCCTCGTGACCCTGCTTGACCTCGTGCCCCTGCTGCAGCACGGTCAGCATGGTGAGTCAAGGCCCAGTGCACCACTGTTTGTCATCATCATCCCCGAACCGTCTGGCCTGCATGAAGCCACTGCTGCTTTTTTGGCCTCTTTTGTAACGGGAGGAGAGAAGTCCTGCTGAGGATCTTGAGGGATGCATGGGGTGATTGGGAGCACGCTGGATCCTGTCAACTTAATCGTTCATAAGCCATTGGATACACCAGACATAGGCCTTCTCTTCTGTGTATCATACTTGACTGCATGTTTGTTATGCAAAGTGGGAGAAATGTTTTTACTTATGTTGTCATGTGCAAATATATAAGGGGAAACACACATAGGCAAGTGTAATGCTGTTTTAACACATCACAAACACATTAGAGGATGAGTTACATCCACACAGTTTTTCACAGCCAAGGCTGCATCACAGTCAGTGCTCTTACTTTTCATGAATATTTGACCATTGTTAAAAAACAGACAAACCCTCAAATGCATAAAAAATCATTTGCTTGACTAGATTTCTCTACTTTTCCTGAGGGTAAAGTTTACTTCAGTGGCTTTTAAAGAAGCTCACATTTCCAAGTATTTTTTTTTTCAGTTCTACTAATAAATAACTGAAATTTCATGAAATTTTGACATCTGTGGCTGCATACAGTATGCTAATACTGTATGTACAGCTGATTGAAGGAGTGTCTGTGTATCTCTCTTTGTCTTTTTTTGCATTTTCCCTTTCTTCTCAGACCTGGGACAATCCATTTTTTATACGACAACTTGCCTCCTGCCTTTTCTGAGCGATGATATTCTCAGCACTTTGCCCTATACTATGATTTCCACTTTAGCCACATTTCCCCCTTTCCTCCACAAAGACATCATTGAATACCTGAGCACCTCTTTCCTTCCCATGGCTATATGTGAGTATGACTTATCACAAGACAGTCATAATGAAACTGCTAAATGATATGTCTAGAAAGACAAGTAAAGGTTTAAGGCTTGCACATTCACTTGTCTCTCAACTATTGTACTGCAACAAACAAAAGAAGTGATCCTTCACATTATTGTTCTTTCCCTTCTTTGCCTGTGTATAGTGGGGTCCAGTAGGAAGGAGGGGGGAGTCCCAGCCTATGTCAATTTGTCTGCCTCATCTATGCTCATGATTGCAATGCAGTACACGTCAAATCCAGGTAAACAATCATATTCAAAGTATTAAGATATCCAAAGGCAACTGTAATAACTGCCTTTTAGTTAATCTGATCTCTGCTTCTTTCTAGTTTATCACTGTCAGCTGCTGGAATGTCTAATGAAGTACAAACAGGAAGTGTGGAAGGTATTTCTCCTTTTAGATACATAATGTAGATTTAAGAGTCTTTTATTTTTATCTGCAGAAATATGAAATGTACTGTGCCTAACAAAAAAGTGGCACTAAATATGAAGCTAACAAGCAGACCGTTCAGCTACATTAGCAAAAAGACTAGAGGCTGGAGAAAACAGTACCCACTAGTACTGAATAGTACTGAAAGAATACAATTACGATTTGCTTATCATGAGAAAAGCTAGCACAGATTTATCCTTGAACCACATCCTGTTTTTTTTACATTCCAGGCCAGCTTTTTAAATTGCTTCTAGTCTTTTCTCTTTGCTAAGCTAATAGCACGTAGCTTCATATTTAACACACAGCTGGTATTGCTGTTGCATTAATATAACACAAACCCCTGCAGCTTAAAATAAATGAAAAGCTAAAAGATGAAGGCTGGGCTCCTCTACATAAGCTGCCTTTATAGGTTAAAAGTATCTCTGCTGGTAGTGGTATCAGCAATACTGGCCTTTATTTACTTGGTATCTCATTGATATCATAATTTGCAGCATTACACACCCCTGCTTGCTCCTGAATACGTTGCCTACTGGTTACTGTTTTTTACATTTTACTTTAAATTTAGATTTAGTCTTTACTATTTTACTTTGTCTGCATTCATATTCAAATGTACCTAAATATACCAGCACTTTCATGTACATATGATGTTTATCTTGTATGCAGGATCTGCTTTATGTCATATCCTATGGCCCATCCCAAGTTAAACCTCCAGCTGTGCAGATGCTGTTTCATTACTGGCCGAACCTGAAGCCACCAGGAGCCATCAGTGAATACAGAGGACTGCAGTACACAGGTCAGATTCTCTTTATGCCACATCTACTTCTTTACCAGACTTTAGACTTATCAAAGTGGTCACCTGTCAATTGTTTTTCTTATTTCTCTCTCTCTTCCATTTCCTGGTTCAGCCTGGAATCCCATCCACTGTCAACATATCGAATGCCACAATGCCATCAATAAACCTGCTGTTAAGGTGACTGCAATCTCAAAAATCATTAAAGCTTAAATATTTTATGCTTCTGGGATGCTTTTCTACCAATCGCTGACTTTATATCAGCGATTGGTGCTGCTCTGCTTTGTCAGCCTTTACTCAGCTGTGCACAAACGGACAGAGTAGGAACAGGCGGGTAGAAAGGGGGTGGATTTCAATTACCAGAAGCAAAGAAGGGGGTATGGTGGGGGAAGGGGGGCTTTAATTGAAAGCGGTGACCCCATGCAGCCCTTGAGGATAGGGTGGCATCGAGTAAGCACAGTGAATTACAGTGCACCATCTGAACATTGAGGCCACGAGCACTGGTGTTTAGCACAGGGCCAGGCACAGGTTGCAAGACAGTGGAGCAGCATATGCACGCAGCCATCCACACAGAGGCGTGGGGACACAGGTAAAGGCGTCACATGATTTGTTGGGTGAGAGAGTAGCCTAGATATGTGACAGGGACACGTGGAAAATGTGAACTTCTTAAATTTACATCATATGTTATAAAATCGCTGTGCTTATAATTGACAAAATGCACTGGCCAGTTCATTAGGTGTACCTGTTAACAGCCAATCACATGGCAGCATCAACATTTATCTAGACACCTACTGAAGTTCAAACTGAGCATCAGAATGGGGAAAAAAAAGCGATTTGACTTTAATGTGGTTGTTGGTGTCAGACAGGTTGGTCTGCGTATCTCAGAAATTGCTTGTCTTCTTGCGTTTGCCTACACATGCGTCTCTCAGGTTTACAGAGAGTGGCCTGAAAAAAGAGAAAATGTGTGAAAATGCTTTGTTGATGTTAGAGGTCAGAGAAGTGCAACTACAGTCAGTGAAGATGGGATACAGTAGCAGAAGACCACACTGGATGTTCTTCCTGTCAGCTAAGAACAGGAAACTGAGACCACAATTCACCAAAATTGGATAACAGAAGATACCTGGTTGAGGAGCCTTCATTTTGCTGCTACATTCAGATGCTACGGTTAGAATACTTAGGTTAGAAGACTTATTTCAACAGCTCAGGCTGCAGGTGGTGGCACGCTTTGGGCCCGCTTAGTAACAACTGAGCATCGTTTGAATGCCAAGGTATACCTAACAAAGTGGTCAATGTGTGTAAAGTGTAAGTGTCCTATTATTTAGCTATTTGGAACCTAAGAAAACCTCATTACTTTTACTGTATTTCATCTTGGTTGCAAATAAAACATTGAATATAATGTGTTAATTTTTCAAATATCACCTCCATTATCTCAGACTAACTTTATTACTTTTGCAGATGTGTATAGATCCTACTCTTTCTGTGGCCTTGGGAGACAAGCCCCCTCCTCTTTATATATGTGAAGAGTGCAGCCAGAGGATAGCAGGGTACGCATCTGTTTCACCTCTTTCCTCCATCCCTCAATCCTCCCCCTCCTTGAGTGGGATGCTATTGCAAACAAACATCACCTACCGCCTCCCTCATTATTCCTCTTTGTAACCCAGGGGAAACACATTGGCATGGTTACATAATTCCCTTGTGCCAATAATGAGATCATCATTACAAAAAAGCACATCCACTTGTCTCTCTTTTTTTTTTTAGCGCAGAGACTATTATAATAAAATTGGCTTTTCAGGGGTTTTTTTTGTTATTGAGAAGATATTTTTGTGTTCCAGCTCTGTAAGGAAGCTGATACCGATGTGTATACACCAGTTGGAATGACTATATTTATATCATACACATAAGTCATGCATTGTTAAATAATTTCTTCGACCTTTCCAGAGATCACGCTGAATGGCTTGTTGATGTACTCCTGCCCCAAGGTGAGCATTTACAGTCAAAAAGGTGCTGAGTAAAGATAAGATACGTATGCACTCTACAATAAAACCTTTATTAGCTGCTATGCGTTGTGTTCCAAGCTGCCATATATTTTATATTGAGGTTCTAATTTCCATGAAAATATAACCAATTTTCAAGACATACGTATGTTTTTTGCAAACAGTTGTATTTCAGTTATGTTTATTTTTCTTGCAGCAGAGATATCTGCCATTTGTCAAAAGAAGGTAAGACATTTACACTGCAGCATAATGACATTAACGGTGCTGTGTACTCTCAGTCATTGCCATTACTTATTAACCTGACTTCCTCACAATAATAAAAGTCTCCACAGCAAACAATACACTGGTAAAACATAGAGGACTTCCCTGACCTGTGAAAACATGAACTTAGATACACTTTATTTGTGATCCATAGTTAGCTCATTTATTTGTGAATCTGAATCTCCCCTGAGGAGTCCATTCACTGAAGCAGCTCAGTAAAGACCTTTCAAAATAACCTGTTGGGGCCTGATCTTTGTTTGCTGTTGCTGAGTGCTTCCTGCTTGTTTCCTGGGAGACACTGGGAAAACTGAGTGCGTGATGATGATCTCAGGTATTCCCGTCAGGTCAGCAGCTGCCTCTCTTTGTCCTCTGAAACAGCTGGCCTCCACCATGGTTTGCCCAGCCGTTTATAATTCACCACCTCCCTTTTGGAGCAGCTTTTGTTCCAATCATTCTCCAACTGAGATTTGTGCTAGCTCTTTCAGTGTTAGCTGAGACATATTACTCATAAATGAGGCATTACTTGTCATTTTAAAATAGCTACTTTTGAGTACATAATGATATCTAAGAGCCGTGATGCGAGAACAACAGTATGAGTATTATCAGAGTAGCATTTTTTTGTTGTTCAAAGCAACATGGATGAATAAGAGCACTCACCATCTGAGGCCAGATATGTTAATTTGATAGGGAGCAATTCATGCCTCTAATGGCACAAGATTAGAGACTGATCAGATTAGGGTGGCTCTCTAGTGCCATGCTTTTTATTTTTAGAAACCTGAGACACCGCGGGGACACATAAAGACTTGTTCTATTGCTTTAGATGTGGACAGATCCTTGTATCTTCGGAGAGAGTGATATTCATTATCAGAGTTGCCTTTGAGCCCTGAGAGATGTTTATTTTTAGACGATTGTCATCAGGCGTTATTGGAAGTGTTTTTTTAATTTTTCTATTATACAAGAATAGAAACAAACTGATTTCTCTTCCCTCTGCTCCCCCCCTTGTTTCTTGGCTTCAAACTGCAGAACTGTAGCTCTCATGTTAGAAGGGCTGTAGTCACCTGCTTTTCAGCCGGCTGCTGCGGGCGCCATGGCAACCGGCCTGTCCGCTACTGCAAGCGTTGCCATGTCAACCACCACAGCAGCGAGGTGGGGGCTGCGGCGGAGACCCATCTGTACCAGACCTCGCCCCCTCCCATCAACACCCGTGAGTGCGGAGCAGAGGAGCTAGTGTGCACCGTGGAAGCCGTTATCAGGTACATGCACGGTGTTACAGAGCATATAGTTGTGACTCTGTGAAGCACACTTCAAGACAAATATAAAGACAACAATGCTGCCTCAGTTCAGATTAAACAAATAACAAAAACAAACGAAAAAAAGTGAGATTTTCTCCTCTGCTCTTTCTCCTTTGCTCTATCTCACATATGACCTTCTCTCTGTGCCCTCTCAAATCCCTCTCTTATCCTGTGTATACCTCCAGCCTCCTAAAAGAGGCAGAAATTCATGCAGAGCAGCGTGAGTTTGAGTTGAATCGGCGTCGTCAGATGGGCCTGTCTGCCTCCCACCACTCTCTGGACAACATTGAGTTTGATAACAAAGAGGATGACCAGCATGACCAGCGCCTTCTAAGTCAGTTTGGCATCTGGTTCCTGGTGCGTAATCACAGGGTGTCGCTGTATCTGTCAGTAACAGGGAGCAGGCAAAAACGATGTGTATGGCACATTGCCTCTCATCACTTCTCTTTTCAATTTCCGAGTTTCTTTGTTCACATCTGCAGGTAAGTCTGTGCACACCCAATGAGAACACGCCCACAGAGAGTCTGGCTCGGCTGGTCAGCATGGTCTTCCAGTGGTTTCACTCCACCGCCTACATGATGGACGACGAAGTCGGAAGCCTAGTGGAGAAGTTGAAGCCCCAGTTTGTCACAAAGTGGCTAAAGACAGTGTGTGAAGTGCGCTTTGATGTCATGGTCATGTGCCTGCTGCCCAAACCTGTAGAATTTGCAAGGGTAAGATATTACAGCGTCATCATAAGATCATAGGATTTTAATACCTTACATGAAGGAGAGTTTTCACTGGTCTAAACTGGTCTATGCACATTTTTCTCAGGTGGGCGGTTACTGGGATAAGTCATGTAGCACAGTGACACAGCTGAAAGAGGGTCTGAACCGCATCCTGTGTCTAATACCTTACAACGTCATTAGTCAGCCACTGTGGGAGTGCTTTATGCCTGAGTGGCTGGAGGCCATCCGTACTGAGGTGCCCGACAACCAGCTCAAAGAGTTCCGGGAAGTGCTCAGGTATATCCATCTCCCTTAACTGTTCATGGCATATATTGCATACAGTGGGCAGAGATGCTTGCAGTAAAATTGCAGCACAATAATAATAATTTAAAAAAAAACTTAAAATATTACAAGTTAGCATCACTCATTGTGTAACAGTATCAAAGGATCGCTATGTGGATGAATTTATATGGTACTGCTGTTATTCTATTCACAGCAAGATGTTTGATATTGAGCTGTGCCCACTTCCCTTCTCTATGGAGGAAATGTTTGGCTTCATCAGCTGCAGATTCTCTGGCTACCCCGCGTCTGTGCAAGAGCAGGCTCTGCTGTGGCTTCATGTAAGCATGCACACACAAACACACGAAAGCACACAGAAACACGCCGTCCTGTGTCAAGTTCTCATCCCGCCGTTCTATCCACAGTGAGTGTGAATTGCACAGGTTGTCGTAGAGTGCGAGAGTCTGGGCAGGGGCCCTGCTGAATATGGATCTGGGTCACAGAATGAGACGGATGGAGATAGGAGGGATTTAGCCTTTCATCCCATATGCACTCACAGCTTGCCGCCCTGTATACATGGATCAATTTCAAGTTTTCTCTCACAACTGTGATCAAGAGATTGTATTAATTTAGCTGGAGTAAATAGGTCACGTTCACAGCAAATACAGAAGTTGAGCTTCAGTTTAATGTTTTCTCGGCATGTGGTGTGATAAAGTCACACAGGCAGCAGTCTAATTTTCTGCCAAATACGGAGCTTTTATATTACTAGCCAAAGTTTTTAAGGTATTAACTGACGCCGCCCAGTATTCCCAAAAAATAGACTAGAGTTATAAACCTGCATGCATTCAAAATAACTGTAATGCAGACATGTACAAGTGTATGGTTTTAAGGATGACAAAAAGTAATAACACTAAATCTATTTACTTTGTGAGAAGTATATTAACCTTGTGATGCCTTCTAACACTAACCCTATGTTTTGGAGAAAAGGAAAAAATCCTGTGTGTTAGTTGAATGGCTGTTTGTCTCCAGAACTATTTATAGAATTGATACCATAGGGTTCAGGTTATGGTTATCACCGACTGATTGGTTTATGATTTAGACCACACAAGTAGCAAGTATAAATAAATGATCCACATTTTTGTGTGTCTCGTTGGAGCTCAGGTGCTGTCGGAGCTGGACATCGTGGTGCCTCTTCAGCTGCTGATTGGGATGTTCTCCGATGGAGTGAACTCTTTGAAGGAACTGGCCAATCAGAGGAAGGCACGCGCGTCAGATCTGACTGGCAACACTGGAGCTCGTAGGGTGAGGAGGACCGCAATGCTAAAAATACTCCTAAGAATAAGACAAAAGACATCAATCCCCATTTTCAGCCTTTTGTTGCCATTCATTTCAGTGGCTGTTGACAACAACACAGATCAGAACACATCACCTCACTGTGCTCAGATCATCAGCTGAATAGCTATTATTAGGGCTTTGTCTGTCGATGTGTTTTTTGGATTAGGGGTGTACACGTTTCTATTCTTCTTGGTTCTATTTCCCACTGTTCATTTTGGAATAGACTGTATGTTACCATGGCAACCATCAATATCTAAATATAGCTCTCTTCAAGGGATTAATTGAATTTGGCTGTAATATAAATTTATGTTCAGAGACACCCACACATCCGCACAGATGGCTCCAGATTAAGTCGACATGCAGCTGATCCTGCTGTATTACTTCACGTTTAACTTTAGGAGATGTAAACATGCTTTGTGAGATTTGCTGTCATACCTTGCTTTTTGTCAGGATGGTGTTTGCTGTACACAGCGAACACAGCTTGCTGTAGCACTTGTTAAACAGAGGGCAGGTCAGGCTGCTGAGGGCAGCTTGTGCATGGAGCATGAGCTGGTGTGCCTGAGTTACGAGAAGATATATCATTTGTACTGTTAAAGAGAATACACTAGGAGTCAGTTTACAAGGTTTCATGATGCCATTGTGTATGAGATTGAGTGAACAGTCTGGCAGATTTTATATACTTGCGTGAGCTCGATTAGTGAATGGCTCCCAGTTGTGCAGATGAGGCATTAAAGTAAGAGAGTTGGAGCACCACACTCTGGCAGAAACACATAAACACACACAGAGAGGGAGCTGACAACATTAGAAGTGACGAAGATGGACATAAACACAGAGACATCAGGAATGAGGAGAAGGCGTAGCTTCGAGCACGGCGTAATTGTTGTATAAAAGCCGCAAATGCTCAGTTTAGAATATTTTGACAGCTTTTTTTCAAATATTTGCAAGCATTGCCTTTTTATTACTTAGAATAGATCTTTTATTTACACTTTTGTTTGTGGACCACATAATAAAATGTAACATAACATAATGAAAAAGGTATGTGATGCATATTGATATATACAAGTCTAACTGACATTTACAGCCTCGCAACGCTTTCTGTCTCATTTTAACGTGACCCTAACAGCTGAAGAGAAACACATATTTCAGTTTAATGACTATTCTCCTTTCTCACAGGTGAGTGTGGTGTCAGATCCAGGACGTCGAGGCCAGCACAACACTCTCAGCCCTTTTCCCAGCCCCTTCCGGAGCCCCTTCCGCAGCCCTCTTCGCTGCAGCCCTTTTAAAAACCTGGGTCATGCCGCTGGTCACTGCGCCCTGGACCTGGACTGTGATGACGATGACATGAACCTTGGCTGTTTCATTCTGATGTTTGACCTCATCTTAAAGCAGGTGACCACCTTCCTGATGAAAACCTATAATTGTGATTAAAGTTCTGTCTCTGATGCTTCTCTTTTGTGTGTCCTCATGTTATAAACCTTCTTATTGTACAGCCATTCTCACATTATACAGTCTAGTTTAAGCGAGTCACTCTTCTCAGTCATTCATGTAGAGAAAAATGACACATACACACTATACAATGATAATAATACCCACCGGTGGGATCTTGAGATTTGTGTGTCGTGCTCTAATTTTTGTTCCTCTATTTTTATGGTCGTCTCCCCCCCGCTGTCCCAGATGGAGCTCCAGGATGACGGTGTGATGCTGGGTCTAGACAGCAGCCTGGGGAAGGATATCGTGGGCATCATCAACAATGTCTTCCAGGCCCCGTGGGGTGGCTCACACACCTGCCAGAAGGATGAGAAGGCCCTAGAGTGCAGCCTGTGCCAATCCAGCATCCTGTGTTACCAGCTGGGCTGTGAGCTCCTGGAGAGGCTGACCCCCCGGGAAGAGATACGCCTGGTGGTGAGACACACAGCATGCATTTTTATGCATCAACTTTGAATTAACCTTGTGCATTTGGCAGGCAGGGCTTTGGAATGAGTGCATGTAGCTCCACGTGTCCCAAACCACAGCGCCAAAAACAACACTGTGTCAAATTGTGCTACCTTTGTTTTGGAGTAAACACACAACATAAAGCATGCCTTTCACTCAGCTCCAACAAGTCTCATTCCTCCACAGGAGCCCACAGATTGTTTGGAGGAAACCTTGCTTACCCCTCCACCAGATTTCTCCATCGGGGTGGAGAATGAAAGCAAGGAAGGAGACAACCCGAGTGGCACGCACACCGACAACCCCAGCAGCCAATCTCCTGATCACGCAGGTGTGTATCGATCAGTTCTGCTTAAAACTTGATGTTTAAATTAATAATACCTGCCAGATGAATACCAATCATCCTTTAAGGGTTAACTGGACTTTAACTTAACTGGATTTTGGACTTGATGTATATCTAAGCTAGTTGACGCTTGTGACTTTTGACTTCTACTAATACAGTTTAGCAGTTTAACAGTTTGATACCAAATCTGAGAAACAGTGATATACATGAAGCCATAGAAAATTTCAGAAACCCAGTGAGATATTGTGAGTATGCAGGAAGGCTTGGTAGATATTGTTTTTGATGGACAGAACAGGATGAGCTATTTCCTTGTTTTTTGCCACAGTACAGGCAAAATTAAAAGTTCAATTGTTTTTTCTCTTTCTTTCCAGCAATGAAGAATAACTCTGATAAGAAGTTCTCCTACCAGCAGCTCCCTGTGTCTTTGAAGCTCATATACACCATTCTGCAGGTGCTTGGTCTGAATAACTGCATATCAAATCAAAGACTAGAGGCATTCAAAAATGTTTCTTTCGATTTATTTGAGTGCATATGTGTTACACTGCGAGTCACACACGTCTTCTGCATTTTCAGGAAATGTCAAAGTTTGAGGAGCCTGATATTTTGTTCAACATGCTGAACTGCCTGAAGATCCTGTGTCTTCACGGAGAGTGTTTATACCTCGCCTGTAAGGATCACCCGCAGTTTCTGGCTTACATCCAGGAGAAGATGCTCATCCCTTGGTGTGTCCAGAGAACACTCCTCCTCATGCAGAAAAAACACTGAACTCATGCATGCTTTTGTTTACAGCTTTTAATTGTGCTAACTCCTTAAGTGACATTTGTGCTTCTGTCTCTTCTGTTTTCAGTCTGTGGTCGATGCTGAAATCAGAGTTTTGCCAGCTGGCTTCGTTGGCCGTGCCGCAGCTTCTCCACGCCCTGTCTTTGTCACACGGGGCAGACATCTTTTGGAATCTCATCAACACAAACTTCAACAGCAAAGACTGGAAAATACGATTTGAAGCCGGTGAGTCATAAAGTAACAGCGTTAAATTTCAGACTCCGTGTCTTCCTAGGATGGTCGCAGACAGTTTGCGGCTTCATGTGCAGATATGATCATCAAAAATGGATATCTTTGGCTTAATGGTTTGTCTTTGTGGTTGCGATTGTAAATGATGAGGATCGCCAGGAAGAGGAGAGGAGGATCTGCTTATATAATAGGCTTCCCAAACCACTGCCTGCCCACATCTCCCCTATGTGTTGCCATGGTTACCTTGGTACAGGCAGCAAAGAGGAATTGTGGGATTAATGAGGGGTTTTTTCACATTGTGATTAGCAGAGAGGAGCTATTTGCTCTGTCCAAGTAGTGAACTGATGCATCACAATGTCAGCTTGCGATGCTGTTGATCTGTGTCATGACCAATGAGCACTTCTAATGTTATTATATCCATTTAGTAGGGTAGAAATATTGGTATAAATCTACACATGCATGTAATATATTCCTAAATGAAGTCAACTAGTGTTCTGACTCACTGCACGGTCCCACACTCGCCCACACCGACACCTAGCACTCAACACCACATTGGCTAAGAGCTCATGGGTATAAGAGTGCAGCGTCTATTTTTAGATTTTAATCTGAGGAATGATAAGTAAATCACTTTATTTATTGAAAGCATCGCCTTTGCTAAAAAAAAGAAGCATTTGGTTTTACCACCACATTGTGCGAAGACAAATATTTAGTAAAACATTAACTCATCTCAGTCATCTTCCTCTGTGACCTCTGGGCTGATTCTGTTTATTGAATCATGGAATTATATGAAGACATCTGGCAGCTCACTTGCTCCGTCTTTGTCTGCAGCAGTAATTCATTTCTTTCTCTATTCTCACGAAATCCTCTCAGTCGAGAAGGTAGCAGTGCTGTGTCGTTTCCTGGACATTGGTGCAGTGACAAAAAACCACTTACTGAAGTATGCCTTGGCTCACGCTTTCTGTTGCTTCCTGGCCTCTGTGGAGGATGTCAACCCTGCTGTGGCCACCAGGGCCAGGCTGCTACTGGACACAATCAAGAGGCCATCCCTTCAGGTACTTTGCTCTTGTTTTTAGCAACAAAATTTCTGTTTATTTTTCGCGTGAAGGATAAATAAATTAAGCATTCTCACTAAGACAGGGTGTGTTGGTGTGCATTTAATTATAGTTTTGGTATTTATGTGTTGAAAGCTGTAAATTTTATTCATGGATTTTCTATGTAAAGGGATTGTACTTGTTGTGCATTTTTAGGGCTTATGCCTGTGTCTGGATTTCCAATTTGACACTGTGGTGAGAGATCGTCCCATTATTCTCAGTAAACTCCTACTCCTGCACTTTCTGAAGAAAGATATCCCCGCGCTTAGTTGGGAGTTTTTCGTCAACCGTTTTGAAACATTATCTCTGGAGGCTCAGCTGCACCTGGACTGCAACAAAGAGTTTCCCTTCCCTACTAGTATGTATCTGCCATGTCCCCATCCAGATGTTTTACACCTGTAAGAGAAGATTTACAACTTAACAGTGCTTCAAGTAAGCTTTGCAATCTTTGTTTCTTTGACAGCTATTACAGCTGTACGAACCAATGTAGCTAACCTCAGTGATACAGCAATGTGGAAGATACGACGGGCCCGTTTCGCGAGGAATCAGCAGAAGAGTGTGCGCTCCCTCCGTGACAGTGTAAAAGGAGGCACGGACGCCCAGTCTAAAAGAGCCTTTTCACTCCCTGAGTCACTGAGCAACCGACTACGTGAGTAGAAGACATCAGCTGTCAGGCTGTCAGTCTTATTTCTAACCTGTCTCAAAAAGTCTGTTGTTAAAAAGTGTTTGCAAATAGCATTTGAGACTTTTTTAAGTGCTTTGGCTCACATGCTATGACATAGAAGTCTATAAAAAAACAACTTTCTATTTGGAAAATGACCTGCCATTATAGATTCTGTCACAAAGTGATGATCATTGCCTTTTAAAAAAAAAAAAGAATCCTTTTCTATTTGCAAATACTGTTTGACCAAGGTCCTGTTCCATTTTCCTAATGTTTCTCTCCTCACTTATATGTTCCCGACGCTCATTTCACTTAAATGTTTTATCTGTGGCTCTCCACAGAAGGCTGTCTGAGTTTCTGAGATACTCGTGCTGCCTTCAAACACAGGTTTATCTGGTTGATCCAAATGCCCTCAATCTTTATAACATTTGGATTTCACGCCCTTTAAATCAAAAGTATACGCGTCTCTTTGTGTGCGCATATGTGTTGGAAGATGATGAAGCTCAGACATGTGTCCTGTGCTACCTCCCATGTACGCTCTCCTAAATCTTGCTCTTCATATGTGGTTTTTAGCTCTAAGGCTTAGGAGGCAAGAGCTCTCTGCCCCGACACTGGGAGATATGATAGAGAAAGTCCTGCCAGGTAAATAACATTCCAAGTCTTCATCATATTGGAGAAAAAGTACAGTAAGACTTTCATGAAAACTATGTTCAAATATTAAATATTTAGTATTATACAGTATTATTGAAAATTCTCAACACAACCCTCATTTCCTTGTATTTTGCTTCCAAGGACCTGGACGGTCAATAATTTTTTAAAGTGCTCTTGAGCAATAGTTCTCCGGGCTTTCTGAAGGTCTTTCAAATGTTTGCTTTGAAAGATCTTTTACTCATTACCCTTGTACACGGCCATTTTTAGATGAATGTTTAGTTTTTTATATACAGTATGTTAAGCCACGTAACAATGGTCTATGAATCATTCAAGCATAAAAAAGACATGATGAACTAGTGTTGTGTCTACACATAACCAACAATTTGTTCCTATTTCTTTAGTTTAAACATGCAGAAAAGACTTGTTTAACTATGAGTAACTATGCCAAATTACACAAGAAGTGGATTTAGAATCAGTAGCAACGACTTATGGAGTGATGAATCCTTAACATGGTGAACATCTGTGGAGGAGGCGGGAGAGAGGTACAAGAGCCATCTGTAAAACATGGTGCCCTGTCATGGCTTGGGGTTCTATTTCAGCCAGTGGCGTTAGGGATCTTGTCAAAATTGATGGAATTATGAACACAGAAAAGTGTTGTCAGATTTGGATGCTCTGGAAAGCATCTGATTGGCAGCTTTATTTTCTGCATGGCGGTGATCCCAAAGATATTTGCAGTGCCGTAAAAGCATACCTGCATAGAAAAAACACACACAGTGGAACACATCCTGGACTTCAACATTATTGAAACGGTGTGGCATCATCTTGACAGAGAATGAAACAAAAGGCAGCCAACATCCAAAGAAGAGCTTTGAATGTCCTTCAAGAAGCCCGGAGAACTATTTGTGAAGACTACTTAAAACTTCCATAAGAGAGTTTAGACTGTGGTGGAGAATAAAGGTGGTCATACCAAATATTGAATTTCAAGCTTGTTAGAGTTTGACAAACTTTATTTCCGTGTATATGACTTCACATATTTCAATAAGTCACTGTGCCTATTTTCTTTGCAAAATATAAAGAAATGAGCGGTGGCTGAAGAGTTTTGCACTTTATTGTACATAAAAAATAATGTTTGGTCTATAGTGGCAGTCATTGTTCTTTCATCCTACTTTCTGGGCTAAAGCAATCCTGACACGGAACGAAAAACTAGACAGTCTGTTGTGCGTTTACCCCATTTACATATTCCATGAACACATTGTAGTGATGTATGTATACAGCATGATAATGGCTCCAACTCTCTTGGCAGAGAAATGGACAGGATGAGCTGACACCCCTCCACCTCTGTGTTGTTATCCTCCCTGCTACCGCACCCCTACCCTCTCCCCATCTTATCGCCCTGTCTGCAGCACGTTTTCTCCCGCACATTAACCCTGACGCTTCAGCCCCTCTTGCAGGCCAGACCCCTTCTCCCGAGGACGACACCATCATCAGAGACCTGCTCCCTGAGAACGCTGGCGTCGATCACCAGACGGTTCACCAGCTGATCATGGTCCTCATGAAATTTATGGCCAAAGACCAAAGCAGTGCTGAGGCAGATATTGGTAGTGCCAAGGCTTTCAACACAGTGAAGCGTCATCTGTATGTGCTGCTGGGGTATGATCAACAGGAAGGCTGTTTCATGATTGCACCTCAGAAGATGCGCACCTCCACCTGCTTCAACGCCTTCATCGCTGGCATTGCACAAGTAACTGAAATATAATCAAATGTTTGCACCTGCATATTAGGCTTATTGCGAAAGAGTACCTGAACGTCGCATTTAACTTATTTGCTCACAGGTACTGGACTACAATATCGGTTTGGGAAAGCAGCTGCTCCCTCTTGTGGTCCAGGTGTTGAAGTACTGCACATGTCCCCAGCTGAGGCACTATTTTCAGCAGCCTCCTCGTTGCTCCCTGTGGGCCCTTAAACCACACATTCGGCAGATGTGGCTCAAAGCACTTCTTGTTATCCTTTACAAGGTACTTAATATTTTTTATTGCATGAATAACTGTACATTGAGTCTGCTACATAATGCCACCTAACCTCTAAGATATTTCTTTTTATGTTTTCGTGACATATTTTCTTCAATCTTTTGTACAAAATGAGCTTACATTGTTTTTATGCACCATAGTACCCTTACAGAGATATGGATGGCAGTAAAGTAGTCCTCCATTTGATCCACATCACCATCAACACACTGAATGCACAGTATCACAGCTGTCGCCCCCATGCTACAGCAGGACCACTCTACAGTGACAACTCCAACATAAGCCGCTATAGCGAGAAAGAAAAAGGTGGGAAAAGTAGCAAATGCGTTGTCTGTATCAGCAGTAGATGATGATGATGATTAGAATATGATAATATGATATATGTCATAGATCGTTATGCTAGAATAGGAGGGAAAAGACATTGTTCAGTCAGGCAGATTATGACTTTTTAATGCTACATTAATGCAGCGCTCAAGTACATTTCACATATTTGTTCTCCACATTAGAAGAGGACAGTGTATTTGATGAGTCAGACGTCCATGACACGCCGACTGGTGCTGCTAACAAGGAGTCACAGACCTTCTTTGCTCGCCTGAAGAGAATTGGTGGCAGCAAGTCTGTGAAATACCAGCCGGTAGAGCTGAATGCCAAGAGAAGTAAGAGGCAGAGGCTTTCAATGTCAAGTGCGCTCTATATTAAGCAAATTGATTCAGTCTTTATCATACAATAATATTTTTTTGTGATTCGGTCTCATTTTCTTTCCTTGCATCAGGTGAAATTGAGCTGTCAGAGTACCGTGAAGCTAGCGCCCTTCAGGATAGCATCCTGCACTGTGTGCGGGAGGAGAGCACCAGGAGAAAGAGGCTACAGGCAATCCACAAGCAGAAGTCTTTGGATATTTCCAACACGGATTCCATTCTATTCAGTTTGGACGAACATCGGCGCAAGTCCTGCATTGATCGTTGCGACATGCAGGTGCCCCCTGTAGTCCTGCCCCCATCCTCTACTACTCCCCACAACAGGTATCATGGGATAGGATCCTCTGATGGCTCTTCAGTTCGGGTTGATCCCGTGGACCGACGGGGCTCTCGAGGTGGCCAGTCTGACATCTCCAAGCCCGTCATACCAGAGGTCCGGCTCAGCTGCATGGAGACTTTTGATGACAAAACAGATCAGGGCTCTTTAGAGGGATCAGCTCAGGGAAAGGACGATCAAGACCTGATTGACCTCTCCTCTGACTGCACCTCAATTCCAGAAAAGCATTCGCTGCTCTCCATGTCTGACAGCGACTCCTTGGTCTTTGAACCGCTACCACCTCTGAGGATTGTGGAAAGTGATGAGGAGTTTGATCTTAACACCATCATAGGCTCCAAGTTTAGTGGGAGTCCAAAAGTCTCAGCTTCTCCTGCAAGCAGCAACACTTTGCGACTGTCCCCCGTTGTTCAGGTGAGTGTGGAGGACTGCTCCACTGACAAAAAGACCCCAGAGCTTGTGGTGGGAGAGAGGTGCTCACAGCAGAAATTTGAAGGAAAGGAGCCTATCCGTGTGCCTCGCAGCACCTCTCTGGAGCTCCCTGACCGATCAGAGAACATCTCCCATGAAAGCCCCATGACCTTAAAGCAGAAGAGAGACCTGCTGAGAAAGTCCCCACATGTCCCTGTCACCTCGCTAGATGACACATGTGCGACCCCGGAAGAAATCAGGACTCTTATAGGACCCAGCACCAGTCCCTCTGGCAGGACTATCTTCCTTGACATCCCCGAAGACAAAGCGGAGCCGCCTTCCTCACCAGAGAAGAGCAAGAGCAACAGCAATGACGAAGAAGAAGGGGATGGAGACGATGAAGAGGAGGACGATATGGGCGACGAAGCAGACAGCGACCCCAAACCTGACAACGCAGATGAGAACGATGAAGCTGAGTTTAAAATCCAGATTGTTCCCCGACAGCGTAAACAGAGGAAGATAGCTGTGAGCGCCATCCAGAGGGAATACCTGGACATCTCGTTCAACACGTTCGACAAGCTGGGTGCTGAGCAGACCGCAGAAACAGGTAAAGAGAAAGGACACGTGAACAAAAACCAGAGCGTGCTGTTGTTGATTTCAAAAATGTCTTTTAAGAAAATCTTGTAAAATCTTATTTATTACTTTTTGTACAAGTCTGGTCAAAAGTGAATATTTTAAGAGATCAAACTATTGTAGAATAATTCCAGCTAAACTTAAAGCACTGTAGCTGATTTACTACACATAAGTTCTACTTTAAGCCAGAAAAAGACAATCCTGAGGTGTTGTCACAGTTTATTTATATTCGGCTGACTCACATCAGCTGTTTCTTAGTGACGTAAGCCTACAGAGATGCTGCCTAAACCAGCCATTTATAAATTAGCTTTGTACATTGCTCTACTTACAACTTTTAACTCTGAATATTATTCATTTATTATTTTATCTCTTTAGTTCCTTATTGTTGTTTAAAAAAAATCAATTTTCTTGCATTTCTTTTATTAATAAATGCTTATTTTGTCATCAGAGCGAAATGATCATCACTCATTACCAGAAATACTAACCACTCTTGCCATGCATTGCCCCTTTTCATGTTTTTGTGTGTGTGTGTGTGTGTGTGTGTGTGTGTGTACTTTTCCAATTATACAATGAGGTTTTAATGTAAAAGTAAAAGACTGAATCAGATTTTTATTGCACTTTAATTGCCCACATGGCACCAAATCATGCCTCTATTGAGATTATGTAACAACATGCTAAACTTCATATAAAAATTTTTTCTCTTAAATTATCACTTAAAAATGTTAGACATCTATGTATTGTATTACTGATTATTGTTGGAAGACTTCTGGTATATATTCTGATGCCTTGCAGATCACAAAGTTATGTCTACCCTGGAAAAGCCACGAGAATCTGCCTCAGCACCAACACTCGAAGCTGCTATACCTGAAACAAGTCATCGCTCTTCAGTGTCAAGTAGGAGCCAAAAACTCACTACATCATCTCCTCACCGACTTCAGTTAAATTGTTTTTTGTGTATTACTAGTGCGATGTCTAATATACCATAACCTATTATTTATATGTTTGTCTCTGATTCACTTTTTACAATTTTGTAATGGAGCTTGAAATATTAAATTAACATGACATAATATACATTTTTTAACAACACAGGAAAAAATACCAATATGTAATGTTTTAAGCTTTAATTTATAACTAGTGCAACTTGAATCTGTTATAATAATGGTTTAGTTAATCAGGACTAGGGCTAAATGACCTAAAGTCTAACCCTTATTGGTTAGACTGAAATGAGTTATACTGACAGTTAAAACCAGGTACTGTTTTCTTGTCTTTCTCTGACCTCTAGCTCAGTACCGGCAGGTGAAACGAGGCTCTCTGGGAGCTTTAACCATGAGCCAGCTTATGAAGAGACAGCTGGAGCATCAGTCCAGCGCACCACACAACATCTGCACCTGGGAGACGGGTCAGTCACTGTGGACATTTTTCAGTTATAACCTTTTGAGGAGACAGTGACATAATAACACATGCAAGAACACCAGACACCCACCAGAGTTAACTGAAATTAAAAGAAGAGGATAGTAAAACACCTCCTAATAGATGGTGATGTTTTTATATGTTTTTATAGCCATTACACTGAAAACTGACTATAAAATGTGATTCATCAAATTTACATCTTTTTTATTTAACTAATAAACTAACTAGTTATATTATTTTAGGAATGATGTAAGAGGAATGATGATGCAAGAGGGCTTTTAAATTACAATAAAAGCCCTCTTATGTACATGCCCTATTACAGGCAGTATTAGTACCCTCATTTGAAAATCTCTGTTTGAGCTAATCCTAATATATTTTCATTTAAATAAATACACTGAATCTAAACTTCAATCAAATTTCTTGTGTGCTACAAGGTGAAAAGGAAATGTTTTTTATGACTGATATTTTTCCATTGTAGGTCCTACGAAGACCAGTCTCCTCTCAGCACCGAGCACAGTCAGCATGTTCGTCCCTGCACCCGAGGAGTTCATTGACGAGCAGCCTACCACGATGTCTGACCGGTGAATCAATCACTTAGTAGCTATATCTATCAAGCTGTATTAAAGTCAAACTATTATTGATTTATTGGAGAATTGCAAATCTATTTGTACTGGTGCCAACAACAATAAAACCAGAAACTAACTTTTAGCCCAAGTGCTCGAGATCCTGTGACAGCAGAGATCACATTGTCTTTACATTATGTCCATGTGGTATAACTGCTATTTCAGGGTAAATGCTGCCACTAATTAACAGTAATGAACTAAAAGAGAACTGAAAAGGATTCAGAATGTCAGATTTTGTAGGAGCTTTGGAAAAATTCCTAAAATATTCCCATCAAAATTCCCTACAGAGCTAATTTTTGCAGCTTTTTATTTTAACTTGTTGAATTGGAATTATGCATCAGAGCTGGTCTCCGTCACGCCCTGGAGTTAAAAAGCAAAAGTTAAAAAGGGTGTCTGGAAAGAAGTGTTCTACACATTGCTTGTTGGCTTTGCAAGTGATGAAGCAGCAGCTGCAATCAGCCGATAGAAAGAAACAGCCGCACCCCTGTGTGGAAGCACTGGCTTTAACCTCATCACATCATTCACATTAAGAACCTGCAGTCCACCAGGCTGTAAAACACATTACAGAACTGAGTCATTCTCACATATTTATCGGTTCTTAAACCTTCTGCTGTTGATCTCAGTAAATTTAACAGGGTGGCTCCTTCCCTGTCTGGATATTTAAAGATGTTGGTAAAAGAGTAACAATGTTTTGAAGATGACTTTGCAGGAAAGCAGAAAAGTGCGTCTAAGCCATTTTCTTAGGGAAAAAGGTTTTTCCCTAAGTTTTGATAATTCTCTCTTCAAACATTTTGACATTATTTCATATTGAAGTTGAATGGCTCAGCTGGCCAAACAGCACTAAGTGGAAGTAGGAATTTATTCTTTTAATTTCTTTTTAAGTTTAATTTAAAAAAGTAAATTATTATTGTATTATTGTAAACACTGTGGTTACATTTTTAAGGACTGAACTTTCAATTCAATTTATATGGTGTCAATTTACAACAACAGTCGCCTCAAGGCGCATTATATTGTAAGTTAGACCCTACAATGACCCCCTGTGAGCTAGCACTTTGGGGACAGTGGGAAGGGAAAACTCCCTTTTAACAGTAAGAAACCTCTGGCAGAACCGGGCTCAGGGAGGGGCAGTCATCGGCCACAACTCGATTAGTTAAAGTTAATAAATGTGACACTTAAAGAATAAATATTCTAACAGGCTTCAGATGATTATACAGGATTGGAGGTGTTGAGGGCTGCTGTTACAGTGCTGCGTGCTCACATTAAACATGGTCAAAGTTTTATATAATGACTAGGTACAAAATAGCCAAAAGCTTAGGGCTCAGACTGCTCAAAGCACTCAATTTCACCCAGTTTTTTTTCTATCCTGATTTCAGAGAGAAGAGATATTCCTAATATGGTCATCCAATGCACACAGCTCTGGCTGTGAGCACTGATCAAGCAGTTTGTGAAGGGCAGCCAATCAGAAAAATGAGCTTAAAGAGAGGCGAGTTAAAACTGCTTGTTGCAGACTGTGGATGATTGAAGGGGCTGCAACAGACCGAGTACTAAACTTTAGATAGTGCAAAGCTTTTCTAGTGGAGTCGCAAAAAAACCTGAATCTTAAAATGAGCAAAATAGATCTGTTTTTATGCTAAATCTAGCCTGGTGTATTTCCGTGTGATGTCTCAGGTGTCGGGACTGTGCAGCTGTTCTGGAAGAATATGATGAGGAGACTCTCAGCCTCGCTGTGGTGGTTCTTTCCATGTTCATTCACCTCAGCCCGGATTTGGCTGCCCCTATGCTTCTTGACATCATGCAGTCTGTGGGCAGGTACAACAGCTCCAGTAACCATCCCTGCAATCTCCATCCACACAGCACTTCACCGTTAAATGAAGTTTCATAACTCACTCTTAGAGCTCATGCATAATTCATCTCTGAGTCCTAATCTGCTGCTTTGACTTCTCTCAGGTTGGCATCCAGTGGCAATTTTTCTGGACAAGCTGAGAGGTATGAGACATAAAAGCCATAACACCAATGTGTGCAGATGTTCACTGTGCTTATAGATGACTTTAATAGTAT
Organism: Aulonocara stuartgranti; assembly: GCF_965226115.1. NCBI lineage: Eukaryota > Metazoa > Chordata > Actinopteri > Cichliformes > Cichlidae > Aulonocara > Aulonocara stuartgranti. Next base: position 2,990,034 of record NC_138955.1, on the reverse strand, counting down.
ATGTCAAGTGTGACTGCCCTTCTAACACAGCCATTCTCCCTGCGATGTCCTGCAGTATGTTGATCCCAGGGAATGTAGCAGGTGTAGCCAAGCAGTTCCTGCGCTGTATGTTTCACCAGCTGGCTCCTAACGGCATCTTGCCCCAGCTCTTCCAGAGCAACATAAAAGGTCTGTTTAAAAACCTGAAAATTCAGCTTGAATTTGTCATAGAAAAGAAACTTAGCTTCACACTTTATTGTAATGTAGCTACTTTTAAACATTCAATCTAACATCATAAGTTCCCATTGTATAAACTGCTCCCTTCTTTTTCTTTTAACAGATGGAAGTTTTCTGAGAACACTTGCATCCTCGCTGATAGATTTCAATGAGCTCAGTTCTGTTGCTGCTCTCAACATGCTCCTCGAGGTGGGATTTTTTCTTCATGTTGATGTGTTGAGTCATTCAACCAGCAGGAGGAGCTCTTGTCAAAGCAAAAGATTTGATGTCGCCAGCTTCATGTGCAGCGTAGGCCCATCTTAAACATCACATCATCTGGGCATTTCAGGAAACCTGCTTTGATCTGCACTCCTCTGCTAGTTTATTGTACTGATATCTAAATAAAAATGGGCAAGATAAGAACCTACTGATGCACGCGCTCATCCGTGCAGTCATCTGTACTTCAGTGTCCTAAATCCACTGCTCTCATCATGAGCATTGTGACTGATCAGGAGTGAAATGATGGAAATATCTTCACTTATAGAATGTCATTATATAACCCCTTTTTATGGTTTATGCCTCCCTGCCTCCCAGGGCTTGAACAACAAAAAGAATCTTCCAGCAGGGGGCACAATGCTGCACTGCCTGGACAACATTGCCACCTTCATGGAGGCACTCCCCATGGACTCTCCCAGCAACCTGTGGACAACCATCTGCAACCAGTTCCAGACCTTCCTCACAAAACTGCCCTCTGTGCTTCCTCTGAAGGTAGATATCAACTCGTCCGAGTACTTAGTCATGGTCTTATGTGATTACTGTCGGAGGAAAACGCATCCAGCGGTGCACTCGTATGGTTTAAAAGGACAGAGTCTTAAAACTGTAATTGATTTGACTCTGACACTTTTACCTTGGAGGTCAAATTAGTGTGCAATCATTTGCAACCCTCACAAGCACAGGGGAGAGGTCAACATATTTTTCAATGTGTGTCTCATTAGTGTCCTATGGATTCCAGTTTAAGGATTATCATTTGCCTGCTGAAAATCCCAACAACAAATGCAACTCGGGTAAGTTCAAAGCAGAACGTCAGTGTCTCCTCTTTCTGCCCTTTAATAACTAACCTATTTCTACGTTTCTTCCATCACACAGAGTCTCCTGGAGCCCTTTTCCAAGCTGCTGAGCTTCGTCATCCAGTATGGAACATTCGGTCTCTCCTACCTTGTGGAGCTCTGTGGACTTTGTTACAAAGCCTTCAATAAGGTACTTTTGTGTGTCTGCAGCTTGTAAGAAGTCTTGAAAGAGTTAAACCCTTCAAACTAATCTGCAGTTTGCTGCTCTCTCACTCATCACTTTTTTTGGTGCTACACCTACTTCCCCGACACTCCAGTCAGCCTGAAATGTGGCCGTGTGTCACAGATGATTAAGTAGGCAATCAGCCAGTATTGATTAACATGATTAGTTGGTGTGCTAGGACCGAGGATGTATGGTGTGTTTCTCCGTGGCTGCCTGAGACGGCGATGGAGCCAGGGCTGTCTGCACTGTTCGGACAGATGAATCCTCAGTCCTCCACCACTGTCAGCACAGCGTGGTTTATGCCTCTTGTGGTATTGATTTTTTTTTACAGCCGCTTTAATTCCTGACCTTATAATATCCTCATTTCAAAACTCAGAGTTGCTGTGAATGATTGCTTTTGGATCTTTACCCTCTGCCGTTTTTTTTTTTAATGGTAAGGTGAGGTGTCAGGGAAGAGCCGATTTTCAATAATTTGTTTCAACTCAGTTCAGTTTTGGAGGTCAGGTGTTAAGTACACACATTAGAGCTCTCTGGACCTACTAAAGTTGGTCACATCATGCATCACTTGTCACCTCTGCATCGCCCTGTATGATGAGGAGCCTTGTGGCTTAAGAACGGCCTTTTAATTTGCTATTTTCCAAACTTACATGCTCCATTAAGTTTTAATCACCAGAGTGCTGCATCCAGGTACGTGCATTAGCAAGCCACGCAGTGAGAACTGTCAGCTCTGCATTGTGCATGAGCAGAAGATCATGTGCTTGCTCCTAACATAAGCAAACATGACTACAAAAAGAAAGCGAGAGACAAACTGGAAGTCAGAAGATGACAGTGTGGTTTGTAAACAGGCAGCTGGGCTTTGTGTGGAAGGGATGAACAAAGAGAGCAGCCTGTCCTCCGGGAGGGAGAAGGCTGCCTGACAGCCTCATCTGAGCTGCCTGGGACTCTGGGAGGAGAGATCTGGACTGGCCTAAATCTACTCCTCGGCTTTCACTATTCTCCGTCTCCCCGGCTTTCCTCCCTCCCCTCTCGCTGCCTGTCCTTCCCCCTCTATTCAAGCTACAGAGTTTATGCTCTCCTCGCAGCATGAGTAAGGCAGAGTGATAATAGAAAAAGGCAGTCATGCTGCATCAGTACATTTACTACACTCTCTATCTTCTCGCATCCAGGAGAGAGATAAGTTCTACATGTCCCGCATTGTGGTGTTAGAGCTCCTGCAGGCTCTCAAGTTCAAGTCTCCTCTGCCTGACACAAACTTGTTACTTCTGGTTCAGGTAAAAAAACAAAAATCTCTCTTATCCATCTCGGTTTACGAGAGCCAGAAAATCACAGCAATTCAATCTGACTGCAATTCTATAACTCCATGTGGATTTTGCCAGTTTGTTTGTGCAGATATCGGCACACGGCTAGCGGAATCCACCATCATCCAAAAGCACATGATCTCAACGCTGCCGGGGGTGAGACTTAAATCGTTGTGTGCTACACTGTCTTATTAAAATCAGGCTCATAAAACAGCAGGAAATATAGACAGGCTCCACTGTGATTCCTCCTAAAGGATAAACTGCTGTTTCTCTCTACAGTGCACGACGGCAGCAATGGAATGCATGCGGCAATATATAAGTGAGCTCTTGGACTTCATTGCAGATATGCACACACTAACCAAACTTAAAGTAAGTCTTCTGTGTGTGAGTTTACAATTTGGACATGTCTCATGTGGAGAGTTTTGTTTTTCATCCTTATCTTTTCTTCACTCCAAATCTGCTCTTCAGAGCCATATGAAGGCTTGTTGTCAGCCACTGCACGAGGACACCTTTGGGGGCAACCTGAAAGTGGGCTTGGCACAAGTCGCAGCCATGGAGATCAGCAAAGGCAATCACCGCGATAACAAAGCTGTTGTGCGTTATCTTCCCTGGCTTTATCATCCGCCATCCACCATGCAACAAGGGTAAAAATGATGAGACTAAGACTGACTGACTTAATAAGAAAAATGAATGGTGAAAGAAGAAATGCACACTGTGTTGTTAATTGATTTGTTGAACTCATTTTCATTTTTTTCTTTCTCTCTAGGCCAAAAGAATTCATTGAGTGCGTGTCCCACATTCGTCAGCTGTCCTGGCTTCTTTTGGGCTCCCTGACGCACTGTGCCCTGCACCAGGGCTCCACCTCCTGCATGCCCATCCCTCTCGACGCTGGCTCCCACATTGCAGACCATCTTATCGTCATCCTGATTGGCTTCCCAGAACAGTCGAAGGTCTGGCAGACACAAATCTCTTCAAATGATCACACTCAGATTTTTCCAGATGCGATTTGTGGCAACCACAATGGCCTTGTCAGTTTTGGTCTCGGTCCTTATCCTCAGACGTCGGTGCTGCACATGTGCTCCCTGTTCCACGCCTTCATGTTCGCCCAGCTGTGGACCATCTACTGCGAGCAGGCAGCCGCCGCTCCCTCCCTGCAGAACCAGAACCAGACAGAGTTTTCTTCCAGCGCCATCCTCACGGGCCTCGAGTTCTGGAGTCGGGTTACACCCAGCATCCTGCAGCTTATGGCCCACAATAAAGTTGTAAGTGCTGCGCGGTATCCTTTGCAAACATCCGTCTGAGACAGTCAGGACTGTCGCTGTGGAAGAATGGTGATTTTCTTCTTTTAATATTATGAGTAAACAGTAAATATGTTACATAAAATTAAGTCTATTTCATATTTGTCTCTCAGATGGTAGAGATGGTGTGTCTTCATGTCATTAGTTTAATGGAGGCCCTGCAGGAATGCAACTCAACCATCTTTGTCAAGGTTTGCTATAAGTCCAGTGTCCTTCCATGCAGACAGTGCTGTATATTCTCTCTGTAACATGCAGAATAATGCTTATTTATTCATCTCCATTTCTTTTTTCAGTTAATTCCTATGTGGCTACCCATGATTCAGTCAAATCTTAAGGTAAGTGGTTTTAAAAGGTGTTAATCATACAGATTAATGATAATTACTATTGATGATTTCAAACTGAAACACTATCATCTCTTCTTTTCGTCGTAAGCATCTGTCTGCAGGGCTGCAGTTGCGTCTTCAGGCCATCCAGAATAGGGTGAACCACCAGTGTCTGCAGGGCCAGATGTCCGGAGCCCCTCCGTTCGCCCTGCGCAAATGGCTGCAGTGCACCCAGTTCAAGATGGCTCAGGTGGAGATCCAGTCGTCTGAGGCTGCTTCACAGTTTTACCCCATGTGACCTGTTCTGTGGTCAGCTCTGCCTCACCTGGGTCCCTAGGCCTGCATGCATCTGCTCTGGCTGAAAGTGACTTTAAAAAAAAAAAAAAGGACTCTTATATAAAGTGATGCTGTGTGGGATTCGTTTGAAATGAATCATTTTTCAGAACCTTTAGTATATGTACAGTAAATCTATGCTATTTTAAAGTACTAACACTGGAGTTGGACTGTATAGAAGAACTGTGTTCGGTGCCCAATCTGTTGCATTTAACAGAATTGAAGAGTCAGACGACTGTAGAGGATTTCCACAGACCCATGTTAGTAATAGCAAGGGCCTGAAACCAAATGCTTGTTTAATCATAGATATGTTCACTCTGACATTCATAACCTATCACTTTTTAAGTTGCTTGGTTGCAAGCCGAATAATAAAAGTACAAGTTTTTCTAAACATCGAGACGCTTTGACATTTCAAATGAATTGCTGAGCCTTTAAAAATTCAAATATGACATTTTCTGCCCTTTGATGTCCTGACTGATGGGGAAAATGCCCAGCTTACCATAATGTGGACGGCGGAGAGATAAAATCAGCTCTGCTGGTTACTCCTCTGAGCGAAAAAAAACCTCAGGTGTCTACGGGAAAACGACATGACATGCATTACCCAGCTCCCAGCTAAGATCCTTGTCAGGCTGTCAGTCATGCTGCCTTTTGCCATCACAGCTCAGATCGATCAGAGGCCAATCCGAGTTGCGGCAGCAGCTTTGTAACTCGATAACGTGGAGCCAGACATTGGAGGTAAACAAGACTATTTCGGTTTGCTCCCCCCTCACCCCCAAAGTGGAAAGACACCCCGCCTCCTCCTACTCCAGCCCTCCCTTCATTGGCAGCAGCGAAACAGATAGGCCCATGCATATACCAAGCAAACACAATTACCTTTGGCCTAATGTGGTTTGTTGTGATTAAGGATTTTTGTGAGGTCTAACTGTATTACCATGAAGCTCTTGTCTGAGAATAACAGATGACATGACAGCAGGCCCTGAAAACCGAACAGCACATTAATCTTTGTTTTGATCTTTTCTGCTGCAAGGATTTCATTATCAGGATTTAGCATGAATTAGATCTGCTGATATAGATGTATTCTGCGAGGAAAAATTAGCTTATCGGACCAAAATAAGTCACATTTGATCTGCGCATAAATTCTTTAAAATATTACTTTTTAGTCGCAGCTGGTATTGAAAGACCCATGTTGAGAGGTGTCTGCCAAATGAGTCACTAGTATAATGATATCACACAATGTGACTAATGAACACGCACTTACACACACGCGCGCACACTCCCCGGTGACCTCAAGCCAGCTGAATCAGGCTGCAGTGCCCCTTCTCATCAACCTCTAGCCATGGCTCATCAAAGAGGTCCTTTCCTGCTGCGCCTCTACGTGTGAGAGTGTGCATTAAAGTGATGTTAGCTACAGGTGTGTATGTGCGCATGTGTCCCTGCGTGTGTGCGTGCGTTTAATCAAGTCCCCCTTGCTCTGGGGTTGCATCTGTCAGCCACTGCCACCGTTGTGATCGTTTGAACTCGCAGCCCTTTCTGAAAGAACCTTTCTCATTAGCAGCAGCTTATGTAATCAGTGTCCCACAGGTATCCAGCACTTTCCCCACCCCTGCTTGCCGCCTGCCTGCCTGCCTCCTGCAGGACCATATGGGAGCGCTGACCTGATGAGTAGGCAGCTGGAGGTGCTGAGGGTAATTAACACTGACCAAAGGACTGGCGGGCAGAGAGGGTGTGAGTGGGTCCTCAAAGACTGTGAAGGTCAGCTTTAAAAAAAGGACTGTGCAAGCTCTCTCACACAACCAATGCACCAGCACAATGCATCACCAGGTGTGTGCGCTGGTGACATCTCGTGATTAAAGAGCAGAGGTATAGAAGCAGCAGATAAAACTCAGCAGCACACTGGTAAAAACAAATGTTTGAAAAAAATAAAATCAGTGTTCCAGCACCTTATTGCTGTAAGGAAAGCCTCGAAAAATTTGTTGAGACGGTGACAATTCCCAGTACCCCTGCCTAGTGCTGTCACTTTGGTTTTATTACAGTGAAATCCACAGCGCCCTGGCTGGACAATGCATGAATGTTTAAATTGCTCTGCGTGTCCATTTGCATTACCGTCAAGTGGCACATCCAAAGCAGGGAAGGCAGAGAACTCGATGGACCCTCATTCACATTATAATTCATCAACATTCCTCGAGTGCTCTTGTACATCAGCCTGTACAGCACAGGTTTAGGCTCCCTTGTTTGTTTCACATCACGGTCTGGTGTGCAAATTAAAACAGAAATAGGAACATGTCTGCGCGACCTAGTGTAAGAATGCAGGCTCTGTAAGAGGTGTTTTGAATCCATTACCCTCTTTTATCTTACTCTAAAAACCTCATTTTGTTATATCAACTCATGTTCTTGCTCTAGCTGCAGAAATCTTTTACACACACACACACACAGACGTGATTTTTTAGTGACACTGTTATTGATCGAGCCCAGAGCTTGCACAATATGTGACCTAAAAGTTTTCTGGCTGGTGCCATTAAGCCCCACGGAGAGGAGTGCGCTTGGTAATCGCAGTTCATTAAAGATGCACTGTGTGAGACAGACTGAGAACATGTCCTCCGCTGTGGGGGGCCCAGGAGACAAGGCCAGCACGCCTCTGCCCAAAGACGCGAACGGCACAGCACAGCATAGAGCAGACAAGATGGGCACAGGCTAAATATAACAGTCTCACTTTTATCACCTTCACCACGTACGGGCCAGCTCGTCTGCCCACATATAACAGTGGTTTTATAACTGCACATGCATTTCTTTAAACACAACATACTGTGGGTCAGTTGTTATGTACAGTTTTATTTACAACTGAAAAACTCAGCAATGAAATCAACTTATGCACATTTCGTTATCTGTTTGGTATAATGCATAAATTGTGTATGCTCTATTGATTGCCATATATACATTAATGGCTTGCTCCATCAACATGACAACACTGACATAATTCTAAGTGGTAGCACATTTTTTAAACTTTTACTATGTATAAACATATGTTCTGTTACACTGTACATGAATTAACAGTCCAGAAGGCAGATATTTAAATATCAATATTTACATTCATGCATCCATCATTTCTCTCATATAGGTACATGGTGGGGTTTACTGTTAGCTAATACCTGTGCATTTTTAAATGCAAGTATGTGTTTTTTTTTTAAAATCCCCCTCTATTTTCCACAGTTTAGCCAATATCTATACTTAACTGACAGCCACAGAGTACAGCCCACTCTCACTGAGTACACTCATCTGCATGCACGCTCACAGACAGACAGACACACACACTCATACACACGCACATGCATGCCCGCACAGACACACGCAGATTTAGTGTATTAAAGAAAAAAAAAGAAAAGAAAGCAGAGCAGCGTTGAGTGATGCTCCAGTTCAGCTCAGTTGTGTTTTTCCAGCGGGGATGAGAAGGATGCCTGTGACAGCACTGAGTCACACACATCCTTGATGAGGCCATCCTCTGTGCAACCTGATCTCTAGCTATTGGCTAAGTCTCCTGTCTCTCGCCAGTCACAAGGTCAGCTCTGGGCTCATGTCCCCTGTTTCTATAGTGATGGGCTAAGCCCTTCTTGACAGATAGAAAAATGAAGATTGTCACGTCCGGACAAAACACGCCGGAAGCCATCCAGCTGACCACGGGACATTGGACAACAAGATTTAACTGGACGACAGGGAGAGCAGGTTTAACTTGTAGAGGTGCTTGCACTGAGCGAACAAATCGGAAAGTCGGGACTGGCGTGTGATGCAGGACAGGAGTATTGTTTGGGTAACACACATTCACAAAGATCACATAGGACATAATGGAGGCCCCTGACTTTTTTAGCTGAAGTCTCAGGGAAACAGAAGAGGATATCAAACACCCAGAGACAAAACAACTGATACCAAAACTCTTTGCAGAGCAAGCGCGTTTTCTGCATCAGTGTCTCAACAAACCGACAGCCGGCTTAAAGCATTGGTGCATCACAAATGAATTATATGATCTATAAATTATTCACTTAGAAAACAGAGCTCTCAAGAAATAAGATGAATTCGTCAAGATGTTCAAGATTTGAAAAGATGTGAGTAACTTACAAGACCGTTGTTTTTCCCTTTTAAGTAGAAAAATAAATTCAAAGATAGACAAGTAAATAAATAGAGGAAATAAATACACGGATGACTGAAATATATATATATTACATTGAGCCTTCTGTAGCCTGTTTTGGCATGGCGAAATAACCAGAATGTCCCATGTTGATGTTTCTGCTCCTCCTTTGTTTATATGGATTTCTTTAAATTGCATAGTCAGAGGAATCCACATCTCAGAGCCAGGACCGGCAGCAACATCGTGTTTCTCACAAAGCATCTGTCTCAAAAATGGAGGGGAAAAAAATGGACAGTGCGAGGGTTGGAATATAAAAAAATGTTGCATTCTCTGTAAAAACTGCATGCATGTTATTTGTTGTGTGTGATGGGCTGTCTTGTCTGGCTGCCCGTGGGACTGCAGGGCTGCTGTATTGTCTGTTGTTCCATTGCAGATGTCAACAGTGCGTGAGGTCTGGATCTGCAGCAGACTGGCAGACAGTCCCTCTCCAGCCGGCAGCCAACCAGCCTGTCAGCAACACTTGCTGTTACTAAGAGCATAATGTTCAGCTTGCTGTGCCACTTTCGACACCGTGGGGGGTTGTGGATCTTTCTCTGTGTCCTTTCTGTCTTGATTTTTTTCCCCCCGTCGATCTTTTTAGCTTTTCTCGAGGTGAATGGTGTCTTCAGTCCGGGCAACGTGCCAGGCAAAGAGGGGAGTTTTACCAATCTGAAAACCTGGGGTGAAACCCACTCGCATTCATTCAAGGTGAGAGGGAACTGTTGTAGTCAGGATAAGGTGAGCGACAATGGTGATGTCACTTCATGTTTACCAGGACAGTCTATACCACAGTGTTGTTTGTACCCATGGCCTTCTTGTTACGGATGCTCATGGCATACTCCCCACGACTTGTCCCGTTCTCTTCTTTTCGGAGTGGTTTCCTGTGAATAGACATTTTTACAAAGTGAGGATGAATTCCTTGATCAAAAAAACAAAGCAAAATGGCACTACATTCATCCATAGCTAAAGGCCATGCCATTAAACAGAGTTTGTGGACTGCTGACCTACAGACTGATTTGATTTCTGAAGCTGCTCTGGGTGGATATGCTGCTCTCAGCAATCCCTTCTAATAAGCTCAGTGTTTAAAGGTCAATTTTGCAAGGAGACAGAAGGAAAAGATACATTGCAGCACATGGCATAAGGCAATTACCTACTATGACTGGGAGATGCAATCTTCTCTTCTAAGTAATGAGTATGTGTAGCTGTCAAAACAACTTGGGAATGACATCGATACACAACCTCCTGGGAAATTCCTTCTTAAAAACCGGTTGCGCTGTAATGCTCGATCTTTGCTCTAGTGCAAAAGAAAACTGCTACTGGTCTGTGAAGAGCAGGATCATTCAATATAGCTCTTTTCATGCGCTCCTTGATGCCTTTGTGGTTATTATATTTGTCCAGTGTACTGTGGCTTCCCCCTCAGCTGCCCTCCCCTGCCCGGGTTTATGTAACTCAGAGACAGATCTGAATACAGTTAGTACAGTCATTGTCCCACTCAACACTGTACAGTGCCTTCACTAGCACTGAGAACCCTTGAGCTACATCTAAGCTCAATATCTCCCCTTCTCTCCTCTCCTGGCCCCTGAAAGCCCGGGCTGGCCGGCACAACTTCAACAAACATTCAGTCCGGTCCAGCACAAATCTTTTTCCTTTCTCGGGCATCGTGCCGGGAAGGAATCGTGCAGACAGGGAGTCCTTGCAGGGTGAAATGAGCTCATACATGACATAATGCAATCCAATACAAAAGCTCTGCAAGAAGAAAGCACTCAGTGTGACTTGTGAGGATTAGCTTCTTGTTGAGAACTGAAGAGGGTACTTTTAAAAGGACTATGGAACATTTTAAAAACAACAATGTGTGAAAGTTGAACTCATGAATAATAAAACACACCGTTGCTTAAGACTGATGGCATTGTGTATTGGAAATTACGGAGATATGGTTTTAATGGTGTTATCATATCCAGAGACTTAAAACGCAACCAGTAATGAATCCAGACCTCTGACAAGATCTCATTAAAAAGTTAACATTACTTGGAGGTCTAATACACCTGATAGCATTTCTTTCCCTCCGTGCACAGGATTTTGCTGAATCATTATCACACCAAGTCTTTCAATATGCCTTAAGGATATTTTTCTGTAATACTAGCAATATTTATACGATTCTTTCTTGGTGAGGTGTCAGTATGAAAAATGATCTGCCAGGGTTTTTTTTTTTTTTTTTGCACCACTCAATATTTATAATTCTTGTGCTGTCATCTCAGTCTGTCAGCTGTCTCTTTGGGATGCTCCCACGCACTTTGACCGATCACATTTTTGCCACACCTGTTAAACAACCGTCTTGCCGCTGTCAGATTTTGAAAAATGCTCCCGTCTCGGCTGTTTTTCAGCTGTCACTTCAGCGCAGAGCTTAACCTCGACCCATCTGCCTCCCGTGCTCGCCGGCATTAGCCATAAAATCCTGCTCGGCTTGACTCCGTCCAGTTTTTACACAAGTTACTCTGATCTGCAAAGTCAGTATCAGGATCTTTAAACATTTTAAAGGGTTTCCATTCAAAGAAACAAAAACTACAATAGGGTGTAAATATGAAAGTCTTTGAGAATCCCCCACCTCACATTTTTAACTACTCTAACAGGGTGGCTTTATCATACTGTGTCTCTTCCACTAGTTTAAAATTTGTGAGTTCACAACATGTATTTTATAGAGAACTTTTAATATAGTGCCATCATTGAGTCAGACTAACTTAGGTTCATTATTATGAGGGTGTGTGTGTTAATAAGAAGAAGGGAGGGAGATTTTACTGACTTTTAACGGAGCTTTTATACCTGAAAAGTGATTGGGAATTTCTGTGTAGATACTTTGGAGGGCCATGCAGAAGCTGATCAACATTATGTGCGAACATTATACTTTCCAGAAAAAAAAACTTTTAAACAAAACACAACAGTATGACTAAGACTTCCTGTGGGACTCCAGTGTCACCTGGGAGGGGTCATTTGGGTGAACACAACTGGGACACATGCTGGCCATGTAGAGCAGATGCTGCTTGCTGTGTCCCTGTGAGACCAGGGGAAAGCCTGAGAAAAGAAACTGTCCAGCCCCGGGGTGGAAACACTCTGATGTGGGGAGGGGGCGGTGGTCCCCACTGCTGCAGGGAAGGGATTTGGGATATACCAGTTTTACAGGTCTGTATTAATCTATTAATCACTGCTGTCGCCTGAGGGAGAATGTACAAAAACAGCAACAGTTACTCACACAAAACAATATGCTAGACACAATTATATCTGTCCCACAGGGAGGATGGAGGAGGAATCTCCCAAAGTCCAGCCAACATAGACTCTATAACAACATTAGCCTCAAACATTTCTGGAGTCCAGTTACAGAAAACTATGATAAGAGTTAAACAGACCTGTGGGTGTTGGGACAAAGTAAGATTTTTCCCTTTGGTTCCTACAGCAACAGATGAAACTACATAAACAAAGGGTGATATGGATGTTGCTGTAAGACATGACAAAACAAAAAGATAAACCAGCTTTGACGACGGTGCAATAAAACAATGTCCACACTTATCCACGGACGTTGCCACATTTTTATGTAGGAATATCTGATGGTATTCCTATTCTTACTTCTGTAGCAGACTGATAGTTTTATATCATACTTTTTTTTAATAAGTCAGTGACTGTGGCTGGGATGTCCACAGTATCATTTGGAAAAACACTGAACACAAATTTATGATGAACAGTTTTCATTCATTTCATTTACGTGAGTTTGTGTGCGTGTGTGTGTGTGCTCTTCCTGGAAGCTCTGTTCTTACCTGTTTAATATACGAGCCTGTTTCAGCTTAGACCTCAAACCTTTATGTGAAAGCAACTCCTCCTTCACGTTAAATATCGACAGTAGTAACGGGAACTGAGTCTCCAGCAGTGCCCTCCTTGGAGGAGGGCCATCGCGTGAGTAGCATGCTCATGTTTTAAAGTTTCACTATGAATTCATCCACCAGGATCGGACTCCAGAGGTGGAGACTGGACTGTGATGTTCTGAGAAACTACAGGGAAAATCTGAACCTTCTACACTCACATTGTAGCTTTTAGCTACATCAACACAATGTTCTCTCACCACCTGCCTTGCTTCGTCCTCTTCCCCAAAATGCAATTGAAGTTGAAAGGCTCCACACAGTGGAGGAGATCCAGAACGCATTGCAGATGCATATGTGCAAGTGGACGGAACAGGAGCCATTTAAAATTAGCACTGGAAGTAGTCCAGAGCAGAGATGGCTCTAAAGCGGACTGCTGCTATGATTTTAATCAGTGACGTGTTTTGCTTTTTATGGGTGGAATCACAGAGCTTTTTTAATGTCCCTCATTATATTTGGTGCAGCCAGTTAAATTTAAGATAAAAAGGAGTTTTATTCTAAGTCACAACTGAATTGTGTTGAAAACGGATGAAAAAGCAATTAACAGAAGTCTGGCATGTCTCGATGATTCCACATGAGATTTAGCAAGTAAGAGAACAAGACAGGATCTCTGTGCTGTTCGACACCGGTGAGCTACAGATTCCTGGAAGCCGCTTCGGCCCTGTTTATTTTTCTCAGGATGTAATCTCCGCACTGACTGACCATGTCGCTTTGGGCCACCACACAGGGCAGAGCACTGGGGCCTCAAGCCGACCTCTGCCCGGGCCTTCAATAATAGATGCCATGCTGTTGACACGTGGCAGGTGGCAACACAACACTTCACAGGTTAGATGAATATTTCATATCAAAGCTGTGCAATCACAGCGCACATTGCTGTTTGAAGTTTGGGGAATGCATGATGGTGAAATTAGGACATGCGTTGGGCTGTTTACAATTACTCCAGCCATCTGGAAATTAGAGTAACATGGTATGGTTCAAAGCAAACGCATTACAAAACAGACTGTAAAAGTCTGTCACCGGTTTTGATGGTGCCGGTTTAGCGATTTCGAAAATAAAACAAAGGGAGATTAATGATGTGTGAGCAAATATTGTAGCATTTTCCGTTTCGGTTTTTTGAGTATTTTGGATGTTCTGTGTTACCCTTGAAAAGGACCAGCTGGGATGCATTATCTGTCTTTGAACGAGCCTCCCTGAGCGGTAAGTGATTGGGAAAAGCATCTAGCTTCATTAGTCAGTTGGTCTGAGTTTTATTTGTTTTGGCGCCTTGGATGGCTGACAGCCTGGACTGCAGTATCATCTCTTTTGCTTTGGATGGTACAGCAACACTGAAAAGCAGCGTGTGCCTGAATCCTCCTCTCTGTGCTTGCACACCAGCCTCTCTGGTGCTGTGGACTCTGAATAGGATTGTGTGGAAGTGTTCTTTTTTTTCTCCTTTTCAGTCCCGCTTGCTTCTGACAGATGACTGGCAAGCAAAGATTACAAAAAATAACAAAAGGCCAGGAGGGCTGGGACCTGCAGTGCTCGCTCTTCCACTGTCTGTAATGCTTGGGCCTTGGCCCTCGTCCAGCTGATTTTCATTGGGAAAGCCCGGAGCACTGAGCTGGGAGGGCTATATATAACCGGGCTGTGTTTTTCTCACTGACAAACCCTTTTTCACACTGTTATTGACTGAGATGCTGAATTACTGCCTTCGCTCGCTTTGGTAGACAACACTTTATCTGTCCTTTTTGGCTGTGTTGTTTCCTCTCCTTTCCCCTCTGGAACGATGGATGATTAGAGAATCCAAGACAAATGCTAAAGCAGTCACATCTTTCCCTGGACCGCTCTGCTACTGGCTTTGACTAATGAATGTCTAATGAGCCTAGTCTGGACCTGTGTATATTCCCTTCTCATTCTGAGTAGAGGGCAGCTTGGCGTGGCACAAAGTATGCAGTCTAGAGCCCACAGAGCTTCAGGACATGACCTGCTTGCATGTATAAAAGATGTGGCCTGCGACTGAATGACTGCGCAAATTAATTCATAAATAATGACTTGTGTTTGGGGCTAGAGCCCATATTGCAACAACACTTTCCTACCACTGCTGCATTAAAAAAGGTGCCCCTTGGCTACACAGGGGGCTGGAGAATTGCCATAATGAATTCCTGAGCCAACCGCCCATTAATTCCGCTGCCTGACTTTGCCTATTTGTTGTTTAAAGAAAGGCGAAATAGAGTTCTGCTGAAGAAAGCCATATCTGGCATGCAGGCTTAATATAGTCCCATAAATATAAGAAGGTAGGATACTAGATCTTTTTAAATACATATGCATAAAACATAGAAGTAGCTTCTTGATTTAATGCCTAATTCTGCACACATGGCATTCTCACGTGGTTAGTTGTGGACTGTGAAACACGCCAAGATGATGAATGAGTGCGTGTAAAGATATTGTGTGTTTGTGGATGGGTGCATGCAAGTATCCTTTACAAACCTGGCACGATTCAGATGTGACTATTTTTGAAATATCTGTGAACATTAAGGGAACGTCGGAGTGCACGTGTGATACCGTGCTGCCTGAACGGCATCAAGAGAATTGGGTCTGGTTGTGCCGCAGAGTAAAACCTCACACAGACTTTTTTTTTCAAATAAGCCAAATGTGGAAAATGCTGCAACAGCAGTGTGTTGGGATTCCTTTGCTTGGCTCTTGCTTTCACATTTATGAATCCAGCTGCCATTCTAGGATGCTTCAGACTTTTATGGGAATCAAAATCAATAGAGCATTGTTATGTCATTTTGCACTTCAGCAAATTAATTCAGCATATAGGATATTTCTGCTTGACTCAATGTAGTGGATATTTACAACCCACCTAACCTCTGACCTCAGTATGACCTAGGGGGGCAATGGCATAACTCTAACAAAAAGGCAGGACACTTATTAGAGTACCCCACATGTCTATTTATCCGCCTGTCTCAATCTGTGACTGACTTCTACTTAAGTTAGTCCTCATTTTAAAATAATTTGGAAATATGCGAGGTTTTAATTACAATGTTAAACAAACAGAATTAAACATGTTAGGGTGGCTTCTTACCTCTTGATAGCTTTGTAGCAGATGATGATAGCTGAGAGGAGGAAGATAAGTGAGGCACAGCCCACTGTTCCGAGAACTACGATGTCCATCTCCATCCACCACGGCCTCCACAATTGCACCTTGGGCTTTTCCACTTAGAAACAGAGTGAAAGGGGCAGCAAGGAGAGAGAGGTGTAGATACAGAAGAAGACAATAAACACAATACATTAAAAAAGGTAAGCGCATTATGAAAAATGCATTAATTATATTTACACTTAAGCCACAATGCTGACTTGTGTTTTGCATTTTGATCCTTAGTAAGTGGCTTAACTTTTAAACAACACAATAGTGAAAGAGAAACAAGACGATTTCTCTCCTCTGCTCTTTTTGTGCTGGGATGCATTCGTGTCCTCACCCGTTCTTTAGGTCTTAGGTGCAACGTTCAAAGATATCCAACCCGACACCATGAATCATTTAAGGTCCTGTCAGCCTTCCCTACACCAGCACTCTTGTCCACACCAATTACTGTTGCAGGAACCTCCTGCTCTTTCCACATTAGAGTCGTGGAGTAAGATCACTCACCAGGAATGTTGTATAACATTGTGTGCATCAGCATCTTCGTATCTGTATTGCAGAACTTCTCTCGCCTCGTTTTGCAGCATCCTGTGCTCTCCCACCGTCTTTAAATCAGGTTTGTCATGAGCATATCTACCTATCATTCAAGGAGAAAATACCCTGTTTGCTACATAAAATAACAAGCTCCTCCTGCATGTAGAGGATTTTAGTTATGAATGAGACGAATGGGCTTACACCATAGCAACAAATACTCCTGAGTAATGCTGAAGACTATTTTTCCAACACAGCCCATTTCTACAGAGCAAATAAAAAGGTATGGCTCTCCCTGGTACAGCACACCACATCATAAGTCACTGTGAATTTAAAAGCCCCTCTCAGCCAAACTTCCATTTTAATCCTTCGTTTTGTCAACGGCTGTAGGATTTAATTCAGTCAGTGGTAAGGATCTACTTTATTGTGATAGAGCACAGTCCTATCAAGGGACCTCAGATACCATTTTTAGCACGCAGACACTTCTTTAACTGTGCCAATTTTTCCTCAGTTTTATTAGACTTTTATCTGATAGATGTGGTCCCGGCCATTGTCCCAGTTTTCATGTTAGCTGTGCATATTCATTGGATTTTAAAGACGACAGTTTAAAGCACATTTTCAGCTCAAAGTGCTCTGCAAATTGGGCTGCTGAATGAATATTTAGATAATTATGCATGAAAAATGTGATGACAAAAAAAAACTCCCTTTGAATCAAATATTAATAGTGTCTCCACCCACTGCAAACATATGTGTGCAAAGATAAAAAGAAATGAAGATTGATCCGCTTATCTTATTAACATGACATTTTGCTGTTTTTTTATTTGGTTGTTGTTGGAGGGATCAGATCTTGTGGAGGCAGCACTCAGAGGTCTGAGCTTGTATTGGCCGAAGGCCCACCTTCACTTGCAGTCAGATGGTTGTGGCAGGATTCATGCAGTGACCTTGACAACAATCACAGAAGAGTCTATAACTCTCGATTTGTAGGTAACTCACATGGTGAGTCAGGGGGAAAAGGAGGTCCATTTGCATTGACCAGACAGGAAAAGAACACATTGAAGCTGATTGATTAAAGTCCTTCCACTGCTTCGTGATTAAGTATCCCCCCTCCTTGTAATACGAAGGGCTCAGGATGAGTGATTCTAAAGAATCACAGTAATAGCTGCATCATCAGCAAAACACCTGTCCCATATTTCAGCACTGTTCATTATGGTGCCTGAGATGAAATACAAATCATATCAACTTTCAGCAAGCAGGCCTGTTAAATATGTTTGCCTTTTGCTCAATAAATTTAGCACCTCAGAGTGAGACGAAAGAGGAAGGTGAAGGGGAGCGCTGCCACAACAGGCGCTGGAGCGACACAGATATCCAAGCTTGTTGTGTATGAGCACTAACACGCACGCACACTTATTGCCGCCAGCTCGACTTCAAAACAAAGCTGGAACTACTGGGCTGGATCATTAGCCCCTTATCTCTAACAAATTATAGCTAATTTAATTAACTCATCTGTCTTTTAATCAGGGGTTCTCCAGGGGGAAACCCTACCACTGAACCACTGAGCTTGGCAGCCCAGCAGGCATAGATTTCACAGGCAGCCGGGTACTCCCCAGGGTCAGACCCAGTATATATTAGTCTTGTGTTCAGCTGTCAACATCCTGCTGGCTCTAACACACGCACAAACACAAGAGTGCAAAATTACACCCGTGCACGAGCACTCACACGTTAATCTCAACTGGTTGATGGTGCATTTTCCCCGTGTACATAAATGGAAACACTTCACGTCAAAACAGTTTCTTCAGACTAGCCACTTGCCCGACACCTGCGCCTGGCTAGGAACAAGATCCAACTGTGGGCTGAGAGCAAACAGACTGAGACGGACTTGAAGGGAGACAGCTGTGAAAGGTTGGAGGGTGAGCTGGAAGCCTTACCTGTGGTGCCCAGTAGCCGCGGGGGCGGCGGTGGAGGCGGCGGCGGTGGAAGTGGAGGGTATCTTCTACAGTGGCATGCCAGCTGGCACTGTTCACTAACTTTCTCCGCCACAGTCCGTGAGCATGACCTCTGGAGCTCTCCCTTATGGTGAGAGAAAAAAGAGACAGAGGGAGAGAAAGAGAGATTGAAAGGACTGAGGCTGTGTCCCTTAGTGCATTACTCAGAAGTACCATCAGCACAACACTGTGCAGCACAAATGGAGATGCTTGAATACTCAGCAGCCTCTTAGTTTGCAGCACTGTGGATATCCTCTCAGCATTCCTTTCATATCGCAGCTCCAGTGTTGTTGTCACTGGGGCTACTGTGTATGTAGTACATGTAAAATAGTATCACATATATGGCTGCAGCCCGCTCCCTGTAAGAAACCACCCACCAACAGAGTGGGCAGCAGGCTGCCCCGAGGAGTGTGCGTGGGTGGACTTGGAAACTCAAGCAGATCACATTACACATGAACCCTGGCAACACTGTGTGCGCGTGAACAACTGCTCACCACTATCTGTAGGCAGCAGCATGGGGCAGAGGTTAGAATACTCATCACTAACATATGCCTGCTGCAGGGATCCTGGTGGGATAACTGAATGTTGTTATCATATAAACACAGTTGGTTACTCCGTGTTCCCACAACAAAAAAGCAGAGTGCCTCTGTGTGTACCTGGGCATAGCTGCATTTCTTATGACCTCCTGCAAACTCACTACACACACCTGCCTGCCAGCATTCCCTCAACACAGGTGTGCTCTGGAGCGGTGATCCCACCAAGTGTAAGCTGGTATTATATGGCAATGCATCTTAAAGAGCACACAAGTTACTTGGAAAAGGTTATTAGCTCCACAGCTCTTATCCATAGTCCATCAGTAAATGAAACTCAAGTTACATCAGTGTAACCTCTTCTCATGCGTAAATTGTCAAGTGGCGCGCCTGAACGTGATCCTTACCTGGCACGAGAGTAACAACAGTGAGAGAAGGCAATGACCGAAGAAAAAAGGCCAAAAACTTAAAGTAAATGGCATTAGATCTTGGCACAGCATTCCTCTTGCGCTGTTCTCGAAGATACTAGGCAGCGTTTCCAACAAATGAATGCAGTATACATAGGCTTGAACTGTTTGGGAAATAACCATCCACCCTATCCAGTTCAGCGGCGATATCTGTGACAGGCGTCTCCAGAAATAGTTTATGCCACAATCATTTTCCTCTTGAAATCCCGTTGTCGATAGCATAGGACAGGCGAGCCGGTGGAATGAGTGGCAAATCTCGATAATTCACATCTCGAAAGTAGTTTTTTGCTTTCTGGCACTCAGATAGCGACCTGAATCACGCCGCTACTCCGTGCAATGTGAGGGCGGTAGATGCCCGTACCTTACATCCCTCCTCGGCTGCAAGCATGAGCGCAAATGGACCACTCAAGCCATCGAAGTTGAAGGAAAAAACGAACCGAGAGAGATCCTCGGGAATATCGAGTAGTAGGATTCCTTGCAATGGCATCACACATCCCCTCTCAACTTATCTAAGCTGAGCACTGTATGGGCGAGTCCGGAGGGCAGAGCCGAGGGTTAAAGTGATGCATCCTCCTCTGTGCCAAAATACGGCGGGCTGTTTTATACGGGAGCATCACCACCGCGCACTTGATGCAGCGCTCACATCAGCTCATCCTGACAACGTGTGCTCAAACAAATTCGCCTTCCGCTTCTTAAAAAGTCCCCCCAAAAATCAAAGAGGGAAGGGCATGTGGTTGTGAAGGCGTCGGTAATGTCAGCTGGGCTTTGTTTGTTTTGCTTTGTTTGCTTGTTTATGTCTGTGTTTGATTTTTTTCCTTTTTTTTTTTTTTTTTTAAATAATAATAATAATGGCCCAGGCAGAAAGTATAGCCCACAATGCGTGGAGGCGAGTCTGTAAAGATGACGCGTACTAGAGCAAATTAAAGTCAAGTGGAAAGCTAGGGAGAGAGAGTGCAAGACGCCTACCGACTGAAAACACTGCCATGCCCGTGTTTGATGTGCTGTGTGCCTGCGAGAACACTCTCTGGTCCAGTGTCCCAAAGTAGGCTGAGATAAACAATACTGATGTAACCTGGCATTTACTGCTAATGCTCGACAACCCGGTCAATTATAACAGTTTCAAAAATACGAATGGGCTTATTGTAAAACATTAGTTTCTTCTTGTTATTATTGCTGTCATCACAACACCTTTGACCCACACTGATGTCGTTTATAAGAAGTGATGCTGCGGGGCAGAGTGCAGAGAATCAGACTATGCAGTGGGTAGTTTTTAAGAGCTCAGTTGCATAATATTGTTGGTGGTCTTCACTAGGGACAGTTATGAAATTACCTCAGAGCCCTCAGTCGGTACTAGAAAGCCAACGTGACATTCACTTGTTGTAACAGCTGATTGACAGGTAAGGAATAAAATCCAGAGTGTTCTTGGTGTCACTAGGGAGCCAGAGCTAATACATTTTTTAACCACATTAAATGATTTATTGATCAGCTGGTTCTCTAGTGCTGATGCATTACCTACTTGATCAGAGTTTCAGAGCTGGAAGATGATGTAATGACTGTAGCCTGGTCAAACCTCTCACCCCTCAGGATTTTCAGCTGTTTAAAGGAGGTCTGTCTCACATTTTAAAGACCTCATTATGTGACAAACCATTTTGTAGTACTTGAATAATCCCCACACATCTTCTTGCAATCTCAAGAGATCTTTGCAACTCTTTAAAAATCACCTTTCTTTGCTCGTGCAGTGCACAAACCTGCCTCCCAGCCTGTGTGTGATTTTCATAGCTAATTCATGTTTCATAAATCTCCAATCTACCGTGGCGCCCATGTGACTTGTCTTTTGCTTGGGAGAACTGCCTGCAGTTTAAAATAACAGAAGTGACAGCCAATTGTGTCAAAGCCTGTTCATACCAAATAACATCTAAGCCGAGTATTTAAACAACTTTGGATTAAGATCAGTGGATTCAGCATCTAGCCTTAAAGCCTTGTTGTTGCAGCCGAGCATTTATCACATGTCGTGCCTACGAAAAAAGCTCTTCACGGGCAATAAAGAAGTGAGCTCATGCAAAGGGCCATGAATTACTTTTAGAGTGGAAAATCCATAGCTGCTGTCAGGCTGTATTTGAAAATGCAGTGCAGTGCAGAGATTTTTCAGAGTTTTTGGAGGATAAAACCAGCCTGTATTTGGCATATGGTCTGCCTAGCAGGTCAGTCCATCCATCTCCCCTACAGTCTGTCCCAATATTGATTATCTGACAAGAGAAAAGCACTACATCCTCCTGTTTCCTTCCTGCTACCTCACCTCATTCCAACAAGCAGCAATTTGCCACAACATACATCATAGGCCTTTAAAACTCAGATAAGAAAACCTCTATGTAATTACTGTGGTCTTTCAGTCTTATCATCCTGCCAAGATACTTAATCTGCCTCTCTGTATTAAACAAAGAGCACCCCCAACATAATGTTTTTATCAGAACAAGAAAAAATAAGAAGACAAAAATCACAAGCCCTCTGTCATTGAAGGAAAACGTTTATATCAAATAAGCTTAAACGGGTTTTATTTGTATTATTCGTAGTTTTCTTGTATTACTTGTCCTTGTGTTATATCAGTGTGCAGGTATAACGTTAGATGTGTGCTGTATTCATGCTGGGCTGCATCATAGTAAAGGTAGATTGCCATCTAGTGGAAAAACCTGGCAACACATGACTTTAAACAGAGGTTATGTTGCTTATTGACACATTATTATTGGAGCTGGTGGAGATATTAAGCTTAGGTTTGTTATTTAAATTAGCCTGTACTGTGATAAAACAACTCCAATACCACTGGAATGATGTTTAAGATAAATAAATTCTGAGGAATATCAGAATACAGTTGATGACTTATTGGACAGTATTTTTCAGTGTACTACTTATTTTACATCTGCGCGTGGCTTTTTCCTAACTCTTTAGTAAGGGAAAATAGATACATCTTAAAAAAGAAAAAGCTTCTAGTTTTCTAGACACACACATGGACATGAATGACCGTATCTACTGGTACTTCTACATTTAGCTGTAGCTCCTATTCCCTGTTAAAGAAAAATATAATCTTTATGATTTTGCAAATTCTGCTGTGTTCTATGGGTACAGTTTTATTTTTAATTTCCCCGTCTCTGTGCCTGATCTTTGCTTTGTGCTGCTTTTACACTTTTTTCTCCCTTGCAGATCAAACAGTGTCATCTTATTGTAGTTATTTTTGAGCAAAGGCAAGAGGTAAGATACTTACCATAAGTTTCACTAATGGATGTGGGATGGGCAGCTTCCACAATGGAGGTAGCAAGATTACAGACGTATTAGAGCTCTGGGCTTCTTCTTATTGGGTTTAGGCAAAAATGGCAAAGATGATGATGGCTCTGTAGTTTGTTACAGAGGCACATAACACGTCTTGGCTGCAGGTTTTTTTCTGGGTTTGTTTGCATGCGCAGCAAATACATACAAATTAGGTGTATATCTTTGGCAGGAGTTAAAACGACCTCTTTGTTTCTGTTTTTCTATGATGGACAGCAGACACACTGATGCCACACCTTTTGCACCCATATAAACTGTATAAAGTGAACATAAATGTGCCAAGAGGTTCGTTTTCCTCCCACTCAGAACTTCTGTAAATAATAAATAAATAAATAAATAAATTCAGCCACCACCCAGTATTTATGGATGCCACTATGCTTCCTCTTTCTCTTTCTCATTCTTCCTCACTTCAAAAGCACAGGAGTGGGGTGACAGGCCATGGGGAGGGGGGACCGCATTGTTAATTGGCCTTTTCAGCTGAACAGAGAGGTGAAGGGAGGAAGAAGAGATGAGGACAATAGAGTCCCACTGCCTCTTCAGAACAAGAGGGATGCGCCGTTAAAAAGATAGACCGGCCGATGCACACAGACCTGCAGCAGGGCTCTCCTCACACAACCCCAAACTAAGCGAATGAGGCAATTAATCATGTGGCCCGCAGCTAACCGAGTAAACGGTCTGTAGCCTCGATATAGACTGCGGATAGTTAAAAAAATTCTCTCCTGGCTCCATAGCATAGGGCTGTGTCAGGATTTGAGGCATGAGGTGTTACCAGACAAACAGTTCCCTCACATCTCATTCCACTGCTGCCGCGGTTCAGTGGAACGATAGGTACTCTTTTTCCACTTCAATAAGGGGATGAAGCTCAATTAGCATTTCACAAGTCCCATTTCCCTCCTCTATTGCAACCTTCCCCGCCGAGCCCATGCTTTCTCTGGGGATTGTCCTGTTTTGGGCCCTTGTTGCCGTTGGCAGGGTGACAGTATTCGAGTGTGCAAACTTGTGCTATTGTCCGCGGGCCAGAGGGAGCCATGGAGACCCCATAATATGACACAGGAAAATGTTTGCTGATGGCAATTCTATGGGCTTTGTCCGACTCTTTCTCCTTCATGACGACTCGATTTAAGTCTCTAAATGTTTGACTACAAATGCAGGAGTGCTATCCAGCTCCTTTCCCTTTGTCCCGCGAGGTTTGAATGAGTAATTCAGCCTTTGTGTCGCTCGATTGAGGGGGCAAACAGAAAGACAAGATTCTTGAGCCTTCAAGACCCTTTCCATGGTTATGCACTCTTCAGATCCCACCACCCCTCACCAAATCCTACAGCTGACATCACTCTTGGGGAGGGAATAACGGGCTTATGTGTTAGAAACTCAACTTTAACCGCTCTGATGTCAGGTTATAATGCACGCATGCTCGACAAGAATTCGCACTAGTTTTTTAAACGCACATTTACCATTTTCGGAGTAGAAATCATCTTGTAGGAGAAATATTGCATCCCCTCAGCGGCTTTCCCCCCTCCAGATCTCCATGACAACAATTTGCGATGGTGAAGAATTTGATACCAGGGCGCTTGGAGGCTGATTGGGGTGCATTGTAAGAGGCCTGGGGTCGCTGATTGGTTCAAGGGAAGCACCATAACTACAAGGAGTTTATATTCATTCAACTTGTTGAAGTGCTCCTATACTGCAGCCTGGGAGAAGTCTGAGGTTAGACTGAGAGAATCCGGACTGATCCAGCAGTGGTGAGTACTAATCTCTAATATCCAGCATCCCGCTCATTTGAGGCTTGATTGCGTGACTCGTGTGTTTCTCATTTCTCTTTAGATCCTGACGGTGGATTGCATATTTTAACATGGACTGAACAAACCCTCGATACAATATGGCAAATGCAGACAGTGAGGTCAAAACTTTACTAAATTTTGTAAATTTGGCATCCAGCGACATCAAGGCGGCCCTAGATAAGTCCGCTCCGTGCAGGCGCTCCGTGGATCACCGGAAATATCTCCAGAAACAACTGAAGCGCTTCTCTCAAAAATACTCCAGAGTCCCAAGATGCCACACACACAGGTCTGCGGAGTATAGGTGCGCCAAACCGATGGGGTCTGTCCATCAGAGTGTGGCAGAAAAGGCCAGCTCTGGTGCGCAGGATGTGGATCAACTGGGGAGCTCTGTGGAGCAGGTGCCTATGAGGAAACGCCAGCTACCGGCCTCATTTTGGGAGGAACCTAAGTTGACCCCAACCAAGAGGGAGCACTCATATTTAGGAATGAAAAGGAGCCATGCAGGCACATCGGAGGGGACTGAGAATGAAAAGAGGAAACGAAGTTGTGATGATGATGCAAAGACCGCAATATCTGCGTGCAGCCGGCGCAGCTCGGCGGATAAAGAGACGCTGAAACTGGACGTGACCTCTCACCACTGCGTGAGTGTGTGCGGCTGTTGCCCTTTCCAGTACCACGGACACCAGATCCTTCACAATCACATTTTTGTCCCTCATCCGCCCCTGGGATTGTGGAGCAAAGCAGCAGGGACTGAGACGGAGAGATCCGAGCATCCTTATGGACAGAAAATTCACACGCACGTTGTTGTCAAACCCATACCGACCAAGCCCACCGCTCAGTCACCAATCTTCAGTGTGTTTGGATTCATTTAATTAACTCACTAAATGAACCCATCACACAAAACGCGTGTAAATAGGACTAATGACTTTCAGCGTTTCTCTTTCAGCATTTTAAATCGAGATACTTCCTCCAGCACTTATTGAAATGCTTCATCTATTTTTGTCTTTTAAATCTAAAGGACTAAATTGCACTGAATAATTTCATCATCTTCACTTTCATGCCAGTCTTATGCCTGAAAATTGACAGTAAGGTAAAAAGGTTTCTACTTTTAGGTGTCTACAGAGGATGATTGTTCTTTTTTAAGTCAAAAAAAGTCATAGAATGAATCCAAACATCCTGTTTTAGTTTCCTCTTTTAAGTATGAGAATCGCCTTTCTTTGTCAAAGTAATGTTTGATAGGCACATTTGAAACAATGACTTTTATTTTTAAATAAATGATTCAACTTCCCTTAAAAACTCCTTTGGGCACAAGATCATTTTTACCTTTTGCTAAAGCTTTCTCCAAAGGGAAAACACACACACAAACACACACACATTTTGAAGGACAGATTAAAGAGGCTTATTGTCACTTCACATATATTATAAATAGATATTTATACACATAAAATTTCTTTGAGAGGAACATTTACACATTCAAGATATCAGACACGACTAAAAAAAGAACCACAAGAAGATAAATATAGTCTTATCTCTGAGGACTATATTGCGTGAGGTTCATTTTAAAGTCAGTCAACGTGGCTCAGGTATCTAATCAGTCTGTTTGGCAAAGGTACGCTTGTGATGGATCTCAGTCTGTGTCCCCCCATCTGGGTCCGAATCTTTAATCTACAGAGGTGCAGCAGTGGACATGGTGACACTAAAGACAAGACAAAAAGGAAAGATGAAGAGGCTTGTCGCTTGCTTCCTTGTGGACCACATTTGCATTCAACGGATGTGTGAGGACATGAAAGAAAAGAGTGAAAGAGACATGTTTCCATCTGATACTTACACAACTTCCTCTTGACAACGTGCCATTCTTCACGGCTGTCCAGCAGTTCAGTGAGCTTGCTGCACAGCTGAACATGGCCAACATACTCTAGCAGCAAGTCTATAATTGGCCCTGCCCATTTACTCATTACTGGTGTTGAGATCCACTCGCAGAACTAAAGAAGAAAATCATATAAAGTTACATTACTGAAAAAGAACATGCATATTTTTGTTATGACCAACTTTTTGCTCTTTTTGCATACCTGTGTTATCCTCTCTGAAGGCTCATTGCAATTTAGAGGAAGCATGCTGCCATTCTGCAAAGCATATCCATTACTGCCAGCAGTTATTATATCGGATTGTCCTGCAGCTGGGTGAGGGGCACTGCCATAAGCACACGTAAAACAGGAGAGCGCATCACAGCCATTGTCCAGAAGGCACTTGAGTAGAGGCAGATTATTCTGACAAAGTGCAACAAGAGCTGGGAATGTGGTAGTACATGTTGGGATGCTTGCATTTAAATCAGCTCCTCTTTCTAGCAGTAAAGACACAGTGCTGACACAACCCTGACGCACAGCCATCAGCAGAGGGCTGACTGGATCCAGGCTTAGACTAGCACCGGCATTAAGCAACACCTCTGCTGTTTCGGTGCTGCCGTTAGCAATAGCAAAGTAGAGGGCCGTAGTGCGTCGATCGGCATACTTGATGGAGTGGCTGTGGGGCAGTGTGGCGTTTACATCTGCACCTGTCTTCAGTAGCACAGCTGCTACAGTGTGTCTGTTGTGCTCTGCTGCCAGGTGGAGGGGGCTGATCCAACTGTGCCGGAGCATGGCTCGACTTGTCACCGAGACGAGCAGAGATACAATCCTGAAAACAAAGCAAAAGAATGTTAATGTAAAGTTAACACAACAAATACAGAGAAGTTAGAGCTTACAGCGCCACTTACAACATCCGCTCCATTGCATATTTTAACAATAAGTTTAGGATATGAATACAAATTTTACACACTAATCATTTTTTTTAATTATTATTATAATTTCATCCATTTTGCAAGTGTTAGTATTTGAACTTACTTGTCATGTCCATACTGGGCAGCGATGTGCAAAGGCAGCAGTCCTGAGCTTGTCGGTTTGTTGGCATCTGCATTTTTAGTCAACAGAAGGGCCGCAATTTCCATGTGGCCATTTTTACTCGCTTCATGCAGCGCCGTAACCCCATCGCATGTCTGCGTGTTGACATCTGCACCTAAAATAAACAAAAAACAATCATCATTCTTTTATAACATAATTTCATTGAAATCATAAACATGAAAACCTGGAATTTTTTTGTACCTTTCTCAATAAGGTAACACAGTGTCCTCATCTGTCCTTGCTGAGCTGCTACAACCAGTGGAGCGATGGTGTAGGTATTAGATGGATTAATTATAGCCCCAGCTCTTAACAGTATCTCACAGATCTCTGTGTTGTTTCTCGATACAGCCTCATGAAGGGCTGTCCAGCCCTGGGCACACCGCTGGTTCACAGTGGCCCCATAAGAGAGAAGAAGGTTCACCATGTCTATGTTCTCAAGCTCGCATGCTGGACAGACACAAAAAGACACGAGTCAGCCTGGCTTCATATAAGCTGTTGTAAGAAATTCTTAGCCCACAGCTGTACCTTTGTACAAAGGTGTTTCTTTGCTCTTGCTGCTGATGTCAGGGTCAGCACCTGCTTCCAAAAGACACTGCACACAGGCCAAGTGTTCACAAGACACCGCAAGCAGCAAGGCCGTCTGCTCCTGCAATGTGCGCTTGTCTACTGAGCCTGGAAGGGCTAGAACAGAAAATACACGTTAAACAAAACAAGCACACATGACATTTTAAAAGTCCTCCCGCAATAGATTTACGTTTCTTTTCTTAACATGTGATTCATTCAAGGGTGACAAATTACATTTCTGGGATAATTCTTCGAGACTTTCAATCACCTACCCCTTAATAGGGTCTTCAAGCACTCATCCTGTCCACAGTAGGCAGCATCATGCAAAGGTATCCATCCATCATTGTTCTCCTTCAGCACCCAGTGAGAAGAGGCTGTCAGATTTTTGACAGTTTCCACATCTCCTCTTTTGATGGCACAGACCACAGGATCAACATCCCTTGAAAGGAGAGAAAACCCCCTAAAACATTAAGTAGTCTGAATACAATCAAGTGTATTTTTAGAAAGACACCAGATCCTTATGGGAAAGGCAGCACTGACCCTAAAATCTGTACATTCGGTGATTATCATCATAATAAGCTGATTTTGCTCTCAGTAATCCAGGATGTGTGATTTTTATTTTTGCTATTTATGCAGAAGTTGCACACAAGAGCCACCAGCACCCTCACTCTGAAACACACACACACACACACACACACACACACACACACACACACACACACGAACACAGGCAGCCTCAAATAGTCCACACAACAATAAAAGACTCACTCCGGCTCTGACGCGCCGTCGCTCTCATTGTCTCCTCTCCTATCCCCTCGCAGTCGCGACACAGCTTTATTACCGGCATAACGGAACTGAGACAAATAGTCAGAGTAACTGAATTTCGTCATTACTGAAGGTAGATTTCGCTTTTTTCCTTCCCAGGTCGTCGGCGTCGGCGGAGCAGCGCGCAGAGCCGAGCGGGGCTCAGCTGTGGTCTCTCAGATTATTTTGGGACTGTATTGTCAGGCGGCAGGATGACGGACTTATCCATATATGTCAGAAGACTCGGACGTTTAAAGATAAGAGAAACAGCCCTGGAGATAATGCAGTGTAAGGCCAGCTCTTTTCGTCTTTACTGGCTGGTTTCCAAGTTAGATAACGAGACTGATATGTGACAACTGCAGAAGATAAACAGAGACCCCCACAACGAACCATTAATCACTGCTCCATTTTGAAAAGCCTGTGCACATTGACTGTATTATAAGCGATAGGCGGTGGCCTAATGTCACTAAAAAAAGGGAAGCAATACATAAATAAAAAAATAAAAATAAAAATAATTTTTTTGATAAACAGACTCCAAACGTCAACACATATATCTGTTGAATGTAACCCTCCACCACCCTAAATTCCCAGAAAAATACCGAGGATGTGACCTCTGCGTCCTTCGTGGCAGCTAGAGGCGTGGCCTGCGTAATAGCTTCACTCCAGCGACGAAGACACTGTTGTAGCTCAGGTAGCTTGTTTATCAGAAGACACCAGCGTATTAAATGATGCCAAAGATCATATTTTCCTTCTTATGTCTTCGAGATTTTTACAACTTAAGTCCTGTTGGGGGCACCGATGAGCCAAGTGTCTTTAAGTGGTGTTTTTGCTCAACCATGTGAAGATGGGTGACAGATTAGAGGAAAAAATAGAACTCTTGACCGTATAATGAGGGGGTCCAGTGGCCCTGTTATGTTGTGGGATGGAGGCATTTTGTGGGCGCTGTTTGGGTTCACATGTCCTCTTGGAGGGAAGGGTGACTGCAAATGAATTCAAAATGAGTTCTGAGTAAACATCTTTATCCGCTTATGAGGGTGCCCTCTGGGTATCACGAGCTCTCAGCCTAAATATACACTTATGGGAGATTTTAGATAAAGTCTTTGAGGGAACATCTTTAGTCAGAATGGCGATCCATCACAGAGGAGAACAAATGCTAAACACAGTGGCGGTGTATGGGTGTCAGATGTTGACACACACACACACACACACACACACACACACACACACACACACACACACACACACACACACACACACACACACACACGGCAATGTTATGCTTAACTATGAAAATGAAGCTATGAATCTATGTAAATCTAAATCAGTTTGCATACATTTCCATAACGGAATGCTGAATGTTGGATATAAAACTGTGTTTGTAATTCCGTTTTTATTGCCGTTTTTTTTTATCACTGGATTTTTAAAATCTTTTTTGTATCACTTCAAAAATGAGAAAATATATTGCAAAGAGCCAGGGAAAAAAAACACCCAAACCAAAAAGGAAACCATTTAATAATTAAATATCCAAATCAACCACAGAGA
Source organism: Aulonocara stuartgranti (assembly GCF_965226115.1). Lineage (NCBI taxonomy): Eukaryota > Metazoa > Chordata > Actinopteri > Cichliformes > Cichlidae > Aulonocara > Aulonocara stuartgranti. Next base: position 2,959,669 of record NC_138955.1, on the reverse strand, counting down.
CTACATATTTACTTACCTCTTACTGATCTGCATGTCCAGTCAATAAAATGCAGTAAAATAAAGATGCAAATGTATATTTTGGACATTTTCTTTCCTCCCCTGCTTGAAGAAAAATATGCTATTGAAGCAAAAATCTCAAAAGTGACCAGTCCATGAATAAAATCCACGTTATTATTCATCTGATTTGTTTTTCAGCCTCATACTTTGTCAGCCAACCATATGAAACAATGTGTAATAAAGCTTTCATCTATGATTCTACAGGCACCACATATTGATTAGTGCCTGTTTATGGCCTCACTGCAGCTCAGAACTCATTTGCTTATTTTGACTCACATGTTTGAGCATGTGGTTTGTGAGTGTCATCTAACCACTAAATCTCATTTAACAGGTTTCAGTTTCTCCACAAGAGCGAAAGGTTTTTCCACTGAACTTCAGAGACTCTCAAGGAAGTAAATCTCGGTGTACTGAATATTTGTGTTTTAACAAGTTGCTTCCCCATACAGTAAAAACAGTCTTGTAGGGACAGAAAGACTTCCTTAACGCCACCTGTGAGCACTACACATTAATGCTATTGGTGCTGTTTTATTTGTGTCTTTAAGGTTTAGACATCTTAACATTTGCATCACATGTATGGTAAAATAACTATAAAACGTGATGATTTCACCTCCACCTACTACTCAAATACATCCTTTTAATTAATGTTGTTTTCATTGAGCCTCCACAAAATAGCCCATTGAGGCTCTTCACCATCAGAAAACTTGTAGTAACTCTGCTTTTTTAACAAGCAACACTAAGGCAGTCAGCACAGACCGGCGCTTTTCTTTTCATGTCTCTTGTTTTCATCTTGACGGCTATTTAGATACACTGATACGTCACTGGGGCATTTCACGCCGTGCCATGCTCAAAAATGTCATGAATAACTATCTCTAATGTTTCACTGAAAAACAATTAGGAATAGCATTTGCGGTATTTGGTGACAAGATAATGTTAAATTGTTAAGCGTTAAGAAGTGATGGCATCTTTTCTTACCTGAGCAGGTTTGTTGTGGTGTTTTGTGAAGTGTGGAAAGTCAGAGAGCATCCAGCCAGCCTGTCTTTGATGTCGCTGTTTAGTCTCTGGTAAAGAGACCCAGCTTTTTGGACTGCAATCATCACAGGAGATTTGTTGTCCAGTCTTAAGTGCAGAACACCTCAAAAAGTGCTGTTGTCTTTTTCATAGATGAGTAAACACTATTCACAATAGAAGTTGGAAAATAGAAGTTAGAACATCAACAGCAGCAATAAAATCACAGGCACAGTATAATACACACATCCCACGTGAATTAGTGACCTAACTCATATAAAAGAGCTGAAATCTGCAAAGGCAGAAATCAGAGAGCAGCGACTCAGGCAGTGAGGGGGGATGCCTTTTAAGGACATGTTCAGCAGTGTTATGTTCCACTTGGTACTGCTGTTCCAGAGAAGGTGCTGGTGTGTGTAGTGTTGTTAGTGAGTTATGCAACAGGAGGATAACAAAAAAACATGAAGCTGAGATTACAGGGCATGATTAATTTTACAAAACAATGACAGAGACAATTAGAATTAAATTGGATAGAAAAAATCCCCCCAAAAAACAGCTTGATAGACTCACCACATGACATTGTTCTTTCTCCTTATGCACAAAATATGAGTTACTTTGTAGAACAAATATGCTAATCCTAATCAGACGGTCTGAAGGATTCTGTCATAACATGCGTCACCTCTTGCTGCGACTGTGTGAAGTGCAAAAATGAGTCTGAAGAACAAGCAGAATGACAACAGATTGTTTCACAATTACTTCTTCCGAAATGTTTTTAAAAAGTGCTTCCTCTATTGAAACTGGAAGTGGCCTCATAGTTTTATGACGACGAACGAGTCCTTCGACATATTTATTTTCAACCACGCAAACGGGCTCTATTGCAAATTCCTGGGTAATCTGCGATCTTTCCCCAACAAAGTCAAACCAAAACATATGAAAACACATGTATGTCTCAAACACCTGCAAAAAAAAGCACCGTCCTGTCACGACATACTAACATGTCAGGACAGGAAACAAACAGGCATATTCAGTACCAGTAAATCAGTGACTCTGACAGTTTCTTCAAGCTTTTATGATAACATTCATGAGGTTTTCTTTCCCTGTGATATACCAGTGCATTTGCTCTTTTAAAAAAATTAATTATTAATTAATTATTATTTTTAACCAACATCCATATAGGACATGGACATAGAACAAGTAAAACAAGACAAGTTGAAACAGACAGGATAAAAGAGGGATAGCAATAAAAAGTAAACCCAAAATCAACCTGATTTATATGTGTGTACACACAAATGCACACAAGTCCACCTGAATAAAGAGACATGTCTGCACACATAGCTACACACACACATATACAGATACATACACATATTCAAGGGAGGAAGAAAAACAAAAACAGGAAAAAAACATACATGCATGCACAGCTATACATGTACATAGTGACATATGTAGATGCACTTAAGTACTGATGGGCATTTTGATTTCAATTTTACAAAACAGATAGAGCAGTTCTGATGGCGGGATTCTTAGGAGGGAGAGAGAAAGTGGGAGAAAGATGGAAAAGAGACAAAAAAACAGCACATAGAAGTATGTAGGGTGTATGTAGAGCCTATTGTGACTTCCCTAGATTGTAATGTTGAGTATTTTTCTTGGGCTGTAGTCTGTCATCCCGGAGTTTCTCCCAAACCTTATCGGAGGAGGCCAGACCAGAGCATGGCTGCCAGGCAAAAACAGCCCCCCCACCCCCCCAAATTATATGGCAGTCAATGGTATTCTAGGTTTACATTGCTAGTTGTTGGATGTAGCTATTATGGAGCTTCCTTGCAGAGTTGTCAGGGACTTTTCAGCTGTAACTACAATTATAACAGTGATGGGGGTGGTTTGTTTATAATTATTAGTGGCTCTGCTCCAGTTCCAGATTTTTATTGGAGTGAACACATTTTCGTGTCAAACCACTATTACCATTCAGTTGGTGCCCTTGTGTGTAACCTGTAGAAGATGAAGGTCTAACAAGAAGTGTGTAGGTCCTCTTGTGAGTGTGTGAGAAGTAATTCAATTCAATTCAATTTTATTTATATAGCGCCAAATCACAACAAAAGTCGCCTCAAGGTGCTTCATAGATACAGAGACAACCCCAACAATCATATGACCCCCTATGAGCAAGCACTTTGGCAACAGTGGGAAGGAAAAACTCCCTTTTAACAGGAAGAAACCTCCGGCAGAACCAGGCTCAGGGAGGGGCGGGGCCATCTGCTGCGACCGGTTGGGGTGAGAGAAGGAAGACAGGATAAAGACATGCTGTGGAAGAGAGACAGAGGTTAATAACAGATATGATTCAATGCAGAGAGGTCTGTTAATACATAGTGAGTGAGAAAGGTGACTGGAAAGGAAAAACTCAATGCATCATGGGAATCCCCGGCAGCCTATGTCTATTGCAGCATAACTAAGGGAGGATTCAGGGTCACCTGGTCCAGCCCTAACTATATGCTTTAGTTAGGGCTGGACCAGGTGGACCAATGTTAGTTAAGTAACATTTCCAAGATATAGGCTGAGCCCCTCAGAAGCAAACAGGGATCTGAACAGGGAGTTTTCGTGAAACGGCTTTTCAACTGATGTCCACGCTGTTCGTTTGTTAACAAAAGAAAAGTCTATTTATGGTACATCTCACATTAATCAGCCACGTGTCATTGGAAAAACATAGACTGATATCAGTGATGTTGTGTATCACTGCATTCAAAGACTATGTGTAGATAGATATCTAAGCTTCAAATGCCTGCAAAGAACAAGAAACAACCAACGTCCTGTAAAAACAAGTCAGGACAGGAACAACACAGATGTGTTCAGTACCAGGGAATCTGTACCTCTGACAGTTTCCACGAAGCTGAACATTACAGTTACTCTTATCTATCATGTTGTAACAGGGAATCCCGGAGTGTTTTTTGTATATTTAAAAGTGCCTTTGTTCTAGAGCATGACAGGAGTCACAGAAGTGGCACAAAGTTGAGAACAACAGAGGTTAAGCGGTGCAACAGGATGGATGCCAAGGAGATTCGCCCTGGACTCATCTGTGGAACTGGTGTCGGATATAGTGGAGGAGTTGGGCCCAGTAAGAAGGCCTTTCCAAGCAAGCAAGACATAACTGGTGAAAACAGTGATTTCTGTAAGGGTTAGAGCAGCTGTTCAAGACTGTTGGACCTGTAAATACAATGTAAAAGTCAGACTTCTAGCTTGGTTTTAGCTTATTTTTTATATGCCCTGGGCTTGTTTTATTATAAATAAATGTTACGTTCTACTCTTGAGTTTTGGACTCCTTGACTAGTTCAAGGTTCAAGGTTCAGGTTCAAGGTTCTTTATTATTTGTCAAATGCATAGTTATACAAGTATAACACACAGTGAAATGTAGCCTGACACGCTCCTCGACATGTGCAAAAATTGGGGGGGGGGGGGGGGGGGGGGTAGAGGAAGAACATTATATATATATATATATACACATATAGTATATACACTGGGTGAATGTGCAGTAGTAGCAGCAAGCAGGTGAATTCTGTACATTAATATGAATAGATATCTGACTGCCCTTTTATTTTTTAGCTGCTCTCCATCTTATGGAAAAGGTTCTTCCTCTTGCTTCTCCTTTTCCCTTGTTACAACAAACTACAACTTTGAATTCTTATCAATTTTAAATATTTTTTAAAAGCAGTAGGTTAATAACAACACACACTCAGAAATGTTACGGCTGAAATGAAATTTAATTACATGTAAACTTTACCTGTAATTTTGTTACATAAGTGCAATATAGATGTTACATTTTATGAAATTTGTTCCAATAAATGAACTTCATTGGTATAAATTCAAGCACATTTTTCTTTAATGATTCATTATTTGAATAAATAAACCTTTGATTTTGTATATTTCAATTATATTTTACTCAAAATTATTGTTTCATATTATAAAAGGTGAAGAATCTTTTTTTTAGTGAACGTCTTTAACCAAGTGTCTGTTTTCTCAGTAAACACACAGTTACAAAACTGGACTTTCAGTTAACACAATAAGCATGTGACACACAAACGCACAGGACTCACAAACATACTGCTGGACCAGTAACACAGCAACGCAAGTCCTTAATGTATTTTTATGTAGAAAACAATTAATGTGAATTTTGTGGTTTTAAAAACAATTATGAAGATAATGCGTGGTGGCATCAGGAAGTAAAATTAGTAAAATGTTTTACAGGAATGTAGTCGAGCAAGACTCGGCTCACTCATACTTGTTTTCTTTGAAAGCTTGCTGCCTTCTAACGCCAAGACAAGCTAGACAGCAGCTGCAGTCAGTCAAAGGTATCCTCAAACTCAGCATTGTGACGTATAAAGTGCAGTAGTCCAAACAACATACCAGCAGCTATTCCAGAGTTTTCCCACTCTTGTGAGACGCAAGGACAGTCCTGATGTCCTCTTATTTGTTACCTGTATGTGTTTTGAGAGTATATTAAATTGTCACTATGGTCTCCCGAGAGGAGCCTTTGATAAGAACAAGTAAAATGTCACAACTGCATCTCAAATGTTTTGGCTTGGCATCAAATCAATACAGGTCACAACGCCATCTACAAGCATCATCGTCCACGAGACTCCTGCCTGAGCTCATCTATCAACCTGTCCGACACTATTGCACACAAGACGGAGCTCAGGGCTGATCCCTGATGTAATCCCACCTCCACCTTGAACCCATCTGTCACTTCTACAGCACACGTCACACTGCCCCTCTATTCTCATATTTATTCTGCACCACCTTCACATATTTCACTGCCATGCAGCGAGACTCTTCTGGATCAATTTACTTCATTTTTCATGGCATTGTATATCATTTTCTTTTTGCAAATTTTCTAATCAAATGAATTTTGTGACTATCATTGTGACCTTCCTTTGCAGAATGATGGTAGTGCATACTTTAGCACCATCTACTGAGGAGGAAGAGTTTCCTCATGTGCATTTTAAATGTGACATTAAATTTGACCAAATTTACTTTTTCCCTTTTTGTTTAAGGTGGAAATTTGAACTTCTTCAGTTACAAAAATGAAAGTAATTATTTAAAGTTGAAAACTTAGTATATTTTAACATTTAACACATGCTTAAAGGTTGAGAAGCAGGAGGATTTGCCGTTTCCCTTTCTTTTTAATTTAGGTTTTAATGAATTCATAGAGCTCAATGGAAGTCATGTCAAGCTGTTAAAATCCGAATAGCAGCAAATTTTTTATGCGAGCTCTTTGTGGAGGTATCTACAATCCTTCCAGGTGTTTGTTTATTAATTCATAGCAATATTTAAATGTCCGTAAAACATAATTACACTAAGTTTTTAATTCTCTTTAAGCTAATTGAAGTAAGAATAAAAAAGGAATGTAAAAAGGCAACAATAACTTTTACGGGTTTTTTGTAATTAAAGAATTTTACATTTCCCAGAAGCCTCTTTGTCTTTACTTTTTATCATTTCTGAGAACACAACAAGTAATTGCAAGTATGTGCATATGTTAAAGTATTGTTCTGTAATTATTCTTTTTTAAAAGCAACTAATTATAAGTAAAATGATCTTTAAAATGAACACACCGAAAGCTACAAGGACAACTCAGGTTTTCACAACATGTTTCAGGCTTTGCGGGAACCGGGACGGAGTGAGCACTCTTCGCGTTCTCTCGCTCTCACTCGGTCGGTAACCAAGCCGAGGCTTCCCTGCTTTTGCCATGACAACAAAGAAACGATCCCGGTACATTCCCTGTTGTTTGGCCCCTGGTCACTAGGTAACAGCAACGCGAATCCAAGAAAAAACATCCGGAAAAGATCCCCGATTGTTCTTCTGTTCGTTTAAACGAAGAATACCAGAAGACGCTTCTTTACGCATCAGAATTCCTGAGCGACAAATCCACTAAAAGACATGACGACGCATTCTCTTCCTTTTTTAGAGAACAGTCCTGGTCAAAAACTCCAGGTGGGAAATGGAGTAAACAACATTTTTGTGACACAGTCGCAGGACAGCAGGTAGGCCCGTGGTTTTGAGGAGCAGCAAGTTAGTCTGATGTCCCCATTCATACATGCCTTTACTGTCTTAGACTGTTACTGACAGTTTTCTCTTCACACACAGAAGGGAAGATGATGCCAATCACATACCAGTTTTAAAAGTGGTAAGATTTGTGCCTTCACAGAAAATAGTCTCACTTCCACAGGTTCTATTTCTTCTATTTCCTGCTTTATACCTTTAATTCTATTTGATTTTACTTCTCCTTTTAAACCACTTGGTAACTTTTCTTTTGAGGCATTTTTCATAAATGCACCCTGCAAAGGTTTCAGTATTAAAGCATCTGAGTCGTTCTGGTTGTGTGTGTGTGTGTGTGTGTGTGTGTGTGTGTGTGTGTGTGTAGCCTTCGAGCAGAGTCTTGAAGGCAGGAGTGACTACTTTGCAAAAGACCCTGGTTCTGAAGAAACAGGCAGAGCTGGATGAGGTGGAGAAGCGACTTGCACTTAAACGGCTGGATTTTAAAGCCTGCATGGAGGCCCTTGCTCAGCGAAGGTCTGAACTTGAAATAAAACTACAAGAGGTGAGCTGAGACCACCTTAAATGAGAAGCAGTAGTAGTTATCCATCATCTGAAAGAGACTGTCCTAATGTGGCTGGCTTTTATCTTTTCTTTTCATGCAGACTAAAGAAAAAGTAGGGAAATTTGAGAAGTTCGTAGCTGAGAATGAAGCAAAGCAACGCAGAGCGTTAAAGAGCTGTGAAGCTTCACGGGTGCAAAACATTTTTAAAAAGCAGCAGATAAAAGATTTGACAGAACAGCTTAAAGGATTCAGAGACAGGTGAGACCTTGAAATGTTGTTTTTCATTTAAAGATTTCTTTCATGAAGTTGTTTTTTAAGCCCGGCTTTGCCATGGTTTAATTTGCAGGAGGCAAGTTTTAAAGGAGAGAGTGGCAAAATACAAAATCTATGAGGATTATTTGATAAAAACACGAGATTATCTCCCCAGCAGTAAGTTCAAATGCTCATTATTGAGCCTTCAAATGAACTTGCTTTGTTTAGCCTGTTGAGTAAAGCACACAGTCCGTTTCAGATTACCTCGATGACGGGTCTGAATCTCTAGTCATGCCCATCATTCGGCGTCATGAGACCTTATCCATCACACACCAGGAGCTGCTGCAACGTTTGCAACGTATGGAGGCGGAGGTGGAGGAAGGCCAGCGGCAGCTGCAGAATATGAAGGAGGAACACAGCGTAAAGAAACTGGTCAGATATACAAATACGGATGTTAGATGTATCATGTCTTCATAGCAGTACTGTAGTTTATAGCGGTTGATGTGTTTTTGTATGTATTGCAGATGGCCAATAAAGAGCTGTCTGAACTGCAGAGTGAGTTAGAGACCCTCAAAGAGAAGAACAAGCAGGCAGAGGTTAACTTGCAGATGGAGCAAGACTTATCCAGAGAGAAGGTATGCCTTCCAGATTAGCTGGATGTGACCCTGCTCATTAATCTTGGGAACTTTGGATCAAATAATGTCATGTGTGCCCTTCATGTTTCAGGTTACAGAAGTGGGAAGACTGCTTATGGCCATCAGCAACCTTGCAGAACAGTGTTACCTACCAGAATACGGACCGCTGGAAAAGATGAACGCGCTGACAATGATGGACATGGTGAAGGTATTTACGTGCAGGATGAGATGATTGTTAGGGTCCATTTTTAGTTTACCCAAATCTTGACTGACCATTTCTTTCAGGAGTACATTCTGGACAAGGTAGACACGGAGAGGAGAGCGAGGAGGATGATGGAGTTGGGGAGTTTGATGACGAGCACAACCGCTGCAGCAAACAAAAGAGAGAGGGGGTCAATGAGAAGCTTTGGAAGTAAAACACAAATCAAAAGTTCAAGTAAAGTCAGCAGGAGTAGTGAGACATTTGGTTGATGTTGTAGTTTGAGTATTCATCACAGTGTTGTCTCTTATGGTTTGTTGAGAGTGGAGGTTCGTTCTTGAGGTGGGAAGAAGCATTTGCTACCACTTCGTAGCAAATGAAGTGTTACCAAAACCTTGAGAAAAAAAAAGCTTGTAGGAGAACATAATGTTTTTTTTTTCATTATTTGCCTTTATAACATTTGTTCAGTGTTTAAAAAATGTGTGCAGCAACCTTTGCACTTAAGACGTCATAGACAAGGAAATGAAAACGTAGCTGTTTGAAATGAGATCCTCATGTTTAACAGGTCATCCGAAGTTGTAAATTTGGATTTGGGCACATTGTATTGTGAATGTTGCTTTTATTTAAAATAAATAAATAAAGTGGTCATAATCAAATTATGTAAATGCTCACTCAATCAACAGCAATCCACCACCTTTGCATCATGCAAAACACCAAAAACAAGCAGCCAATAAAATCTCCTTTGACCCTATTGCCTCACATTTCCCACGTTTCAGAGTTAAAACCTGTGATGCCACGACAATAATGTAAAAAGCTATAGTTTCTTGTTACTTTGGTGATTCGGATTGCTTACCCAAACCTATGACTGGGTGCCCCGAAAGCTTTATTGTAAGCACCCCACCAGCACGATGCATGAAAAATAGTATATGAACAATAAAAAACAATTTTAAGTACATTTTTAATACAAATATGATCCTATTTAGCAGATAAAAGCCTGATTCAGTACTTTCATGAGAAACTGAAGACATGGCTCGCACGCTATAAAAACCCCGATCTGGCCCTTTAACACAAGCACGTGGTTTCCGCAAACATCCGGTTTTTAGAAAGTAGGAACGAAAAGGCAACAATGTTTTGACACGCGTATTTCTTAACTGTCGTTACGGGTTTTTTATATTTTTTCCAGGTTGTTGAAATATGAAGGTACGTCACACAGTCAGGTAACTCTTGAAACTGCGGGTTTTTTTTCCAGGTAGTAAAACTGCTTGTTTGTCCACAGATGGAGGATGGCAGCTTGGTTTCATGTAGAGAGGACATTTCTTCGCTGTTCCCTGCGCAAATGCTGAGTGCCAAACAGCAAGTAGGCTATTTCGAAAAGGGGCTGAGGTTGATGTAGTGCAGGTGGTCACGGTCACCCCTCATAACGACTGTAGAATAACCGGACCTGTTGTCCTTTCTCAGGATCTGAGCAGCCAGTTTTCCGCCGTAAGAAAAGTTTGCGGCGACGGCAACTGCTTCTACAGAGCTTTCTGCTTCGCATACTTGGAGTCAGTCCTACACAGTGCCAGGGATTTGCAGAGGTCAGATTTAATTACTGCTGTCACTAATATCACCTGATTGAACAGCGTTGATTTGATAAGGGTGGTGCTTGTCTCGCCCCTCTCAATGTTAGGTTCAAGGACAAGATAATCCAGGGCAGCGCAATTTTGGTCTCTGCAGGATTTGAGGAGGATTTCTTCAGGCACCACCTGGACACGGTAAATGCACTCATATTTTTGTTTTTCTTCCAACAAGTTATTAGCATCTCCTCAGACCTCATTAGTAAAATAATGGGGGGGGGAATGGCACTTTGTAGCCTGTGAGCTTTGACTTGCCGTTTGATGTGTATGTAGTACATGCATCGAACAAATGATAACTCTGTGTGTGTGTGTGTAAAAATATCCTAGTCATTAGACCAGGGGTCCCCAATCCCAGTCCACGAGGGCCTGCAGGTTTTAGATGCGTCCTTGATCCATCACAGCTGATTTAAATGGATAAATTACCTTCTCAACATGTCCTGAAGTTCTCCAGAGGCCTGGTAATGAACTAATCATGTGATTCAGGTGTGTTGACCCAGGGTGAGATCTAAAACCTGCAGGACACCGGCCCTCGGGGACTGGGATTGGGGACCCCTGCATTAGACAGATGTCTGCTTCTCAACTACTTTTGTACTGATTGGACCATTTGCTTTGCGTCTACAATTTCAACTGCAACACTGTACAAAGATTTTGAATCACCCCTTATTTCCTTAAATTTTCCTGGGAAAACGGATGCAGCATTTTACTGAAATGTGCAAAGTAATTGTAATGTAGACTAAGGTTAAAAAAAAAAAAAAAAAAGTTTGTGCAGTGAGCTTTAAAAGTCAATATTTGGTATGACTACATTTTATTTAACACAGCCTGAACACTCAGGCAGCTCTCTTGCCATTTCTTAAGTCTTCATGGATAGTTCCTCAGGCTTTTCGGAGGACATCCAAAGCCCCCAGGTAGACCTTCCATGGTTTAGATGGCTATAAAACATTGTTTAATTAATCACACTAAGACCTGTTGCCACTATTTTATTCTGCTGGAACCAAAATGGTGGCAGCAGGCTTAGGAAGTCTGAGTATGTATATCAACCTAATTCAGAATCTGGCCATCTGGATGTATATCTCTCTGTATTACACACCAGTTTGTTCTGATTTTAAAAACACAGTATTACTCCTGCGCTTCACCAGTTTGGCATCCTGCTAGACCTGTGTAGTTATTTTAAAAAGGTGCAGAAAATGACTCTTGAATGAAATCTTACAGGCACCATATTTTCTGTAAAAAAAGCAAAGTCTAATTGTTCCTCTTTCTGTTGAAGGTTCTTCAGGTTGTTGAGCAAAGCCAAGCAGATGTAATTTCACTATTCAGGCTCTTCAATGAGCATACTACCTCCGACAGTGTTGTGCAGTATCTCAGGCTGCTCACTTCAGCACACCTGCAAAACAATGCGGACTTCTTCCGCAACTTTGTGGAAGCACCTGATCTACATGTCTACTGTCATGAAGTTGGTATCGGCGTTGCTGCCATATACTGCATAAAGAACCTCTGAATTATTTAAAGTGGATAATTTGAAGGATTTTGATTAAAATCTCTTCTCTTCGTTAAGGAAGTGGAGGCTATGGCGATGGAGTGTGATCATGTGGACATCTCGGCTCTATCTCAGGCTCTGGACATCTCCATCCACATCGTCTCTATGGAAGGCGACGGACAACAGCTGGCTCACCACATCATTCCAGAAAATGGGGACCCATCCCTGCATCTCCTCTACCACACATCTCATTACGATATTCTCTACCCTCGGGCACAACTATGACCAACGAAACTGCTCGAATCAGGAATATTGACTCCGGTTGAATAAATTCCAACTGTGCTTGAAGACACTTACAAAATTAGATTTTTATAAAATCTTGCAGTTTACAGGAATCCATCATCTGGGGATGAGCATCTGTTGCACAATGTGCACTAAACATTTAGAGACTTTAAAATGCTGTTTACTTTTTTTTTTACCCTTTTTATAAATTGTGTCATTTGAAGTTTTTTAATAAACCTCTCAAACAAGTCATTTTGCCTTCTGCTTCTGTTTTTTCTGCCGTGGATGGATACTCGTCTCTGGTTTCTTCTGTGTTGAAACCCTGGTTAGGGCACTCTTCATCCCAGCAAGGGGCATTTGGGGCAGGGGGAGCTTTCCCATTTGAGTAGGATACTTGGTCTTCATTACATTCTTGAAAATGGGCAGTGAAATCAAACGCTTCAACTCCTTTTTCATCCCCTTCACCATCCTCTGCTGCTCTCTGTCTGCATCCTCATCATTTGCATTGCCTGTGGAAATGTGTGGACTTAATTTTCTGCATTGAAACTTTATTTTGAAATGCAAACTTGTTTTAAAAAGTGCTGGTTTTACCAAGTAATAAGTCATCATCCAGATCCACCTCCAGGGCTTCTGCTGCTTGCTTGAGCCAGGAGTTGTGGTGTTTCTCCTTGCTGTTGTAGTACTCTACCTTTTCAATTCTCCTGGCTAAGTTTACTCGCTCCTGTGGAAGAACCCAAGTTATATCAGTTAAACCCTTTAACATCAAAAATGGACAGGACCTTATGCTGATGGATCTCACCATGATTGCATCCATGCATCTGGTCTCTATGGGAAATGTGGGAAGCTCTTCGTCCTTTCCAAGACTCTTGCATATCTTTTTGAAGTTCATCATGTCATCTGGGCTTACTAGCAGCATACAGAGGCCCTCTTTAGTCGCTCTTGCTGTTCTCCCACTCCGATGCACGTACGTCTCAGATGTTCTAGGAACCTGGTATGAACAAATCACTTCTTGAGGAACAGTGCTCATTACATTGCTGTAGTTATAAGCCGTTGCCCAACATTCATCTTTTAAGCTGGTTTTTGTTGTAAGGTAAAGACCCTCCTATGAGCAAGCATTTGGCGACAAAACTCCCTTTTAACAGGAAGAAACCTCCAGCAGAAAAAGACTGATGTGCAACCATCTGCTGAAACTGGTTGGGGGTGAGGGGAGACAAAAGACACATTGATGAAGAGAGCTAGAGTTTAATAACAAATGATAAATGCACAGTCGTGTATAAACACTGAGTGCATCACGGGAAACCTGCAGGGACTGTTTTGTGGCTAATTGATAACCTCTTATTCATGCTGGAGAATCCTTGGGCAACTGTTTAAGGGGTTACCTGGTAGTGAATAACATGCTGGACATTGGGGATATCCAGGCCTCTTGCTGCCACATCAGTAGTCAGGAGAACACAACTGTGAAGAGAAACAAAAGAAATGGCAATGTCAAAGCTAGGTGCCTTTAAAAAAATAAGAAATCACTAATGTTTTACAGTAAATACAGCTCAAGACTGCTGCTGATTACAGGAACTACAAAAACCATCAGGACTTGAATGTGTCAAATGTTTAAAATGTGAATACTTTCACAAATTTAAAAAATGGTTTTAAAGTAGACAAAGACAAAACTATTTCAGGCATTTTTGTGCATACTAGACGAATTCCTTACTCCCACAGTTAAAGTTTAGATGTCACCAGTGGCACACAGTTACTGGATAAATGCTGAAGACAACTTGATGTTGCTACTGCAAATGTGAGCACAACTCACTTCTCCCTCTCAGCGAACCTCTCCAGGTTTTTCAGCCGTTGTTTCTGGTGCATGTTGGCATGTAGAGGCAGCGGAGTACAGTCTAGTATAACCAGCAGAGAATTCAGCCTCTTTATACAGTCAATACTGTTGGCAAACACCATGGTGCGCCCAGGATACTGGAGCAGGAAGTAATAGAGGTAGAAGTCCTTCTCATCCTTCTGACAGTGGATTTGAGTCTCAATCAGTGTCTCCACAGTTGCCTCCTTCCTGGTGAGGTCAATGACTTTGGGCTTGGACTTAATCCCCACTTTCTCCATAAGAATTTCCAGCTTGTTCCTCTGGTCCAGATTCTTCTTCTTCTTTTGAAGGAGGCGAGTGGGAAGGCTGTGAACCATCGTCAAAGTGGCAGAGAACACAAAAGTTTGCCTAGTGGGATTGAAGTGTGTCGTATTTAGCATTTCCAGCAAATTCTCCAGCTCGGCAAAATGCCCTCTTTCTACCATGCGATCAGCTTCATCAATGACCAGACACCTGTGTCATAGGAAGAAGAGGAATTAAGAAAGGATAACAAAAATCTAACAAATAGGCCTGCCTGAAAGACCTTTATCACAGAACACAGAATCAGGCTCTTTCACACATGATATGATTTGAGGGTTAAAAGCAGTGTCGGTAATCGGTGAAGGAAAAAAAACAAAAACTTATTGTGATATTTTGTGTGGCGATATTGTATTGATACAGGAACACCAAATATTAATATTTTATTAAATACATTAAAATACTCTGGGAAAACTTTGAAAAGAGGGCTCGATTCACCTGATAGGAGGCACCCTTCCTACTAACAGGTGTAGTCTGATTTGGACTGACTGCAATCACTCTGCAAATAATTGTTATCTAATATATGAAACCAGACAGATAGCCAACATGTTTCCATGAGTCTGAATGAGTCTCTCAATGTGTACAGTTCATCAACTGGCTGCCAGCTGGTTCTATTTTAGTTATATTCCCATAAAAATAGGAAGGTCAATGAGCGCAAGTTAAATGTTAATAGTAAACTAAAGTAAAATAATAAAAAAATAATACTTTAGGAAATAACTTGCAGTTTAAAAAAGGTGATATATTTTATTGGAATACTCAGCATATCACAAAATAATAAAAATCATGATAATATCATATCATAAGTGAAGTACTGTGATAATATTGTATCGATTACCACCTCTAGCAAATAAGTCAGACAGTCTTAAATTAAGACTCACCTGAGCTGCCTGAGGTTGACCAGATGTGGGTGCCTCTCCTTGATCAAATCCCACAAACGCCCCGGAGTTGCTATGATGATCTCTGGCCTGCGTTTCAGCACTCGTCTTTGTTTCTGCTGTGCCATTCCACCCACCACTAAGGCTGTTTTTATATCTGCACAGCAGGAAAACATTAGCTATGCTGACATTTATACATCTCTTACGAGAAAACTTCTATCGTAACACTCTGATGAGCTATGACTTACCTGTGAATTTTGCGACAGCATCAATATGATGTTTGACCTGAACAGCCAGCTCCCTGGTGGGAGTGAGAACCAGTCCTAAGAGGGGCTGACTCTGAGCACCAGCAGGTTTTTCATCAAAATCAAAGTCTGCATTCTTGATTACCCGAACACATCCAAGCTGTTCATCTTCTACGTCGCTGTGTTCATCTTCATCTGAGTCTCCTTGATTCTGATCTTCAGCACCTTCATCGTTTTCTTTAGAAGCCTCCACTCCCTCCTCTTGGTCCTCTTCAGCTGATTTTGTACACTCATCTACAGGTGGTAAGTACAAACTCTCCACCTTTGTGACTGGTTCAGCGTCATCATTAGGTTTTTCTGGGCTATTCTTCCACTCCAGGATGGTATGGATTATGGGAATGCCGAAAGCCAGTGTCTTACCACTTCCTGCAAGTACAACATCCATATTAGCTCCACTTTTAAAAATCTGTGAACAGAACATGACACTATAAACCTATCACTTTTATCTTACCAGTTTCAGCTGCTCCCAGTATATCCATACGATCCCTGATAGCTGGAGGCAAACACAGGGCTTGGATCGGTGTCGGTGAACCAAATCCAAGACTGCTCAGTGCCCTCAGGACAGGTGGGGGGACAAACAGGTCCTTCCACGCACTCATGTCAACATTTTTGTCTTCAGAACCAGAAAGTGCAGCGTTTGTCCAATTTTTTGCCTTCTTGTGTGGGGCCTTTGTCACTTTATCTTGACTGGATTTTTCTTTTTCCAGATCTGATGAAGACTCTGGGTTCGGCTGTTCTTCTGGGACTGTATCCTGCACTGTCTGCTGCCCTTTCCCCTTTTTCTTCTTCTTCCTGCTTCTCTTTGCATCTTTGGGATCAGCAGTGATGGCTGCAGAATCATTTTCATCGGCCTCACCTGCTACCTCATCCTCTCCTCCCTCAGTGGCAGCATTATCCTTCTGCTTTACGTCTTGTGCAGAAATATTTTCCGACTCCGTTGCAATCCCTTTCTTGTTTTTCCTCTTTTTCTTGGCTTTTTTCTTCGCTGGCTCACTTGTGCTCTCCCCCTCTTTGTTCTCAGAGTCTCCTTTCGCTCCAGCCTCCTCGCCGTCACCAGCTTTTCTTTTCTGTGCTTTCTTCTTCTTCTCCCTTTTCAGCTCTTTTGCTGCTTTGGCCGCAGCCTCCTCACTGTTTATTAAACGGTAATCCGTGAGCTCTTCGAAACACACCAGACCCTCCAAGCCCTCCTCGGAGAAGACGCTGGGATCGAGGTCTATGGTTTTCCATTTGCCTTTCATGTCGATGCAACGTTTCGCTGGCTTCCCTAGCCCGGTGGACATGCCTTTGTTTTTCGCCTTCATCTTCTTTGTCTTCATTTTTCTGAAAAAAAGTAAAGGTGTAAAATAAGTGACTTTAGCCGACCTCGTGAAGTTCCTAACGTGTAGTTATTAAAAGCGCACGTGCACCCCACGTTTCTTAATGCCAGCGGACAACTATTAACCGATAATTAACAGAAACTAAGCGTACAAAGTCTCCAGTAAACTACCAGTTGAATTAGTAAGTACTAAAGTCTTACCTCGACTGAGTGTAGGCTCTCTTAGACTTCTGCTACGATTACAACAACGCGAGACACGAGGGCGCAGCCATGACAGTGTTGATCACGTGGTTTGAAAAACTTTATTTAAACAACAGGCGCTGTTTCAATTTCTCTGGTCATTTTTTTAATACGTAACCCCTTATACCGCCTATATAAACGTTTAGAAAAAATTAATAAACGTTTAAATAATAGCCGAGGATGTCAAGGGTTTCAGTTTATCAGCTTTCAGTTCAAGGATAATACGCTGTAATTTCTTAAGGTGTATTGAAGTTTGTGCCGAGGGAGTTGCTTCACTACAGTAGTATTTATTATTCGTAGCAAAGATAATTACAGTTATTTTTTAATGAAGGTTGTACCTGACAAACTAGCATATAATCTAGTACATAAATTAATAAACGCATTTGTGGAAAAGAAAGTTTTCATTGGGCTCTGCCGTCCTGTAAAATAAAATAAAATAAAATAAAATAAAATAAAATAACTACACCCTCATGTTTCAGGAGCTTGCGGGACCACCTTTAACGGCGTATAACTGAAGTAATCGTTTTCTGTGTGACTCTCTGGGAGTCTCCCACATCATTGTTTAAGAATTTTAGCCCACGTAGCAAGAGTACTCTTGCTGCAATTCTTGAAGGTTGCAGGCATTCATTCATACACAGCTCTCTTAACGTCCTGCCACAGCATTTCAGTCGAGTTGAGGTCTGGACTTTGACTGGATCACTGAGTCAACATCTTGATTCTTTCCTTTTTCAGCCATTCTGTTGTAGCTTTGCCCAAACCCGCAATGTTCTGTTTCATTACACATTGAAATTTGATCATTTGACTCATTTGCATACAAAGAGTTCACTTATGACTCAATGACCACAAGATCCCCAAAGTCCTTTGATATGATATGTTGTGTTTGGTTTTCACAAAACATGGCGTTGTGCATTGTGCACTTGGGTCTCATCTGTCTAAAGGGGCTCTTATGGTTTTCTCAGATGCAACTTTGAAAACTTTAGCCATGCTGTTTGATTGTACTGTCATGAACATTGTTTAACATGCAAACTGAGACTTTTAGAGTGGGTGGGGTGTGTGTGTGATCAGGTAAATGAAATAAATTTGTCTAGAGTTCCTCTTTTTAAAATTACTGTAAACAAAACCTTTAAGGCAAAAGAAGAATCTTTACATTTACAATTATTATAGTCAACCAGTAGCATCAGTTTAATAACCTGATAAGATGTGCATTATTAGAACGTGGTACTGATGTTTTTGTTTGACAGATGCAGTTACAGCAGTAATTTGTCAATTAAGTGATTACATTTACTCTGGTTGTCATAATTTGGAGATGTATGCACATTTAAAAGATCCAAGTTTGTGATGCAGGTGACGTCTTTATTATTATTGGTGAATTATGTTGTAGGAACAGAACAGAAAAAAACAAGCTTTAAACTGTCTGGGATTAAAACATCCACCAAATTAGTCATGTAGAAGCCACTTAAGAATGAACACATTACAGTGGCAAAACTATTTTTTGGTGGGGTCAATCACCCTCCCCATGAACAGCAGGCAGTTTGTGTTTTCATGGTATATGAAGAAGAAGAAGGGTCTGTTTATAGTGAAGGTCCTCGGCAGGGAGTATGGAATGATACCGATTGTTGTGGCAGCTGCTGCAGTTGTTCCTGTCTCATCCACATCAATCATGGCCTTGTGAAGCACCTACAATTTCACAGCAAGGTTAAAAGTGTTTTGCTGCACTATTTGGGGAACAGGCACATGTGTCTCTACATGATACCGAAAGTGACAACTAACCTCTGACAGCTTGAGCCCTTTGTCCTCACTGAGCTTTGTCAAATTGGACAAATTATTAAAGACACTGGTCATGCCCATATCCGGTAGGAGATTATGCAGGGAATACGACTGCTCCATGTTGAATTTGGGCATCTTGACTTCTAGTTTCCTGCAAACAAGACATGAGTTGACATGTTGAATAGACTGGCTCATCTGCTGCAGGCATTGTTTGATGGTCATTTAGAATTTTTACAGCTAAACAACAAAATATGCAGACACTTGGTTAAAGCGAGGCATTTTTCCGCATGTACATTTTTCTCAGTTTTGCGATCCAGCTCTGAAACCTCTCTGCAGTAATCTCATCATCCACCATAGTGTAGTCCATGTCTGGGTTGGGGAGCAGGATAAGCATGGAAACACCCTCTTGGTATGGCAGTTTCAGCACTTTGGCTCTCAGAGAAACATCTTCTGCAGTGTAGTACTTGTCTTCTTTAAACATCATAGGCACCTGCACAATATTATAATTATCGATGTAGAAGGGTGCATTTCGAGTCAAATTGGAGTTGAAAGGCATCTTCCAGGCTCCTGTGGAGCAGGTAATATTGTACGTTTAGTTATAAACAAAAAAGTTCAAAGGTGCAGACATGAATATTAGTATAATTAATAGCACATAAACCCAAAATCTAAAGTGTGCAAAAAAGATTTAATTTACCTTGAAAGAAAATTGCATTCATTAACAGGAGTTTGGTCTGTTCGTCCAAGGCTGAAATCATCTCTGTAATCTTGCCTCCAGTCTTGTCCCTAATGTACTCATTGATTACTCTGATACTCTCTGTTGTGTCCGCAAAATCAACAGTTTTGATATCTGCATTAAAAAACTTATTGATTTTGGTTTCAAACTCCCTCTCTATGATAAATTGGGGTTGGATAAACAAGGCCATGCTATGATCAAATTTCAGCGATCCGTTTTGCGTGACGTTCTCGTGAAGGAGTTGAAATAGTTTAGGGATAAGATCCGGCTGGTCGGCCCTCTCCAGCGCCTCCAGGTTTAGTACCTTCAGGATCTCCTTGTGTGTGACACCATCAGAAGCCATTAGAAGAGCCGCAAAACTAGTAGAGATACTCAGGGGGGAAAAAAAGATGTTCTTGTCGTTGTAACTGGATATCTTTCTGTAAAGGTTCATGGCAAAGTCCATATTTTTGAAGGAGAGATCTGAGATGGTGGCACTGTTAGGTTCAGCTTGGTGGATAGGAGTCAGAAAGCACAGGAGGGCCACAAAGAGAAAACAGGCCATCTTCATTGTGTTTAACATCAAAATCAGAACCTGGAAAGTTTTGGGTGCACACCCAGAAACGAGAAATAAAAAAAAGCACCACTGTACAGCAGCACAATCACTAAATCTACAAAAAAATATAAGATTACACCAACTGAATACTCATTTCTTCATTATAATTAGAAAACGCTCCGAAATTCAGTTTGTTTTTAAGTTTAACGAAATAACACACGTACCTTTCAGCTTGGCCCAGATTGTGCCTGAAATTTCTCTGTATTTTTTGGGGGGAACAAAGTGCAAGTGTGCTCTACATGTTACACATTAACCACAAAACATGTATTCAGAGGTGAATCCATAAGAATCAATCGATAAGTAAATGAGACACGAGAAGCATTGGGAGTGATTTTCACTTTAATCCTGGAATGAGAACCAATATATTAAATGAAAGAATGTGCTGTTCTAACATGAAGTATAACAAAAAATAATGAATTTAAGAACACAGTGAATAAAATAAGAATAAAAAAAAACCCCCAACTACCAACATTTTCTAATTTTTCACAAGTGCATTTAAAAAAAAAAAAAAAAAGTAGATCCAAAGGAAACAGAACGGTAACAAAATCTTGGAATCGTCTTAAAAATCATCCAGCACAATAAGCCAAACTTTGCATGACATCTAACATGTTAGTGAAGGCATCAAGACACATTTGCGCTGAATGGTCAGTTCGATGTTCTGAATGAATGTAAAGTGTTTTAATGCTGTAGTTTGGTGTAGTCACAAGGACAGATTCTCACTTTCAGGACTTTACGGTCCTGTAGAGAAAAATAAGTGAGAATAAGTCAAATCAACCACTTCCTCAAAGGGTAGGTGATGTGACACATTTTTGACATTTTCTTCATTTATTGAAATTGCTTCCCCCCCCCCCATTTTCAAGGTCATAATCAGCAAATAAATGAAACCAATGAATCTTTGATTTTCTAACGTGTACCCCCCCCCCCCAAAAAAAAAAGAAAAAAAAAGAAAACCCAAAACAAAACGAGGCTGGAAATGCCAGAATTTTGGCTTGTGTGATCATACACTGCTGGAACTATTCATGTTTACACAATGCTTCTTTGTTCCCCACTTATTCGGGACAAAAATAAGAAAAAACAATGCATCTGTGATAAGCAATTTAGATTCAGCAAAAAGTCCTACACATTTTTTTTCATCAATCTGATCAAAAAGGACAAGACACCCTTAAATTGTGTCTGTAAGCCTTGCCTAATCACCTATTCATTACGCCTACATGCATACTTATAAGTAATAAAGCCACGACATCCAAAATATGCAGCTCTCTAAATGCCTGGGGAGACCACCTGTAGACTGTCATGTATCGAGGTCGATGATGTAAAGAATAAATAACCCACAGATGTTAGTGGTAGTAAAGGTTTTAAGGAGGATCTTTTTTTCCGGTGATGTGCACGTTTCATTATATATATATATATATATATTTTTTTTTTTTGTTCTACACACTCAAGTCTACTATAAAAGGACTCACTGTCATTAGCCCCTTTTTAGAACACCTCTTCTTTCCAATGAATCTGATGACATCTAAATCAGACTCCATGCCTGATTGAGCATCCTGGTCACATTTCTGTATAAGATGCAATGGCAAACTTAATACGTCAGCTTTAGTATGATTTATGTGTAGCTTTCAGCACGCAGTCGCATTAATAGAAAGGCACACGCACGAGAATATAGCCGTGTGTGCCTCTCTTTAATCTTTCAAGTTTGCTCAGTTAACTAAAGAACACCATAAAGAGCAACAGGATGTATGTCTGCAATAAGGTTTAAGCATTTTTCCATAATGCATTTTTGCTACTCCCAATCTAGAAGTGTGATTTCTCTCAAGCCTGTCTGCAAGGGTGGGGGCAGCTCATCTTGAAGCACTATGCAGGACACACACACATACACAAATCCTGCTCTGTAGCTGAAGAACATATATTCAAGGATATGATGACACTTCACTAGAGTCAGTGCTGACAATATGCCAAATATCACGCGCATACTGCGTTTCTCTGTGTCTCTGTTGTGGTCATGTCTGAATGAAGCAGTGAGAAACATTAATGTGAAAGTGACCTTTCTCTGAATGACACAACAGCATCATTTTTAACATACTGATGAAGCCAGCAATATTATATATCCCATAGGTGAAAAGAGCTTTAAAAGCTTTTATCTATGGTCCAAAGCATTGGTCTCATATGGCTTTCATAGAATGCCTGTGTCAACATGTCATCATCACAAAATAACAAAACACACCCTTTCTGTGATATTCAGGGGTAGCCCGTTTTTCACACAAACAAACAAACAAACAAACAAACACACAAAAAAGCCAAAGCCAAAGCCAAAAAAAAAGCCAAAAAAAAGAATACAAAAGTGTATACAATAGAAAGAGAAGGCGCCATGGTTAAAAAGGCAATTGCAAACTTGGATTAACTGCATCATGAGTCTCGTCAATCTTTTCCCCATCTCAGTACTTCACTGAGCCGGATTAAGTGCTGCCTCTTCTTTATAGCCTTTATAGTCAGTGAACTAACCAGGGGTAAACTGTCAGCCTTCTGACTGTCCTCAGGTCCGCATGTGCAAAAGGTTAGAGGAGGGAGAAAAGCTAACCCTGTACCGGGTTGCCAATCCAGGCAGCTGGTAAACAATACAGGCAAACCTTCCACAACTTCACTGGCTGGGTTTTGGTTGTTGGTCCCCTTCAGAGCCAGCGTTTACTGAACCTAGTAAAAGCAAGTGGGCTTGTGTTACTAGATTCCATTAAATTGAGTAGAATATTAAATAAATCACAAAGTATGTATTATATTTACATTCAAAAAAAAGATTTGCTGACCTGAGCTTCCAGTTGGTTGAGTATCTTTTGGTTGAGGAATGTTTGTCTGAGTTTGTTGCTGCTGCCTGAACAGTAAACACAGTGGACTTATATCAAAATCCATGCAATACTTTCTCGGTATACTTTGAAAAGAAGGTGCGATATGCAGTTGTCATTGCAGGAGTGTTTTAGTTAAACTTACCGATCGAAGTAGGCTTGTCTTCTCTTCCTCAGTTCCTCAGCTGTAAGTGTCTCATTCTGGCCTTCTCTCTGTTCTCTTGCAGCACTTCCTGCTGCCTGGCTCCCTGATTTTACATTTCCCACTCCACACTCTGAAGACTTGTTGCTCATAACTGCTCCTGTAATATGGAAAAATAGATATCCATACTGCATATGCATGCATATTACTTAAAGCAATGTTAGTGCTAATCAGAATTTTTTATAGATAAAAATTAACTATCACTATAGAAATTTTACTTTACAGTGCTATTTTGTAGTCTCTTTTCTTGTAAACTACAATTACAACAATACAACATTTTTTAAACTTTTAGATGACCTATACTGTACCTTGCATACTGAGCTGTATGGCCCTGCGAAGATCAGCTTCTTCATCTTCCACATCTATGTCCTGTCTACTGAGTGCTAAAGCTCTCTTCAGTTCTTCATCTTCATCCACAACTTCATCCTCCACACCAAAGGCCATCTCTGATTGGCCCAGAGCAACTGACCTGCTGCTGTTAGAGAACAACTAAATCAGTTGTCAAAGGTAAGTCACAAGTTTCTTTTAAGCAGTACAAAACAAAATGTATGTGACTCCTTCATGAGCATCTCCTGGGTCCTCCATATCACACAGGCTACACATACATACCCTGAACTAGTCTGGGCCTCCTCTTCTCCAATCAGTCTGGGCCGCTGCTGCTGCTGGACCCTCATGATTCCAAGAATCTGCTCTGCTTCGCACTCGGGAAGGTTTCCTCGGATCACAAATATGGAATACCCTGCACAAATAAATTGCTGTAATCTTTTCTGTAGTGCAACATCTAAACAAGTGAATGAAAGTTGTTTTTTTCAATACCTTCTTGTTGTAACTGTGCAAGGAAAAGGGCTAGATAGGTGTCTGATATCAATTCTGGTCCAGTCAAAAGGGAATTCAAGTTAAACCACTGGAATGAAAATAGAATGAAAAACTTTAGTAAAGGAAGCTGCATTAATATCATTCATGAAAACATGTACCTCGTACCTGTTGTCCAAGTTTGCGTATAGTGAACCAGTGCTCCTTGTAGTTGCAAATGAAGGCTTTTTCATTTCTGAAACATTGAAGTCAAAATCAACTTAAAATGTACATACAAATTTGCTGTTACATAATATAATCCTAACTGAGAGCTTTACATTGGATTTATCATCAGGCTCTGGTACTCGCGGCTGTTGAAGAGGATTAGCTCCAAGCCCCACACTCGAAGAGCATTGCTAATTACCTACGAAAACCCAAAAAACAATCATAAAACAAAAAAAACAAAACAAAATGTAACTTACTTATTAAAAGAAATACGTTCTTATAAAGAGCGAATTTTTAAAACTCACTTGTATGGAAAAGAACCCACTGTCGTCCATGTTTCCTGATGGTTGCTATAAACATAGATTGAGTACAATAAGAAAAATGACGTAACTGTGCATAACATCCATAGATATGCTGATGAGGTATTTATTTTCCGCTCTGTCTCTAATCACCTGTAAGAAGGTCCTGTACTCCTCGCTGGCCATACCTCCCTCTGCCATCCTCATTCTCTCCTCTTCATCGAGCTGATGAGCAATTGAGGATAGATCCACAGGAGTGAAATACTCTCCTTGTAGCAGGTTGTTAAGACAGTGCTGGGCGCAAAGGGAGCCCTCTTGCTGCAAATTAAGAATCGGTATTGTTAAATGGTTTTGTTACTCACCCGGCAGTATGATTTTAAGGGGTCCGCAACAACTTTGGTAGCTTTATGAAGGTGAAATAATCGATTTCATAATTTGTTCTCGCATCAGTAACTGGAACCAACACAGAGCTAGCTAAACTACGTAAACAACAAACACAACTGATCTTATTGGTCCTCTGTAACAAAAGATTGCTATATTAAGTTAATCCTTTTGCTAAAAATGAGAAAAATAACACGACTGCGGAAGTAAAGACGCCTTCTGCGTTGATTCTACAAGCTGAATGGAAACTTTTCAACATCTCATATTAGCAAGTGAGTTAGCATTTTAGCTGTCTGGACAACAATACTGCTAAACATTACCCCATATATCGTAACAGCTACATAATCCTGGTAAACAAAGTGCAGTCACGAGTCCAGAACATTCCCGAATAAAGACGACCAACAGTGTGGCCATGAATACTTTGAGATATATATTTTTAACTTACTTTCTCGTGAAATATGGAATCCATGTTCAGCTTTCTGTCAAACGTTCAACTCTGACCTCCAGCCCCGCCGTGTACGGAGCAATCTCGACCGGCGCCGTCTAGTGGCTGGGCTCATACAGCACCAGCATCGGCGAAAGGTTCTGGTCGTAAGAACAGTCTCCTAGCGACACCTCCTCCTTTACGGCAAATGGAATATGGCGGAGAGTGAGGAAAACCTAGACGGACTAGAGCTCAGCAAGGTATGATTTTTTTTAAGTTGGCTAATATAACTGACAGTAGTGACCGAAGGGCTCGGACAGAACAGTGAAGTGTAGTGTGTTAATTCCTCTGAGCAATACGATTCGAACACTCAGTGAAAGGCTATAATACTTCCCAAGCTAGCACTTGCGGCTAGCTGTAGGCTAGCTGCCTAACTACCGTCAATAATGCAATGGTTAAGTGCAATATTTTTATTGCCCTGCGTCAGTGGTTCGATAGACTTGGCTGAGTAGACACCAACGACAGAGAAAACACGGCATGTGTCTTCCTCCGTCTGCTGCATCCTGTGATATCTTGGTAGTCGCTTTTGTCCATGAGTTGCCATGAGTTTACACACTTTGCAGCATCAACGCCCTGGCTGTCTTCAAACCTCGGGCTCTTGCTGCATTACGTCTATCATTAACATCGGCCATGTCGGTCAGTGTGAAAGAGAAACTGGGCTCAGCAGCAGCGATGGATTTGTTTCAGAAATGTTGTCTATCCAGTCTTATTATATCAACTCCAACAAATATGAAAACAATGTGATGCCTTGTGCAGTCTGAGTAACTACATTAAGAGTGTAGTACTGCAAAAGCACTGCACGCACCAGTACCATTGAATAATCATACTGAAGAACAGCTCACCAGATTACCGATGTCATATCCTTGTTCCTGTTGGTAAATAGGCTGTAGTCAACAGGATTTATGAAGGGCTTATCTATATCTATTTATCTATATCTAAATATGTATAAAGAGATCTCTTTTACACATTTGTAATTTAAATGATAATTTTACCTGGATGAATAAAAGATAAATAAAAGTTAATTGTAAAAAACTCGTTGCACTTTATTCCTTGTGACAGGAATATACTTTCTGACTCAGAATGACTTCATATAATTCATGAGATTTGTTTGACAGACTAAAGGCCAGCAAATCTTTTACAGCAGTTTAAATACCGGAAGGCATTTTTTGGCAGAATCCTTTCTGTCAATACATTATATGATATTCTGACGAAACTATTACAGTGCCCAGAAGAATGAATGTTATTGTTATATGGTTATAGAAAATCAGAGAAAGATTATGCCTATAAATTTAGATTATTCTATGCTTTATCAGTTTTTTTCCTTGTGTCAAAATAAATTTAGAATAATAAAGTGTAGGAAGGTGTAGTGAGTCAGTAACCATGAAAAGAGCAATATAATTGTGTACAGAATTATGTGTTTTATTAATATCAGTGTTTTTATTTATTTTTTCAGTTTTTAGCTTGAGTCTTTGTATGTATGTTGAAAAAAATCAATCTGTCCCCTATGAATGTTTGTTCTTGTGTAGTTGACAAGTAGTAGGCAAACAATCACATCACTGGAAGCACACAGCAGGAAAGCAATGCAAATAAAAAAGTAGAAGCAGTATGTTTAATGTCAATTTCAATATAATTTCAATATAAAGCTTATTTTAAATGCCTAAATGGTTGCACTCCCTGACTGCTGAATTACTTTTAAAACGAAAACTTGAGCTTTTGCTTTCACTGTCAACTGTAAAAAGAAGAAAAATTTGAGACTATTTTTCCACATATATAAAAAAGTTTAAGAAAGCTGACCAATTGACATCTCGCGTTAGTCCATTCATTTTAAATGAAGTCATCTGTCTGATATGGAAATTTGCACATTTCCAGTCTATTCCATCCTTCTGAAGTCTGGAATGATTAGTTAAACCACTGTAAATAATTCCTCTCAGGAACAGTTATGTTTAGTCCACTTCAGTTTGTCTTCAGAGTAATGATAATGCAACTGCTGTTGACAAACGGAAATATAATTCTACCCTTCATGTGAATTAAACAAACCGTTTTATCTCATGTGCAACTCGAACGGCTCCTTGTGGCGCTCTCCTGTTTGCATACGGTCTACTTTATGATTGGGCTGAAGGCCAAGCAGAAGAACAGATTAATCACACAGCACAAGGTTATTTATACTATGCTGTTTATTTAGATTTGTAGGCTAATGTAGAGTCTACAGTTGCATTACAAATCGAGGACTGAAAAAATTAGTCATCAATTACTAAATATGGATTAATCTAGATCTAACCTTTTTTTTTATTTTTTATTTTTATCGGCACTTAACATGGTGTGCACTTCTGCCTTCATGAAGAAGTCAGGATCCTCAGAAGAAAGATTTGTTTTTTTGGGCATAAATGTTTCCTTTTAGTAATGCATTATCTGCACATCGTTACTATGGCGAGTTCATGCAGATTTGTGTTAGAAGGTAGAAAGCAAGGATGTAAAGGTCTTCTCTTTTGTCTCACAGGAATGGCAGGAGGCAGCAGACAGCAGAGCAGCACTGCTCTCCTACTTGAAGGAGCAGGTGCCTCAGATCTTCTGCCTAAAAGACTCCAGCCCTCAGGAAGAGGAGGAGCTCATGCAGAGCCGTCTCCTGCACCCTCTGGAGTGTTTCCTTTTTGGAGAGGATCCTCAAGAGGGTTTGGAAAAGCTCAAGGAGGGGAGTACCTCGTCCCACCTCTGTGGACGTGTGTTTAAAGAGGGCGAAACGGTCTACTCCTGCAGGTCTGAACAGCTCTTCTAAATCCCTGTAATTACTAAGTTTCTACAGGAAAGCTGTGGTAAAATATTCAATTTTATGGGGTCTGAATTAAAATAGGCACTATAGATGTTTATATCAAAGTAAATGACTAAAAGCGAGAACACTTGGCAAGCAGCTTAGTTTATATCAAACTCATTTTACATTTTGGGTCACATAGAACTTTCTTTGATCTGAAATGGACCGGACCAAATAAAGACCCCCTTTTTATTGGTATAAAGAAGTTTAATTACACATTTAATCCCCAGATTATCATTATCATTAGTAAAAGCTATAAAACGAAGTTGTCCAGTGGGCCGGATTGGTTTGTTTGCCTGGCCGATTTTGGCCCCTGTGCCTTATGTTTGACACTCTTTAGTGTTAGACTTTTGTTTTTCTGCCAAGTAAAAAAATACATGTCTTCCACTTCTTGCAGGGATTGTGCGATAGATCCCACTTGTGTCCTGTGCATGGACTGCTTCCAGGATAGTGTTCACAAAAGCCATCGCTACAAGGTTGGTGTTAGTATAAATGTTTATATTTTTAATGGATTCCAGCAGTTTTTAGTGGACGGTGTCTGTACCAACCTTTGAATGAATGGAAGTCACTCATCCCTGGAGTTCTAATCTGTAACAGGACTCCCTCCCCCTTTTCTTACTACTGTTTCCATGCTTTGTCATTGTCAGTCACCACTCTTAAGTGATTCACTTCTCTGCACAGTGTGCACAGTGTGCAATCCTATTTCTATCTATACCCTTTCTAAATTATAGGATATCGTCTTTGATCTTTGTCATATATGTTGGAACCTCAGTGTTGCATAACTAAAGGACATGTTTAAAGAAATTGCAATTGCGTGTGTCTGTTAATCACATGCACTCATCACTGATATGCTTTGTTTCCCAGATGCATGCATCATCAGGCGGGGGGTTCTGTGATTGTGGAGATGTAGAAGCCTGGAAGATTGGCCCTTATTGCTCCAAACATGACCCAGGGGCAGCCAATGCCATGGTAACGGTGAGTTGCGTAATACAGCAGAAAGAAGGAAGTGGAGGAGGGGTGGGTGTACTTGTCCCATTCTGTGTCAGTGACCCCAGAATGCTTATTTTCCCATCTTAGTGCTGGTTGCTGCTCTCTTGGTGGTAGGTTTGACTCTGTGAATTAAAAAGAAAAAAAAGTTACCGGGAAAATCATCTAAAATATAAATTTAAGAGATGTTAAATTGAAACTAGTGGAAAACAGCAGTGGGTGAGTCTAGTTAAGAGCAGCCTTTAATTCTGCACAACTGTTTGGAGATTTATTCAGTTCACAGCGTCTCCTACAAAAGGCTGCTGATTTTGCTGGCAGCTGTTGTTTGTCAGGCCTTTCTTTGCTGATCACAGCGTTTGTGCTTACCGTCATGCTCAGGGGCTTTGAGTAGACATACTGTTTGACAGCACTGCGCTTTTTCTTTCTTCCGTAAACAGCAGGTGCTTCTCCTCGCAGAAACGCGCATCCCTGGCCTCGATCTGGCTGGGTGCTTTGTGCTCTTTACATCAGATCTGAACCTGTGCTCAACAAATCACATTACCATAGCAGCACATCTGCTTTGGACATGAAAACCTTGTGTTCTTTTCCATCCAGATCTCTTGTTGGTTAGATTACAGTAGATTCTAGTTTTTGCTCTCACACAGTGATGTAACGTCAAGATAAACTCACTGTATCGTTTGTTTGGTTAGCGTATTAGACATTGGACATTTGGAGGAAATGCTGTGCTGCTATGTGAAATGTTTGTCCTCAGGGGATTTGATATTAATGTTACCAGACCAGCTGCTTGCTTGGCTTTAATTAAGACAAATATTTAGACCATACCCAGTAAGACACAGGAAATGAGGAATTAATAATGGTTATTCCATGTCATGTTCACTTTTGTTTGTGTGAAGTTATTGTTTGTTTTTGTTCTCTGCCACTGTCAGTGTTGACCTGTAAAATGATGCATTTTTACTATAGTTACACATCTCTGCAATGTGCCAAATTTTTCTAATTGTTTAAATTAAGATGTGAATTTTTGAATCCTCCGTTATGCTTTTTCATTTTGGGTAGGATGATTGCGTGCTGGACCTGGAGTTATACGGACGTGCCGAGAAGCTGTTCCGGATATTGCTGCACTATGTCACAGATTTTTTGGTGTGGGAGGAGAACTTTGAGCTGCCAGCTGAACTTCAGCCTCGGTACAACCTGTCAAGTTTCCAAAATATAATCTGAACTTCAAAGACTCTGCTTAAGT
This sequence comes from Aulonocara stuartgranti, assembly GCF_965226115.1. Taxonomy (NCBI): domain Eukaryota; kingdom Metazoa; phylum Chordata; class Actinopteri; order Cichliformes; family Cichlidae; genus Aulonocara; species Aulonocara stuartgranti. Next base: position 2,929,331 of record NC_138955.1, on the reverse strand, counting down.
TTGACAGAGTATTTCTTCATCCATACAGGATTAAAGACAATACATATTACTGTGTTCTCTACAACGATGAGCATCACTCGTACGACCATGTGATCTACACCCTGCAGCGGTCGGTTAACTGTGATCTAGCTGAAGCACAGACACACACAACGCTCATTGATAAAGAGGTATTTCTTTAGGTTGTTTACCTGAAAGGTTTAATTTAAATGACTGTGAATTTAAATGGAGGCACTTGATATAATTATTGTCAACTGTTGGACGCAGGGTCGGCGGGCAGTAAAGAGAGGAAGCCTTACCTCCTGCCAGCAAGCGCAAGAACGTATCAGGGTAAACACGATCCCACTGCTAAGCTTGGGAATATGTTATCGCTTTTCAGTTTTGCATTTCATAAATATTTTCTCTGTTGTTTTGCAGGCAAACTCAGTGCAAATTTCCCAGCAGCCACTGCGTGTGGAGATCCTTCACTCAGTAGTAATGGCTCATCAAACTTTTGCTCTGCACCTCGGCTCCTGGTTGCAGAAAATAATAAGTTACTCAGGTAATCTACATCACACAAACTTGTTAGCGTTACTTTTTAAATGTGTCTTTTTAGTCAGAATATGTACACCCGACGCCTGATTTATGCCTCGGTGGGAAATCTACGCTGTAACGTACATACACCTCCCAAGAACCTGCAACTCTTACGATTGTCCTGTTCAGCACAGTCAATTCCTCCAGTGCATTTCCAGCTACTTTTGTGCTGCGTTTTTTGAATTCATCAGTGAGAGAATAGCAATCATCTCCTCAGTTTAAGGGTAAATAGTCATAGCATCAGATATAATAATCATAGCATCATATATAAGGTTTCACAAATGTAACCACCTTCCTGGAATTAGAATGCTGAAATGATCAGAATGGACGATCAGAGTTAGGGAATGTACAGAGAAGTGGAAAAACTAGAACACTGACCACAACAAAGAGCGGGGACCCAGGAGGAAAAACATCCCAGCATTTAATTTTTATTTATTTATTTCTATTTGCTGGCTCTGTACATAAAACACCGGGGACATGACTACACAGTAATTAACATGCATTGTACCAGGACAAGCATAAATGTCGGCAACAGTGGAGACCACTCACGTACATTATGTCCTAGATCTGCAAAGATTGCTCGCAGATGTCTAAATAGGTCTTTTTCAACATGGCCATTTTGGCTTGTCATAGCAGGGTAACACACAAGTGTCACAGATAAATTAATTACAGTCTGTTTACTGTGTCACAGCCAGTGCAGTGGGTGCACATGAAAAACACACGTGGCCTGGCCAGTTTAACGGGAACAGGGCCATGATTCATGTTATCAGAAACAGCTGTGTTTACCCTGTGCTGACACATGAAAACTGCCTGTTGTACATGTACAGCTGTATGACTGGTAATCTGTTTTGTGCAGTGGGTTTCAGGCAAGCCTTCTGTCAGGTGGCGCTACAGCCAGACGTGGACAGAGATCGACCTTGCCTCATTAGCAGACTCATGTTGCATGATGCCAGGATGTTCAAAGGTAAGCAGGCCTCAGCCCACACTAATTAATGGACTTTAGGAGGTGTTCTTATTAAAAAAAGAAAAAATATTAAACAGGTTATTCATCAACAATGCCTTTTAAGTGTTATGCCACTGTATTTGTTGTGCTGTCATATATTCCATTCAAGCTCCTGCAGCCTCTCACACTTACCAGTCACTTACAGATGATGCTATTTATGGTTTAATTTGCAGACAGTAGTGTAGAGCTTGAGCCTGAGCCTCACTATGATTCTGTTGAACACATTTTTTTTCTTATTTCCTCCAGGAGCTCGCAAGATAGTGCACGAGCTGATTTTCTGCAGCATGCTAATGGATACTGAATGCAAGAGGCTTTTTGCGATTGAGTTTACAAAGGTAAGTAAAACATTTTAAAATGTAAACTGTTTTGCATTTTTTTTCCCATTCCACTAATATGTTCCTCATCATTGTCTCTTCAGCACTATAAGCAGCTGCAGAAGGACTTCATCAGTGATGACCATGAGAGGAATATATCCATCACAGCTCTGTCTGTTCAGATCTTCACTGTTCCCACACTAGTGAGTGTTGTTTCAATGCCAGAAGTCATATGATACTGCATGTAAATATAGTACACATCCTTTTTAAACACACCAATTAAATATTCACGTTTCCGGTGAAAAAAAAAAAGTGAACCTTTAGTAACCTTTGTTTAGCAGGAATGATTTCAAGGATTAACACTGGCAAACATCCATATGTGTGTGATATATGCTGAAAATGGCTCTCTGCAGGTTGTTCTAAAGTATCTGTTTTCATTCAGTTTCATTTATATAGCGCCAAATCAAACAACAGGCATCTCAAGCACCTTTATATTGTACTGTTCAGACCCAACAATGTTACAGAGAAACCCCAACAGTCAGACAACTCGTGATGGTTCAGTGTGAGGGGAGGAAGAGAGAAAGAAGAGGGAGATGGGTTAGAGACACACAAATTGGATTTAGGTCTGGCTCTAAATCCAAATTGTGGTCGACTTATCAGATGTAACCACAGTAGTCCCTACTCTAGCCATTAAATCAGATATGAATCTCCTGTTCCAACACATCCCAAAGATTGAGGTCTGGAGACTGAGGAGGCCATTTAAGTTTGGTGAAGTTGGACAAATCAGTTTGATATGTGCCCTTACATGCACTTTTCCATTTCTGTATCTTGTCATAGTGGTTTAAGTGTTGGATGCCATGTATGTATGTGTAATTAAAATATTGAACAGTATGTGTTGTAACCCTTAACCTATATTCCATGCTTTCTTTTACATTTGTGTTCTTCCAATAGGCCAGACAGCTGATCGAAGAGTGCAATGTGATTAAGGTGATAGTTGATACCGTCATGGAACTGCTTCGCGAACATCTAGATGATAACAATCGCTTCGTCTTCCTGGGCTACAACTCAGACAAGTTTTCACGCATCCAAGTCATCTTCCACGACCTCAGGTGATTAAAGAAGGCAACACCTTGTTCTTTATACCTTGCTGTTTATGGCCTTTTATGTAAGATGTCACTAATCTTTGCCACACAGGTATATTCTGATCAGTAAACCCTCAATATGGACCGAAGAGCTTCGGGGGCAGTTCTTGAAGGGGTTCAGAGTCTTTCTTGGTCTTCTTAAATGCATGCAGGTACAAATGGTCCTCACACTGTGTCATTTTGTAAATATATGCAATGTCTGTCTTTAAATATGTATCATGTAATATTGGTAGTGTTACATTACTTTAAGACAACTAGACACTCTGGATATTTAATGAATCCTTCGCTTTCTACACCAGGGTATGGAGGAGGTGAAGCGACAGCTTGGCCAACACATTGCTGTGGAGCCAGAATGGGAAGCTGGCTTTACTTTGCAGATTCAGCTCCGCCATATTCTTGCTATGTTTCAGGACTGGTGTTCCTCTGATGTGAGTTTTCTTGAAGCATAACTGTGATATCTTTAAATTTTTAATCTGCTTATGTGGAGGAGAGCGAACGTTGTACTCACTTATTGCCTTTGTCTTCCCTCTTAGGATGAGATTTTGCTGCTTGCATTTAAGGAGTGCCACACAGTTCTGAAGCAGTGCAATAACCAGCCCTTCCACAGGGACGCCACTGATTACTATATGTGCAAACACATCCTCCATGCCCGTCCATATAAAGTCTCACGGGAGCCTGTCAGCATACATCTGCCCATCTCCAGACTATTGGCTGGTAGGAGAAGTAGTATTTAAGACTTGCAGTGATTTTTTTTTTTGTATGCTGTGGACTTACTCATGTGTACATTGTGATTCATAGGCTTGTATGTACTCCTGTGTGGAACTGGCGCAATTGAGCGCCTGGAAAATCCTGTAAGTGACATGAGAAAATGTGATGATTTGTAGTCTTAGTGACAGCTGATAGGTGAGGTACTGCTGCTCCTCATGCGTTGTTTGTTAGAGATCGAAGTCTTTCTGTCATTACAGGCAACCTATGATTTCACAGAGCTGGCAGAGCATCCTCTGCGCTGCTTTGTGCTGGCTGCACAGGTCTCGGCTGAAATGTGGCGGAGAAATGGGCTTTCGCTGGTGAGCCAGGTACACTAGAGCCTTTGGACGCACAGTGCTTTTTTATTTTCTGTTGTCTTTCTTCTCCACCTAATAAATACTTTCACATAAACAGGTGTACTACTACCAGGATGTAAAGTGCAGGGACGAGATGTACGATAAGGATATAGTCATGCTTCAGGTTGGTGTCAGTCGGGCATTAACACTTCTTTAATGCCAGTTTTTAATGTTTTAAATGCAAACGGCGTGATGATGTCATACGTCCCTCATCATTTCTATTACAGATAGCTGCTTCCAAAATGGACCCCAACCACTTCCTCATTCTGGTCTTGTTGAGATTTGAGCTCTTTGATTATTTTAATAGAAGTTGTTCAAGCAAAGACCAGGCAAGCTCCACATGAATAATCATCCAGTAAAAAAACGTCGTGCCACCAAATGTGTTAATGAAACGCAGCTTCTTTTACAGGACGAGTTGACGCAGTGGAACCGTTTAACAGAAGAGATGCTCTACCTGCTGATCGCCATCATTGGTAAACTGTCAAAAGTCTCCTGATCAAATTGAGATATTTCTTAATTCAGTTAAAAAACCTAAAAAAGTATCTGAACAGTGCTGTCTCTTCAGGTGAGCGCTATGTCCCCGGGATCAGTCAGTTGACCAAAGAGGATGTGACAATGAGGGAGGTTATCCACCTGCTGTGCATTGAGCCCATGGCTCATAGTAGCCTGGTCAAAGCCCTGCCAGAGAACGTATGCTTCAAAAAGCTTCATTTCTGAATTATATGTTTCATTTTGTGGTGTTTAGTTGGGAGGATAAATGACAAAGGTGATGTTTTTTCTTTCTAGGAAAGCCATGAAACAGGCTTGGAGACAGTTATCACCAAAGTTGCCACTTTTAAGTATGTAAACCCCCAGAAAACAGATTGAGTTTTGCCTTAATAGTAAATTTCACGAGTTCGTAATCTCTGTGTTCGGTTTTTGCTTTTAGAAAACCAGGAGTGTCGGGACATGGGTTATACGAAGTGAAAAAAGAACATCTAGTAGAGTTCAACCCATTCTTCTACCATTACTCAAGATCCCAGCATAGCAAGGTAGACCAGCGCCTTCAATTAAATTGACAGTGTCTGTTGACTATATTTGGTTAATTGGTTATATTACACTTCTTTCAGGCAGAAGAGTCTCAGAAGAAAAGGAGAGCTCAGGAGGGCAATGATAAAGGTGACTGACCCTCCACTCTGTCACCAAAAGTCTCTGGAGATTGGTTGGTAATTTCATCGGCTCTAATAACATTGCCCCCGCTTGTGTCTGTGCTCAGCTCTTCGTCCGCCGGTGCCCCCAGCCTTTTGTTCAGACTTTTCTTATATAGTGCAACTCCTCTGCTGTGACATAATGGTCCACATCCTGAGAAACGTCCTGCAGAGAGCTGCAGAAGACCGGCCAACACACTGGACGGAAGCCATGATCCAGAGGGTACAAATTACATTTTCCCTCCCGAGATCTACCCTATTTCTCAATACAAATGTAGCAACAAAATTAACTCCTTTATCACACAGGCGCTGCACCTGATTGGCCAGGCATTGCTAGAAGAGAAATCACAGCTTGAGGATGTCACTGCGGAGGAAGTGACCTTTGATTTCAGCCTAAAGGCTCGTTGTGAGTGGAAAAATGAGCTTTGTTGTCTCTTTGAAATCGTGTAATTACTTTTTGAGAAGTAAAATCCCTGTTCCTCTTTTTCAGTAATGGGTGCAGAACATGGCAAGTCAGTGTTCCTCTTGTTGTCCAAGATTAAGACTTTGCCTTCTCTGGAAGCGCAAAAAGACATGATTAAATGGGTTCTACAGGTAGGCTATTCACTTACTATTCATTAAAGATATTGTTACATAATGTTAAATCAGTAGTTATCATGTTTCAGGACAGGACAGGACAGTTTTATAATTTTATAACACTGTTTTTCTTCTAGATGTTTGAGGTTGTCAAGTGCCTTAGAGAGAACTCCAGTCCAACAGTGTCCATGAGCATGGAAACAGCCAAGCCAGAAGAGGTAAACTAAAACTTAAGTGACTTAAAATATATCTTTGAGTTAAATCATTCTGACTTCTGGTTTTGTTGATCCAGAGTGCTCAGGACAAAGAAAAAGCAGAGCGGAAAAGGAAGGCAGAGGCGGCTAAGCTCCACCGACAGAAGATAATGGCCCAGATGTCAGCAATGCAAAAGAACTTTATTGAGTCAAATAAGATGCTGTATGACAACATGCCTGAAAGTGGAACACAGGGAGAAACTGTAGCGTCCACTGGGGAGTGAGTACAGCCTTTCCATAACACCTCGTAGTTGTATTTCAATGACTTAAAAGTGAGGGTTTAAACGAAATAATTTTCACCTAATGTAGTTTGATTTATTTCTCCAGCTGTGCCACGGAGCAGAGGGAGCTATGCGTAGCTGTTGGGCCTCACCGAGGGTCCACTCCGGCTGACAGGGAGGTACTGACCTGCATTCTTTGCCAGGAGGAGCAGGAGGTGATGGCTCAGGCTCCAGCCATGGGACTCGCTGCTTGTGTCCAGAGGTCCACAGTGCTGACACAGTGCAGAGGAAAGATACCAAGCAGCAGAGCAGATGGTCAGGCTCCATTCACTGATCATACTATTTTACTTTGTGAGATTCAGATTTAACTTATACGTTGTCTTGTGGTTATCACTTAAAGGGCCGGGAACATCATATCCCCTCTTTATGTCTCCGGATCTGGCTGTGGGGACCCACACTGGCAGCTGCGGACATGTCATGCATGCCACATGTTGGCAAAAGTAAGTCACTAGGGAACAAATTTGACTAATTTTGCCTCTTAACTAAAGTTCGGTGTAACTCACGTACAGGTGTCATTTCCTCTTTTTTAACAGATACTATGAGGCAGTCCAAAATACAACCAGGAACCGGCTCCATGCTGAATTGATCATTGATCTGGAGAATGGAGAGTACTTGTGCCCCTTGTGCAAGTCTCTGTGCAATACTGTGGTACCTCTGATCCCATTAGAACCCCTCACATTTGACTAGTAAGCCCATCCTCTTACTCCCAGCCAGTCTGCAGTGCTTTGATTATCTGTGCAAATGTAAAGAAGTCATTTGCATGTTTGTTTTCTGTGTGTAGTGAAAACGCAGCGATAATTGGAGAGCATTTGACGCTGCCTCGTTGGATCCAGATCCTCTCTGCTAGGATTAAAGGACTCCAGTCAATCGCTCAGGATAATGGTAAGAATAGAACCCAGAATACAGTTATCGCACACTATACTGGTTTGTAGTGTCACACATGTAAAACCGATCCACCAATGAACAAAAGTCCACATTTCGATGTGTAACACCTGCCATATTCACATGTGAGTAAGATGTTGATATGCTCTTAGTGTGTTGATGTGAACCAGAGTAATAGGAAAAATTGGCTTTATTTGGTGAGGAGTTGAATGCTTGCAGGAAAACAGCTGCAGAAGGTGTTTTAATTTGCACACAGTCTGGATTTTACTAGAAGCCACTACGGAGTAGTCTTGGCTTGCATACGTTTTTCTTGTTATTCGTGAACCTCTAATAACACACCACACAGTGCAACCGATGATTGTTCTCTCCTGCTTTTTTTCTTGCAGACCGTAACACAGAAGGCAGTAGTAGTAATGGTAGCACTGGGCTGTGTGGCGAGGGCCAACCAGACTTTAGATCTATTCTGAGCTATGGAGTGCAAGAATCGTGAGTGCACCTCTCTCTGCCTTTATTACCTCTGCCAAGGAGGTTTTGCTTTTGGTAGCTTTTGTGTGCATGCAAGTGCGTCACTCTTTCTGTCTGTAAACACTTAGCTCAAATCAATTCTTATAAAGCTGTTAAAAATCCATTAAAATTTGGCTTCTATTCACCAATATGACATATGACCTTTGACCTGTCCTCCAAGGTGAATAGATTGATCCATACAAATTATGTCAAGTATATGTCAAATGGGTTTGAACAGTATAAGTAACAGAAACGTGCACTTTGCACATAAAGTAAAGTTTAAAATGGTGCGCTTGTTATTTTCTTTTCTAAATTTTGTGCTGTTTGTTGTTTCTAGGAGAAAGTTTTCAGACAGCATTACAGAGATGCTGGTTGTGTGCGCCACCACAGTCCACAGGGTTGGACTGAAGACTGCGCCCAATGAGCTGTGCCCCCGTGTTTCCATTATGGCCTGGAACACATGTGCCTTCACTATTCAGGCCATAGGTACTGCATCTGTTGGCTTTTGTCACTCCTTTCCTTTGCATGTATTCATGTGCGCAGGTCTTAAAATTGCAAATCTTCACAGAAAACATACTGGAGCAGGAGGGCAAGCCGCTATTTGGGTCCTTACAGAACAGACAGGTACTCAGTAGTGAACAATTGATGTAGTTCTTTTAGTGTAGGGGGTTTCTGTGAAAGTTGTGTGAAATGCTTCTCTTTTAGCTTGCAGGCATGAAGGCCATTGTTCAGTTTTCAGCAACGCAGGGACTTAAGAGCTCTCAGGCAGTCATCCAAAGGCACTTCACTGATATGTTGGGAGGTATGTGGTCATCAGAGAAACTTCAGGCTGGTTAGACTTGTGACTGTGTAGTTTAACTGTCCTTTCTCTCTTCTCAGTCTTGTTACCAGTCATGAGCAGAAAGAACACACCTTCTCTTCTAGAGGTGGACTTGTTCCATCTTCTGGTAGGTGTCTCTGAAAGAAACTGCTCTTACATATTAGTCTGAGCAAATGCTTCATGCTAATACATTAGATTAATACAATAAATGTATTATGTTAAGTGCAATAAAAACAGATTCCAATTGAAAATGAACATGAACTCCAGAAGATGTAAGACTGTAAAGAGGAAACATGATGGTGGAGATTTTATTTTCTGTTGATTGAGAAACTATAGACAACCCTCTGAATTTTTACTAAAATTGAAGAGATTATGTCTTTAAGAAACAGGTGTGTGATGGTTTTATAACGCTTGGATGTTTTGTCAGGTTGGATTGGTGCTATCGATACCCTCGCTTTATCAAGAGGAGACTGTAGACTTACAGCCATCTGCTGTCAGCGCTGCATACAATCACCTGCATATCTTGCATTTGGTGACCATGGCTCATGTGCTGCAGATCCTCTTGTCTTCTGCAGGTACAAAATCACAGACCCCCGCCCCCAAAATAATGTGATCTAATAACACCACTGTTAGCTACCACTTAGGGAGCTAGCCAGTAGTAAGAGATAATTGGAGTGATTATGATGATTAAATAATTGGTTTGTTTGTGCAGACGTCCCTGCAGCAGGGGATGGACAGGAGACGAAGGAGGAGAGAGCAGCAGCAGAGTTGTACTCTGCAGTGTCACAACACACGGGAAGGTGAGTGTTTTTCAAACACCTGCTTAAAGCACATTAGCATGATTGTATTTTTCCATACATATTTTTTATGGACATCAAAAAAAGAAAAAACTTTGACAGCCACTAAACTTAAGCAAAAACGAATCTCCTTTCTTAATGCTAATTTATAATTTAAATGTCTGCTATTAGTCACAAAAATGCATTTGTGGCAGGTGTCAGGAGGTTTTGATGTATTGGACAGTAAGACCGTCAGAGTTGGATAAATATTTTTAACTCATAATTTGACAAGAATGGCTATTACCTGTTTATAATGGGAACAAATACTTAGTTTCAGCCTTTTTCATGGTGAATTCTCAGATATTTGACAGCTTATTTTGTGGTTTTCTCATCAGGCTCCTTCCAGATGTTTCTGGCAGCTCTTTAGTAGAAAGAGTGAAGACAGGAATTGCACCATTCTTGCGTTGTGCTGCTCTCTTTTTCAATTGCCTTACAGGAGTACCTCCTCCAGAGGAGCTTTTTAGCATTTCTGGTAGGTTTCAGTGTAGTAGTGTCAGAATTTTATTGCATTTTGGAATTCAGAAGAGGAAGTTTTGTGCATTCATGCTGACATTTTATGTCTTGTGCAGTTGATTCTCAAGAACAGATGGAGGCACTATGCAGTTACCTGGCACTACCCTCCAATGTGTTTCAGCTTTTCCACGATCACAGAGAAACTGTTAGTCCACTGCTTCAGAGGTCGGAGAAAACACTATTGCATCTTACACTAGTTCCCAGTGAAGTCAGTAGTTTTGTAACTTATTATTTCTTGTTATTTCTTAGGTGGTGTGGGAGCCCAGTTGTAACCAAAGCCCTGAAAGGCAAAATCCAGACAGTCAGGTAGACTTTGGGTCTTTTATTATTTCAACATAGATTTTAGTTTTATTGAAACCCTACAGTTGGCCAATAAACTCACTCTTTCAACAGATACCCCAGGAAAAGGAATCGATTGATTGAACTTCCTGAAGATTACAGTACTCTCCTCAATCAAGCCAGCTATTTCAAGTAAGTAAGGAGTCCTCTCATTTGACATCTTCTAGTTCTCTTCTGTCCATCCTTTCTCACTCGTCTGCATCATGTCCTCAGGTGTCCAAAATCCACCGATGATGAGAGGAAGCATCCGACTTTATGTCTCTTTTGTGGGGCTATGCTGTGCTCTCAGAGCTCCTGTTGTCTCAGTCAGCTGGAAGGGGAGGACGTGGGGGCTTGCACTGCCCACGCTGCGACCTGTGGAGCAGGAGTGGGGATGTTCCTCAGGTTAATCAGTCACACGGCACATTTTACATTAGTAGAATTGTATTTCAAGCCCAGAATTAGTTTGTCTTTTGGGTTTACTTTTTTTTTTTCTAACTGAATCACATTTTGTTTAATGATAACAGGATAAGAGAGTGTGAAATTGTGCTGATGGCCAGTCGGACTCGAGGGAGCACGTATCCCGCTCCGTACTTGGATGATTATGGGGAGACTGATCCTCATCTTGGGTAAGAACCTATTCAGTTTATTTGTAGTATTACTTCTGTATTTTTAGACTTAAACTCTACTATATAATACAGACTGGAGGATGTACTCAAGGTCAGCTGTTTGGCTTTGTCAGACAATTTTTACAGCTTGTGCCATCTATGAAAAGGTAGATGGATGATGTTGCTCGTAGGGGCAATGTACAGCAATACTGTGGCTAATGTAATTGAAACTTTGGTGTCACTTGTAGACTTGAATGTTGAAGCTAAAACTGTTGCCATTGTAGACTACAAAAATGCATTTATTTGAGCTTTGTTGCAGATCTCAAATTCATAATTATGTGCTGATCAAAATTTGATCGCACAGTGATAGCACATTCTCACAGTAGACCCCGATGAGCAACTTGCAGTTCAAGCCCAACACCTGGGCAGCTTTAACCTATAATACTACCTTCATGCACTTTCAGATTTGCATAAGCATTAAGTTTTTTTTATGACATAAAGAAGTGGTTTACACAGCTACGAAGTATGACTACATTTTTTTTGTCATACCAGTGAAATACTGGGTTTGAGAAACCCTTGAATGCATTTGTTTCTCTGTGTTTTAGACGGGGTAATCCGTTGCACCTTTGCCCAGAGCGTTACAGGAAGCTAAACCAGCTGTGGCAGCAGCACTGCATTCTGGAAGAAATCGCCCGCAGCCTGGAGGTGGTCAACGTTATGTTTGCTTTTGAGTGGCAGATGTTGTGATGACTGCTCCAGCTGTGTGACCGGCCGATACCGAGCACGGCCCCTGTGCTCCCAAGACACATGCACGCACACGACACACACAAGCAATCAACCCAAACCCTTCTGTAATCAGAAAAGCCTGTTTCATCATAAATGAGTCACCTTTGGAATCCAGAGAGAGTGGGGGGGGGCAGTCAAAATGGATAGAGGGTGATTGTTGTTGATTAATCCCAAGTCGCCTTGTTTCAGTTTGATTGTCTGCTGTGAGGATGAGTTTCTCCCAGAGTAATGTTATTTGCAAAGAAGCTCATTCAAATAAAGAAGAGCATCAGACACACACTAACACGTTTCTGTTATCACTTCATGTGTTTTTTTTCTTAATGATGCTGTGAATTTTCTGCGTTCTCTCTCTTTGTGTTAGAACTTATGATTTGTGATAAGTTATAATTGTTCAAAGATGCGGTTTCCAAGCACATTCATGTGGAAAACTTTAGCCTTTTTCGGAGATCCTATCCATTTTTGCCTTTGACCCTTTATTATGTAGAATTCCTCAAATAATTAAACCTTAACCTACTGACACCTTTACTTATAAATAGACACATGTATAATGGGCAAAACGTATATAGAATAAACATCATTTTCAAGATTGCTTCAAACAGATTGAGTATTCTCAGAAAAGTATACGGGAATCTGTCTCAGTGACTTCCTCATATCCTGTCCTTAGATGCACCAGTTTTCTGAATTTCAGCCATTCTTATAGTTACATAACTCTCACATCTGTGCTTACTTACCTTCAGAATTGTGAAATTAATTATATAGAGGGAATTCAAATACAATATGATATTGCAAGATTGCTTTTAGAAAAAAAGTTTTATTAAGCTTTATTAAGCTTGTAATCAAAAATAATTGGATGACCTGTTGTGCGACACATTGTCAACCTTTATCATTTGATGTTGACTCTACATTATCTGAGTTTTAGTTGTCAATGATCAATTGCAGTGTTTTATTTAAGAGGAAAAAAATCTTTTTTTAAATCCCAGTGTATGGTTTCAGGTACTCCATTTTATTTCTGTCATTTCACTTAGCAAATGTGTGAATATATAATTTCTTCCTTTTTTGTTGTTGTGTTGTTTGACTTCATGATTTCCAGGCTGTGGAAATAAAGACACAAGACAATCTGTAGGTAGTCTGTTCCATAGCTCTGAATGGGGTTTAAAAACAACAACAGTAGTGTCCAAGATTAGAATAAATCATTGTAAAAAGGAATGTGCTCTCGATTAAAGTTAACTGCTTTAAACGGTTATTCTGAAGTTGCACTCGAACTGTTCATTCTTTTAAGAAAAGGACAACAAAAACGTATTCTTGCTATAATAAGTGACTTCCCAGTTTTGTTGTTGGAGAAAGGAAGGAAGAGCAGATCACATCAGCAAGGCTTCTTTTCAGAATTCAAAGTCCTCAAGTGGACAGTTTATTGTCAAACTTTTTGTAGCTCATCCCAGCAAAGTTTATATTTGAGCATTAAAACCTGGTGACATTGCTGAGGCACGAGAGAATCGTAGCAGTGGCTTAAATATTCTAAAAAAAAAAAAAGTAGTTAAGAATTTCTCATGGATTTCTGTCTGCTGAGCTACTTATGTGAAAACAAAGTACTGTTTAATATTCGCTATCCTTGTAACAACTTTGCTAATGCAGTTAGGCAACTCAGGGAAAAGGGCACACAAAAGATCCAATATTGGTACTACTAGTCTAAACACAAACTAGTCACTACAGATCTTTAATTGTGAAATGTAATTTGTGAGCTTTTGCTTTTCTTGCTGTAAATCAAACTTCTGAGTGGGTTTTCTGGCATGCTCAGATGAAATCATGGGAAACAAGAACAGGTGCTTGAACTTCTAACCCATAGTTGTCTTCATCAAATAATAAATATAAGTACATTTTGATTCCAGTGTTGCAACTGACGGGTGTACAGAGTCTTTTTTTGCAAAAACCACATGTTACACAGGCAACAGATGTCATTTGTAAACAGTAGGTTAAAGCACAAGTAATCTTACAGAAAAATAATAGAAATGTATGCAGACTGGTGACAAATTAAAGGAATTTAAAGTGAGGAAATGTGGTGGCTTTGTTATACTGAGGAGAACATTTGGTTAGCATGGTGTGGGTCCTGTGAACCCTTCAGAAAAGTTATGAGGATGGTTTTGGCTCAGTCCACATTATATGAGGGCTCAGTGAATGGATTAATTTGGGTGGAAATTATGTCACCAGGCCTCTATCAATTTTTTTATATGACCATCATATGATCATCGAAACACAAATTGACTTGACTTAAATTATGGTGTTGATATTAAAATTCTATCATTTAGGGTTCATATATATTTTCCACAAACAAAATGCCCATTCCTTCGCCACAGGTACAGAGATAAGAATTCACCAATGTAATGTGTATACGTTTCAAGGCCCTTTGTGGGCTTCAGGAATGTCGTCCATTGAAGTCTTTTGAGTGAAAAAGTTCAACTGTCTTCAGTTATTTGCTTTGGTGGAACATTGTCAGGACCATAGTGTGCTTTTGAGGTGGAGGGGACGTTAATGTTGGGGTCTCCATTAGTGGCTGTGTCTATCTGGTTACCCTTGCCAAGGCTCTTGATGATATTCAGGTTCATGCGGGCAGTTTCCATGAAGCTGTTTTCCAGCAGCCAGCCATCTGATTCGGAGTTGGGGTCTCCCTGTCTCAGGACATTTTCCAGAGAAGTCTGGAGGTAACGAACCCCGGTCAACACTGATAGCTGAAACGACAAGAGACCCCTATTGACCGGCTCGCTCATAGAAATAAACACAAAGCATGATGCAAAGATGTTAAAGTGGCTGAAAAAGTTAATCAGATTTTGTGTAGTTTCCCTTTAAACCCACCAACTCCGACTTGTGTTTCCTCACCTCAAATAACCAGGTGATGAGGACTGTGAGGCCGATGGACTGCATAATGTGTATGTAGTACTCCAGCAGCGCCTGTCGACACCCTTTCATCCAAAGGTTTAGCTCCTCCGTCTGGTGCTCGTAGTTGAAGTGTGCAGAGTTGTTGGTGATCTGCTGCTGGATGCAGGGCCGGGGGGAGTTGATGTTGCAGCAGCTGAATGGGACTCCATTCAGTAGGAACTTTCCATCCACGTTACTCCTGATTCGGCTAAAGCCAGAAAAACAAAGTTTAGAATTTCCCTTAATAGATCAGTGCTTCTGTGATCAGATTTTAAATGTGATGATTGTTTGGGAGTATATTTTTTATATATTTAGACAGTATTTTATTATTATACTGTGCTGATCTGTGCTTCCTGCCATGCCCATTTTTTCTGCCCATTTTCAGTGTTACTGAATATCTATAGCACAGTGTAAGAAATTATATATCATTATCAAATATGATGCAGGGAAATTATAATGAACTAAAACTCAACTAAAAATTCAAACTAGAAGGGAAAAAACATTTTATTTGACTAAAATAACGATAAAAACTAAGTGAAATGATTGTGAACTTGCAAAACTAACTAAAATGAAATGAAAAAACAAAGATGAACTATCCTTAGTTTTAATATATGTTAGCTTGGTAAAAAAAAATTGTCAAAATTTGTTTTGTGAAGTTTTAAAGGACGCATTTATTTAGACTTTAGGTGTCTACAAGATTGTGAGTCAACCCCTATCAAAACGCTGATGCTAAACTGAATTAAAATGAGAAAATACAGAACTACAACAACTCTGTTGTTTCTTTCTCTGTTTGCCATTTGAACACAGCCTCTTAAATACGAATGCACTTTACCAAAATAGCACCCTGTTTCTGCAGTTTGTACTTACTCCACCACCTCTTTTTGGGACATATCCAGGTAACGGTTGCTTATCCACTGAATTTGAAACCAGTCCTTATAACCGTTGTTTCCACAGCACTGAAACTGCATCTGCAGCATGTCCACGGTGCGCTTTAGGAAGCAGCGTCCTGGTGTGTCTGTGTCCTTATAAAACCTCATGGCCTCTGTCAGTCCCAGGTTCAGAGACTCTTCCAGTTCCCAGTGCATGCAGTAACACATCAGAGCCCCTACCAGCACACAAAAGGTGAAGAAGAAGGTGCATATGATGTAGGGCAGCATGATCAACTTCCAGCGCAAAAACTTGGTGGTGTCCACACAGTCGTAGCAGATTTTCCCACCCAGGAAGTTTATGGCACAAGCGATGAGACCCACAGCTATAAGCGTGTTGGGAACATACTGGATGTCCCTCTCAGCCATCACCTCTCCTTGTTTATGGAGCTCCACCTTGAGGAAGAGGCCTAGGCTGAACAGGATGGCCCCCGTAACTACCGAGATCCAGTTTAGGATCCAGAGCACCTGGGCCAGCTTGTCTCTTTTGGTCTTGGTAAACTTAACTCTTAAGACTGCCATTGCCCGTAACACTTCCCTGAGTTTTCATTCAAGTCCAAGGTGGGATTAAGGGTAGGACACAGATAGAGCTGGAAAGAGGAACAGGTTATCTTCCAGGGGATGTGGAGGGACAAATAGAGGGGGTTTGGTTGTACAGTTCTCTGAAGGTCCTTTCATAAGCAGCTTAGCCTGGTAGCCGAGATTGATATCGTGTGGATGCTGCATTATGGTTGTACTGTAGGTGGTCTGTAAGCCTGTAGCAGTGAGAGTAGATAAAAAAAACTCATATAACTGGACAATTTCTAGAAAACAGAAACACTGTTAAGAAACACTGCGCTGAAATGTGATCATCTGTATATACAACCAGAAATAGTATGATTTATATATAACCAAAATATATTGAAGAAACTGAAACAACTCTTCCCTCCCTCTAAAATCCCGAATAAATCCACGGCACTCACCTAAGTGTGATCATGATGAACATTTGATAACACTGCACTTCTGATTTTCAGGTTGTTTTCTTACAAACATCGTCAGATTTAGTCCAGAGCGGCGAGTAGTTGTAGTGACACAGATAGCGTGAATGCAGCCACAGCAGCATCAGAGTGAGACTAGCAGCCAAGTCCTGAACCTCCTAATCCCCTTTAGTCATTAATCAGTCATGGGCCCCATAAGGGATTTGGACCCACCTTCTGCCACCTATGCAAATCTGACTGTCTCGACACTGTGAAAGCAGTGGCCGATTGCCTTTCTCTCTCTCTCTCTCTGTGTGTGTGAGTGTGTGTGTTACCAGTAAAAGTTTTACAAAAGGATAAAGTTAAAAAAAATCATCTTTGCATCAGCAGTATTGCCCTAACTGCAAAGTTTAAGCCATCTTTTAATGATGCAGAAAAATAAACATACAGTCTTTGGTGGGGGGTTTGTATTGAAGACTACATTAATAATAAATGCTTTAAAAAAAAAGTTTAAAACTGAAGCACATTGTAGTTGCAGTGCTCTCTAGTGGTAGAAACTTTGCAGTCAGGCTCCAGCTACTTTTATTATTTCATTTTGATTTGATTTTTCTATAAAATTCTTTGAAATATTTTGTTTTTTACCAGCTGGCAATCCAAAATGAAGACAAGTGCAAAAGACAATGACAAAACTATGCAGTGATCTGAAAAGCATGTGGTACTTTTACCACTTTGCCAGTTAATAAAAACACTTCACTGGTCATAAATGACAAAAACAAGATTTAAACTGGAAGAAAAAATGGGAGTTTTCTTCTCTCTTTTACTTAAGACGTTCACTTTAACCCCTGATATTCTTACCTATTTTGTTCCCCGCCTGTAACACACATGCAAACACACCGATGCAGTCACGACTACTCTGCAAATCAGCCAATGAAATGTTAACTGAGAGTGAGCTTAGAGGATTAACGTGGACGAAAGTAGCTTGTGTAAGAAGAGAATGTTACTAGCGGGCCAGTCAGCAAATCCACAGGGCAGACAGAACTCACAGCAGTCACCACTACAGAGACCAAGAGGGAAGTTTCACTGACCCACAGCAGAAAACTAGACCACAGTCGTTCCACCGAGTAAGTATGTGAAGACCCAACAAATGCAAAACTTACTAAAGTCCTCATGCTTCAGTCTGGTCTTCCTGATGTAAGTGTGGAAACACTTATATAAATGGATTTTCTAGCTTTAAGTGTACGTGCTATTTAACCACTTAAGCACATTACATGGGCTACAGTTGAAAGACCTGTGCAATGCAGTAGGTAAAGTAGTTGTTAGATGTTTTCAGTATACCCACTTTTTTGTGTGTGATCTCCCTTGTCTTGGTTTCGATACCAAAAGCTCAGCGTGATGCTGGACAAAGAGGGTCAGTGGTCTGAGGCATTGGCCAGCAATAACATAAAAGCCATCATCTGCTGGTTGAGGAAGCTTACAGCTGAAGGTAGAAAAGGAACATCCACTCATCATGAAACCAGTGCTCTGTACAATTTTTGCAAAGACCCTTTAATTCCACAGTTGTTTGTTGTTTCCTTTAACACTGTATCTTCAACAAGGTTATACTGATGTGGGGGAAATCGCACCAGCATTTAGCTGCTGGGTACAGCGGACAGCAGAGTTTGCTAAAAAGGAGTTATTAACCTTATGTAAGTACATATTACATCATATTTTCAGTCTTTCTAAATGTGCAAACTTAAATTTGAAGTTGAAGTTACTTTGAGTAACATATACTTTGGATCTTTGGATCTATTGTGTCTTAATTATTCCCTCAGGCTTCAGCTGTTGCCAGGGTCTGTGGATGTTCCTGGACCGCGGCTCCTTCACTAGAGTGCACACGTTACTCCAAAAATTAAGGAACCTACTTACATTGGCCCAGTGGGGAAGAAAACATCTCTGCTCAGCCCACCTCTGGCATGGTTTGTGCTAAAGATATCCTAATCTTTAATGCTGTGACATGATAAAAGCCTTTCTGAAATGCAATGTCTTCTTTATGCAGGAGTGGGAGTCCCATGTGTGGTCTGCAAGGACACATACAGCTCCTCAGACATCCGACATGGCTGCTGGAACAGAGAGCAGAGGATGCTGATGCAACACATCTGGCTGGGACAGCTGGTTCAGTGGTGGGGCATCATGGGGCTTCTGCCAAAGTTTCCTGGTATAGATATCATCACATCCCAATAAACTGGGATGAAGAACTGTTATTATACCTCTAAATCCTTTTGTTTTTAATGTTTGGTTCTCTGTTGTTTCTGTCAGAGACCCAAGAAGTGAAGCGTATCACTCAGATGTGGAAGGAAATGGATCACAGCCACCGAAAAGCTGGTCTTGAAACACAGGGGTAACTCTGAAAGGGTTTCATTTTAGAGCAAGTCTCTCTCTGAACATACTTTATCAATTTCCTACCTGTTTTTTCCCCTTTAACTTCCTTACCTTTTATTAGACGGGAGGAGGGAGAAATGGGAAGATTCAAGTCTTTGATACAGAGCATGGTGACACAGCTATGCAAACAACACGGGTGCATTTGGATGTCTGGAGATTGCACAGATCCACGTTATCCTCCCCCTAATCTGCAGGCGCTGTTGAAGCTCGTGCTGATCCCTCATATTGACAACATGTCAGTCCAGGCCATTGTATCCATCCAAATCAGCAAAGCTTTTCTGTGAAACATACTGATTTGTTGCTTCTCTATGTGCACTTACTTAAGGTTAAATGTGTCTTAACTTTTATGACACAAGCTCATGTACTTCATCCTGGATGTGGCAAATTTCCTACAGTGCAAAGATGACCTCCTTCAGGCTTTTTGTCATGCGTTCACAATTCCATCCACCTTTTCCCAACAAATCAGAGCCTTCTGGATGCTTGATCATGGACACACTGAGGTATGCAGCTGAAAACGAAACATTAAAAAGATAAGTGTTGAAACGGCCAAAATGGCATGCAGGTGACTCAAATGAGATATGTGCATACTTTAAAGTGATTTAATAATTTGCAAATAATAAGTAATGAATGGAGCTACAACATTTTTTCTTTTAATTGATAAGAAATTTACTTAACAAAGTGCTGTGCGCTATCTTACAACCAATCCCAGGCCTCCATGGAGCTGTTACTGAGCCCAAAGGCCTATGTTCCTGCCCTCTCCTGGCAGCATCGTTGCATCATCCATTGTCTCCTGACAAGGAAACAGCCTCAAGAGGCATTACGGTACCTCCAGTGGGCCAGGCCTGCAGTAGAGACCACTGATGATGCCAAGCTGTTTGCAGATGTACTTATTCAAAGCAGGTACTACATGTTTGATAATATAATGTTACTAAATAAAAGCTCACTTGCAGACTCAATTTGTGCTTTCAACCCCCAGTTGTAACTCTGATGCTTGGGCTCTGTTGAAGAGAGGCCACACAGAGACTGAAGATATGAGCAAATACTTCCTCCAGACTTGTAAAGGAGTTGGCCTGTGCACAGAGGCTTTAAAGTACATTCTTGTTGAAAACAATGTGGGTGAATCACTCATTTACATCAAGACAAAATGTACATACCAAGACAGCCTAGAAAGGACTTTTAACTCTCCCTAAAAATCTTTATCAGAATGAAGAAGATGGAGCTGAGACCACAGAGATGACACAGATGAAGAAAGGTATGAAAGATATTATTAAACAGTATTAGGATATAACTGAGATGTCATCTAATCACATTGTTTTGCAGAAATGCCACCATGTCCGCTGTCTGCCAAGCTGTACCGGGCTCAGAAAGTTGGCAAAGTATCAACAGATGAGCAGGTGAAATTGGTCAGAAAGGCTGTGAAGGAAGTGAGGAAACCAGATTCCAAGTTGAGGTACTGAGGTTGTAGATGTCACACTTGGAGCAACTGCTTGAATTATGTTAAAACACAATATGCATTAGACACCAGATTTATGACGTGCACTCTCATTTCAGGGAGGTAGTGTGGCCAGAGCACACAGAGAGAATGCCCAACAGCAAGCAAATGCTTCTGCCCACCGAGGCTCTGCGTCTACTCACATGCAGCTCTTCGCCAGTGCACATGGCAATAGAAACACAGCAAACAGCACATACAGCCGACCCAGAAGAAGAAGATCCTGTCATTTACAATGTATATATTTTCATTGTCTTTGGTAATACTGGTTGCAATATACAATTGCAAAGGGATTTTAAGTAATGGCAACCCTTAGATTTTATCTTGTATTCGCAGCAGCAGCAGCAGCTGGAGACTCAAGAGAACATTTTTTCTTCTGAGGAGGATCTAAGATCCTTGTCTGCCTCATCCTCTACCTCAGCTTCACCCTTGCCTCTTATGAAGTGGGACCCGCTTCACACATATAAAAGCACTCTGACCCTGCAGATGATTTCCTCTCTGCTGACGGATAGAAGTAGCCAAAGCAGGGGACAAGAAGAAGAACACAGACCCCACTCATCAGCTGGTGTTTTCCTAAATATCCCTGAGCTGGTGCTGACACCAGATGGCGCTACAGAGCCTGTTTCCTTCAGCAGCTTGAACAAAGACAGCATGGTAGAGCTGATGCTTTCTGCAGATGGTAAGCTTTGTCTTGGATTCTCTGCACACACCATACATATTGAGAGATTCCCAAGAAATGGAAGCACTTTCTTACGTTTTACAAGTGGGAGAAGGTGATGAAGCAGATGTTTTTCTGGAAGAAGATACTATCGGGGTTGACGGGCTTTCAAGACCTTCCACATATGAAAGCCTTCTTTCAGACACAAGGTCAGAGGTCATCATAAATCTCACAATGCTTATGATAAAGTAAATTATTAAAACTGGTTGATATTTGGTGCAAGTTGAATTTCCAGTATGAATTTGACAACAATCAGGGCTGCCTGATAATTATATCTGGCTTAATTGTCATCCACTGAGTGATCACATAACTAGCTGCTACACGAGCTCATGAATATATCAGTCCTGGCCCCTCAAATGTCACTCAGCCAACCTTCTCCTCTCACTGATTTTCAGTTTCACTGAGGTAGCCCCAACTCACTGCGTCCAGAAAAAGAAACCTCATCAGGTAGGTAATAATTTTAATTTTAAAGTACATAGTGACTCTATTGGTTCAGTATCTAATTAGCAGCTGTGTTCTCTGTGAGTGTGTTTACACTGTATACTGTATGCCACCAGCAAGACGAACCACAGGGATGCTCCAGCCAACACCTCCCATGTACCTCAGCTGAAACAACCCACGACATGCTGACAGATCTTCATCAGAGCTTTGTTTTGAATTGGTCTATACCCAGGGGCTCGCCAGGGATGGGTAAGCAGGACAGCTCCCTCCTCTTCTCTGTGTGTAGCTCCACCTTTCTTTACACATCTGTCAACCCCAGCCCAACCTGCAACACTGAAACCACCTCGGTTTATTTGGGCACAAAGAATGAGCGCCTCCTTGAATCCATGTTAAGAACTAATGAATCCTCTCACTCAGCCTGGCTCGATCATTGCAAAATGGGCAAATGGTGGAAACAGGATGCTGAGACTGGATGTAGTGTTTCCAGGTGTCTGCTACAGAGCTAAGCTATTACAGCCGGTGCATTTTGGATCACAAAAAGTCTAAACAAATAATAATATACCTCTAAAAGTATGCACGAATCTATGCAGCCATTTGGTGCTCAGTGATCAGCAGAGATAACAAGACATGTTGCCTGCTCAACCTTTAGAGCTCTGGAAACAATTCTATCTTTTGCAGTGTGTGTGTATGCATGTGTGCGTGTGCAGTGTGTGTGTGTGTGTGTGTGTGTGTGTGTGTGTGTTAAGGGTCAGAACTAATTGTTTGTCAGAGGAACTGCAGGGGTGCAAGATGCAGGCACCAAAAGCAGGGGGGCTTGGCTGCTAGGAGAGGGAGATTGGAGAGGAAGTGAGGTGTCAGAGATTGGTTCCCTTAACCTTGCTGCAGCATTCAGTGATCCATTAAACAGCATCCCCTCCCTCCCCCACGTTTTCTGTCAAAGGGTGTACCGTCTACCACCGCAGGCAGACCTCCCTCCATCTGCTGATCACCGTTGAGCCTCAGGGAGCGATGGCCTGTTGGCCCGTACTGATGCCCCAACCTTGTCGCAGAGACAGCGGTTAAAGACGTAACAGTGGAGCAGTGTTGCATAAAAGATAATAGTGTCAGACTTGTTGTTACCAAGATCCCCATTTATGTGATGTGTTCATCACTGGATTATGACTTCTAAGGAAATTCCAACAGAAAACAATATTGATAACATTTCTGTTCATTTGCAGATGACAAGGGACTTTCTCTTGTTCTAGGTCAGCCTTATTCCTGTGGACTCGTCAATTTTTTGGACTTCACTGCAAAGCAAAAAGGAGAAAACAGAGATGGAAATCAGGTACTTTGTTCTGACAAACACCGTAAAATGTACAACATGTGTTATGATGAGTCTATTATGCATTCATCACAAAATTGTCAATAGGGGTCACTATTGTTCCAGTTAAGATGCTCAGTAATATTTGGATGATCTCATTTTTAGTCCCGGAGGATTTCACTTCATCACATCACAGCCTGGCAGGTCTCCTCTTTAGTACCTTTCATCCACATTTCTCCCGTCCCTCTGCATAAACATCACTGCTTTTAAGACCTCCGCCTACAATGATGTCATTGTCCAAAGTCACGTGATTTTTATGGGGAATTTTTCTGGAGTATCTTGGAGCACAGGTGAAACATCCATAAGATGCCAGGAACATGGTTACCATTTATTTGTCAAAAACAACGTGGCCACTGCTCTGTAACACATTTCCTTCCATTTAAATGCTGCTTGTGCGTTGACCTGAGTGTTACACTTCTAATAGCACTGTGCAGATATGACCACATAATTATTTTACAGAGGTTTCATT
The DNA here is from genome assembly GCF_965226115.1 of Aulonocara stuartgranti. Lineage (NCBI taxonomy): Eukaryota > Metazoa > Chordata > Actinopteri > Cichliformes > Cichlidae > Aulonocara > Aulonocara stuartgranti. Next base: position 2,905,947 of record NC_138955.1, on the reverse strand, counting down.
GGATAATTGTTTAATTGGGATGTAGTCACCTAATTATTTTGCTCTGAACTAGGGACCATATGGCGCTTGGCAGGTGAAACGCAATTAGGCCATGCTAATTTATGATGATTATACCTGAGCATGACTGAACAGCCTATACTGTACAAAAATGTGTCTATCAGGGCCAATCTATTTTAGTTGTAGAGTGCATGTTTGGAGTGATGGCATTGCATTCATTACCCTGCAGTTTCTGTGTAAGCGTGGGTTTCCAGGGGGTTGTTTAGTAGGAAGGGCTGTTAGTGTTACCTAATTGTTCACCGAGGCCAGAAACAATACTTGTAGGATTTGCTTAATTGGCAGATAGAGAGATTAATCACTAATGAGTGAAATTAGTTGAAGGCAAACACTTAATGACTGATCAAACTATCATGTTCTTTGTGCCAGTGCGACTAAAGATAATAATAAAATCGAGATATTAAGCAGTTATTAGTTCAAACTATAAATTTGGATTTGGCCCCACATGACCTCAAGCATGACTGTTCGTGATGATTACTGGCACAGTTATAAATGAGATTTTCACCATGTGGAGCAAACAAAGTCATCCATCAAATCTTAGGAGCCCACTAAGAAATCACGGCCGCTTAAAAAGATATCACAAAATTAAATACTATTGACTTTGCTGTCTTTATGAAAACACCAATATTTGCACAGAGAGAGGCGGGGAACGTTTGTGTGGAGTGATGTTGCATGTTGAAACGTTCATGATTCAAGGGGAGATGAATGGCCTCTATTAGGAGCATTTAATCAGTAGCTGGCCCAGTGCTCCCAGTCTCCTGCACCCCCTGGGGAAAGATTAATGGGTACAGGATATTTCATCAGGTCCTCCACATCACTGCTCAGGATATGAGGCTGTAATTGTGTCTGTTTTTGCTGTTGTTTCGTGTTGCAGGCGGAGAAAGATGAGCCCGCAGCCAGCAGTTCGGGGAAGGTTTCCCAAGGAGCCATAAGGAGTGGCAGAGCAGGATCGAGAAAAGGCAAACGAGTGAAGAGGGCATGATCATCTGCAAGACAAAGAACAGCCTCTTATGTGATGCATTTTAAATATATTTAAATTAAAATCTAAAGGGAAAAAAATCACTCCAATGTTAAAGTTTACCACAAAGAGTGTTAACCTCCACCAGATTCATCCTCCAATCACCTGGTCAGATACTTTTGACAGCCTTTGTTCCCGCCCAGTGGTACTGTCCCACCTCACCCTTAATCTTCTGCTGTAATGTCTCGTGTCAGCAATACTCAGTAAATGATGAGACATGAATTCTTAAATATTGCTATGAACTATGACTCGAGTAAAGAGTAGTAAGTCTGAGTTACATTATGTCTTTTTTGACTTTCCTCTGATGAACATAACAACGTTGCGTGTTTCGATTCAAGTATAGATGCACTACATTTAAAATGCACTTGTGATGTCCTTGAAAATGATTGTGCACTTTAAATTCTTCACTGGTTTCCTCCTCTTGGAAAAAAAGGGATGTTTGCTTTGCTGCCATTGCATCTCATGAAAAATGGATGACCTCCCAAGGCTTTCTTCTGCCCATTGCTCTTCATATTTGCACAAAGCCCAGGGACTGCATTTGGGTTAGCATCCTCCCTCCCTCCATCCTCCCTCCTTCTTTCTCTCCCTCTGTGGTTTGTTCGCGGGGTGAATAACTTAACACATATTTCAGCTTGACACACTTCTGCTCTGGGTTTCCCCTGGGTGCCCAGTTCACGAGCCCACACATGCTGTATTATTTAAAAGTGGGGTTTGGAGTTCTGTGCGTGTAATCTCCTCTTTGTGTAAGGGCTGGGGGACTGCCTTATGAAGTTGTTCGGCTTTTCCTTATGACCTTGTATTTGTGACTAGATGATATTTCAAGTGTAGCCAAAAGACACGAGAAGCATACCAGCACAGTTATGTTTTTTGGCAATATAAGCTTTATTTTTTTTGTAAAAGAAGAAAAACACATCTCACAAACAGCACAGTCTGTATCATAGCAAAAATGGTGTACAGTACAAAATGATGGATTACAGGAAATAGAAATCCGGACAATATATCATGAGCACAAGAATAAAAATCGAACGCAGCAAAAATGCACGAGGAGGATAATAAATAATGCCTAATGATGCTAAAAAGCAAACTGTCTCAAAGTCTTGGAGTGAAATCAGCTTTCAGCTCAACACACACACACACACACACACACACACACACACACACACACACACACACACACACTAACTCAAGCTAATCTAAAAGCTGATACCATCGTGGAAATCAGAGTGCGGTGGCGAAAATGACACATAAATCATGTGCCGGCAGATGATGCAAAAAAACCCTGCGGTTTGCAAGATGGATACAAATAGCCACATGATGTGTGGAAAACTCTCATATAAATACTTGTCATTGTGTTGCGAGGACTGTTGTGGTGAAAAATGCATGATTATTAATCTCCTAAACAAAAACATCTTAATAGGAACCTCTGATGGTGATGCTGTGCACCCAGAATACACAACCCACAGTGGATTTTCCAAACACACTTCGATGTTTGGAATTTTTAATGTTCTTGAGTGTAAAAGCTATTCCACATTTTTCATCTCTGTATTCTACAACATCACATTCACATTCACCAGGTTTGGCCTTGCGTGAAGGCCAGTGATCATACTGTCAACATGAAACATTCAGACCTTGGTGCAACATGGCAGCAGGTGTCTTGCCCACTGGAGGGCACTGTGAGCAGTGCAAAAGCTAGGTGGCCAAGAAAAGGGTGAGACACCTTGGCCAGCTCACCAGATGGGCTCACTGAAGCGTGTCAGGTGGCTGTGACAGCTACCTGCCCTTCCTTAAGGACTGTCACCATGTATAAACAAACCATTACTCTAATTTGTGAGTATACACTTATGTGTGTGCAAAATGTGTGCTTGTGCCCAAGGAGATGATTATGCTGAACCTTTTTAGAGTTGCACCTTTAATATCTTTCCTATACAGGAAAATGTTCATAGTAGTATTATTATCAGTAAGTTTTTGGTATATATTTTAGTATATATAGTTATATATTTTACAGTTTTAGCAGTTCAATGTAAGTCTCTGGAAATCGTGCTGTGCAGCAAATGATGTAGAACTTTAGTTTATGTTGTGGAGGTCACAGAGTTTATAATATTGGGGAAATGTGTAGAAAAAACTAAAATAGTGCCATCAAGGGGCATTTTTAACTGTATCTAGCTTCAGTAAAAATACTGGAGATTGTAAAAAAGGAAAGGGGTGTCAATACAAGAACTTTTATATTATTATTTCTACCTACGGCGGAGAGAAAATTATTATCTTGGTCACTAAAAATATCATAACTAACTGTAATATACGTAAGCCACTGCGAACGGGTATATTAGTGAAGAGGAATGTCTCCACAGCTTGTACGTAGATAAGATGGAGAGCCCTGAAGGCCTCTGCCTGCTCATTAATTTGCAGCAAAGCAACGTCGGATGCTGCGCCTCCGCTCGTCAGTCTCCACTGCGCAGCCGCAGTTGCTCCAGGACGCTGAGTGCAGAGCAGGGAAGACAGAAAAATGGCCCTCGACAATTTGATTTTCGCCCAGTGCATCCTTTATTTTTTAGCTTTCGTTTTCGGTTTTATCGCCGTGGTGCCTCTGTCTGAAAACACGGAGGATTTCGGGGGGAAATGCCTGCTGTTCACGCGGGGTATGTGGCAAAATGAAAACATCACTGTGATGAAGCAGCGCTTCATCGTGGAGGAGTGGGGACCCGAGTCCTCCTGCAGCTTCATCACTTTTGTCGGGATAGCGTCCCTCATCCTGTCCGCAGTGCAGGCTTGGAGGCTGCTGTTCTTTCTGTGCAAAGGACACGACGAGTGAGTGACCGTTCACTTGTGCCTCTTCCTTAAATAGAAGCTTATGAAGCAATACCACTCCAGCGGTCTGCGTGTAAATGTGCCATTCCTGTCCATCTCCCACGCCCTTGTTCGTGCACTGTCTTGTATATTTCATAGCCTGCATGTATTATACTCTATTTTATAGCGGATGGAAATGGGCACGGAAGCATCCTGTAAAATGTCAAGTCACTGCCATCTCCCAAAGATGGGGGAATACTCATTTTAAACTAGAAATCAAAGCCTATGCTTCACCTACTATTTTTGTGACATCAAAGCAACTTATGTGTCATTATGTTGATGTGTGATTGAAAGACTTAATCATCAGAGTTGCATACGTCATGCAGAGTAATAGGCCTCTGTGTCAGTTTTGTAACATACTCCAGAGATGTTGAGGGTTTTTGCCTGCCCTAACCCAGTTTGTTTTGTATTTCTGTTCTGTCTGCCTGCAGCTCCATCTTCAATGCCTTCCTCAACCTGCTCATTAGCTCCCTGGTGGTGTTCACAGTCTTTCTGTCCAGCACCATCGTTAGTGTGGGTTTTAACCTGTGGTGTGACGCCATCACCGAAGGTGGGACTATGCCCAACAGGTGAGAGAGAAGCGCAGGTGTTCTACTTTTTCCGGATGATGCTGTGGTATAGTCCCTCTAAATGCCACTTTCTGTTTAGCTGTGAAGACATGCAGGATACTGATCTAGAACTGGGTCTGGACAACTCTGCTTTCTATGACCAGTTTGCTATAGCTCAGGTAAAAATCTTTTAAAATTAACGTACAGACAGTGTAACGAATTTAACAGTCGTAGTAAATGCAATGACTGCTTTTACTCTTTCAGTTTGGGCTGTGGGCCGCCTGGCTCACCTGGCTCGGGATCACTGTGATGGCTTTTCTGAAGGTCTACCACAACTACAGACAAGAGGACCTGCTCGACACCTTGATCCACGAGAAGGAATTGCTGCTCGGCCGCTCTTCACGCCGCGGCTCTGACCTCAAGACCGGCCTGATTTAGAAATCAGCAAGACGCACAAACATACACGTTCATTCACAGTTAACCATATAGAACCATGTAGTCCTCTTGCCTGCCGTGACCAACACCAGTATTCGCCTGTGTAGACAATCAGAATCGGTTGGCTTTTGCTCCCACGAAGATGAATTGAATCAAATCGACAGTTTTAGCTGTTTTCCAGAAGTAACTGAGAATAAAAGCTACAGATGGTTGTTAACCTTTCCTGTGCTATATTGAGATAATCCATCCCTTATTCAACCCCAACCCAGATTTGATAGTATTAAAACTTTTTTCTTTTAAACAAAAAAATACATCTTTTATCAAATATACGTTGTTGATTAGTAAAAAACGGTATTAATGGTTTGGCCAGTTTGGCCGGTGGATCTTGTCCTTGTGAAATTTCTGCATGGATCTAAAGCATGTAAAATTTCTCAGGTGCTTTTTAGACATAAAGGAGTTTTTTTTCTTCACCAATAAATGTGTTCCTAACTTAGGCTTCTTTTTTTCCTGCCAGTATCCACAGTGCGTCTCTGCAAAGTGAGAACTGCATGCTCCAGCATAAACAGTGTGTGCGTTTGCAGCATCTTTACACATTTATCAGCAGCTACAAAAGGTGTTTTATAACAAAAAAAAAGTAGAAAAAAAAAAGACAAATTGCAGCTCTACACATTCGTGCATTTGGCAGGCAGTCTAAAAGGCTTTTAGCAATCTGTGTGAGATAAGAAAACAGATCCTATCTTGTGCCATTTAGCAACTCAGGCTTCTTCTGCACACTTTATAGGCTACAAACCAATATACTCTATATTACTGTGACTAGACACACAAGTATACCTGCATGCACTTCTCCCTCTCCCTGTTAAATCCCACGCTCACTTATTGACAGAGGTTACGGGAAGAAAGGAAAGTCGGCCGCTTCACTTTGATAGGCAATGACAGTTTTTATTTCAAAAACAACTGAAATAAAAAAAAAAAGCAAAAAACGGTAGGAACTAAGAAAACCCTCCATAAAGGCACTTCTTTCAAAGTGACCGTAGATGTTTGAACAGCAGTGAAATGCAGCTTTAAGCTAAATGTGCATCTACAGGACATAAGCTCACTGGGTATTGTTTTATTGCTAATGACGATTTCGTTTGACAGTACAGAGTCGAGAGTATTCCTTTTCTCCGGTACATCTGCAGTCTACAGTCAAACGTGAGATCTCCAAAATAAAAGACAAACAAACTCGTTTTATTTTGAGTTCCCTGAAACCTGTTGTATAAAGTGTTTTAATGGAATATATGTGATGTGTGTTATTGCTCATAATGAGAGATATGTGGGATGTGCATCACTGTGCCCTTTGATTCCTATAATCCATTTATGTGGTGATTTGGCTGTTTGAATTTGACTTGCCTTGTTTGATAAAGGGACTCATACAATAACGTCTGGCTCTGTTAAATTTCTGTTTTTGGCCTCTAAAATAGCAATTACCTTTTTTTTTTTTTCTGTTATGTATTGCAAATATCCGTTCAACCCACGCACTTCCATACACTTGACATCAGAATTAAAACCTGAATGTTTCATTTGAATATAAATGCTACAGATAACAAAAAGTAAAAAAAAATCCATATAACCAGAAGTCCGATAGTTGCGTAGAAGCAGATATACAATATAGAAGAATAAATAACATTTAGCATAAAGTATTTTTGTGGGATTCAGGCGGTTATAAAGAGGAACACTGTCAGAAGCACAAGCATTCGTTTGGATTGAGTATATTCTCTTTCATGATAGGTAATATTGTGCTGCAGATTATTATCCTCCGTGAAACTAGCATTCAGCTGACAGGCGACCAGACAGTTGGAAAAGAACAAGGTGTTTTTCATGTCCAAGTCATTCCGTGAAGTGATGCGGCCCTGTGTTTTCTTTTTTCAGACCATCATTAAACAGTTTACACATTCATGCTTCTGTCTGCCTCGTCTCAGTGTGCCAATCAGAAGTGCCAATCAAAGTCGTTTCCCAGACCTCTCTACATTCATTTATGTGCAATTACAAGGCTAAATACTGTGATAGTCCTTAGTATATTGAGCCATATATACACATTCATTTCTGTGTAATATCTGGTATACACAAATCATGTACCGTAACAAAATAAATTTGCATTCCACGGAAACATTCACTCACAGACAGCAGACTGTGACATGAATAGAAGAAAAAAATGAACTGTTGTGGAGATTATGCGAGTGTTACATGTCAGCGTCAACGGTGCAGATGTGCAGAATGCCGTTACAACTTAAATATGGAGTGGCATGCCCACCACCTTAGTACATATATACATACAGACATGGAAGCTACATATTTCTGGGATTACACATTTTCCCTTTTTCATGGTGAGAGTGGAATAAAACCACAGACAGTGTGTAGAGCCTCGCCAAATGGCTGAGGTGTTTGTAGGCCCGGGCACCTTCAAAGATAGGAAAAAGAGGGATCTAAAAAAACAAAAAAACAAAAAATTAATAATAAATTAAAAGAGGCTCCATGTCTCCACCTGTGGTTGATAACAGTCACTGCATTGTCAACCATATCCAGCAGCCCCACAGAAGCTGTTTCATGTGCAGCAGGTAGACTGCCAAAGCTGCCTCCAGCTCCTCGCACACTCTCTGTGGACGCCGACGGTCTGTGCAGTACATGGCAACGCCCAGGAATGACATCAGCAGGAAGAGGCAGGTGAACAGGGCAAGGTGGGGGCGGGATGGTGTAGTCTCATAGGCTGCACAGGGGGAAAAAACCAGACCGGTTTTTCAGAGTTTTGATTTGTAAATGACGAGCATTTGAATTGCACATTTCTTTTGTCGTTTGAGGCGAGGCCTCAAGTGTCAGGTTTCAGAGGATGTTTTTGTAGATTAGTTAAGCTTACATTAATATTTGCTGTTCCAGGCATTGTCAAACAAGACGTGACAGTGGCGTGCTAAACTCCCCATAGCGTGTGTGCCACGTGGAGTCCTAACAATTCTAATGCTAATGCTGCTACAAGCCTGACAGCCTCTTTCCTCTTTATGAGTGCACTTTTGAAACTCTCGTGTGCTCATTAGTAACGTTATTTTTCAGACAGACTTACCACCTAAACAGTCACAATAAGGAATGTCTGCAAAGCCAAAAGAAAAGAGGTCAGTCAGTCACTGAAAGCTGACCTCATGATGTGCAGCAGCTACAAACCAGCTGCTGTACCCTTTCAGTCGCCACTGTCTCTCTTGAACAGACTCCACAGTGCCTCATTTGCATGCATAATTAATTAAAAAGAATAAATCTCTTGCTCATGTGTGGACACCTCTTGGCATTACGTTATTTTTAAGTAGCACAGAACCCCCAAATGACAGTAGTTTATGATGCAATTTCTGGGTGTTTTAATACTAGCTGGGTTTCCTCTTTAATGTAAATTCGAAGGCATGTGCAGCTTTGGGCTGAGGGTTCCTATCTAAGCTGGGATAGCAACACATTTTTAAGAATAAAAATACCAATGAAAAGCACCAGAGGGCAACATGTTCTCTGTGCAAACACATCTTGCAGCCTAAAACCGAGCAGGATGGACTCATTACAAATTGTTTGCGTGCATGCTTTCTCACCGTGCACTGTGGTCTCAGGCTCCCTGAATCGAACTCTGCGCTCGCCTTTACGTTTGTGGTTGAGTTCTGTGTCTAGTCTGTAGTTGGAACTTGGCTTCTTTAGGATGGAGGTGGGGACTTTGCTGTTGGTTAACTACATTAGATAAAATTCACATTGAGCACATTTATTGCATTAAAGGCCAGCAGCAAACAGCTGGAACAGATCTATTCCAAAGAAGCTGCCTCATATAACACAGAAATAAATCAGAATAACACCAACCAGATACCCTCAGGTGTTTTACCTACCTTAGGTTTAAGTGTGTCTTCCTGATGGTGGTGGGTATCCTTTCTGTGGCGTACCTCTGAGTGTTTCTCCCGGTGGGAATGAGGAAGACAGCTGACCGAGTCTCTGAGAGACTCTGCAGCAGCGAAACGTTTGGACAGTGCAGACACACATTGACCCAGAGAGTCTAGGAAGAGAACCATGACCATACAGAACATGAGACGAGCAGCTTAACATCGGAGTCTCCAGTCAAGACAGAGCAGAACTCAAGCTCAACATGCAAATGTACAGGAGGCAAGACGGAAGTGTGTTAACTCCGTCTGCACCGGGTACAGTGCAGCCGTGGGAGTTCAGCACAACTGCACAGTGCTCACTGTGTGAAAAAGCTATCAATTATATCAGGCCCTCTAAAAAAATCTGGATCTCATCACAGTTTATAAAAAAGAAATAAATAGAAATAAAAATTAGCCACTACAGACTACACACACATTGCCTAAAGTTGCCTACTATTGTGTATGTGTCAGCATTGCTGGATAAATTCTCTCTCAGATGACTTCAGTTATTAATAAAAACATGCTAGTTACAATAATATCTTAGGTCAGTTATTTAGTCCATGTTTTTACTTCTGGGGAGAACTTTGGCTTTTTAATAGGTGCAGACTTGAATCAAAGATGACTTGAAATGAAGTGAAGGCTCAGATATTTTGGGACACATATGCAATTATAATTTCAACATATCACATACAGTTACAGTTAAGTCTACATCAGCTTGAAAATACATGCAGGCAATGTTCTAGCAGAGGGAGGGGCTGACTGACCTACTTAATGGTCAAGGGTATGTGAGGGACATGGGGTGTAAACATTTAAACCTGCCATCATGGTGCAGGCCAAAAAGGAGCCCTTTCTGCTCAGTGCAAAATGAAACAAAACAATGCACAGAGCCTTAATTTTTCCAGCGTTTCACCAAACATTTTAAGACAAACTGAGGTGAACAACAAGTATTTTTCCCCTTTTTAATGGTCTATATTCATGTCTTGGTGCAGCTGCTCTTGTTCTGCACGGGTGTCTCTGTAAGCTGACTCAACACTAAACTGTTTCTACGTCTTAACAAAATGCACAGTTCAGAGTCAGGTAAGCCAAGCATGCACACTGTGCAACAAATCCACAACCTTAAACTGTCACTCTGCACGTTCCTGTGTCCAACATCACCACAAATGTGAATTAATTTAACATTTTCATGGCATGAGACTGTGTTGTGTGCGCTCTACAACAGGGATTAACATCATAAGACACGGAGGTCTCCACCCTTATTCTATATACTACTCTCTGAATCATACACCCATGTTTGTTTTCACTGTATATTTATGTGCGTACAGTAAATCCCTGTGTCATAAGTGTTTAGTCTGTATTATTCAACTATCCTTTACCTGAATATTCAGTCTTGCCAATTTCAGCATATACGGTTGCCATGAGCTCAAGGCTTCTAGCTGTAATTGGATGGTCATTTCCAAAGGCCCTCTGGTGAATCTTTGTAGCCTGAAAGAAGCAGAGATGTATTATTTTAAAGCTTACAGAAGAGTTATAATATTCTATTGGTTCAAATATCCGATTTTTACATACCTTACCGCTGTATTCTAGGGCAAGATGAGGTCTAAAAGGAAAAGGAAAGACAAATGAAACGAATAAACTAAAGGCAACGCCACTTTGTTTTTCTGGAACAAATATTTGCTGACAATAAATGTGTTACAGTATGTTAATAATGGATGACTTTGAATTATCAAACATCATCTAGCCGACATTTTTCTTCCGTTTGAAAACATAAACATGTTACGGGCAAATATTTCCAGTGACGATAATAATTCCAGACCACAATGAAGCAGAAAAGGCACGCGCTTCATTGTCAGGGGAGCATATCAGTTTCTGTGTTCGGGGCACATCAGCATGACAAATCTAAACACACGTGTGCTGTGATTGGACACGGACAGCAGGGCTGCGGATGCTCAGGTACTTTATGGAGGAAGTGGAAACCTTCTTTTTCTGCCAGCGCTGCCATCCACTGTCTATTCTCAGGGTGAATTACAAAGGGCATGGCGCTCACAGGTTGGTTTACTATCTCCGGCCCCTCTGCCTCACTCCTGCTTAGTGTTAAGCTAGGTGAACATGATGGGTTTCATTGAAGATCTGCCAGCTGTTCCAGTCATATTGGCACTGAAAAGTCTGCCAAGGACATTCATCACCCTAACACCCTCACGTGTGCCTATAGATGTAGAGCAAGCTCTGTTTAGTGTGACAGATGTCAGCTTCGCTGTTCCAAACCCGTACTTTCCTTCAATTAGTAATGGTCAGGTGTCAGTTTGCAATGCTTTAGAAGGTCTTTCTCAGAGGATACGTGATCAGCAAAGGCAGAAAAGCCCTTCACTAGCTCAAAGGACTTCCTATGACATTGTTAAAAGATTTAGTAACAATTACAACTTCCTGTCTGTAAGGAGGAAGCTCTAAAACCACCGCTTATAGCGGGCGCAGTAAGAGATTGGTCATTATTTAAAGAAACCAGAGTCAGTTTGTGTGCAGTTTTTGATTATTTTGTTCAGTCTGTATAATCCTTTCAGAGTAAGTTTGCGAAGTCTGGACAGAAACCACCAAAGAGCAGAAACGCAATCCTCCACAGCCATGCACAATCAGTACCATCTCATTTAACTTTAACTACTGCATGCTGCTTGCATTAATGAAGCAGTGTAACCAGCCCTCCACCGAGCACACCTTCCACCCTCTGTCACCCTCTCAGGCAATCAGGTTAAATGGCCTAATCCCAACAATGAAAACAGAGGCACAGAAAATGGGTGCATTCTGTGGCCTAACAAAGTACCCCTGCAACAGGAGACACCAGATCCAGTTAAGGTGTTCCTTCTGTAACGCTCGCATAGAGCGCGGTGTCTCTTTTTTCTACATCTGCATGAAAATTTGACCATGGCTGAAAAGGCTTGAAGCTGTGGTTTGTTTGGTTGAAGGAATTTGCAGAAATTTCCAGAATGGGAAAACTGCATGTGTAATAGCGATGGCTGCGCTTATAGTTTTGGATAATTAATAAAGATTAAGAGATAGCAACAGAAAAGGTCATCAAACCTTTAGAAAACAGAAAACTCGAAGAAGTTAGGTGACAGTAATTTATTCCTTTTTAACTCATCTTGACATTATTATTAATAAGATGATGACTTCACTTTATAAACAATGGGTTATTCATAATCAAAATGATTAAAATCTTTAACAGCAACAAAGGCAAAACTTACAGTTTGCCTTGTCATATTTAAGCCAGCAACATTTTTTTCATCTCTCTTAGACGATGATGGGCAAAATACAGCAGAATATACAAAAGCACACACACAGCAATGCCTACATCATGCATAAATGATAAATAAGTTAAAGCAAGCACTAAAAGTCAGTTTATTTAATACAGAGAGACCTGAAAGTAGCGGAACATGTAACACCCCATTAATTACAGCGTAACGGAGGCTTTGAGAGGACACAGTTTTACCTACTGTTTGCTCATGATGCAAAGCTGAGCCAGCCGTTCGAGGTGCTGTGCCTGGGAGGCCTGCTCTGAAAGTTCCTCTGGGGTTGTCCATCCCGCGGAGCCCAGCGGAGCCTCCTCTTGAGGCCCTGTTACACAAACACAGGGCATGGAATCACGACCCGACAACGCTCTTTTGAGCTAACCTTGCTCCTCGCTACCCTCCTCTTCCACTGAAGAGTTTAACAAAAAATTAATCTCCCCGAAAGCCGGGTATCTGTCTGTATCAACTTGTCTGGCACTGCTGTGGACTTGAAGCCGGAACAATAAAGAGGAGCCAACTGAGGACTGGAGACACAAGAGATAAGGGCAGGAGGGAGCAGATAAGGGAGTCAAACAACACACTCGCCACACCCCCTGGAGCATTGAGACGCACGCAGAGTGACACACCACAAACATCATGCAAGTACTGAACACACAGAGCACACACATAGAAGATGCTTGGCTTGCAATCCACGCCACATCTAAATGCAAATAAATCATTGTAAGAAGTAAAGACATTAGTCTGCATTACAAAACCGACAAAATGACAATTACATTGGGGGAAACAGAGAAAAGAGGAAAGGGCACATTTTGAAAGCACTGGGGAGGAAAAGAAAGCTGTAAGCTGTAGCTATAGTGCCAGCTCTGCCCCCAGAGAAGTCCAGCATCCAATCTGAATGAGTGCTGAATCAGGGGCTTCAGTATTCTGTAGTGACACACAGCTCGTAATGAGAAACTGTGGCCATTTGTCTTCTACTCCATCCCTGATCTCCACTGTGCCCATGCTACACTGCGCTGCTGCCTCAGCAGCAGACAGAGAGGCAGGCGTCTGGAGCAGCGGCAGCAGCAGGTGATGAATGAGCAGCCTTGCTGTGAATGCTCGCATAAAGCTCGACCGGGTATATTGTAAACAAAGATGGAGTTGGGTAAAATGCGATGTCATATTGCCTGAACAACAACAAGAAAAAAGTATTCCTTCATTTTTACAAAAGTAAAATTGGTGAAGAAAAATAACAATGTGTTGATTAACTGTTTTAATCACCAGAAAAATGCCTTTAAAAGTAACTGATCCACTCAAATCCAAGTGAAACCGCAGTTATACTGAGCTACGGACAAACCTGATGACAAATTTTGTGCAGTGAACACAAGACTCTCGGAAAACGTTCAGCAATTCGCTGAAAGAGTTGTGTATTTATTTTACACCAGAGTACTGCCAGATGTCGTGGTTTTCGGAGAAATCGAAATTCTAAGAAATCACGAGGACATGCCAAAACCACACGGATTCAAAGTGCACGCTCTATAGGACATGCTATGTGTTTTCACACATATTCCCAGAAGTATTCCTTGATAGCATAACATGAAAAGTACTTGCCTGTGCTCCCCTGAAGAGCGGTGAGCTCGATCAATGCCACTTCATAGAACATTTTTTCAGCCTGTATGAACTGGAGGGCCTTCCCATCTATTTATATGGGTGAAGGATCAGTCTCGGATATCAGAGGGATTACAGGCAGCTGCTTAAGTTAAAAACAGTCTCTGCTGCACAGCTCATAGACAACACACTTTTTTCATCTCACGGGCAAACACAGCATACAGTACTCCAGGACACATTAGATTAGAGGTCAGTCACTCTGCCTGCTGTTTTTGTGGTTTTGTGAGCCAAAACATGTCAGACATTCAGTCTGATAATATAGACATGCCACATAACGACTCATATCTCTGTTGTATTGCCTTCCTTTGTCGTTTTTGTGTATATTTTTTGTACATGATGTTTTGGACTGATCTGATTTGGCAGGTTTTTGTTTCCATGAAAAGACTCTATTTTAAGCGTCCTAAAAATAGCTCGCTTGAAACATTCCATGCACTTGGTTTTTGTTCCACTGTAAAACGACACCGTTGATGTTTGTCAGGTGAGTTTAAAGACCAATTGGGACGGAGAAGGCTTAAAATAAACTCAGGCGTGCTTGTTTAAATGTCCGACTTAACACCAGATTTCTCATGTGTGCCTCTTTTCAGCTCTGCTGTGACGCTACATGCCAATAAATCCTATAATGCTTTTCATAATATATAATATACAATTTTTAAAATATTTTTTAGTGCGTCATGCTATTAAAAAAAACATGAGCCAAGCCATATACAGAATTGTTTAAAATTCTTGAGTGTCCCCATATTTCTTTAAATTTTGATTCCACAAATGGTCTTGAGCACAGTGCCCCAGTCTTTCTGAAAAATCTTCACAAAGTTCATCTTTGGACATTGGCTGTTTTTCACTCATTTCCTGTCCAGTTTTTTTCCTTGTTTGTTTGTTAACCCACTTAACACTGAAGTATGACTCATTCGGGGGATAAAACAGTGTCGTGTCTACACAGAACAGACAGATTAGCAAAGGAGCAATTTTAAATTGTATCTTTAAGTCAGTTGTGTTGGGGATCTTGTCAAAAACTGATGAAAGTATGAACACAGATAATACAGACAGATTTAGACACAACGCAGATCCATCGGGAAACACGTTTGCACATGTTTCAATGAACTTGTGCAACTAATTCCCATTTTCCTGGCAAAATATAAAGAAACATGGTGTGGCTCAAGACTTCTGCACAGTACCATATTTGCCCGAGAGACAAAGACCCACTACAATTAAAACAAAACAAGATCTAAGATGTAAGAAATGCAAGAAAACGTGTACTCCTGAGCTGATTAGTAACAGGATGAGGAATGGTGATGGATGAATGTTGAAATGCTTTTAGAGGAAGTGCTTTTAAATAATTTAATGTGCTGTACAGAAGAAAAACTGAGCACTTTTATAAGTCACTGGAAAAGGATGACTGTTGTACTGCTTTTGCTTTGATCACATTTTTGAGCAAGCTTAGAGCTCTATTACAAGATGGTTAGAAATACCTGTCACCGCTCCTGGGAGTCACCTGTTTAGCCGGACCATCTGTGAGGGAGGATGAGGGGAACAGCCGTCACCAAAGGTCACAGCGCTACTTCTGTCTGCTATTTTTAGTCAGCCTGGACTATAACAATGCAACAACAGGAACCTCACACAATGCTCTCCTGGGAATGACCTCCATTCTCTCATCCACACCCTCTCTGAAACTGTAATTGGACTACACTCCAAAACTCTGGAACCTTCAAAGGCATCTGATCACACGTGTGCTCACCTCAAGTGTACAACCTATTTTAGTAGGGAGGAAATTGGAATTTGCTGTGGAATAGTACACCTAAGAAACTTGAAACGTGACTTAATTAGATATAACTTAACTAATTGTACTTCAGAAATCTGAAATCGGGATATAACTGCATCTTTATCCGAAATCCACCTTTATTGGAAGTTAAAGTCCGCGTGTGCCACGCAGTTTTCTTTCCATGAAACACATATCAGTAACACTCATGAGCTAAAACAGCTTTTGGCTTTGAATAAAGGTCATTTGTGGACGGTTCCAGCTCTGATAACAACACATCAAGCCTTAAGCAGTCATTGCACTGGTACTATGACTATCAAGTGCAACTAATATAGTTTATTTGTCTGGACTCATTGGTTTTCTTATCATGCTTTTGGTTAGAAATAACACATGAGAAGACGCTGCCAATCCTGTTCTCATACAGCATTTGCGTGACACTAAAAAGTTCCCACATCCTGCTCCCAGTTTGAGCAGACTGACCCCTCACCTCACCTCCCCAGAGGGTATTCACAAATGCACCAAAACATCACTGCTTCAGCTTCTGTGATTATCATGAAAAATACTAAAAGAACTGAAAGGTTGGAAGCAATTTAAACGGCAAAAATGGTTCAATCTCGAAGCGTTGTTTTCGTGACTGCAATAACCCTTTTTCATTGTTATGCAAACTATTTCAGTCTGTATCTGACCTGCAATGCTTGTAATTTCACATTAAACCAAAACAATATGCGTTGCATAATAAAATAGCCAAATCTGACATGACACCACACGCTACTCTTACTGACTTCAGGAAAGAGTGTATCGTATGCTAAAAAAATTTAACCCCATCTTGGAAGATGACCCTTGTAAGTAGATACCTTTCCATGCTGAGAGGGGCGAACTGTAATGGCTATTGACAAAATGAAGCTCAGCAAATTGACCTATTTTGGAAAATGGACAGTGAGCGCTAGAGCCCTGCTGAGGTAGATAACCTGAGCTGGCAAGTAAAGTGTTGGAGTGTCTCAGTAACAGAGAGAGGAGCCATGGAGGTAATATATCCTGAAACATAACACCTCTCTATTATCTCTCTGTCCTTTACAGCTATAGTTTATAGAAGCAGTGAAGTGGCAATGCACAGGCTAGTCAGCGCAGATACGGGTTAATTAGTGCTTTCCCACTCTGTTGTGTGGAGATAAGAGCCTACAAATCCTCTTAAGAGACAGACACACAACCTGGGCTCCACACAAAACATGAGGCATTTGGGGACAAATGCCTCAAAGACATCCCCTCATCCTCTCTGCTTTACATTGCTTTCTATAAAGGGTCTACACGGTTCATTGTGGTGGAATTTGCCAAGCTTGCCTCAGTGACAAGCCTTTACACAACAGGTTTACAGAGTCGAAGAGCTAGTTTTATAGTTAGCTGCTTGCTAGAGGCTTAAAGGACAGGGGCAGAAAAAGTGTCAGATCAGCTTTTCCTCTTTTGTTAGTAAAGGATACAATTCTTTTCAGTGATGAAGAGTTCTGCAATCTGTAAAGCATAAAAAACAACCAAGGGACGTAGTTAAATATTAAATAATTCACTTCCAACATCACAGACGGGTAGGCGTATGCATGATGTCACGAGCTGTCAAAACAAATAATTGTGCTCTCCTCACAGCACTGTTGGGCTGGTCAACATCATGCCATGCATTCCAAAGTTGTGGAGTAAAGGCTATGTTTTGACATCAGGGACATTCCTTCAGGCACAAGCAAAGACGGTTAAAACTGTAGCTCTACCTTTGTGGGAGGGTCTTCTAAAGCAACCCCAGTGTTTAATCTGCTAAGACTTTGGCCTTGGCTGCACAGAGCCCAAACATAATGCCTCTGATCTCACGCATAGCCCACACACCATGGGGGAAATATTAACGGGATACTACGCTATTACCATAAACAGTGCCACTGTTTCTATGGAATACATTAGGCTTGAACTCAGCACCGCTAATAGCAGCATGCACATCATCAGTTCTACGAGACCGAATGATTTTACAGTGTCAACACAGAGACCCATGATGAACTGTGCTGTCAGGTTTGACATTGAATATACTGAATGTGTCCTTTGTGTTGTGATGTTTGCTAATTTATGACGCTCAAAAGGAGAAGTGATGCACATGTGTTTGGACAGCTGTGCAAATACATGGTAGGGCAAAAAATGTGTAGATGTAGGTAACACACACGTGAATTCATGCTGGCACATGTGGAAGAGAAAGACACACAGAAAGACAGAATCTATGGCTGTGTGACATTTTGTGGGTGTGAGTATATCCAGTTCCCATCTGGCTCACCTGGTGTAAGCAGTTGGGCAGAGAGGTGAAGTTCTGCACATGAGTCAGTCCCAGCAGGCAGCTGAGGAAGCAGTGGAGGGCGGCCTGGTACTCCCCCTGCTGCTGGAGCTGCTGTCCCAGCTCAAACAGGCCCTCCCTCCCTCTGTTCAGCATCCCCAGTCCCAGCCAGAGTCAGCGCTGCCTCCCATCAGAGCTCCACCGGCCGAGGACGAGCGTTCCTCCCTTCACCAGTCTGCTGAAGCACCACAGGTAGAAAGAAGCAGCCACACAGTGAAATGTTTTCAGACCGCTGCCGCTCACATGAATCAAAACAGGAATGTGACAGGAGGAGGAGGGAGCAGTGCAGCTTCCTCTCAGTCTCGTCTGTGCACAGTAAGTCAAGGACAGGTTGTAAGGAGCAGTCTGAGGGAGCACTGGCGACTCACACAGAAAAGATTCATTCCCCTCCCTCCTCCTAGGCTGCACCAGGAAAGGAGGACAGAGGAAGTTGGAGAGTATTTGCTGTTTGAGTGACAGCGCTCTCAGCCAATCCCTGCTCTAAACATGTACAGTAGCTCCTCCAGAGTCTGCTGAGCACATTGAGTCTCTCTCCAATCCTCGAACAGGGAAACTGCAAAGGTTTATGTTTTGATGATGAAAAGCAAACATAGTGGCACATGTATATTATCTACTACAGCTTTAAATATTGCATATAATTCGATTCACTTTTGTGAGAACCCCTTTTTTTCCTCTGATACTGTGCTGTGTGCAGTACATTATGCATATTAACAGTATGAGGAAATTTTGATTCTTACTGCCCTGCTCATGATTTATAAATGAGACATACATAAGAATTATTCACCAAATGCTGTGTTAGCATGTTTTTGGAATACAGTGCAACCAAGCACAATTCTGTAACGGAAAGAAAACCGCAGAGAAAAACACAGGATCATTAGAAATAGCCATATAAGAGAAAAGACTCACTATCCAAACAAGGACAACAAATATTTATTCAGGAGGAGCGCCTCCTGCGGATGTTTGCTCACTTACCTTAACACTCAAGACTAATCCGAGGCAAACCTGTGCCAACAGGAATGGACGGGATGTAGAGATGAGTGATATGGCCATATCTTGATTGCTGGATCATATAGAAGATCATGACTCTGAGAGCAGCATCCCTACTGTCAGTCCATTTGGTCATAAGCTTGGCAGGAGGAGGAAATGAATGGTGTACAACAAGGCAAATGGGCAGAGTCAGTCTCCATTAGTGTCCAATGCACCTTGCTAAGCAAGATGGGATTTTAATGGTTTGTAAAGCTGGGGAATGGGAGATGAGAAGGCATTAAACTCGCACTTCGGGTCAGGTGTCGAACTGTGAACAGCGCAAATTTATCTATAAGCTGTGAGGTGACATTATGCTGATGCAGGCCAACTTATCTCCTTCCTGCCCAGAGACCTGGATAAAACAGACACGTAATTGTGCTTGCTCTACTATCCTGCTGCACAGCCATAATGCAGTTAGACAGTAAGCAAAGCTTCTGATATGAGTGAGTTGGAAGGCCACTGGCAGAGAGTGTGGATCTCCATTTCAAAACTGCAGGCCAGCCAAACTGAAACGACACACTGAACTGTGAAGGGACTGGATCTTTATCTATTGGGGCAACTATGCAACTGGAAGCCCACCCAAAACATAGAGAACAATCCTTTCAAAAATACTGTGTTTTTCCAACCATGAAAAAACTCCATCATCGTTAAATGATCTGGAAGCCCTCAGCCTGGGTAATGCCCACTACACTGAAATCAGTGATGAGAGAAACAATATTTAAACAGTTGATGCTCTTGCAAATACGTCATAAAACAGTAGTTATAAAATATAAATCACCATAAAACTGATATGCAAAGTTGACATCATAAAAAACTCACACTTCTATATACCATGCATGTGATGTCTGTACAACTGCTGTCTTGCATTTTGCATGTTGGCTGGGATGCTGTTGGACAATTAACTCTTTTGACTTGCTCCCAACGCAGAAACACAGATCTTTTATTTACAATTGTTTTGACATAGATATAGATTGATGGTCACTAGTCCGCAGGGTGAGAATGGAAATCTACCTGTTATTGGAATATTGATTGCCTGTCCCGTGGAGTTGGTAGACCTATACATCAGTATGATCAGCAAACACAGCCCCCACTGCCCAGGGACACCAATACACCACACTAATGTAAAGAGATAGCGAGCAGACTGCAGAGTGGAATGAAACTGTCATTCACAGATATAAATTTAACTTCTGCAGGTTATTGCAGAGCAGTAAACTTTGGTATATTAAATTAGTGTTAATGGTTTGTGTAATGCACATTTGCAGTGTTTTGCAGGTTGGACTGGTTTATATATCACCGCACTCCCTCAGTACACAAGTGTGCAATTTGGTATGAAATGATGAACTTTACTGTTAATTATCAGCAGATTAAAATCAATGCATCCTTTACTTTAATACTGGAAACCTTAGTCTTAGTTTCTCTGCCTCATGCATACTTGAACTTTTCTCTGCACGACTTAATGTAATGAGAAAATCTTTCGCTATTAAAAAGAGTATTTGCTAGATTAACACATTTTGCTTTGTCCAGCAGGTTTGCAGGGGAACATTGCTGCTCTTGTGTCCTCCCGTCATTTCTCAACACTGCGCATGACCCTACATCAGCATATACTATTTATATTTCCCGCATTGTGCACATACAGCTACTCTATGCAATTTTGCTATAGCCTAGAGGTCTCTGATATGGAATATATTCCTCTGTATGAGTGACAGCAGCTACATCCCAAGCTACGGTATGCCAAGTCCAAAGATATGAAGCCAACACTAAGTATTCTTCTTGACATGAGGCCGCC
The DNA here is from genome assembly GCF_965226115.1 of Aulonocara stuartgranti. Lineage (NCBI taxonomy): Eukaryota > Metazoa > Chordata > Actinopteri > Cichliformes > Cichlidae > Aulonocara > Aulonocara stuartgranti. The sequence goes on along the minus strand of NC_138955.1, from coordinate 2,885,291 downwards.
AAGATATCCTGCAGGACTGCAAGCTTGCACAAAACACCACATCCAATATGAAACCTTGCATCCCTTTTTAAAGATATAAATATTATGCTCTGTTCTTGATTCCTGTGGTCTGTTTAAACCCATCCACTTTCCCACTGGTGCACCAGCATCCCTCAAAGACTCAGGCTCTGGCAGTTTAATAGGCTTGGTCCTGACACCCCCAGCTACTGAAAGGCAGTTTATGACCTCCATGTAATCAGCAGTAAACGCTGCCACCATCTGTCTCTTTTTACTCAATTATCTGACCCAGTGACTTTTACTGACAAACACTGTCCAGGTAAACAAAGTAACGCAAATCCCCCTGCTAAGATTCTGACACATCTATACATCATTTAACACAGATTTCTTTTTGATCAGGTCTCGCTCCAACTGTGCCTTGCAACAAAGGGCAACATTCATTTAGGAGAAGAAAACTAGGAAGTATGGCTGCGATATTATCGCCTAAACGATCATAACTGGTTACTGTGAAAAAGTCACACATGTTACACATTCAGTCAAGACTAATAACATAGCTTATCTTAAAATCTTAATGAAAGGAACCTCTTAACTTGGTTTGTAATGACTCATCTCTGTCACAGTGTATTAAAATCACTTCATTAAGAATTCTTGATTAAAAGGAATCGCCTTATATGGCATCTCTGGTGAGCTCATTATCTTTTGCTCTACTCTTGCAACCCCTAGTGGACAATCCACAGATGTAAAGGAATCTCACACACTCAACACACACTTCTGATGAAGCTTTGCAGAAAAGGGTGAACAAATCTGCTCAAATCTACATATATTTTTACAGTGTGAGTGATCCCTGCTGTCCGTCTTTGATCTTTTGAGACAAACAAAGAACATTCAAATATTAGAGTGATGTCTTTATTCATCAATCTTTTTACAACACCAGTCAAGATAGAAAACAAAAATCTGGGCCAGGAGACATGTGTGCAATCATCTGAAGGCACACATGTCTCCTGGCCCTCCTTGCTTATTCACAGCCCACAGCATCTGTCTGCAAAAAGAAAAAGTGAAGGCTTGTTTTGTCTGTGTGGGAGGTAAATTACTGACAACAGCCAGCGACAGAAGACTACATTGACTTCTTAATAAATTTAAGTGACACTGCAATTCACATGTGACAACAGCTATGATGTGACTGCTGGCTGTTTGAGATGTCGTCGACTCCCACTTGTTCAGTCTAATAAGGCCTCTTGATTTATCACATATAGAAACGTGGCTTTCCTCAAAGCTGTCTCCTCTTTTTTTCTGTTAGCTTTTGTCTTAGGTCTCAATTAAATGCTTACAAAACATGATGTCAGAGGATGAGACAGGACTAACGACACTCACAGCTTACTCATTTTATCTGGGATACGATGATGCAGACAATCACGGGATCTCTGCCACACTTCATTAACATACAGTAGCTTTAATTCAAACCAACTGTTTGAGGCTGCATAGTCATGCTGTTTACAGTGTCTCAACCAACAAGCACTTAAAGCATTTTCTTTTTCTGTTAGCTACACCAGCACAATTCAGAGCTGCGCTGGGCATGCTACAGATGCAAATCAGCTAAGATGCAGTTAGAAATACTGTGATATCGGACTCATGGACTTATTTTAGAATGTGAATGCCACATTTACTCTGCATCAGCTGACATGAGCATAATGGTAGCAATCCTTTTAAAGGTTTTGTGGTGTCGTGAAACAGGTGATTGAAAACAGCCTACCTGCCACCTGTGTTAAGAAGTCACCTGCAGCCTCGCTGATTTTGTTTCTGCTTGCCATTTAATCATTTATCAGTGTCCCATGTTCCCCCTTTCTTCCCGCATAATCATGCAGGTGTGGGTTAGTCCATCAAGTGCTTGCAAATAGATGTTTTCTCCACTTAAGGGGAAAAAATAATGGTGAGGTCTGGGAGGCTTTCATAGCAACACTTTAATCTAACAATTTTCTCAATATGAGACATGTGAGAAGAGCACTTGAGCACAGACAAGAGTCTAAACATGAATCTGGGAACCTAATAGGGATACTACAGAGTGGTGATGGCTGTACTGTGTTCAGTTTTCTCTATTAGAAACTGAGTCAGAGAGAATGACTTAATAGTGAAACCAAAACTTGTGTGTGATACTACATTATGAACATCCTGATTGAAGGATCACTTTCTTTTTGCATATTATATAAAGTCGGTTACAAAGGAACTAAAAAGGCCCTCGGAGAGGGCTGATTTATGATCCCAAAACGCAAAAAATGAATGGGTTGTTTTTGTTCCACTTCTCCACTTAGATTTCTGAAAGTTGGCCAGGCAGTAAAAAAAAGTCCATGCAAAACCTTTGCAAAATTTTTATGTGCATTTGAACTTTTTTTGCATAAAAAAAGGGAACATCAACTGTTTTAATCCTGTTTTAATATAGCGCTGAGGAAACTTTAATGTAGTGAGCTCCTCGTGTACGATTTATCTTATCCTCTGCCACAAGAGGAGCTCAGTGTCATGGTCAATCAACCACTGATGCAGGCAGCTCCAGAGAAACACTCCCCACTTCATCTGGAATAAGGGGTTGTTATGGAAGGGCAGAGAAGGCGAGTGACCAGCAGGGAGTGACCAAACACAGTAAATGTTTATGTGTCATTATCCATCCTTCAAGAGAAGCGCTCCACTTTCATTCCAGACTTCCCTTTTTTATTGTAGTCCATTCAAAACTGGGATAAAAGGCCTTTCAATTTAATTGGTCGGAAAATTTGGTCGTTTTGTTTTTGGTGGCAAACTGGTGCTACTGTACATAGTTAATCCTGGTCATTTCCAGCCATTTTACATGCGAGTGGTTTAGAAAGACTCGGGGAAATTGGCTCATCACTCAGTAGAGCTGTGAGATTTCTGCTGATGACATTTCCATTAACAACAGGGTATAATACGTTTATAGATTCCCATTTTCTTGGCCCTTTAATTTCTCCCTTTGCAACACAATTCCTAACAGCTGCATGTGCGGGAGGACAGAGGACTTTATAGATTGACCATACAGTGAATCTATAGGCAGTGCTGACACAGCATTGTGATATGGCTGATATAGTCAACTATGAACATGCAGTGTTATAGTAACAGAACCCCAGAGAATAAAAGAGTTTATATTCTTGCACTCTTAAACCTGCCACTGAATGTGCTCATGAAGATATTTTCAGATAATGACACTGAAATGATGAGATGATCATAAAAATGGATTTTCTAAATGTATGGAGGAACAAGAAGAAAATCACTAATGAAAGCTATTGAAACCAGGCTTCCTGTTACTGTGTTATTGCCCAGTTTTCAGCTGTTCTGGTATTAACAGACAGCTCCTACCACAAGATGTCCATTAATTGGCAGTATTTGATTAAATTCTCAATGGCCAGCTCTCCTTATGGAGGTTAATTGGTTTTGCAATACACTGATGACATGATCTTTTAATGGAATGGAGAGAGCAGAATTTTTTTATTTGGGTGCAGACTTGACAACTTTGAGACAGGATTATGATCAAAAATAATATGCTTTGATATACAAGTGAACCAACAACCTCTGCAGTGGTGTTAATATAAGCAGAGGATCACTGGGATCATTGTCATGCTGAGAAACGAAGCTGTTGCAAATCAGATGGCACTTTTCTGCATTTATAATTCCAATGACCGTGCCAGCAAAGCCCCAAACCATAACAGAGCCTTTAGACCCTCTCTGTTGTAACTCTCTCCTGAGCTCCTCTGTGCATACTGACCTCACTTTCTCCTTCGTTCCTTCCTTAAGAATAACTTCTTGAAAACCATCCTTTCACTGAGGCCATTTCTGATGAGGCTTCAGTAAGCAGATGGAGAAAGTGAAGGGCCAGACTTTTTAGATTCATAAAGACATGACTTTCAGTTACTGTTCATCTGCCCATTTTGTCCTTCACTTGCTCGGTTTCCTCAGATTTTTAAGAATAAACTGCACATCACGTTTTAGCTAACTCTTTTGTGGGAATCACCTTCAAAATATGCCTGTAAAATCGTTATCTTTGTCATTTTTTTGTTGATTCAACTAAAAATATAGAAACAAATAGTGTGTTTTTTTTCCAACAGGCCTCTAGTAATAAATACATTTAAGATACAATGTAAAATTGGTCCCCGATTTGTGGGGATAGGTTAATTGAAAAATCTAAATTGCCCATAGGTGTGAATGCGGGAGTGAATGTGAGTGTGAATGGTTGTCTGTCCCTGTGTTGGCCCTGCGACAGACTGGCAACCTGTCCAGGGTGTACCCCACCTCTCGCCCTATGACTGCTGGGATAGGCTCCAGCGCCCCCCGCAACACTGAGAAGGATAAGCGGAAGCGAATGGATGGATGGAAAATTGGTTCTTTGTATTCTCTTATGTGTGGACACAACACTGGTTCATCCCTTTAGTTAGGTGCCTTTTTTAGTCTTGAATCATTCACAGGTCAGTGTAAAGTGGCTTAATAAAAGAAATTTCTGTAAATGGTCAGGTACAAGGACTGAATTGAAATGAGAGAAAAAGCAGACAAAGAAAGTACAAAGAAAAACTTTCAAAAGCCGGAGAACTGTTAGTAAAAACTGATTAAAAAGAGTAACAAGAGTCTGGCTCCTTGGAAGGAAAACATAAAGAAATGAGGGGTAGCTCATTTTGCACATTAGTATAAAAAAACATTATGCTCGAAACAAAAAGTTGCCTTAATTCACTTTACTATTTGTACACTAAAATGGAAGTGTATATTAATTGTGGATCATGGGAAAATTCACAAGCACCCACTCAGCAGCCAAGAGTCATTGGAGGGACTTCCAAGCTTGGGAACCAAGAGCATATAAGACAACCAAGGCACACAGGCAGTGCTCATGTCTCTTTGAACTGTAACATTAAAAAAAATTGTGGGAGATCTACACCTGATCTGCCCTGTGTTGATTAAACAATAATAATTAAATTGGTCACCGAAAGCCAAGAGCTGCCGCTCCACGAACTGCTTATTTACAGAGTCATCAACCTCTGGACAATTTCATCATGGGAAATAAACAGCCAGGGTCACGTCCTTCACTGGTGAAATACGTCAACTCCTCTGTGAGGTACCACGTTAATAAAACATTCTGGCACAGAGACATAAAACTCAAATATTAGGTGCAGACTCACACACAAACACCAGCACTGTTTAGTCTAGTGGTGGCTCCAGTTAAACAATTTCAAACCACTGCAAAATAATAGGGAAAGGAGCTTGGGGTGAAATTTCAGGGCACTTAATTAACAGAATCCAGTTGGGATTTGACATAATTTGGATTCTTGGTTAAATGATAAAAAATTGGAAGTGTGCACACAGTACACAGTAAATAATTTAAAAAATAGAAGAGAAAAAAGCTACAAAAAACTGTCAAACTAAAACCACATGAAAAAAAGTAAAAAGTAGTAGAAAAAACAGAGGAGCAGACAATAAATAAGGACTTGATTTTATGAAACAAAGCTACCTCTAAGCTCGAAATTTCCCCAGTAATTTCTTTTCCCTGTCTCAAAGCTACTCCCTGCACTGTGTTGTAGGTTTTGATGTACGGATAAGGAGATGGATTAGAATAAAAGCTGAACATAATTGCTTGTTGTTGAAATGAATCAGGTCGTTTACTCAAAGGGGAATGACAGCAATCATCGACATGTCGATTTTAAAGCACCTCTTAACTGAGCTGAAGCCTTGCTCCCTGCTCCAAACAAACAGACCTTTAAAAAAATGATGTTTTAACTGTTTTCATCTGGCTGTGACGCCTGTAAAAACCGTGTCCACTAAAGACATTGCGTGTGGGTCTGGAACTCTCACGGGAAATCTAGTAGTTTGTTTGGCAGGAAACAGAAGGTGTAAACAAATGGAAGGCAGGGGAGGATTTACAGCTTCCCGATGCATACATCTCTGGTGGGACAATCCCACCTTCTCTGCCATGGCTCATTCTGACAGGCCGCAAAGAGGCAGTCATAGAGACTAACCTGCTGTGCCTGTGAGTGCTGCGATGTACTGCTGAGCTTGTGTTATACAATGCAGAGGTAAAATGTACTAAAACTGCAGAATTACCTTCCATGCAGTAAATTCGGCCGAGGAAAAACATATGGCTAGCTGGAAACAGCTGGTAGTGGATTTGTGCCAGCTATAAAAGTTGAAATAAATATCCAGAGCAGCCTTTTAATTTGTGTAACATTTATTTTTGGGGGAATTCCTCAGGTTAAAAAGTAAGCCATTACCTAGTTCAGTTGGCCATAGCAGTAATTGGCTTTGAAGCAATTTAGGAATCTTAATTGTTCCCTTCTTTCCTCAGGTACAACTGCATTAATTCTTTGTGGCATAGATTTAGCAAGGTGCTGGGAACATTCCTCAGAGAGTTTGCTCCATATTTGAACAATAAATCAGAAGTTTCTGAAGTGCTAATATTATTATATACATATACAACAACCATGCTGCATTCAAAATCCCTTAAATCACTTTTCTTCCAGATTTTGATGCTTGTTTTGAACTTCAGCAGTTCATCTTGACCTGTCTACAAGCCTAAATGCATTGAACTGCTGCTGTTTGTTTAGTTGATTTGATATTTGTTTTAATGACCAGCTGATGAAGTGTACCCATCTATTTATGAACCACTCTTTCTGTAGAAAGATAAATAATCATTTATCAAACATAAGTATACTGTAACATTTCTATTACACATTTTAGGGGAGCTCAAGGAAACTGATGACTTCAGTTGCAAAGGGAAGTATTTACATCAGGAAACTAACATAACGAATTATGTAAAGGTATCCAAACAGAGTACAACTTTAACCCTTTAAGACCTACCATAGAACTAAGTCCGCCAGAACTTATATTATATTTTTTTCCCATGCTGTAGTGCCATTTTTGGGAGCATTTCAAGTTACTATACATCAATACAACCATTATAGCCCAAATTTTAATGATATGTATGCATTAAGTGCATAGTAATTACATAAATTGCAAAAAAGTGCAATAAACTACAAAAAAATTGAAAATTGTTTTTGTTTTTTTAACATATATTTCTAGTTAGAGAAATTTAAGAGGTTTATCCCTCAAAACTGTAAATACAAAAAAGTTGCAAAAAATAGTTTCCCACCACAGGAAATTTATTTTGAGTGTCTTCATAGTTTTTTTCTGAAATACACCAATTTTTATATACTGCAGGAAAAACGAAAAATAATTTTTATAATGCAAAAAAACAGCATATGCATCAAAATAAACTATTTCCAGCAGTGCAATATGAGTTCTAAGCATCCCAGAAACGACACAGAAAGTCATAAAGTAGAATATAACTTTTAAAAACACCAGTATAGGCTTATAAGGCCCTGAAGGTAAAACCAGGCCATTACCTGCCCGGTTTCGAACTATCGCATGTCCGCAGGTAATGGCGGACATGCGATAGTTCGCGCTGACGTCTATTCCAACGTAGGAAGTATTACAAACAGCTGATCGGATTGGCAAAGCGTGTTTCTGGATTATTGTGTTTTTGTTGCTGCAAATGCTTTGTATGCAATTTTTGCAAAGCCATATGTGGAAGGAAACCGTGACCTAGGGTTAGGGTTAGCTGATGGCATAAGATGTAAGTACAACTTTTCCGGTTTCGTATGCAACAAAAAAAAAAAATTGCGCTAACTACTGGGATTTAAAAATAGTTACGCAAAACGGAGCGTGCCTGCTCCAACTGGCTTTAAAGGGTTAATTTAGTTTAACTTTTCATCTAATACCATATTTTGTTTCTTTACAAACATATTATATTCACAGAAGATATAACGTCTTACTTATATTTTTCCAGCAGGTCTGGATTATTGGAAGTCTCAAATATAAAGCAAAATGCTAATGCTAAACAACATGACAACATGCTTTGTGTTTCACATAAAATTAGTATGCAACCACTGATGCGTTTAGTGTTTTATTGTAGGCTCTCTTGACAATAGAGGCAACCTACAATAAAATAGTAGATATGAGAAATGTATTACTGTAGCTTAATAAAATCCTAATTCATCTACATCCTGACAGTTTCCCCTCAAGGAGAAGTGCAGTGGTTATACTGTAAAAAAAAATCTATGATAATTATGTAGCAATATTGGTTTTATCGCTACAGGATGTATCCCAACCACATGCTGCTTTCTATAAATCGAATGCCTTGCTGCTGTACGGTGAAGGGCACAGTAGAAGCATATAGTCATGGAGAATCCAGAACAACCAATGAAAGAGTCAGCCTGTATGCCATGTGTTGATATACTATGTAGGAAGCCATGAACTCACATTAATTATTTAAACACTGATGTGACATACATACCCTACATGCATTTCTACATCCCTGTTTTATTGTCAATTTTATTCTAAACTGTAAAGTTTGCATCATTATTTTCCATCAGTGTATCACTTTTAAAGCTCAGCTGAAACGGTCACCAGTGTTCAAACTCAATAAATCAATTTTGCTGCAAAGTTGTTAGCATGCATCTTTTATACGTATTACCCTTTAATCCAGCCTGATGTATTTGGTTTTCCTGGAAAAGAAAAAGCAAAGAATCACAGCTAAGCTTTCAGAAACTACAGGCTATTTGGGCATGCTGATGATTTGAGCTCATTCTGACATACTCCCAGAGACAATGTTAACAGGCTGATAATTAGCAAGTGTTTAGCATGTCGCTAATTAGAGCTGAATACAAAGTACAAACAAAGCTGATGGGAAAGCCGAAGCAGAAAACATACACGCACTGGTCCCTTTGTTAGGTACACCTGTTCAACTGCTCATTAATGCAATATTCTAATCAGCCAATCACATTAAATCAACTTAGTGCATTTAGGGATGTAGACACAGTCAAGACAATCAGAATCAGAATCAGAATACTTTATTGATCCCTGGGGGAAATTATTTTTTGTTACAGTGCTCCATTTTAAACCAACATTAAGACAAGACAGACAATACGCTAACTAAGAATAGTACAATATATACATATATATACATACATACATACATAAGTCACTTATAAATAAATAGTTGGAAAAGAAACATGTGTAGTTGTAGCAGCAAACAGTGTGTTAAGTGGATGCGTTGTACAGGGAGATGGCCACAGGCAGGAATGATTTCCTGTGTCGTTCAGTGGTGCTTTTCGGTAATCTCAGTCTCTCACTGAACGAGCTCCTGTGACTGACCAACATGTCATGGAGTGGGTGGGAGGTGTTATCCAACATTGTCTTTATCTTGGACAGCATCCGCCTCTCCGACACCACCTTGAGGGAGTCCAGCTCCATCCCCACAACATTGCTGGCCTTACGGATCAGTTTATTAAGTCTGTTGGCATCTGCGACCCTCAGCCTGCTCCCCCAGCATGCAACAGCATAGAGGATCGCACTGGCCACCACAGACTCATAGAAAATCCTCAGCATTTTCTGGCAGATGTTGAAGGACCTCAGTCGCCTCAAAAAATAGAGACGACTCTGGCCCTTCCTGTAAAGTGCTGTGGTGTTTTTAGCCCAGTCCAGTTTATTGTCAATGTGTACTCCAAGGTATTTATAGTCCTCCACAATGTCAACACTGACCCCCTGGATTGAAACAGGGGTCAAGTGTTTCCTGGTCTTCCTGAAGTCCACGATCAGTTCCTTGGTCTTTGCCACGTTGAGCTGCAGATGATTCTGCTCACACCACGTGACAAAGGAGTCGACCACAGCCCGGTACTCTGTCTCATCATCCCTGCTGATGCATCCAACCACCGCAGAGTCATCAGAAAACTTCTGAAGATGGCAGGTCTCTGTGCAGTGGCTGAAGTCTGTGGTGTAGAGGGTGATAAGGAAGGGGGAGAGGACAGTCCCCTGTGGTGCCCCTGTGTTGCTAATCACCTTGTCAGACACACACTGTGGGAGACGTACATATTGTGGTCTTCCTGTCAGGTAATCAACAATCCAGGACACCAGAGAAGCATCCACCTGCATCGCTGCTAACTTATCACCCAGGAGGGTCGGCCTGATGGTGTTGAAAGCACTGGAAAAGTCAAAAAACATGACCCTCACAGTGCTCGCCGGCTGGTCCAGATGGGTGTAGACACGATTGAGCAGGTAGATGATGGCGTCCTCTGTTCCGAGACGAGGCTGATAAGCGAACTGAAGGGGATCCAGATGTGGTCTTACTATGGGTCGCAGCTGGTCCAGGATGAGCCTTTCCAGGGTCTTCATGATGTGGGAGGTCAGTGCCACGGGCCTATAATCCTGGGGGCCACTGGGACGAGGCGTCTTTGGTACAGGGACGAGGCATGATGTCTTCCACATCACCGGGACCCTCTGCAGACTCAGACTCAGCATAAACAGTTTATGAAAGACTCCACACAGCTGGGGGGCACAGGCAGCTGACATTCAAACTGAGCATCAGAATGGGGAAGAAAATGTGATATAATTGGCTTTGAAGATAGGCTGATTTATGCATTTTAAAAAATACTGATCTACTGAAAATTTCCCATACAGCCATTTTAAGGGGAATGGTCTGAAAAAAAAATATCCAGAGTTTTATGGGTGGAAATGCCTTGTTGGTGTTAGAAGAGAATAACCAGTCATCTTCAAGCTGATGAGAAGACATCATAAACTCACATAACCGCTCATTGCAACCAAGGTATGCAGAAGAGAATCTCTGAAAACACAATACGTCGAACCTTGAAGCAAATGGGCTAAAGCAGGAAACCACACCAGGTGGCACTCCTGTCAGCTAAGAACACAAAGCTGAGGCTAACTTCACACTTTTGAACAAGGGAAGATTGAAAAACATGCCCAGTCTGATAAGACTCAATTTCTGCTGTAACATTCAGATGGTCGGGTCAGAATTTATTGTAGAAAACATCATATTATTAATCCTGCCTTCTATCAACAGTTCAGGCTGCTGGTGGGACACTTAGGGTTTAAATGCCACAGCCTGTGTTGTTGCTGCCCATGTCCATCCCCACAGTGTACATATATATGAGTGGAATTTTAGAATAAAGGCACAATGTATGATGCACTCTCAAGTGGAGAAAACGAATGTTGGAAGCTTCTAAAAGTCATACGGTAATGCAGAGAAGGATGGAGCACTTTTCTACCTTTTTACAAAGGATTACCAGGCTTGGGAAAACATGGTGTCCCTCTCACTTGATCAGTTCACTAAAGCCAAACATCTGTCTTTCAGGTCACCTGCTGGGCTTTAGGCTTTAACATGCCTCTTGTTTTAGTCCCCATTGGCACTAGAAAAAAGAAGGGAAAGCTCAGTACAACCTATGCTTAACCCTCTGTGGGGAACAATATCTTGCAAGTCCCCATTTCTGATCCTGGCATCCATCCTCTTGAAACTGTATCGTACACAAACATCTCTGTCCTGATTGTGCACTAAAGATTGAAGAAGTGCAAAATCCATCCCATATTCTTTTTTGAAGTGTATTAATAAAATAATGCAACATTTTCACTATTGCTAATCGTGCCCGTAGGAAATCATGAAGAATGTATTTCAGATTTGGCAAGGATTCATATGTTCAATTTTCATTTGGATCAACAATGATGTCATTTTTAAATTTGATCTTGCACGTGCTGGTTAACTGAACAGTGCACATGCAGCACAGCACAGGGCTCTGCTAAAAGCAGACTGGAAGTGCAGTTTGGTAGGGCATTAGGCCTGTCATAATTGCATCCACTGTCCGAGGTCGCAGAAGGCCAGCAAGTATTGCTCTGAATGTGTATTACTGATGAAACCATGTGGAATGAGAGGAGCCCATTACAGCAAGACCCAGACAAGAGTGAAAAATGAAATGGCTTTTCAAAAACTGGGCCGCTGTAACATTTTGCCGGCATATAGCAGTGGAGTAACTGTGTCAGGTGTAGCGGTGGTGGGGGGAAGTGGTGAGGAAGTGGGTGGCTCAACAGGCTCAGGAAAGATGGAATGATATGAGAGCAAGGTGTAATTTCCTGGGAGTCCCCCAGAGAATCTTGGCCTCTGGATGGGAATTGTCACAAATTGTAAATGCACTGTCTCTCTCTCTCCTTCACACACTCACACCCCGACACAACCAGATTTCTACTTTGCACTTTTTTTTTTTTTTTTAGTGGTAGTAATTGGCTCCAGCAGCAGCCACAGATGCTGGTTGGGAGAAATGGGGCAAATAAAACAAATCTAATTGCAAATAAGTTACCTGGTGAGTTCAGTTAGATATTCTCCTTCAGGGCTTCCACGGAAGAAAAAATAAGACATGGGGGTAAAAAGCTACACCTGCTGTGATACACCCAGTGCTGCACCTGCCACACCTGTTGGGTTAATTGGATTTTGTGATATTTGCAGGGAACACATTGTTGAATCGGATCATCTACATTACCCAGTTATTTTTTTAATTTCCAAATTATTTTCCAAGCCTGAAGAGGGCAGACGTGCCTTCTTTTAAACACGGAGGGTGGCAGAGTCTTTATTAAATCCTCAGTGTCTTTCCTGCATGTGACTGCAGAGATTTGTCAATTTATACAATATGTATTATAAAATAGAACCAGTGTCACGATGACGGAGATATATGATGAACTTGTTTCCTTTTCCCAGCTCTATGAAAAAAAAACAAAAAAACAACAGCTATACAATTTGTCATAACTTATTTAGAAAATTGAACACGTGTAGCTCTGCACCAAAGCCACATAAACCTATGCATAACTGCATCGTCCCGGGCTCGGCAAACACGCTTCTATCAGATCCATTAGTTCCACCAATGTAACAGTGACAATAGCATGATAACTGCCCAGCAGGCAACAGCAATCAGGCGAAATAGAAGTGTATTTCTCTGCGATGTAAGCTATAAAATGCATCCATCCAAAGAAGTCTATGTGTGTGTGTGTGTGTGTAGACAAAAGGCAACACTGTGGCACATGGCTGGAGAGCAAAGAAAACACCTGTCTCTTATCTTTATGATGCCGCAGCCCCAGTGCTACACACGAGGCTTTTACTACAGTCGCAGTTCCTCTCCGCTGCATCCTTTTATTTTCTGTTCAGAAAACTATTTCACATCACTGAGGAGGAATTTTGGCTTACTTTTCTTTGCAGAACTGTTTTAATTCAGCCACAGTGGAGGATTTTAGTTTTTGGTCTGTCCAGAGGTGGACTTGCCAATGTGTTTTTTCAGATCAAAATCTTGCTGCATAGTCTAAGTGTTCTTGAGCAATAGGGGATGAACTGATGGCTGGACACATTCCTTCAGGATTTTCTGGTTGAGAGCAGAATTCCCAAAAATCCTGGGGATCATCAGGATGTTTTTTTGGTAAATGCAAGATGAGCCTTTGCGTTATTTTGGATCATTTGTGGTTCGACTCTCCTATGGATGCCATTTTTGCCCAGTCTCTTTATTATTGTTGAATCATGAACTTTGACCTTGACTGAGGCAAGTGAGGCCTGCAGTACCTCAGACGTTGTTCTGGGTTATTTTATGACCTCCTGGATGAGTCATAGTTCATTTCACGAGAATGCTACGGGAACAGAAAAGTCACATTCATACTGGGATCGACTTTGCGGCTTAGAAATGTACCACTGGAAGCAAACCATTTCTAGGATGCACTGCTAAGGAACTACCGATTTTGCTGATGACAACAATTTAAGAAGTCAAGTGGCCATTTCAGGAAATCCTACTGGGTCTTTCAATAAAAACTTGCTGGAAACAGCAGAAACAGGAAATGACCATCATCAAAGAAAAACCCTCCCTTAACTTATGAAATGGTCTTTTTATAGTGCAATTCTCCTACAGTAATACGACAAGAATAAACCATTTTCCTACTGTAATCACATTTATGTATTGTTAAATCCAGCGGCGGGGGTAGATGGATGTCATTACTCTGTGGTCACCAGCTCCATCGCTCTCACTATAATAGTCCATAAAATTCTAGTGCAATCATCTCTCTTAGTACAGTAATGTTGCAACGTCTTTGATAAACAATGGTATGACTCACATGAGATGATACGTGTTGGGGTTGTGATGCAAGATCGTCTTGTCTCGGACTAAATAATAGCACCGGATGCCACTCTGTACTCCCTTTCATAGTGGGAATGAAAATGAATCAGGGCAAAAGATAAAAGCCTGACAAGCACCACAGTCAATCCCTCAGTTTAACAGCCAGAGAATTCACTACTGAACAAATGAAAGCGGGCTGCTGGGAAGAGGGGAATAGCATTATTGTGAAAAGGGATGACATTGTGTGAGCGGTTTGTGCATCTTTGTTGCCACTCGCACTTCCTCATTCACAAAGGGAAACAAAAAGGAGTCAGGCATGTGCTGAGAGAATAGGGGCTTTGAGCACGCAGAGCCATCTTCAGATTTGACTGAAAAAAAACCCCACCCTGGGTCTCTGAGGTCTGCTGCCCCCCTGCTCTGAGTGGAGTCATTCTATTATTCACTGCAACTCAGTGAGTGTGTACAGATCTGCTTGGCAGTGATGCAGTGACTTATAATCAGTAAGTAAGTCTAGCATCAGCATTTCACAAAGACGTGTTGCTGTCTCTTGGGCTGCTGACCTAATCGCTGGAGCTAGCAATGAGAGGAATAATCCATCAATGTGACATCATCTATTCCCCTTTGCCCAACACCTTCACCACAAACCTCTTACACACACCTACAGGAGTGGACATCAAGGAACAGTGACACCAAGATACGTGATCTGAACCAATTTTCAAGGTCAGAACGTGCAAAAGATTTCTGCTGAGGTATAACGTTCTTTTCCTCTAATCAGGGCGCCACCTGTTTAAAAATCTCATCACAGACCCCCCCATATGGAGGAGACCCCTGAATGACTCACCTGCCCACACAGAACACAGCCTTGAACACAGATCTAATCAGGAGATATACCCATCATTGATTTTCAGCTATGAAATTTTAAGCAGGATTGAAGTGGTCTGAGGTGAGGAACCAGGAGAAAAGAAAAGAAATGGGATGAAGGGCTCATGCAAGGAAATGAGAAAGATGCGCATGACGATGCAAGATCCACGACTCCCCGTCATCTGCATATGCTCAGGGCTCAGGTAGGAGCAGCCAGGATTGAAAAGTGACTTAAAGACAGCAAAAACTATGAAAGCATTTTTCTTTAATCATCCTGTGCCTTAAAAATTTCACCTTTTCTTAAAAGTAGAGGCCATGATGGATTTATATTATATTTTCTTAATTGGACTAAATGTTCTTGGTTTTAGCTTTGCTCTTCAACTTCAGATTCCTGATTTCCTTTGTGACTGAAACTGCAGTTAAATGAGATAAAACCCACCATGTGACACTATGGCGTGGGTGTGAATATTGATCTGTGTTAACGCTGTTTTAAGTCGCCAACCTGCGTCCTGTAACAGCTAGGATTGGCTCCAGCCTCCCCGTGACCCTAAGTTGAGAAAATTAATCAATAACAAAACAAGCACCAGTTAATTATTATTATTAGTATTATTTTTATGTGCATAAAATCTTCAACTCGAGCTCATTAATGCCCCGTGACTGTCGCTGGTCTCAGCACGTCTTTGAGACAACAGAGGGATTAATGGACAGTCAGCCTGGCTGCTGATATTAAGTTCAAACAGAGACGATGGGATTCATCCCTCAAGGGACTTCCTAATGATGGACATTAAAAATAATTAACAAAGACAAAGCAGTCCTGCTTGAAATCAGCCCTCCTTAAATGCATGTTACTCTGTGAACTGCACTGAAGCTGGTCAGGTTTGATTATCACAAGATATGTTTAACATTATTAACCGATTTTAAGGATGTTGTGGGCACTGCGTGTTATTCAGCGTGGATTGCTGAAGCATGATTTACCATTCTTAAGAGGTTGCATATTCTTTTAATAAGTTTACTTCGTTACTTCACTTAAGTAGCATTTTCAGGTATCTGTACTTTACTTGAGTATTTGTTTTTTCTGACTTTTACTTCCTACAGTTTAACACAAATATCTGTACTCTCTACTGTTTGGGTTAACAGTATCATCTTTTATACTCGGGAGGTGCAGTCGGTGGAGGTTGTGGAAGAGGACAAAGGATGAAAGGAGTGACAGCTTTTTAAGTGGCAGGTAATTTCAAATTCAACGTTTCTATCAGCTCAACAAACATCAGCAAACACACAAACTGTTCATGTGCAGTTTGTCGCCCAGTGTGTTGCTAGCTAAAGGCCGAGCTGCTGAATTCACAGGGAGAGAAAAGAAAGAGAGCTGACTTCACTCAGAGATGAAGAAAGATGTAAGAAAAGACAGGACGGGCTTTTGTATATGATGGATTTTGATAAGTTTTGTGCTATTATATTGTGAAACATCCTGCAAAGTGTAGCAGTGATGAAACTGCATTTAAGCTGCTGATTTGTAAATTAACTCACTTCGTACTGTCTAGTATAAAGACAGTAGAAACAGTGCAGTTTGTGAAACTGTGAACATCTTGTTGAATTCAGTTGTGTAAATCCACAAAGAACAGCAGGTCATCTGATCACAGCATTTACATAAAGAACATCTACTGCAGCTGTTAGTGTTTTCCTCACACTGAGGGTTCCCCTACTTACTGAATCCCATTTAAACCCCTGACTGTGCTCATTTTACTATTTAGTTGTGTCAGCAAAGTCACCCTCTGCAATAAAGACAACAGAAAACAGTTGGTTTTAAAATGACCTTTGACTGCTTATGTCCACTATAACAGATTCAAACTAAGTACATTCACTAGAATTTAAATTTAAATTCAAACAATATTTGTGATCTCATGTACTAATATTTTGTATTATATTAATATAGCACAATGTTCAGTTACCTTTGAACAAAAATGGAGAGTAGAACCGACCTTCAAAAAGCTACTTTTTACTTTCTTACTTTGAGTACATTTCAGAGCCTGTACTTTTTCACTTTTACTTGAGTAAAAAGGTTCCTTCAGTACTTCAACTTTTACTGGACTATTTTTAACAGGTATCTGTACTTCTGCTTAATTAAAGAAAGTATGTACTTTTGCCACCTCTGGTTAAATCACAGATTTCATTGTAATTTACTCTAATAATATATAACACAGTATTTGGTCTTTTGCAAACTTATTTTTTTTACTTGGTTTTAACCCAGTGTCATTCAAAAACAGATGGTTGACCAAGTCTCTGGATTCTCTTTTTCTAGTATCATAATGTACATCTTCTAACCAAAATGGCACTTGTGTCTCACCAGCATCATAAATAATATATTACATGGAGGATTAGACGATAAACACATCTATTATGACTAAAACAGTCACTGATTGTGTTCTTATTCAATCATCTTCTGGGTTTAGGATCTAATAGATTTCTTAAATCATGTCTAAACAAAATCCTTAGTATCCTTATCAATAGCTTGTTGTTGGAATAAAACCTGGCTATTGTATTTTTACAAAGAAGATGGGCTCACAGAAGTGGTTTGTGTGACTCTCACAATATAAAATTTATAGGCCTTTGGAGAGTGTTATTCACAGTTACATATCCAGTGGACAGCAGCTTCATATTTCCTTTAAGCCTCTTTTCAGATCCCACACTGTGTATGAATGTCAGAGACATCAGTCTGCCTGACTCTGGGGAGGAGTGGGACGCTGCCAGAGGTGCAGCACATCTCTGGTTAAGTTTCGTACCAGAGACGGAAAGAGGGAACAAGCAGGGGGCGGAAACCAGAGAGGGCTCCTTTTCCTCCTCCGGGTCCCAAAAGAAAGGATGTATTGGCACACAAGCTGTAGACCCCCTCAGATAATTAAAAGTGAGGTATAAATCAGTGTGTAAGCAGTAATCACACAGGCTCCTGCCAGCTCCCCACAACGATCATAAATCTGAAGGAAAACAAAGCTTCAGCACTAACAAAGGCTCTGTAATCCCCATTGATTTGGGGTTGGATATGCATTTCATAGAAACCACATTGCCCCTCTATTGTTGAAATAACACATGCGTAGCACTTGGGTCATTTTTTAAATGGCTTTAAATGGATCAAGGAGGAAGTAAACGCTCTTGTACATAAGTACAGAGAATCTGAACTCTTAATTTCCTTGGTTTGTATTAAATACATTTCTTGAAGAGGGGAAAAAAAGAGAAGAAATGACTTCACTTTGTATTTTTGACACGAACAGGAAAAGCCAAATGAAGACAGTGTTAGTCATCCTTGGTGTGAGGATGGAGGGGTGACTGCAGAACAACCCATCAGGCATATATTGATTTGTAAAAAAAATGTGAAAAGTGTGAAAAATGAAAAGAAGTTATTGATCCTCACTGAAGTCATGCTGATTAAAGCTTGAATGGAGAAGGAGGTCAATAATGGTGGACCAGTGAATGTATCCTGATAAGGTCAGAAAGAGGTTTAACAACAACAACAACACTACAATCACTAATTTAATCAAATTTGCTTGACTACCATTAATATTTCTAACAACAACTGAATTTCTATAAGTTAACATCCCTTAGAGTGATTTCAAAAGACGAACAATAATGTCGTGATCAAATAAACCGAGTCTAACGTTTCTTTGTTCTTTGATTTTACCTGTTACTGAAAGAGAGTCAGTGACTAGGACCTCCAGCATCAGGATCAAAGCCAGTCTCATGTGTTGATCTGTCAACTGTAAAACACTATGCCTGAGGACTTATGCAGCTTATAGGGAAGAAATGACTCCCTCCTCCCTCTGTCACGCAATGAAATCAAGATGAAAAGCTTAGCACCTTGAAATCTCATGCAACGAGAGGCAGGAGTTACAGGCGAAATCTGGTGAGAGTTACTAACTGGAAAACAAGACAGAGTCTCAACGTGATGAAAAATAATTAAAAGCCTGTTTTAATAAGCTGGCTGTTTTGGTGTCTGGGATGTAAAACAAGTAATTGGATCCATTACTTTATAAACCACATAACATAACCTCAAGCATTAAGCAAAGCTGGGTATTATTACAGATAAACACACAAAAACACACAAAAACCTTCACATCTAAAACCACTTGGCAATAAAGCAGAGACGGATTATAGCACATTTGAGCTATCAGAACAAACATGTTTGTACTTATCCCTTTGCTAATCTACATGGATCAAAGCTTGTTACTGAGATTACCTGCTAATCAGGAAAAAAAAAGCTCAAGTGGAGCCAACAGACAATGATTTTATCCAGTGGTGTGTGTTCAAGACCTCATGTGATCAATAAGGCAGTAAGCGCACATTTAAATCACAGCGGCCTCTGTTCTTGGGTAAACACCCAAGTGAATGGGAAGAACAACAATAGTAAAGTCAGTGTTTTCTCAGTCAGGCCGACGATTTTAAACAATAATGACTTTTTAATGTGGACCTGTGATTACACTGTCACTGTGAAATATGGGTCTTCTTGACTGCATTGGAAATGAGAGTCTAAACGTGAATTACTACTCCAGCATAGATTACGGCAGTGCACCAGGTAAGGCAATCTTCATAAATTCAAATCTAATCTTAACAGAGCCAGCAGTGTCAGCCCTCCAGAGAAGGACTTTACCGAGGGGGACGTGTGGCCGGAGGAGACAATGCCAGCGCTCAGTCTCTAAGTAGGTAAGCTACAAGAAGGGACCAAGTTTGAGATTTTTTCTGAAGGGATCAAGATAAGGAAACTCTCAGAAAGGATGTATAGAAAAAAAAAGTGATTTTAGGGCTAGAAATCCTTGACCTTCTGTTTCTGTATTATTTTCTTGCTGTGATGAACGGCAGACAATGAAAGAGACGACTTAATGAACAAATGTGAGTCAGGTCTCAGTATTTGTCATGAATGTGTTTTCAGTAATTGTCCAGAATTATTTGTTGTTCCTTTTTGTCCAGGATATGTGTCAATCATAATTCTTTTCCACATTAAGCAGTGACACAGCGGTGACAAATCACAGGGATGTGTGGTGAAGCAAAGCAGTGGCGTCTGTCAGCACTTTGTCAGGGGCTGCAGCTCTGGTTTATCTATTCCCTGCCTGCGACTACAAGTGATCACAGTTTGATGGCTCAAGCCATGCTGCTCACAGGGATATTTCTTATTCAAGTAACAATGCTGTCATTGACGTTTTGCAGCCTGTGGGGCACCGCAGTTATGATAGCGCAGTTCTTATTAGCAGCAGACCCGTTGACAGGATTCCTTTCATTAAGTCGACAGCATCGATATCTCAGCACATATGTGAAGACCAGCGCTATGGTTTCCAACACTTTTCTCCTCAGCTTTAATTCTTAATATCCACTTTAGGTTTAGCTCTAAAAGGAAAGCACTCTTTAGGCAGCAGGCTTTGTACTTTCTTTCTGAGAATGTGGAATCTAAGCGAGTCCCTGTTTATGGTATAAATGTTGCTAATAATGGGAGTTTAAAGGCTGATTGCAACATTACAATCATTATAAAGGACCTATTTGACATGTAGAAGCTGACTTATTTTCTAAGGTTCTTGGAAGGATTTCCACTTTGGCTCTTCCTGCTAATCGAATATGAATTCATGCATGCCTTCCCCTAAGAAGGTGTATCTATTACAAATTACCCTTTGCTCCACTGATACATCATGCATTAACCTTTGCCAGCTGACAAGTCATTAACTGGCCTTGTTAACTGAGATGCATCGGCAGTGTGAGTTGCATTTAGCAACCTTCAAATTCCAATATAACTTTAAATCCTCGAGGGCCTTTTTCATTGGCTCCAGCAGGTACTGGACACAGAAGAAATGAAAACAGTTGGTGGATTTTTGGTTGCCCCTGGTCAAAGAAAAGCATATATTTCTAAACCCCCTCACCCCATGACACCGACACAGTAAAAGGTCAAAGCCCCCGAGCGTGCCACTGAGCTGGCAGAGGATAGTGCAGCACCAGCTTTCATGCCTCACCGCTCCCCTACCATGTCCTCTCCAAGCAAACAAATACATTTGCATGTCATTCCCACCATGCAGATGAGCAGGAAATCACAAAGGAGTTCTTACAATGGTGAATTACTGCATTATAGTGTGTTTGTGTGTTTTCTTTTGTATACTTCTGTAAATGTAAGACAAAAGGATATTAGAAAGAGATTAAAATAGGTGAGTGAATCAGGGGGTTTTCTTTCTCTCTTTTTACACATTCACTGCATGGAACTGCACCCAAAGTGCTCCCTCTTTCCATGTTAAGGTATATTGGAGGAAAGCATTTTGAGAATAGGGAATAAAAAGCAGCTGAGCGAAAATGCATCTCGCTTGACTCCCTCAAGCCCTCGCATGTCGCCATTATCCTTCTTGTGTATGATCCTCTGATGCCTCATATGCTCTGGAAAAGTGCTTCTCTCATTAAAAAACAATGTGATATCTCCAATTTCTAATTAAATAGGACATTATCTCAAAGACAAGCTGGAGTGGAATGAGGCCCTTAAACGAGTTATGAAAAGACTAGCTGCTCATTGCCTAATCATGCTTATGTGTATCTCAATGGTGTCTACGCACTTGGCTGATACTCAGGAATAAAGCGGGGTTATTACACAGCTTATCTATCCAACAGAATGGTTTTGTTTTCTCAAGATCTATTAGTAATTTGAGAAGTGTTTCTTTGCAGAAGATAAAGCCCATGTGGTTTGTGGCATTTGATGGAAAATGAGCCACGGTATAAATAGGCCTTTGTGTTGTTTTTTTTCGCTGCTCCTCAAATGATTTTCTGCTTTACACGGTTTCAAAAATGAACAAGTGTATTTTTGACACAGCTCATCCTTCAGATGTATAGAATTAATGAGTGGCAGGGGAAAAAAATAGCCTGTCACCTTAACTTAAAGAGTGCAAATCAAAAAGAAAAAACTTTTAGCAAAGCAGCCAAGAGGTGAACACTTCACTATGAGGAAATACAGCACAAAGTACATCAAAAATCAGCTGAAAGCAAAAGCCAGGTTTGCTCTGGGTTCTCCTCCACATCCTCTGCCGTCCTCATCTATTAAAAATTCAAATTTTATTTGTCACAAACACAGTCATACACAGTACGATATGCAGTGAAATGCTTATTATTGATTTAATCTTTGCAAAAGAGTATAAACGTCTGTGTCAGTCAGTCCGCACTGGCATCTCAATGATGTCATTTGTTTCCAGCAAACAACCTGCTGTTTTCCGGGAGCAGGTGGCATTTACTAGTTTTCCAGGACAGTGCTCTAACACACTGCGGAAGGAGCATCCTGTTGCCACTGCATCTGCCCTGCTGACAGCGTGAGCAGCTCACTGGCCCGAATATTTTTCTCGGACACTAAGTGTTTCACTGTCAGCTCGCATCACATGCATGCTACATGATGACCATTCCACTGTGTGTGTGTGTGTGTGTGTGAGCATGTTACTGAGCACAAAAGGTCAGTAGCAATGGATTAAATCATAATCTTAAAAAGACCAATTGGAAAGCACAGGTACAACAGTGACGTGCATGATATTTATCACTTGCTTCAACATTTTAACAGGTATCCTTTAGATGTATTTCATGAGATATATATATATGAGTATACACAACATACCATAAAAAGCTCCTCTGATATGGTTTAGTGATGTGAGGGAAGCAAGTGTAACCCCTTCACCAACATTAAATGCTCTATAAAAAGAATAACTACCCTAAAAGGCACCTTTCCTGTCGCTGTGCCACGGAGCCACGATGGCACTGCAATTCCTGGCCAGCGTGCCATTCATGAAATGATGACAAGGACACAGCCCAAATGACCAGCACCAGGGCTGTCTGAACCTGATAAAGACACATAATTGCGCAGCCTCATTTATCTCTCAGGGTCAGTCCCATCTCTACCCGATAGGAACTTTCATGCTCGAAAACTGAGTTCAATTTCAGATAACATTGTCTCCAGCATTTCATTCAGCTGCTCGCTTACTGTAGATGTGTACTGCAATGAACCTGAGAAATAATGTGCTAAATGACGTAGGGCTTTTACGCTGTCACACCGGCTAACATCCTGAAAGATCAGGAAAGCTCAGCAATGTCATCGACTCCGGTATTACTCCTCCTGGTTTCATTTGTTATCTGTGTAAAAGCAAATCACTGTTATTGCTGTATTATGGGCTACGTGTGCATCACTTTAATTTAAATGAATGAATACACACAGCCTTCTTGTGTAAACACCATCGTTACAAAGACTCAGATTCATAGCAGCTATAAAAGGACAGCAGTAACTAGAAGCACTTGCAGTTTAAAGTTTAACACAAGGAAAGGATGCAGCGCCTACGGCTCTGTAACAGAAAAATCCTCGTCTTATGATATAGAAAGAAGCCAGCATTCTTTCAGAGACACAAATTCTGAGTGAGGAACTGCACTAAACCACAGTGAAAGAAAGGTTGACCCAGGTGTGACTCAGAGTGAAGGTGCGATCTAATTTTGGCCTTCATGACAAATGTACAGCGGTGGTTTATTCAGAATACATCTGTTTAAATTTCATTAAGGCTGAAAATTATAAATAATAAAGGATGTTACCACAGTAAGGCGAATGCCAGCACAGGCAGCTGTAGTAGGCAGTGGTCTATTAAGCCTCACTACATCAAACTCCAGTCACTGACCTCTTGACTGTGTGTTGGTGCCTTCTGAGTAGGAATGGGAATCAAGAACCGGTTCCCAATAGTCCCAATTCCTTGGATTCGTTAGTCTGCCTCCCTCTTATTGGTTCTTGCGATCAGCTGATTTCAGTTCGTGTGTCGGAGGAGGAAAATAGTGGCGTTGTCTGTATTTGTAAAGACATTAGTTTTATTTTTGCACAAAATGACGAAAGCGCGATAGTAAAGTGGAGACTGCTCTAGGATAGAAACAGCTGTATTATACTGCTAACACAAATTCGGCTTTTTGCAGCACCTGCACAACAACAAGACAGCATGCTAATGCTAAGCTAGCCAAGCACCCAGAGTTATGTTTAACTTGGCTAAATAAAGTGAGACGTCATTTGCAGTGAAGTCAGCCGCTGGTGAACTACGACAGGTAACAAAGTGACGAGCAGTCTGGCTACAATCTCCGTTTCTACCTGTTCATGTTTCTACCTGTAGAATCGCGTCGCTTTAAAGTCTCTTTGTGCGACTTTTTATTCTTTGATTTGTGTTGTCGCCTTTGTGCCCATACCTAAATCCTAAGAGAAAGATATGCGTGTCCTCATTAGGTTTGGGATTTGGGTTGGTGTGTGGGGCTAGCCTCAGGTTTATATTTTTAATTGGTAATTATGAGATGGTGTGTTTCAGATCATTTTACAGATTAACATGAAAGTAACAAAACGAGGAGTGTAATGAATTTCGTTTTCCTGGGTGTAGTTAAGTAACTACTGCATTACTTTTAAGAAAAGTGTGTAATATGTGTAAAAACTTTTTTTGCTTAACCCTTTTTGAGTAATGACCCCAACACTGATCACAACAAAGAGGGGAAATCCTCCAACATGCATACATATTTGACCACATAGCATGTAATTAATTAGCATGAATGTAATGTCTTTAGTAGGCTGCTTAGAGATGGTGGTGACTCTCAAAGTGGAGCCAATGAGAATCCGATAACGGAATTGGAATCAATTCCCATCCCTACTTCTGAAGCACTTTTAATTGATATATATTAAATATATATATATATATATATATATTAGGGGTGCAACGATACACAAAATTCACGGTTCGGTTCGGTTCGATACTTTGGTGTCACGGTTCGATATTTTTTCGATACAAAAAAAATGTTCATGCCTTTTTAATTTGTCATTTATTAAAATTATAAATATATATTTTAACTCAAAAGTACAGTTTTTAAATTTAACCCTAACCCTTGTGCGCGTTTTTTATTTTGACAGCGAATGCGCACCTGCGGACCACTTATGTGCAGCCCTGGTTATTTAGCTCGTCATATTGCAGCCACAGAAATTCTTTTGTCCATGAAACCATAAAGCTGCACTTTCTTTTTGCCTTATAGTCTGATTTGTCATAACTTCTCCGTTTTGCGGTAAGCTTTTCTTTGGCTGTCACTTCTTCACCCTGACCTGTCTTATTTGGCTCAGCAGAACTAAAATATATATCCTGCTGCTTTTACACAGGGACTCACACAATGCTCAGCGATGCTCTGCGCGATCAACCTCTCACATGTTTAAGCTGCGGAAGATTTCACTTGTCATGTTTGCATAGTAAGCTAACGATTAATAAGACGATGTCAGAGGAATTGGTGCACAAATTATCATCACTCACAGATCAGTGCTTTCGCTCTCTATACACCGTTCGCACGATTGCAAAGTGAAAGCAAAAAAACAAGCGCAAATTCAAACGCGATTTCAATATGTCACATATTGACAGTGGCTCACCGATGCCAATGACATAATTACCCAGCTACATTTCTGAAAGAATGCAAAAGCATTGACATATATTTTTCCTTCCTACAATAGCCCGACGGGCAGGGTAGCCCGTCTGAAAAAAATCGCTAGCCCCAGGACGTCGGGCTAGCGATTTTGCGAGCCCTGTATCTGATTGAGGAATCACTCATCTTTGGAAAAGAGAGTTTATTACAGAGAAATGTCTCTTTCCAAAATAAAAGCTATACTATCCGCTTCTTCTGGGCTATATTCTCAGCAGCATAAGGAGAATCACGTGCTAACAGCTGTCTAAATGACTCGGCTAAAGTTAGTAGCATGCTTGTTGTTTTTGTCTTTGCACTAGGATGATGTCGGCGTAAATGTGCAGTCATATTCGTTGTGTTCCCACTAGTGCTTTCAGGTTAATCTCGTTGAAATGACCTTAACGCCACAACACGGCAAATCTCCGTTAACGAGCTACCGCCGATCGCCCCGTGCATGGGGCTAGACGGCCAACACGTTAACGAGCTAACTGCGCTAACACACTAGTTCCCACCCATGTAATTAAGCAGTGCGTGGCACATCCAACATACTGTTTTACTTTAGTCCATGACTCGCTTACCTTCAGGGTCATACGTCACATGAAAACCAAAATAATTCCAAACGCCAGATCTGAATGAGAGTGGGGGAGGTCCATGTTGCAAGGAGAGCTTAACTTCTGTCTTGCTAGCTTGCCCTGCGCTCTTCCTTCTGACTATGCTGTCTGTGTTGAGCGCTCAGTGGATCTGCGCTCGACAGTGCAGCCTAGGCGGAGTAGTCGAACGCAGATTCACTGAGCGCTCAACACAGACAGCATCGTCAGAAGGAAAGTTGATAAAATAAATTACAAATGTTGTATTGTTCATACATATGCGTACCGAACCGAAAGCACTGTATCGAACGGTTCAATATCGATACGAATATCGTTGCACCCCTAATATATATATATATATATATATATATATATATATATGTGTGTGTGTGTGTGTGTGTGTGTGTACATCAGACCATAAATAATATGTCCGTACCTATAAAACATCCATACAGTTCACTTTGGCGCACACACACACACACACACACACACACACACACACACACACACACAAACACTTTCAAATCTTAGCCAAGACTTTAAATTGACATAATAGTTTTCCTAGCCCCATAACCCAACCCTATCAATGAGAAGTGACCCTTACCCTAAACACAACCCTATCCCTAAAACCACTTTTTGAGCTTCAAAAATGCTTTCACATTTGTGAGGACCAGCGTTTGGTCCCCACAGATGACTGCCTGTCTTCACAAGTATAGTAGCATGCCAATTTCTAGTCCTCACAAAGATGTTTAAACAAGTCCCCCCCCCCTCCCCACACACACACACACACACACACACGTACACACACACACTGGCAGTTGCCAAAATAACAGGGTCAAGGCTTCAAAATATGATTTCACTAACCAGTTTTTTAAGGTAGGCAGGCTATAATTTTTGACGTATGACTTTTACATGACTGAAAGTCATCTTATAGATGAGAAATAATTAGTATATCTAG
Organism: Aulonocara stuartgranti; assembly: GCF_965226115.1. Lineage (NCBI taxonomy): Eukaryota > Metazoa > Chordata > Actinopteri > Cichliformes > Cichlidae > Aulonocara > Aulonocara stuartgranti. Next base: position 2,858,487 of record NC_138955.1, on the reverse strand, counting down.
TTTGGTCTTTAGCTGCTTTGTTTTTTTGTTTTTAATATACTCAGCAGTGCTCTAATTGAGAAACAATAATAAGAACATATATTGTACTGACTGAGAACAGACATTGGTAGACAAAGGGTAGCAGGCCTCAAACTACGGTGGCCCTGAGAAGCCAAACGGACTGCAACTTAAGAAAACACCAGCAATAAGAACAATGCTGCAAAAGCACACAAAACACAACGGAAATAGGAAAAATGACAACGGAAATAGGAAAAAAAAAAAAGATGAATCCAAAAGCACACAGGAAGTGTTTCTGGGGAGACAATAACCTGACGGACCAGTTGCAGTTTCTGAGGAAAGAAAAGATGAGAGGTAAGTATGTTAGCCTAACTATTAGCCTAAAAAACCGTCATCAGTATTATATGAATCGTGATAAAACACACCTACCATGTTTTGGGTTCCTGCAACTGGTCCGTCGGGTTATTGTCTCCCCAGAAACACTTCCCTTGTGCTTTTGGAAATCTCTTTTTTCCTATTTCCGTTGTTGTTTTCGTATTTCCGTTGTGTTTTGTGTGCTTTTGCAGCGTTTTTCTTATTGCTGGTATTTTCTTAAGTTGCAGTCCGTTTGGCCTCTCAGGGCCACCGTATCAAACAACTTTAAAAGGTGTCACAACACCTGCTACAGAATCTGGAGAACTGGTGCCAGAGGAACAACCTCCTTCTAAACGTCAGTAAGACAAAGGAGCTGATAGTGGACTTCAGCACTAAGCAGGAGAGGAACTACCAGACCCCCGTCATCAACGAGTGCCCAGTGGAGAGAGTGGACAGCTTCAAATACCTCGGAGTTCACATCACGCAGGACCTGTCATGGTCCTGTCACATCAACACCGTGGTGAAAAAGTCTCTACCACCTCAGACGCTTGAGAGACTTCCAACTGCCCTCCAAGGTGCTCAGGAACTTTTACTCGTGCACCATAGAGAGCATCCTGACAGGAAACATCTTAACCTGGTTCGGGAACAGCACCATGCAGGACAGACGAGCTCTACAGAGGGTTGTGCGGTCAGCTGAGCGCACCATCCGCTCCGAGCTCCCTGACCTGCACTCAATCTACAGCAGGCGGTGCTGGACCAAGGCCAGGAAGATCGTGAAGGACCTCAGCCATCCCAACAACAGACTGTTCTCTCTGTTGAGGTCAGGAAAGCGATTCCGCTCCCTGAAGACCAACACAGAGAGACTGAGGAGGCCTGCAAGTTATAGAATGCTGCTGAACATATCCATGATCAGATGAGCTTAAGTGGCTCTTTAAATGCCATACATTTAGAGTGTGCACTACAGACTAGTAAACTGGCGGTTAATGTTAGCACATAGGCACCGCTGCATAATATTTTAATAAACCTTTTCTATGAAACTGCTGTTGTCTTTTAAAAATGTTTCGAACATTCAGATTTAGCAATGGGAATCCTTTAAAATAATGTAGAACATGCATGGAAGCAATATATTGATACGTTGTTCCCAGGTAGTAACTTCTAAGTTTCAAAATCATGACCCACATCGTAAATTTCTCCAAAGCTGCAATTTATATTCATAGACCTTTAAAATGTCAGTTACACCTCAGGAGGCAGATATTCAAGTCTTATGAAGTCTCAGGGTTCAGGATCCCTTTACAGGTTTTATTTGACAAAGGGATTATTGTAAAAATACAACTTAGAAGGAACAGCTGCCTAAAGTCAGGTTTAAACCTAATTTCTAAGACACACAGCTAAAATTTGGAGTCTTAAACAGTGTTAATATAATATCATGATGTCTGGTGACTTCACGAACCACGATCAGCTCATCAGCAAATTGAAATGAACACAGTGAGAGTAAAATTATATACAACTCTGGCAAAAAGAGAATACAATCAAACTAAAAATGCACTCTCTGCATCACCAGTTGTCAGTTGATAAAATGTACATTAAAGAATCACCAAATAAAATTAAAAAGTAGTATTAAAAAGGTAATATATCTCTTTATTTCATTATTGAAAAGGCATTTTGGAATTGTCTGAAATAATGTATCAAATAAATAGAACATAAAAGATATTTTAACTGTTTAATGAAATTTTACTCCATTTAATTGAATTATGTAATTTAGCGTGTGACAGGCAGGATTAAGACCCAGATGCAGGACTCATGGGACAAGAAATGAACTCAAAACAACTTTAATACTGGAGAATTTCAAAATAAAAAAAAAAGGCAAAACAAGGCAGGGCTGAAGCCAAGAATTCAAAACTAATAAGCTAGGGGGAAAACATGTAACAAGGGTGCATAGCATTGAGGGAAGCTGTGACAAGGGGAAGAGTCCGATGACAGTTAAGCTGGGCTTACACTGTGCCATTTTTGGCCCATTTTGAGCCGATTTTTCAGTCGTGCGACCGTTTTGGTGATCGGCCCGATTCTGGCCTTCATCGTGCGTCGTGCATCGTGTAGTATACATGGGGTAACGAGAAGCGATTAACACCTCACGACCAGCTCCCGATCATCAATCGCTTGGTCGGGGGATTTCAAACCTGTTTGAAATCCTCACGTCCGTCGTGAGGGTGTCACTGGAGCTGCTCACACTGCGCACGCGAAACACATAAATGTCGGTGAAAAAGACGGAGCAGCACGGCAGTGCAGCGTGTGATCTGGACACAAGCGATGGAGGCCCAACTTGTAGAACTTTGGAAAGCTCATCCGAGCCTTTTCGATGTGGCCTCACAAAATGATCACGACCACAACAACCGTGAAAATAGTTGGATTTACATGCTGCTCAATCACAGCTGCCTGATCATGTTTTTCATTAGCAATTTAGCAAAGTTGATGGTGGTGGTGTGTCTGTGTGAGTGAAAGACAGAGAGGGAGAGCGAGCGACAGATTTTCTGTTAACTTCATTTTTATGGACGCACAGTGTGAGCACTCAGGTCGCATCAGAGCATCGGGCCGTATAGTGTGAGACAGGAGAGGGGGAACAGGATGGACCAAAAACGATAGATCTGTAGACGCAGAACACAATCCCTTCACAAAACCCAAAAGAAATCATGGAACCCATAAGAAAACTCCGAACCCGTTTCTCCACCTTAATTTAGAGTTTTTTCTCAGTTACTCTGTAAGAGCTGCTCTCAGCTCCCAGCTTTGTAAACATTATCAGAAAAGTTTAGCAGCCCGTAGGAAAAAAACCTAATGATTAGTGACAGACTCACTGGCAAACTTTTGGGTTGTACAGCTGTTGTAGTGACACTTTTGCGCCTGCTGATGCAGCACTTTTGACTGCATTGCAATCCAACTCAACAACTCGTATCTGTCCACTAATGACATGAAATGAAACAAAACAGGGATTATACTTCACATAAACAGGAAGCTCTTCGTACACCATCAATTATGCAACAAAGCTATTCTCCTGAAAACGCATCAACACACCGGAATTTCCTTCAAGTGGTGGTGGGCGTGTGAAAGTGCTGGCGTAACTCTGTATGAATATTTTTATTCAGATCATCTACTTTGGCATGCAGCTAAACAGCACTACAGATCATCTTTCCTCTCACTGTAATAATGTCAAATGCACACATTAGCTTTTCACCATATTCATCTAAGAATATCAAAGCAACCCTGGGGCAGATGAATGTAAAATTGGATCCAATTGCAAGTGTGCACTTTCTATAAATGCAGTCACAACTGGTAGCCTTAAAAGAATAAACTCTGAGACAAAGAAAAGTTCTGACAAACTTACTTTCTAATTTTAATACCCTGTCAAATAGTAACACTATACTCTCAATGTCAAGGATCGATTTTTTTGTCTCTTCATCACCATATGTGTAAAAATTCTTTCAAAAAATACTGTTTCAGATATACAAGACATTTCTTACTAAGATTACACATTACTGCACTACCAGTTCTACCCCAAACACTCAATTTTCAAGCATCAGACACAGCGTTGTTTCTGCAGTTGCAGTAATGGGTGTTTTTACAGGAGGTCATGGATGAATCAGATTGGAGTGACATTGGGAGATCTCACTGTATGTGTGAAATGAAATGGAGGTGGATTGCGGCGCTGTCTGTGATAGATTAACAGGAAGTGGAGGTAGACTGCCACACTTGTGTCTGGGACAGTCAGGTGTGAAATTAAACAGGACGCAGACACAGCCGAGGACGACGCAGTACAAAATGGATCGTGCCTACTGCATGTATAATTGATGCAACATTTCAAGAGTGTGAGTTCAAATACAGAAAAATGCTGTGTGTGATAAGATAAGCTCTGGCTTCACCATTATAATCCACCTGTGTTTTGGAATTAGGATAGCCAATTTGAAGTTGTTTAAGCACCTGGGTGCATTTCTTTCTTTAGATTATGTGCAAGTATATACACATATTTTACTTTATTTAATGTAAACATGGTTCCCAATAAAATGCATATATATGCATATCAAATTCATATGAGGATGATTAAAAGGGGAATTGTAGTAAAATAAGAAATCGTGTGGCCAAAGCAAAAAACAGAGATGGGAAAACATGTTTCCACTTTCAAGCCAATTAGATCAACCCACTGATCCCAGCAGTGGGAAATGAGAGAAATGGGAAAATTGGATTTATGTGCTTATAGCCATTGGTTGCTAGCAAAACAGATGAGCGACGATAAGGGGGAGAGAAAAATCACAGAGGAAAACGAATGTAATCCAACACAAAATATAGGTGAAGATACAAGTCAGCTGTCAGTAGGAAAACACATTCCCCAGGAGCAACAATCACAATCCATATATCACATTACCATGAAGCTGTATGTGTGTGTTTGTGTGGTGCACGTATGCGCTTAGTGTGTATGTGTCCAAAGGGGGGGTGAATGCAGAGCATACTGAATTATTGAGTTGAATTTTCACGGGCTGAAGGTCAGTGAGGAAAGGGGGGAAAAGATGCCTGATGAAAAATACATGTTTTCTTATTGTCTACCATGCCAAGTGCTGAAATATCAACAACTGCAGAGATGACTATTACTACAGTTGACACTACCAAAATTATCTCCCATTAATAATAATAATAAACAGCAAATATGAGCAACAGGATCATAAACGAAAGCTTGAGCTTCAGATAAAATTATACACGTGTGGCAGGACTGATTGGTATTACTTACTAAAAATGTGCGATCATTAGGAATACTGTAGCTGTGAATTTATCCTCCATTTGCTCATCATAACTGATATTTAAGGAGCTTTTGAGATTTATAAATCCTTTGTACAGTGAAACTTTATTCCACTAACAAAGATTTTTAAACCCGGAGAAATCCACTGCGAACTAATTGGATTATCAGTGGGGAATTAAAAAATGATCTCACAGCTTTGCTAGTAGTCCTCTTAATGAGCTCTGTACTCGTAAAATGTAGTGCTGGCCTTCTCTTATGGCCTAATTGATATTTCATTAGAAACTTTCTATTTATGACTTTAATGGTTTTTTCTATCACAGTACATGGCGGGGGTGTAAGCAGGACTCGCCCGGGGTTCCTATTCGATATACTGTCAGTTTCAGTATGGTTTTAGGATGTGATCTAATAAAAAAAAGCAAGATTTATTTCTTTACCCTTTGGATACTGGTTTACAAGAGCATGCAGTCATTAAACACATCTAGATGCCCCTGTACTTTAAACACACACACACACACGGACACACACATTTACAATGTGCGCACATTTTATTCTGGTTCTTAACTAGAACAGAATTTTTATTTGCTTCTATATACGAATCCTATTTATGTTTTCTAATAATGGTAAATAACCTAATAATATTATCTGCTAATAGATATAGCCGAGCTGCGCTCAAGGTAATTTCTGAAAATGGCAATAATCTCATGGACTGTTCGGCCATTTTCACGCGATACGGTAAAACTGGTGAAGAGGATGGATTTTAAATGGTTCATATTCTCAGGCTTCATTCATCAGTGCTTAATTTGATGTCATATATCTCCACCCTGATTGGGAGCTTTGTCTGAACAAGTGATGGGTCTCCCTGCCAGACATGACACCAGCTCCAGCTGCAGACCTCCCTTCCATCACTTCCTCTTTAAAGCTTGATGAATGCTAATGTTAGGCACAGAGCTCATATCGTAGAGTCAGATATAATTGTTGTGGTGCTGGATGGGGCGAGGGGTAGTGTGCAATGAAGGTTAACTGTTAAATTAGTTAATGGATTTATCCACTCAGAAGGAATCTTCTCTCTTTCGTCCTTCTGCACCTGTCCTGACTTGACACTTTGTCAGAATCATATTTCCGTTCTCATTAGTTTAATTTGCTTTGGGGGTCAAAACAGACTGTGGATTGTTGGTGTTGTTGGCCTAATTAGGTGTCCATGGCAAAAACAAAAAAAAAACCCAACTACATGTGCAAGTTGCTTGCAGATACTTGTTTTAAAAGGCTGATTCTTGTTGCCTCACCTCAGACTAAGCCAGAGTTACGGAGATGCATCACACAGTAACGAGCCCCAAACTAAACATGTATCATTAAAAGCAGAGGTCAGTTGCCTAATACCTTGCATATAAGCAAACCCCTATTTTGTTCCAACACAGAAGACTTATGAGCACGGCTGCTTGCAGGGAGTGTCCACAGTGGCATTACAGTAGGGAGTCGAGCACAAAGCATGGCATGGTGGATTTGCTCTGATCAAAGGGAAGGGACTTTGATGAATGCTATTCATTAGGCACACCCGAGTGGATTTTAGGGAGAGGACTTAGAGACATCAAGGGGAAATCAGAGGAAGAAAAGAAAATAGAGGAGAGATGGGGGAGAGAAATTAAGAAGTGGTCTTGGAGGGTTACATGAATAATATTATGCAACAATATGGAAACATATCTTGTCTACAGTCAAGCTCCTTTATGTTTGCGTTCAGTTTCCAAACCGACCACTGGGTGGAGACAGTCGTCTTATGAGTAAAAGCTCCCTCTGCTCAATGCTTCATTTACAGTCCACACATTACTCTGACCTGTAGCATTTCCAGGATTAATCTAAAATAAATGGGGTAGTGTGTCAACGCAAGGAATTATGTGTTAATCCGAGGGAATGAATAATGGGCAGCCATTAAAAAAACACAGTCACTCTGTGGGCAAAACCAACTGCCCTACAAGTCCACCTGACTGATTGTTTTATGGATGGAGGCTGACACACACAAAATGGGGAATGACAGATGAAGTCATCCTCCTCTCATTAATATCTACAACTGGATGATGAGGTTAAACTGTGAATCCTCTGTCTGTGCTGAAGCCACTGATGCACAGCGAACATGTGGCATTATTGTGCTGGAAACTTTAGCTGTCGTGCTTTAATGGGGTTCAGAGGCAGCTTCAGAAGAAAGGGATGCCAAACACCAATCTGTATCTCGTTCTTTCAGCTGTAATGCACGGCGCGATTGGGTATGCTGCCCGCCTACATCTTTGCTCAAAAATATTGAGAGAGCACCAGATGTCACAAGAAGTTTTCTGAGACACTGGAGATTCATTTCTGGAGATAGGAAAACTATTTTCAAATCCATTGCTTGGAAATTAAATGGACTGCTATTTTAAGATTCTGTGCTTTTCTCATGCAGTCAGCTGAGTTCCACCGCAATTCAATTTCACTCTATTCCCCAGGATAATCCAAGTCAGCAGTTATACTGCTTTCTAGGAAAGCCTTTTGAGTTTTTAAAAAAAAAAAATATATATATATATGAAAAAAATAGTCCTAAGAGGATCCTGAATCATTAAAAATATATTAATGATGCATGCATTAACTAGATGCGTAAGTCTGGAGAGTAATTTGGCTTCTGTAAACATTCCTGTTGTCTTCAGCTGTTATAATAGTTATTTCCTCTTGACAGAAGCATATTAAGAGGATGTTAATATTGGCCAGTACCTCAGGCATGCAGCTTTGTAGTTTCTCAATGGTTCAAGTTAGGTTAGACTGCATTCATGTGACCTTAAAGCTCAACTTAGCGTCAGCTTCTTTTAAACATCTTGTCCTAAAAAGTGAAAGGACAAACAAGCAGACAAAGATTTAGGCTTGTCTGCTCGATGTCCTTTAGAGTGAAGGTCTGATGAGGACAGGGGAAGGTGTGAAATGTTTAATATCACACTCCTGTGATATGCACTGGTCAGGTGATATTTTTTTACCTCATTGTGTGACATTTTCATTAGCTGTCTCTGCCTCACTTGGCTCAAAACGGGGGCGTGTTAAGCAAACAGAATGACAGGCAATTAGCTTCCCATGACTTCAGCTAAATTATGTATCAATTATGTGATAATGAGGACTCGTGCATATGTGGTGTTGCAGAAAAAAATTAATGCTGAGCAAGTGAGGATGCGGACAGCCGGAATGCAGCAAACGCGGCAAATGATCCTGATGCAAAACAGGCAGAAATGCTCAAAATGAGCACTGGTTTAGAATTTTGGAAATTTCATGGTGTGTGATATTTGAATGTCTGGTGTACAAACGGGGATACACTGCACCTAAGGAGTTAAAAGGAGAAAATTGGTGTCCTTAGAAGCGGTGTAATTTGCACCACAAAAGCTTTTGCTTTTGAGATGAATCCTTTATACGACAAAAAGGGAGGACCTGAGCCGCTCTCTTCGGATAACTCTGCACCTCTTCATTATTCTTTATACGGACAATTAATAGAGGGTCTTTTTTTCCCCCTCCCCCTTTTTAAAGTCCATGTCACGAGTGATAAACTCCAGATGCAAAACGGTTTTGAAATCTGCTGAAGTGGTTTGAGGGATGGGGAGGGAGGGTCATAAACTGTGCAGATTTAAATTTGGATAGAAGATTAAGACAGCTAGGGTGAATGAGAAATAGAGACATCAAAAGAATGAGAGAGGAATAAAAAAAGAGGATACATGTCTGACTGTAGTTTTTTGTGTTTTATTTGGACTTTGAAGCTTTACTCCTGGTCAGCATCCATTACATTATATCTGCATTTAATGTCACAGACCCGCACATAAAAAAGTTATATCATAACATATGAAATCTAGTCTCATTATATTTAGTAAAAATGTTGCAACATGGCAGAAAATGAGGATAGATGATGTGATTAAAAGTTTTTTTTTTTCTGTATTTTGTCACTATCCGGTCGTTCAGTCTGACGTCACTAGCCATGTCTGGGCCTAAACTCCGCTGCAGGTCCATATATCAAACGATCACTATGGCATTACTGAGAGTTGAAAAACTGTCTAAAGTCTTTCATCTTTAATAAAATGATCAGCGTTCTGCTCTACCAGGTGTAACAATTGAGTTTAACATCCAGGCATCCATGAAAACGGAATTTATGACATTTAACGGAGTTAGAAGTTAGCAGGGAGTTAGCTCGCTAGCTTCTATCTAAATACAATATAGCATGTCCTGACTGCGGGGTTTTGGAAACAAATTAAAACGTACAGCTCTGCTATCACTTCCAACATAAATGAAGACAGACAACTAAACAGCAGTGACGTTTGTAGGGTTACTGAAGTTGGGCTAGCTGGTATATAATGATGTGCTACGTGACCGCTAGCGACACAGCTATGTTAGCATAATATAAACAAGCTAACTTTTTTTCCACTCGATAAAAGTTACCGTGAGTGTTCTCGGTGGTCAAGAACAAATGTAATCGCATGGCAGGATGCTGTAAAAGGACCAAACTTCAGCCAGAGAACAACTGAGATAATGCAGCCACAATACGAGGTTAGTCATTCATATACTGCTGCATGGGCTGGGCTGTAGTTACATCCTAAGGTTTTAAAAACTGAGCTTAAATAAATGATTAGCGGTAATAAAAGCCGAGGGAGGTCAACAGGGATCACTGACTGTTTCAGGAGCTTTTTGAGATCAAATAGAAGAAAATACAAAACATTAAGCATCTACAGCACATGATCTACATTAACCTGCACTCACACTAAATCTTGTCATAGTACTTGTCTGTAACAGAAATAATAGTCAGCATTTTCACTTAAAAGGAACAAACTGACATTTTGTGAAATGCACCACTTTGCTGTCTTTCCCGGAGTTAGATTTGAAGATCAATATCTATTTCATGTCAGTCAGTACAAAGAAAGCTCTGGCACATGTTTAGCTTAGTACAAAGACATAAAAAGGTATGAAAACAGCGACTTAAACTCTGTCAAAGAAGTCTTATAACAACTTCAAAGTACAATATTTTGCCCGAGATGAAAAACAAAATTATACTTTAAGAAGCTTCAAGATTACATTTTAGAGTTGTGTAAAAGGCCTTGATTGTCATTGTACTTGTGTTTACTGTACATATCTTTTTACATGTCTTCAGAGACAATTTGCTGATTTGAAAATGTGCAAATGTTTTTGCAAGTATGAAAACATACTAAACAGCTCACTTAGTTTAAGCTGTATACCATAACGCACAGGGTACTGTATATGTTTTCAAGCCTTGTTCCAAATAAATCCTATAACTTTCATTTTATCAGTCTTAATAAAAGTAAATGTCTCTGTCTTTTTAAGAAATTCAAAACAAACCTAAACTCATATCAACATGAATGCCCATAACAAGGACGATGTTGTAAAAGAGAATTTTTAACATGAACTGTGGACCTTACACATCTATCACATGAAAAACAGATTTTTTTTGCAGGGCTGTTGGATACCAACTCCAAATTAGGGGAAAAAAAGTTTTCTCCCTAACTTTTTCATGATGCCTTCAGAAGCAGCTATGTTCTTTGAAAATGTAATTCATCTCTAAATGATTTTGGCAACACGACATGACATATAATCAGGCTGACTGGGTGGTGAATAACATGGCAGCCATACACAGTCCCTGTTACATCTTTGAGACCTAAATGTAAGGCACTGATCCAAACATGAAGGAAAGACTCGTTTAGAGAAACTATGTAAAACATAGTGATTCATCTATGATCTCAGCCAGGAAGGATACTTCCTTCTTCTACTTCTTCTTTTTTTAAATTCATGGTTTGAGCCATCTGCACAACTTTGGGTTGCTTTACACTCATCACTTGTGTTAACTAATTAATTCATTTGATTTATAAGGACCAATTATGATGATAGAATAGAAAAACTATAGAAAATGTACTACAGAAAGGTAGTAGCCTGCAGCGTTACATATTCTGGCATTTTATCAGGTGTAAAAATCTGCACATCTTATTTAACAGTTACAGCAAGACTTTCGGAATATGGCTAGCTGTGCTAACCTATATGTAGGGATAATATGAATGGTTTATTGATTGCTTGAGTGAACTTAAATTGTCAGTTTCTTCACTCCACAGGGCAGTCGAAATACCCGCTGAATGAAAGACAGAGCTGCAGAAAGAGAAATAGATTCACTCTTCTGGTAAAAATCACTTTAGGATGGCAGGTACAGATAATCTTGAAAGTTGACCCTCCGCTGTTAAGGTCAGTATCCCTATTCACTGCGTTTTGTGACTGATATTTCAAAGACCCACTGATGATTTCACGAGGGAGCGAGACTGGGAAAAAAAACCTGTCAGTCAGGATTATGCATATTATACATTTTGGAGACATGGCATCTCATTAAGTGAGCATCTTGAGAGACCACGATTAAGGCAACAGAGATGGTACAAAAGAGAGAAAGCAGTGCCCAGCTACATCAAGTGATACCCGATCAGCAGATATTCCATTGCAGCTCTATAGCTAAATCTCTGTTGTATATTTCAGAGCTGAACTGCTGGTATTGTGTCTGCACTCATTCATTGGAGCGTAATCCCATATTGAGGAGTAATCCACAGCCTGAGCAGTCAAAGAGAGCTCTCCTTCTTTACGCAGCCAAGCCTAACTGAGGTGGCTGAGGGGATTTTACAGCACTCCCTGTTCTGCCTGAAGGGTCAGTGAGAGGTGAAAATAGACTGGAGTGTTCCTGAGGTCAATAAAGTGGTTAAAATTCACATATGTGTAAAGCACAATGCAAGATTTCAGGAACAGACATGGAGGTTGCAGCAGGACGTTGTTGGAATTCTGATTGTTTGGCAGTTGTTGTGTGTTCAGCAGAAAACACAGCGAGCTCACCAGGCGCACGTTCGTGTCATGCATGCAAACGCGCGCATTCTTACTTCTAGGGATATGGTCACCTGATTGACTTGTTCTGCGTGCATCATTCATAATTCTAACTGTCTGCAGAAGATACATATTCTTTGGGGCAAATTCTCCACATCAGCACTCTGATGTAATTTCCAGCAACGCATGGGACATGCCACAGATGAACAGCAACCTAAATTGCTACAGGAAGCATTACTTCCGAAAGGTGGCTTGCTAGCTCTCAGACAGGGCTATTAGTGCTGGAGTGAGCACAATGATACGGCATCCCCCAGGGAGCAGGTGAAAAGAGAGGCTGTAATGATGACAGTCACCACCACTCCATCTATCTTTACTTCTGCTCAGCTGAGCCGGCACGTGTAAGACACTAATCAAACATAAATTTGCATGTCGCCACTTTATTATGAATGCGCTACATAAAAAAAAAAAGAGATTTAATTTTAGGTTGCGTCCAAAGCAAAAATACAGGTCAATAACAAATGCTGCATTTTTAAAAGGTTGGCGACCTTTGTATGTGAAGTGACAAGACAACACTCTCATTTAATTGCTTCAGAACCAAAAGCATCAGGTAGATGTTTTCAACAAAAGCCAAAAGATTGTTACTTCATTTTTTATTTTATTTTATTGTCCAGATAAGCTGCTGTTTTTGTCCTACTGTGTGTAGCAATATCTACAAAATACGCATAGTTGCACACAAAAACATCCATGACGCGCCTCTATAAGAAGTTAATTAGTTTTTTCTGAATTATCCACGGAAAACAACCTGTGGCACAATGTGTCACTTGCGCTCATCCCTTGCTGCTGTGCCCCAGAAGCCATCTTTCCTTGCCTGGCAGTGACTGCTACACCTGCAACATGCACTGTCTGCCTTATCATCATTACCCAGACACCAGCCGTAGTAAACAACCACTAATCCTCTTAGAGCTGTACAAAAACACTGGCTCCACAGACCCATAGCACCATTAACACAGTGAAACAAGAACTCTTAAACAGTTTAATAGACTACTTATTTAACTTGCTAATGTCATTTAATTTGTTTCTTTTCCAAAGAGAGTCATAATCCGTGGCCAGTTAGGGATATTTCTGGCTGCAACGCTGTGGCATAGGACGGGATGATGAATTTTTCAGGACCTGCTCGCTTAGAAATCTGGAGTTAATTTCATGGTGTGAAACAATATCTTCTCAAAGCTCTCCCGGAGCCTCGTGGGACAGTGCATCAGACACAAGTGTGTTGGCATTTGTGTATGTGCATGTGTGCACGCAGCTAATGACCTTGAGTGCATCCTGCATGTCTGCCACTGTCACCAGGCTGGCACTGCCTTTGATTGGATGTAATTAATGCTCTCACATCTGGCATGAGCTCCCTCGTCCCTTCTTAAATTTGGCTCTCTCTAGGTTTTCCCTCATGCTCTTTATGCCCCCTTCTTTTAATTTCTGTTTCTCCTTCCAAAACCATACAGAGACTCATTGATTATCTGACAGTATGTATTGCCTCTGGGTGTTGAAGATAGTCCCCATACCTCCCTCAGTTCAACTTGCAAGAGGTTTGTATGTCAGTGTTGATATGAGGAAGTCTCTGTCATTGTCACCTTGGATGATGCCCTGCTTTTGATCTGTTTTCCATGCTAACCCTGGCCGCTTCACTGTTCACAAGATGAAACGGGCTGTTTTCTGGCATTCTGAGCAAAGCCAGTCCCCTGGCAGTGATCCTTAACCTGTTTGGCCACTCTCAGAAAATGCACATCACTTGCTAACAGGGAAAAGGAAACAGATGAAAATAAACAGTTGGCAAGCGAGGCTTCTCCCTCCAATTATCATGTTATCTTATGTGAGCTGTGACACAGACAGAGGAGAAAGAGGGAATAGCGGTGCATACCAATATTTTATACTTTAATCAAATGTCAGATCTTCTCCAGTTTTAATTAAATGCATCTAAATTGCTTACTCCTTGTGAAATTATACACCCTTAGTTACAGGTGCTTCACCTGTCAAGTTCTGTAATATGTGGTTAGTAATTTTATCGCTACCCTGATTTCATCGCATTAAGTACCTTCATGAGTTGACTGATACTAGTAAGAAAAAATCTATATGGATCTGAAATATGCACTTGATTGCTTGATACAACAACAAAACATCCATATTAGAATATCTTAATACTATTTGAGCCAAGCAGCTAAACATGCTCAACTGCTTAGCTTAAAAAAATTGGTGTTAGATTTATATTTTATTTTTCATACAGATACAGATGTTGTAAACATTATAGAATCCAAGGCTACGTGGATAGCGAAAGACTGGGGGAGGCAAATTTGTAGTGAAGTGAAGTAAGGAGAAGCATCCAGCATATTTAAAGTCCAAAACAAACATACAAACATCCAAATAAGAAAAATATAAACCAGAATTTGAATAAAACATGAAAAGCAAGGCAAGAATACATGAGAAATGCACAGAAAAATGTAACGTACAAAGCAGACAGCCCAACTTGCAAAATACAAAGATGACTAGATGAAAAGCGCTAATACGTATTCTTCACTATATCAGATCCTTCTATGTCCATTACAATTCCCGAGTTCTGACTGAACAAAAGCTGCTGGATTTGGGGTATAATGAGCAGTAAAATGGTTCCCTTGAAATGCTATATTATTATTCCCAAGTAACTTACATGGGATGTGTAAACATCCTTTTTTCCCCTCAGTGCAAACTCATTTAAAATCATAGTAATGGCCTTGGGGAAAAGGCACTGGGTCAGGTTACCCAAGGTAAACTCTAAATGGCAACCCAGGGTTTAATCCAGCCTGTCACCGGCTCAGCTGTCAACACCAGTCTATTGAGTGCTGTCTACACAGAAATGCACCCTGCCTTTCTCCCCTTGCCCCCTCCATTTCTCTGGCTGAGGACAGAGACCAGCTGACTACCAGAGAGAGGGCCATGTCCAGCCATTATCACTCCCAGCATGTGGCCACGTGCAGACAGACTGGGCGTGGAGCTCGAGGCGTGTTAAAAAAAACATAGTCCTTTCATTGCTGTAGCACACTTCTGTTCCTTTCCTCTCCGTTCATGGGAGAAAATAGTCATTTTTTTTTAATATCTGGGGATTTATAATTACATGCAACTACAGATTGAAAAAAAAAAGCGCTAAAAAACAAATATTGTGCCTCTGATTTTATCCTCCTTTTGAAATCCCAACCTTGAGATCTCATATTTTGCCAGCTGCGAGGTCCGCCTGGCTTTACCGATATAGATTCATAGCGTTAGCTACATGGCGAAGCAAAGCTAATAATTTAGGGAAGATTGCATCTATGGATTTAGTCAGGTAGGGGGTCTTCTGTAAGCTTGTCTGTGTATCTGGGTATCACTGGAGTGCAGAGATAAATATTCAGCAGAGACGCACACGGGTGAAAGGCCGTCAATGCATGGCCGCATGAATAAACATCCTCCCCTGGTCTGCTGCAATTACAGCCGGAGTGTAAGTGGTTGAAGTAATTGACGCCCTAAAATGCTCTCAGAGCCACTGGACCAAACTGCAAATTGGGTTTCCACCTTTGTGATAACTAGTGATGGTTTGGCCACTGGGCATATCCCACTTCCTCTCTCTAATGGTGTGTTCTACTTTTGCTTTAATTCGTGGTAGTATGCCATGTGTGTGCAGTACAATTTATGCAGTATGTGTATAAATGTGTAAGTGTATGATAAAATGAGATTACAGTTTATCACTGAGAAATAATGAAGGATGTTTTAAACTTTGCAGTAGCTGGTTTATACATTACTGGGTACTGTTGGGACAGCAGCTAGGATGTTTTGCTTTGGGTCTTATGTAGGCAGACACCAGGCCCAGCAGGCTGAGCATCAGTCCCAGTATGTGTGCGGCTCCAAGCCCACAGAGGCTCTGTGGCCCATAAAGAGGGCTGCTGGGACTGATAAGACTCTGGGTCCCTTCGAGCCATATCTGGCCCTTAACAGCCATGACCTACAGTCAAACACAAAGCAGTGTAAGGGATGCAGAGAGAGACATTTGTCACAGATTTTCTAGGAATTCGCAGAAATCTCTGATAAAAATAAATCACAGACATCAGCCTTGAAAATGCTCAGATTTAATGAAGTGAGTTAGTTGTGAAAAGGCAGCAAAAAGACAGTAGGAATAGCATTAATGTTTCAGAGAGAGGAGAGTTGACAATTAAATTTAGGGACCCAGTCTTTTCTTTATCATTGAATGAGAGCTAATACATCAATAGCACAGAGAGTAATTAGAGGTTCTAGGCTATCCTTGGATGGATCAAGACATTAGCAGGCAGAGGCAAAGGAAATGAGCTGAGTCAAAATCATTTATATTGTTCAAACAAATTGAAGCTGAAAGCAGTCGTCCATCGTGTGGCTCTACTTCTGAATTAATAACTAAATGAGCAAAAACCTGCATTCCCGTTCAGAACTTCCACAGTGAATGGGATTTCAAGGCACATTGAAATAGAATAAATAAACCTGGGAAATTTAACTAATCAAGCCTGCTGAATTATGCAGTAAGGTGCGCTGCACGCTCACATGACCTGCTACAGCAAAAGAAAAAAAAAAGACTTTCTCCCCCATTTTCTGTTTATCTGATTATATAAAATGCGGGACAATTGATGGGCACGGACAGCTGCTCTGTGGTAGCCACACATCTAAAGCCCTGATGAGCCCCTACGGAGACAAAGATAAAACCAGAGCACACACATGAAAATGCAACATTAGTCATGTTAGGTTTCCAGCTTGCAGTGGCAATAACATAGACACAACATTAGGTATGAGGAGCATAGCTGGCTCCAAAGCATCATGTCACATTCTGTTTTTACAAATGTCTATAATTAATGGAGCACTGCTAGCTACACTCTCGCCTACATAGCTTCTTAACCATGTATTGGCTGTAGTTTTTCTTTTGAAATGCTAATATGTAAAACTGAAGTGCGTACCCTCATGATCACACAGTACACCACAAGCCTATGTTTCATCTAGTCTACCAGCATGTCCGCAAAATAGGGAAACTAACAACTGATCAAAAGAAGAAGGAGGCACATAAATGTAGCCAATCAGGAATACATCCGCACAAGTATGCACACGCACAAAGCCAGTGTGTGCATCATCTAACAAAGGACAGACATCTCCCCACGAGATTCCATTTCCAATTCCCACATGACACCCTCCTGGTTAAATGCTGATTGAAGATTATTTAATCATCTCTAAAGAATGTCTGTGCATATCTTAAACCAGCAAAGATTGAAATAAGATTCTGGTCAGGGAGCCTAATTATGGAAATCCTGAGAAAAAATATTGAACTAATCACATGCCTTTTACATTTTCAAAGGAAATTACAAGTTACATGCACTTGATTCAACTGGAACAAAACTAGGGATGTACAGTTTTAACAGGCATGCAGGAAAGTCTGTACGTTCTTACACTGATAGGAGTGTTTTAAAAGATAACAAAGGAAGTGCTCTGCATCTAAACCTGTGGCAATCTCTGCCATCTTTGCTATAAATAGAAGTCCAGAACTTGAACTTGAATGAGAAGGTGTTCTAAGTGTTCTAAGCTAATTGTACTTGAGAGCTGCCCAACCTGTCTGCATTTATGGGCACATTTCAGGGGTCCAGAGTTAAAGCAAACAAATCTAAATGAATTAGGTCAAACATGCTGGTTTACCAATTGTTTTGATCCAGCTTGACCTATAAAAGTCACAAAATTCTGGCCTTTGCTTACTTTTTCACCTTTTTGGAAGTAAACTAGCAGTATTATAATGTTGGTTTCCATTTTGTCAGTTCCAGTTTTATTTTGAAATTTCTTTCCTAAAACGTTTTAGTTGCATTTCCACCCTTTGTTCAGTCCCCTTCTTGTTTCTGTGCCACACCTGCATTCGATTAGTCTTTTTTTATCATTACAAACCCCCACCCAATTCCTTGTGTTTTAAATATTGGCCTCTCTCTGATTTTTTGGAGTAGTTGTGGATTTTTGAATTTTGGATTAATGGACTTCAGGACTTGGCTCTATGTCTGTTTGAAGTAATTTGAAGGAAAAGCTATTTCAGACTATTGCAAAGTTATGAAGCTATTAGCAGAATAATTCCCCATTTTGTTTTTCTGTGCCCATGGCTGAATCAAAGTCCAACATTTGTGCGAACTGTATCTGTAATGAATCATTCCCAGATGCCTACGAAGATGCAGCCTAATAAAATAAATAAATAAATACAAAATAAATCCCAGTAAATTCACTTTCAATACTGTGAGGTCAGGTCTCACCCACAAAACAGAATCTTTTTTTAAGTTGTTTCCAAGGTCACAAATAGTGAACTGGTTCTCTATCAACCACCACACGAGGAGTTAAGATTGAGTCTTTTCTGGTGAATGTGGTCCATCTCTGAACCCAATCATTTTTTAATATTTGAGGTAGCTCAGGTGAGAAGAGGGGATCTGGGTGCACACGGGTGGACAAACACCACACACGTATACATACAGGCTGTCACAACAAAGTTACTTAAATACACATATACTCACACCTACTGTAACACAATCATTTACCTGCTTTCAACCATCGCTTTGAAGCAATGAAAGTCACAGTCTAAAGGGAGAGAAAAGTAATAGGATTGCTCAATTAGGTGCCAAATGGCTTTCTGGGGGCCAGTATTTCATCTCCACTGCCACTGCAAGCAAAGTGGAAAGAGAAGCATAGGCTTGTGAGAGGTGAGTGCAGACATAAGCTGCATATTGGAGAGATTTTATTGCCTTTAAAACACAGACTCAATGCTTTCTGCACTACAGAGGCTCTCAAGGTCTATCACCGGCATTACCCGGATAACGTACATGTTGATGATGCCCTGAATCAACCGAAGCATTCTCTGATGGTATAAAAGTAAGATTACATTTTCATGCAAGGCTGCACCATACAGTTTTATTTGTATTAATGGAGGGAGGACAAGGGACACGGTCTTGTGAAGTGACATGAAAACAAACAAATACATCGAGGACATCTTGTATTTTGCACAAGAAACATCTCTATTGCTCAGTAGGTAAAGACTGCTAACAACAATGACCACTCATTGTTTCACCTCCTTTCTTTGCAAATCCAACTGCTACTTTTAAATAAAAATAACAACAGGGAGCCAATGGCTCCAAAGGCAATTTAGCGATTTAAGCTTTCTTTTGTAATCACCTTCACACCGACTGGAGTGTTAACCTCAAGAGCTAATCAGAGGATTAAAGGAAAGTTTCAGAGCTCAATTTGGTGCCAGTGTGGGCTTTTCTTCCAGATTTGGTGTAGAATACAAAACAATAAATAAATAAAGGAATGGTTCACCATTTTGACTTTCATTAAGATGAGAAGATGAACACAGCTCTTTGTGTAAGGTATATAAAAGAAAGAGCCAACAGCTTGTTTATTTAGCACAAAATGGCATGTCTGTTGGTTAGCAACAGGTAGATGATTGGGGGTTTTTTTGAGGGGGGGGGGATTTCTGACTAGGAGGTAGTCAGCCTAGCTGTTCATCAGGTGGTAACACATTATAGTATGGGCTATGATTATGGGCATAATGCTCCTGTAGTTGAATTTTGCCGTGTTTCATTTGAAATTACAATGTAATTATATTTACATACACATACTTATAGATAGTACACTAGACTAAGGGAATAACAAGTCAGGTTTTTTACAGAAAAAGAGTAAATAATTATTCTGTAAGTCAATCTGCAATTGTCTTGAAATTTAGCAGAAAAACAATATAAAATCTGCAGTTTCACGTGAGATAACCCCGCTTCTGTGATTGTGCCTGAAGGACTGCACTCAGTTGCAGACATAGACATGAAAAGCTGCAGAACTCATGGACGAATAGTCATTCCCATTAGAGAGAGACTCGAACATCTGGTTAACAGTCTTCATCATTGATTGTGTAGTGTGACCAGAGGGGTGGCCAGAATTTATTTGATGACTAATGGTGTGAGTTAGCCATCAAAGCCTAAAATTACCCAACCCCTGGCCCCCAGTTCATTTTAACCAACAAAGTGTGACCAGTCTTCTTCTTATTTTCGGAGAAGAAAGAGGTAAGTAACCAAAGTGTAGAATATTATTGATGAAATTTTGTATGAAATATTGTATAAAGTTATGTAAAGCCATTCAATCCTTTCTGTAGTTAAATTCTGAAAACTTAATATATCATATATCACTTCAAACAAGAAAGATATTAAGGCAGTGTGTAATAAAAGGTATCCCTTATTACCTTGGCAATCCTAAATCAATAGCATCAGCAGCATGCTTCTTAGACCCCATAGATTTCCTTAACTGAGTTTTTGCAACTCCATTTCTTGGCATATTGGGTTTTCCATCCAAACAGTAGTTTATTTAGCATATTACTAATTCAGTATGGGCTTGTTATCCAGGCACTCTATGTGGCCAGCTTCTCATGGGAGACGCTGCCCTAATTGTGTTCAGCCGATCTGTGGTGTAGAATTGCTGAAATCCCTGACTCTGGCAAAATGAGAATATCAATAAAAACAGACCCTGGATGATCTTTGCTTGTGGCAAAACTGCACAACCCTGGATGCTGAGGTTTGTAATTACATTCCCCTGAATAATTGAAACCACTGTCCTCCGGCTATAAGTTCATCTAACTGAGTGTTCAATATTACATCATTTTATATATATATATCATATATTTTACACGCTGTGTCTCTGGCAGTGATCCCAGAAAACATTTATAGTGTTAGAGTGGCACAGCGAGGAAGCGTTAACAATCAACAGATGACAATGCTGGCTTGGCCAAATATTTACTGCATTCAGTCCACAGACCTGTGCGCTTCTGGCTGTCACACATGATTCCAATAGGCCATGCCATCTCATGTTAGCTGACACTATAACTGTGATCTGAAAGGCTGTTGTAGTCCTCTGTGTACGGGTGAGGTGTTCTGGTCACTCTGACCTCGTAAATTGCCTTCGGGGGTTTATGGAAGTGCAGTTGCAGAGCAGGTCTTGTCAGTTCATTACCACAGCACTATAGCTTTCTGTTTTCCATGATGTCTTTGCCCTCGGCAAGGATTTATCTTCTACGTGGTGAATATGTATATGTCACTGGGCCTTTCCTATCCAACTTAAAGCTAAAATCACAACAGAGAGGTATTTTATCACGGTCTTAGATCAAGAACAGGAGTTATTCACACAGATTTGCTGGAGAAACCCTAGTTGGCAAGCAAAAGGTAAAACGTTTCTTGTTGTTGATCACTAATTCTTTTTTTTTTTTAACCCACACCACTTTACAGAAACTCTAAATCCTCTAGATTCATTGGCTGCCGCTTGACTCAAAGCTTCAGCTCCCTCCACAGCTTTTCTATAGAACTGAGGATGGGGGCTAAGTGTGCTTCTTTTTTAGCCACTCATTTGTTGCCCTTGACTCGATATTTTTTGGAGTTGTTGTCATGCTGGACCCATCCATGATCTTTAATGTTCTGTCTGAGGGAAGGATGTTCTTGTACAAGATTTTGCACTATATGGCCCCATCTATTGTGTGGCGAAGTCTTTCTGAACCTTTAACAGAAAAATAGCCCCAATGCATGATGTTTCCACCTTTGTGCATGACTATGGGGATTTCTTGTCCTCCAACAACAGTGGGTGAAGATGATGCCAAAGCGATTGTTTTGGTTTCATTTCACCACAGCACGTTCTCCCAAGCCTTCATGGAGTCATTTAGATATTCACTGGCCAACCTAAGACAGGCCTGTACATGTGCCTTCTTAAGCAGGGGGACCTTGCAGAAGCAAGGAGTATTGTGGTACTAAAGGTGTTCTTGATGACTTCTGCTCCAACTCTCTTCAGATCATTAAAGCAGATCAAGTATAGTTTTGGGCTGATCCTCCATCTTTCTCATGGTCATCCTCAACCCATGAGGCAAGATCTTGCATGGAGCTCCAAACTGAGGGCGATTAGTGCTCATTTTATATTTCTTCAATTTCCAAATAATTGCATCAACAGTTTTCACCTTCTCACCGAGCTTCTTGATGATGGTCTTTGTAGCCCATCCCAGCCTTGTGCAGCTCTACAACCTTGTCCCTGACATCCTTTAAGAGCTCTGTGGTCTTGCCCATAGTGGTGCAGTGGCTGGATTGGAAGAAAATTATTCTGTCAACAGATGTGCTTCATACATATAACAAGCTGAGACCAGGAGTATCTGTAATTGTTAACTGATTAACTGCAATCTGTATGTTACATGGGCACACAGCCAATATGCGAAACCAGAATTTTGGCTCCGTTGTAGCTGATCAAATTCTTATTTCTCTCAGCGACAAGCAAATGAATTGATAACTTTTAATTAAATGTATTTTCTTGACTGAGCGACCCCATCCCTGCTCCTCTTTATTTTAGTACTCATGGCTTAGACCACATCCATCACTGAGCCTTTATTTTGACCCCTGTTACCCATCTGTAAAGTATTGTGGCTTGTACATGGTTACGATATCATTACATTGATAAAAATTTTCAACAGATGGACAGCTGAATAAACAACTGCCCATGTACATAAAACTTCTTTGCTGTAGTTTATTTTACAGGAGCTATCTAAAGAACCACGCTTTGCAATGACACACACACACGGTCAGCCAAGACCAGAACATTTAACAAAAACAATGAAACAAAAGCTGTTCTTCCATATGAGTCAGTATATTACTTTACATTTTAAAGTTCACTGTTATAAAGTTATGAAACCTCACACCTCCCTGCCCAGTTGTGATGATAGCAACGGAAAAGAAAGAGGTTTGTGAGGTCTTGCTTTCCACATGGAAATATAAAACTAACAATGAGCTATCAGCTACAAAGTAATGAAAATTGAAAAACTGAAAATGGCTGACACTGACTTTAAATTTTGAAATACAGCTTTTAATAAGTAGGAACAATACAAATACACCTGAAATAATAATTCTTTGTCCAGACATTTACTTCCTACCCACTCCGATGTCTCTGTCTCAAATTATTCTTCCTTGTTCATCCTAAAGCAATTATGAACACTGTAGCCTGTATGAAGTGCTAATCTCCAAAGCAAATTATCCAGAATAATACCCTAATTCAATTGAAAGAAACAGCTTTGGAGAAGACCTCATAGCTCACGTAATGACCTGACTGATGATTTAGGGCCTGAATGTGAGTCTAAGCCATAGATTTAATCACACTCAGCAGTTCTGAAAGAACATCCATTCCACATGCAGAAAGTGTGTGCAGCTCATGTGACCTTGGTTAATATGCTCATTCTCGCTCACATATGGCCTTTCTTTTCAATCACCTGAGGGATTGATTCCACACTGTGACCCAGAGTTCAAAGGAGGGGATGATTGCTGTTTTAAGTATGTCTCATTACATACAGAGGGGGGTAATGTTCCTCAATAGCATGGCTAACCCTTCCTCCTGCTTGGAGGTGATTCATTTTTTACTGTCCCATCAGTCATTCAGCCAAGTAGAAGCATGCATCATCTCTGCCAAATGCCTCTGGCATCAAGTTTGGTATCAACCAGCAACATTTGTCAAATAGCAGTTACACTGTTACATCTCACTTAGTTAAATGCTCAAAAACAAAGTTATACTTTGTAGCTGTAAAACATAGAGCAACCTCATCTCATGGTCAAACAGCTACAATACAAGGGGGTAGATAGCAGGTGGCATCTCCCTTTGGGGCGTACCCATGATATTCTTCAGCACTGTATGTAAACAACAGGCATAAAACAGCAGAAAACAAGAGAGTGTAAATATATCTTCATATCCCCTGGGTGTTGGAACACTCGCCTGTCCCATGCTACACACACATTTGCTCTGAATCTGGGAGGGAACAGCGATTCCATCCTATAAGTAAGTTTGCTCAATGTATTAGAAAACCAGAACTCATACATATTTTAAATCCTGTCCCGTGCTTTATAGTAAGGCACTCATTTTGCTATTCACACCAGGGGGATAAAAGGCAGCAATCTCATGCATCAAGCTGTTCTCCTCTGCTTCTCAGTTTGCGCCACAGCTTTTGCTTTAGTGATCAGTGGATGGGGGTCCAGTGCTGGCCACAAAGCCCCTCAGATAAAAGAGAAAACAGAGAGGAATAGGGATTGCCTCCTTCAGGTGACCTTCTGCAGAGAGAAGAAAAGGGCAGGCGGGGAGGAAAATCAGACTCTAAAAGCTAAGACACATAATCCTACTTTCTCTTATAGTGAGAGCAGGACTATTCATGCATGGATACGGATGCGGAGGGCATATATTGTCTACAGAACCATGCCTGTTATCTCCACTCAAAGATACTGCAGGATTGAATTCTGCAAGATTTAGTCCTAGCAGGATTTGGTATGTAACACGCTAAGCAATTTTGGGACAACACAACAGTTCCTACGTTCGGAATACATTCCTCACTAAATACAAAGTACTTGAAAGTGGTCTGTAGTATTATTTACAAATCGCGCCATGAAAATGAACAAAGCATACACATGTGAATTCATGTAAGTCAAAATAATTTATTGCCTATCTGATCACCAAGACATGGATCTGGCATCAAGTCAGTTTTGCAAGGTCTGTATATGCATAAGAATGAGTATCAGTGGGAAGTGCTAAACCTCGGAGAGATTTCAGTCCACGCTGTCTTCATTATCTGGGCCCAGCACTCCTGGCCTCCAACTCTCAGCTCAATAAATATGGATATGAGGTGCGATTTATTGACAAAAGTTGGTGAATAAAGCTGAGGCGCAGGAAATTGGCTATGAAATATTGCTACTCAGAAGAGCCGTGATGCCCTATTGTCAAAGATGCGATGAAATGATTTGTTTTGCCGAAGCAGGACCGTAGCCTAATTGCCCTGCTAATGCTGCTTTTATTACCTGGCTTTGTTTTTGGCCCGCTCCCATTGGGAAACACACAAACAGCTCTCGGAAAAGCGAAAGCAATCACTTACAACATGGAAATGACATCAAGGAGAGTCAAAACAAATTTGGAAGTCTGTTGCGGTGACTGCGCTATCGTTCAGATTCATTTGCAAGCCTTAATAGTAGAGAGCGACAGCTAATGCAATTGTGCACGCTGCCCATGATCAGAGCAGGTGGGTAATCTGAGGAGTGGGACAGGAGAAAGGGTTTCATCCATCCAGCCTCGACTCAATGGAGCAAGTCTCCTGACTTTGTTCATCAAGCCCAGCAATAGCTATATTACCAGCAGCCTTTCAGGATTCAAGATTAAATACTGTTTGTCTCACAGAGTGGCTGGGAGTGGACTTTTAACCTGACTTAAACACATCCATCCATCACAGCGAGCAAGTTACTGCCAAGAAGGTTAGGTTGCAGTTATAGAGCTGCTACATAGACCAAAAACGACTCTATGAAGCTGGCCAGTATAAATCTCCATGCTTGCCAGCATCCCAGAACCTTACCTCACTGATTTCGGTGGTATGTATACATGCAGTCTTGCTTTCTCCCCATGACTCCTTGGCATACAGCTGCATACTAGAAAAATGTAGGGTTAGGTAATTCAGGTCAGCTAGCCAGAAGGCAGAGAGGACAGTGTTTACATTGCAAAGTATTTGGATAGTTTTGCACTAATGTGATGATACGTGTATGTTAGCTTTCAGACACTAGTACAAGGTTCTATCACCCCTGCTATCTCTCTCTTTTCTTTTCAGTTTGTGATCATGTGCATGTGACCTTCCACAATCCTAATGTAAGGGCTAATTCCATTTCCTTTATAGGTAGTGTTGTAAATGGTAAATGGACTGCTTCTTATAAAGCACTTTTCTACTCTCCTTGAGCACTTAAAGTGCTTTATGCAACATGTTGCATTCACCAAGCACTTTTTTTCTGTGCTTAAGTCCTTTTCTATTTAGCTTGGTCATGCAGGAAAAGGAACCCCTGGAAACACACAAGCCGAGGGAAAGTGAACAGACCCAAAGCCCAGGAAGGACACCACTTAGGACAACCAGAGTGTCGGGGCATACCTCCAGTGTCACAAGAGGACCCAGCCCCAATGGTCGCCCACCAGACCCCTCCATGAATGGCATCCACTCTGCCACAGAGGGCCAGGCGCAGGAACTGGGGACCGGACCCACAGGGAGGACCTTATAGTACTTTTCAGCTTTCAGCTAAATGCTTCACTGTAAGGAAAAATCATGTTGTGGGTTATGAATATGCTACCAATATCAACTTGCTGTGCAAAAAGTAAATGCACTTAGTGGTGAATGAAAAGTAGATTATACAGACACTGGACAACACAACCAACGTATGTAACTTTATTTCAAAGGGCTGTTCAATTCTCCAAAAATCCAGTTTTTTCAGACGGTAAGAAATTACAAGATTACTGCCATTAAAATGTAATCTAACATGTTTCTATTAAAAAAAACCACATTAACACTGACTAAAGCTCTACAAAACAACATAAAAATCATCAATTCCAATTCAGTTTACTAAACGTAACGTAATTACACTGAAACTGCTTCTACATAAAATCAATCTGTTGCACATCTTTTCTGTCCCCGCCATATTAAATGAAACGTCTCCATTACCAGTAACCCTCAGACTAGGCTATATCTCCAAAGCAGCCTCGGTTGACCAGAGCTCCATCACCCAAAACTTGTTGCCTACTAATCTCATAATCTCCTCCTGCTTCAATGACCACCCATACCTGACAGCGTGTTATTCTTCCATCCATCCAAGACAGTGAAACTTGTCTCATGTCTCATGGCTCCCTGGAGCCTCCGATGAGTCTTTCATTAAGGCAACTGTCAGTTGTGTGGCCCATCTTTTTTCTCAGCCTTTTTGTGTTCTGAGGGCACTGCCAAATTGTTCAAGGATGGATGGCCTGTCAGGAACATCCAGAGGAAATAGAAACATCCCTATCCATCACTGGGGTCCCTTGATATGTACAAAGAAACACAAATGGAGATATACACTGAAAGAGAACACATACAATCAGAAATGCATCCTGCCTGCATGTAGCATCACTGTTCCTGCTGAGTTTCTTAGGCCATGACTGCTCTACCAAGACCTGGCTTTATATTCATTGTACTGACTAGCAGGATCACTGCCTTGTGCAGCTCTCCAACATCTAAGGCCTGTGTCACAAGTTACTGCCCGTAATCATGGCAATAATGAGTAAGAAACAGCATTTCTTGTTGGGATTAAGCACATATTCTCTGATAATTTAACAGCTATCATTGTAAAACAAATAAATAAATACAAGTAATTCATAGCACAGCTGTAAAGTGCACATAAAATCTAACAAGTAATGGAGCTCACAAGACGCTTGTTGACTTTTTGGTTTCTCTTAATGACCCAAAATGATATAATTATTGTCATTAACACTGTTGTATTAATATTTCATCTGCACCAAAAACATGAGAAATACTGGCAGTCATCTTACACCCACACAAAAAGGTGTGTATGGTGTAATGATCAATCAGAGCAACACAGAGAACTTCCTGCCTCCTGAGCTTTGATCCCTACTTCCTCTCCAAAAGCAAGACAACTGAGCACAGCATCGATGTCGGCACACTTTAATCAATCTTATTTAAACGTCCCCCATGCAGCAGGTTTCCATCACCCACTTAATCTTTGTTTTGGTCTCTTCAGGTTTCCAAAAGAAATCAATCAAAACAACACCTGTCTGTGAGGGAATGGGTGGCCTCAACCTTTACTGCAATTTATTAAAAGTTTAATTATTTTCCATGGACAATATCCAACACTAAACTATGTGCTTCCAGTGTCAAACGCAAAATAGTGACACCAAATTTTAACCCTATATGTGACACATGGTTACTCAATTTTCAAGTGCTGAGAAATGACTGGCAGGGAGACAGGCACGTCTCTCTATGCTCCCACCCACCCAAGAGCGCTGTTATGTCTGTGGCCCAATCCACCGTGACAGGTCAGGCATGACCTTTAGACCTACAAGACATTACTGGAGCATTTGAGCATGTCAGCATGGGAGGATGGAGGCTAGGGGAATGTTTGGGGAAAAGGGAGGGAGGGTGATGCGAGGGGACAGTCAACCGGGTCCTGATGCTAAGGTAGGGGGATGGCTGGGGGAGGCGGTGCCTTTGGGGGACTCGCAGAGGTCAAACAGTTCTGGTGGTTATTAAAGAAGCCCCCATAAAATGTTGTCCTGGTCCATGATTACACCTGTCACATTGCAAGAGAGAGGATGGATGTGGGTGGAGACATAGAGGAGCATCTTGTAAATAAATGGCACATTTTTGTCTAAGTTGGTTCCCTGCATAAGAGTAAAATTTAATTCAAGTTTTAAGAGCATATATGAAATAACTGGCTGATATCTAAGGTAATATAACACAAATCTATCTATCGATCCATATATTTCATATCTTATACTGTGAATGTAAAAGCAGCCCCAGCCTGCAGATTCTGTTTACTATATGCTTCCATTTGAGACCTGAGCGACATTCTTCTTGTTCATGTTGACAGAAGAAAGTGTGTCGCATCCGCTCTCCAACAGTCGTGAAGGACATTGATAGGCAACCAAACCCTCAGGCAATAGACTGCTGTTTTTTTTCCTGTGAAATAATACATGCAATCTATTCTCCTGTCAAAGGCTCACGATCCACAGAAGGCCGTTTGACATGGTCAGTGGGAAAGGGCTTTAGGCAAACAACTACTGAGAAAGGCCATATGCACAGTTGAGGAGTTTCTTGACAATGCTGCAATATGTATAGCTAAGACTCATTTGAGTCTAAAATAAACAATGAGTGTTTTAAAGGAACATGTGTTAATAGACCAAAAAAGCAAACAAAAGACTAATCATTAAATGATATTTTCTTGTAAACAGTCTATCCTCTGCTACAGCTCCTTGTATGTAAAGACACCTGTTGGTGCAGTTTACATTTGTCAGCCCTAATCTGTAGTGTGGTGCACTATTTTCTTTTTTTATTTCTAAGTGTGAGGGAGAATAATGTGATATATCAGCTCCAGATATGTGCTGGCACAATGGGACAGAGTACTGTTTCTGCACACATGAAGGGCAGTTTGAGGACAGCTAGTCCTCCGCTGGCAGAAAATAGACTATAAATACAGAAAGCAAACAGAAGCCAAGCCCAAGTCCACAGGGAGGGAGACTCAACCGGTATGTGAGCACTTAAAGTAGCAGAGACACTGCTAAAGCTCTGACGCCAAAAAATGCTCCATTGTTTAACTTCATTAGGTTTTCATTCATCTAAGTGCTCAAAAATACAGAAAGTATGATGTCATTTCCTGAATCTTCTACATTATTTATGTGTTCTACTGATGCTCCTTTGGAGATATGGCATTCTTTCCACACTGCATGTTTTTTAGCTGCGCCGAATCCGAGTCTGTGTAAAATCAATTTAACATCACAGTGGTGCACCAGAATATATTCAGGAACATTTAAAACAAAATGCATCAATTCTTGTAGGTGTGTCAGTGGGAGACTAATGGCAACAGCTTAGGCACAAGGAGTTTCAAACCACATGACTTAGAAATTACAATAGAGGCCAACCACTAGTAGTATTTTAATGATTGTACATTTTGAATACCCCAGGGAGAGGTTGTGGTGGGCCAGAATGTAAAGGCTGGAGGATAGAGGGGGGTTTGAGTGCTGAATTGACTTTTCACAGCACGTCCTCCAAGGTAATCAGTCATTTTGACTGGCAGTGTTTGTGTTAATGTTCACGCCTGTTCAGTGGCCTTCTGCCTCACGCATGTTCCACCAGCATGTTCCTTCCTGCCTGGAAATTATGTTGTGATCTCTCAGTCCACCGACTGCAAAAGAAGACCGTGCCACAAAGTGATACATGTTTCCTGCTTTGCCATGGTGGCGGGAACATAACTGTAACTAGATCCTGTTCAGAAAAACTGTAAACAAGCAGCCTTTGTCTCGCCACACACATAGAAACACACACACATAGCAATATCCCCATATTGCATCCCTATTGACTCAAGATAAGACATTAATAGTAGAGTGAATGTCAGTGAGTGAGGTGAGTGTTTCTGTTCATGGTTAGCAGCTCAGTGAAAACATCTCCTCGCTTCCTTCTATGAACATTATTAAAAAGAAGCGTATCTTGTTGCAGGATTTCTTGCCCCTCCACAGATTTCTTTGTGGCAGGTCATTCTATCTGCAGTACCGGTGCACTCTCGCTGACTCTTATCACTGCTCACTCCTCTCTCAAACAAGATCCATCAACTAACAATCAGTCCAGGAAGAGAGGAGGTCACCTGCACCCACATACTGATCGCTCCCTGTGCCCCTGTCCCAGTAATGATATCCTAAACAGAGAAATGGGCACATGAAGAAGATACAGCAGCACAAGACTACATGCTTTATCTACAGAGCTGTAAAAACAACATAATTTAGGCTCCGTGCAGGAATATTGGAGATGGTAGGATAATGGTACTAAGACAAAAGATGCAATAAATGGAGAAATCAAACTTTTCATTAGGATTTTTTTTAAGTTTTACAATTCACTCTGATTCACGAATCCTGTTCTCAAAAACCTCTTAATTTTATTGCATGGGTTAGTGATGTTTACCATTTCTCATACTATTCCAATAAACAACTACAGCCATGCTAACATCGTTAAAAAACAATACTGTGAGCTAAATGCTAATGCTAGCATCCTGGATGTTCACATTTGGCAGATGTACATCAACCATATTAGTTGATTCTGCAGACATACTAGTAATTATTATTAATTAGCACTGAATAAAATGTAATGATGAGATTGTTATCAGTTTTGAAGGTATTTTGGTCATAAACCAAGAAGTATCCGAGAAATGAGGATGGTTTGGCATGTTCATGGTAATCCACGGAAAGTTAAAAATTCACCAAAGTTATTATATTTCATGCATTTATGACAGTTTGGGAAATGCTCCTAATGAAATGATGGATGGTGTCCTGAGGGATTTCCTCCCAGATCTGGAGCAGGGCGTCACTGAGCTCCTGGACAGTCTTAGGTGCAAACTGAGAGAATCGGATTGACCCAAACATAATGTCCCAGAGGTCTCCCATTGGATTTAGGTCAAGGCATGGGAGATAGTCAATGGTATCAATTCCTTCGTCCTCCAGGAACTGCCTGCATACTCTCACCAAAATAGGCCAGGCATTGTTGTGCAACAGAAGGAATCCAGGACCCACTGCACCAGTGTAAGGTCTGACAATGGGTCCATCCCTATACCTAATGGGAGTCAGGGTGCTGTTGCCTATGTGTCACAAAACATGCTTGAATTGTTTAGCTTAAACATGACCGTGCCATGAGGATAAAGACTTAATGTTGACTATGGATGGGAATCAAGACCCAGTAGTTCAATTCCTGGTAATCGTTAGTCTCCCCGCCTATCAATCTTGCTTATCGGTTCCAGTAGCACTTGCGCTAAAATCAGCTGATCAAAATAGGGGCACAGTATACAGCGTGGATATGGACCTTTTTTTTGTCATTGGCACAGCCATAGGTAGCATGGCTAAAAACATTATACAAAACATAGGAAGTATCGGTATGAAGCTATGGAATAAATACATAACAAAGGGGAATAAATCCATAATTCAACAGTGGAAAATGTTAAACATAAAATTCAAGTTTTTCTGTCTGCAAAAATATTATGTTGTGCTTCTTCCTCTTTCTTTCTGCCAAAATCAATCAACTACTATCAACGGCTGAGCCTTTGACCAATCTTGTAAATGTGTTCTGTCACCTAGAAAATGGTATGGTGACAGGCCATTACAGAAGAGTCAGTTTATTCTGACTCTGTCACTGGGTGATCCATCTCGGCCTGGTTGGGTCAAGTCACTTGATTGACATGGCCAGCATGACCCCGATCTCCACCAGTTGAAACGGCTTTCTCTCATACCGTCAAGGACAATTACTGGGGCCCACAGCTGTTATCCGACAAAATGCTGCTGCATGCATCCAATACAAACAGGGAACTCATGGAAATATGGCAAACTACCAGGGCAGAAAGGAGATGGTCCAACAACAGAGTATTTTTGGCCCAAAACATGCTGCTGATTCAAGTCTAAATGACCTTTTGGGGGAACAGACTGTCACTGTGCAGAGAGAGGGAGGGATTTCATCAGCTGAAATCATTTGGCATGGTTATAATGTAGCTGTGTTTACAAAACATTACTACGATTAAGATTAAGCTGCAAAATGTGCTACTTTTGGAACATGCATTTCCTGGATGAGAATCTGATCAAAGGGGCAACATCACAGAGAAGTTTAAAAAAGCACGAATAGTATCTGGTCCTTACCAGAAACTGCCTCTAGTGATCTTTGAATCCGCCTTATGGACCTGTCTATAGATGAGTTTGAGCATAAAGAAGCCTGGAGCAGCCATTATGACGCTGACTTTAGGATGGATCAGTCTACTTATCAGAGTCTATCACTACATCATCAAGATAGACATTATACTTGGGAACATCACCCAATGCCAGATGTGTTAACCACTAGAATGTAGCAGGTGTTTTTCACTCATCCTTGAACGCATTCCCAGTTTAAATTCTTTTTTCTGACTTCACACATAACAGTTGTTAGAAAAATATATGAAAAATAAAATCTTTTATAATGAAAACAAGTTAATACCTCAAAAGAAAACTAAAATTAGTCTTCAGAACTTATTACTGTTCTCCTGGGGAGATTTGCAAAGCAAAACCTTCACTTATCTGCAAAGGAACATTATGTAAAAGATGAAATGCCTGCCAGACAGCCTGGAAATGTAGCTCTGTGAGGAAAAATGGCAGAAAATTCTTTGATTAAGCATAAACTGTCTGCTTTATGGCTGCAAAAAGCTGCAGTGAATCTATGTAGAGCCTATTATTTGGCTTACAGTAGTGTCTGATGTCATTACCAGCATTTATACTTGTGTGTGCTGTGTCTATGACAATATGCAAATACATTTTGCATTCGATTTTACATGAAAGGGTGTTTTCTGTTTTCTAAACTGAGAGCAAAGCTTATTGCTCATTTTACAGAGCTGTAATGTAATGTAAACAACACAACAATAGAAAGATAATGCGACAATACATTAGTGCACACTAAATTGCTCCAGATCAAAAATAAAAGAAAATTTAGTCTTTTGCAGATTTCCTTTTGAAAGTAGTTTCACTTCTGGTACAGTTAGAGGCCAGCAAGTTCACTGCAGGAGGATCTACATTATAGTTTTTCAGCTCCATCCCCCGAAGGAAGAGTTTACCCTTTGCAACAACTAGGCCATATAAAAATACCTGCTGGGCAACACAAAAACTGTGATGGTTTGGCTGGAAAGCAAACTCTTGGAAGAGGTAATGATACGGTAGTTATAAATGATAATTACAAATGTGCCATCTTGTTAAGCTGTCATTGCCTGTGAAGCTTGTAACCTAAAATCCTGTTCTGTCATGCAGCGCCTCTCCCTCCACACTCAGTGCTGTTTGTACCTGTCCTCTATGAGAGGGTCTTTTTACATCAAGCTGGCACATCCCTCGCAGCCTGCATTCAACCCAGACCCAGATAGTTCAAACTGAGGCCCTGTAATCACAAACTCCCTGCAATGTTTATGACCCAGTGAATCAGGAGCATGGACAGATTTACCCATAGGCCTCTGAGGGGCTGTTCCCAGCATCTCTGACAAGAACAGACACAACCCCCTGCTAATGACAGCTGAACCAAGCCTTAGTGATGTATGGCTCCTCAGAACAGCACCACCTTATTCATTCTAATGCAGCAAATTCCCTCACAAATTTAGCAGTAATTGATGAATGTAATATTTAGACTGAGCAGAACACAGGGCTTAACATAATGTCTACGTGATATCAGAAGAAGTGGCCTTCTCAAGCAGAGTTCTAGCAGCCTAGTTCTCGCCACCTGTTATGAGAGCAGTCCCACATGGTGCTTTTTGGCTGGTTGATGTTCGCACTAGACACTAGTGAGACTCTCTTCTCAGAAGCATCGGACAGTAACAGACACTTTTCCTGATCGATGCTCATTCGCCGAAACACAAGGGAACTGGAAGCACTTTCCCTTCTCTTCCCTCTTTTTTACCATCTCCTCTTTTCCCTTCCTCCTCTCTGTTTATCTCATCCTTATGTCTCCGTGGGTTCTTTCCATTAGCCACTCTGCCTGCTTTCCAGTCTGCAGGAGTCTCCTTTTAAATCACACTATGGAGTGACTATAGCCTGAGGGTCTTGAGGGACTTCATCATCATCATATCCATCTTCCACCTGGAGAACGGGAATCAAATGCCCTTGGAAAAAACTCATTACTGTAGTATTCCTCTGTGGTTCTAAATTGTGATAGGAGGCATTGCGAATTTCTTATCAAGTTTCCAAAAGAGCAGAGAGACACGGAGAGATGCTTACCATGTCTGCTAGATTAATCTGGGCTGGGCTGATCCCGGCAAGTGACAGAGACGGGCGTCTCCAAGACACCGAGCACTGAAGCTCAGAATACAAACGCTGAGAGACTCTCAGTGAGCTACAATATGGCAATGTTTACACTTGCTCCAAGCCATGTAATAGAAAGCCTGCCCTGCATAATCAGTTTCTTTCTGGAAGTTTAATTTAATTCCCTGTAGTGTGTATCACCTGAGAAAATTAGAATCCAAACAAGCAGAACAAACTATAGAGGAATTTTGCTCCCTTGATGAAATACATCCGTGCTGAACTTCACTGCTGCAATGAACAGAATGATTACTAAAGTAGACAAAGTTTATTATGTAAATATTAATAGTTTTGCAAGCAATGCAAATAAGAAATGCTCTAAATGTGACCGCAAACGAAGTCTTCTAAATAAATTTTTGGATAATTTATTCGTTGTTTTTGACTGTGCGCAGCCTTTGTCAAAGTAAAGTAGCAGCAGACACAGTAGATATGACATGTGCTGCAGAAATAAATGGAGATTATGTACCTGTCCGGTGTACTGGGACATGTGAGATAACCATTTCTGCATGCAGTGCATAGAGTATGTCCGTGTAATTAGCTACTCAAATTCTCAAACTGCCCATTATGGATATCTGAGCAGCAGAAGGTCAGAGAGGTACAATGTAGTCCACTCAAAAATCCTAATGAGTGCTGTTTGGAACAGGCAAATTGTATTCGTGCATGCCAATCAGTGCTACAGCACGAGTGCCTCTCGTCCCTTCTTCTGTCAGCATCTGAGCCGTGCGTCCAGCTGAAGGCAATTTAGTCTCCAGTGCTTCTAATTTTCCACAGGGTGCATGTTCATCTCGGAGCACAGCCAGCCCCTCTCTGTCTTTCATTTACCTGGCATTATTCAGTAGTTTGCATTTCCTGTTCCCATGACCCCTGGACTGTCTTCAATGTGTCATCTGACATTATGGCCTTCAGAATTTAATTTCTAGAGAACAGAGCATCCTGACAGTTGTGTTCGCATATCCTGTGAGGTCATGTTGTGGGGATAATAATCAGTCTTTATGGATAAAACTGGTCATCAATTAAAGAGTCTTTAAAGAGTGAGAAAAAGAGTTTCGCTGTGATTTTACTACTTAAATGGTAAATGACAGTGAAAACAGTTAAGCAGACGAGGCTATAAATAAATCGGTACCGAGAGCACAAAATAAACCTGTGGAAAACTGTTACCATTTAAATTGTGACTATTTTCAGGTAAAGATATGATCATTTTGAAATCAATGGCAACAATATGTCTCCAAAATATTGCGCCAATATCAAGTTTACCACTGTGTAGCATCGCATCCTCTTTTAACTTAGTCCATAAACATCTGGGAACTCAAGAGACCAGATGCTGGACTTTTGAGAGAGTAGTGCTGGCCGACTTATATTTCTTGTCTGAAATATAAGTCTAGCTGCTCAACAGTCCTCAATCTTCTGTGTTGTATTTTTCATTTTATGATGTGCAAAATGTATTCATTTGGTGTCTAGACTGCAGACAAGCTACTCTTTCACTATGAAATCATACTGCTGTAAAAGCTGCAGTGTGAATTTCAGCTTTGGCATTGCTGAAATACACAAGGCCTTTCCTGATAATCCTGATGGCACCTGGATGGAAGCTCTAAAACATGCGTATAGCTTTCAGCACTCATGGTGCAAGCTGCAAATACCATAGGACCTCCATACTATCAGAGATGCAGGCTTTTGAACTGAATGCCGATAATAAGCTGGTTCCTCTTCTCCTTAGTCAGATGGATGCAGAATCCATCCATCCATTCGCTTATCCTTTTCAGGGTCACGGGGGGCGCTGGAGCCTATCCCAGCTGTCATAAGGCGAGAGGCA
Organism: Aulonocara stuartgranti; assembly: GCF_965226115.1. NCBI lineage: Eukaryota > Metazoa > Chordata > Actinopteri > Cichliformes > Cichlidae > Aulonocara > Aulonocara stuartgranti. The sequence continues at coordinate 2,822,272 of NC_138955.1, read as the reverse complement.
GGGTACACCCTGGACAGGTCGCCAGTCTGTCGCAGGGCCAACACACAGGGACAGACAACCATTCGCACTCACATTCACACCTAGTGACAATTTGGATTATCCAATTAACCTATCCCCACAAGCTGCATGTCTTTGGACGGTGGGAGGAAGCCGGAGTACCCGGAGGGAACCCACGCAAACACGGGGAGAACATGCAAACTCCACACAGAAAGACCCCGGCCTGATGGTGGAATTGAACTCAGGACCTTCTTGCTGTGCGGCAACAGTGCTAACCACCGTGCCACCGTGCTGCACAATCCATATTTTCCAAAATACAATTTAAAATTCATCTGACCACAGAACAGTTTTCCACTCTGCCTCAGTCCATTTAAATTACCTTTGGCCCACAGACGCTAGCAGGCTCCCTGTATCATGTTCACAAATGACTTATTCCTTGCATGGCGAGTGAATGAATGGATGTATGCTTACTCCATTACTTAGCAACAGAAATGAATATGAACTTTTCCTAAAGCCTTACAAATTTACTCTTTTTTTGTTTTTACCCACCTGGAAACACCCTCAAAAAAACAACAATAATATGCAGTATGTCTTAATTGATCTAACTACTTGACTGATGTAAAATCTAATTGTTTGGTAAAATTAGTTAGCACTGCATTTACATACTGTTTACCATTTCATTAAACACACTGCAGCCATAGAGAATACATTTACAGTGAAACTCAAATGGCTGCATGCATTATAATTTCTGTGCCGCCTGTTTACCTCTCAGGGGAAATCAGCAGGGAGAAAACAAGCACAATAATCTGTCAATAATTGTGGATAATTTACAGCTAAACTAAGCACGTTAAAACTATTTACTCCTATCCATTACAAACTATTTGTTATGTGGAAGCTATCTCCGTAATTGGACCCAGCATCTAATCGATGCGTTTTCTGACCATCTGCCCATTAGTCAACATGCAACAACAGTACCAGCCATCGCAAATTTGCAGGACTGTCAATACATGTTGCTAAAATGATATTTACTGTATTTCAATAAGCATCAATTCTAACTCTGCTGATACAGTGTATTGATTTGTGTAAGATTTGCTGAATATTAAAAGCCTTTTTTCAGGTGTGTGGATGTTGTCCTTTGACCACAACCTCGATTGCTATATGACATTTGCCTGAGGAAAATTCTGTGGTTTAAGATTCAGGAAAGCGCTGCTGGCAAATCATTCCTCTGAATCACATTATGGAAGTCCTTCCCACGAGAACCTGGTGCACACTGTCATTCAGGATGCTCAGGTGTTGCTCCACTATCATTAGTGGTCAGTGTTTCTGGGAAGAACAACCCAGGCAGTGAGGGAATGCAGGAATAGCGGTGAACTAAAGGCCTGCTGTTTGGAATGGCTCGTGGTTTCCACCTCTTGGGTAATAGCTATGGATGGCTATGTAATCAACACTCTTTGTTATGTGCTGTGACTTGGCTGCTGTGCAGTGATACGATAGGGGTTGGAGAGAGATTATGCTGCCAGTACAAATCTGGACCATAGTCAGGTTGAAGGAAACCCAGAGGAAAAAACAAGTTAATTGTATGAAAGCGTCGGACGACACGAGGAAAAACTTGATCTGCATTTGAAGGGTTAGGGAGCATATTTGCAAGCAGGAAAGCCAAATCAGTTTATGTTTTTAGGTAAGTTCTTTGAACCACAAGCAAAGAAAAAAAGAAAAAATGCACAGGTGACCCAGAAATCTGAGTGCAAACTGATTAAAACACTAGTATAAACCAGATCATTAATTAAAAATGTAAAAGGCTGAATTCATGTTGAGGCATCTCGCATTTCTCTGCCAAAATATTATAAATATTATCATGAAACTGAGGGAGGGAAAAAAAACAAGTATGCATTGGGGCACTGAGTGCAAATGCAACTATTTTCCTCTGACAGATTTATTAGAGGGCACGCACTCGTAATGAAACAGAGAAGCTGCTTTTGTTTATTTACACTATGATTTACAGTTTGGCAACTACTTTTTCCAAAACTGCCTGAAACAACTTCTCATTCATTTCATCACATAACTTACAACATGATGATTTATAATGGGCCAGGTCATTATGACGATGACATTATGACGCTTATTCTAATATCAGTGATTTCTAAGGAAGGATTCTCCTATTATCTATTGCCTCAGTCACACTGCTGTCATGCTGGACAGAATGCTGGGCCAAAGACAATCTTTAAGTATTATAAATTTCTTTCTTGTTTGTGATATATGCATTGTGTTTAAAGCTTAAGAAAAGATGTCTTCGGCCCATGCAGACTATGATTCTTTGTATAAATGTCTGAATAAGAATTTAACTTTGAGGGTTTTGAGTCCTACGCAATTCAAGCAATCAAATGAAAAAACAAGTCATGTTTCATTAGGGCTCAACAGAAATGCAAACACTCTCTCAGGTCTGTGCTCCTGTTCATGTCAAGTACAAACAGAAGTTTAGACCTGACTATAACACATCTAATGACAGCAATTACTGTATATAGTTGTTGCTCCTTAGTATGGAGACCTAATGGGGGACAGCACCTGGGAGTCCCTGCTTGTGACAAAGCTAAAATTATGCAGTTTTATGTGGAAATAGTGTGTTAGTAGTAGAAAATATTTTGGTCATATTAATACTTGGGTACTAATTTAACTTAGTTTGGCAAAAAATAACTGTAAAGTTAGTGGTGGAGCAAAGAGCATAAGTTCACTGGATGGTGAGCTCTGCATTAGAGGGAGAACGTACGAGCTTCCTGGTTTGCCCTCTCTCTGAACTCTGCAGTTATGAGCCCCGTGTGTCCTCCCCTCCCTACTGGATTTAAAGAAGTTTAGCAGAAATATGAGAGCAGTGGAAAAGAAACTGTAAACTTCATATTTTTTAGTACTAAATTATGAATTATGCATTAACCCTAAGTCTTGTGTTAATATACTTCCAGGCTGTAGACAGAACTGCAAAATTAGAAAGCATTCACCAGAAACAAAAAATCGACAATACAACTAATTGAAAGGAAAAAATGCTTCTGTTCCAAATAATAGGTTTGGTTTGGGTACACTGCAATTATATGCAACACAATCAATGCAAAGTAGCAACAGTGCACACACGCTCAAAAAAAAGAAAAAAAATCTTCACCATTAATAGACATTAAGCAATAATTTTGAGTAAAATGCAGCTGAAATTAAAATAAAAAGGTTTATTTGTTCAGATAATTAATCATGTGAAAATGTGATTGGTATAATCTGTACCAAGTATATTTAATTAGACCAAATTCCATTAAATTTAATATTTTGCACTGTAACATAACAACATTACATGGACAATTTACATGTAATCAAATTACTTAAAGTAGACATAATTTTTTTAGTGGACTAACAGCAATGTAACTGTATGTGCTATGGCAAACCTTCCAATAAATGTTACAATCAAATAAAGGACATTCAAAACTTCCCCTCTAGGAATATTACAAAGCTTGTTCAAATATCTAAATGTCAGCCGCGCACAAACACTTTCTAATTATGCTCTGCACAATCTGCAGCTGTGGGTTGGGGGTCAAACACGATTTGTCAAGCCTTCAATCCCCACTGGAATTCGATTATACCATACAAAGAAAATTCACAGACGCATCACAGAGTTAAAAAATCTAGTCATGCAACAATTAGCAAAGATTTCAACATCATTTTCAAGTGAAAAACACTAAATAACCTTGTAGTTATCTTCAAATTGTTTATCTGCAAAATTAAGCAGTGGCCCTGAAGATAAAAGCCCATTTGTGATAGCAGCAGGGAGAGTTCAACTGCCCGTTATTCCCATAATCATCTCATGTGCGGTGGTGATGATGATGATGATGATGACAACTACGACTGCTGGCTGCCTGTCATCATTGCTTCCACCGCCACATGTCATTATTGTCACACCAGATGATGGGTCATTTGTGCCACACTGGTGCAACAGGCATTGCTGGACCTTTTCTGACCTGTCTCCTAATTACACCCTCAGGACACGGGATGAGCCGATCGTGCACCAAGAAAGAGGAGTCTGAATCAATGCTGCCCAACAGGGGATCTTCTGTCTGCTTGCCAGTGACATATTTTGCTGCTGTTGTTCTCCAGCAGACAAAACATACAAAATCTCAGGAAAAACACGAGAAGCTCTCAAACAGCTCCGAGACACACTTCAGACCTTGAAAGAGCTTGTGTGACTTGAGGTGCTGGGCTTCATAAGAGGTTAGCAGTGTGTTTGTGACTTTGTGTCCGCTGGTGCGGTGTCTGAGGGGGCTAATGCAGATAAGGTCTTTTTAGATGTGTTTCCGCAGGCTAATTGCTCCGCTTATTAGCATACACATCAACCCCTGTGCCCAGTCTGGGAGAGAGAAGTCCCTGCCCAATTATTACAGCTACCGCTATGGTGGCAGCATGTACTCCCAGCAGCCTGGTTAATGCTAGTGGTAACAGTTTGGTGGTATAGTCAACAGCTGACTGTCTGCTCTTCATGCAGACTTGTGAAACAAGAAGCCAAACAGGGAACTAAATGTTTACAAAAAGCAAAATTAAAATCTTGCAAAACTACACAGGAGTCCATGTAAGATTGATTTACGTTGAATTTTCAATTTAATTCAATTCAATTCACATTTAATCATACAACACCAAATCACAACAACAGCTTTGCCAGTGCGCTTTGTATTATAAGGTAAAGACCCTACAATAATATAAGTAAAAATCCAAGCAATCAGACACCCCTGTTAACAAACTCTTGGCAACAGTGGGAAGGAAAAACTTCCCTTTAACAGGAAGAAACTTCCAGCAGAACCATGCTCAGGGAGAGGCAGCCATCTGCGGTGTGGGGAGGGAGCCAGGACAAAAATGCTGTGGCAGAGAGTCAGAGTTTAATAATAACTAATGATTAAGTGCTAAGTGGTGTATAAACAGACAGAGAGTGAAAAGTGGTGAGTGAAGAAGAAAACTCGGTGCATCATATAAAGTCCCCTAGCAGCCTAGTCCTTAGTTGTAACATAACTAAGGGATAGCTCAGGGCAACCTGATCCAGCCCCAACTATGCTTTATCAAAAAGGCACATTTTAAGCCTAATCTTAGAAGTATATAGTAGAGTGTTTGCCACCTAAATCCAAACAGGGAGCTGGTCCAACAGAATACGGGCTTAAAAGTTGAAGGTGCTGTTTCCTATTCTAATTTTAAATACCTCAGGAACTACAAGTAATGCACCAGTCTGAGGGAAATGTGCTTTACTGGGGTGATATGGTACCAAGGCATCGTCAAGATAAGATGGGGCCTAATTATTCAAGACCTTGCATGTGAGGAAAAGGATTTTAAATTTGCGTCTAGATTTAAGGGGGAGCTAATGAGGAGTAGCTAATATGGGATAACTATGCTCTCTCTTTCTTGTCAGTACTCTTGCTGAAGCATTGTGGATCAACTGAAGTTGAGCCTAGAAGTAATGAATAGATGAACTATTTTTTCAGCGTAACTCTGAGACACATTGCTTCAAATTACAGAGATATTGCGCAAATGCAAAAAAAAAAGCAGTCTTACATATTTGTTTAACATGTACACTGAAGGACATATCCTGGACAAAAATGACTCCAAGATTTCTCACAGTGTTTCTGGATGAACACCATGTTTTGAAGATTTATACGGCCGAGTACAACAACCTCAGTTTTATCTGAATTTACAGGCAGCAAATTAGAGGTCATCTGGGACCTTTGAGTGTTTAGGACTTCTTCTGTCTTTAAGATATTGATGCTACATTCACAAAGGATTCATCTTACATGTGTCCATTATTTATGTTAACACTGTGTCTATAAGTACAGTGAATGTTGCATACTAACTGACAAAGACATGAAAGTGTTTCCTACAGTCAACAGTTGTTTGCAGCTTTGCAGCAAACTGACATTTTTTCCGTTTTTGCCATCCATTTACAAAGTTTCAGTAAAACATCTTGTACACATGCAGCATTGCTTTGTGTTATACTGTTCTTCTTACATTTTTACAAATCATGAACAAATATACATCCCAGATGTCAGCCTACAAAAACAATGCAGACATGTTTTCCTTATTTGCGGTCACACTGCAGCTACGTGTAAAAGTCTGTTGGAGAAGTGTGTTATTCTGAGTTTAAAGACTCTGCAGGGGAAGATATTTCAGTGCTGCGATCCATAGAGTAAACAGTTTATTCACTCCAAGCACCAGTTCAGTTGGTTACAGAGAAGAAGAGGATTCAGAGGAGATACCACAAGTTGATACTTAAAGATATTTCATTACACTGTCAGAGGCAAGGTTAAATCAAAGCAGGTCCTTAATAATGTGTTTGTAGGGCAGCGATATCTGACCAAAGGTTAAATGGGGGTTTAAAGTACAGTATACTAATCTGTATGTGGCTATTTATTGGCTTTAGAGGAAAATACAGACTAACATAAAATGCAGTCGATACACAGGATAGTGTGATCCAGGGAGAAAATACTTTGACCTTTCTATTTCTTACCTTTTTCTTTCACTCTCTCACTCCTGTTCTCCTAAGGCTGCTCAAGGTTCTGGTCCTGTGCCAGATCAGATATGAGTGAGTGTTTCTCATGTTTCTCCTGAAGACATGCTCAACATACAAATTATTCAGCACCCTTGTCCCCCTTACCAACCCACCCGAAAGTCCTTTGTCAGAAGGATCATTGAGCTGAAGGGCATGGGTAATAATAAGTCTGTGCAAGCACATTCTTGGGAAGCAACCCGGGCCAAGAACAACAGGACAGGCTTGCCTGCGTTACTGCTGTCATGTTAACAGCAGCTCCATAAAGTTCTTTTCTTGTGCATAATACCATTTGACATCTTAATCCATATGACTGTAAGCGAAGCTGAAATTATATACTTTATATCAAGGTGTAAATGTCAAGGTGTAAAGTTGTTTTTGTGTGGTTTACAAAGCCGACAACACAAAAAATGTGATGTTGCACACGTTACTTACTGTGAAACCTTTCAGTATCTTGGTTACTGTGTGTTTGCTTCAAATGACATGCTATGTTAGGAATATCCTGCTTGAGCTTCATGGTTTAAATAACTAACTGATTAACACTTTTTCTAACAACACATTTTTTGTGATGTAAGCCAGGAGAAAGAAAGTCAGTAGCAACTACCAGCTTATAGAAATAACTTATGTTATATTGCTTTGTACCAAACCCAGCTAACTTTAAATCTCTTTCACATTTTAAGAAGATTGTTGTAGAAAAAAATGTCCCACCTAACACTAGTCATTCTGAACCATATAGCTAAGATCGCAATCATTTAAAGCACAATATATCTCACGTTGCACAACTGGAATATTACAGGTCTATGCCAGGACAATTTACAGCCTCCACACCTCTCTATCCTTCAGCTCCTTTTCATTTATCTGTTTCAATATCCTGTATCCTGATGAGTCTGGGAAAAAGTGGTGACCTGACGTTTAAATCCCAGACAAGTCCATTATGGTAAGACAGCACAAAGTGCTGATAGAAAACAGAGATACAACTTAAAGGACAAAGACCATATATGGCCACCTGGCTTTATGATCCAGTAAGACTATCGTTGTTATTGTGTACTGTTTGTGTAGATTATATCTGAAAGTATGTGTTTGTACTGTGCTGTCTGTGCCACAGGGGTCAGTGGAATATACCATACAGAGAGTTATGGTCACCTTCAATGTACTGCTTTCATTTCCCAAAGCAGCCAGATCTTTCCCAGTGGACCAAATCCTGCCAGATAACAGGAGACAGCTCCATTTCATCCCCACAGACAAGATAGCTCCACGGTGGGGAGATTATACCAAGGAAGAGGTTGGTGGCCCTATCTATAGACTTTGGGGATCTTTGTAGTAGTGTCTGGTTTACCAGACCTCACCCGATGTCTTTTTTTTCTAACAGCAACAATAAAAGCAGAATAGAGTTTTTAAAATGTGAATATGCATGTATATAAAAAATAAAGCAAATTTTTTATATACAGTAAAGACAAATACAATCATATTCACAATAATCCCTGTGACAAATGCATGCATTTTATTTTGATACAGTCTAGCACGACTGTTGTAATATAAAGAAAGTATAAGATAATTCCTATCTTACAAAAAAACATACAATTAAAAAGCAAAAATTAGTAGTTTAATTTGTATGATAATGCATTATGGGCATGTTTTCAGGATGTACTTTATGTCATCCAAGAGCTAAAGCAGATATCTGTCCCTTTAAAATAATGAATTAAATGCTTATATTCACCCTCATTAACTTTGGTTTTGCAGAGCTCATAAAAGGCCATATAGTGCAGGAGCTTTCTACTCTGTTTCGCATATTCATTAGTTTCAAATTCTAACAATAAAACTGACCTTGAAGTCACTGACCTATGGGCTTGTAACCATGAAGCAATTTCGAACGTGCTCTTAAAGTGAATAGCAAATTAGCAGTAAAAGGTATACAAGCTCATGAAAAACATCCACTGAATACTTAGAGTTTTAGCAGGGCTATTTGAAGACGCTGTTACAAGGCACTTTGATACATTTTGTGGGGCATCATCTAGGTCCCCATCATCTGGAGGAAGACAACTGTAAGTTCAGAAATGACAAGAAAAGCTCATGAAATCAGGTAAAAACAAGCAACAACACTGATTTTATGGTTGATACCTCACACTGTTATTGGAAATGCAACATGTTTTTTTTCCTACAATGAACTAAAACAACACTTACACAGGTTTATCAGTATATTAGCTTCACCTGGGCAATTTAATGTAATCCAATCCAACAACACTTCAACCTGCACTAATGTTCAGCTTTACCTACAGTGTCAGTGAGAGGCTGATTTGACTCCATGGTTATTTTTTAGACCACTGATTATATTTGTCAGAAACATTATATTTGATATGCAGAAATGGAAGCAGCAACAACATGTCCCTGGTTATGTACTGGCTGCTGGCAAAGACTGATCTTGACACACAGTGTTTTTCCCACCTATTTAAATCTGCAGTTATTAGAAATAGAAAAGAGACCAGACTGCTGGTGTGGAGCATTCAGATGCATGTTAACACAATCTGCCCAAGAGCGAACGCCCTAGCAAATTCACCTCAAGGTCAGACTTCAAAAACTCAAGAGCTAGATGTCAGACTCTACAGGCATCACTCAGCATGTTAAATGTTAAAGTTCATGGTGATACAATTAGAAAAAAACTGAACAAGTATGGCTTGTTTGGAAGGGTTGCCAGGAGAAAGCCTCTAAAAAAACAAAGCAAAATAAAAAAAAACAATGGTAGCACACATCAGCACAAACACCTCAAACCAAATGACAAACACAGTGATAGGGGGGCGATGATTTGGGCTTGTTTTGCACCGACAGGACCTGGGCGCCTTGCAGTCACTGTGTCGACCATGATCTCCTCTGTATACCAAAGTATTCTACAGTAATGTGTCTGACAATTCAAGCATGGCCAAAATCATGTCATGCCGCAGGACAATTAACCCAAGAACAGCAGCAAATCTACAGCAGAAGGGCTGAAAAAGAAAAGAATCAAGGTTTCCAGTAAAAGTCCAGTCAAATGGTCAGTCAGATGAATGCTTGCTATCTCCAATGACCTGCAGCATTGCTGCAAAGAAGAGTGACCCAAAATTCCTCAATGCTAAGGGAGACCGAAGTAATACGTTATATAGAAAACGATTACTTCAAACTTCTGCCACTAATAGTTGTTCGACAAGCTGCTAAATCACGGGACTGCATAGAGGGATTTACAAAGGAGCAAGTGTTTTTCTTAATTTAAACAAATTACATTTATTAAACACTTAGATTTAAGCAGAGTGTGACACTTCAGGCTTCCTGGATTGTATTTCTTGTGTCACCTACACCTTCAACAGGTCTCCAAATGTTCACACCCTATGCTGGAAGTAGTTTTTAAAGCAAATAATTATCGATGATCAGACCATTTTCTGCAATAACAGAACAGTTCTGCAACATTAATTTAATTTAATCATAATTAATTTTTACATCTTAGTTGTGAGTTGCCGTCATCAAAGTTTTTGAAGAATTATTTCATGTTCATTCTTTCAAAAGTGTATAGAAAAAATGTTCACTGGTCTCTTGCCCCATGGTTCAACATCAACTAGAATTCAACTTTTAGTGGTACAAATGATACCTCATTGAGTTGTTAAGTCATTGTTGTGCTGGTTCTATAAAATGTGATGGACAAAAAGTTCAATACTTCAAAGAAAACCCAGCTGCTCCTTCTTTTCAAGTCATGGGACAATGAACACCCACAACTATAGCAAAGCCAGAGTTTCCATCACTTCAAAGAATATTAAACTGACACTCCTTTAAAGGAGACCTAGCCTCGGGCAAGCCTTACAAACAATTAAGCGAGGCCTTCAGGCAAAATGCGATGGTTATGGCTTGTTTTTGTCCTCAAAAGTCCCCAGAATGTAAATAAAAATAATAAAAATAAATAGATAACCATTATCATGTCACTGGTCTGTACACGTGTTATCTTTTAGATTGTGTGTCAGAGAAGAGAGGATGGGTTGATATTCTTTACTGGAGCCTGCTTGATATGTAAAAGACTCAAAAAAAAAACTGCGTGAGTCATATTTGTGGTTTGGGTATCAAGCTGACCTGTGCAGCCTGATAATGTTTTGTCCTGTGCTCACATGCCTGCAACAACTACATCCACAAACATCCACACACGTATATTTAGATAGTGATCACTGAGGTAGAGATGAAAATAAACGTACAAACTCAAAGTTAATTCAGTGAATTAATTAAAATCTGTGACCATTAGTAATAGTAAAATGTCCTGATCCAGTTAATTTCATATTTATAGCAGTGTTAATTATTCATAAGAAGGAAAAAGGGGCATCTTCTATATTTGCTCTTCAACGCAATGACCAGCAAGAACAGCAGCATTCAACACAGCCTGAGGGGCTTTTATTAAAAACATGCTCGAGCTGATTACTGGGATAATTGTACAGTGTCCTGTCAATCATTATCTTGCTTTCCATTGTACATATTCCATTTGCAGAGATAACAATATCTCACTACCCCCAAAAGCACTGTAAAGTGGGTTTTATGGATGAAATCTCTGCACCATACAGGTATAATTGCAAGCTCTAATCCCACATTAAACCACTCAAATTGCATAATGTAATTTGTTCCTTTTCTTTGAGATCCATTTTTACAGGAAAAAAAGTGCCATAAAAGCACTCTGCCTCATAGAATGCAGAGCTTTTACAATGTGCACAGGGAAAAAAACGGTACAAAAATGCTCTGTGATCCCAATTCTGACAATTTGCAAAAAGGGAAATGGATAGTTATTCGAGCAAGCAAAAGTGGTGATTTTTAAAAAGATGACAAGAAACGTCAAAAGCCTCACATGCTGCATAGTGAATGTTCACTCTGAGCTAAATGCTGCGCTCATAATTGCAGCCAATTATATCCCTCCTTAGTGCTTGTTTGATTCAAGGAAGAGCATGTGTTGATCTTTAGCTAGCCACATGGAACATGACAAACTATTAGAGGAGCCGATGCTTAGAACATTCCAAAGTCTTACTGAAATGAAGTACAGCAAGAGGTGTAAGTACTTTCTTGTCTCTTCTACTCTCTCAATTTTCCTGAGAAAGCCTAGAGGGCAGATCTTATCAGCCACTGGGGAACTCTTCCTTTATAGCTGATGTTTTATCACAGCAGAGAGTAATCTCTACAGAGTACTATGGCACTCTCTTATTCAGCAGGGAAAGCAAAGTACAGCAGTGATCAGCATTCCCAGCTTAAGACAGCACTTTACTGTTGAGGGCAAGCAGCTCACTTCAAGGGCCAGCCTCAGTGTGGTTACTCAATATGCCTTAACTAGGTGGCATGATCTTTGCACTTGTGTGCAAGATGTCTTGCAAGCATCAATGGAAAAGATGGTAGAAAGATGGAATGTCATTTTAAATCGAATTTTACAAAAAAGATTTCAAAAGCTACACAGTACACTAGTAAAGTACACTACAACTGAGCTTATACATGACAAAAAATACACACTTTCATGTACAAATTTGATATGTTAAGCCATTAAAAGCCAATCGATATTTTGCCAAAGCGCAGCACAGAGTTAACGTCCATACATCTTGCCTGAGATAGTCAACCATAAGGGAAAAAGATGATTTGGCAATGAGTAAAATCATAAAGGTTACCAGACACTTGATTTGATCAAGGCAATTAGTTTACATTTGAGACATTTGAGATGACATACGTCAAAGAAACTGTCCCTTCTGGTGCGGTCGGTTGCTTTAAACCTGCGCGATGCCTTCTCCTGGGCCAAGTCATCACCTCCAGTAAAGGTCATGAGCGACCATGATGGATGGGCACTGCTGTGGATTTAATTTAAAATAAAGAGCAATAAACACAGGGCTCATGCTAAAGGCACAGGGCATGATGAAGGATCCATTAGTTAAGCAAAGGTCGCAGGCTCCTCCCCTGACAGTGGCTGTCACCAGGGCATCACAAGCAGTGGCAGGGGACGTGGGGCCAAAGAGGGTCACATGGCAACTCCACAGAGGCTCCTCTGTGTCAGAGCTCTCCCGGCTATCAGCTGACAATGACCTCAAAGGTTTCTAAGAATTGCACCCATTTTTGTTATGAATGAGTAACAGTGGGGTTCATTTTAAATGTCACTTCACATGCATGTGGTCATTGTATTGTTAACATTATATTCAAAGTATACTTGAATCGTCTTGTCAGTTTCAAAATAACAAAAACACTTGGATCAGGTGTCCCCTGTAATTTTAAGTATCTTATGGTTACAGAGAGCAAAAAGCATTTTCAAGCTGCATAAATAAAATAATTCTCTGAATATTAATCAGAGTGTTTTCTCTCATTTAAAAGTTCTGACCCTAAATTAGGACTTATTTCAACAGATCTACTACAAAACGCACAAAATCACAGGAAGTACACAAAGTTTGAACATGCAAAACCAACATCCACTTTCGATACAAACTTAAAAAGTCAGCCTGTTTGACCAGGATGGACGCTGAAATGAGTTTTAGACTCGCATGTTTTTGGCTGAAAACATTGCCAAACTGTAAACATCCATTATCCCACTCACTCAGTGAAGGTATAAAAAAAAATCTAAAAAAAACCAAAAAAAACCAACAAATTTCATCTCAACTGGAATGTTTTAAATTAGTTTTAGTGTAAAAAACCTGGATGACTCACGAGTGTACACGGAAAGCTAAAAACATACTGTGCTCATAGTTCACAATTTGTGTCAAAGAAAACATTTTGAAAATACTAATGCGGAAATCTGTGCAACTCATGCGTAATTTGCTGCCTTCAAATGCTCTTCACTAATGGCATTTAATAGGATCTGTGAGCCAAAATTGTGACAGCATGATGTATTTGGCCAACGAGCCAAGCTAATGACTGCCATCAAATGTGATTTCAGTTTTCAGCCTTGGTTATCTCAGTGGAGCCCAATTTATTTAGTGCCACCTTTTAACTACAGCGTTTGGCATAGACACATGGCCAATGAAAACAGGAGTGAAGGCTATCTCCTAATAGTGGTGCTGACGGGGTACTGATGGAGACGTTTTAGGTGTGGTTCCAGTTTACAACATGAAGTCTAATTGTCCTTTTTAGCATCAGCGGAGGTGATAGATGGAGATGAGGGAGACTTGTCTGAATGTGATAAATTAAAAGGCGAGTTTTTTTGTGATTGAAAGTTGTTAAGATTAATGGGACCTGTAATACTTTAGAATGTTTTCTGGAAAATTGTCTATTTCACCATAATCATTTCACTGTAAAAAAACAACAACAATCAAACAAACAGATAATTTATGAATAAAAAGCAAATGAGACATAAAAATAACCAACTTTTTAACCAAAAACAATTAGACCTCTGTATCCTCTCTTCATTGGACTGCATATGCCGTGGTTTATGAGCTATGACCAAAACGGCCACTTTTCTTCTCTTTAGTGAACAACATTTCAGCAAACGGCTCTTTTATGGTGGCGGCACATTCATCCTGCTCTTTTCCATTTGACTTTCTGTTATCAGATGGCTTTTTAAAACTAGATCCTATTTTGAACACTCGCACGGCTTTATCAGCTTACCATTCATTTACATGTATAATTATTACAGCTGCTTCAGGAGCCGTTTGCTAAAAAGCTTTATGCAAATTGTAATTAACGGTAATTAAAACCCAGGCTGCCTTGAATGGGAGCCACGGTGCCCGTGCATCATTTACAAAACCAAATTGAATCTAATGACTTTACTGTGTGAAATCAGCAGGGGCTCGGAGATGGGGCTAAGAATGTCCTGTCTGACATTAAGACTAAAGTACAGAGCAGTGGAGTCATATTGTTACATATCTGAACACGAGCCAACTGTTGATGTTAATCTTTAAATACCATAATTATTCACTCAAACAATTAAAGAGCCATTTAAGCAATATGTAAAGATATGAAAGGTAATGCCTGGGAGCCAGTATTTAGAGACCTGCTGAGCGATCCATTTTTCATTTACTTGGGAAGTAAATTATATAAAGAGAGGTGTGTGTTTGTCTAGGATATGTGTGTAAGACTTCACAAGTGCACAGATATATTATCCTACTCAAATACCAAGGAAATGTGATTACGGATGACGAAAATTCCAAGTAATGAATATGTGAACAAAACTGTAATAAAGTGTAGCCACTTTTTCTCTAGGTGGATACAAAAAAGAAAAGCCTCATATACCAAACAGGTTGACTTCTACGAAGAAAATAATGGAAAATTTGATAAAATAAAGTAAATAAAGCCAGTGCATTTATAGTAGCCATGAGGGAAAGCTTGATAATATGCTAGTGCAATAAAGTTTACTGTTCTTTCATAAGCGATCAAAGGTTAAAGCGCTAATAAACTTCAAGAGGAATTTTAACACTGTGGATCCCCAGTTGTGCTTCTTGAAGACAACTCAGACAGGAAGCTGAACGTAAACCTCCAAGGCTTCATCAAATGGCACCGTTTCCATAATTCACAAGGATATGCACTCCTTATCTTGTGATGTGCGCATGCAGCATAACTGAGATTAGATGTTGGGCTAAAGATGTCCATCAGCATATATTAGGGCAAAATGATATGCTGAGTGAGAATCTATGTAAATCCCTCTTAAACCAGATGTTTTGCCAGTTGCATAAAAATCACATCACATTTGGATCTCTGCTTTAATGGATAGTCGACAGATGAGATTTAACAGAATTATTCAAGAACTGCAACACCATTTTTCTCCAGTTTCTCTCAGTTACACTGGCACAAGTAATACTGCTTTAAGAACTGAGTCTTGTTCTGACTATATGTTTGGAACCGCTGTGTCTCAAAACATAGACTGGGTTAAGGTTTGGACCCCAGCTGTCAAAGAGTCCTTAGGCAAGATACTGAACCTCAACATGTGTGACTGCATGTGATTATAGCAACACTGTATCTATTTTTCCCCACGTTTCAGTTCTAATGCTCTAAACCTATTCACTCTGAAGGCATCATGAGAAATGCACAATGATTAAGTTACTTTCACCTTATGACAGATCAAAACAGATCAAGATTATAATGCATTTATCAGTCTTTGAGCAACAATCATGTTAATGGGGATACAGAATGTGGGATAGTGCAGACTTCCTACCTTAAGTGCTACATGGGCAGTTTGAATGTATAAAGGATCGTATTTCAGTAATTAGTAGTCAATACATGCATTGATCTGCAATAATTTAAACTACAGTGTATTTTATGTCGTTAAGTTATTGTATATGTATTTTGGAAGTAACTTATTCAAGGAGAGAGAGCAATAGTGGCTATACTGGATGAAGAATGTTGAATATGGAGCTGCTAGGCAGGAAAATCACAGAGAAGATTCGTGGATATAGGGAAGGAGGACATTCAGTGGCTGAGCAGTGTAATAGAGCAGGACGCTAAGGATACAGTGAGACGGAGGCAGGTGATCCACTGTGGCGACCCATAAAGGGAGAAGTCAAAAGAGAAGCAAGGTAATTATTTTCATCGTTGCTCTTTCAGTAAACCCATAACTCAGACTGTAAGCAATCTCATCACACTAATCTTAATGTGCTTTACTTTTTTCTGTTAAAGAATTTGTGCATAGTGGTGGATTAACTATTACAGAAATATCAAAAATGATTTTAGTATCATATATATCACTTATCAATTATCACATATCACTCTTTAACTCAGTGTCCTTATATCCCTGTCGCAACAGTGGTGGCTGTTCTTTCACAAGCCACGAAGGATCTGCCATAGGAGTGTAGATTCAGAGCATTGCCTCGTATTTGACAAGTTGTTGATGCTGATTTGCTAATAACCATTTCATTGACCACAGCTTAATTTTGCTTCCAAACTTAATTAATCTTTCATTGTCGTGTTTTCACAAGATGACGTACATATGTTCAGCTGAACCACTTACAGAAGATACGATATTTCAGCTTTCCTGCAGTCACATGTAATATATGGCATTTGGAGTGGAAATGGAGCAGTAGTTCTGGGAATTCATCACATTTGGTTTCTTAGAGTTAGATTTGAAGTACCACAATACCAGGTTTGTATGGTAGATATAAAGTTAAAGACTTCAGACATGGCAGAAAAGCTGCTTCTATCCAAAGGCATCAAAATCTTTGTATTACTTCTAAAGCTCTTTTTAACATTTGGCATATGGTATATGTTAGGCTATCTGCTGGCCTATAGGCTACCTTTGAAATTCTGCATCTTTATGCTAAGTAGAAATCATCGTGTATTGTGTTACACTTTTTAAATACAATTGAGTGGCATCACGCTACTCTTCTAAAACTTAAAAAGAAGCCAAATGTTCACATATTGTTGAACTAATCATTTAATAAGAGTGAAATTTCTGATAAACAGGTAGGGCACCCTTCATAAAACATCGCAGCAAGCATGTCTGACATAGTTTTGGGGGGAATTTCATTTTGTTCTGCTTTTCCATGTTCTGCAGTGAATCCGGCTGCAAACTCACAGAAGAGACTGACACACTTCACACATTTCAGGCACATTATCCCCCATTCTTTTCACCTCTTTTCAATTGCTCATCTCTCGGTCAGCTGGGTATAGATTTCAGTCCTCTCTATATAGACTCCATCCTCACATGTCTTAGGGCCATTAAACTGTCATCCAGGATTTACTCAAGATGGGTGGAGAGAAAAGCCAAGAAATTATCTACTCTTGCACATGGAAGGGGACAAAGAGTGAAGAAAAGGAGCGAGGTGGGGACATGAGTGTGAAGAAAAATGGCGGTGAGTAAATAATGTGTATAGCAGCACGGAGCAAGTGCCTCTTCACAGCCAAGCTCACAGCAGGACATAATGATTACACAATGAAATTCAGCTACAAAGAGAATGAGCATTTTAAAAAGCAGAAAAGGAAGAGAGGATAGCTTATTATTGTGCTGCAATAAGCCCGTATATCTCAAACCCATTTCTTTGCTTTAATTAAACCCAACAGTAAACATACACTGAATATATTCTTGCACATTAACTTATTTTCATTAAAAAAATAAAAAAAATGTTAATTACACCTCTTATAAATAAGTTCAAGATTTAATTTATCATTAAAAAAAATATACTGGGCATAAATTTTATGAATCCTACTGGTGAAGAATGGATGTGTTTTAATGCAAGAAATTTAGGGCATTACAAGCATTTTTTAAATTAGTTATAAATATTACAAGCATATGCTTTGTATTAAGAATTAAGACCACAGCACTGCAAGTCTGTTCTGATAAAGACAAGAAAGATATTATAGGATGAATATGTGGATTATGGATGATTCATAAACTTTCCTCTCCCATGTACACATACATGGTGGAAAAAGGTGAGATGGACTGAATGAGGCCAAGGATGTGGATATTGATGTCTCCATCAGGATACTCCTACTCATAAGGCATCATCTGCTCACTTATGTGTGTAATACTGACAGGCAGAATAATAATGCCTGTCACACATCAGTGAAGACACTGCTGGACCTTCACAGCCCATAATTTATTACTCTTATTTACCTTGCATACTTCCTTGCAAATGGTGGGTCAGCAAAACACGAGGGATACTCACACCGAAGCCTGCTCCAAGAAAGGTGCCTATGATGTGATGGAAGCACAGGATTTCAGATTTGCACACATTAAACCTTCTGTTGAAATCAATCATGACTTCCCCTGCTAGAAAAGAGAAAATAGTTAGCGTTAGTGTCAACTAACATACCTAATGAAATTAAGTCTTTATTAAAAAGAAATGCCTTGTTACAAATATGCAATTTTATTCTAGAATGAAGAAAATGTTTGTTTTCAATTATAGCTTAAGATGCAATGCCAGTGACTATTAAAAGGGATTTTTTTTTTCCCACAAAGATCTTTTGTTGTTGTTGCTAAAAAGATGGGCAGCATTGTTGTCTAGCGATTAGCCGTGCCAAAACACTTGCAAATAAAAGATGGGCATGATGTCAACAGTAACAAGTGAGAGAAACACTGAGCTAAACATTTTTGCTATTTTGATCTTAGCATTATGAACCTGGATATGATGAGCGAGGGGTG
Source organism: Aulonocara stuartgranti (assembly GCF_965226115.1). Lineage (NCBI taxonomy): Eukaryota > Metazoa > Chordata > Actinopteri > Cichliformes > Cichlidae > Aulonocara > Aulonocara stuartgranti. Next base: position 2,803,697 of record NC_138955.1, on the reverse strand, counting down.
GATTTGACTTCGGCACACCGGAAGCATATATGGTACATAGATCAAGTCTTTCAAATGTATAATCGGACTACTTTTGGTACCCACTAGATTCACTTCCTCGTGATCATTAGAAAAAATTAAAGGTATAAAATACCTACATTGGCTTTATGTTTTAGACAGGTAACTATGTTTGGTGCCTGAGTGAGTTTTTCTCACAGTCCAAACACATGCATGTTGGAATAACTATAATCTAGATTGGTCATCCATAGGTGTGCAAGCATGAACTGCTGCTTATAGCTGTGCTAGCTCAACCTGTCCAGGATCTGCAGTTCCTTTCACCCAGCATCAGCTGGGATAAGCTCCACCCCCTGGTGAACCCAGTTAGATAAGCAGTTGTGAAATGATAGATGATTGGATGTTATGATGGATGACTTTATGGCTTACAAAAACATATCATATATAATATATAGAGAGAGAGACTGAAATTTATTTAGCAAAATGTATTTTCAAATAACTTCCATAAATGCTCTGAAACAAAGTCAACAGCTAGTACACTTGATATATATAATATGTAAATATTTGAGCATCATAAAATAGTTCCCTAAAGTTTTATAGATGTTGATAATCCAGAAACCCTAGGCAGCAGTCTATATAGTAGCTTTTGTTTAGATTGAGTAACACATCTAGGGAGCAGTTAGGCAACAGGCATTCAAACATATGCTACAACCATCACAGTAAGAAGATGTCGTTTCACCACAACTGTTTCTTATTGCCATTTATTTAGAATCTTGTCAGACTTGATTAAACATTATAGCATTTTGGATTTGCTTGATAATGTTGCTAACATGCCACTTTGCTCTAGCTAGTCTTTCCTCTTAATCCTCACTCTCCGGTGCACAAAAACATACAGTTCTAACTTGCCTCTATGGAGCTTAAATAGGACAAACAGTCACACCTTTAGGCTCCTGATGTATTATGTGTTACAGTGAGTCGTCAGCTTGTTACTGGGGTAGGTAGAACCAGGTAGCCAGATTTAAGAGGATAAATCACTGATGCAGTACACTGTTGTAAGAAAGGAATTATGAAAATCTGCAATTATTATTCATTAAAAATACACTCTGACAAAGTAGGAATTTCCAATTCACAATAGGCTTGCCAAAAGATGGAGTGAAAGAACATGCACCGCTTTATTGACAGCCCAGGGGAACACGATTCCCTTCAATGAATATCATTTGGCATATCCCATCCCACGCCTTCAATAATTTATAGTATTGATTTGAAACATAGTCATACACTGTGAAGTGGATAGCAGAGTACAGTGCTTTCATTTAATGCTTTAGTAATCTAGCTTCTGATTTGGTACACAACAACGAGCGACAATGAAACGTACATCTGAATTTGGCCTGTTGGGAGCAGTGACAAAAGCATCTGTCAAGGTGAAATAGGGACTGAAAGAAGATGATATCCAGCGCTGATAGTTCACATGTGACATCCTGATACCTCCAACCAGCACAATAACATTCACTGAGTGCCAAATAAACACAATACATATTTAAAGAAAACACTTGATCCACAATTCTGAAAAATCCTTTAAGATATTAATGATATTTCACCTCTTCTTTGACACTTCCAATCAATTACGGATTATATCCAGGTGATTTAATTCGATTTTGTGTTGCAGTGGAGCGATTTTGGGATGCACAGCATTAATCAAAAAATTATGCAGAGTAAAACTCAGGGGAGGCAGCTTGTCACCGTTACAGCCAAATCAATCAGGCTCTGCTTCTGCTGAGCCCCCTTCAGAACACAGCATTTTTATTTTGCTGATATCCTCGGTTGATAGCAGTATATGTCTGAGCTTCTGTTGCTTTTAGCACCACTTTCATTTTTCTTTTTTCTTTTTTAAACAATATGTATATTAAGAATTGATATCTATTCAAATTATACTGGACAAAACATTTCTAGGTAAAATGTAAGCATATGTGGAAAGAACAGCTATCATGCCATGTTTGCAAGCTGCCTACTCTCTCTCTCCTCTCCTTGCACTTCATAACACAAGGCTTAGAGCACTTTTTTCCCCTAATATATGGAATATCAACATGTCATATCCCTTTCCACCGGCCCACCAGTGAATTAAAGTCAGCTCTCTCATCTTGATGGCACCCATTCTTCCCTTTTCAGAGAGATTCATGATGCTTCTCGCAAGGTGAAAGTCATATCATACCACCCACTTTGTGTGTATAGATATGAATGTGTGTGCGTCTGTGTGTCTCTGTTTAAAAAGACGCAGGGGTCTGTTTATCCAAAATATCGCCCAAGTCTGGCCTCCATGTGTTCAGCGATGTATCAGTGTTTTGGTAGTTAAAGCTGAGCGTGCTAATAATTTACATGTCTGGAACTTTTCCAAGATGCTTATCTAAGCGCAGAGCAATTAGCACGGTGCTCCCACACTGTTTTCACTGCTAATCTAACCTAACAAATTTCAATAGAAGCAAAACAAAAGGTCACCAATGGGCAATTTCTTTCAGATACTGCATGTGATTATCCAGTATAGAGGAACATAGGCATCCACTTGACTACCACACAGTAGGATTATTCGGTACACTTGAAGCCAAAGATTTCTCTGTCCTGCCTGAATCTGCATCACAGTAAATCATGTGGAAATTATTATTTTTTGTCCTGGTCTACCAGGAGATAACTACTTGCAAACCCCAGAGATCTGATTTCATTCACACCTCTGAATAAACACACTTCACCCACACATGGATGAGGAATATAAATGATTCAACCCGAGCGCCGTCTATCGTCCCTTCTTCATGAAATGCTACATTTGCTTCACGAGAAAAACCCAAGTGACAGCCGGAGGCATTGAACACCTTTGAATAAGTATCATATTGAGAGCGATAACATTCTGACAAACAGTTGGCTAATAACCCAAAGTGATCCCTTTTTTAATTTAACCAAATCGTATTGAGTCCCCTTATCAACAATGTCATATGTTCTGTGTGAAACCTCTTCCACAACAGGCTCCCAGCAGGAGAGCAGAAGATTAGAAAAGGATTCCTCTGACATCTCTAAAAAGCACGCTACGCAGCCAGCTGTCTTCAGTCAGTCGGCAAAGGCTGCAGCCCATTCACACCGAAAGGAGCCTCTGACTCAGGCAGTCCGTCAAGCTAGCTGCCCAGTAATTAGCCTATTAAAATAGAGATCCAGGTACAAGTACAGAAGCAATATAAAGATCAACCACCTTCATATCTTAAGACCCAAGTAATACAGAAGCGGGCTTATCTTTTAACTTTCAGCATGAGACTGGAATCACATTATCTGGTCTTTGTTCAGATATAAATAAAACCACTTTGACACTGACTAAAGCAACAGAAGTTTAGCATACACTAAAGTTTTACTTTGTGAATTCAGTCTATAATCCCCAAATAAAGATATTAATATAAAAACAAAACCTAGAACCAAAACAGAGGCAATATTTACGGTCAATGGCCTGTATTTGTATAGCACTTTACTTAGTCCCTATGGACCCCAAAGCGCTTTACACGACATTCAGTCATCCACCCATTCACACACACATTCACACACTGGTGATGGCAGCTACAGTGTAGCCACAGCTGCCCTGGGGCGCACTGACAGAGGCGAGGCTGCCGGACACTGGCGCCACTGGACCCTCTGACCACCACCAGTAGGCAACGGGTGAAGTGTCTTGCAAGGACACAACCACACTAGTCGGAGCCGGGGCTCGAACTGGCAACCTTCCGATTACAAGACTAACTGCCAACTCTTGAGCCATGATTGTAGACGATAGTCTACAAGAAAGGGAACAGCTGAAATAAATGACTTAAATGATGGCTAGATTAATGACTTAGTGGAAGTATACTACTGAATCCATCCATTCATCCTCTTAACCTCTTCTCCAATTAAGGATTGCAGGAGCAGGGTCTGGGGCCTATCCCAGCTGTCTTGGGGCAGGGTTCACAGCACATTAAGAATCTCCAGGTAACCTAATATGCATATCGTTGGACTGTGGGAGAAAGCTGAGGTACCTGGAGAAAACCATGAAGGCAGAGAGAAAACATGCAAACTCCACCCAGAAAAAGCCCGAGCTGGCTTCTCGCTTTGAAGAAACAGTGCTAACCATTGCAGCATTGTGCTGAAACGCATTTATGCTGATAGTCAAGATTTAGAGGTTAATCAACAAATGCTTCACAACTAGTATTGTCATATACCTTTGCAAGTAGTAAAAGAAAGAAAGAAAATCCCCAGCCACCATCAGCATGACATCATTAACTCCACCATGAAAGACCATTCCTCTCCTTGAGAAATTGCTGCCCGTCTGCGCATCAGTTATAAAGGACACATCAGTCTCTGGTATAACAATGTTGAATCACTGACTGTTTCAACCGCCTGGAACGACAAAATTAAGCTCCTAAATTTCCCTAACAGTGTCTGATGAGTGATGAATCTCTCTGTCTTTTGGGCACTCTCATCCTTTACCAAAGACACACTGATTGTCTTTAGACGGTTCTCTGTCTGCCACACAGACTGATGGACAATACTGTATACATTACAGAGACAGCAAGAGAAAGTGCCAAACAGAAAAACTGAAGTATGCTATCTTTATGTGTGTTCCTTTGATTTAAAAAGGTTTTAAAGGCAGTCGGAGTGGTGTGTGATCGGAATTAATTGAATGACTTGAAATGCTGCTGCTGTTCCCCTTTCTGTGAATTAAAGCAGGTAGCTCCCTTTAATGAAGAGTGCATTAGACTGTGAATTGGAAAGTGAAAATGAAGAGAAAGGATACATTAAGTATTGATTTACACAGACATGCATACTAAAAAGAGCACTTGAAATGTATGTCTCCCTTACTGCACAAAGGAAGAAAGGCACAACCAAAAACAGTTTTCTAAAATGCAAATTGTGCTTTTCTAAAATGCAAAACCAAATGAAAGCACAAAGCCAGAATACAGATCATTTTAATGAGCATCACACAAATCTGCGGTAACAGTTGTGGAACTAAATGATTACAGAGAAGATTGTTCAGGTTAATTTTCTTCAGCCCTAATCTCCACATGCTTCGGTTGGCAGTTGAGTGAGGAGCTGAAAGTAGAACACTAATGATGTACATTTAACACATGACCTGCACAGACATCCCTGCTATTCTGACTTGAGAACAGTGGATGAAAAATTTGCATTCTAGATCACCTCAATCAATACTCCCATTAAGTCCTAATCAATTGACCATTAACAAGCTGTTTCTCAGCAAATCACAAGCCAAAGAATTGCGCCTGGTTACGCAGAGCAAACCACACACACACACCATAAAACCATGAATTCAATTAGATGCGATCCAAAGCCAAGCTGAGCATATGTTTTAAAAACCAGACAGTACGAACACATAGATTTTCAGTTCAATCATCAAAGATCACGGCATCATTTTCTCTCGGACAAACAGTCTTAAGATGAATAGTTAATGAACCACAATCCGGTTGTTCAGTGATGACGTGACGAATCCTACTTCTGGGCCTAAAGTAGTCTGCGTTTAATATGGCTTTTGTGTTGTTAACATGTTTAATGTTATGTATTTTCTTCTATTTGATCTCAAAAAGCTCCTAAAACAGTCAGTGATCCCTGTTGACCTCCCTCGGCTTTTATTACCGCTAATCATTTATTTAAGCTCAGTTTTTAAAACCTTAGGATGTAGCTACAGCCCAGCCCATGCAGCAGTATATGAATGACTAACCTCATATTGTGGATGGATTATCTCAGTTGTTCTCCTGGCTGAAGTTTGGTCCTTTTACAGCATCCTGCCATGCGATTACATTTGTTCTTGACCACCGAGAACACTCACGGTAACTTTTATCGAGTGGAAAAAAAGTTAGCTTGTTTATATTATGCTAACATAGCTGTGTCGCTAGCGGTCACGTAGCACATCATTATATACCAGCTAGCCAAACTTCAGTAACCCTACAAACGTCACTGCTGTTTAGTTTTCTGTCTTCATTTATGCTGGAAGTGATAACAGAGCTGTACGTTTGAATTTGTTTCCAAAACCCCGCAGTCAGGACATGCTATATTGTATTTAGATAGAAGCTAGCGAGCTAACTCCCTGCTAACTTCTAACTCCGTTAAATGTCATAAATTCCGTTTTCATGGATGCCTGGATGTTAAACTCAATTGTTACACCTGGTAGAGCAGAACGCTGATCATTTTATTAAAGATGAAAGACTTTAGACAGTTTTTCAACTCTCAGTAATGCCATAGTGATCGTTTGATATATGGACCTGCAGCGGAGTTTAGGCCCAGACACGGCTAGTGACGTCAGACTGAACAACCGGATAGGACTTGAAGCAGGCTGACAGTAAGGATGTCTTGTTATTGCAACTCAAACTCTCTAAGAGTGACATATTAAAGTAGCTTAACAAGGACAAGGGAAGCGCAAAACACCTACAATAAAAGATTAGCTATCTAACTTTGAATGAATAAGCAGTTTAACTGAAACTGAAATGAAAGACAGAAATTGGATTTTCACACCTTTGCTTCGCTCTGTCGCTAACCTAAAAAAAATTTGTGAGTATAAAATGTGCAGAAACAAATTTTCTCCTACTTATTTATATTTTTAATGCACATAAATATATCTTATTCTATATATAACTACTTTAAAGTTGCTGTTGTGCACACAAATGCACGTGTGGCCCCAATAGACGTTCCATCAAGAAGCTAATAAACAAAGATTACCCATCACATCATCAACCCTTCTTTTTTTATATAAAGCCTAACAGCACTAACAGCACTGCAGAGCAGATCCTACTAAACTCTCCTAGTATAGTGTTTAAATAGGAATAAGAAGTCGTGCTGTATACACACTGCACCTCTAATCTCGGTTTTGAAGTACACAAAATGAAGAGAGAGATAGTTTTATCCACAGATGCACTCTTCCACTCTTGTGCTCTAGAGGTGTGGGTGCAGAGATAAACGAGGTGGTAGAGGGATTAAAATGTCCCAAACATTCAGGTTGTTTAATTGAAACCTCCCCTGGGACACTGCACAGGCGACAAGAGGGCAGGAAAGGTGTCTAGGGAGCTACCGCTGGAGACCCCTGTAGGTGAATTCATTCCCTCATTGACCCTCAATAGGAGATGATGAATAGTGTGACATCAGTATCTTGCAGGGGATGGGGGCGTGCCACTGTCTGCTTCAGAGCTGAACAGTGTGTGGGCTTTGTGCAAGAGCTGCAGCAGTGGGGAGGGGGGGGGATTCTAGTGTGATCAATAATTAATCAAAACATTAAAAAGCATTTTCTCTTTTTTCTTTCCATTTTTTGACAGATTTCTGAATCGTCCATCTTGCACACAGAGAAAGATTTCACTTCTCTCACTCTGACTCGGGTGGAAATTGCTGGCACACATCGTTGCTATTTATTGTAAGCCATTACTTTCTATAGCTGAACAATTTTCCACATGAATAGGTTATTTGTTTTTGTTTTTTTGTTTGTTGTTTTTATCATAAAACCCTATTCAGTAGCACTTCTATAGTCATATGTGGCTTTGTTTGCAAAACTAGCTCTGTCGGTATTAATGTATTGTGTCAAATTATATTTAAAGATCTATTTCAAAATCTATGAAATATATTTTATGTATTATCTTTAAAGTACACTCATAAAGCAAAAATTGTTTTATAACAACCTTTTCAAAAACTGTGATTTTTATCTTTGTCTTTGCATTCAAAATGCAAAATCTTTCCTGATTCTAGTTCCTGTTTCCTTTAAGCACTTCTTTTTGGTGAACTAGTGTCCTCTAACAATGCACACACAGTGGTGGCCAGTAGACCATGTTTGCAGACATTTGTTTATACACAGCTCTCTTGAGGTGTGGTCACAGCATTTCCAGTGGGTTGAGGTCTTTGCTTTGGCTGGACCATTGCAATACATCGATTTTTTTTTCAGTCATTATGGGGAAAATTTGCTGGTGTATTGGGATCATTGCCATGTTGTCCTGTGTTTGGTTTTTACAAAACACGGTGCTGTTCATTGTAGCCAAACACCTCCGCTTTGGTCTTGTCTGTCCAACGGACATTGCTCCAGAAATCTTGTGGGGGTTTTTTAAAGATGCAAACCTAAGCTGTAGGGATGGGAACTGATAAGAATTTAGTGATTTCCGATATAATGATTCAATTTTCTTAGCGATTCTCATTGGATTGTCTTTGGCTCTGATTTGAGGATCACCACCATTGCTAAGCAGCCAGTCATATCAAACATTACATTAGTGCAAATTAATTACATGCTGTGTGGTCAAATGCTTGTGCGTGTTGGAGGTATTTCCCCCCTTTTTATGTGTATTACACATATTACACTAAATACTTTTGTAATGCAGTACATTACTTAAAAGTAATTCATTACACTACTCATTACATAACTTCTGTGTTCTTTTGTGAAATGTAAAACGACTTTAAACACGGTCTCATAATTATTATTTAACACTACAAACCTGAGGCTACAGCCCCACACAGCAACAAAAATCTCTATGTTAATGAGGACACACATATGATCTTTCTCTTAGTATTTAGGTATGAACACACAGCAAAGTCAGTATTTATTCAGTTTTATCTTCACTCTGGGTTCTTGGCTTTCTTACCATTAGCATGCTGTCTGTGCAGGTGCTTGCAAAGACCCAAGTTTTGGAGCATAATGCAGCTGTTTCTGTCTTGGATGCAGTTACTTTTACCATCACGCTGGTCCTTTTGTGCAATAAAAGTAAAAGTAATTTTCATATCCACAGTGCAGACTGCATCACTATTTTCCTCTTCCAACAAACTGAAAAAAGCTGATTGAAGTGGAATCGATAAGCAGGATCGACAGGCAGCCAGACTAACAATTTCAAGTAATTGAGCTAGTGGGAACCGGTTCTCTACAAGAACTGGTTCTCCATTCCCATTCCTACTAAGCTAAGAGGCTGTTTCTTGGAAACTCTTCCAAAAACGTCATACTTATTCAGTCTTTTTCTAATTGTTCTGTCAACATTTCACATGCTAACTGAGGTCTGCAGAGGTGAAGCAACTGGGTTTTTTGGGTTTTCTCTCAACATTGTACTTCAACTCCTGGAAAGAAAGAAGTAGGTGCACACTTGTGAAGCATCCTGCTAGCACACACATAAATGAGCCATAGCAGCAGACGGTCGAAACTTCTGCTGTTACAGAGATGCCTTTTCTGATGACTGTGTGCATATTTTCAACTTGGCAACACAGTTCTCAGGATGCATTAGCGGATTCAAAATTATTTATACAAAAAACATACAAAGGTTGAGACATGTAGTGAATATCAGAGTATTTTACACTTTATCTCTGGCATACAAACAATAACAATAGCAACAAGATTGGCACAATAGTAGATGTAATGTAACAAACATTCATGTATAATATATTTCCAAAGCATAACAAAAACATGTATCTGACGACTGCAGAGTTATTTTCCTGTGTGCAGCATTTGTACCAACTTGCACGTCGTTATCGGCTAATAATAATTTTGCATTTCGGACTGACAGAAATGGTTTTAAATTATAATGACAGAGACCACTGCAAAATATGATATTTTGTGCGTACCCATCCTTTCTATAACACAGCACTGGCCCATGTGACTGACACTGCTGAATGATGGCTTTTGTCAAATCAATGAGATGTGAACAACTGCTGTGATAATGTTGTTAGCCAGCATCATTTTCTCTTGTTCTTGGTTGAGCTGGTGATTGATAGAGGCGGTGGTCATTATGTCCAAGGTCAACAGACCTAAGCGTATTAGATGTAAACTTGCTTTCCCATACGTGTCCTTGAAAGTGCACCAGAATAATACGGAAAAAAAGGGATGACTATTACAGCAGTTAGGATCGCTGACACATCAGTTTGAGCAGCACTGCTGGATCTCATCATTTTACAAAGATATTATGGGCATGAGTGGGTAGATATACCTTTCGGTCAGAGTTAGGGCTGAACGATTATGGAAAATAATCTAATTGCGATTTTTTGCCCCAATATTGCGATTGCGATGCGATATGCGATTATTTTTTAAGGTCTTTGTCTTCTGTATTATTAAACAAAGACAAGCAATACATCATATAGTATGGCCAATACTATATTACATTAATTTTAAACTGTTCTTTCCTGGAAGACAGACCTCTGTTATGATGACATGAGGTGATGCATGAATTGATGACTGACATTTTTATTTAACTTCTTCAATCACAACAGTATATTTGAACATACACAATAGTTTATTTTTAGCTTACAAACATCTGAGCATAAAGTGCTGACAAGGAACCCTGGTGTAAACATTAAAATGAAAGTCAGTACAATGTGCAGATTGCAGAAATATAAATAAAATAAATCAGTGGCTTTACCACACTCAGTTTTTCGACATCTGTGAACTACTAGACAGTCATTCAATTAAAAAATAATATTAAATAAATAAAACTAATAAATAAAAAATGCACACATCTTACTGATCTCTGCAGTCAGTAACATTACACATAAGGTGCAAACATAATAACAATTGTGTAAACACACACACACAAACACGCCTTTAAATTAAAACTGGCTGAACATCTTGATTATCTGCAGTAAGTAACAGCAACACAGCACAAACTAAAGTGCACAATGAGTATGGCTCAGTTAGCCATAATCATCCTAGCTCACAGGTTTTTTGCTAGGAAGACTAGCATATCTACTTTTGCTGGCTTTAAGGATGAGCGAGTGCAGGTCACTATATTCCCTCCAGTGCTGAACAGACGCTCTGAGGGGGCACTTGTGGCTGGCACACACAGATATTTGCGGGCCATCTTGCACAGTCGTGGAAAGTGAATGTTGTGCACCTTCCACCAGGCTAAGGGATCATCCTCTCCGTCAATGACAGGGGTCAACAGGTAACTATTCAACTCTGCCTCCACGACATCTTCAAGTGGCAGAGGCAAAGCTGAAGAGGCCGCACTGGTTTTAAAAAGACTACCAATAGTCTTCTTTGCCTTTCCCCCAGAGGCCTGTGCACTTGGAGAATTTTGAGCAGTTTCAGTGCGAGACCTCTTCTCCTGCCAGATGGGAAGAGAGACATTAGTTTTGCAGTTAGCTTATTTTTAAATATTATGTGTTTGTGGAAATATAATTTTCAAGGATTTACCTGATTATGTGTACGTCTAGCCGATTCCACCATTTCTGTCTTCAGTCGGGCCTTAATGGCAGGAAGGTTGTCTGCGCTGATGTATTGCGTTTTGAACCTAGGGTCCATGAACGACGCAACATCCAAAAGCTCCTGGGTGTTGAGGTCACTATACTTGTCGTTGAGGTATGCCAGGACCTTGGTTTTAATTGATCTAGTCAGATCAGTGTCCGCAGCATCTTCAGCCAAGACTGATGTTGCCAGAAGATGGAGAACTGGCTTGAGGTAGGAGATGCTCACATACTCTTCTCCAGAAAGAGCATCAGTAAATTCGGAGAGAGGATGCAGTGCCTTATGAATGGACTCCAACACTTCAGCATCCTGCCAGGTTGGGATGAGGGAGCGTGCATGTCGGTCACCTGTCAATACCTGCGATATGGCTTTCATCTGTTCCAGCACTCTGGCAATCATTTTCTCTTTGGACCCCCATCTTGTAGGGCACTCAGTAATGAGAGAGTGCTCAGGAAGCTTAAGCTCCTTCTGTGCCTCAGTGAGTGCTGCCTTTTTCTTCCAACTGTGCGAGAAGTGCCCCACCAACTTCTTGCACAGCCCAATTGCTCTTGATACTCTACCATCTTTGATTGCATTTTCTGGAGGGAAAAAAAAATAAAGTAAAAAGTAAAATTAGTGTTAGACATACAATTGCAGTTATGATGCAAGGTTTCACCATTTCTCTCTCTCTCTCTCTCAAATTCAAAGTTGCTTTATTAGCATGACTATGGGAACAGTGTTGCCAAAGCTACTGTTACATACATCATGACATACAAGAACATAAGACCATAAGACAAAAACAAAAAAGAAAATACATAAGAAGAGGTGGGTACATCAGGGTGGGGTTGACATAACATATCTAGAATTAACAGCAGTAAAGAACAAGATAAATAATAGTGTGGTGTGTTTGTAGGAGAGAGTGATACACAGGCTCGCACATACATGCATGCACACGCACACACTCTCTCTCTCTCTCTCTCACGGCAGTAACTTACCAATAGCAAGATGTAATCTGTGTCCGAAACACTGGAGCCTGGTCCATTCGTTCAGCTGTGCTGCTTTCACCATATTTGACGCGTTGTCCGTCGTTATGCAGACAAGGTTGTCTTCAGGGAGATCCCAACACGCAAGCCCCTCTCTCAGGCCAGCAGCAATGTTTTCCCCTGTGTGGTCTTCTGGGAAGTAGGCCGTTTGTAGGCTGCGAGCTTCGAGGTGGAGGTCTTCGGTAATGTAATGCACCGTCAGACTTTGATAGGGCTCTGCTGTACGGCTTGACCACATGTCTGTTGTCGCCGCAAAAAACTCAACAGCCTTTAACTCCGCTGCGACCCTCCGCCTACATTGCATATGTAGCTCGGGTATTGCAGTCTGACTGAAATACGTGCGGGAGGGCATTCTGTACCTCTTATCCAGTGTAGTTACCAAATTATTGAACCCAGGCTTGGTCACCGTATTGACGGGCATCATGTCTTTCGCGATGCAGTGGGTTACTGCTTTGGTGATTTCCACGTGCCGTTTTGAAGTGCGTTCATATGGCGTAACACCATCAAACAGTTCGGTCAGTGATCCTTGCCGAGTAACATTACTAGGTTTATTCTGCACACTACTAGATTTTTTAGCCATACATCTACCATACTCTGTTTTGTGCCGAGTCTTAAGGTGCTGGTACAAATTCGTAGTGTTTCCGCGAGATGTAGAAACTCTACCAAGACAGGTTTTACACAGTACCTGACTCTGTGCGACATCATCTGTTTTAAACCCAAAATATTCCCACACGGCTGATGTTCCATTCCTCTTTGGTACTAGCATCCCCGCAGGCTCTGGTTCTGTTGAACCTGAGGCCATTGTGTAGGCTACAGCTTTGCTTGCTAGTTCACTCTCGGTAGACTGTTTCAAAACTTTGCTCCCCGTGTCACGTGACCAGAGTGCAGCCTCTGTGGTTAGACAATCTCGTTTGATCAAATCACATGTTTTACTCGCGCATGTCACGTAAACGGAGTATAATCGCAGCGTATAATCGCAGCCTTTGCGGTTAGAAAATTGCACTTGATCATGTCGCGATATTATCGCAAATGCGATATATCGTTCAGCCCTAGTCAGAGTACAAGGTGGTGAAAATCAAAGATGCAGAGGCACAGTGAGATATTCCTGTGAGATTGACACGCAAGTACTTCTAAATGCATCTAACTGTGACCTGTAAAAAGCCTGGAGATGAATAAAGAAAGCCGTTAATGGTTCCATGGACTGATGTGCATTTAATTTGGAGAAAATGGCACTTAGCAGTGATTCACCGTGGATACGAGGCCCATCAGGGCGAGAGTCACAAAGAATCCATTTGATGAACAGAAGCTTATCCTAACACTTTAGTTGGTAGAATGTTCTTTCAGGGTGATATAATGTAGTCACAAAGATTTCAGATACTGATGGTAGAATCACAGTTTCAGAGGCACAACAGCTGAATGGCTTAAATGCATCTGTGTTATTTACTGTTTTTTGTGTGATTTTTGGTGAAATCTTTGCGAGATTATTCCTTTGCATTAAAGAAAACATTCTTGTAAGCTTTAAGTAACTTGAGCTTAAACATATAGATCCCAGCAGTTCTTTGGGTGCTGTGGGGGGCGTGATTATGTGAGTGTTAAACTCCTGTCAGTCTTCGTTTACACTGAACTCACTTGTGTATACCCCTTGTTGGATTTTTAATTAGCCAAACTGTGAATATTAATTAGCTGAGAAAATACTATTTATTTACTTTTTAGGTTAAACAGATTAGAGATGCTTACTCGGTTCTCAATTAGCTGCTTAAATAAAGCTGTATGCGTTTGTTTGTGTGAAGCCCAGTTTGTTCCAAAGCTAATACACAGTATGCAAATTTTGCTGTAGCAGCAGCGTGGGCTAATTCAACAAGAGAGAGATAGAAAACAAATGAATCAGTCTGGGTTTAGTTCCTTTGATCAACAGAGAAGCAAAGCATGGCGGTCATTTTCAATGAAAACGTTTGACAAGTCGTTATAGCATCAGGAAATAAGGACATGTTTTCCACAGAGATATATTTAATAAGCTATTATAACAACAGATTTAAGGCAATTCTAGGGGGACTTGATGAGAGACATGCTGTTAACACACTACAACAAATCATGCTTTAAAAAATTTTTTAACTTCCTACTAAAAGCCATTTGTTTAATTCAGGAAAATTAGCTGTCAGTGTGCATTTTCAATACAACATTAAATAGCAGCAGCCAATTTAATTTGATTAATATGTACTACAGGGTTTGTTTTTTTTCCATTGCTGAGGTATATTATTTATTTAAAAAAAGATGCAAGGTCTAAAACGGCTTCACTTCTGCTCTTCACCATCTGGTGGCACTCTTCCAGCTTTTCAAGGCCCAAGAGTGAGCTGCATGCACAGTCCCATGGTGGGACCAAAGCTGCTGCGCCCACTGAACAAAGGCTTTTGTCAGGCAGATCACAATCACTTTATCCTTACTGTTACACACCTGTGTACTGTTTCTCTTTAAACTGATACCACTTCTGTAAAAGTCTCCTGGGTTTTTATTTGGAGTTTCAAATCCAATTTAAGTCCAAAAATGCATCATCTGCAACAACCACACACCAAGATGAATGAGAGGCATCATTTAATTATTATATCACTGATCAAGATCTATTCAGTAAATGGCCCATGATTAGTGTCATTTTAATGGTTTCAGATATTACAATCATATTTTCAATCAAAAACCATTAATTATTCATTTTTTCATTGCATGGTTTATGCTAATAATCTGGAAGCTCACAAGTTTTAAACACACATCAGTTGTCAGAAAACAATCAAGTTATATTAACGCACATTTAAGAGATTTAATGATGACAAAAACACAGCAATGGATCACCGTACCTACAAAACAGCCTGACTAATAAGGCACTAGAGGTAATGCAGCCCTTATGGCAGCTGTCCTTTGTGTCATATGATGATTTAAGGGCAGCAAGTCGCACCATGAGCTAACGTCTTCTAGAGAATCAGAATGGCCCTTGATGTAAAAGGACTTTAGCCTAGGCCTCTTCTCCCTGAGTGGCAGCGACCCCCTCTCTCCACACCCACTGTTTTGACTGTCAGCAGCCCCTCCTCTCCTCCCATCTCAGCCCTAATGAGCCATCTCCTGGGGCAGGGCCTTACCCCCACCAGGGGTAAAGAGGCCATCATGTTGCTCATCTAAAGACGACACATAGCCATGACTTCCCCCTAATTGTGTGCCTGTGTTGCCTCATTTGTTTTCATCGTTAAATATTCACCCTCATATTTTCCCCTCCCCACTGTAAGCAATTTGGGGGTGCGGATCGTTTCTAGCGGTATGGGAGGGCTCTGAGGCCCCTCTCTCTGTGATGTATGGAAACACCCACAGACATGCAAACAAAAAAAAGAGACTCTCTGAAGTAAAATAACAATACTGAACACAAACACTCTTCATTATGCTCACACCCAAGCAAACACATACACACACAAGTACAGGCACACACACACCCACACACACACCAGTAAACCCCTTAGGACTGTTTGCATCTGTGGCGAATTTCAAAGTAGTAAACATCAAACTGGGACCGAGTGCGACCTGTAGGAGAGGAGAGCTTTAGCTGCGCCATTAAATATTGATGTGCTAAAGTTATGCATATTGTTTATTGACTGGTTTCACTGAAGAAAACAGAGAGGGGGGAAAAATGGCATCTGACCAGCTAAATCCACGTCTAGTGTGATTTCTGAATACTGTTAAAGCATACTTCATCTTCATAACAGTTCGGTTGTGATTCAGAAAATAAACAAAAGGTTGAGAAATATCTGAAAAATATGCTGCCTTGCTTAAGTGCTTCCCCAGAGCAATGCTTCAATTTTCACAGAACAAATCCTGAGTGTAGAGACAATTAGTCTGTAATACATCAATCTCCCACAATTACGGCTGATTCGATGTAAACAGCACGTCCGTCCCCTCTGTTAGTTGGCTCGGCTGTGACATTTGCCAGGTGGTGTTTGCTTTTTCCATGCTTAGGCCATTATTAGTCTAATGCTCTATAAGCATCCTGTTTATCTGGATGGAGGAAACACAAGTATACAGCATTTTTATAATCCTGCAGTTTGCACAGTTTGCTGAAATTATACATTTTAACTGGACAAATATGTGCATCCGAGATGGGCTGTTTATCTGATCAGCAGTCAAAAGCCAAAATATATTTAGGTTACAGTCATAACAGACCGATAAAACCAGAACCTTCTCAGAATTAAATTGAAATAGTTTTCTTCAACACAGTAGAATTCCTCTATGTTGATCTATTAGTCACATTTCAGACATTCAGTAGGATACTGTTATATATTTTCTTTATATATTATATCTCCTAAAGCATAAAATGTCAAATTTTGAATTCAATATTAAGTCTCTAAAAAATCCATATGCTGTCTTTGAGGGCTGTTTACAAAGTCTTAAGTATGTTTTGATTATTTATGGATTATCATGTCCACTTTGTTTTTGATTACATCATTGACTTCATTTACTTATGGCATTACCTGATTTATGAAGAGCTTTCCTTTGTTTGTGTAATTGCCGACACTTTATCTTGAATGAACGGGTAATTTTCAGCTTGTAAATATTAGATTACCTAACATCCATAAAGCCCCAAGAAAACCACAAGGCAAAGCAAATAAAGGTTAGTTTTGTAAAAATGAAAACATTTTTGGGCTCCTTAAACCCTGATCACCTAATAAATGGATGAATTTATGCACTGAGATCATTATTGGGGCAAACGGGGAGAAAAGGCTGAATTACTCAGTGCTTTTTGTTCTGTTTATGTGAAAGAATATGACTACGAGTTGATGCAGTAATAGTTAAAATGTGCAGACTGCATAATTCAGCATATTATTTTTGGTGTTCTCTATCATGTTCATAAACGGTTCGCTTAAATTACATTTGGAGTACTCTAGCAGGAGTGTACTGGAGTGATAATGCCGTCTTCCTGTGAAAGACTCATTCCTCCGCCGAACACCACTGAGATGTAAATTAATCTGAGTGTTTCATTAAGGGCACAGGGTTCTATTGTCTCACAGTCTATCTGCCCGCTTCATCGAGCAGGGATGTGGAGGAGGGAAGAGGGTTTGGTGAGGTAAAAGGGCAAGCAGAAACACAACACGTTGACTCATGCAGTGTAAAACGTATAACAGATGAAGACTTTCTGTCGCAGTTTTCTTCAGAAATATCCCTGACTGTTTCTTTATCATCACAGTTTTTCCAGTTAATGCCACATTTCACAATACCATTTCCAATCATTGGAAAACCTCGGCTCTACTCTTACAGATCAAATTTGATCAGTCTGATAGTGATCATACCCAATTGAGTCACCTGTATCAGAAACTGTTCTGACAGCGGTGCCTGATATGGTCTTCAGTTCCTGGCATTGCCTGGGTGCTATTGCTAGCCCAACATTATCCAATGTTACGGCATGTCCTGACCTTCTGTTCGTCCATCCAGTCCAGCACAGGTGTATCACCGGGAACTAGTCCAAGCCAGACAGTGCCATGTGGTTAATCCCTTGATGAAACTGCACTGCCAAGCACAGCTACAAGGTTGGCAGTGTTGCGCGCGTCAGACATGTAGCCCTAGTACCGAATGCACTGTGTTGTTGCCATTTTATTCCAGAGAGCTGCAACAATAGATAAATACAGTTAGATAAAGAGGAAGACAGTGATACACTGTTTTTGCCTTAGGTGAGACACCTGTTACAGTCTTGACATGACAGAGAAAATAAAGATCAGAGTAGATGCTCAGGAGAATCTGCTTGCGGTTTGTGTGTGCATAACTGAGCACATATTGCTGACACACATGCTCAAAATCCTTTTCTGAGGCTCCTGTTACTTCACATACGCACAACAACAGTCACGTAGATGTACACGAACGCGCTTGTGTGATCACACGCACCAGCACAGATGATCATAAGCTCGAGGAAAGGTCCTTTTCACGTCTCTGCTTGGGGAAATCAATAACTTTAAAAACAAAAGACAGAATATTTCTTGTTTTCCCTCCTTTGCCTTTCAGAGATTTCTATGGAAGTCAGCTACTGTAAATAAAAGAAAAACCAAATCCAGCCAGACACACTCATACACACCACACTTCCAAAGCGGGCAAATAAATGCTGGCAGCCATGCTGCAATGAGCAGACATTAAATAGCGTCAGTGTCAGTTTATCTCCCATGTTTAGGTAAAATGATCCGTCTGACAAAACAGGCTGATATGTGCTGGTCTGAGTGCAAAGTACACACTGATAAAATCTAATTAGCTCCTATTTTCAAGCCTTGCCACAGCGTGAATGGCTGTTGTGATGGGCACATGTGTACACGTACCTATGGGAGGTATGATGTGATAGAAACACCAGAGCAGAGACAGAAAGCGAGAGCATGCAAGTGTGTGACTGCATGTAGGTGGAGGGGATTAGCCTCCATGCCTGATTGGCATGCAGGTGGAGTACAGCTTTCTGGCAATGCAGCAATATTTTTGCTGCAACCCTCTGACAAGCAGGTGCCGCTCAATCATGTGAGTAGCATTCAAGCCTTTTCTTCAAATGATGCAAGGCTGTAACATTAACTTAACTGGTAAAGGAGAGCTCTCATAAAGGCTAGCCTAAACAGCAAGCTGCTTCTGAATATTAGCTTTAAATAGAAAAAATCTCTATAAAAAATGATTTTCAATCCTCGCTAACATGACAGCTTACTCTGCAATACACTATGCAGTAGCAGCTGATTTCTCCTGCTCCTGGATCATGCCTCCGGGCGAGGCTTTTGCCAGGTAGTTTCCATTTCCACCCAGAGCTCACACTCAATACGGTGAAGGAGAAGGTGTCAAAGTCAGGTTGTGCTATCAAGCCCTAGATAATTGTGTGGCGTCACGGAGACCCAGCAAATGGGGTTTAAACTTGCCGTCAGAAACCCCTAGCATAATCAAAACCTAAGTGAGAGAGAATCTGAAAAAAAAAGGGAAGACACCAAATTTTGCTACAGCGAGGAAATGATATAACCTTCCTTATCAGATCACTTGGTGGTTACAGCAACTCTGCTATGACAATCGAGGCTTTATTTAGGTGAAGAAGTCTGCAGTGCATTCACACAAAAGACCATTTAACCGTTCTCCAGAGCTGCACTTCATCTTCAGCTGAGAAGACGCCGATGCAGCGGAAGTATAGCAAATATTTTCTAACAACAAACTGTGACCACCAGTCTCGTTTTCAATTTGACACCTCTCCAGCCACTCTGACAGAATTGGACACCTCGACCTAATTCCATTTCACCCTCATCACTCCTCGCTACTTCCGCTTCACTTGTTTCTTTATTGGTGCCTAGAGCGGCAACATCCGTCTCTGAGGTTAACAAAGCCTAATGACTTGGAAAAGTGGCAATACAGCTCATGTCAGTAAAGCATAGCGAGGGTGAGGCAGTCAAAAATTTAAAACCTGAACAGGAATCGATACTAAGGTAAGACAATCAAACACGGGATTTGGAGCACGCATACAATGGGCAAGGATTACTTATCAATAAGTGTTGATAATCTTGCATTTTACTAAAGAACCAAGTATAACAGAAGAAGTGTTCAAAGTCAACACAGAAACAGATTTCTACTTAGATCATAATAATAAAGACTTTATAAAATTTGCATTCATTGTTTGTCACTGTAGCTGACATACCAGATATACCCGTTCTTAATGTTGCATAATAGTTAAAGTCATCAGTATTGATTGACTACTAATGTGGTTAATCTTGACTGTGTGATAGCAATGGTTAGCATTAAAATCTAGTCTGGCAGCAGTTGCTTTTAAAAATATCAAACCGTCATGTAAAAGTGAACTGGTCAAAAATATAAATAAAACATGTTTGTGTTCCCAGCTCTACTTTATTCCCTAATATTAGGGGTGCAACGATATTCGTATGGATATTGAACCGTTCGATACAGTGCTTTCGGTTCGGTACGCATATGTATCGAACAATACAACATTTGTAATTTATTTTATCAACTTTCCTTCTGACGATGCTGTCTGTGTTGAGCGCTCAGTGAATCTGCGTTCGACTACTCCGCCAAGGCTGCACTGTCGAGCGCAGATCCACTGAGCGCTCAACACAGACAGCATAGTCAGAAGGAAGAGCGCAGGGCAAGCTAGCAAGACAGAAGTTAAGCTCTCCTTGCAACATGGACCTCCCCCACCCTCATTCAGATCTGGCGTTTGGAATTATTTTGGTTTTCATGTGACGTATGACCCTGAAGGTAAGCGAGTCATGGACTAAAGTAAAACAGTATGTTGGATGTGCCATGCAATGCTCAATTACATGGGTGGGAACTAGTGTGTTAGCGCAGTTAGCTCGTTAACGTGTTGGCCGTCTAGCCCCATGCACAGGGCGATCGGCGGTAGCTCGTTAACGGAGATTTGCCGTGTTGTGGCGTTAAGGTCATTTCAACGAGATTAACCTGAAAGCACTAGTGGGAACACAACGAATATGACTGCACATTTACGCCGACATCATCCTAGTGCAAAGACAAAAACAACAAGCATGCTACTAACTTTAGCCGAGTCATTTAGACAGCTGTTAGCACATGATTCTCCTTATGCTGCTGAGAATATAGCCCAGAAGAAGCGGATAGTATAGCTTTTATTTTGGAAAGAGCCATTTCTCTGTAATAAACTCTCTTTTCCAAAGATGAGTGATTCCTCAATCAGATACAGGGCTTGCAAAATCGCTAGCCCGACGTCCTGGGGCTAGCGATTTTTTTCAGACGGGCTACCCTGCCCGTCGGGCTATTGTAGGAAGGAAAAATCTATGTCAATGCTTTTGCATTCTTTCAGAAATGTAGCTGGGTAATTATGTCATTGGCATCGATGAGCCACTGTCAATATGTGACATATTGAAATCGCGTTTGAATTTGCGCTTGGTTTTTTTGCTTTCACTTTGCAATCGCGCGAACTGTGTATAGAGAGCGACAGCACTGATCTGTGAGTGATGATAATTTGCGCACCAATTCCTCTGACGTTGTCTTATCAATCGTTAGCTTACTATGCAAACATGACAAGTGAAATCTCCCGCAGCTTAAACATGTGAGAGGTTGATCGTGCAGAGAATCGCTGAGCATTATGTGAGTGCGTGTGTAAAAGCAGCAGGATATATATTGTAGCGGATCAGGGCTGTTCGGGGTTCTGTTTGTACAGTTATGTTTTGTTTATGTTGCCATAGTGACGGGTGACGCCCTCTCGCTGCGACGGTGTGTCCTTCCGGGGTCAGAGGGCGCCCTGTGTGGTGTTGTTGTTGTTGCTGTGCTGTTGCCGCGCTGAGCAGTTAGCTAGCGGCAGTGTTCTTCTGCAGATGTCAATAAACGGCTGTGTTCCCTGGCTAGCTCACGGGAAGCAAGACCAAACGACACCTCCGTCTCCTTCTTGTCTGAGCTCGCCACAATATTTTAGTTCTGCTGAGCCAAATAAGACAGGTCAGGGTGAAGAAGTGACAGCCAAAGAAAAACTTACCACAAAACGGAAAAGTTATGACAAATCAGATAAGGCAAAAAGAAAGTGCAGCTTTATGGTTTCATGGACAAAAGAATTTCTGTGGCTGCAATACGACAAGCGAAATAACCAGGGCTGCACATAAGTGGTCCGCAGGTGCGCATTCGCTGTCAAAATAAAAATGGGCACAAGATAAGAAGTTGCAACGCGTGTTTGCATACATAAGATTTTAAGGAGGAGGACAGACATTTGTTTAGAACTCTTAAAGATGTCGAAGAAGCAAGCTCCTTTAAGCAATTACTGTGATGTTCCTCCACCTCCAAAGAAATGTCAGGAGTCCGAACCACAAAAGAAGCGCGTATTCTCGGAAAAGTAGTTGCAGGAGGTGAGCTGGCTTCAAACAAATGATGAACGCACAGAAATGTGGTGCGGAATGTGCCGTGAAAATTTAATAAATGACAAATTAAAAAGGCATGAACATTTTTTTTGTATCGAAAAAATATCGAACCGTGACACCAAAGTATCGAACCGAACCGAACCGTGAATTTTGTGTATCGTTGCACCCCTACCTAATATATATATATTTTTTTATTAATATCTGCTCCATTTTAAAAGAAAATCTTTCTTGATAGGAAAGGATTCAATGACTTGTCATGAAGTAACTGCCTTAGTTTATAGCCTTGCCAGTGTTTCAGTTCCTGAGGGGCTCGCAGTAACATGCTGACACCATTTTATCCATTTAGTTGAAAATGAGAGGAGAGTACCATGCAGTTTTATGATCTTATCCCACTTGGCGAGATTTCTGGCACTCCTGGTATGTCTTACGCCCAGGGCATGGAAAATAGAAAATATGCTCTTGTGCTCTCCCCGTCTCCTTGTATCTCTCTGTCTGTATGTGTGTAACAGTTACAAACACCTACACAAAAATATTTGTTTGCACACTAAAATATATTTGTGTGTGTGTGTGGGTGTTGTAGCCCCTAAGTGCTTGCTCTTTGCTTTTAAAAAAAAACAGCCAAACTGCTGTAGCTGTCATCTCCGAACCTATCAGCAACACTGTTTACCTGTTCCTGGTTTCTCTCTCCTGGACTGAAAGGTCTGCTATAAGCACAGTGAGTCAGCAGACCAGAGGGGAAGGAAGGCTTCAGGTTCAGTTTGGCGCTATGATGAGTGGCCTGTAAAGGGGTGGTGACAAAGCCACATACCCTCCTACAACAGTGGGGTATAAACTGATACAGAACAAAAGTCTTTTCCCAAGTCACTCCAAACATTCGTGTTTTTGTGCTAGTCAAGGCACAACAAGAGTTGCACAGCAAGTAAAATGATCAAAGAAACAATGTAAATATTTTTTTTAATAAAAGAACAGCCATATTGGCCTATCGCAGGTATATTGCAATTAGCATATTCCTTCTGTGATATGCACAGCTGCAGTGAGAACATTTTATTTTGAGAATCAAGTCCCTATTTAAAGTAAAGAAACCCAGTGAAACCCAGTATGATTGGAGCTTAGATTGTGCTTAACTGACATGTAGATTCTGTGCAATTGTACAAAGTCCATGTTTTTCCATCCACCCCTCACACGTCATATGCAGCTTGAAAAAACACAGGATGGTAAAGGCAGAAAAAAGAGTCTAAAAATCAGTTGGTTACATGATATTGTTTATGTCCGTCTTTTTATAGACAATGTACAATTCTTTAGAGGCAGGGAGCAAAAACATCTGGATCTGAATTTTTGGTGCAGATGTCCATGTGTTTTGGTTGTTGGTACTTCAGCATCTAGCTAGCACTGATGCCAAAGCCAAAAAATAGTTTCTTTTCCCATGTATTAATATTATTTTAGTGGTATATTAACATAGGACAAGGTTCATTTTGCTTTATATAGGTCTAGCTGATTGAAAGAGCTAGTTTGAGTACATTTCAGAGCCTGTACTTTTTCACTTTTACTTGAGTAAACATAGTTATGTGAACTAAGAGCATCAGCTGATATATAGTTTTTTAAAAACAGTCAAGAGTCTATGGAAACCCCTCTTAAGACACCTCTGTGACACTTAATTCTGCAACTGATTGGATTTTCTCCATGTTGCTGCAAAATCTTACATTTAATTATAATTATATTTTACAAAATATTTGTAAAATATAAGTTGTCTTACACTGACACTAGTGTGATTATAGAGACATTTAAACTATAGTCGCACTAGGCATAAGAGTAGTTTGCAATAGTAACGGTTGCACACGGTTGCAATAGTAAAATTATTGCAACCGTGTGCAATCAGCTTGCAATTCCTCTGTCTTCAAAATCTTAACATCAAAGATGTGGACCAGGTCTGCAGTAAGTTGTCATCTTCAAAATGACTTTGGTGCATCAGGACACTAATAAAACAAGGACAAAGAAGTAATAAGATAAATGGTCAAGTTACATGCAATTTATTTGGGGTAATATGGCTATTAACTGTAATAAAACAGAAATCTGCTGCAGTTGGATGGAGGTGTAGTGCTATACTGGAGCCAAGGGTGGACTGGCCACTCTGACCATGATATTTCCCAGTGGCCTAAGGGTCATTTTGCCCTAGCATGAATACTCAAGTTGATGAGCAAACAGTTTACCAGCTACACAAATTCCATACAACTTCCTCAGCCTCCAACTGGGCCCAGTTTATTAAATTGGGTAAGTTCAAAATGTATATTTTCAACAATGAGTAGCTGAGGTAACAAGTAATGTACTAACAAAAGAAATATAGTGTAAGTGCAGGATTTACACGAGTTTCTCTCTGAAACACGGAGCAAGGCTAAAGAGAACCAGTATGGTTTTGAAAGGTTGAAATCTTCTGTTTAAAACTGACTGGGACTGTGTGTGGTCTGAGACTCGGGTGGATTGCAGGATTTATCCAAAGATCTGCTTACAAACTGCTCCACACTAAACCTGATGTCTGTTTGTAAATGCTGACATGTAAATTGTGTTAAAGAACACAAAACAGTATTTGCCATCAGATCCTGAGCGTTGCACATGTTAACGATAATACCGTTACAGTGCCGGGTGACGTAAATACACACATATCTCTGGGGTTTTATGCAGGGTCTGTGAATTTGCAGGTACTCCTTAAAATCAATGCTACCTACTGTACTATTCACATTTTAAACTAATGTTACAGCTGCATAGCCCTCTCACACAAATAAATGAACACTTCTAGCAGCAACTATCACACAGGCACAAAATGAGACATGCTTTTCAGGGTTAAATTTATCAAACCTTGCAGCAAATTGCTTGCCACAAACTTTATTAACTCACATCAGTCTGATTCATTATATTGTATCATCACTTAGACTGAGACTCTGACTGATTATGGCTGGTTGGTAATCTGTCTGGGTTTATAAAATAAACAGCAATTTGACAATCTGTCTGGGAGTGATTGCAGTCAACCTGCACAGACTGCGGCTTGCTCAAATTCTTAGTGAGCAGTTGGTCACCACATCTACATGCAATTAGTTGCCAACAGCCAGTCACCCGACAGCCACTAGTTTTTCCTTGTTGCAAGTCTTGTTATTTCTATTCTTATGGCCCAATTAATAAGGAGTTGTCTGAGCCACGCTATTTCCAATAAAGAAGACTTGTTACATACAATCCAGACATTTAAATCCAGCTGTTAAGTTCCATTTATCAAATGAGTTCAGTATAAAAGAGCGGCTAGGCTTACTAGTTGTTCAAATCCTGATTCATATGCATGTCATTACCATTTATATTGTTTCAGGAAATTTTATCCATAGCACCAAACCAAACACCGCGAAGATCTTTGCATAAACTAGATATTGATGGAAAAGGCAAGAAAAAAAAGGGCTTTCTGTGCTTTAAAAAATGCAGAAAGACAAAGAGAGTAGCAACACTAAAAGTCTGTGTGTGATTACATGTCATGACACTCTCAGCTGAAAACAGTGGGTGTCCTGCCAGACTGTAAATCACTGCCTGCGCTCCCTCAGGTTCTCTTGATAGGTGACAGCTCCAGCCCTCACCTCACCTACTCCACACGTCTTTCTCTATACACTGAAAGGGGACGAAAAATAAACACTCATGCATAATAAACGCAGAGGCAGGATGACAGTTACTGTAATGTCATGTCTGTCCAGGCAGCCAATTAAAACTTCCTGCATGGAATCAAGTGACGGAAGGGAAGGTGCTTCAGGTGAAACTATTAACTATTTGTAATTTGGATCTGTAGGGATACATTTAAAGTTAGACGATGAACTATATTGGTATACAGAGACAACACAACAACAAGGCTCTAAAAAAGAAACTAAAGAAAGTCTGTCTACCTGTACCGATTGCTCCTAATAAATTATACCGCTGTTTAACAGATAATTATGAAGTTTTAGAAATAAAATATTTAGCTAAATGGATTCTAAATTGGGAGCACCCCTGATTTGATCCAAATATGCAGAGCACTTAGCAAGGAGAAATCAACTGGCAGCGAACCAAATCAAAGGCTGTGGTGAAGATTTGCTATTTTTACAGAAGTAAAAAACAGATGCAACGAAACCCACGAGACAACTCAGAGTTTCTACTTCACCACAAATGTAATAATCATTTACTGCTGCAAGTGACAGGTCGGCTTTGTCACGGAAATGTATGTGTCTGTTTATTCTCCATCTGTGGTGGCATCTGTTTCATATTGTTCTCGCTGTCTGTTTGCCAGCGTTTGGCACCAGCGCATTCAAATGTTATTTTTATCTGAATACACAGGAGCAAGCACATTGCTTGTATGAGGTTGACATGGTCGTATTCAAGATGACATTTTGTTTATATGCTTTTCTTTTCTGTTTTTTTTTTCTGTCGGTGTCGGGAGCATGTGCATATATGAAACACTCTGGCTAAAAGCCAGAGCCATCACAACCCTCATCTCTTCCTTATTCCATCTTCCACCAGGTCAGGACTCTGTCAAGTTCAGTGACACTGGTCAAGAGTCAAGATTACGGTCACTGGACACAGTTTGTTTTGAAAGAATCTCCATCTGTGAGCTGGCTGCGAGGGTCATGGACAAGACACTTTGAAATGTCTTTAATACAAGTAGTTGTATTACAACCACTTGCCTTGCATTGCAATGTAGTGTTTCATGCAGTCATAAATTTCAGACCGAGATATAAAACCGTCCAACCAAGACCACACAGTTACAATGTAGGGGACCCCCCTTTTAAATGCACCATAATTATATTTTCAGTGGAGATTTTGATGAAAGAAAAACTTGTTATTTTTATGATTTACATGGTTTTTTTGGGGGGGGGGGTTTGGCTAAACTTCTACAACACCTCATACGCTGGCACTCTGTACTCATAATGCTGGCAGCCACCATACATTTTGTCCTTTAGTATGGTCCAGACTGAAGAGTAATGGAGCCTATGAAATCTAAAGGGGTGCTAGCCACACTAAAAGAATCAGAAGTGGGATTCACCACACACCATTTCACACATGGCCTCAGAGCAGTCAGAATGAATGTCAAGGTATGTGCTGTTCAAGAAACCTATGCATTTATACGGGCCTCACTCAATAAATAGCGGGATGGCGCACTGTGCCAACCATGAAATTAACTACCTCAGAGACATGTCAGCTCAACGAGTGCAGCTCAACACAACTGGAAGGCTACACATTCCAGCTGCGCTAAACCACAATGAAAACATACAGTACTTGGCAATAAAAATCAATCAATAGATTTTATACCATAGCTGCAGCACACTCTAATTTAACTGTTTGTTTGTTTGTTTTTATCCATTTTTCACCCAGAAAAAAAAGGTCTTCTACCAATACAGGAGGGTTGTTTGAACATCCTTTTCTCCTTTAACAATTTAGGATGTGCAATATAATGTCTAGACTCATTTGAATTCTAGAAGTTAAAAATGTCGACTGTAGGTTGGAAGAAAGAAGCCTCTTACTCGTGTTTCCTTCCTTTAGTTTTCATAAACAGCCCTTGATGTCCCTCAAAGAATTTTAACTTATATAATAAGTCAAATTGTCAATTGTCCTTTGATTAAATCTATGCTCTGGGTCAAAGAAAGGCCACATTACTGCAAACTCAATAAAGAGTACAGAGTTAAAGAGCCACAGAACCAATTAACTAGAAAGTTTTCCTGTAAAACAGAGGATGTGATGGGAACGAGCCGTGCTTAGTCACTCCAGCCAGGCAGGGCTGTTCACTCTCTCGTCTGTTCTCATGTAGGTGCGTGTTAGCATTGTAGCATTTAGTGGCATTATGCTGCAGAGTAAAGAGATGTGAAAGGGGCAGTTTTACTATGCAAAGCTGTAAACCCACTTTATGGTTACTTTCATAAGGCTCCTTCTATTATGTCACTTTATCCTCTTAACAGACCACAGCTTGACCACGACCTCTGATCTCACTCATTTGCTGTTTGCGAGCTCTGTCTTTGAAATCGAGTCCAGCTGGAGTCCATGAAGTTGAAAGCTCAGCCTTTGAAGCAGAGTGTGATTCACACATAATAACACATTTCTACATTTCTTTTAACTAAACCTACCCAGTTCTTCAACAGCTTAACAACTGTTGTATGGTCATATTCACACTGGTGGAGCTGATTCCATTTGACAGCTTTTTTTTTTTTTTTTTTAAACTACTCATTTATGTAGTCGTGTCCCTATGAATTTATAAAACCCTGCTGCAGTGGTGTTAGTACTTTAGAAAGGTGACTAATGAGCATGAGGTGAGAAGTGAAACTTCTCATTAGAGTGAAGAATGTGAGGAACAAGCTGAGAGGGTCAAGCCATATGTGAAAGGAGCTGGGAGGGTGATTGAAACTGTGGGGTAAAACTTGAGCTATGGGGTTGTGATTATACTGAAAGGACAGACATTATGACCTTCCTATCATTTAACACCTTGATTGCATGTCTGTCACGTCTCTGTCAGGCTGACTGCTTCATCAGAAGGCCTTTGTCTGGTATGGGTACTCCATTAAGTCTGTGCCCAGATCACAAAAAGACAGAAAATTGACAAAGTAATTGTCCAAAACGTACAACATTTTTATGAAACCATGCAGATTTATTTAAAAAACACAGCTAAATTTACAAGAGTATATCATTGATAGATACTTTGATTATAGGGCTGTAATATATAAACCCATGCAGACATTCAAATAGATATTAAATTAAATTACCTCATCCCATTACAAGGATTTCATAAACACTTGAGCACAGGGGCAATAACATTTCTGTAATACCTTTAGATACAAAGGAGCACGGTTTTATGGATACCACTGTCAGTGTTTTGGGCTGGTGTTTGGTCTAGACTGAATTATATCATTTTATATCATGTTTAAGAAGGTTTTGCTATGTAAGACAGGAACAATTAAACTGATCAATTTCGTGATCCTCCAGCTCTTGCTGTGGTGTTACCATTAGGTCAAAATTTCATTTTGTCAGAGGCTTTCTTTTGCCTTCTAATCTTTGCCATTTCTATCATCCAGATGTATTTGTGCCATTTATCAAAGGCTGGCAAGCTAAATGATGGGGGAAGATTTTAAAGTATTATGTCTGCTAAACACCAGTCAGTCACTGTCATCACAAGAGTGTTAGTGCTTCACATTAAATGTTGATATTAGCTTTTTGTGGTTTTGGTTCTATTTACACTTGAAAAGTCATATTTTTAGTCCACTAACATTTAATATCATAGTTTCACCAAGTATTTGCTAAATATCACTACAAGATTGTTTCACATGTTGTTCCTTCATGTGATAAAACATTATGTAATTTATATTTTAGTTTTAGTTTATGAAGTAGCATTGGAAAGTAAGTGTAATGGACTGCTCGGTGTGATGAGTCTCTTCTATAGATTAGCACTTTTATGCAGCTTGAGTTTTCTCCAACAGGCTTACAATATTGATACGTTTGTTCTGTTTTCTGTCTAGTTTGCAGACTGGACAAAGTGTGACCACACAAATACATTTGCATGAAATCATTTGTTTTTATTCATCTCTGGCTCTTCCTGTTAAAAGGGAGTTCTTCCCTCTCACTGTCGCCAAATGCTTGCTCACAGCGGGGTTGCAGGGTCTTTACTTTAAAATAAAAAGCACCTTGAGGCAACTATTGTTGTGATTTGGCACTATATAAATAAAATTGGAATGTATTGAACACAACTAGCATCTTAATCACTGCCTACACCCGATATCACAACAAAGCGTGTAACAGACACGCCTGTCATGCAGAAGTTGCAGTAATCTGCACTAATAACAAGGGGTATTTTATTTTATATAAAAGTATTTTATTTCCAGCCAACATGAAAATAATCATGGGAAAGCATTTAAACCGACATTATTAACACATTTACATATATATACATATTAGCCACCTAGCTTAATCGATTCTGACAAGGACCCTGGAATAGTCTGCGTGCCTTTAGATAGATCATCGCCCCCTGCTGGTAATGCAGTTTCTGCATGCAGTAATACAACTTCTGCATGGGTATCCATTTCGCGTTTTAGAGAGGCGAAGTGTGAAATGGACACTGTAATAGACACCAGCATGTCTATTAGAATTTTTGATACTGGATTGACTTACAGTACTACCAGCCTGCCGCCATGTTTGCCTGTGTTTTGATTTTTGCTGACTATGGCAACATAATTGTGTGTGAGTATTTGCATTGTTTCTTAACAAGCAGAAAGTTAAATTTGTTGTGAAAGTCCAGAGCATCAATTGGTGCAAGAATTAGGAATATAGAGAAAATGTAGGTTTGTAGGGCTCTTGTTGTACACACCCATTTTTAAAATATTGTTTTGCTGTTATTAAATGGTTTCCTAGCAGCCTTTTTAGATTTTTAACCACTCTAAGTTAATACCACCACAAGTATCAACTTATCTTCAACAGGCAGGTGCAACTGTGGTTTTCTACCAGCATTATGTGCTAAAAGAGTGCTGAAGTGAACATATAAAACATTTTTTTGGTGAACTTTTTCTATAAAATACAGATTAAATGCCGTTTAGAAATTAGCTGGGGGTCAAACTATGTCCAAATTGCATCTCCTCTTGGTTCTTGTAGTAATTGTTGCAAATTGTTAAGGGGCTCTAGGGCCAGAATACTTAGGATAAGGGCTACTTCACTGGTATGAAAAAAGAATCTGATTAGATAGTAGTCACAGGAGGAAATACTCAGTCTCCCCAAATAACAGCTTGCTTGAGCATAAAAAAGACAATTTATTCTGCACACTTAGTCGCCCTCTGTATTCTTGTTAAACTCAGTGTTGATAAAGCATAGACACCCTATTCTATTCCACACCCGGGAGGTCAGCACTCCCAGTGACCCCAGTGTACTCCATTGGACTAAACAATGATGCTCGGTCACCTCCTCGTGGCCCAAGACAGATGGCTGGCTCCTCTCTGTGGTAGCCACCATGGCCAAGGTCACCTCCCCTGTGCATGGTGCAGCTGCACCCCAACACTCCCATTATCACCATCTTTATTCCCGCTGCACCATCATACAGCACGGTGCAGACACATGTTAGCAGAGGAGAAAATAGCCATTTAGATTCTGCTGGTGTATGTCACACCACACAAAATAACAGTGCAAAAACAAAACTCCTGTAGAGGATCAGCTTATAGATGCGTTTCTCCAGTCTTGGCTAAAAAGCTGCTCGAGTTTCAATAATGAAGTCATGATGCAAGCTAAGCAAAAGAAAAAAGAATGGAAATTGAATGAATAAACAGCAGATGCCTCCCCAGCAATACCCACAATCAATTGGCACCTGTGTCATTCTAAGAAATGCTTCACACCAGACCACTGAAGAGGAGAAGAAGTATTGACGATGGCCTGTGATCCATGAGACAGGCTACCTGTCACAGTCACAGGGGTACCTCCCTCACCCATTCAATACAGCAAACCATCAGATCAATGTCCACAGATGCAGTCTTCCCCCCCTGCAACACTAATTATCTGAGCATTTTATACTGCCAA
Organism: Aulonocara stuartgranti; assembly: GCF_965226115.1. Taxonomy (NCBI): domain Eukaryota; kingdom Metazoa; phylum Chordata; class Actinopteri; order Cichliformes; family Cichlidae; genus Aulonocara; species Aulonocara stuartgranti. The sequence goes on along the minus strand of NC_138955.1, from coordinate 2,772,078 downwards.
GTCCTCCACGCTTTGTTTATGCAGGCTACAATTAGCGAAACAGTCAATAAAAAGGATGGGGGAGTTACCCTTGATGGAAGGGAATTGCCAGGAAGTGAGAGGTGGAGTCTTATGAAACTTGACTGCATAAGAAGTAAAAGCAAGCCGGAGGCACAATGGTGGGCCAGAATTTGTGACAGCCCGAGCAGCAAATTGGGAATTTTTCATGGCACGACGATTTGAGACGTGTTGTTCCTGTGAGTTTCTCAAGTCAAGTCTGTGCGAGGTACCAAAGTACTTTGTTCTATGGCATCAATTTCCCAGAAGTGCAACAGTGGTGGGTCTTTATATCACTTCTGCACGCACAATTAAGTTGCTGTGAATATTTATGACAGGTTTAAAAGACATCTTTCTCTGTCCCCCAGGTGTCACAAAGTGGCTGTAATCAGGATTCAGGAGAGTCTCCTGTTTTCTGTCGATAGCCGGCTTTTCACCTGAGAGCTGTAAAACCCAGAGCTTCACTCTGCTTCTGCTTAAGCATCAGAAAGCTGCAGTTATAGCAGCAACTGAAAATTCCCTTCTGCTATTACCATCATTAATTCAGCATATACATGTAAGATGTGTCTTTCCGGCTATTAAACAGATGGCGAGGATATAAAAAATGTTGATACAAAGGTATCGTTGGAATTTTGATATTTCAATCAGCAAGGCTCTAAATTATACTGCTAAATAACAGACATCAGTGGGTGTGAAACAATCAATACAAACACTAACATGGGTCTTTGCTTTGTGTGTGCGCTTTTGCGAATGTGTGTTTAATGCATTTCTGCTTGAGTGCAGCACAGCAGGAGGGAGAGTGCAAAAAGATTGAATTTAGACTTTTTTTTCTCCACTGGGATATAAGGATTGTTTCTGTTCAGTGCAGGTCTAAGGCTTACCATCTGTCAATGGAGCTATTTTGAGTCAGAAGCAGATTTAACAAAGTGGATATAGTTCTGCATAAATCTCACTCCAAATCCTCTATGTCACTGAACACCGTAATGCTGGTGAATGGTGACGCTATAACTATGTGGCACAGTCCATAGCTCTCCATGTTAACAGTAGAGCAGTCAGTGTTTAATTTTCCTCTAGAGAGCTGCCAAGCCTGAGCCACCAGCTTGTAAAGTCCTAAAGACCTACACATTGCAATCTGTGTGCAGTCATAGCTTAATTAAATTAAAACCTTGATTTCCCTCAACTGAGAGTTGATTTCCTCCTGGTATAATTATGCTGGTCTAAAGTGTGCACTTGATGCGTTTGGTCACTGGACGACAATCTAGCCTGAAAGCAGTGATCCTTGACCGTCATAGCCCAGGATAATCATTACCTTGGTTTAGATCAGCACGAGGCATCTAAGACCCTGTAATGCATAGTCACTGTGAGCTTAATATCCTAATGATGAGAAGTTAATCTATGTCTATTATTCATTTTAGAGAGTTTACAATTTACACTTCTAGGCGTTAGATTTAGTACTTGACACTAAACCGAACTAATGGCTGGTTCCTGCTGGTCTCTGTGTGAAAATATTTAACCTGGACTTGGACAGGATGACATTTAATTGATCTGGATTAAATTACTCATTCTTTGAAGAAACTTGGACTTGGCATTCCTTATTTAAACCTGACATTCTGTAATAGTTCATTGTAATACGCAATTGCCCCAACTCATGTTTCAGTGAACCTTGTTTTTCTCCTTTTAAAGTTGCTGGCAGTAATTGTTATTGTTACACTTTGGTTTGGTTTGATTAATTTAAAAAAACAAACATTTTAAATAATTTACCTGTAGATGAATTGTATTACAATAGATCAAGGCAGCAAACAATATATAAGTAATTAAAAAACTGCATAATTTAAGAGATATGCACATTAAAAAATAAATAATTACGACCGAGTGAAAAGTATCATTATATTTAATGACTTACAAGTATTTAAATTATAGCTTGATTATGTAACATGTGCACTGTTAAGTAGGATTAAAACTTTTACTTTTAAGAAAAAGCCTAAATACTTTTTTCCACTTTGCAAAGGAATTAACCAAAACAAGATTGTGATTAAATTCTTTTGCATTATCATTTTTCACATACAAATGATAATGCAAAAGAATTTAATTGCGAGTCCATATCCTGGTCCCCCTCTGTGCCCCTGGTTCATGGCTGTTCAGAACCCCCCATTACAAATCCAGGCATGACTCTGATTGGCAAGGTGAACGTAAATCTGGGAAGCTGAATTAATGCATACACCAAAATCATATAGACTTTAAGATAGACTTGAAAATTCTTCCCTCCTTTCCAAACATTAACTAAGACCTTTATAAAAGCTTCCCATCACTTGCAGTAGGCACAGTAGGCTGCATGCCAATCTTCAATGCTGAGATCTATTTAACAGATTTTTGCCTATTTTAATTGTTTTTTTTCATGCATAGTAAACAGTGCATGGCAAGCTGAGTAAGTTCCACTGCCCTACAGGTATGCAAACAATTAGAAAAGGCACTCTGTTTGGTATTATTCCCTGCAGTCATTCTGCTGAAGGCAGGAGAGTGGTGGTGCCTTTTAATCAGCATCAATGTAGGAGGTTCCCATGTGTGACCAAAACCCCTCGAGACAATCAAATGAGTGAAGAAAAAAAATGTAACTCCCTCGCTTTTTCCCATACTCCTGTGCAATCACGTTGCTTTCCTTCTCCTGTTTTCCTCCCATTACTCTGTAGCATTTGGTTGGTGACTCTTCCCTTAGTGTTATCTACAGACAGCAGCCTTGGCAGTGACAGCCAAAGTGTGGAAAACACAAGATCCCGTCTCAAATGCAGCCGAAGAGTGGAGCCTTATCAAATGCCAGGTAGTCTCTGATGTCTCAAACAGGTTCAGAAACATCAACATCTTGCCATACAAGTGCTTTAGAGATCTGTGGGCAACTGCCTTTTTAATCCATCCTTTTATCATCCATTTACAGCTTATTCCAGTGGGGCTAGAGCCTTCACTAGCATCAACTGGGCAACAGGAAGGTAGACAAGCCACACAGTTGACTAGTTTATTGGAGAGAGCAAACACTAGAAAAAATAGCATTAATAGTCAAGGGGGGTTTTGTGTGTGTGTGTGTATGTAATTTGTTTCAGAATCAAAACAAAGGGTTTCCTAACTCACACAGTTTCCTGACATCTTTGGCATAACAGAGGGAGGCATACTCCTCCCCTTATCTTAGAGGAAGGCTGCCTTTGTTCATAACGCAGTGGTGAGATTCTTTGACAACATCAAAGAGTTGCAGAGCATCTCTCCAACTGCATTGCTAACGAGAGACGACATTTCTGTATAAGTGTGATTACAGCTGCTTCATTAAGGGGTGAACTGATATTGTACACCGAGCGCTGGAACTAACGCCTTTGGGAGCGTCTCTCCTACACAACTCAAAACTCACTGAAGATCAGGTCCGTCAGTGATGAGTGACTGGGTTACAACAGTTCTCTGAAACGCTTTTGATCTCCGAAAAACAGTAATGAGTACTTTTTATTGTAAAATCTTTAGAAAATATGCCAAGCGTGTTGAAAGAGGGTGACATGTAAAATCAGTATCCCTCTGAGGCTGACACATTTTTTTTCTTTCCTCGGGGTGAAAGCATCCACTATTTTCAGCTTACTCCTGTTGTCGTTATTGCCTCGAGCACTTGAAGAAGGGAAAACAAGAAGGAAGAACTTCACATGACGTGTCACAAAAGAGGCTAGCAAAGCCAACAAATCAGCTGCAATCAAGTGAAAGAAGAGATGATGAAATGAGAACTTGACCCCGAGAAACTGAATTTAATCCCTTCACTAAGAGACACCAGTAAGAGATTATTTCCACCACAGTCTTTAGCAGCCATGCATCACAACATCTAGTCTCTGTATTTACAGCCTGGCTCCCTTGCAGTGGTATTAATATGGATTATTCTGTAAAACTGGTCTTTGTAATTTATTATGGTTTACGGTTAGATTAATTCCTTGACCTTTTTGGCCACGTGAGAGGTTCTGTGTGTGTGTAGAAGATGAAAAACTCAGTGTACCAATTTTTCAAATTGCACAGTTTCATCACAAAAGACAATAAATTTTTTAATTAAATAAATTCGAGATAATCATCACATGGCTGATCGCTCGCCAACTTATTTCACCTAAGCATCTAAACATCATTTCAGCAGAATCAATTCGTCACAACAGACCTGACCCTAACATTTTATATATAAACCATTATATAAACCATCTCCTCCCCTCTTCATCCTCTAAATCAGGGTGAATGATTCAAGATATCCCCCTTCTTCTCTCTCCTCTCTTCCTATAATTATTTGAGTTGCATTAGGTCTCTAATTAAAATTAGCAATGTTATATGGTAATTCTTTTTTAGAAAAAAAAAACCCTGTTGCTGAGGGAGATAATTATCTCAATTATACAGGATCTCATACCCAGGATGCAAAGGACACGGCCTCCAGTTTGCTCAGGGCCGTTCCTGCCCACAAGTGGAAATAATTGAAATGTGGCGGCGAAATGTTTAATTACTGCCATTTTAAACACTGCAGAACGTAATGTAGAGTATATCATTCAAACATTAACAAACAAGATAATCACACATTTCATTCAGGCTAAGAGTAATTGTTTCCTTAGCAATTTCCATGTTGAACTAGTGAAATGTTTCTCAAGATCGTGCTTCGGCGCACTGAGAGAACCCCTAAATTAATTCTTGCTTTGGGGTAAATGTAGTTCCTGCTCTCCCCTTCTTAAAGGCAAATTCAGGAGTGAGCAGCAACAAAAAGTATAGAAAACGTGTTAAAAAAATACACACCATCATACATGATGATGTATGTTATGTGCAATACCAAGGCAGCATGATGTATCAGTGGTCAGTTTCAAAAAGGACTTTCCAGAAGGACATCAAAGTAAACGTGCCGCCTGATATGATCTGGAATTCTCTTAATAATGAGTGCAGGCACAAGGGCACTGGTCTCAAAGGACATCATCTATTATTCATCTGAAGATCTCATGAATTAGAAATAAGGTAATAGAAACATATATGTTTTACATTAAAACTGGGAAAAACACGATTATCACCATTATTGTCCTATTTCCTCACAAGAAGATTATTCTGAATGGAAAAGGACACCGCGTGCATAATATCTAACTGAAATGAAAATAAGTAGGGGGGTTAAGCCAAATCATTTAAGACTCGTTAAACCTTTCTTCTAAAATCAAAGTTATTTGTATGAGTTGTTAAAATTGAAAGATGGAAGCCTTCCAAATTCCTGTGAGGCGCAGCCATCACCATGTTTTAATCCGATACCATAAAACTATTCCTCTGAGGCAGATTAGGCTCACGGTAACCAACAAGAATCACTTAATCCTGGAAAGCCAGAACCATCAAATAACTACCAGAAAATTCACATTTTTGACCCTTATGACAATTTCAAGCATGACAAGAAAAGAAGATATCAAATAGCATTTTTGCAAAATCTGGAATTTTTGTGCAATTTATTGTTTATTGTGCATTTATGTTGAACTGTGCATATAATACTTTCATACTTTGGTCACAACTAAAACATTCTCATCTTCATATTCATTAGCATTAAAGGACCCCATGAAGGTGTCCATCTGTCTTTGTGCGTGTGAGGGCAGATGTCTCTCACCTCATGGTCCACCTCTTACTCCCTGAGCCTCCCTCCTCTGAAGCAGGTCATTTAATTAAAACATTGTACTCGTACTGTATCTTTGTGCGTAACGCTTCCCTTTCAATTAAAGAGGCAGGTTGAGCCCAGCATCAACCTGCAAGTATCCTAAGTGCCTGCCGCGAGAGAGATTTGATAAGAGTGGACATGATACAAGCAGTTCGCTGCAGGGGAAGTGAGGACATGGAGATAAGACTCGTGGTCCAGCTGTCTCAGCAAAAACAACTCGGCACAGAAAAACAAACAAGAAATTTGCAGGAGCAGAGCGATTAAAATTAAAATCATGGGATTTATTTTGAAAATATAAGTCAGCTTTATTTTTTTAACAAAGTTTTGCAGACTTTGGATCTAATCACCTGCTATCCTATGGTCGGACAAAGGAAACAACTAATCATGCTTTATGTACATTTGATACGGACTGACGACTACATGTGGAGTCGCAGCATGCCCTGCGGCTCTCTGCTCCTCCTGTAGATAGCAACATGCTTTGATCATGTATATGCTTGTTGTTATAAAGGTCATATATAGATATAAATACAATATGTCAGGGATGGTCAACATGCTGTCCTGGGGTGTCTGCCATCAGTATAACACATAACACAGTGGAGGCTCAGCCGGTGGTGTTGGGCATCAGCGCAGAAAAGTACTGTCAGAGTTTGATTCACTATGCAGTATCAACTGGACAGCACATCACAATCAGACGTGACAATGACCCCAAACACACTGCCAATGCAATAAAAGCCTACCTGGATAGAAGAACACACAATGAAACTATCAGTCATGGATTGGCCTCCCCAGAGTGTGGAACTCAACGTTACTGAAGCAGTGTGGGATCATCTTGACAGGATGGAACAAAAGGCTGCCAACATCCAAAGAAGAGCTTTGAATTTCTTTAAAGAAAGAGAACTACTCCTGAAGACTTCTTCAAGAAATTACAAGACAGCTTGCATAAGAAAGTTCAAGCAGTCTATGTATAGAAACAACATGGGAACCTCCTGAAATCAAACTGCTATTTCTGTGGTCGGTGGGAAAGTCTATTAAGGGCAGAAATCACGTTCAGTCAACACAACCTCCATAATATCTGAGCAAAGTATTTTAAAGATTTAATTTTGTTCCTTAGAATTAAACTAACCTTAAGAGGTGAGAAAGATTAACAGACATTTGCATGAATTTGCTCAAATGCAAATAACTTGCACATATTTGTAGGTGTTACACTGCAAATACCTATGGGACAAGATGTGCGTGCAGGTTTTTCTCTGGGAAATGCAATTACGCACCAATTTACACCCCCTCATGTTCCGATGCTGCATTTATCTCTAGCAAAGTGCACTTGGGTTGAAATGAGGCATGGTGATGGTCCCCGTTTATGAACACTATCAAAACACGGCTGAATTGTCTGCCATATGCTCCATCATGCTCAGGTTTCCCATCAAAATGGCTTCAAATTAGAGAGAATTCATCCCTCGTGTTCCTATTTGATTTGGGCTTTCACTCCAAGCTCACTTAGTCTCAACATATTACTGCTAATTGGTGTTTTTTTTCTTTCCAGGACAGTTGCCACAAAGCTTGAGCATCTATGATGTTGCCTTGTTTGTCGTCTTGCAGGCGTTAACTGCACACACACTATGGTTAGCCTGAACAGCTCTAACAGCCATAACCTGCACTTAAACACTGCAGTTTATACAATTGCTTTCTCCTAATGCATCTTTGGAAGAATGACTAAAGAGCAAGGGTAAATCTCCTGAAGTGGTAATAAGTCTACAAACTACATTTAACAATTCCTGATGAATATTCAGAGCTCTCTTGCCCAGACGGGGAATCCCTATCAGCCATTTTACAAAGTATGGCACCTAATTATGCCACCTCTAAAATGGAGTTCCAACACCCAGTCATGTCTGATGCCCCCCAGCTTTTAATTAACAAAATTACTGCATACTTCTCCCTCCATTGATTACTGCTATGGGGATTGATTATTTACACACACACAGGCACGCGCCGCTGTTGGTGTAAAATTAGCTCTATGACAAATTTTTAAAATAGTAGGAAAGCAAAATCTTTACTATGACAAAGTGAAAGCAAAATACAGGCATTATGTTGTGTGTGAGTCTAATCAAAACGACTGACCTTATTTGACACACTCTCCTAGTGGGGGTATAAATGTGCGCGCTGAGACAGGAAACAGTTCTCTGGCTATCGCTACAGTTTTAGCCCCAGATCACAGCAGGTGAAAGCAAACTGCAGCACAACTACAGCGACAGAATATCTGTTTATAACTGCATTTACTCCACCTATGCAACTCTTTCTTGCCTCATATATGAGGAGACAAGTTGGAGTGGGTAAAACTGCATACCCAGCCCTGTGTAAAGATGAGCTTTTCAAACTAGAAACTGCAAAGTTAAAGTGGAAATGCGCAGGCATGCTCTGCCTCTCGGTGCTGAGGTAATGCGTTTTGTATGTTTGATTCAGCAGCACTTCCTGAATGTGGAATTACTGAGAAAAAAGAGAAAACTTTCTGGTTTCAGCCTCACCTTAAGGTTTTATGCAGTCTGAACCGGCAGTATTAAGAGCTGAATGACGCCCCACCCTAACGGAAAGGCAATTTTATTTAATAGCAGTTAATCAGATATTGAAACTCTGCTTCCTGTTTCAGACTCAGACATAGAGAAGAAACAAACAAATACCACCCCAAGGGAAACTGTTCTTCCAGGACAGTGCATAGGTACAAAAAGTATCTGCTGTGGATTATTGTTGCAAGCAGGGATTTACTGTACTTCCATTTACTGCATGGTTTACAAGCACTCATATCCTTATACAATATGAGACTGTGCCTCGGGGTTCCTTTGAGCACGCTGTGGGGCTTGTGCTCTCTGAATTATTGTAAGCATATAAGCACAGGGAACATGCGTGTTTGAAAGAACTGCAAATAAGTACAAACCTATAGGCTCATTTTAATACATACTGACGTGTAGGTACATAAACAGTGTTGCCCTGTAAAACTCACACTCAAAGCTATTGGCTTTGCTTTCCTCTGACATCAGAGAAGTAAACACCTGGTGACAAGCATGTGTAGAAGCTTGCCGGCCATTATTTTTATCCAAGTGAGCAAATGTTGCAGCTGTATGCATATGGCACACTTCGTGACATTCAGAATAAAAAGGAGATTCCAGTCTCCTCAACCAAATTGACATTCAACAACATTGGTTTCACTGATATAGAATCCCCCTCTGCCCCACTACTACAGGCTTTGGCTGCAACAACCTTGCTGCCAGACAGCTAGACAGCATCTCTGTCTCTCACTCTCTCTCCCTCCCTCTCTCTTTCTCTACCCATGGGGTAGCGCTGACAACACATGATCCTCAGAGCCAAAGAGCCAGCTTGAGTGCTTCAAGAGAGCCTTCAGCTAGTGCTGACATATTCCAGAGCCCATTTCAACAGATGGAGTTTTACAGGTAGCGTTTGGAGTAAAATACTTCGCTTGAGGGTACAGCATCTGGTCCACCACAAATTGGATAGTGTATTCTACCTCCTTCCCCCCGCCTCAAATCTTCAACCCCTATCACCTCACTCTTTCTTGCCTTTCTCCTCCTCCATTATGTAGTAGATAGATGCTGTCCATCAGAAAACACACACAACATCCTTGTGAATTAAAAAGAAAAAAACAGAGAAAAGCCCAGTGGTAGGAAAGAGAGCGCTGGTGAAGCATCACTGTGTCGATTAATTTCAGATAAAGTTTCAGTCCATTTCAACAGTATAATGCACTAAACATCTCCAGCATTACACCAACAAATAAAATTCACTTCCACTCTGATTTTTCCCCTCCTCTGCTTAGCTAAGGTCTATGAGATGACACAGTGTTAAATCTCATTTCCGCAGCAACTTGAGCCTTGTGAACCACTCCAAGCCTCCATCACTCACGCAGCGCCCAATAACCTTGGACTCATATTTCTCTGGCAGTGATTTAACGACTTGCAAAATTACACTGCGGTTGGTTGAGCCTGTGTTGATGTTGATATCTCTACTCTTAACTGTCCGGTCGCCTGTCAGCCATCTCGCGTTATTTATCACGACTTACGCCATGACGCACGAGCAACACCCGATCGGCCATTCATCTCCCTGTTAAATAATACGTGCCAGTCTGGGTACAGATCACAGGAGCAAGGTGAGCTATGAGGATTTGAAAACTGCAGCAGATGAGTTACTGCCATCATGGAGTTCTTCTAAAGTTGTGCCAGTGTCTGCGTTTGGCTCTGGGCTGTCAAAAGGAAATTTACATTAAAAGGCATTCACTGTGATTAGATTAGAGAACCACTAAATCTCTTTCTTCCATTTAATTTTTTTATGTTACAGCGATTGCTACAAAATTACAGTTTTATGTACACATTTGAATCCAGAAAGAAACCGGAGGAAATCTAGAGAGCAAACAGACTTACAGCCTGACTCCTTTGTTTCGCATGTCACAGGAAAGGCTAAATCACAGGTTCTCTGCATAAAAACACTATTGGAGTGAGAGAGAAAATCAATATTTGAAGAGACCCAGTCTGTGCATCTTAAGCAGTCTGCGAGAGAATAGGCATGCATATTCCACTAAGTCTGAATTATTAACAATTCTATGGTTTGTCTCACTATTGGAGCATAATGTCAGGACTATGAGAGGACAAAGGCAACACTGGCTGCTGGCAGTAATGTGAATTTAAATTCTCAACAAGAGGTATTTGGAGCTATTCAAATATATTTGGTTTGAAAATATAAATACATTTTAGAAACAACTTGTTTATGGACAACAATTTTATATCAGCTTATATACTAAAAAAAACCCCATAAAATATTCAATATTCTTGCTGATCTCAGGCCAACACCCATTATACTGTAAATGTCAGCTACTGGAGGAGCATTCCTTCCAGCTGACACAATCGGTGACTATTTATTTACACACACTCTTTCAGCATAGTAATGCACACTGGTGGCAATTAATTCACTGAAAAGTGTGGTGCAGCAGCTAGAACACATGAACATATCTCTTACATATATACTGAAGATGTAAAGTGATACAAATATATACATATATATATACACACATATATATATATATATATATATATATATATATATATATATACACACACTGCAGCATGCGTACTGCCGAGCCCACCTTGCTGCAGAGCTGCAAGACCTCTTCAGCAGTGAGGCGAGTATAGTGTAAAGCAGCACATTTGCCTATCATTATGACGAAGGCTTTACAAGGACATGCACCTGCGTCTTGATGCCACCATTGTTACAGAAGTCTAACTTTACAGCTAATGCATTTTGAATAATAATAATAATAATACATTTTGTTTAAAATAGCGCCTTTCAAAGCACCCAAGGACACTGTACAACAAATAAAAACACAAAAACTGGAAATATACACAATAATAAGAATAACAGATAAAAGTTAAGAGCATACAGAGGAATAAGATCCTGCAGAAAAATAAAAACCGAACTTGTCTCTAGTGAGCATTGCTTTTAATTAATAACTCATATGGTCTGAGTAACCCTCATCACCCAGGCCACTCACACAGACTCTACTCAGACCAACAAAGGGCTATTCTATTCTATAAATATGATATTTTGAGGTTTGTGGGTGTCCTTTTTTTCTTATTTCTGCTCAACGAAAAGTCAGATGTTTACAGTAGACAGATATAAGTTTCTCAAGTAATTTGTTCAAGTAATGAAGATACCGAGGAACTTAACTAAGTTTAACAGTAATATGTGGCATCCATATGACTAAGAAAAACCCAATGTGTTCATCTCTGCTTTGTCAAATCTCACGAAGCTACAATAGACCACACCCACTACAAGATTAACAATGATATGACAGAAAGACAATCATGGCAGACAAATGGCCACTAATTCAATCAGTGGTGCAGGACATGTCATGTCAGTCAGTCTATTGACTCTGACAGGCTGCACTGGATGCTGGGAGACTTCTATTGACCCGGCACAGACAAAGTGCTGATGCATCATTGTGTAAATGAGGATGAGTCTGGTCTCCTTCACCTTTGACCAGCATCTTATGAGAAACTAGGCAAAAAAAATTCAGAGGAACAGAGCATTCTGATTCTTAATTGCAATATTATTATATCCAAAACACCTCACCACTGACACCCAACAGCTTACATTTGTCATTGGTACAAGGGAAAAAATGGCATACATTAACAACAATTCAGCATTTAACCACTGTTGGCTGTGAAATTTATCCAAAACCTTCTAATACAACTAATATCACAGATAACAAAGCTGATATAGCCTTGTTAGAGAGGAAGTCATATTACTTAGAAATACTAAGGAGAGGGAGGAACTAAAAAAGACTATACCAGTTTATCTTTCTTTCCCGTTTGAGCGCAGATGCATACACTGCCACACCAGGCCCAGATGCCATTCATTAAATAATTAATGTCTGGCTGAGATGAACTTTGATTTAATTGGTATGGGCAAGCCTGGTGGAGAAAAATTGATGGACCATGATGCTTGCATTTGCTTTAAACTGAGAGAGAGTCACTGTATCTGAAGGATTTATTTGAGACATAACAACACAAAGCAGAATCAGGGATCTCTTACCAGCATGCCTAAAGCCACTATAAACAGTACAACAATAGCTCGTGTTTAAGTAATTACTGTTTACACTGAGAACGCATTATGTTCATCTGCCATGTGGACAAGACATGCAGATTTTCTTTACTGTATAAACGTCCTCTTGATAACTAAAAGATGTGTTGTCCACTTTTCATCTTTCTTGAGGTACTGATATGCACAGGCATCCAAAAGGGATGATCATTTGACACCAGAGTGAGGCTGAGCAAAATGGTGGGAAGGTGGGAGGGTGGAGCTCAATCATGGACGACTCTTAATCTGTTTTCTTTGTTCAGAGGCACATTCAAGAACATAATGGAAACCTACGCTATGTGTGTACCAGAGACAGACTGCACAATAACTGGGGGCACACTAGTGAAGGTGGCAATACCTTAGCTGGTATGAAGCAGGTGTTGCCAGCCCCAGGGCTTGGACCGTCTTTCATGTTACTGTACATGACATTATTCCACCACTGCATGCACAGCAACAACTGTGCACACACAAACACTGTAAACAAGTGTATACACAAAGAAGGGGGTGGGGAGAGGTGTTTGGAGGTAGAGACACAGGCAAGGCTACTGAAAGACGGCGCAGCACAAGAAAAGCTGCTGCTAGTGTAAATTGGCTGATGCTGGCTCCTCTTTGTCAGATTAGCTCCACGGGGCAAGGAAAAGAAGGAGGGAGGAAAGGAGTGCAAGTGGGGGGCTGGGTTCTGTCCTTTCATCAAACGGCCTTTCTTTCCTGCTTTTTCTCTCTCAGTGTGTGAGGGAGTGCCAACCCCAGAGTGGGCAATCCATTCTGCGACTGCATGTCAGGCAGCAAAAGCTAAATCATCTGCACAGGAAATAACACCTGACGCAAATAATGTCCTTTGCAAAAATTCTTGCTAAACATTAGGTATCAGTCACACACTTGCACAATTTATCTTAAATTTTGTGCACACAAATTCAAGCTCAGGAATTTGTATGCAAGTCAGTCCTTTGGATAAGCTTGAAGGCAGAGCACCGAGATAACAATGGGTTGTATGCACTGCACTCATGTCCCATTATTCAAATTTCAGGTCCTGCGCTGTGCGTTTGTTTGTGCCGTTTCCAGGCCCTAGGGCCAGGATATTTTAATCACTTGTGTGTGGCCTAAGGCCACGACGCCGACCCTCACCCTGGAAGACAAGTCTGCTGACACTCCTTTGCTCTCTATTGTGAGGCTGTCACATCACTCTCCCAAATCCGCAGCCCACTTCTGTCTCCTCCTCTCCCCTGAGTAGGTGTAATTACATTAAGGAGTCAATCCGTGCTCAACCTTGCTCCATGTACATCTTCACCCCACTGCATATCTTGTTGTTAGCTTTTCTATAATCCTGACCTAAGGCAATAATAATGACCTGTGTCCAAGGAGCTAGCCCACCCCATCCCTACCCCTTAACACAGAAAACAAGTCTAGTCACCTCTTCTCGTAGGTAGGGGAAGTAAATTGCAAATATTAAACAGTTCATTTGATTTCCCTGCTATGCCTTTTTCCTATATTTGGCTCTTCTTAGCAATGAGTCAAATATTTCCAAAATCTGCTCCATGCAGCTGTGTTGGAACTATCTGAAAAATCAAAATAATTTATTAGATTAATTGCAACTTAGGAGTAAGATTACATTTAAAGAAAAAAAAGTATCAGTCGTCCTATGAAAGACAAGCCAAAGACAAATGGAGGTGCAGCACTGCTCTTTATAGATAAATTATGTCTTATTCAGTCTGAAGGGGGTTGAAGTTCACCATCGTAATCGGATCTGGGAATATTCACTCAGCTTGATAATTGCGTTAGCACCCAACCTGTAGTTGTAATTACATCACTTGGTTAAAATCAGCATTCGCCTACTGTTAATTAAATTTGCTGTGAAGTAGGTGGGCACTGCTCTAAAGTTGTCTTAATTCACTTACGGGGTATCATTTTCAGCAAATTTGTTGGGATTTCCACATCTCTAAAAGGATGATTCGCTTGTGTGGATCATCCCTGAGGAAATCACAGCTTAATCAGACATAAAACATAAGTGACAAAAGAACCAATGCATCAAAATAAAGCATTAATCACTGTTGTTTTACACCTGCTTTACTGTACAACACAATGAGCAATGCATACTTTATTAAAGTGAAGAAAGTTTGAAGGATCAATTCTATTTACTATGTCGAGTAAGCCTGCGCAACACAAGGAAAATCCACAGTGTGCGATTTTTCATCTTTGCACTAAACTATGTCCTATTATGTCCTAATAAAAAGTGATTTAAAGATTTCCTATTTCTGTTTTAAAAAGATGACATAAACCTCAAATGTGAAAATGCCTGCACCCACAGAATAAATATGCTTCAGCACAAAGTTAGGGCATCACTCCTTCTCTTCTTCTTATACATATGCTTCAAAAATATTTATCCACCGTTTGTCTTTGGAGGGTGAAAACAATGAATTTTGCATGGCTTCTCTCCAAAGACAAAAGTGCCAGGTTTCTGAAGAAGGCTGGCACTGGCACCTCCCTTCCCCCACCATCCAGTCCAGACCCCCCGCAAGGAACCTCCTCTGAAGTTTCACAGAGAAGAGAGAAGATGCCTGCCTGCCTCATCCAGGCCATGCTACTTCATATTCATGTGTGTATTTCAAATAGGGAAGGCTGAGTGAAAGAGAGCAAAAAGTTAAAGTCCAAGCACTCCTTTTTGGAAATGGGGGCTTATCAGATGTTTGCAGGGGGGGTGGGTGGCACTGTCATGGAAGAAAATGAAAAGAACATACGAGGCATTTCCCTGTGTTCTCTTTTGTGCTGCAGAGAATCGGTCCATATAGCTGAAACTGAAATATAAACCAGAAAAGGTTTCATTCAAAAGCTGAAAGAAAAGCTCCAGAGAAGGACTTTAAAATCCAACAGTTGTGAAATAAACAAGTCAAGTGGATTTTTCCCCCTCCACTTATAACCTCAACCCATAAATGGATGATATTACACTGCAGTGTGGCAAAAGTGTGTGGCAGCCGCTTTTGATGGAAACACCTTCAGTTATTTATTTAGTTATTTTAAATCATCCCCTTGTCATTTTGAAAGTAAGCAGCTTTGTACAGAAAATGTCTGTAAAATACATATAAATCTTTTTAAGTGAAACACACACATAGACCAAAGTCAAAATGATCCCATTCAAGAACACTACAGAATCAGGTTAGTAGGTCTTAACAAGCGACTATATACACCTGTACTTGAATGGCTATTAACCTCTCTCTCTTCTAGTGGTGGGCGTGGTCTTCTAGGAATCCCAGGCAGGCACACGTCGTCCACTTGCAATCAACACGGCATTTAAACTCTTCACCACTACTCCTCACCAGGTTGTTAACCTGCTCATATGATAGCTTTCCCAGACCTTTAGTTTCTGATCGGTTTGCTCGAGTTAAATCTCACCTGTGTTCTCCTCTGCTCAAGACCTTTTGAAAAGTCTGCCTGAGACTCACCTGCTTACTTAAACTGCCCTCTCTCATTCCACTTGCTGGAAATATAACCTGTTTCATCGAGCCAAGTACGGCATTTCCACTGAGAGAAAGAGAGATAATGTGAATTTTTTAAATCCTCTCATAAAGAGTCAAATTTCATTAGTATTATAGGACTCCCATAGAGTCCCATAGTAATAATCACATATTACTGCAAAATCTGACCATCATATGAAAAAAAAAAGTAGTACAGGATTGTCACAGAAGTGGTACTGAGAGCTGAAGATGTGCGCTCATTTTTCAAAGTGAAATGGAGAGCTTCAAATCAGCTGCAGCAGTGCAGGAGTGCCCCTCAACACTTCAGCCATGATATACTGTCTGTGTGTTACTGCATTCATCCATGTCACATGATATCTGAGGCCGTGCACACTACTTCACAACTGTAAAGTAATGTTGAGACAACACAAAACAAGGATGAGAAATAAAAGCAGACTGGGGGTTTTTCTCTTCGAGAATTATTTGTCTTCTTGTTACCTTCTCTAACAGAGCATTTGGAGGTTTTACGGTGATGTGATTTATATGGGCTTGTGGCACATTAATGATGCCAGGGAGCCTTGCTTGCATCCATATTCATGAACAACTGTGTTTGAGGAGCTGCGGCGATGGAAGGAGGGACCACCATACGAGCGCCAAAAGTCTCCCAAGCAAAAAGTCTGGATGGTGGAGCTTCAGAGGCTCGTATGCCAGAAGGCATAGACACACCTGTCCAAGCAGGCAAGTCACATTCCCATAGAGAAGATCAATGATTACAAATGAGCAAAAAAGCAAGATGTAGAAAATTGAAGACGTTCAGTGTCCAAATGATCTGAAATAGTACTACTTAGACAACCATCAATAAGGACGGCTAGATAAAAGGCTGAAAAACAGTTCTTAAAAAACAGTACAGCACTGTAATCCTATTTTAAGGCAGCCAAAAGCCTAGAATAAACTTTTCAAATCCTCAGATGGACTCATATAAACAAAGAATAACATCTATAAATGGTGCTCTAACTTGTCTGTGGCAGGATGTTCAGCCAATGTCTGTTTAATATTTAACGTACTGTCGATCGGGCAGTCAGTGGCACGTGCCTCCAGCTCCAGCAGCTCCACCTAATCAAAGCTGAATATGAAAACTCATGTTAACAGAGAAATGGCTCAGAGTGTTTGTTATGTCAGTTTAAATTAAGGTTAAATTATTTATTTTGCAGCTTTTTATATCTATTTATAATTAATTCAGGCTAAAAAAAACTATGGCAGGTAGACTCACAGCTTTGGTTGATTTTATTAATCTAGATATGATGTGCATACAGCAGATAATCAGGGGTAATAATTCAGACATTGTGATGAAGAATGAGCTACCTATGTGGTCATATAACACATTTAGCTATTTCTTTGCTATTGCTTTATTCTCTACGCTTATGTGTGGGGGTCGTGTTGATTTAAAGCCTCCATTCATTGTCTTCTATATCAATAGAGAAGATTTCACCTTCTATTAGCGATCATGATGTAATCAATGCACTGTGCCTTAAAACAGCTGACAGCTAATCATGAGGGCAGATTTTGCCATTCAAGTAACCAGAGGTAATTAAAGAGAAGGAAGAAATATCTTCTGAAGGTTGCTCATACCACAACAGAGGCAAAGCAGAGTGAACTGCATGCTTACTCCCACATGAGGCCTAATTTGCTCCCGAGAAAAATCAATATAACCATTTCATCTCGGTTGCTATGGAACAACATATAGTAAAACACAATGAACACTACCTTGTGGAAATTGGCACCAAAAATAATCTCGCGACTGCAGTTTTGAACAATGTTCTTCGTCTGGAAGAGAAAGAGGCTGAGCACTTTCAAGGACATTATGTTTTGTTTTATCCTCAGCGGATTTTCATCCAGTTTATTTCTTTTTTCTTAGAGAACTAAAGTTAAATTACTTTCTTGTACCACATTTCGAAATAAAACTTGTTGTAAAAACAATTTGTACTATATCACCGCTAACCAAACAGAATTAGTATGTATGATAGCAACAAAACAATTGTAAAACTGCTTTCTACTCTGATTTTAATTCCTCTGGGGATCTGCGTAACTGTACTATCTTCTATCTGGGGCTCTATATAGCAACACAATCATATAAAAAATAATTAGCAAGTCTTCCTGAAGAATAAAGGGCGTCAATAGAGCTTCTGATTTTGAGAGATCATTATAAGCTATTCATCACTTCATAACAATTTATTTCGCTATAACAGTCACCCACGTATATCCTTCTACAATTTCACAAATGTATGTTTTCTCCAGGGTTTCTCACAAACTATCACTGTCATTCAAAGCCTGTACCCTGTGTCTGAACACTTCTGTTTACTGCTGCAATAGTGACGGTGTACTGATAGTGTGACAAGAGTGGGCTGCATGTGTGAAGCTGATAGGTCAAGGAGGTTATTTAAAAGGAAACTATATCAATATATGTATCAGTTCAGGCAGCAGTGACAGTGTTGCTGGCGTGTATTTTCCATATTTGAAGCTTTGGATAAGAGTTGATGTCAGCATATACGGAGGACTCAGCTTAAAGATGGTCTGTAGAAAGCAGAAGAAAACTAGGAAACGTAGCACTGTGAACCTTTTATAAGCTATGTGCTTAGTATTTTATAGAGTTGTATTGGATTTAAATCAGCTGCTTCTGCCAACTCGAAAAGGTCTCAGCCACAAGCAAAGCACACCAAATTTTCTGTCACTTTTCTGAAGGGTCAGCCTAAGTATTCTTGCACGCAACACCCAATGAATTGCCTTTTTTTATTGCCATATGTGGCGTGGGTGTGGTCCTTGGCCAGCTGCAGAGGAGGGGTGACGCAGTGAGCTCCCGGGGCGGCGCAGGGGCGGGGTGAACAGGTGTGCTGGGATCTGACAGTGATTGTGTCTCTTTATGTGTTGGCAGTGACAGACGGAGACGGAGGTGACAGCAGAGAAAGAGAGCGCGGGAGTATATGTGTCCACGTACAACCCCGAGTTTAATAAAAAGTTCTGCATTGTCAAAGTCGCTCCGGCTGGTATTTCTTGGGTCCACCGTTACACCATACTACAATAGGAAATTACAGTTAGCACTGACAGCATGCTAACAGAGCCACATTCAAAATGTAATGTGGGGAGACAATCGACAACTGTGGAAAGTTTCAGATAGATGTGAAACCAACAAGTAAGAATAGTACACTGGAAAAATAAGCATCATACTGGAAGTTTTTGGAAATAATAATGTACTTGCATGAAAACAATTCATGTGCATGTGAATTGTTTTAGTAGACCTTTACATGAGTATATATATATATATATATATATATATATATAT
Organism: Aulonocara stuartgranti; assembly: GCF_965226115.1. NCBI lineage: Eukaryota > Metazoa > Chordata > Actinopteri > Cichliformes > Cichlidae > Aulonocara > Aulonocara stuartgranti. The sequence continues at coordinate 2,752,955 of NC_138955.1, read as the reverse complement.
ATATATATATATATATATATATATATATATATATATATATACACACACACTGAGGTGCTGTAACTGAAATCTGTCAACTCCTTTAATCTTTATTAAACATTGGACAAAATTATTTCTATTTTTACACAAACCAGACACTAGAAGGAATGATTCAGTGTGTCAGTAATTCAGAGAACACATTATTTGCCCGCCTTCTTTTGGCTGTGAATGAATATGAGCTAAAGAAAAGAGAGACCGCACCGGTCTGCCAAACAACTCCAACAGGCAAACAGCAGGACATACGCACCCTGCCAGACAAGCCGCCATCAGAGCAACTGTTGCCGCGGCGCAGAGCTGCCAGTCTATGTTTGATTAGTGTGCGCCTGGGATGTGATTGGCTACAGTATGAACGGTGTGGCAAAGAAAGGTCTTGCATTTTGTTTAATTAACCCTTTACTTGCACGTATTCCACTTTAGACACTGCAATGACTGACAGCCTCCTGTCATCAACTTGCACAATTCACACTCTAATGTGGGAGACAGAGAGGGAACACAAAGACATGTTTGGGTTGTCACCAGTATGGTGCCTCTGGAACCGTCTGACAAGACAATGCGCTCCATCTCCATGATTACAATGAATGGGCCCTCACTGCAATGGAAACACCTGAAGAAAAAAAGCCTCAGAGATATAATCATCATCTACATGTGTAAATGAAAACAGCCCACGTTAAAGGAGTGAGTGACTGCCAGGTGAAAGCATGATAAATAGAACATGGCTATGAGTGATTGAAATGAACCTGAATACTGGACCATGTCTTTTGATTACATTCTTTTAGTCAAGGCAGAATTGCAAAATGTGAATGTGATACAAAAAACTATCACACAGAGGAACACTAAAGCAAATGCCAAAAAATGACAAAGGGAGTGGGAGTACATTATACCAACATTTCTTCCTCTGAAACAAATAAAGTCCTCAGTATTTTTGTTTTTAAACTATGTTTTACTCGACATCATAAGGGTGTCGATACTGGATCCATTGCTTTTAACCTCCAAATGTCATGAAATTAGATTGTTTTTGATCTTATGAACACAACTGAGGTTACATTTGTACCTTTTGACCTCAAAAGTGCACTGTTTTTAAGGCTGGCACACAAAACCATAACTTGGTATTTGCACTTACAGCTAAGTGCACAAATCAAAGAGTATACACTGATAAGATTTTTAATTTACAATTGAAGGTTTGTAGCCAGAGAGCTTGAGTCAATGCAAGAAGAAGGCAGAAGGCATTCAGAGCTTTAAAAACAGAGGTCTTATTAAACAGCATATATAATAACTTGTGCCAGGCAGGGGCAGGAAATCCAATTTATCTTATCAGTACACTTCACAAATGCCTGAAGTATGTTTGCTTTTGCATTTTGTGAGTTACAGTTAATCTAGAACTGGATGGAGCATTTAATACACTTACAACTGAAATGTGCTGAGCTACGTAGCAAAAAGAAACAGTTCATACTGAACAAAATGTTTTGGGGTTTTTTGCAGAATGATGATGAGTATTACCTTCTGAATGTGTCTTGCTATTTCAGAACAATTTAGATGAGGAGAATTATAAATGTAAGCCCATTTATCTGTCTATTTCGTGCTAATCTTTGATTTATTAGCATGAAATAGATAAATAGATACTTAACACAGAACACAAAGATTACATTATGCCTGATCCATCTCTACAGGACTACATATCTTGGTGCATAGATTGATGGCTTGACCCCTGATCATCACACAGAGCAGCGAGGTACTGGATTAAACTGACTAAACCTTACAGGATGAGCTTTTGCTTGCGTCCTTGGGTGATGTGGTGGCTCAGTGGAGTGAGGATCCACCCTGTAGCCCCGGTTCTGCTGTACACCAGATGGTTGCTACTGGGAGCCAGCTAAGAGCCTTCCTGGTGGCCACTCAGACTTAACACAGAGGGGGCTGTCTGTTATGAAGAAATGTCTTCAGACGGACTAATTAAAAAAGGTCTTTTTCGTCACGCCTTCCCATCTGTTAAGAGCACAACCTGATGGAATGGCTGTTTCTCTATGCAATTAACAACAATATCTCAGTGAGCTTTTTTTTTTTTAATCAAATACTTTCACCTCTTCTGTAGGAATAATGAAATGTTTTATGATCACTAATCTCCTGAGTGCAATTTGCAGGCTTATATGAGTCCTGAAACCTTAAAAAGAAAAACAGCAAACGCTTTGATAGGCATGTAAGTGATTAACCTCACTGTAGCGTGCTGCAACATGTCCAAAAAACATTGTAATCAATGATTTTATAATTTATTTTTTCTGCTTAACGGTGTATAACCTATTTCCCCCCAAATAATGAATATTCATTACACACTGACTCCTCACATCAGTATTCTGAAAGCATTTTAAAACAGTGTTTCCAAACAAAGCCTTTATGTAAATCACTGGTTATCTACAAGCAATCTGGACCATGAGACTACAAGACCACAGATAAAACAAGGTGAGTGCACGTGGTGGGGAGGAGTAGTTCTCCTTATCATGCTTTGACAAGGTCAGTGCATCATGTACTGCATGTACTGACCAACCATGATACGGGATAGACTGCTGAATGAATAACAAGCATGTAAAAAAGATATAATAAAAATATCTTATGCACCGTAGTCACATTTATTCACTCACTGCGCAAAGACAGAGAAAATTACCTGAGCAGGAACACATGTTTTTGCCAAAAAATGTGAATTTTCCCACCCTGCTATCCCTACTTATTCCTCTCTACTTACTTTTTCAGACCGCATAATGAATAGGAAAAAAGCTGCCAGCTCACAGTCAGACCGCATCAGGTTATGTAGGTGTGACTGAGTATGCATCATCGCCGAAACACTCATTACCATTTCAGCTCACAGCCCGTTTGAACTCATTATTATCCAAACCAGGCAATTCGAATGCAGACTCAGGAAGTCCAGTGATAGTGACACAAGGTACCTTATTCACATTTCAATTTGTACCAATATGTTAAATTATTAGCCACACACTACACAACTTATAATGATGATGGCCTTTCGAGCCAGCCTAGCCCCGATGTTTGGCAAAATCACAGAGCAAATGTGTTTAACTCTGACTATAAAGTGAGAATTCATTTTCACACAACTGATTGCTTTTGTTAGATTTTCTCCCTTTAGCATCAACTAAGCTCAGTGCCAAATTACTGGATTTGTCTGGCCACCCATCCTGAAAAAATCTAGAGCATGGGGCGAAGCTTTCAGGATTCTTAAGGTTTCTGTCTCGGTGCAAAACTGCTCACACATGCAATCCATTTTAGGGATGGAGATGTCAATAGTTACGACTTCCCTGAAGCATGACCAGCGACTGTGTGTGAGGCTTACATCTTGCCCAGGCTCTGGTAATTTAAGGACGCCAGCTTGTTTTAATTACTGTGAATAAGTGGCAGCATGTGGTCAGGTTTATGGGTCTTCTTCAAAGAGCAGGCTTGGTTTAGGCAGACCAATCTGTGGAACTGCAGGGCTGTAAATCCAAAACTGAGCAACTACCCACACTAACAATGCCCTGGGCACATTCAGACAGCCTAACAGGGTTGCAGGGGGAGTGAGGGTTCAATAAGCCTGCTTTAGTAATAATCCACATTATTTCAGCAAACGTGAGGCCACCTAAAATGAAAAATACAGTTAGATTAAAATTAGAGTTTTTCCTTAATCTAAATGGAAGTGTCTTTTAAGGATTTAGGCTGACATTTAGGGGATTTAAACTTCTAAGTGTTGAAATAGCAAGAAAAAAAACCCCAATTACAAAATAGCTTCTGAAACAGTTTGACAGCAGAAACCGCTCTGAGTACAGAAGTCAAGATAACAGACCAAAGAAGACAGAAAGGAATATAAAATGGACTCAAATTTGAGTAGACTGGAATTGTGCTTGATGAAAAAATATCAAATAAAAATGTCAGTATATATTCTTCACAGGGTCAGTGCCAGGTTGGGGTGAAGGAGAGGGGGACTCTTGACTTCTCAGTGAACTCATTTTTATTCTCACACAACACCCAGCTCCCCTACTTATGATCAGAGCCCCGAGGCAAGTAGGCTGGGATATACGGGGCTGACTGTGCTCAGGGGCCATCAGACGTCTGCAGCAGCCTTGGCCAAATGTTTCCACTCAGACACACGCTTCCCAAGAGCAACAAGGTACAGAGCTGACAGGCTTTTGAGTGATTTGTCAGAAGGCTTTTACTTTCTGCCAAATCACTGCTGGCTAAAGAATAACTTGAGAATTTTTTAAAGGATACAGTTTCCTACATTTTATATGCCTCCATTGTGTGTGGCGCATTTGATGTGGTTCTTCCATACAGTGACCTTTACAAGATGTGGAAATGTGTCAAAACCTCACACATGGGTCATTCGCAGAATTTGATTATAAACACGGTGACCAGCTGCTCTTTGCCAGTCAGCTAAACCAACTCCTCGTGTGTTTGATCAAAACAGAATTAACAAGGGGGAGACAAGATGTTACTGCACAGCAGGGTCCAGTTTGGCTCTCCATCCACACAGCAACAGCATATTACTCAACAGGACTTCACACTGAGCCAAGGGTTCTCCTGATAGTAATTAATCGCTGTAGTCCTCCACGTTCTCTTTTTACCCCGCTCCATAATATTCAACATTTTGACAGTTGTATCGTGTAGCTGCTATTAATGTAGCTGCATTGAATCAGCAAGTCCATTTATGTCAATGTCTCTCATTTCACTCTTAGTTTTTCTTTTGCTCCAAACACATAAGCAAAGTGCAAACATGGAGATAAACGAGAGGAAAACTGAGCCAAATTACAAATTCATAATTTGTTTGGGAGGTAACAATAATGTCCTTGTAGAAAAAAAGAACACTGAGTTGGCTGCTGTGAGAACACACTTTGATCTGACATTAAGCATCTTGCTTCCTATTTAATTTAACCGGTTTTATGATCTGCTCAGGTACTCTCATCTCCAGGCTAATTAGACCTTTGCTGAAAATGATTTCAGTGCAGAGTCGGCTAAGTTACCTGTCAACAAAAGGGGGGAAATAATAGCGGACTGTAATCTTCAGGGAACAGTATAATGGACTTTTCCTTAATTTATAAGGATTTCATGAGAAAGAAGATGTTGAATATTATCAGGATTGCTACTTATAAATAGATGTTTCTATAAAGTCAATCTAGATTCACTGGAGCCACTTTATTGGTTACACCCCCTTCTGTCTTCAGATCTGCCTTCTGATCCTTTGTGCTACAAATTCTGTGCTTTGGTGATGTTACAATAATATCAATGCTTTCATTAGACGAGGACAATACAGTCTGTTGTGTGATTTTTTATTTTGTGGAAAAAAATCATTAGCAATGTGAATGTAAAAGTATATGGATCTATACTAGTAAATGGACTGGTTCTTATATAGTGCTTTTATACTCTGAATACGTCTGAGTAATATGAAAGCCCATTTCCGCCACTAAAATTAAAATATTTTTTTAAAAATCCGTAACTCAAAATTGAACGAGGTTATCAACCCGAAATTTTGAGAAAAGTAACTCGAAATTTCGAGTTGGCTCTGCCAATCATTAATCTATGTGACTGGCATTGTTTTCTTGTTATCCGGAAGGATATGGCTCAGAGGAATGTGCAACAAATTAGCGCTTTCGAGAGTACGTTTGCTGATAGTAACGCCATGTGATTCAGCTAATAACACAAGTCATTTGTGAAGCCAAGCTGAAAATACTCAGCAATTTGTGCCCTAATGACTGGCTGTAATACCGGTAGTTTAGCTGTAGCATTTGTACCTGAGGGCTTCAGCTTCCGGGTAACAAGGAAATGACGTCATTCACATAGATTACTGCTCGGCAGCGCTGATTTGAAATTTCGAGTTACTTTTCTCAAAATTTCGAGTTACGGATACTTTTTTTTTTGTGGCGGAAACGGGCTTCCATAGAGTAACAACTTGCTCATTCACTAAAGCACTTTTTTCTACACGCATTCATTTTAAAAGAGAAGATGCTGAATAAACAAACATAAAACAAAAGGGCAAGTGTGCCATGTCTAGTTTTGTAATCCTGTGGCAAAGGTTTCTCCTGGTTAGTTGCTGTTTTAAGCTACCACTGTAGTAAAGGTATTTATTTGGAATTTTGTGAAAATAATTGTAGAATAAATAGTATTAAACACATGAAAGGGTGAAAAAAGTCAACTCCGAATCATCGGTAGGAAGGAACATTTTATTCACAAGTACTGTAAAAGTAAAACACAAGCTGCCATATTGTACATTTATACACAGGGTCTGAAAATCCTATACAAAAAGAAAGGTATTAGAAAATATGGGTTTTGATATGAAATATGACCTTACATATAATAATTTCTTGGAAAAAAGGTCTTGGTTTGGTAATAGTTCTTTAATTCATGAGCATAACCCCACATTAGTGAACACACAGAAATTATTGTAAAAAATTAGAATGGTAAAAAATGGAGTAGAAATCATTCTTAAAAGTGATTAAAAATCTCATGCAGCATCTTCAGAGAGGGCCTGAGATAGTCCATCTTTGTAAAACAAAGAAAACAAAGTCGTATTTGTCATAGATATAGAAGTCAAACACAGCAAGATACGTCAAAGCCAGTCTGTTTTTCTCAACAATCATTTTCACCAATCATCTTTTTTGTCTCCGTGTCAGCTGTTTGATTCATAAGCACATTCTGGCAGCCATGAAGAGCTGATGCCATGATTGATTTTGCTAAATAATGCCGCAATCTTTTGCTTTTCACTGTATCGTTTCATGGAGAAATTCTGGAGTCTTCGTTTGAGACATTAGATCAACGTCAATAATTAGTAGATTAGTAGAGTAGGGACAAAAGAGAACAAACTAGGTGGTTGCCCTTACTCGGTAATGAGGTTCTTATTGTAGTTGCAGTAAATGTATTGGAATGCATAGAGCTGAGGCTTGGTAGCACTTAAAAAAGAAGTAGTGTCTAACAGACTGGCTGACTTGTGCTCATCAGTGCTCCTTTTTATTTTACAGTATATAAAAAGCCCCCAGTCAAAGCCCATTTAGAGAAATAGTGGGCTCACTGATGGGCACCGGTAGAAGTGTAACCAGTCATCATATGATCATTGTAGGTGAGTGGAGGGAAGGTTACGTTGCATGACCACATACTGAGGCACCAGAAAGAATGGCTGAATCAAGAACAATCACTTATCGTCCATCACAGTGCCCCTCTGATTGATATGTTTTGGCTTAAACTTTTATTTTAGTGAGATAAACACGGGCAAGCACAGTTTGAATAAACTCTCCTTCCCACAACAAAACTGCTGCTCTACCTAAGTGCATCCACTGAGACCCATTTTGAACAAGGCAACTGGAGGAGAAAAAAAAAACATTCACTCTACCCTGCAAGCAGCTTTCACAGGACAGCTGGCAGGAGATGAGTGATGACAGCAAATACAGTCCTTGATGAAATAACATAGTCCAGTTTGAAAATTTAGAAAACTACAGAACCAGAGAGTTAACATAAGGCGCAGGAGGCTGAATGATCATGGATAAAATGCTGACTGAGGTTTGAAACGAGAGAAAAGGCAGTCTGGGAGAGCAATAACATTAGCTTATTGCTTTTTTCTTTTTACTTTATTTTTCCCCATAAAAAGGACATTTGTACACATCACATATTCATTTAATACACTATACAATGGAATATAAAATATTTTTCTTAAAAGCAATATGTTCAGGGAGTAGGTACGCTTAAGATACCTGCGCCATAGGAAAAATAACGACTCGAAACAAAACAATAAAAAAGGCACTTCCAGGTGTTGTTCATTGACTCTTGAGTAGGTGATGGCCACTGCTTTGCCATAGAGGCAACAGCGTTTGTGCTCATGTGTCATTCCTCTGCCGTGTCCTGGTAATGAGGCACTGTAGCTAGGTGGTCAAGATTTCCTCTGTTTACATGTTAAGATCCACTCTCATCTCACTTCCGTCTTTTGCTCTTCTTCCCAGGGACTTCTACACACTGACTGCTACATTTCATCGTTCTTTTTCTTCTCACTTCCATTTCCTTTCCTTTCCCGCTCCTACTTACTTTTGTCCTCAGACTTCGACTTCACGTAGCCCCTCCTGAGTGCCAGGTGTTGACATGCTGATGTCAAAGCACGTCACCATCATGACACGGGCCTTGCACAGGTTGACGCAGAACTCCAGCTCCTCTGTGGCCTGTGTCAAGGCCTCCAGATACTCTGGAGATTCTTTATCCAAATTCTGGTCCACCTCAACTGTTGGAATGAGGAAAGCAGGATTTAGTTACATTGTCTGCTACCAAAGTTTATTTGTCATCTTACTCTCAAAGGAAGTGACTTACACTCTCCTATCCACTTGCTGGGGTCCATCATCAGTCGGGCCTTCGTGTCTTCCAGCTCCTCCAATAACACTTGATGCTTTGCCCTCACTTCCTTCACTTGCTGTTGCCTTCTCTCAAGCATCTTCAGCTTACTGTTAAAATACAGCAGGCCCTGAGGGGAAAAAGACAGATTATACTGATTTAAGTAACTATCAAAAATGCAGTTAAAAAGTTCAAACGGTTGCATTACATAAAAAAGGGAAGCTATCAGTAAACTTCATTGATAAACGTGAAATAAAGTCAAACAGATAATATACTGCTTGTATGTCACATTTGGCTCGCTGGTAATACAGTCTGTGCTGCTTTTAATTAAACATCAGTTTCTCTGAAAAACGAGCTCACCTTGTCAACGTCTTGGAATGGTTGCTGAACACGGGATTGGAAAAAAACCAATAAAACAAGTTAGTGTGTTGGACAAGACAGAGTGTTATATATTAAAACATATTCTGTTTGCAATGGATTTTAACTGGAATTTTGTAATAGGTGCAAAAAACAGTAAAAGAACTAAATTGACATTGATGATGAGGAGAAAAGTAAATCAGACTACCTCCTGTCATTGATTTCATATGTATAAGTTTAAAAATATCCCCCTCCAGCTGCACTTCATGGAAACAGTTAATGACCCAGGAGGAGTCAGCAATGCAGACTGCTCAGTGATGACTGCTGTCATTGAGCTGATTTGGGTCGGTGTCAGGTGTCCTCGCAATCATCGCACATTCTCTGACCAATCTTTTCACCGCAGTCTTCTTTTTCATTTTTACACCCCACCGTATCACCATCACATTCAGCAGTGAGGCGAGTAATCAGTCATACTCAGACCAATTAACCCTCATTGGTAATTGCCTACTGAACTCTTGACATTCCCAAGGAGTGCTGCCAAAATACCAAGCACTGGGAATCTGGAGACGTAGATATTTTAACTCCAGGATTTGCCACAGAGCTGGCTGAAGGTCAGACGTCTGGGACATATTATTGCTGTCCTGTTCTTTAAAAAGAAGCTGGGGAGAAGGGAGCTAAGAAATTCCCACACTGCAAGTCAGTGTGATTGTATCTTAATGTATGGCATTGATGTTGCAGATGCAAAATGCTGCTAAGGCTTAGCAAGTGGGATTTACACGGCATCAACCCAGACTTCACTTTACCCAAAACAGGGTTCAGAAAGATGAACCACTAAACCAGCAAAACAAGCCAGCTGTGACCTGTGTCTGCTCACCTCTGCGGTTTCCTCCTGACGGCGCCTTTGGAGCCGTTCCACATCGTCGATCTCATACACCTTGATCTCAAAGGGTTCCTTCAGTGGTCCAGACATAGGAGGCAAGTCCACCCACTGACCTGCTGTGCTCACCTTCTTCCCCAGAGATGCTGTGTCTGGCAGGGGTGCTGGGATTAGCCGTCTTCTTTGGAAGCCTAAAGCACCAGGCAGACAGGCACCAATTAGATTGCTAACATACAACAGCAGCATTTGCTAGGATCTATAGAAAAAAAAATATAAATCCCACTCTGAGATATAAAGTGATGCAAGGCTTTACAGTGGTTGGTTGAGCTGTGGCGACTGCATACTTATAAGAGTTTCATGAGATATGTGGATTCAAAAGGTTGGTTTATCCTACATGAATTGAAACAGTTATACACGAGACAATGGCCTACATAAAAATCCCCATGTTCAACTCTTATTTGATCAATACACACATCAAAGATGCCTTGTCTGAAACATTCATTAACGTTTTTCGCATTTACTCTACGTATGAATTATGCATGCTGCTGATTCAGAAGGAAACAAAATCCGATGAAATGCCCATTTGTGGTTGTAATAACAATGGATCCACAAATTTATGGTTGATTTCCTCTGAGACAGCACATATTTATTACTCGGGTGTGTGCCACGAAATGTATATCACAATATTTGTGAATATTACCCATTTCTAGATTACTTGTAAAACCCCGAAATCCCAAATTAGTTTCTCACCGTTTGCTCTCTTCTTGGGATACTTGGAGCTCTTTGCTCTCCCTGAAGATGAGAAGCCGCTCTCGCTCATAGAGTCGTGGGCAGAGGAAGCGCTGCCTGTGGCTTCACTGTCACGGATCATGCTTTCATATCCGCTGCTGCCACCGCTGTGGTAGAACAGAGCTGTGCGTCCCATCGCCGGAGGTAGCTCCCCGCTCAACACGCTGCTGTTGTCACTGCCGTGGCCACTGCTGTAGCGCTGAGGCCGCCTGGGTGCTGTGATTTTACTGTATGGAGAAGGCAGCATGGCTACTGGGGATTTGTCATCACTCACATTCACCCCGCTGTCATTCCCACTGTCTGAGTCTGCTGAAGCTTTCACGTGTTTTCCTGATATGTTGCCTGTTGCCAGTTCACTCACACGGCTATTTGCAGCTCTAATGGCCTGCTTTGTGCCCATGATAGTGCCTCTTCCAGGCTTGCTGGTGACTGCAGCGGTGGTCCGAGGAGCCGATGTCCGTCCAGAAGGAGGGAGGTTGGCATTAGTGTTTCTGGTAGATGGGGCGGCCAAAGACTTTGTGGAGGAGCTTAAGCCCTTGGAGCTGTTGGCTGATAGTGAACGTGCCTTAGAACCATTAACAGCTCCCAATGACCTAGGATTTACAGAAGCTTTTACCTGTCCAGGTTTGCTGACATTTCCTCCACTTGGGGAGGATGGACAGGAAGCAATAGGAGCGCTGGATGAATTGGGAATACCGAATCGCGAAATGGACTTGCTTGATTTGCTACTACTGCTGCCAAGACTTGCCCCGCTGTTCTCTCTACTAAGCGCAGCTCTGGAACCTGATAAGGACAGACTTTCACACCTTTCCAGTGATATCTGACTGCCATAGTGCTGCCCAGCCTCTCCTCTAGGCCCTTTGGCCTTCAAACTGGAGGTAACTTTGGCCGTGTTGAGGCTGGAGGTTTTGAAACTGTCTACTCTGTGGCATACCTCAAGCTCATCTTCTGATACAGCCGCCCTCGCTCCATAGGTCCTTCCTGCCTCCCCATATGCTGTCTTTAAGGCACTTTGGGGCAGCAGTGTCTTCGTTTTATGGTCAAGACTGGATTTTCTCACTGGAGGAGGAGGAGGCATGGTGCAGTCGGGTTTAGCGGAATTGCTCGCTTTCTGTGAGTTGGCCTTGTTTTTCCCCAGAGAGGAAAATTTAAGGCTTGTGGCAGATGCAACAATATCTTGGCTTCCCTTGTAGTCCGTGGTGGAATGAATGACGGGCACTGTTCCCAGGGTGGTGGCACCTCGTCTCAGCTGAGGCATTTTGCTGGGTGGATTCCTGCTGGCTGATTTCTCACAGCCATCAACCACCCTTTGGGCTGAGGTAGACCCCTGCACATTGGGAGAGCGAGGTACACTGTTGGTGTTGCTGGACGTTTTGCTGGAAGGGATGCCACTGGGGGGATTTCTGAGAAATTTGCTGGTATTGCTGGAGTCAGAAAATTGAGGTTCAGAGTGGTTGTCAATGCACTTCCAAGGATCTTCCTGTTTAACCTCTTGCCTTAGTGGCTCTCTACTGCTGCTGCTGCTACTGCTGCTGCTATGAGAGATAGATGAGGTAGGTTTAATCTTCCTGGGAAGACTGGAGTGGACTATAGTTGGGCCCTGTGGGGAGGAGCTAAGCGAGTGAGCTTTAGTTATTTTAGATGTAAATTTTAGGGAGCCTTTTGCTGATTCTGGTGATGGGGGGCACTTTGTCAGTGACAGCTTGCTTGAGGCGGCGCTATCACTGTCTAGTTCAGAAAAACTAAATCCGCTGTCATTTAGGGAGTTCTTGGCATTTCTAGGCGAGGAGACACAATTAAACATATCCAGGGAGTCAAAGTAAACGGTGGCCTCTGGGCCCATGTGTTTGGCCTGTGGAAGGAAGACGTCTGTGGAATGAGCCCCTTCGCTTTCCAAGGTGCAGACACTAACCTCACTCAGCCAAGAACTGATAGATGAACCTCTGCTGTCTATACACGCCATTCCTCCCTCCTGAGGGGCTGTGACCACTGAAATGTTCACCTCTGACCCTCCAGCGGCTGATGTGTAGGCATCGAATTCATCATTGATGCTACTGATGATGCTGACAGGTCGAGAACCAGAGGCCAGGGCCTGAAGAGAGCAGTCACTGTTAAAGCTAATAATGCTCGATGGCCGGCCTTGATCTACTATACTGCCTATAGATAGCTCCTCCACCACAGTGAACACCAGCTCATCCTCTCCGTTCAGCTCCACAGGCTGCTGCAGGGTGACGGTCGCTCTAAGGATGTCCCGGTCCAGACATCTTTCCCTCAACGTCGAGCGTACCTGGCACACCTCCACCGGAGCTCTAAGTAAAGGCGAAGTGCACGGATCCCTTCTTTTCGCAGCTTGGTGGCTCATTCCAACAGGTGGCATTCTGGTGCTTGATCTTTCCTCATTGTCAGTATTTTCTCTCTGCTGTGAAGGAGGCGGGGCTGGCTTTGGCAAGGATTTCTTGCTGGAGTAAATCTTCTCTCTCACCACAGGTTCAGTAGGTGGGGCAGCGGCAGGTGCCAGTTTGTTTGCACTAACCTTGTTTTCTGAAACCAAGGCCTTCTCACCATCAGCCCTGGTCCTGCAAACATTTTGAACACTCTCTGATGGTACCCTTTCCACAGGCATGCATTGCCTCTTGGCACTGTCAACTTTAGATTTGGCACTGGGACTGCAAGATGGCTGCGGGGGGACCGATTTAGGAGATTGTTTGGGTGAGATACCCTCTTGGTTGTAAGAAATATTTGCTACAGTCTTTGGTGAAACAGAGCTTTGGCTCTCTTTAGATTTGTCCATCTTGGGGCTAGCCTGGGATCGTTTTCCCTCTCCAACGAAAGCAGTAGGTTCTTCACTGCCGTCTATGCACTCAAGCCTCTCTTGCAGTTCAGCAAATGTGTTGCATTTAAAGAAATGGTCTCTGTCCAGAGGGCCCTCTTTTGCAGACTTCTTCTTGTTCAGAGAAGGGATAATTGGAACAAAGGCAGGTGGGCCTTCATTGTCACTAAGCTCCCTGTCTGAGATTGCAGTTCCCCCAGGGCCCACATAAATAACAGTATCACAAGACTGCTCACTACTAGAGGAGTATTCTGGGTCACTGAGCAAACAGGGCAGGTCTGGGTCCAGGGCTACTGTTCGAGGGTGAAAAGGCCTGAGGTGGGGGGGCCTCCGGATCCTCCCTTCCTCACACGAGCTTTCACCTCCAGATGAACTAGATGCATACTGCAAAACCAAGTTAGAACAGAGTAGAGATCTGTAAATGATCTCACAAAATGATAAAAGGAAAATTAACATAATAGACTTTGCAATTTACAAAATCACTTTAATTCTTATCATTTAGAGCAGATTCATATCTTACTAGTTTGCAGCAAAATCCATTTCAGAGCATATTTTAATTCCTATAATATTACCGGTCAATATTTATCTAGAGGTTAAAAGTGCACATCAATAGCCCCACAGAAACTAATGTCAATAATGCAAATTGTTGTCTGCGGCCTGCATCATAATTATAATGGGGACTAAATAAATACATGCTGTCATTTCACCTAATTATCTGGAGCATATATTTCCCTAATCTAAGGGAATACATCACACACTTCCTTAGGCGGTGGTATTGATTACATGATTATGTGCTGAGGAGCTGAGAGAAACTAGCTCTGACTTACTGCACTAATAATATTTCATTTGTGGGAGCATTAACACATTCATTTGCGAAATAGCTCCAAAATTACACGAGGAAGACAAATTTAAGGACTTTAATAATGCTGTGATTTATGATGAAGGTAATTAAAGTTACGCATGCACATTAGGAATGTAATTGCTACAATAGCAACACTTAATGATGAAATAATGTTTAATAATAACGATTACTCTTCATTTATCATTTATAAACAATGAGCAACATTAAATGGAGCTTTATTAAGATTTATAAGGATTATAATAAGTTCTTAAATTATACAAATGCATCGTTAGTGGTGTCACTGGAATTTCATATTGCTTGTTCATCGGTTTATCAGTGTGTTACTGCACATGTTTACATGCCGTACCTTAGATTTCTTCTTTCTCATTCGGTGGATCCGGGATGCCAGCTGGATAGTGGTGAGCGAGTCAGCATAGTTGGCTGGGGAATCTGAGATGTGGGCAATCATAGTTGTTCTGCAGTTGATGTTGCCAAGGGACTCCCTCAGCAGCATTGTCAGTTTGCTGTCTCTACAGGGAGCATTTACATTGTTATTAGCAAACAGCCCAGTAATATTTTACTGGGGCAGGCACGTTAAATCCTCCGAGCTGAAAAACACTCCCAAATGACAAGTCATTAATCTTTTCATACTTGAGTAACTACAATATAATCTTGTGCAACCCCAGTGAAAGCTGTTGTGCAGCTAACTAAACAAACTGAACAGTCGCACAGAAAAACCTGCAAGGTTGACAACACATGCGGTGACTTGCCTGAAACAATTAACATATAGATACAGTTTCTTGGAAGCTAAAACGCAGCCGACTCTAAAACCTCATGTTGGTGTTCTCACCTGTAGGGTACATGCTTCGCTCCATTTGTTAAAGCCATTATGACGTTTCCCAGTGCATTCAGGGAAAGACACAAGCCTCCTCCTCCATCTCTGCTTTTACTCAGGACCTTTTCGCAGCTCCCCAAGTCAATAAGGTGCAGCCTGCTTCGTCCACCCGACACTGCCAACGGCAGAAGAAGAACCAGGTGAGCAAAACAGACACTCCCTATGTGGAGTAAGTAAGTAAGTTGCCTGTACAAAGTGCCCTGATGACAGGAGTGGCATAGCTGTGTTTGAGCTGTCTGGATTATTTATGAGTAAGACTGCAGCCAGACTGCTAAACCTCCACCAGATGTGTAACTCATGGCAACAAGGAGTCTCCTTTGGTGAGACACGTAAAACGAGAGAATCTACTGACAATTAGAAACACAGTCCCCCATCGAATAATTGAAAAATGCAGACAGGGCGAATGCCAGCGTCTGTCCTTGTAAATCACAGAGCTACACATTATCCTGTTGGTGATTGATGTTGTTCATAAACCAGCAGGCTTTACTTACTCTTAACCACAATGTATTACAAGCATGCAAATACATTTCTGTTTTGCAGAGACCAGAATGAATTCATCAAACGCAAAAAAGAGCCTGCGATTTTCCATTAAAAGCTAAAGTGCGATCAAATCCACTTAGCCATCTAAAGAGCTTATGTTTTTAAAAAAAACCCAACAACAATTAGTGATAACTAAATGGAGGCGCCTTTTAATCTAGATTATCTTGTATTTTAGTACTTTTTAGAGCAAGTGTGGACTTCATTCACTAATCTGGCTGCTTGCGCATGGTTCACTCTATAATTTTCTACTATAAATTTGAAGGGACAACTTTCTGGTCCTATGCTGCAGGGCAGTAGTAATGCAATAATACTAACTTCCCCCTTTTCCAGTCTTCTCCATGCGGTACTGGTAAATGTGCAGTGTGAACAGCATGTGGGAGTTCCGTCGCTCGTCCTCATCAACATTCGGTCTGCTGGTGCTCCGGGCAGCAATGGCTGCATCCAAGAAGAAGGCGGCTTTCTCAGCAGTTGGGGCACGAAGCTCACTCTGGTTTTGAAGCTGAAGGGCGGGAAAGGAAAACCAGAGAATAAGGTCAGGGTATCCGAAAAAGGACTGATGTTTAAAAGAAAGAGAGACAGAGAGAAACGAGAAAGAGAAGGTAACCAGTTAATTGGACTCTGCCACACATTTCTTGCCCATTAGATTGGGTCTCAGGGGCTATTAAAACAGCAGATATGCACACAGTGGGAGGAGGATTAGGAGAGGTAATAGTGGAGCAGGAGGCAGGGGCTCTTCACCTCAACATGATGTGATGATGGCAGTGGTGGGATACAGAAGGAAAGGAAGGAGGAGGCAGAAGAGAGAAGGCACACATAGCTGCTGAAGGAAAGCGCAAGAGGGAGATTCATAGTACTGCACACCCTTTGAAGTTAGAGTCCATGCATATCCCCCAAAAACAACATCTGACAGCAACACCTGTGAGAGCCTTCAAACATACAGTCACAACCCCCCTCTGCTATTCCCACTCCCACCACACACACACACACACACACACCCAGTAATACTTCTATGGCATTATAGAGGGCTGACACTAATACATCAGTAATAGATTCTGACGGATGCTGACAGAAGAGTCAATACAAAGGTAAGAAGAAAGCCATCAATACCACAGAAGGGTTGGGTAGAAAATATAAAGCAAGGGTTTTAAGAGCAGGTAGGGTAGGAAGTCACGGGAGATAAAAACACACACACATATATATATACACATTGCACTCGAAGAACTTTAAACATCTTTGAGGGGAAAAAAAGAGCTAGAGCCTAGACAGTAAAAGATCAATACTCAGTCAGACTAATATTTTATAACCCACAGAGAGAATGAAAGGATCAGTGAACAAAGAAAAAGTGGAGAGATGGAACACTTCTCACCTGAGTGCCACAGATGGGATCCTCTCTCAGGTGGATTCCCGGGGATTGGCCTTCCTGCAGGCTGCCGGACGACACCTCAGACAGCAAGTCCTTTAGCTCCTCATCTTTTCCAAAGATTTCCACTGCAGACACGCGGACTGAGAAGCGCGTGCCCGTCTTCTCCTTGCGCTCGTTGATGAGCTTGAAGAGCCAAGAAATGGCACAGGGCACAATGCCTAGGCTTTGAGTGGAGCTGTCTTTGCCAATCATGGTGTATGTCTTGCCTGAGGATGTAAGAAAGGAGGGGGGGGGGATAAAAATATTGCCTTGTGTGTGGAAGCCGGCTGCACTCACTATATGTTCAAAATAAAATTGCTTCTTTTATCAACCTGTCTGAAATAGGCCTGAAGTTCACAAAGAAATAGGCACTGGCATTGGATATTTTCTGAAGGGTTATTCTGCTAAACAAATGGTGCTGAAAAAAAATTAATAATGGCAGATGTGAAGGATTTGAGGTAATATTTGGAAAGGCAAAAATAAAATAATAATAACTTTTTTCTTTTAAATCAAATGCTAATCCAGGGACCTGTTCCAGACACAGTCATTCTGCACAGAATTACAGAAACTGGAAACAGCTGCATGAGAAAAGCAGGCCCTTCAGCCTAAGAACACTGGCCAGGCCAATTACTAAGATTTTAATTACAGACTGAGCCCTGAAGCCTGAATGCAGCACTTTACCCCTCACCCCCACACCAGACTCACTATCCATTCCTTTTCCTTCAATCACCCATTCCTTGACTCACCCCAGTGCACCGCTAAGCCAATTGTGGACATCAAGTGTAGCTAACAAAGAGCAATGAGAGTTTTCTTTGGCTAACAAAGGCACTTCTCTAATCTGTTGCCAGTGGAGAAGCTTACCGAGCTTTACTTGGCCAAAGCAGAAGATGCAGCCGTCTGCACCATTCACCACAGATTGGATGACCTCAGCTACTGTCCCTGAGCACACCTCAGCCTGTGGAAAAACACAAAGAGACAGGCCCTTCACAGTCAGTTTGCAATTCGAGGAACACTGTAAAACAGGCACAGTGAGCATTTGACATTGCTTACACCAATTCATGTTATTAGTTTCAGTATTTTTCATCACTCAAGTGCGTGTGTGTTTGTTTGTTAATGTCTGTTTCCGTGTCTTGCATGTCGAGGCAATCTGTTTCAGCAGAGGTCCTCTGGGGCAAGGCTTCAGCAGCAAAGGCCCCTTCCCATACATCACACAGCAAACAAGACCTCTAACAGCAGAACAGCTTGTTGTTACTGTTAGCCACCAGCAGTGCTGCCCCAGCAGCACAATCTAGCAGCTTGGCCTCAACTATGTAGCAGAAACATTTAGTCTTTAGCCATCAGCAGCTTACTTAATTTTAAAAAATTGCTCAAAGTAGGCAAAAAATCTGAGGTTTTTCTGGATATCCTACACAGGTGATGACATCCTACACTCTGTTGTCATAGTTATTTAGAGTTCGCTGCACCATGGCGACATGCAAACAATACTTCAGATTACCGTACCTTGGATTTTCTGTTAATTTTGTCTTTGAGCAAAAACAGATTGAGTCATTCTCTTAAAAGATTTTGGTGTTTGTCTTAATATGAGAAGAGAGCAAATCTGATCCGCTCCTAAGTCACATGTACTAAACATACTGTATATCTGACCTTTGACTTTGATCTCAGCACTTATGCCTGCTGTGTCTTCCAAATGGCTGAGGTTAGATATAGCTGTCCTATGAAAGGAGTGGTTAGATATAAGTGGAGTGGATTCAAATCATTCCGTAGAGGGCTTAAAAGCCCAGCTGTTAGGCCCATGTTGCTAAGAATGCCCCTTGACCCAAGAAAGGCATTTTTTTCTCTAAGCCTCTGGTCACACCCTGCAAGTATAAAGACGTCCCTTTGCCCTTGAGAGGCTGAATTCCCTGATAACAAATAGAAAAATAGCTCTCTTGCTCTAATACACACACACATACACAAAGACTGGCCCTTACTTGTGAAGCATCCTGGGTAAAAACAGCATCAAAGGCAAATATCTTTGGGACGGCCACAGTGGCGGATCTCCTGTGCCCTGAACTAGAGTGTGGGCTGGACGCAGGATCGTAGAGGGTCAGCTGCTTCTTCCTACTGTCTACTTTCAAGAAAGACTGAGACTCTGAGGAGTCTGCAGCCTCCAGAGACGGACAGATACGCATCATCACTTTCACCTAAAGCAACATCAAATAAGCAAAAAGAGAGAACAGCGGTGTGTTAGAAATTGAGATGGCACAAAAACACGACAAAAAGACAGACATTTTGATTATAGTGCACTAAGCGAAGAGACGGGAAAAACATATGGCAGGCATTCAATATAAAAGTTGCAAACTGAAGGTCCTTCAGCGTTTGTGCATTAAGATCACGTTCACTTTGTCAGAGCTGATGGACACTGAAAGTTACCATGGAAACTCTCCCTGGGTCAACACATTGGCTAATGGTGTTAGTAAAAGGCAGCAAGGTGAGTATTGAAAGTCACAGCTGAAAATGTTAGAAATCGGTGTGTGTGCAGCTCCCTGCTGGGGGATTATCCCACTAGAGATTGTTTTTTCTGGACCAGGAACAGCTCACCAGCGTGGGAGTGCAGGAGCATATGCCCTCCCTGCCTGTTGTTCCACCTCCTAACTCTCCTTTTTCTCTCCTTTCCCTCTATTGCCTGCAAAACGACTGGCCGTCAAGTGACCCACCCTGCTATATTCTGAGACATATTATATTTATAAAATGAGCGTAGATTCTTAACACCTTCCCCAGGTCAACATATAGTTCTTGATGCCAACATGGTATGCTAAACATGATCGCATCTTGCATCTAAAGATGTTGATTCACTAACATGCCCATTCATGCCTTGTGGTAGGACCTCTTTTACAGACAACCTATGTCTCTAATGCATAGATGCACAGTTTGTGGTTTGTGTGGGTGTGCTTATGTGTGTCAGGCTATATGACACCTCTTTAGAAATTCTGACATCTCTATATTCCTTTACAATCTGATGGTCAGATAGCGCCACTTCTATTTCTCCAAAGGCTCTCTGGAAATATATCTGTGAATGACAGGGAACAGAAATGGCTCTTTGGATATGTTTAGCAGTCTTTAGAGTCCCTGTCAACTCCCAGAGTATTTAGTGCTGCGCCTAACATTACATCAGCTGAATTGCTTCTGTCCTACAGTATACATGACAGGGAACTCAATCCAGAGTCATTTTAAAGCTTGTTAAAAAAGTACCTATGGTGCCTCTCAGGCACTGAAATAAAACCCTTAAAATACAACCAACTCTCTTCCCTTTTTGACATAGGGCTGCTTTGCTCAGCTCAGGACTCTCCACCATCTTCACGCCTACACAAAAGGACCATTCTTCCCTGACTCGTATATTAATATTGCACTCACAAACAATGTGGCTGGAAAACCCTTTCTTTCATTGAGTGAATTCATCTTGGATACCCCAGGCCAAGTGCAAGCACTCTTTATACTGCACAGGGGACTCTTGTTGTGACTGACAAGTGCATATGTTGAGTGAATTAGATTTGCTATGTCATTTAAACAGGGCTTCCATATATGACAACCACATGTCTGTCCACCAGACAGAGGCTACCAAGTGAGCTAATGTCCCTGTTTTATTTACGTTGGCAGAGATCAGATAGTGGAGGCCACAGAGGATTGGCTGTAGTATTTCACACCGTGCTAATGGCCCCTGGTTCCCTGTCCCTTGATTCCCCACAAAATCCATTAGTGAGGCTTGGCATGACTCCATCCACTCAGCTCCTTACACCTGAAAGAACTGTGTCTAGGTCAAAAGTGGAGAAGTGGAAGTGACCCACCTACACCTGATTGGAAACATTGATTGAATTCGAATGAAACAGATCCGGAGAAGCCGTGAAAGCGACTGAAAATGTTATTTCACGTGCGATTCCACAGGTGAAAGAGAGGCAGACAAACCAGGAAAGCACACGGATCTGTTTACTTTACTATAAGAAAACCTGAAAATCTGTGCAAGCAGACTTGGAACAATATCATAAAATGTCATAAATCCTGATCTCCCGTTGAAAACCAGCTGCTTAAACGGCACAGATGGATCATATACATCAGGTGTGAGCTTGAGTAGGCTTGTTAATAGCACAGGTTTTTTATGAAGTCCCCGTGTCAATGGGAGATTTACAATATGTGGCAAAATTTCAACCGTCTGGATACCTGGCAACAGAAGCGAGCACTTCCTGTCCAGGTGGGATCTAATCTTGTTAGGGGACTTCTTCTGCTTTATAAATACAGGACGCCAGCTCAGACAAACAATACCCAATAAACCACAAAGGAAGAGAGATGTGTTTATACAGCTTTGTTTAATGACTGCTCTATCGCTGGCAGCCTGACTTTCAACACTGCACACTGCACCTAAAATGGAATTAGGAGTCTTGATGCTAACGTGACCACAGATTGGTGAATTATAGTTTTTACTGTCTTTTCTGTGTTCACAGAGAGGAATGCTGGTCACACAAACTGAGTGAATTCATGACATTCCAGCAGGCTTATCTGGCTGCATCTGCATGGACTGGACCAGACAGCACGCTGCCTGCAGACCAGTCTGTCGCCACTCTGCATTCAACCCTCCAAATAGGGGTTTGTGTGTATCCATAAATGTTGGCGCACGCAGTTCTGCAGGGCAAGGGAGGAAGGGAATGGTGGCTTATGAGAGCACGTGTTGTATAGCTGTTGTGCATTAAAAGCATTCTGTCTCTGGTGCCTCTGTGTGTGTCTTTTCTCACCTTTCCCATCCCTGGATTTTCCTTCACTTTGGAAACAGCACGGAGCAGACATGGTGGGGCAGGGGGTGGCGAGACCTGCAGGATACCGCTGAAGTTGGTCGGGTAGATGGAGGGTTCTTGCGGGTTAAGCAGGGAAGGCAGGTTTTTCTTCCGCTTGGAGGAAAGATTCAGCTTCTGAGCTGCCCTGGAGGTGGGAAGGGGAAAAAAAGCCTTGAAAGTAAAGCTATACTTAGAAAACTACCAAGCTGTAAAGTTAAGCAAATCCTTTTTCTTTCTCTCTCAGGTAATGTTTTCTTGAGGAGGTACCCTACCAAGAGGTTATTGATTTTAAATGTCTACCTTGACAAAAACCACACGCTAACACTTTAACATAAAGGTCAACAATCTGCTCTTAGTCTGCCAAAGTAAACAAAGTCAGGAGGTGAGTTACACTATGCCACCACTCCCAACCCTTCTCCACTCTAAAAATGCTTTTCCCTCAACTCCCAACTCATACTCCCATAACAAGAAGGATAATGTTTCAGCTCTCGACTTAAACTAAAAGTGGAATTCTCTTACACCTTTATGTTTTTATGCAGAACAGCTCTCTAAGACAAATGGTCACCAGGTTCTCTGCTCAAAGGGACCAGACGCAGACTGTAAAGCCACAGGAAATACATGCACGTATTTTGATCAAACACAGCAAAAAAACTGTCGTGGATGTGACAGCTGAGGACTGTTGAAACACTTCCCTCTACCGCATACTTGTGTCCTTCTCTGCTAATCATTGCAGCTAAGCAATGATGACAGCATCATTTGGGTGGCTGTGACTCAGAAGATGGAGCAGATGATCTACTAATAAGAAGTTGTGGTTCAATTGCTGGCTGCATCCCAAAGTATCCTTGGGCAAGATACTGAGCACTGAGGTTCTCCTGATGTGTAATTGTTAGCTAGAAAAGCATTAGAAAAGACCCATATTGTTTTAGTATTTAGTATTATTACCTTATTGTTAGGGTTGTTTTTGTTGTGCATCTGCACTTTATTGTTGTCAATGTCTGCGCATGGGACAGTGTGAAACGTAATTTCAATTCCTTTGTATGGCAAGAACATTTGAAGAAATTGACAAATAAAGTTTTCTATTCTATTCTATTCTATTGAGACAAACCTACAACATGTATGTATTTTGGAAGTTGTAAACAACCTCGATAATCAGATGTTAGTTTAGTGATATCTAGATAGTCACATGACAGTTCTGCTGATACCAAACAGAACCCAGTTCTGTAAGTGAATTGACCTTTTTCACAGTTTAAATTCCGCTGTCATTCTGGTCTCTTTTCAAAGTCAAGAAGATCTCCATAGAACAATCAGAAGGAGTCATTCTTTTTTGTGCAAACTTCTTCAACTTTATAGGCAACACCAATATCTCTGCCTGGCCTGCAGGGACCCCGGTCCAGGTGGTTCGAGTTTTTGCTTTGCCCTAGATCAGTTAACACACACCTCAGGCAGTAATTCAAGGTCAGTAAGGAAAGTAATACCCAAAGGTAATTCAAATGCACTCAAATGGGTTTCATTTAAGCAGTCAGATTTCAGAGAAGTACGGGGAAGACAAAGGGGCGGTTGTCAACATGAAGGGAAGTGTGGCGCGGAGAATTAAGACCTGAAGTTGAGAATAGAATGTGAAAAATCTGCAGAGCAAGGTTTTTGAGGAGAGGTAGAATACATAGAGAACATGAAAAGGAGAAAAGAGGAAATCTGGAGTACAAAAAGGAACAGATCCATGTCCTGGTGAGTAGCATTTTTCTAAAAGGCCAGCCTGAGCTCATTAGCTGTGTTCTGGGCTCCTCTGGACAGGACTAGGTGGGCTGCTGCCAAAAACAGAACCCACCTCTCGTCCCTATCTCCTTGTATCCTGGAGTGACAACCCACCCCGCTTCCTCTTCTCCACCCCCTCCCCTCTCCACTGTACACCCCCTGCAGTGACAGCCCAAGAGCACAATCAGCGAACACACTGCTTGCTGATGGAATAATTATTGCATCCAAGAAGACTACAGGAGAAGCCGCTCCCCGGGGAGCTGCCTATGTGTGATAGCATGCGAGACGGATCGTGTGACACGGAGTGAGATGGAATAGATGAATGCGAGATGGAGAGAAAGAAAGGGGAAACTATAGCAGAGTACACGTGGCGGCGCGAGTCTGCGAGTGTGTACGCGCATTTATGAGAGGCATCCGCAGCACATTCATTCAAGATAAATCTACCCTGTCCCTCTGTCTCTCTCTGCCTCTCTCCCTCTCTCACCCCTCACCTCATTCTCTCTTCTCTTTGAGTTTAGACAGAAATCAAGCAGCACCCACAGAGTAGCATAGAAAAAAAGCCACTCCACTTCATTTATAATTGTTTTGACCAGCGAGTAGCGTTCACAGCCCAAAGCTGCGATTGTAACCTTGAGCTTTAATTCATGCAACACAATGACAATCAGTGCACATGTTCATGAATGGAAGGTGAGGGATGATTATGCTAGGGCTTTGTTTTTTTCAACACAGTCACACGTACACAGGTAAACTGCTTGTCTCTCCCCACCTCTCCCTCCCACGTCCTCTCATTTCTCTCTCCTCTCCTTACACAACTATATGATCAGTCATTGGAAAAAAAGAGAGAGAGGCAGTGAAGAGAGGCTCAGATTTCTTTGCCCACAACAGCTTGTCCACCTGTTCACTCAATCTCAATGCTAATGAAGCTGTTTTCCTTCACAACTTTCTCTAAAATGCTCAAAGGAGACTCTATATGTATGAGGAAGTGAAGCCCGAAAACACTTGAACATACACTCATGCTTTATGAATTCTGTTGAATGTTAGAAAAGTGAGCCAAAGCTTCCCCCCCCGACATGCACACATTGTGAGATACTTACAGCTCTTTCCAATCCATTATCTAGTTTATGCTCATAGTCAAAAAACAGGCAACTGATAGAGTTCGACTTTGCTGTCCTTGTCCGTGTTGTCACTTTTCTCCATTATTTGCACATTTGCTACGCCGGCACACTCAGCAATGACACAGCGAGGTGGGGTTGCTTGCTACTCAAGGCACAGAGGTCCTTTTCGCTACGATCATCAACGTTCCACTTAATTTCACAGAGGCTTGTGAGAAGCTCGTGGGGCAGAGGGAGAGCGACGAGTGGGAGGCGTGGGCGTCATAGTAACTGAATGGAACAAGCGGCAGGTGGGGCTGGGTGGAGGTGGGCAGGCAGGATGAGTGCCCTTCAGGAAAACCAGTAGGTGCGCAGTGAAGGTGTAATCCAGAGAGTTTCTTAAGAGAAGGTGAGGACGAGGTTAGGATGAGGATGTGCACCTCCTGTGTTCATGCACTACGAAAGCATCTCTAACTCCTTGCGTGTCTCCTTCACCTGCAAAAGTTCAGACGCAGTTCAGAAACCGCAGAAACTTGGCTTGTCCTCCGACTCAGTTTTACTTTTTCTTCGCATCCAATTCTTCAGTCATCCCATAGGCTGCTTTTTTCCCCTCATCCAGTTAATCCACCGTACTTGTCTGCTGTGAGTGGTTACAGATCCTTATGCCTCGGTCCTTCCCAGACGCTCTACTGCTTACAGGCAGAAGGCAGGGAAAATAATCAGCGCTCCTGGCTGGGCTGCAAGATTTCCTTGAGTAGCTGAGAATGAGAAGAATTCCTGCTCCTGTTCCACCTCTTAGTCCTTCTCCTGCAATCGGAGAAATTCTGGCAGCTGTCCTGCCGTGTCTCTCTCTATTTCTCTTTCCCTGGCTCTCTCTCTCACACACACACATCCACACACACACATACATTCCCTCCTCTCTCCCTGCCTCCCACCTCTCCCTCTCTCTCTCCCTTTCTTTCCTCAGCCCAGCCCCTTTTCCCTCCGACTGCCAGACGAGGTGTCAGCGCTCGATTGCTGGCTGCTTGCGGCGCAATTTGCGAGTGCTCTCTTTCTCTCTCTCTCTTTCTCTACCCACACGCACACACACACTCACTGTCTCATTCAGCACAAACACACATGCATGCACCCCACCACACGTCACATGAATAGTTAATGCATGCAGGAGCCCTCTCTTCTTTTAGGGTCCCACACTTCAAACAGATTTGGTTAGTATGCCTACAGTGTATGCATCCATGAGCCCGAGAGTACATGTGTGTTCCTGTGTTTTTGGGGTAGCATGTGTACACTACATATTTGTATTATTTTATTTATTTTTTGTCGTTGCTAACAGATGTAATTAGCCGGAAGAATGAGAGCGGTATTAATCATAAGGAGCGAGACAGGATAAGGAAGGATGTACTTAAGAGGAGAAAAATGGATTTCTTCAATGAATGATGCTCTGACTAAACTGGAAAGCTGAGGGAGATTAAAAAAAACAAAAAAACAAAAAAAGAGGACAGACAATGAACAAATGACTTCTTAGAAAGGCAGATTTATGCTGGCCACTAAGAGAGAATGCAGTCAGTCAATGGTCAAGGGTAAAAAGGGGAATGAAAGCATGTGAGTGGGTGAGCGCTGGGGTGAGAGTACCCTGTATTCCCTGGGCTGCCAATTTACCAGTAAGCCCTCTCAGCCCCCCCAACCAGCCAGTCTTGTTTGAAAGGCTGCTACTTTGGCTGCAGAGTGCCTACTACAACATATCGGCAAACAGAGTGGGTGTGAGACTTGCCAGATGAAAGTACATGCAGCACAAAGCTCTATCGGCTCCTCTCCTTCTGACACAGTGCCCCTTATATGAACTCTGCTGGATTAAATTTGAAGGCAAACAATAAAACCAACACCACCTACATTTTTCGTACAGTAATAAAGCTGTTTGATATATCACATAACCTTTTCCTTCTTCCCTTTCTGCCCTTCCATAGCATGGTTACCTTTGCTTTTCTGCAGTGTTTGCTTTTCTGAGGTGGGCTTATTTTAAAGTGCTAGGACTGTCTCCTAACAGAGTTCTACATGCTTCACCACCATCGAATCCCTTTGAGCAATGATTGGCAACAGATGATGAGTAAAAGACAATACTAATGTCGGCATTGGTCACTCTGACAGTGCAACCGGTAATTATTCTCATCCCTACTGCTGCTACCACCAGTGTGCTTTTCACTGTTATACATCAAACTGACATAAAAATAGGGGACAGCCACAGTTGGAACTATCCTGATAGTCTTTCAGCTCCATCACTGTCTTCTTATGAACAGACCTTAGGGACAGATAATCAGAGTAATATATATAAATGAGCTGAAGCAAGACAGATGTAAAATCAAGAACCCTTTAAATGAAAAGGTCTCCCGGTGCCTTTGTTCGAGAAAGGACATGTAGATTTCATCCTTTACCTAAGGAGGGAGTGAGAGCGAGGGAGGAGCGGAGGTGGTCAATGGTGGCACGACAGAGAAAGAATGGTTAGGCTGTATTTTCTGACTAGATTCAAAGCTTCACTGTAGCCTGTCAATAATGTTCCCAGCCTTTTTTCTTTGCTTTGTCAAATTAACAAGAGAAATTCCTCTGACCCAGAGAGACATTAGTTGGTGCGCCCATTAGCTTGTTTGTACAAATTTGTCTCTGTTCTCCACGCCAGCTATACAGCTCTTTAGGTACCTCTTTTCTGTGGTTAATTACCATGTTGGCCGCATTTACTATCCTTGACACTTCCTTTCTGTGAATCTCCTTTTTTCCCCCTCTGCAGACAAGATAAGGCTGCTCTGGCCATTCATGCGCGGATCAGATCACTCAGTCTGATATGAGACTGCTTTACCCGCGCCACCCCACCCACAGCGAGTCTCCCACTGCTGCTGATTAGCAGGCTGGCATAGCTCTTCACGAATGGGAGATGGGAGTACTGGGGCTACAGCCAGCTTCAACACCATGCAGTGATAATGACTACGGCACAATGAGTTCACTCGCTCACTGGTTGCTAGAGACACTGAGAATTTACCCCATACCAGTGACGGCATTTGTGAGACTTTCTCTTTAGTTGAAGCCGGTATAGCCATGTTGCTGTTGTATATACTGAGTATTTTGCCCTCACCATAAATGCCAAATCAGCAGATGGTCATGACTGACTGGGCTGGATGTCTGTTGATCTATATCAGAGCAGGTACTGTGTTTTTGAGTCAAAAGATAATCATTAGGAAACCTCCCCAGAGCTAAAACCAGTACAGGCTGTCTTATTGATGGGCTGCCCTTGACATGATCAAACAGCTCTCTGCCCCAAAGGTGTGGGGGTATAACATAAATCTACTGTCTGTAGGAGAAATACAGACTTAGTTCTGTTAAAGCAAGAGCACCAGACCGAAGTTTTGTGTGCAGGCAGACATCGCTGTGTGGTTTTCTCTTTGCCAAATTTTAGGTAGGATTAACGCAAATCTGCATCTCTGCACTGGCCTCGCGGTCCCAGGTCACCCACAGCCTGACCCAGCCTTCGTTAAACTTTGGCAGTGATTAAGTGACCATGACATCAGCCTGTGAACACACACACATGCATACACACACATTCATACGGTGTGCAGACGAGAGGAGGTGATGTCATCCTCTGCCAACCAGCGCTGGCAGCGAGAATGCCCACCCAGACAAGATTTACTAACAAGGTCAGGATGCCGATCATTAAATGAGACAAATGCTTCCATGCCATAAAAGCTTCCTGAGAGTTCATCCGTTGTAGCTGTATTTCAGAGGATTAGAAAAGACCCTTTGACTGCCCTGTGAAGCTGTAAGTGTCACCATCTTTCAGTTGTGGAGTATAAACATACGCATTAACCTAACACTAAAAGCTCGGGTGGTCATATAAGGTAGGTTCTTAAACTAACCAGAGAAATGGTCTATGGACTTTATTTATATACCTCTAGCCTTGCTGAATACTTAAAGCATTACAAGCATCATTCATACATATAGCACTTGTGCTTTACATAAATATGTAACTAAGGGACCATTTTGGGGAATCAGTATCTTGTGCAAAGACACACCAAAGGTCGCGGGCGGAAAAGCCAATAAATGAAGCACAAGCCTCTGTTTAGTGGATAACCTGCTCCACTCCCTGAGTCACAGCTGCCCCACAGAGACATAGTTGGGTTACCTGAGACGCAGCACTGAACATATGGGGAGAACGCTTTAGAGCTGGCTGTTGAATAGATGACAGAGCCTCCTGTGTGGCACAGACGTTTAGTCTGATAATGAGCCCGTTTTCTTTCTAAAGTCTCCCTGCAATTAAAAGACCTCTGGTATAAACATTCATTTAGTTTTTCTCACTTCCTCCCTCTTATCCTAAATCACTCAAAACAACTGCCTGAGGCTACAGCAGCATGGACACTGAAATTAATGCCGAATATGGTTTTAAAAAAATGTAACTGTAGCACAAAAATATGCTATTTTATTTTACAGACGCTGCTAAAAAAAAGGAAAAAAAGCTCCCACCTGGAGCTACGGGAACAGACATTCTCCTCTGTTCAGCATGGTTATCTTATCGTTCAGATTCAGATTCAGATGAGCATCTTTCCAAACCAAGATCTTTCCAGTAGTTTTGAAAAATGTGTTTCCTCACTCCTTTGGCAGCCCCAGGTACATTAAAATGGAAGAGAGAACTATCAGGCTTATCGGGCTGTCAGTTAAATCTTATCAATCCAAAGCTCTGAAGCTTTCAACTGACTGCGAGGCTGCTTTCTCCTGCTTGGCTGTTTTAATAGTATACTGAAGGTAGAGCTCCTCTGTGCTGTATTGGCTTACACAGCAGCAGTTTGCTGGAAGTGGCCAAACACCTCCAGGCTAAGATTTATAGACTTTCTATAAATCCTCAGAAATAGATAAACGAATCCCAGCAAAACCAGACAGCAATGAATGCAATGTCCAGTTAGCTGAGTGATACCCTGCACGGCACACTCCAAACCTATCGGACCGACGCTTTTCAGGAAAGCTCTTTGTTCCAACAAGGTGTTCAACAAGCCTTTTGTTCCTGCTTAGCGTCTGGCCTTGGACACAGAATATCAGATGGATCATTATTTGTGCGCTGACTGCTGACGGCCCAAGGCTGAGCATCTTCACTGCACCAATCTGCAGCCAATTAAGTAAGGCCAAAAGCATTCATGTAACATCTGTGGATACAATGCGTCATCACAGAAAAGAAAGGATTCCGCACAAAAACTGATGTCGCCTTTTTGCAATTGACTTGTCGCATTTGTATCATAATGTGGATTCAGGGAGGTTTCCTGTCAGAAGAAGAAAAAGAAGTGCAGCTTTCCGTAAATAAAATCCCAAATTCTTCCCGGAGGTTGTAAACCTGTTTTGTTGCAATCTCCTTAGAACTCTTTTCAACCGGTCTGTGGACTGAGCTGGAAAACAAGGGATTAGGGTATCCTCTGGAGAATTGCTTGAATAACAGGGGATAATTTGGAACACGGGGGAAGAAAGGGATTCTGAGTGGTAAATGGAGGGAAAAGCACTGTAGAGGTGAGGAAGGCGTTAAAAAATGAATTGGGGGGATAGTAAGTAAGAGAAAGCTGCAGAGGAAGCGTAAGGAAGGAAGGAAGAAAGACGGAGAGCGAGGGAGGGAGCAGCAGGCTGTAGAGCCAAGTCCTCTCTTCGATCAGTGGGCCTGGCTCTGTGCCAGTGAAGCGCTGTCCATGAGGAGGTAAATCATTTTCTGCCTGAGAAAGAAACAGGGGAAAAAATGATTGGTGGGGGTATGCCACAGCCATCTTGGAATTACTTTATTCCCAAAGATGGGAATTCCCAGTCGGCCAAAAATAAATGGAACAGTTGGCCCAGAAAGTGAAAAAACTCATCAATATTCAAGAAAACCTGGTTTGGTGATTCAGTACATGAGGGTAAACAACACAAATTTAAGAAGTGGCTTGTATCAGCGCAGACGTAAAAAGAACTTCTTTTTACTCTGATTTTGTTGAGAAAAAGAAGAAACTATGATTTGTCTGATTTGGCTCCTGTGCTTTTGGATGTCAGATCAAGAAGAACTGGCTCATGCCAGTAGACCCTCACTATCCCACTGCGGTACAGAGAAGGCGCTCTGTGCCATTGCCAATAAGGTTAAAGAGAGGTGGGAATATTTTTGGCAGACAAACACACAGGGTTTTTGTGTTTAACACGCTGAATATTAAGTATTGTGTCTCCAGACACCCTGCACAGTCACACACCCACTAATTCACCTCAACCCCGGAGTGAAAGGCCGCAAAACTCTGTTGCCAAGCTAGGGTCTTAAGGAAGGCTTAAGATGAGCAAAGGAAGGAAAATGGTAGGGTATTGTTGCATTTACTTTCACTTTATTGTTCCTTGTAACATTGAGGATCAAGTCTTGCAAATATGGCCTTAACTAGCTTGAACACTGGGCCATGATGAGGTGAAGAAAGCACAGGCTTTAGCTCTGCAGGACATGTTTGTTAGTCATTTGGATAAATGAGCCAATTAAACTCCTTTGTGGAAATAACTGGAAATAACTGCATTGAAATTCAAAGGTCATCCAACAAAAATCTCTAACAATTGACTCTAAATTGTTTACAAGAGGTTTCCAAAAATGCAGCGTCAGTAAAATGCTCCGCTAATGTGTCAAAACTGGTTCATGCAGCAAAAGTAAAAGTCTTTGGAAGAACATTCACTTTTCAGCTGATGGGTGACAGATGATAATGAAGACATGTTCATCCCTGCTCCACCGACTGCAGTCTCCCCACCTCTGGCACTGCTGACAAAGATTAACAGCTGCTTTCATCTCTTCCAGAGCATTTTCTCTCTGCTCCTCAGACAGTGCTCCAGGTATTTTGCTATGCTCCTCTCCCAGGCTGCAGAGAATCTGGAATAACTCCACATTTTCACATGTTGAACTGCGATTCACCCGTCATCCCACCCACGTCTTGCCTTCAAAACATCAGGTAGGCTGTTGCACTCAGGGCACACAAACACAACTTTTGGAACACACATGAAGTTATCACTGACTGAGTGACGTTTCCTGTCTCGGAAATCGCTTCGGTGCTTTTTTAGAAGCAGGATATTTGATAGACAAGCAACAAATGAGGCCTGTTATCAGACAATTACGAGACAATTCCTCAATCAAATATTATGCCCCTGTAGCTTAATGCTGTCAGAGGGGAAACTAACGTGAGAGCGTGATAACTTTGGGAGGGACGGGCAACGGGGGAAAAAGTACTTCTGGATCACTTCTCCACTTCATTAATCATTTGCTGCCAGAGTAAGACACCTAGCTATTATTTATTTGCACTTTCCCACACAGAGGCTATCACAACAAACAGGCCCACAGGCTGATGAGAACATTTGGGAGTGATTAATCAGTGGGCGGCCTGGCGAGACAGAAAGCAGGGGGAGGGGAGGTCTTACATGTGTTTCCTAATCTTTCATCTATATTCTGGTCAACTGGTAACCCAACTAAAACCAGAAAAGGTCCAAATCAGGTGAAATGGGCAGTACTGTCATGAAAGACCACGTAAATCAAATGAAAAGTGGAGACCAATCTGAAAATAAAAGCAGGGAAAGCAAAGAAACCGCGTGGCTGAGAAAAGCCACCAAAATGCCAGCGACTGCAGCCACATTATTCAAATTAAGCAGTTTATCCTGTATCACATACTGATAAACTGAGTCACCGAAACACACACAGCTACACTTGCTGGTTCTCATAGAGCGTATGGGGAAAAGGGGATTTTAGCACACCACAGCTGGCTCTCATGCGCTGGGTCGTGAACCGATTATAGGCTATAATCCTCTCCATTCAAGACGACGTGCATGTAGAAAACAGTGACAGAAACACAGGGGAGATCAACCGTCCTCGCAGCTTTTAATTTGATACGGTGGTTTTGCACGTCCAAGCCGCTCGCTTGTCTCATACATAAGTGGACATGAAAAGGTGGGGCACAATATCCTTTACAATTACTCTTAATCTTCATAATTCTCCACTAAGAAGTAGACTGTGGAGCAAATAAAACATAGGCGATGTACTAGAAGGACCATTAGGCATCCATCCTGTTTTAATGTAGCTTATTTTGCATTAACTGCTGCAGACTATAGTGAAGCCAGAAGTTAATACTGAAAATGTCCTGATAATAAACTGTCAGCAATATTTTTCATGTTTAATTTTTCTTACAAGCCCCGTTGTTACTTGTTTTAAATTCCCCACAGCTACCATCAACCCATGTGAACCCTTTCAACCTCCTGGAGCCAAGCTACATATAGATGGAGATTAAAATAAAAAAGACAGTGTTATCGGAATGAAATGATTCAGCTACTAGGGCTGTGGGTAATGAGGGAAACCTGTCCTAACAATGCCCTTATCCTCAGTGGTAAGCCGAGCTACATCCAGGGAAAGCTAGCGCCTCACAATTGACTTATCGAAGGACGGCGGGTGCAAGGTGGTGCTGTGCATATAATATTTATGTGTTTCACAACAAAATAAAGCTCTAGCACATGGGGAAGTCAACCTACAACCAGTGTTTAGGCAGATATTAGTTATTCATGTTGAATAGAAGTCTGTGGCGTGGCTGAGCATGATGCCTGAGAAACCCCACTAGGAGCCTTCCTTGTTTCCTTGGATTCTGAGGCAAAAAAAGGCACTTGTGGGAGCTCATGAGGCCACGGGCGTCACTCTACAACTGCACACAATAGGTCATAAAATTCCTCAACATATATTCCCTGCCACCAGCTATTGCAGTTTACTCTTTCTCATTCCTCCATACTCTCACTCAGTGTCTCACACCCACAATGTTAAAGAGAAAGTGGTTGTAATGACAGAGATAATAGACTCCATTTGCATGACACTTTTCACTGAGGTGCACTAAAGAGGTTTAGATGGCATCCCTCAGCCCCTACAGGCACGATGCATAATATCCATTCAACAGGCTGAGGGTGAGAGAATTTAGTCTAACGCGATAACTAAACGCTAATGCGCTGATCACGGAGCCCAGTGGGCAGTTATCAGAAACATGCCGTTAAATGGGGAATGCTGGACGTGGGCAGGCAAACAGAGACGGAAATGGATTGATGCTGGGAGCGTGACCTCACCCTGCCCACGTGAAGCAATCGCACACAATTAAACCTTATTTATTGTCTCTGTCATCATCCTGAGTGACAAAAGAAGCCCAGTGTTAAGTGAGAAGCCTGCAGGACAGAGGTCTATGCTCCACATTTATTCATGTATGTTATCAATCTGTCAGGCGAGGATGGCAGCGCTTTCCCCTCTCCCCCAGGGCTTAGGACACGTGGACCCAGGGTGAGCACACAGACTTGAGTCAGCACTTCAGCTCTTTGTTTGTCACCCCCCTCCCACTTTAACTGCCCCCCTGCAGGCTATGTGAGTGGGCCAGACAGACTTCCTGACTCAGGGATTTATTTGGCATATTGGGGAGGGAAAAGGCATCAGGCTACCACGAAGGCAGGGACAAACCCTTTGCTTTTCTTTCAGTGGAGCTGTTTGCCATTTATAATGACAGGCACAAGTGACTCTGTGTTGCCCACCACACCACAGCACATCAGTCTGCTGCTGCAGGGGGCACAGCACTATCACACCATGTTATCATATCCCAGGGAAGACACAGATGCCCAGAGAGTGAGAGGGAATCTGCAAATGCAAATCAGTACTTCTATTCATTTCTAATATCCACCGAGGCTGAACACGGTTTTCTCTATGTCAGTCTTTATATCAAAAGACAAATTTTCTGTTACCTGAGAACGATGGAGGATTATGAGTCAGAGTGGAGCGGCATTTTGCTTTTTGCGGGTGGATGAGAAGGTGGATGTGGGTAGTGAGATGTATCTACTCGACACAGATGCCCGAGGCTCCGAGGCCAGGCAGGATCTCCATCAACACCTCAGCCTTGACGGTGCCCGACAGGCCTTGGTTCACAGGTTCACACCTGGGTTTATCTACTGAGCCCCAGCCCTTTTGTGGCCTCAGCTGCCACTGGGTCCGCCGCTGCACAGAGGCAGCCATTAGTCCCATCAGCCAGATTATGGCAGGAAAATACCAGCTGGTGTTTTATCCAACAGTAAACAAAGACAAATACCAGAGAGCAGCTCAACCATCCCAGCTACCACCCACTCAATACTTCTGATGAGCCATTCGCTGCCCTGGGCATGTGTTGCTCAGATTCAACAGATTGATATGAATCAATTCTCATTTGTCAGACTCCGGAGACAGAGGTAGTATTAACATTTCAGCTCCACTGTGGCTACTTTCTCAAAATGGAGCCAAGGTTTCTACAGTATGTTACACATGCTATACATTCCACTCACACTCCTGCTCTCGTGGTGGAATCCATCTCGCTCTGGCTTGACAACAAAACCATTAGCCTCTCACCTCCAGGGATCAGACAGTCCAACTCCAACTGCACAAAACTGCACATTCCACAGAGCGGAAAAGAGCGTGTGCCACACAAAGAAAGATAAATTGAGAGGGGGAGAGTGAGAAAGAGAGAGAAAGGGGTGAGAGGGGAGGGGAAGAGAGAAAGAAAACAGGGCACCTCTCGCACACAAACACACACGAATATCAAATATCCAAGTGCACTCAATGATGTCTGTGCACAAAATAGCTTACTTCACTCTCATGGTAGTGAATCCAATATTCTTCTCCACAGGTACAGGTCTCCTGCTCTTAGTGCTGTCAGAAAGGAGCATCAGCCCGAGCACACCGTCTGAATGACAACACTTATAAGGAGCTGCTACTGCCCCACTCTTTATCCTCCCTGCCATGTGGGCCAGATCAGCTGTGCTCGGTGCACCCCTCTGGTTCACATAATCTATCCTGCCTATTTGTCATTCACTGAGATCCCTGCTGTCGATCACAGCACAGCCAACCAAAGCCAGCAGTGAGCTGCTTTGTCTGCTCTGAGCCTCTCTATACAACTGCATCACTGTCTCTTTTACAAGCAAAACGAATAGGCCGGCTCAGTTTCTCGCACAAACTCCAGAATAAACATAACTGGACACTGGCCTTCAGCAAGTCATCTGTTATTCAGAGCAAGAACAGCTACTTGTCACCCTGCTGCGCTTCCACTGTGCAGCATGTAGGACTCATTACTGAAGAGATGCTCTTCTTCTGACTAAATTATAGTCCAGTGGAGTAGAGAGGGCTGTTTCAACTTCCTGATTTCCAATCTTCACTTTTGAAAGAAAAATCAGTTACATTTTATTCCCACAAGCTAATGACTTGTTTCTATGGTTACTCAGAGCAGCCAGGGGATGAAGGGCAGAGTGAGCGTTCCTGACACAAAGGCACAGTCTTGTGTGTGTGTGCAGGAGAGCCGAGGCTAAATGGCCCTGCTGCCACAATTACAGGAGGATCCCTTCTGCACAATCACAGTCATTAGTGCACAAACACTCACCTGGGCAGCAGCTATAGGCACCGGTGGATGACCATGAAACCACTTCCTCCTTCACATTCCAGCAAACAGCTGTCCGCCCAGCCCCTGCAAATCCCAACCTTTCAGCCTGCGTGCCACTTCTAAAGTCTGCATCCACCGACTGTCGTGTCTCTGAGGTCCTCTATACTGCTCTAGTCATTATCTCCTTGCATCTTAAGAGTGACTTCATTGTCCATCTCTGGGGTATGATAAGAGACGGTAGATGGACAAACTTAAACAGGGGCCCAACAACGTAAGATAACACTATCTCATACTGCTACACACAAAATTTGCCAGCTGATCAAAGTTGGCTGCAAACTGAGCAAGCATCCCCTCTCATCTCATGGGCCTGGTGTGTAATAAACACACTGCCACAATCAGCAGATGTTAATGGAAGAGAAAGATGGGGAGAAGGTTGTGCGAGGCAGCAGTTAGCCGCACCGTCTAGCCCCTGCTGTGAGCGTCGCCTGGTTTCATTACACAGCGGTGTGTCAATACACTAATCATATGCTCTGTCACAAGACAATCAGTGGTTAACGTGGTAGTCAGCTGAACACATGGCTCTAAATTCATTACCCCAAGTAACACACTGACGTAGCCAAACACACATAATGATATGCACACACACACACACCATCCAGTCAGAGTTTGACCCCTGACTCTTCCTGTCTCTCTGCAACTGTAAAGTCAGTCTAATTGCAAACTGGTCGTTACTGGCCCTGGGGTCATCTTTTGGTTTCAAGCTATTTCCTAAGATTACGAGAAACAGGAAGTGGGACAAAAGAACTGTTTTTGAGCTGGAATTTCACATAAGCCTGAAAGAAGCATTCATTAGATGATCAAAGACTTTTACTATTTTCTGCAAGTGGAAGAAAAAGAAGCATCAAGATAATATAAATGGCTGATGGACTTGGAATGGGAAGATTCAGAGAATAAAAGCTACACTTGGATTTTTTTTTTTTGACTTGCATTTGTCTACATAGCCTGGAAGGCATCTCTGTAATGCTGTTGATCAAATAAATTCATGTGAACAAATGAGTCATTTGGTCTCTCCAAAATATACTAGAAATCTGAGGCAAAGCTGCTCTTAGAACAATCTAACCATAAAAATATCAAAGTTTACTTGTTGTAAAGTTGACACTATTAGAATAAATTAAAAATAATAAAACATTGAAGGCACAATTAGTCAATTCACAGGCACAAATAATTCATCTAAGGAGATGCAAATGCTGTGTTGTTATCAAACCAGTGTTTTTACCAGACATATTTAAACTAAATGCTTCTTTAACTAGTTGAATGGTTGACTTGTTTTTCCGCTGCAAAATTAAACATTGTTAATCGCTTTTCTTTTCCTCTCACCAACAGCCTAGCGAGAACACCTAGACTCCGGCTAATTGCATTCTAATTAAAATTTCATCTGTGAATGGAATAGTGTTAGTGAATGTCAGACAAGTGTCCAAGGAGCTGTTTCCACGCCACTGGGGTAAGAAAAAACTGCTGTTTGGTTATTCTGGTCTTACACCCTGGGCTCGAAGGATTTGCACGTGCATCTCACTAATTGTATCTACGGAGAACAAAAAAAGAATACTAATCAGATCTGAGTTTTCAATCATGTCTAAAACATGAGGGATGCTAATTTCATCTGCTTTTTTTTGCAGCTCCACTATCAGAGCAAATGGAAAATATTGTTGAATGACTCAATTTGTTTTGACTGTTTTACGTTTCAGACAACAATGATGTTTTTAAAAAATGAGCAACAACGATTTCACGATGATGTTGATGATGATCCCTGTTGCAGGGATAACAGCTGCAGAAGGTCAGGAAGTGGGTGTGCTTCAAATGGAGAACAGTGGATCTCCTCCACCCTCTTTTTTTCTATCTGCAGAACCCAATGCTGTTTGAGGTTGGCCTATCATTATCGTATTTCTGCGAGCCAAGTCAAACAAAACATTCTTGGCAGCAAATTATCTTTTGGATAAAATAAAAGGTGGTGGTGGAGCGCACTCTCTACACCCCGTGTGCTCCACCAGGCCCTGTTGCAGGGAAAAGAACAAGTCCACCTTCCTCTTTTTTCCTGTCCACACTGAATGGCTAGATGCAGCTCTTTATGCTTATCTTTTTCTTTTAGCTCAAGTCCAAAGAAAACATGAGCGTTAATAAATCAATGTCAGGAATTTAACCTGTCTAGCAGAAGGTCATGCCTCACTGTTGTTTAAACCTCGTGCTCCTGCGACAGGAAGCAAGATACACAGGAAGTTACATATTAGGTGGAGGATTTGGAACATCCCCTTAGTCAAAGGAAAGACCTCATGGTCCCACTGATATACTTGGACCCTGTAAAAGCTGGCAACACAAACTCCATTTGGGATGCTTGAAGAAAAGCTAAGCCACATACTGATCCCCCATGGGCTTCCTGTCACACTCCACAAGCCCCTTCACCGGTTTTCTCTGTCTCCTGTGGTGCAGAGCGTCAATGGTCCTATGCATCATTCTTAGCCAGCTTCCCTTTCAGAAACGCTCATTACAACACAGCACTTTTTGGAGAGATGAGGCAGGGAATGTATGCACTGGCCTGCCAGGGAATCTGTCATTGACAATATTTCCCCAACCATGCACCCGCACAGAGAGGGTGAAGTCTTCTCCAGGGCAACGACAATACCAAAGCCAAGCAATGCTTTAAAAACAGGCTTCTTCAGCCTTGGATACACAGGGACCAAAATGCTTTTACAAAAAATGCATCCTGCGCTACACCTGTGGGAGCATCCAGTAAGTCTATGGCTGGAAAATTGCAAGATCCGTTTAAATTGGCGAGGCAAAACAAAGAAAAAAATAACTAAACATAAAATACCTCAGGACAATAGCTAGCTTTAACCTAAACCCCTTTCGTGAGACACTCCTTCCTCATATCGAATTATGCAATTCTGTTTTCTATTCATGGGCACTGGTGCCTGCAACTAAAAGGTTCATTTAGTTCCATGATGTGTATCCCAAGACATGCTATAATTCAAGCATGGCAAGAACAACATCTCCAGTGAATAAGTGCCCCACATGGAGGTTAAAACCATGAGACCACGCGAGTCTGTGCATATCTCCTCTTCAACTCACTGAAGACTGAATGCATGCGGGTGTGTATGCAAACACATTTCAATTAACCATGCAGTTACTTGACAGCATGGGGGAGGTGCTTACCTAATGAAGAAGGAGGCTGCTGCAGATGAGGAAGGAGACGCGGTGGTTGATGTACTGGTAACGGGCGCTGGGAGTCCCGCTTGACTGGAGCTCCTCAGTCTGCAGGGCGTCAGGGTGCTGCCGCTGGTGCTGGTCATGGTGGTGACAGGGGCCTCCAAGGCTGTGACATCCCTCTCTGAATTTCCCATCAACCCATGGGCCTGTGTACACACAGATACAGAGATAAGACCACAACCGCCACTTAATGGTTTTACCACTCCAGCTCACCTTCCTTCCACTTTATTTGCTCCCCCTCTGCCACAGATGGATGGGCAGCTGCTGCAGCCAGTACCAGTTAGTGGGAGTCAGCAATATCCAAAGATAGCTCCCCACAGAACAGCAAGGATGCGGGACCATTCATTGATTCTGGCAACACTTACAAGGTTCCTCTGGCTGCAGCCTACTGTAATTAAGTGGTAACCCACATTTAATTAGTAATTAAATCACTAGCGATTTACCTCACTTTGCTCCTGATTATATCTATACCTGCAAGTTTAGCACTTTACTCCTCAGGAATGAAGAACGTTTCATCCTGCAGACTCAGTAAAGCTATCTCAGAGAGTTTCACAGGGAGTAACAACAGGTGGTGTACAGGTGGCATTTGTTCCATAGCTTAAATGTTTATGAGGCATGTGAGCTGTGCTTAAATGGCACACCTTACCCTGGAAACGAAAAGGACAAAACTGAGACATGCCGCATCTCTTTCAACCCTTCGGCTTTGACAACTCATGCCAAATCTATGAATGAACTCCTTTAAGGATAGACCTGTGTGTCTTCATATTTTTTTTAATTATTTTCTGCAGCAAGACATTCTGCATTAGAACCAGTTCCACAAGTTTAAGTTGTGTCTGCAGCGTAATAAATTAACAATAGATTGAAGAAGTTTTGACGAGATTTTTGTGAAAACTGTTGCAACATAAAGCTGTGAAAAATAACATTAACTATATCTAATGGCACTGCCATTGGTTTATTGTGTATGAAAAAGGCTTCACGCAGAGTTTGAGATGCATCATGTAACAAAAATTAAATACATGCAGTATTACCTTTTAGCTCTCAGAACTCAGGTTTTAAGTTCATTTTTAAAGTTGAGGGGAATACTGCAGGATTTTTGGAAAGCTGGAGCACAGAAAGGGTGAGCAAGAGCTCCGGAGCCTTCAGTGATCCACTTATTTTGGTTACACCAAGCCATGGCGTGCAGAGAGCTAATTATGCAAGTCAAAAGCTGACTCTGAGACGACACTGGAGCTGGAGTCACCATGCAGACAAAAGGTTAATCCCCACTGAAGCCTCACGTTTATCCTAGCTGACGAGAACCCATTCTCTGAGGTTTTAGCATCAGAAATTAAAGAAAGGCTGAAGCTATTCAAAAAAACATTTATAAAACTGACACACGACACTTTGTAATCAGCACTGACCTTGAATTCAGCCCAACACAGGGCAGCAGCCTCAGTGCCATTTGACAGGAAGTGTATTATAAACACAGTTCAGGCCCTCTGCATATTTACCACATTGGGGTTTGCCCTAGACTCATGTTTGGCAACAAAAATAACACCCCTTACAATCTTTTTTATAAAGTGTGTGGCCTTCCACCATTTGCCATTTGTCTACACACACTGACAGCTGCACTATTTATATGCCAAGCCTGACATGAGAATGCCATACATCAGGATGTGAGGACATAGTTACATTCATATATGACAGGCTTGGTTCTTGCTTGGACTCCTGCTACTGTTAGCTTTACACGCAGCTTTACAGCACATTGTACACGCAGTACAATGTGCTGCTATATTAAAGCAGGGCTGCATTATCTTTTCCTGGAAACGCTCCACTGACCATTTGTCAAACAGTAGCCTTGTGGTGTTTGGTCTTCATGAATTCCCACTTTCCCTTTTCTTCCTTTTGAGCTTGTTATCAGATCTTAGAGTCATAGCCTTGCTTTAAAGGTCTACTTTTGCTCTCTTGGGGCTTCATCATAGAAGCTAAGTCAGATATCAAGCTGTGCATTCCAAAGTTTTGACTTTAAAAGCATGAAAAACCAGGCAGCACACTGAAAGCAAACCACAGTAGTAGGCCGCGCACTATGCTGGTGTTAGCTTGGTGCATACCAGCGAAGCAGACCTGCTGCACTTTGTCATGTATGACTAGGGCACTTCACGCACAGCCATACAGGAAGCAGATGTGTACAGCCTATCAAATCTGTCACTGACTGAGTAGGTGCAGTGCCGGTTTAAAAATCAAGTAGCAGACAGTTTCAGGAGCACACAAGACAGCTGGTCACAGGTGGGGTTTCAGCGTGTCCTTGAAATGGACATGTACATTCATACACACACACTCAAGCTTAGCACAGTGCCTTTCAAATAGTATTCCCCTCAGTATTAAAACTGAGGACTTAAGCTCCACAGCCAAGCTGCTCTCTGTAGCCTTGGACCTGCACTTTCCCTGATTCTGGCTGAAAAGTACAATCTATCCCCTGGTCAAGTAATTAGGCTGTGTCACTGGAGCCATGTGTGTTCAGCCGTTTGCACCCAAAGTCAGTAATGAGCTGGCCTTACACCCTTTAACCCCTAGCCCTCCCTGATCCTTTTGCCTTGGAAAGAAAAGGAAGAAAAAGGAGGGGGGAAACGAGACAAAGCAAGTAACCATAATGGAAAAAAGTGAATCACATAAGTGAAAAGGGTTTGGGAGAATGCTTCCTATGAAATGTGAAGTGAGCAGAGTAGGACAGCTCTTTTTCCACCCTAGACTACCAGGACTCCTCTGTGACCTTTGATCCCAGGAGTCAACAGACGATTACTGCTGAGGCGAAATAGGCCTTGCGTTAATCTGGCTTTCGTGCCTGGCTGGCTTCTGTAACCACCAGAAACCAACTGAGGCGAAAGCTGAGTTCCTACCATGTAGGACTAACATACCTTCTCATTTAGTGCCGGTATAATTAAAAGTTCTCTAGTGTCTTTCAGAAAATATAGTGTAACAGCACAGCATTCAAATTCTTTCCTAATCTGTGAAGAGTGGGGATTTCCTTCCCCTTCATTTCTGCATCATTTTCTTCTCTTGTCATTCTCTCATTCTGTGGCGCATTGCCATCAGAGCCCAGCTGCACCGAAGCAGCCGAAGCCAAGATCATCTGCTGGGCTTCAAATTGGTGGCAATGGAGCACACCGTGGCAGCAGGCAACCACCGGGCCAACAACGGAAACCCTCATGAGTCAAGAACACTTGGTTTTTGCAGATTAGTGTACATGTGGTTGTGGATTTAAATGAGCAAAGGGAAGAAATGCAGATTTGGATCAATCAATTTTTGCTGTTAGCAGCAGCAGCATCACACTCCTAGTAATGTGATTTCACGGATTACCTTAACTACTTAAAGATCTTTATTCAAACTGCCAATAACAGCAGGGATTACATGAGCAACTGTGAAGCTGGAGCATGTCAACTTTGGTTTTTGCATCCGACTCTTAGACTTGCAATAGACTGTTTCAGAAAATGCACATGTTTCTCATTCGCCCAATTCGAGGCAGCTACATTCAGTGGAACCGCTGCCAGCCAATTATAAAGATGGAGCCACATAGTTTTCAATTCAATAGACAACCACAAACATAGCTTCAGATGTTAACCAGAGCCTTTTCCCAAATGGGAGTGTCAAGGTGCTCTATAATGGTCTGTGTGTGGGAGTGCCTCAGGCTTGACACTTTCTGAAGAATTTCTGTCTAACACACACAGTCCATCTCTGCTTCTTGCACGCTTTCCTCACAAAGAAACTAAGAAGAAATCATGAATTAAAGCTTGTGCCTTTCGGCACTGTGTAACCTCCAATCCTCGAGAGTGTGTGTGGGTTTTTGTCATTCTAAAGGATCTGGTTTTAATGAAAGAACCCAGCTTGAGAAAATAACACCATTTCTTCTGTGTTTGTAACTTAATGTCCTGAAGGGACATTTCTCTCTGTCCAGGGAAGGCTTCAGCCACAGCTACAGAAACCGAGCAACTCATCCTGGCTCCACGGGCCGCTAATTGCTTTTAGACACATAGATGGAGAACACAAGTCTGCCTCTCCCTTCAGTGCCAGGCTGTTTGATTTGCCCTAGATTGCGTACATGCAGTTAAAAGCTTTTGATGGCCTCCCATAAACCATCTCTACAGGCACTTGTTGACATTAAGGGGAGGATTGAAAATCTGTCTTTAATTTTTCAAGCAGGAAGAAGGAATAACACTGCCAAGACCTGCAGTAGACTGCAGTTATCAGCGCAGCTAAAACAGAAATGGCACGATTTACAGCTTATGAAGCAGATGGAAAATATTAAAGTACAAGGACGAGATCAACCCTGGGCACGCATGCCACAGTTGGCACGAAGGGTTAACTGATGGCATGACCATAGCTGGACTGGCCACCGATGATTTTTTTATTTTTATTTTTAGTAATGGTATAAACAATGAAAGTTGGTGGATTGGCCAGATGCTGGCAGATGTGTAAAAATAACTGTTTGGTGGTGGCTGCCACAAGAGGCCAGGTGGATGAGGGAAAGGTGAGGCAGGAGGAGCAGAGACCTGAGGTGGCCGCTGGTCCGAGTGTCAGGTGAACTGAACTTCAGGTAAGAAGTTCAGGGGTGGCTGTAGCTTAGGTGGCAGAGCAGGTCAGCCACTAATCAGAAGGTCGGTGGTTCGATCCCAGGCTGCCTCCTGGCTGCCTGGGATGGTGGTGGCCCTCTGACCACCACCAGTAGGCACCCCGTGTTTGCCTACTGGTGGTGGTCAGAGGGCCCGGTGGCGCCAGTGTCCGGCAGCCTCGCCTCTGTCAGTGCGCCCCAGGGCAGCTGTGGCTACAATGTAGCTGCCATCACCAGTGTGTGAATGGGTGAATGACTGAATGTAGTGTGAAGCGCTTTGGGGTCCTTAGGGACTAGAAAAGCGCTATACAAATGCAGGCCATTTACCAAGTTATGACCTGCAGTCTCTCTGGGTCAGATATGAACCAAGTTTAGGTGGAGTTTATTTTCGTTGTGCTGACTTTTTACAGTCAGTTACAATAACTCTGCGTACTAGCTAGCATGACGGAGTTTCTATACAGCTGGGTGGGTGCTTTGATGTTACTGATAGTGAACTTTATTTTATTCATAAGGTTCGTTAGTCGAGTTGCCAACCGTGCCGTAAAAAACAGAATCGTCCCGCATTCAGAGAAAACATCACGTGTTTGGTATTGAGCTGAAAAGGAACACAGTTTGTCCTGGACTTCAGCTACAATGAAAAAGACACAAAGCTGGAGTTATTCTGCATCTTTACGCTGTCAGCTGCCTCTTCTTCT
Organism: Aulonocara stuartgranti; assembly: GCF_965226115.1. Taxonomy (NCBI): domain Eukaryota; kingdom Metazoa; phylum Chordata; class Actinopteri; order Cichliformes; family Cichlidae; genus Aulonocara; species Aulonocara stuartgranti. The sequence continues at coordinate 2,708,445 of NC_138955.1, read as the reverse complement.
CTCATTCAATCATGAAACTGATCAATGATCAGCTGATCAGTATTTCTGAGCAAGTCCCGTCTCTCCTTTGTTTATCGCCCACTTTGCGCCAGAAAGAGGAAACCAGCGGATGTCGCGCTAAACAACAGCAGCGCGTTTAAGCTTGATCATTAGAATTTATTTAATATTAATTTCTAGTATCAGCTGATGTTTGCTGGAGCCACAGCTGTAAAAGCTGCTGGTCATGATATCGGTTTGTATCAAGGGCATAGATTTGGCATGGACGGAAGGGACATGTCCCCACCAATATCCAGCGATTATTGAATTGTCCCCACCAATAATTTGATCTCTTTGAGTAAAGAAAAACAAACCCGACAGAAAGAAAAAAACGATCTGTCAACGTCTCATTCGCCTAGCTGTGAAGAAAGAGTTAAATTACGTTCCATACTGGAGTCCTACATCATGTGACAAATATGGCCAATGTGATTGGTTGTGCCTTTCAAGGAGCTCTGTTTAGTTTTAGCAGCGGCCAGCAAGCCTGCGCCGCTAGGACCTGCAAGGAGGAGAGGAGGATGACAGCAAAAAGGAAGAACCTGGATATAAGAAAGTATTTTTCAAAGAAACCTGTAAGTCACTTAAAGTCAAGCTCACTCATAAAATGTGTCCGTCACAATAACGTTACAGGCTATGCTAGGCTTTGGCCCACATCAGTCTAAAACTGTATGTAACCACGAATAACGTGTTTTGGAAACTAACTGCACAACATGCAGCACTATTAGTTCTCTCAGTCTCAGAGCAGCATTTCTAATTTTGATTGAAAGTGTCAGAGAAAACAGCAGCCTCAAGTAAGCCAGGATATTAGTTTACAGAGGCTGTTAAAATGATATGTCTAAAGTTAAAATGTTGGTGACACAATAATTTCATCCTAATGGTCCTGACATATTCATAGGGTTAATTTTTTTAGACAAAATATCATGAGATAGTCAGGATTTTGCAAATATTCCACCCTGTAGTGCAGTTTGCACAAATTGTTTTAAAAACTCACTCACCCTACAAACATTACTGATGAGTCAAGATCTGCACAAAGTGACAGAAACACTGAAGCAGCTCCACATTTTATTCTTATTGTCATGTATGTCCTATTTGTCAGGTGATAGAAAGTAATGGTGACACAAGATCACAGGTGAAATTGGATGATGACTTGTTGGTTCATTAGTGTATTTGAAGCACATGTGTGACTGCATGTATGTGGAATGTCTCACTGTTATTGATCAGGTGACAGAGGCAGCTCTGCCATGTTGTAGCTCAGAGGTGAAGAGGCGAGGTCACAGGTGACTGACTGATGATTTGGTGCTATAGATGAACTAGTATTTATTATCATGACAACTGTTAGGCTGCTGATGTAAATTGATTCATTAGTGTATATTTGACAAAGAATCTGAATTGACATGTCTCACTTTTTATATGGCACGAATCAATTTTATCAGGTGGCAATATGTCCTAGTGCAGTCAGAGGGGAAGAGCCAGGGCCAAAGGTGAGGCACATCACGCACTTAATAATAATTTTAATCTGAGGATAAAACGCAGGTACTGAGGCTGAAAGAAGCTTCAGTGCTCTCAGAAGACTAAAAACATGGCTACGGTCAACAGTGACTCAAATGAGATTAAACAATGCTGCTGTGTGTCCACCAGGAGACACTGGACAGTATAGATGTAAAACCAATATGCCAGCAGTTTATCTCAGTTAACGAGAGGAGAAGGCCTGTGTTTGGCTCCTTCACATAGTCCACATTGAGTTGTTGTGTGGGACATGTCTGTTGTTCGTGTCTGTTGCTGTAACAGTAGTTCATGTTTAGAATAAAACATCCCAGCTCACTGATTTGATCGGGGCAATAGTGCCTAAAATGTTGCATAATTTTGCTGAGAGATCTTGTACTTTGTGGTAATCTTAGATGAGTAGTTTTATGGACAAAAACCAGCAGGTCATTCAGTGTTCCCTTAGTGCTAATGTATCAGAGATGTTGGTGCACTATAACTGAACTAATGTTGTTAAGTCCTTAAAGTCATATTCTTTTATTGTCATGACTGTATTTGAAGCTATTTTTATGTTTGTATGATACCTGATTTATATGAAATATGCCTGAAGTGAACTAAACTCTAAAATACTTAGTCAGTCATTTGTTTAATAGTAATTTAACATTATATAATTCACATATAAAACTATGAATTGTGATTTTAAATGGTTTAAAAGCATGCAGAATAGGATATGTAGGCAAGTATATTTCTCCTTTTTTATCAAGAAGCAAAGACAAAAAGGAAAAAAAAAAGAAACAGGGCAGGGTTCGATGGTTGAATCATCTGTCCCCACCAATGCCAAAACCAAATCTATGCCCTTGGTTTGGATATGTGGTGAGAGGGAAACATGAAGATGAAACCAGGAGATGTCCTTACTGAACCATCAGAGTTGTGATGGAGAAACAGGTTTACCTTTTAGGTGACATGAATGAGTTGAAGGGAAGTTATGATCTGTTTCTGAGAGACAAATAACACCAGGATCCCTTTCTATGTAGCTGACAGCTGGTAACTGTGCAGGGGCGGATCTAGCAAAGTTTTGCCAGGGGGCCAGGTAGGGCATTAACAGGGAGAGGGGGGCACAAAGAAATACTTTCTTATTCTCATTTAAAATAATAATCTGAATCTTACAACCAAAGTTTTTACCTGATGTAAAACGTATAGAAATCGTATATATACCAACAAGACTGTACATCACTGTCACAACAGCGTTTGTTTTCATTCAAAGGCTTTATGGATTTTCCTGTAATACCTGGTGGGCCGGTCTCTAATCAAAATGCCCGGGCCGATTTTTTGTCCCAGTCCAGCCCTGTGCACGACACGCAGTAAATTAATCTGAGAAGGTGCATTAAAAAATAAATGGCCGGGCCAGCGGTGCGCATCGCAAATTAGCTCGCATAGACACATAAGTTGTACTGGTTCTTAATGACGGTATCTTAGCTAACAACCCCAACTACCAGATTCAACTTGTAATTGGCTAAAAATCACTTAGCCTACTGGTGAGAGGGACGTTGCTAGCTCTCAGTCTTCAAATGCTTCAGGAGCTCTCCGCTCAGCGCAGTAACTGTTAATATAGAGCATTATTAAATTTATTGCTAATGCAATTATATGGCACATTGACTTCTGAGGAAATTTTAGATAGCACTTGTCATCAAAAAGGTTGCCTACCCCTGGACTAGATGATGTTAGCACATGCTGTATGCTTTGTACACTGAACCCGCCTGGTGTAGAATGTCACAGAGGTTTGTCACTTAGGTTGTCATCACAGAAAGATGCCCTCGTATTGCTTGCCACAAAATACCTGGCAACGTGCACATAGAAACCTCAGCATTTACCTTTTAAGGTAAAGCTCCTGAAACTGTTTTGTTTGCTGCATGTCTTCCATGCATAAACAAAACAGATTAAAGCGCTGATTAGCTAAAACGAGAGAGGAGCTATGGTGACGCTGTGTTGTGATAATTTAAAATGCCCTTGAGGAAGAGGTCAGGAGTTTAGTGTTCAGATGACCTCTGACATTAGATCGCTCAGGCTCTGTGACTTCTGAGAAATAAGAGGTCAGCGCTCCAGTTCTACGACACAAATTTCCCACAGGGCTTCATCTCTTCTAACGGTATGTACTATTTCTAAAGTTGCTTTTAAATGCTAGTTGCATGAGGAAGAAAAAAGGTCAAAGTGAACACATACCAACTTGGGTTGAGGGAGAAAGTTGTTGACCCTGGATATGCTCCACATGCCCTCGAGGTACTGCTGGGCTTGGATTGTGACGGTGCTCAGAGATCCAGGGAGCTGCCCTCCTGCCACTGTCACCTGGACACTGGTCTTTGGCCCTGAAGTGCTAGCTGCGTTCTGGGACCAGCTTGGTACCCCATGGCGCTCCCCTACTGGCAGGACAGAGTGGGGAGAGGGCTGACTTTTCGAGACTTGTTTTGTTTGGATGCTGGAGGACGACACAGTGAATCTAGAAGGCTGTGGTATAAAAGATGTTTTGGGCAAGGCAGCCATGTTGGAGCTGAAGGCCAAGACAGGAGCATGGAGTGTCTGCAAGGCCTCCTGCCTCAGTTGGTGGAGAGGTGTAGAGCAAACTTGGCAGCATCCAGGTTCATGATTCCCAGGAGTTTGGAGCTGCTCGAACAGGAAGGTTGCATACCCGGGGTCCTGCAGAGAAAAACAAGAAATGCACTTTAGCTCAAAGCACAGCATTCGGAACAGAAACACTTTGAAGGAAACATGTTTTTTCCAAAGCATAACCACATTACAATTTTTTGTATATATGTATTTACTGTGGTGTCAGTGGTCTGCTAGCAATGTGGTCCCTGACTGCCCTCTGAGACCCTTACTGAGCTTTTGCCGACTCCCTCTCTTGGATGATTGTTTGTTCTGAGTGGCCTCAGTGCAGAGGGCTACGGTAGAGGTGTGTTTTCAGTACCATTTGTTTGTTTCTCTGTCAGCGAGATTAGGGCTACACAAATACTACCAGGCTGAATTTCCTGAGACTTGATGAACAGACACAGCATGGGGAAAGGAAGAACCCATTAAATTGTGCTGCTTATCCAAATCACCTTTAAAACTGCAAGATAAGGCATCAACCTTTGGTGGAGGATTACACCCTCTGCAAGTTCCCTTCTAGTTTAGATGCGCAGCCTGCATGCAACTTAAAACTGCTGATCCCCCCCCCAAAATAAATCAGACATGAAGTAGAGTTTGCAGAAATTAGTGCTAAACTGAGAAATTAGTTAACATTTTCTACTTGTTAAAGACTTGTTAGATGCATGAAATAATGCATCAGCTCTACGCACTTTCACATTCTTGATTCTCAACATGAATTCAAAGTCAAATATTTGAATTCTGAAGTTTATACTTGTCCCAGAGAAAGTATTTGTTAACACGTTGGCCTGAAAAATAAAGACATTATCCCTGCAGCACTCTACAATGCTCAGAGGGATTAGCCGAGCATCCCACAGAGACATTCCTCGCATTAAAAAAGCACAAGTGAAATGTGGCTGCTATTTACTTTTTGCAGTTTTAAAAGAGAACACCACACAGACTTCAGCTTATTACTGCTTTTAGCGATGGTGTCCAGTAGAGCTTTGTCCTCTCACTTCCTCTCTAAGAAGGCTTCCTAGGGTTTCCATCGCTGTTTGCAAGAACTAACAAAAGTATAAAACAGCCTTGGGGACTCTGCGCCTAAAGCTATAAAATTTACATATAATAAGTGTCCCATTGTGAAAACATATGACAACCTACTCTCTGGGAAGCTGGAAGCATACAGACCTATCATAAGTAAAGGCATAGGAGGGGAAAGAATATAACTTTCTGTCTGTTTTAGTGAAACTAACCTTCACAGAAATATACACACACACCTACACACACAGAACTAGAGAGAGTCTCTTAAGAGGCATAAAGAGGCACTATAGGATTCTGCCCAGAGGAGTAGTGGCCTAAGACAGAAGCTCACAGCCCCTACATAAATGTTTATGAGACCTTTGCTCCTTAGAACCTCCGAGGTGATCAGGAGGAGTGAAGCTGCGGGGAAACAACAATCCGCTGCTCTAATGCAGTGCCACTTAATACAGCTAACCCAAGATGGGCCCAGAGACCAAAGAGGCAGGCAGAGGGACTCTAAATCTCCTCCCTATGAAAGCCACTCAATACACAGACTTTTAGATTACCTTTCCCTGCAAACAGCATTAATAGTATGATCACGCAACGTTCCAAGGCAACCTTCTGCAGCCTTACAAATAAAAACAGACTCTTTTCTGCCATATATTTCCTCTCATCTCATAAAGACACAAAAAGCAATATAGTTTAAGTCATGCTCAATCTATTCTTTGCTTTATTCTTTACCTAAAGCACAATCATGCAAGAGAACCATTCTGGTTAATGATCTGCTATATTGGCTGCTTACTTTGCACATGGACAAATGTGGGCAGGACACAAGCACAACTAAGAAATGCAGTCAGAATGTAGAAAATCCCATAAATCCGACTCTAAATGAGAACTCTGGGGTGACAACTGTCTATGGTTGATCAGCTGTCTATCAAATGGCTGTTGTACATCCCAATGAGAAAAGGATTTAAATGTGAGAAGCTTAAGATATATGAAATAGGATAGAGCTTTAAAAATGATATTTAATGCTCTTTGATCCTGACACGTGAACAATCTCGGCTGTTATGCTCAGACAGGATATTTATGCACAAGACAGGACAGTTCTGCTGAAATAAGATCAAACGGTCTACGACAAATTGGAGTGAAATATGAAAGCACCGCTGGCTGCCGTTTCCACAGTCTAGTCTGGGTTCATGTATACGCTTCTTAGACAGGAAATTGAACCAAAGTCATAACAAACCAACTCCACCCCTTAACCCTTTTACCTTTCGACCACTCCTTACCCACCTCAGGGTGCTGGTACATCGAAGAAATCAACACCACCCCCTACCCATCTCTCTCTCTCTCTCTCTCAGCGTGCATTGTTAGGTGTTGATTTAGGGGAGCTAATAAAAGGACACACAAAGCTGAGCACATCTGCTATTCAGTTAGGATTCTGGAGGTTAGAGAGCAGGCTTCTCCTGTAAAGCTGTCTGTAAGCTTTACGTATGCTCGTTGGAGTGAATAAAGGGTCAGGGCCAGAAGGCTTATGAGGTTGATGATGATGGGTATATGGAAGAGAATGATGTGGGTAGGTGGAAACACAAGGACAAATCCATATTTATGTGGTACATATTTCACACACAGATCAGAATTCAGGTTTGGATGTAAAAATATCTCAAGTCAGCTGAAAAGTGGCCATAGTTAGGCATCGAAATATTTCACCTACAGGTTTGTACCTTCACATTTAAGCAGTGTGAGAGCTTGTGGATAAGGATATCAGAGAAAACATGAAATGTATGATACATGAGCGCACCCACCCCCAAAGCCATATTGTTTCTTTTATTATCCATTTGATCTATTACTGACGGGTGCAACTGGCAGCGAGGAGTAGCGCTGCTGCAGAGAAGTCTGCAACGCTCTGCATCAACACAACTCAAACGCTCAAATCATTCTGGTTGGAGAAGAGGCATGGAAGCTACTTTGGGGCTGTTACCTCTTGGCCATTGTTACTGTGGGAGACGGTTTTGGTTTTTCAACCCAAGGCCTGTCCACTGAAAAATTAAGCAGCACAAGCAAGGATAAAAAGACAGTGAGGAGTGGGAGGAGGTAGGCCAGGGTTGCGGCCCTTGCCCGGAGGCTTGTGGGTGGCTGTGTTGGTTTACTGCCTGACAGCATGGATCTTTATTAAACTCTGGGGACAGATGCTGCAGCCTTATTATGGAAAGGAGCTGTGGTGAGCACACTAGAGAGAAGCCCTGCTTGTGGATTCAACCTTTCACAGCCCTTAGAGACATAAGTTTGTCTTTGTCCCTCACACTAACTGTGATGAAAAGCAGGGTAGCAGCAGCAGGAGCGATGAGCCACCCGGCTGACTAGCTCTCTGGGTTGATGGAGAGTGTCATCACAGACATCCCATGCCCAGAGGCTGATGGAAACAAGCTCAGCCGTAACCACTTATGGATGAGGCGACAGGGAGAAAGATGTGCATGATTTCACTCCTGTGTGTCCTCAGGGTAGAAGCAGAACTGGTCAAAGTCACACATAGGTTTTTCCTCAAATCACACCTCATTTACCTTGCCTTGTCAGAGCGCCTTCACTCTAACCAGACAAAGGAAAACTGCCATCTAACAGTTTCCGCATTCGGTCTCTGATGTGCTTCTCATGTGGAGCGCTGAGGCCAGATATTGCAGGCTGACTCAAATCAAGGGAAGGTCACAGTGATTTGAAATGCATGAGGCCCCTCGCTAGCCGAGACACTTTTAGGCACGCTCCATTGAAAGTAAAATACTCTGGGAAACTATATTTTCTATTCCAGTTGAGCTCAACAGATATTTCCCAGACATAAAAGCGCCCCGTGACCCTCTGCAGCTCCAGCAGAATAAAAACAAAGCAAAATTGTACCAATATGTATCGATGACGGAAAAAATAAAGTGGAAAGTTCTGACATTCGACAGCCAGCTGCCGGTCAGCTCATATCTGAACAGTTTTAGAGCTGCCAGCACTCGGTGGCATTCTGCTGTCGGTGATTTGCTTTAATACTCGTAACATCTGTGAAGTCATTCACTACTCCTAAGTCCTTTGTGTGCTCACCTCAAGCATCCATTAAACTGAAAGACCTGCCAGGTTAACTCTTAAATTCAGTTTAAGATTTCTACCTTGTTCTTTCAGGTTTTTATTTTATTATCCTGTGAACACTGGAAGCATTCCTAAATACGAGTCAGTACAATGTCGTGCTGCTTTATATCTGTCCTCTCACCGGCACCAGTCCTATTTACACATCACAATTCTTAAGTACTTCCTACTGACTTTCTTGTAAAATCAAGACCACACAGCAGCTGCCAAATCTAATGCCCTTTCAACTCCTGACTTTCCCTTCCTCTCCTGCTCTGTAAGGATGTGACAGAGCCACGTCTGTTTACCCAGCCTGAGATAGTGTTGACCTAAACCACACATGGCCTCCTGAAACAGATTGCCCCCCCAATAAACCGCAGGAGCCCACTTCAGATCCCAGGTTGAGGACGAGAGCTTCCACCAAGCCCACTTTCCCACAGGTAGCACGGCTAAATCTGACAGCCATGTCGGAGAAAAACGAGCACAGCTGCTGGCCTTGCCCCGAGTGAGCACTGGGCATTAAGGCAGATTACATTCCCAGGATAAAAGCAACCACAGTGGTGTAATCCCTTTCTCGCCCTCCCCTCCGCTCCTTCTCAACTATCCCCACCACCTCCACTTCTACGACTCTACTCACATCCCCTGAAGGAGCGGAGACCCGGAAGGCCAGCGACTCTGATTAGATATCAGGTAGAGCTTTTAGTGCCACAGCATATCTAGGATACAGACCATTAAATTTAACCACTGCCTGCTCGGAGGCAGAGAAGACAATGACTCAGGATGTCACACTAGCATGCTATTTAACTCTGTGGGAACGCCTTTGGTAGAACACAAAATGGGACGGTTCAACAAATCACATCAAACAGATGCTTGTCCCCGTCTGCTGACTCGACAAGATTAAACAAACCTGTAATAAGGCTTTTCCCCCAAACAAGGCAACAGTATCTCCAGCAACAAAAGTACACTGTCATTACCTACCTGATAATACCACCTCAGACACACACACAAAAAGCATACACCAATACAGTAATGAAGTCATTCATCCTCTGTGGCTGTGTGAAAAACTCTGAATGCTTCATTTTTCAGCCGCTCTTCTGGGATTTTATTGGAGCACAATAGGATTCCAAGAAATGATGATGAAATATCTCTAGTGGCTCTCCAGCATTTCTCATGCGAAATCTGGCTTTTGTCTAAGCGCGGCTACATTTAGGCACATATCTCATTATCTGAGTTTAAGCTTTTTGTGAGAGATGCGGTTACAAAATCGATTCTGCTCTTGCCTTTCCGAAGCCGGGGTCTCACTGCTCCTCTTTCTCTTTGCCTCCTACTCTCGTGGGATTATCCCATATTTTAAGCTGAATAACTTCTATAAATCACAAGAACGCCTTGTGGTTTTATTAATGTAAAATGCCAAAGGAATGAATACCAATTAAGATATCTTGTAAGTCCGGGATTATTCATGTTCTAAATTACGATCTTTTAAACGTGATGTTGCAAAAAGTCGTTTCATTCTTGTATTCTACTGAGAAAAAAAAGATAGCTTTACATAATTCTCCAGCTATCGTGATGAAAAACTGCTTATAACAATGCCAAAAACAAAATTACAATGAACAAATGTCTCCCTATTGATATAAAACAGATTACCTTGTTTTGAAAAGTGCATCCAATTTTTGATCTTCAGTGCAGCCAAAATTTCCTGTATTGCACATCTGTTCAAGAAGAGCTTATGTGAGGAAGAGGCTGATGTCAGTCTGCCTGCCCTGTGTGATTTAATCCTTTCCTGCCTTGAACCGTCAGTGCACTGCTAACAGAAAATGCAAATAGGCTTTCCCCCTTAGTGACACTTTCAGCACCACCTGTCCACAATATCACAGAGATAGACTCTTTGATGAACGGACCCAAGATGGCAAATAATCTGCCACTGGAACGAGCACACAAGATAGCCTATAAAATGCAGTTTTTTGAGATCGTGGAGGTCTGGGTGGATTTCTTCCTTTGCTTGGGGATTACTCGGAGCACGTTACAGCTCATTGTACACTAGATCGCATCCGACAGATTCTCTGTCATCCAGAAAACCAGATGTCGCTGTCAATCAGTAATAAAAAGGACCACACATTGATCCAGAGGTTAAAAACAGATAGAGTGAGATGTAATCATTCATGACTGTGTGTTCCAAACCACCCTGTAACCATTAATGACGCCATATAATGATATGTCACTCCTCCATATGTTCGTCCCATTTATAGACGTGTAATATCATAAAAGGTTCACTAACCCCGTCTTTACATATGAAGGAGAAATGGGTGAAAACCGTCCGTTGATGTGTGTGTGTGTGTGTGTGTGTGTCTATATTTGCTGCCCCTTGTGTGTCTCTTTACACCACACCCATCCATCACTCCAGCCTTTCGCCACTTGGCCAGTTAATTACCTTTTCCTGTTCACTCACGCACATAAAGAAAACAAGCCCCTTTCAGACTGTTTGGACAGACTTCATTCTCCCTCGCCGCCCCCTTTCCAACATCTTTTTCTTCCTCTCTCCTCTGTGGACACAGGGCAGCCTTCACTGTCCAAGATCCGTCAAGCTTTCATCAGCTTTGGCCAGGGTCAGAGTGCCGGGGAGGGTCAAACTGAATTCAGCAGCGCTGCAGTGAGAGACTTTAACAGGTCTCCATAAGACATCCGGTAGTGAACGATCACTGCTTAAACTCAGCGGCAACTGATTTGAGTGCTGAGTGCACAGACAGAACAACATCGACCTCTGAAGGTTTCACATTCGTGGAAAAAGTATTTTTCAATTTAGCAGGATAAAACATTATATTTCTCACTCCCCTGCCCAGTGCTACAGCAGAGGCTGTCTGGCGGCGGCGGCGGCGGCGGCGGCAGCAGGGCTGCTTGCTATGCTGTCCTCGCCAGAGACGCAGTGAATTGTGTTTACGTATACCTGCACAAGCCATTGTGCACTTCTAATTAAAATGGCTGATTTTTTTGGCTCAGAGATGCTCTCAAGGTAGTTCCTCTTTTCCCCCAACCAGACTTGCCAAAATGAGTGTGTAATGAAAAATTCAACAGGCAAGCTGTAAAGGCAGAAGCCAGGTGTTGCTGTAAACTGCAGGTGAAAGCAAGGACAGAAGGGAGGAAGGTGAGAGGGAGGGGAAGAGGGTTAAAATAGTCTGGCAGCTACACAGAGTGCAGGGATAATGAAAAGTATATAAAAGTATATAAAAAAGGAAAATGCATAGGAAGGAATATCCCACTGCCTCCAATAGCAAATCTTTGTTTTATATACTGAATACACTTATACACTGTATAATCGATGCTTATCTGCTTTATATTTAATTCTTGTAACTAAGATGTTGAGAAAAATGCTAAAAGGCCCACATTATCCAGTAGCTTACAGCATGAGGCATATAACTCTTATACATTTAAAAAAGAGTGGAAATCTGAATTTATTCCATGCATTTGTAAAGTCCTCAACAGTGTGCAGGTCTGAACTTGTAATCAGTATTCCTAACGGTCCACTAAAGCTCGTTGTAAGATCTATTTTTGTCCAAGTACCTACTCTAAACTCTCACCACAGAGCACATGATCCTGATACAATAGTTCTCTCCAACAGTCCAAACCGCTACTTCACTTGTACTTCACTTCAAAATGCTTTTTTTTCTAAACATTTTTTCAGTCTAAACGCAGCGATGACAGCCACCTGCTTCTCCTCTGTCTGAACTGTCACACCAAGAGAGCTGCAGTCGCTGCAGTTATGTTGTACGGGGGGAACATTTTCATTTCGACTGGAAAACGAGCACTCCCAGGTCCCCGCAGTTTATTTAGAGAGAAACCTCTGCTAAAAGCTCACGGCAACTAATCTCCATCGGAGGGGTAAAGTGTGACAGCAGTGAACAGCCAGACGCGTGGAGTGCGCATATGAGTAGTTAATTATCAAAGAAAAAATGCAAAGGGAGTTGCTCATGCTCAAACAGAAGTAATTGCACACAGCATTTGATCAACATCCTCCAGATCGCATAATGGAAAAACTCTGGGACTAAACATAAACAACATAATTAAAATTAATCATTTTCAGATCAACATTTAAGTAGTTTTTTCATGCCAAGCAGCCCATTTAGAATGCATGAGGTATAACATATGGATCTCTGCACCTCATCTTATGTCCTCATTGCAATAGTTCGTCCCTCCTCTTTGGAGAAAATGCAAAGCTATACATACTCCTAGTGATATAAAAAGAAAGTGACGGGGAGTGATGACAAGGTGAAATGTTGAGCATCCTCCAACAATAATTCTGCCCACTTTCCCCTTAGAACGGACTGTACAGTAATTATGCTGGCAAGCTGCCATGTGGATAATTATTATTCATTTTTCCGTTCCTGAGTGTTTGTGAGTTTCGGTCTCCCTCCCCCTCTCTGTCTCCTCATAGACGGACTCTGTATCTTTGTATTGAGCCACAGTAACTGGTTACTGATGAGCGTGGCACTTTTGCGTTTGGCAGATATCTAAATTCTCAGCCAGTGCAGGATTATGTGAGCAACAGGCTAACCGATTAACATCACAAATGTGCAGGGAGTATAAAAAGAGCTAAAGGTGAGGCCGACATTTTTGCCTCGCTGAAGAACAAATCCTGAGCCAAGGTGAGCAGTGCTGAGCATTCCTGTCCCATCCGCTCCCAGTCTGCAGAGCATTATCTCAGAGAGTGACACGCTTTGTGTTTTCACGAAACTGCTGTGTGTCGGCAGAACAATGGAGCAGCAGAGATGCGAGAGGCGGAATCAGTCTGGCGCAACAGCCTCGTGTAGGTATGGCACAGAGAGAGGGGGGGGAATACTAATTTATCATGAAAGATGTCATTACCATGCCAATGACTTCTCAGAGAGCACAATCATCGCTAATAATAGAAATTTAAACATCAGCGCAGGGCTTTCAGACAGGAAGTGGTGTGTTAATGGGAAACTGATGTGTGTTTATGAGAACTAGACACCAAACTAGACATTGGTGAGAGCACTGATAGAAGAAAACACAAAGATAAGCACTAACCAGCATCTGTTTTGTTTTGTTGTTTTTTTTTGGGGGGGGGGGGGTTCTTGCTAATTGAGATGTCTAGACACATTCAGTTGAATCGCAGCAAGATAAGGAGGTAGGCGGAACTATCTCGGAGGAGCGTAGCACATACTAATCCACTTATTGAGTCTGAAGGATTTTCATTCACAAGCCTCGAAAATGCTTAGCTTATCAAAATTCTTTCACATGCACATTTTGCCACTTTGTTTTTCAGGAACAATAGCATCCTGCAAATGGCCTTATGGCCTACAACACTAAGCTACTCCGGCAGCTTCACTTAATATTAAAATGAGACGGTGAGGACGAGTTGAAGTGAAAGGCAATTTTAAACTATTTTTCAACCTTTTTGTCAATTTTATAGCATCCGTTTGAGTCAAAACACAGATTTAACATTATGTTAAGATGAACTCTGTAATCCTTTGAGATGCAATGAAGTTAAATTGAAACAAGACTTGTAGATGCAGGAAATAGTGAAGCTATTTGAAAGTATTACACAAGCTATTTTCACACATGTGTTGCAGCCTAATTTACTAAACATTGGAAGTGAATGTAAATGTCTTAGGACACCATAACACAAGATTGTGCCCACGCATGAACAGTGCAGGTAAATTTCCCGAGAATTCACAGCAATAAGAGGGCATCGTGTGTCCTGCCTCCTGCATCATCTACACAGGTGTCACCCCTTACCTAAACCAAATGCAGTAATTCAAGTTAGTAGGACCACATCAAACACAGAGAATCTTTTGCTGTGTGGTATGTTTGAAGTTCACATAATGCCAAAATGATTCTCCTGAAATTGTCTGGACTGAATGGCTTAGCTTGGTGCCAATCTAGCCTTTTGTCTGCATAACCAGGGACAAAACAAGTTACAAAACTGTCCTTATCATCATGTCTGGGATGTCAGCATGGGCGGACAAGGATATCGCTGCTGTCACTTCACATAATGAAATCAGTGGATAAACTTTTGAGTTGCTGGGGACTTTGTTGAATTCTCACTATGTCTCTAAAATTGTGCTCTTCACATTTTTAGGGGTGTTTTTTGTATGTAATGTCACAACACTGCAAATCTCAGTAAAAGCTTTGGAATTCAGCTAGAGTGAGACACTCACGATTCTTAAAGAAACAGTGGGAGAGTCGGCACAGTCTGCGTATTTTTGGCTCAAGGGCACAATGGCATAGATCTGAGTCCGTCTGTTTCCAAAGACACTAAGCGAGGTGAGAGGTGTTATACTGTCTATGGCAGAATGAATGTATCTGACCATTTTTCATCCGCTTCCATTGAAAAATGAAAATATTTATGAATCGAGGAGAATGCAAAAGAGTCAATACACTCATGGTGCAAATTCATGCAAGTTTATTTTCATTTTGTGAAGTACACTGAAACAGTGGGACTTGGCAATTACATCATTTAAGACTGAATCAGATGTTACGTCAGTGTGTGCTTGAGCTACAAACACACAGAAACACACGCTCCCACATAAGTGGGTCTGGGGATGCAGAAGCATGCCCGGTCCATGCTCGGGGTTTGATTGCAGGGCTGAGGGGTCAAAGGGTAACTAATTGCGCGACTCATGGAGGTCAGCATTGGTGTGGCCTCCTGCCAAAGCACTGGAACACCACCTGAAGGTCTGTCAAGAAAGACAAATGAACTCCGACCCCCACTGCTGATGACATCGACCCCAGCCAGCGAGCGCACGCCACATCTTAATCTGGGTCTTGGAGACAGGGGCAGACGGCTGCCGCTGATCCAGATGTGACGTGACAAGGGCGCTACTGATGTTTTGTGTGTCTTTTTTTCAATAAAGCACTCCTAGTGGGTCAATCCTTCATGTATAACTTAAAGAATTATTGTGGTTAGACTGGACACAAATTGAAAAACCCACTCGGTGTAACAATAGGATTCCTGTGCATGGAGCTGTTTCGCTTTTAGCAATGCCATAAAGAGCTAAACTTAGCCCTGCCATCAATTCCTGGAATGCCACAAGGGCAACTCTCAGTTTTACATAGTGACTCATCAAAGTAGAGAGAGATGATTATCATTTTTCACCAGTCAGTAATTAGCTCGCTCCCTAATCAGGTGTTTGTGCAGTACGCCTGTCCATACCTTCTTATTAAGCAATATCGATGCATGCACTGGAGCTTTTACCTGCCGTGCAATCAGCAGTAAGCCGCAGCCTGAACCACAGTGAATCTGCTGGAATGCACCCATTGTTGCTGTGTGTGTGCGTGCACGTGTGTGTGTGCCATCCTTTTGTAAAGAATTAACAAATAAGTGTGACGGATGGATAAATCACTTGACGAGCCCTGCCTGATGAAAAAGCCAGTGTGATTGAGGTCTAGGGATCATCCAAAACAAAAAAAACAAAAAAAGAGCATCTCGCTTTCATGATTAACAGAATGTCGAAAAGGATTTCCCTTCTTAAACAGACATTACAATCATGTGAGGCTAATAGCCAAAAGGACACAACCAGATGGGACGTCTCCCTCTCTCCTGTGCTGCACTGTTTGAGAGACAAAAATGACCCAGACCTGTGTCAACAGCTGGGAAAAGCATCCCTGCTTTACGAAAGTGATAAAAATAACACTGAAGTACCCCACTGTGGGTTACGCCCAGAACAGGTCTGTTTTTCCTGGCCGGGAGGGTCACTGTCAGACAGAGCTGGACCTCCAGCCAACACACATCAAGGCGGCACTTTCCAAGCCTCCATTTTCGCCCCTCTCTTTTCCTGTTTTGACAGGAAACAGGAGATGATAACATAGTCGCACAAACAAGCAGAGATTGCCTCCGACCTGCTGCCGTGCTGTCCTCGTGTGGCAGCGAATGTCTGTTTTCTTTAGAGGGCCTCGTGTCCGAACATAGGAAAACATGCACTCGCTGTCTGGCGCGAGCGTGAGCATGAGCATGAGGCCGCCGTGACGCACGGGCTTTCGCGCGGGCACACCTGACACACACATCAAATTCACACCTGTCTTTACATCAAGCCTGAGTAACCTTTCCATAGCCTGGCACGGTGTCTTTTGTGCGCTGAGCACTTCCTCACAGGATCCCAGCGGCGTGCCAGCACAGCGTCACACAAAGAGCTGCAATAAAACAGACCACCAAAGTCACGGACACAAGACTGAAAGAGGAAAGATGAAAGCTGCGGTGGTCGCCACGGGGAACCAAACATACACGGAGGACGTGAGCAGAGGAGCAATGTCAATATCTGGCAGGGGGGGAAAGGGTAGGGAGGGGAGTGGCACTGGCGTCAGCAGGGTAGCTTTGAAGGCAAAGGGAGGTGAAGATGAGTAGCGTCTCCTGTCCGAGGCTCTTTTTGGAATGTGTGCCTTTTATGTTGTCAGGAAGCACACTGTGGTGAGACACAACAAGTGGAGTGATGGGGCCATTAGAGAAGGCTTTGTTGATGGTGTGAGAAGCTCAAAGGCACGGGACACTTTGATTGCCCTTTCTGATTCCCCTGTAGCCTTTGTTTACGAGCTAATTAAGCATTGTTCAACTGCTATAGCACCATGATGACTTTGAATGGTTACTGTAGGGCTTTTACAGCACCCCTAATAAGATAACCACTAACGTATAAAACACTTTCTGCTGCAATCTAGTGTGGGAACCAAACTCTATATGCATACGTTGTGTGCCTGAATGCCTGGCAATAGCTGAAAAAGAGAAAATGCATAAAAGAGAGGAAAACAGACACATCACGTGTAGTCCCACAGGTCAAATTCAGTTCAAATGTTACTGCTTCTTTGGGAGTTCAAGTGTACCCCAATTTCACCTCTCTCCTGGACATCACGACCCAAACAGATCCTCTCGCACAAAAGGGATGAAGACATAAACGCCCAGCGTGGGACAGTGAGGTTAAGGGTTCAGTGGCTGGACAGAAAAAGCAGGAGGAGGGCACCGTCTCGCTACATAGATGTGGTAATGACCGTGTGGCAGCAATGGAGTTTGTGGAAGATTGCTCACAGTAAATAAAGAGTAGAGGAGTGGATTTTGTGTAGGAAGGAATGCATTCACGTGGTGGTGAACAGGTACAGAGAGGTCAGAAAAAGCACAGGAAAAAGAAAAAATGGAGAGAGAAGTTCAAACTATCATTCCTAGCTAAATTAAATTTGTAAAAAGAGATGCGTTTGAGGTCAGGTCAGCATAGCTTAAACAGGATTGCTTAAATGTGAAACTAAAGATGGCAAAAACTGTAAATAAACAATAAAATGTAGTGTTTAACACCATCTAGCAGGCCCTCTGGCTGACTTTGAATGATATTAAAGCATGATCCTGCACTGTGAGTTCTGGCGTTTATGATCTCCTTGTTGCATCTCCTGAAAGACACAGGGGAGGGTTGAGCTGAACAGAGCAAAGGATCAGAGCGCGAAACACAACTACAGCATCCACTCCTGCTTCGAACAGTAAAACTTGGCAGGAATTTGCCAAGGCTACAAGTGCAGGTGCTCTCCCCAGGAGCTTCCCCCCTTTTCATCTGAGGAGGGACAGCATTTCCGCGTTGCACAGACATGTTCAAAGGTATTCCAGCAATGTTTTTTTTGTTTGATGCATAAATTTAGAGCGGTAAACAAAAAGCTGCCATCTATCATGTTGATTTAGAGGTGCCTGATAGAGGCACCGGGAGTGAACACTGCCAAAACAGCCACTGGCAAAGCGAATACAGCTGAGTACCTAAAAGACGGCACGTTAATGATGACAATTTCAGGCAACAAAACAACAGCATGTAGGAACAAAATATAAACTGAAAGCATCTCTGAATGAAAGTGATTTCAGAGCAGTAATCAGGGGTAGAAGCCGCTGTCAACTGAGAATGTGGCAAAGACACAATGCTATCGGTAAATCTACACACATATACAAACACTCACTTGATGACAAGTCCCTCCATAGGTTTTTGCCCATCATCAGCATGTTAGCTGGGCACTTACCTTTGAGTCTGCACTGTGAGGCCTCCCCGGCAAGTTCCCCGAAAAGCTAGGACGGCTCTGCTTTTATAGGTGGTACTGAACTGATACTGAGCAGCAAACGCAGAGGATGGAGAGGCAGTTTGGGACTCGTAAACAGAGAGGTTTAAGTTTAAGTGCTCGACACACACGAAGGAGATAAAACAGCCCAGAGCTCTTCAGCAAAGAGAGTGACATCATAAAATAGAGCGGCCGTAACAAGAGGGGAAGCATAAAGGACGGATCTATTAATGGGAGAGATGGTTCATAGGAGAAAGGCAGGGGAAGGTTTACTCCACGAGCATCTGCTGCTTGGGAGTAATGACAAGCTCGAGGTGGCACAGTTTATCAAGACAGTACATATCTGCTGATCTGAATATAAATCTAATTACCCTTCATTTTCTTTTTGTTTTTCCAACCAGTGACCTCTAAAGTGATTGTTATCGTGATACACTGTAGCTTATACATTAGCTCTTACTCTTTTCACTTTGCAGCCTGTTCAAAACACACTGCTACAGATTTCAAGCACTTTTTTCTTTATCTTTTTTATGATTTTTTCGTGGCTCATCGAGAAGAGATTAAAAAAAAGGTCTGCAATCACACTTTTGTGAGTTTGTCTAGCAGCAAAACATCATTGTCTTATATTAATGTCGATTTTACAAAACAAAATCAATAAAACTTTTTTTTTCACATTTTCCCAAAGTATAAAAGTCTAAGGAAAAGGACTTCAGCTGCCAATCACAGACAAACAACGCAGCTATTTTATGACTTTTTCAGTTGAAAATCCATTATGAAAATCCATACGGCTGCGATTGACCTTTTCGTTGTTCCGCCTGTTGAAAAATTCAGCGACAACAATTTTCCATTGGAATAAAAGCAACATTGATGCCATTTGTCGAACGCAGGGCTATGCCATTTCCTTTCAAATGTCAGCAGACAAATTGCCAAGTCAGGTCATTTGATAATGAGAGAAAAGTCCAAATTGAAACACATTTCTTCTTTACTTTAGCTTCCTCTCACTACAGAAGGTTTACCTGCTTTGATGCTAAGCTGACATTATTGATATTCATATACATAATAATACTTAGATGCTTAATGGCATTTTAGACCCTGATATATAAGCTAGTGATAAAACACAAGGGGTAAAGAAAGCTCATCATAACTAACCCCAGCAAGTACTAGAGTAATGCTACTGGATGGTTACCTTCTCCATGACCACCACCAGGCCAGTGAAGATAAAACGCCGACAGTAATAAAGCAATCATAAATTGGTAGTAGTTAAGATCAGAAAGACGGATGCATTCAGCAGCAAACTGGAAAGGATGGAGGGACTCTGACTGTGCTTCATCTCTATCTTTTTTTCCTCTGGTACTTTCACGCACATTCACACATCATCAATACCCACGCTCATCCTCACACATGGGGCGGGACACTCAAGCGTGAAATGAACATGAGCAGCGTGAACTTTGACTGGCATCTTTTTTTTATATACCGTGCCAGGATTTATGGAGCACTATATACGTATCTGAATGAGCTCCTGACAATAAAGAATAGCCTAAAGCATAGCTGGGGAGTCCGGTGGAGATGAGTTAACACAAGCCATCTACAAGTCACACCACAACTCATCGCTATCCATCTGCTATTACACAAACACAAATAGAATCAGAGAGAGATGCATGCACACTATTGCTCTGACACATATGGGGAAATATGACATGACAGCAGACTGGTGCACTTACGGAGCAGCTGCAAACCGCAGCCACAGTTTACTACTCTTGGCCACTCAGGGGCTCCTCTGGGAATAAAAAGAAAGAAATATTACATTGCCTAAACAACAAACATGATTGCAGGCATGTTGCAGAGAGTAATTACTTTGCTTGGAGGTGCAGAAGAGTCTTTTAGGATTCCTTTAAATTCTCTAAACAAGCCAATTGTGGATAAAAATTACCCGTTTTTAAAAAAAAAAAGTAATATGTAAAGTGACACGTCCTGATTAGTGATCTCTAAGCTTCTTATTCACTTGCTTCTGTAGCATCTAACTCTTCGAGTGGCTAAATATTCCCAATGAGGCCACACACTGGCAACTTCATGAACTGGAAGGTGAGAAGTAGATGCTCCATTAACATCTTGCAAAGAGGAAAACAAACAAGGCAATGTCAAGTCTAACTCAGGCAGCATACTCAACTGATCCACTGTTTGTTGTCAGCAAGAGAGCCACGCCCAAAACAGCCCTGAGTTTGCTGTCTGCACATCCATCTTGGCAAGGATACACAGTGCTGGCATTCTCTTTCAGCACATTGCTATAAGCCAGGCGATTTGTCTGCTACCACAAGGCCTTCTGTCAATTGAGTGCGTTTTATGGAGCCAGCAGGAGATTACCTCCAACTCAGTGCTCCTCAGTGTCTGTGTACCATGTTGAAAATTTATCTCAACAACTATGTTTTTTCTGCCTCCCAATACTCTGAATCAGACTCAATAATGGAGTGCAGTCTGCCCGGATTGTGTACATCTCACTTCAACATGACATATGGATCCAAGCGCCAGGAGTACCAAGAGCGCGTGAAACAAACACACACGTGCAATTTTCTTTTTCACGCTCATATTTACGCACGCGCACCTCACCCTAAATGAACAAGTCAAACTGATTAATTCCCACTGGTTAGACTTCTTGTTGCATTCGTGTTCGTTGTTCACTGACATTTCTGCCTTTGTTGTTCTGTTCTCATGCTCTGCAGACCTGTGCCGTGCCGTAACACATTGGCCTGTCAGCCTAGACTGCAAATCCATTGTTTCATTTCAGTCTGGCTCATTGTAACACATGATCCTTCACCAAATAGCAGCAAACCCATTCAGACACATGTTATTATGTATGGCAATTATTTTTCAAACCCACTAAGAATAAGAAGCCGACATGGGATATAGGTGTTGTCACAGTCGGAGCATTACAGGGTGCTTTGATTCAGCTTAATCCTGTAAAGATGACTGATCATAAAATAAATGGGATACTAGCGTAGTAAAGTAAACATGTATCTGTGAACAACTGTTGACAGACATTTTAAATATTACTGCACTTAATTAACATCCAATCAAAAACTCAGAGAAGTACAAAGTATTTAGATTCCAGGGGACATATGTTTATTCACATTTTTTGGGATATAAAGACCATCTCTGTTTCCCTCTCATTAATTTCAATTACTCATGCCACTACAGACAGGTTAGCTTGGCAAAGCGACTGGAGCAGGTGGAAACAGCTATTATTCTATCCAGTTTTTAAAAATTGTTACTCCTGTCAAACATTGCCTTGTCATTTTTTTTACACTTTTCCTTTCTTGTAGATAAAATAAATGAGATGCATGTTCATTTGTCACCTGCTATTTTCAGGTGATGTGTTATGCCAAGATGCAAACGGTTTGCAGCTTTATATCTAACATGTCAGTCATAAGAAGGGCACATTCACCTTTAACTCCTTGCAAGATAATAAATTAAGAAGTGTCAGGAAAAGTGAGGTTTCCTGCTTTTTATTAAAAAAGAGAATTTGTATTTAGTCAGCATATTAGCCCATGATTAAGGACACAAGATTCATGTTAGGACAATAAAGTGACTATCTGGTGAGGCCAGGACCAAAGGTCAAAACTGATGGTGCTGCGATTCTTGGTTTCCAGGTATGCCACAGCCAGAGAAAGCTCTTTTTGAGTCATTTAAGGTGATCTTTTATAAATAGTGACAAAACTATGACCAGCCAAAACCTTCAAACATGACAGCTGAAATGCCGTTAATAGAGGCGTGCAATGATTTTTAAATTAACTCTCGTTACTGTTAATAACGCATATTCCCCTGCCGATAATGAAATGATTTTACAGCTGCAGAAGCCTGGTAGTTGCTTTTACTCATACAGAAGATGGGTTAGAAACAAAAAGATTCAGATAATGTATTAAACACTGACATAAAATTTTAGTTCCAAGATTTATTCTTGCCTGCTTAATTTGACCTAATACCTTGACAGCAATGACTTCAGTTTAGATACAGTGATCTGCTACTTGTGAGACAGAGCTGCTCTTGTCTACATTTCTATCTCTTTCTAAATGCAAAGCTCACTTATTGGGAGTGTATATTTACAGTGAAGATCTAAGATGGAAAGAGATAACTGGAAGCAGCAGGGTAAATCCCCACATCTAAACAGCTCTAAAAAGCTTTGCTCACCTTGACAGGTAACTGTGGGAACATCTGCACGGCTCTCTGTAGACACTGCAATGGCATGCAGTAGCAGCAGAAAGGGCCAGATGGCCGAAGGAGGACACATTCAAGCAAATATGTGCGTGTGCCTGCTTGTGTGCGTACATTATGCGTGTATGTGTGTTAGTGGGCATCTGCTGGGGAGCCTCAGTCAGCTCCTGTTTCATCTTGCTCCCCTGAGCAAGGAGTGACATGCAGACTTGAGGAATGGAAGTTCCAGGTGGAGAATTCCGCAACCTCCTCCAACAGATTCCTGCGGTCTCCTCCTGATGAAAGGTGATGAGCATCAGCCTCACTGCAGCTCACTTTCCATCCAGACCCTTCAGACGTTGAATCTGTGCACCTTGAACCCATTTTCTGCTCTCTGCCTCATACCAATTTACCCTTGCAATTGTGATAAGTGGCAGACTGGCCAGCGACAATTGGGGTCAATTCACTTTCAGCTCACTAAATTAAAGATGTAAAATGAAACTGCAGCAGACACAGTGAAGATGTGGCCTTCATTCCAGAGTTGCCTGGAGGTTAAAAAATAAGGTTTGTGGCCAGTAAAAGTGCTCTGAAAGCAGGACCAGCTGTGAAAATCTGGAAGCAAGAAAGTGAATGAGAAATTCTTTACACTCCTTTAACTACTGACAGAGTTGTTCCACTGTTCAAATTTAAAGGGCTCTGGGAGCACTGGGCAGTTCAGAAGTATAGATGAAGATGAATAACAGGCTGAAAAATAATGGAGATGAAGGTTTTTGGAGGAGGTTTTTTCAAGGCAATTAAATTCCTGCAACGCTCACAGTACTAACTTTGTGCTTTGTTCCACTGAGAAAAGAAAAAGGCGCCTGTCAATTCGGGGTGTCTCAGACAAATTTCGGTCTATACTGAAAAAGTATTGCCATTCCCGCAACACCCAGCACTGGATAAATGAAGCTGTGGGGACTGGGTAAAACGGCAGTACACAACTGCATGCTGCTGAGGCTCCCATATATAGTACAGCATGGTACCAGCATGACTGATGTCTATGGTCTCTGCACCACTTGACACCAGATTATTGCCCTACAGTTTAATACAGCCACATGCCATAAAGCAGAAGTCACACCGCATGCAGGGATAAAGCAAGAGCACAGCTCAGCTCAGAGTCTCTTCTATTCTCCTGCCTCGTCTCTCATCTCCTCCCAGGCCCGTTGCAGTGCTCGCACTGCTGAACAGCCGCACAGGCACACACATACACGTATCAGCGAGGGCCTCGGGGGCTCAGGTGCTTAGAGGTGAATAGAATAATATGGCCATGCTCTGTTTTAAGTCTACGTCAGTTTGGGTTTTCATTCTGTCCTCTGTCGTCTGCCCTCCTACAGCGAAGCTGCAGTGTGCTCTTGTTCCTGCACAGATCAGCTCCTTGAAACCTTAACCCACCATAAAAGCTGAGAGAAGTGACAGAAATGTCAGAGGGCAGTCAACAAAGGAGAGGTAACGGGAACCAGGCCTGCAGAGCTGCAGTCATTTACCCATTTCTCGCCTATATGTTTTGGACACTTTTAAACACACGCTCGCTTGTGCAAAATAGCAAAATATCATTCCTGAATCCTTAGCTGTGTATTCTGCCTCACCTATCTCTGGTCATCATAAATCAAAGACAAACATGCTCAGAACATGCTATGCCAGTGACTGTTTGGCCTGGAAACATTTGTTGGATGACATAAGGTTGATTAATTTCCTTTCTGTAGTGTTTCGGGAAATAAAACCTGATCCGAGACAGTTATATGGATTCACTAACGAGGCTGCATTTTAAATGGATTGAGGGTCAAATAAGGAGCAAAGCAGGAACAAATCAAACATGAATCCCAGTGAGTCATTTGTGAAAATTACCGTTCCTGTAATTTATGAATTCATCATGAAAAACCTGGCAAAAAGGCCTCGTGGTTCAAATTAATTTGTGCAGCCACATTCATAGTCACATTCACTCACCCTATCCATAATAGGCTGGAACACATTGTGCATATATCAGCAGTGCATTGTATTCTTGATTAGCTTGTGGTTTGCTCTCTATCAGCAAGATTTAACTTGATTCACTTGCTCATTATACTTTGATCTGTATGGTGGCCGGGGCAGAGGTCAGTGTCTCACTTCACTCATGGCAGAGGTGAGGCCTGGCTGCAATAAAAAACACCAACAGTTCAGCTTAATTCCAAATCTTTAAACCCTCACAGGCCCGCAGGACATTCTCTGTTAAGCAGTCAGCACACTCGTGCACTCCACAAGGTCCAAGGCTGGTTTTTACATTCATAGGCATCTTTATTTATGATTTTCTGTCAGCACTGACCTGCAGTGAAACCTCAGTGCAATGGTTTGGAAAATGGAAATATTTAAAATACGTCCACAACTCAAAATTTATATTATCAGTAAAAGTACAAAAGTCATAGACATCATTTGCAAATAACAGTTTTCATATTTGATCTTAAAAATAGTTTAATGGTTTTGCAGATGCACTTAGTCCCTTTCTTACTGAAAGCTAGGTGGAAATTGATACCTCACCTCTCCATATGGTGCTAAGCTTTAGCCGAAAGCTGGCTAATTTAGCTTGCAGTAAGAAATTAACAGGTTTCTTTGAAACTGAGATTCAAGCAATCGTTTTACTTTGTGGCATACCTCACCTAACTGCTGTGTCCAGCCACAATAAGCATGCTAGAATTAGGAAATCCAGACTCTCTGCTGTTCTCTAGTCAAGGCATTCATTATTGTAGGTTTTAATTATGCAAATTAAGCAATTGAAGTGCCTTGATTAAATAGAGTCTGGTGGTTGTCAGTGTCTCTTCTTTTTTTTACCTGTCCTTTCAGGAAAGGGCACTTTTCCACGAGACTTTTCATTATCTTCTCTCTGAATAACATAAAATGTGTCAAGGCAGTTAAAATGTAGGGGTAGTAGCTCGAGGACCCAATTTCAGAAAAGTTAATTTAGGCTTGACCCCCTTAGCGTGATGTCATAAAATGGTTATAATCAGAAATTCATTGTAAATGTTATGCAAAAATCGTTGCTGCTGCTGCTTTGTTGAACATTCAAAGCAAGTGGACTGTGCACAAAAACATCACTGCATTGCTGCAATTGTCCACTTACACCACTGGGCTCCACAGAGCCACAATAAACAACAGCGTGGAGGGGAGAAGGGCTTTACTTCCCTGAGTTTCTTGTTCCTTTAGACCCAAACAGGAAAATGCAAAAGCTGTCTGGACTTCAATGTGTGTTAAAAGTCAGCTTTCCCTCCAGTCGCTTCATGTCTGAAAGCACATTCACTTGACCCAAACACTTTTCCTTGAATTTTTATCTACTCACTACTACTACTGTATTCAAACAATAAGTCTACGGCAGAGAAGGGGGGGGGGAGGGATGCCTGGGGACCAAGCTGACTTCCTCCTCTCAAAAACGGGACGGCGGGCGGATGGGGAGGGAGGGGAAGTGTGACCTCAGTAAACAGTCTCCGCACTCATTTTTCCCATGACGGCCGCAGACACAACACTGGCTGAACTCTAGCAGGTATCCCAGCAGGCCACCTGAATAACCGTGTTGACCTTCTTCCCTCCATGGAGGAAGTAATTTGGAAGCGATCATCCATAACTGCATCCATCCTATGAGGCCCAACAGGTGAGCAGCTCAAACTCACAAAGACAATGGTTTTATTATCCTTCACCTAGGGGAAACCTATACCATAACGCTGGTACAATAACAGCACCCTGCCATCACTGTTTGCCACCCCGGAATTAAGGCGCAATTTAGCCATCAACAAGAGCAAAATACGGGGCAGAGGGGAAGTCTTCGTCTCTTTCTTCAGCCCAGAGCACCTGTTGAAGGCCACAAAGTACTGCTGGAGGGTCCCACACTAAAAAAGGGGAGATCAGTTCCCAGGGCAGATAATAATAGTTAGGGTTTGGCTAATGTGTGGACTTAACCTGAAACCTGACTATAGATCTGATACACTCAAAACCACCTTTAAAGATTAGACCACACATACAGGTGATTCAAACCGGAGCACAGGTGCTGTCCAAATGTTTCCTTCTCCCTTATGTATTCTGTTCCTGTATGAACATCAGGTGCAGGCGTATTCAGGGTGAACCTTGTAGAGCAGTAATCCAATCTAACTTTGAGACTTTCCCTCTAAAATGGTACAACAAAGGAGAACCGACCCTGGGGCAAAAACCAGCGCGCCACAACAACAGTGGTCTCAGGGCCTATATTTAACAGCGGTGGGAATTGTGGGAGCAGCAACACAGGAACACTTTCAATGCACAGCGAAGGTCGACTGGGACTTAACTTCCTCCTCAGTCTCCAACGTGAGCGGGGCCTGCTTGTTTCGGCCCCTTCGACCCCCCCACACCCAACAGCAAAATAAAAAGATAAGCATTGTTTAGCCAAACAATAGGCCACTTTCAAAGTCTCAAAAGCTTCCATTTTCACTTCCAGAGCCAGCATTTTGAAGTCAAGTATAGCAATAAACAACTTTGCAAGTGGACTGTGAGAGCTTTCTTGGTGAAACATTAGCTGGATCTAATTTCACTGTTCATGTTTCAATGCGAAGAGCAGGTGCAGGTGGACACAAGCATCACTACAGAGCTCCTATCACTATTCTGTGGTAATAGTTACTATAATTTGCTTGCTTGATGGCTTTTTATGAAAATTTTACCATGAATTACTGTAAAGCAGAAGTGCAACTTGGGTGATCACAGTACTTTTCAATGCAAACAAAAAAAGTTAAAATGTGAGCGACAGAATGTGCTAAAAGATTTCAAAGATTACAAATTATAACACCAACCTTCAGTGAATTCTGGTCAGCCAGAGCTAGCGCTTGTTTCTTCAGCTCTGAGACTTTCTTCTGGCAACTTTGGCAAAAGCCTCCCTTCTCCTCCGACTCGGAGATGGGAACCGACCCGGCGCCCTCAGGAGGAGGTCGGCTGCTCCATTGCGCTTCCTCCGCGGAGTGAAGTCTTTTCCTGGGGGTCGCGGGAGAGTCTCCACCCGGACATCCCTCCACCTTCGGAACAAGCAAAGGTTTGGTTAACTTTTGAGGTTTCAAAAAAGAGTAGTTTGCACTTAAAAAGCGTCCAACTGTGACGGTGAAACTGTTTTGCCTGTACCTTGACAACCCGTTTGAATACAGAGCACCTGAAGTGCGCACCTCACAAAAGCTGATGTAAATAAAAACAATGCAAACTGTATTTAAGAATAAGCAAATTAGTTTTTTTTACACGTAATCCTGTGCAGGGAGACACTTACAGTGAACACGCGGTTGTCATGGTCTCCACCATCAAAAGCTGAACTGCCCCAAGAGGAGCTCATTCTCCCAACTCAAGGTTGCACCTTCAGGAGAACGTCTTGAAACTCACGGATACTGTGGCTGAAAAATGTGAGACCGAGCCATAGGCTGCACCGAAGACCGGACTGAAGGTTATCAGTCATCTGTCACATCGCACCGGACCGGTGGCGACTGGGCGAAGGCAACTTGTGAGTGCGCCCCATGAAGCTCCAAAGTTGTGGAGGAGTTTTGGTACAGGAGGGCACTCAGCCGTGCGCAGGAGGCGGTGTTACTCTCCGAATGGGAGGGATAAAGAAACTTCCCTGCTCATGCGGCAATCGAGTTGTCTGTGAAGTGAACCATTATCGAATATTATACTAATTTAATTGCATAAAAACGTTTCCACTATTTCTTTATTAAAAATCTCAGTAGTTTCTCTCTCAGCTTGCTCTCTTCAGTTTATCACACGCGGATTTAAATAGCCATAGTCTAGAGTACAGTTTTAACGTTTTACAACTGTATTAAATGTAAAAATATCTTAAGAGATATAAAGAGATAAAAAAAAAATATATATATATATATTATATATGAAAAATATAATACTAGATGCCTTAATCACTTTAAGGTACCCAGTCTGTTATTTGGTAGGTAGGGCTATATAAAACCCTAAATTGGAGCTTAATTAAACTAATGTCAAAGACAACATCTTACATGAATGATAATGATAATATGAATCTTCTTGTAGGGTTTTTTTTGTGCTTTATTCGCTTTCAGGGTGCACCGTCAACTGTTGCCTCTCAGGGAGCAGAGATGTTTGTCGCTGATGTTACTCTGGCGCCATCCTCCGTCAGAAATAAAGAACACCATCTCTCAAATTGAAGAGGGTGGGCTCTCCACGGTTAAATATTTAATTGATAAACTTTGAATATTTCATGCGGGTGATGTAAGCGACAGTCGCCACATGCCCTGCTGTCCTGCACATAAGAAACGGTTTCTCTTTTTTCTCTCCCCATAAAAAGATTTTAATTTATTTCACTTTTTTCTCGTCCACTTCTTTTGCACAAGTCATATCAGCCAATGGTGACGTTTTAAACGTAAATATAACCTCCAATATATGTTTTTATCGTCGGCTGCAACATTTCTCGGGGCTGAAAGGGGCTTGTCAAAAGACACTGGAAGATTTATTATTAGGAAATTAAGACTTAAATTAAACAACGCACCTTGTAATAAACATTTTTTCCACACCAGCTTATAAGTCATATTTAAATATGTTGGTAAGTTGTCACTGAATTGTCTACAAAGCCTTATAGGTGTATTTTTCCTCGTTTACTTTAACAGCAGTTAAAGAGAATTTAAGTTAAGGCGCTTTTATTTGCTGCAAAATGCTGAAGAAAGTATTAATACGCAAAACTGGAGATTCTTGAAATCAGTGAATGAAGCTGGAGGTTAACAGGGATCGCAGATGCTACGAGGTGCTGCTCACGGTCCTGAATAGCGGACAGGACCCGTCAAGCGCGCATCATTTATCTGGCTCGTCACTGTTTCCCACTTGTGCAAACAGCGCTCCAGCAAGAACATGCTCTCTGAGATAGCTTTTGTTTCAAACATCCCTTGAGAAAACTCTTACCTTTGTTTTTCTCTTCAGCAGGTGACTTGTAAACCCAAATATAATGTCCGAGTCGACGAAGAATGTCCCCAGGTCTATGACGCTGGGGTTGGGCTTCCCAGCTTCGGGAGACCCCGGTGAGTTTGGTAAAGCCATGTGGGCTGCAAGTGTACCCTAGAAAATATTCCACTCCCTGGGAAACCTATTTGATTCTTACAGCCATCTATTTTATATGTCTCGTACCCCCTAAAAAGATCCAAAGGGGTTTTTAATCCGGACATTCAGTCATTCAAGCTGAGCGCTCGCACGTGTGCGTAAAATAGCCACGACTTCCAGCAGCCCAATAAGAGGGAGGGAAACAAGCACTGCAATCCATCCGGTGCGCAAAAAGGTGTTTATATCCACTGAAATACTTTTTTATTATCCATGATCTTTGAGTGCTGTTGCAGGTCTGAGAGAGAAGGAGCACCTTGTGCATCTGCTGCACTCTCATCTCATCTCCTCTCCTCTCCCCCTCCCTCCCTTCCTCTCTCCCCCTCACTCAGCCTCCCTCTCTCTCCATCTCTCTCGCTCTCTGTTCCCTCAGATAGAGATGACCTGCTCTCATAGCCGATTTGCTGGTGCGTCGTTGTCATCCCCCTGGACGAACACGTAAAACACAATGACAATCCGGCTATAACCCCTAACGGCAGACCCCCTGTAATATTCCTGTATTATTCATGTAGGGGCTTGCAGTAACGACCCAATCAAAGCTTCTATGTTATATGTTTGTCTTATATACATATATAATGTTCCTATAATCTTCCTGCAGCAGAATGTACTGCAGCTCTGTGGTTAAAGTGTTGCTGTAGAAGCCAGTCTGGGATATAATCAAATATGAGGCACTTGATTTGTTTACCGTGATGACGGTTATCTGCAGTGATAGCCAATTTTGTTTGGATTGAAACAGATCAGCTTTTGATTGATTTTACTTTATTACAGTCTGTATCGAAATCAGATCAGCTCAAATTTCCTGTGAGATGTCCAAGGCGGAAAAATCTCCCGAGTGCTGAAATTCCTGATAATTTAAGGTGTTTGCTGCTTAAAAATGGAACTAACAGTTATAACTGAGTAAGATCGCATGGTTGCCAATCACTATGCAGCGAATAGCCTCAACTCTTCGAGCAAGATGCGGCTAAGATAGTGAGATTAAGAACGAGGCCAGTGGGTGGTTTCCCTGTGATCCAGCGGATCTATTATAAAAGTAATGAGTTGTCTTTAAAAAAAAAAACAATTTAGAGACGATTAGTTTTTAGAATGAAAACAGGCGTTAAACAGAATAATCAGAGTGTTGTCCTGCCCGGGTTTAATTTACGAATATAAACCAGTTTTTCTTCTCAGACTGGACTGCACGGAAACAAACTGTAGTGATGATGTCATGCACATGGAGCCGCTCCTCGGTGAGCTACGTGTCACTGTGAAACGCGGCACCCGTGGTGGTTTCACCGAAACACTGGCTCGCATTTCTTGAAAACTGAATTCAAATTGACAAAGTATGCTTTTTTTAATGTTACAGCTGTAAGAATCCGCATTATTTCTTTTGGATTAAATTGATATAATGGGGTTAAGTGTCACCACCAAAGCCCATAAGAGCAGAAACAAATATTTGATAGGCTATATGTTGCACCTGAGAGTGCAGTTTAAATTAAGAAACACCACAGGCTGGTGTGGTATGTGGTATATTGGGCTCCGTGGTATAAGACTATGACATGATTAGCTTTATTTAGCTCTGAGTTTTAAAAGGTGCCTTCAAAGCCCCTGGAAACAGCAGTACACCTGTTGGCTGAGGTTGAAATCTGTGGATGGTTCCTTTAACTTAACAAATGAACTAGCTGAGCGGAAATCATATCTTGGGTGAAATTTATCTTTAACTTCAATCGTTTTATTAGTTTAGCTCATTAGTATCAGAGCCCAAATACAGTCAACTTTTATTCACAGTGGCTGTAAGTGTAAGTGTGACGTATCTGATCTGACTGCTGGAAAGTTGTAAGGTCACCGGGAGAGAGCGGCGACTGCATGGAGCAAAGTTTTTCTTTGTCTTTCAGGAGGGCAGAGAAGATCAAGAGTGACTCTGGTGCAACAATTATGACTTGACAGCTAAGCAGAGGGGGGTTAATCATTTGTTTTATCCCCAGAACAACGCAACTCATCACACCCGCTGTTGCGCATGCACGCGTGCATGCACGCAAACACAGACACCTTTTGTGTGATGGAGAGACAGGGGTTGTGAGAAGAGCAATAACTGCAATTCATAGTAAAGATGATTTACCATGTCCGTCACCCAGCCCTCCCCTCTGGAGGAGGTCTGGGTTGAGTCTCCTCTGGCCGCTGATGAAATTCCAAAGACGGGATCCCCTGGGACTTCGTGTGCTGCTACATCTGCTGCCCTTGCGCACGTACAGGGAAATCGCTCTGGGCATCTCATTAAGTCCTCTCCTATGTCTTATCCTCTGACTGTGAGACCTCGATCTGCAGCTTCTCCCGGTGCACGGACAGGCTTTGTGAGAAACGTTTAGCAAATATTGATAGTTCTTGGCGCATGGAGGAGATCAAAAGAAAAAAAGGAAGGGGGCTGTCTAAAAAGGGGAGGGGGAATAAATGGTGCACACTGCTTTCATGAATGATTTATGCAATGTAGAGTAGCCTTTCCCTTCCCTGGGAAAAAGCATTTGGATTTACTTGTGTCAGATTGTGAGTCCTTAGTTTTGGTTTTCTCATCAAACCTTTAAGCAGAGAAGAGACCTGAATGCAAACCTGTGGCTTTAATTAAGTCTATCTCAGTTTAGAGGCTTTTTAAACTAATTTAGACTAATAAATGATTTAATCAATATAATACAGACGGGAAAACAACAGCCCAGGAAAAATGATATTAAACCAAGTTAAATGGGGAAATAGCTGCTCCACGCTTAACTATTTGTTGATTAAAATGTCTTACCAGCAATTATTTTTCTCTGTTTTGTCAGATTAGATAGCAGCAGATGTGATTTTTCCATATTTACCACAGTTGCAATTTTCAGTACTTTGGACAGCGACCATCCCTGCAGACGTAAAGTACACAATCCCACGCATACCCATTAGTGACAAATGGTTCTTTATTGACTTCTGAACAGCAGCAACAGTAAAGCAGTGAAAAGGACGGGTGTTACAGCAGCAGGAGCAGCAGAGCTGTTAAAAAATTTGTATGTGCGCCAGCAGAATGAAATTACTGAACCCTGAAGATTTTTACAGCTCCCCGCAGCTCCTGGATTGCAGGTGTGATTGCAACACAAGGGGGCACAATGAGAGTAGGAGACAAAGGCGTGCATTAAGGAAGAAGAAAAGCAGAGCAATTCACTCTGTCGTTTAAAAAAAATTAATTTAAAAAAAGGCAAACGTTAGACCTTTCTGGTATAGAGTCACTCGAGAACAGTGTAGCTTCTTCTCCAAAGGTGGGAGCATTTGTCGTACTGGTCAAGTGGTCCTAAACATTTCACAATTTTGTTAAAGAACTGTTGAACTGTTGAGAACCACTTAATCAGAGAGACTACGCACGTCTTCATAGCAAGGTCCGTCCTCTAAACTGCTGATCTCACTAGTGAAAGAAACAACAACAGACAGAATTAAGTTCTGTTAATCTGTCGGTTAAGGCACAAGTCAAACACATCACGACAGCAGATTTCACACTGGGCCTGATGGAGAGCAAATACGCAAAAACTAACAAGGGGTTTCAGCCAACGTGCGCTGAGAAGACTTACCTAGAGATAGTTCTTTCCTCGCGGTGGTGTTTCTTTGTGTCATCCCAGCCCAGACTGACTAACTGCAGGGTTAAGAGCTCTTTATATAGCGTTTTGGGGTTGGTTCGTACAAGCCTCACATTCAGGCAGGAATGAGGCCCGTGCAGGTCCAACCGGATGAGCTGGGTTCCACCAGTAGGAGCACGACTGGGCAGCCACGCTCAAGACAAAGATAGCAACTGCTATCACATGAACACGAGGAATTTCACGTTATCTTTGTCTTTGTAGTTTGTTTAATTTCTGATGAAACTATCAATTGTCTCACAAAGTCTTACATTGTGTGAGCTGAAGGGCTGTGTTTGGGTTTCATGTCATGTAACACCTATTTTAAGCAGATACTCTGGCTACCTGTCAGTGTTAAGATTGTATTACTAGCTTTTAAATCACTGAATGGCCTGCACGAGATAAATTATAGATGGGAGTTTCATAGACACGGCATTTCAGTGGTCTCAGAGGGACTCCGTTTCACTTGACTTTTCTTTAAAAAAAAATAAATAGGGGGAAAACCCCACTATTTTTTAGATTAGCCTTTAACTAAACCACGCCTTTGAAAACGACTATTTCCAGCCTTTTTAAAAAAAAAAGTTTTCCAATTTCATTTTTAAGTTTTTAAAACATTTTATTGTATGTAAAAGTGATAACTGCTCAAGAATCAGGCATGGAGCAGTCCATGTGTTTTTTATTTTTTTTTTGTGCAACATGGGAGCGATCACAGGAGACATTTCTCTGAAAGAAGAAATTTATTTCTGCCTCTTTTTTTCATCCACAGAACAAACTAAATCTCCCAGAGTTCCTGATTTGCAGCAGCAGAGGCAACAGCAGCAATGGAAACAACAGGATACATTTAAAATAACTAAGATGTATATGCACACACATGTAATCACAAAACATTTACGTGAATGACTCTTGCCCAGATTGGTATTAACGTTACTGAAAACCAAACAGGAGTAGCAATGTTTAACATTTCCTCATGTTTAACTAAAGTAACGAATAAGTAAATGTCATTCATTTGTGATTACAAATGTAAAGAATGCGAAAAGACATTTAAAACACATTAAGGAAAACAGAAACCGTGACACTTTAAAGCATTTATGTCTCACACAATACTCTGGATTTCCCCTTTCCATCTTAAAGAAAGAGATATGTGACACTTCAGGCTCAACAATCAGAACAAGAAACACGCTAGATGAGTTGCAAAGGTTTAAACTGCAGGTTTCTGAAATACCTGTTGTAGCAGGAGGAAATGAAAAGCTCTGGGAACAGAGGTATACTTTGGCTCAAAATGCATGGGTAGTTTGGACACCATCCAAAATAAAAATAAAATAAAATTTAAAAAAAAAAATCCTCTAATATCATTTGAACTGAGATTTTGCAGCATGTCACTATAAAAGAAACAGCATAGAAATCTGTGAATGTACCCTGTACGTCCAGATATTATGCTATGACACATATATTGCTACACAAGGAGAAAATATTACTTTATATTGTAATGTTCATGTGTATATATATATAGGTTCTGCTCAAATGGCATAATTCCCTAATTGGACATCACATTTACTACATACATAGAAATAAAACATTTGATTAAAACAGTCAGCACTGTAACCAGTTTCCTTATACACAGAAAAGTCTGCAACAACTTCATGTACATACATCCACTTATTTTCTCTGGGAACCATGCCCTCAGCAGTTACACAGTCTTTTGTGTTATTAATATTTTTGGAGAGGAAGACTGCAGCAGCGATGGCTTTGAAGAACACATGCAATCAGATGACATCCAAGAAGAGAGCAATTTTGTGAAAAGTAGCCGGACGTTGTGCAGAGAACACCTCAGCAGTTAAATGGATGCCAGCAGAGGACAATTGTTGGTTCAGGTAGCGTCAGCTCAAAGTGCCGGTGGGGTAGCCTTGAATTGGATCACTCCGCTCTGCCACGGGGACAAACAGAGACAGGATTAATATGCAAGGGTGGCTGGTGTTTCAGCAGAATTCAATAAAACGCTTCACGCCCTGGAGGACGGGGCTGTGGCCCCCCCACACCCTCTAGCAGATTATTACATGAAGGAACCTTTTAAAAAACAAAAAACAAGCGCGTCCATGCTCACAGGTGTACACACGGGTGATCACACCCACAAACTACACCCTTTTTGGCTCCTACCTCAAAGCACACTGTGTTCTGTTGATCTTATGTGCTGCACAATAATGTTTAACATTTAGTATTTACTGTCATATTCCCATATATCATTGTGATGTTGTTTATTCTATTACTCTTGTTCTCTTCTGCTTGCTTTCTTTTTTCTTTCTCAGCAGGTGATCCAGGTGATTGATATATGCATTTTTTTTTTCTCTGCCCGTTCTGTTGGTTTTTGTCTTTTGCCCTTCTCCCCCGTCCCTCTTCTCAGCTGTTTCTCTTTCCCTCTTTCTTTCTCCCCTTCTTTCCCCCAGTCAAGTCTGTCCCGTATTCAGTAAGTGAAAATAAAATAAACAATAAAAGGTGAATCAAATGGACCATTACGGCAAGGCTGGGATGGTCAGTTTGGTAAAGTAAATCCGTTGGGCATCTTTCTTTGCCTTTAGACAACAATTCTGATGCAAAAGAGCCAAACGGGACAGGCCAAAAAAAAAAAAAGAAAAAGAAAAAAGAATTCAATAAAACGCTTCATCTCCAACCACAATTACACACACAGATGTTATCAGATGTTATCTGATGTATCTCTGGTGATAAACGGGGTCTGACACACGTTTGGCTCAAATTCATGCAATAGTTGTTTTGCAAAGTGAGCAGGTTACAAATTAAGCTGGCAATTAGCTCATTTTAATCAATGATTAAGTTATTATTTAGTAAAGCTGTCAGTTCAAGTTTCTCAGAGCCAGAGGGAAACATCTACACAGTAAGGAAGCAGCTTATCCTCATGAATATTTTTCTTGATTACTTCTATTAACGATTAAATGATTTTCAACATGTATATGTATATATATATATATATATATAAAGCACACACATATAGAAAAGCACACACACACTGCTTTTCTAGTCTAAGTGAGCACTCAAAGCGCTTTCTTACTACAAGCCATATGCACTTAATCACACACACATTCACACAGTGCTTTTCTCTATACCTAAACACTAACACTCTCATGGATGAATCAAAACTCAGGGCTCATTTTTGCCCAAGGTTAAGCTGACATGCAGACTGGATCTAACTACCAACCTTCCAGTTGGCAGATGACCTACTCTATGTCCTGAGCCACAGTCGACCCGGTTATAATATAATATATTGTTGGCACTAGGAGCTTTTCCGATTTCCTTTTGCAGTCTGCTTGTGTGTCAGTTCAACCAGTGGGATCTGAGCAGGTGTGGGTACATGCAGGTGAACAAGGTGTGTGAAGACCCAAAGAGTGAGTGCATTGACCAAAATGCTATGTGGACATAGTCACCTATCACCTGACATAAATTTAGGGTTTTAATTTGATTTTCAAAAGGAATCTATTTGTAAACTACAACTGAACAGGAAGTATGGAATTATTAAAATATACTTCTATTGGATGTCCTGGTTACACCAGAAACCCAGACCCCAAAAAAAGCCCGCTTCCCCCAGGTTTTCAATCAGCATGCTAGCTAATGGCTTTCCAGATCAGAGCCATTTCTCTGTAGATTTGGCACATTATTCCCACCCAATTTGGTGACCATTCCAAGTGTATGCAATTCCTCTTTAGCACTTTGCGCTGAGACACACAACCCAGTGACAACAGGTCATGATGGATAATAAGCAAAAGGTATTGTAGACAAAGAAAAAAGGGAGCCAATGCAGTCATGCACAGGGTTTGATCTCATGCTGAGTATGGGGAATGTAGACACAGGGAAACACACACACTTGGGCTACATCTTTTTTACCTCTTCCTCATCATCATCATCATCATCATCATCATTAAATTCACCCAATACTTTCTGGAATTAAACAAAGTAATTGAGAGAAAATTATAGACAGAGAAACCAAGCTTGCCCTGCAGAAGAGTAAAGCTGAAAAATGGAGAAAACAGAGCATACCTTTGATTTTTTGCTCTCGAGTCGGCGCAAAAATGCTACCACATCCTTTTTGCCGACAGCTTGTGCCTGTGACAGGCGATGATGGAGAAGTTTTTTTTAACTTTGTGAACTGCTAAGTGTTAATAAAATAGAAATATGCCTTCCTACAAACCCACCAATTGAATTGCAGTCTGCCCATCATAGCCTGGTTGATTTAAGTCTGCTCCAGCAAGGCTCCAGATTTCCAGACCATCCAGGTCACCATTGGCTGCCAGGCTGATGCACACAAAGTAAAAGCATTATTACAGCAACAGGATTCATTTCTCCAAAATCAGTATTAATATAATATTATACACTGGGCAAAGAACAGCTTGTGTAAAGGAAATTTGTGGAAAGACTGCAAAAGCATATCAATGGAACATTCAGTATTACTGAGCCACATGAGCCACAGGAGCTTGAGGTTTATCTTCATAGTGACACATGCAATGCTTATCATATGAAAGGTGTGTTCCTGAAACTGGAAATTGGAACGGTCTTAACAAAACCTGTTTAGTGTCTCGGGCAGATTAAAAAAAAAAAAGAAAGAAAGAAAGGGAAAAAAAACAACACGTACTCACTGACACTACAGATAGAGAACAGATCTGAAGCTATGCTGTTAGGGAGCATTCCTACAGTTTGTGTAAGAGTGGGACAACTGGTTGCACCTGTGTCAGCTATGTAGGATGGGTCATTAGTGACGGTGGAGCAACGAAGTGGCTGTGTACAATTGTTACAATACTTCCTTTTTTGTGTCTGACCTGCACATTTCAGTTCCTGCTTCCTCCAACTCATGTCTGGAGAAATGAGCTCCGGTCTTTCTCAGCAGCTTCACAACTTCCTTGTGTCTAAGTTAGAGAGCATGTAATCACAGAGTTATTGTTACTGTATATCACCATTCACACATGCACTCTTTTCTATTAATAAAAGGGCATCGCAACTGATCACTTTTCTGTAACTCTTGCAAACCTTAAGACAGGGCTAGTAACATATTCCACATGGTACAAGTTTCAAGGAATGTAATAACACAACACAACATTGTGACTATAAATCTCTCTCTAATTGCAGTTGTATTAGGACATTAGATTATGGTGCATTTTTGCTATTCTCAATTCAAAAGTCAGGTCTTCCCCTCTCGGTGCCTGTGTCCAATCGAGAGCAGCTGTTGCAGCACACACACACATAGACCCTGCTATTAATGATGGGCCCAAATACTCAGAAGTTTGGCTAGACTTCAAGAGAAGTGATGATGACAATCTCAGTTACAACAAGTGTGACGAGTCCTTTGCACGTGAACCAAATAATGCTCGTGCACTCCATCTCCGTCTCTTAGCGAGATGCCAGAGAGCCTATATCTCATTAATAAAAGGGCTTATGTTTAATAAGCATATTTGTTTGAATCAGAAGAAACAGACATAACTACCTATTAAGTGTAATTAGATATAATGCTAATTTTAAACAACATTTTCATTCACACTGTAATTTAGACTTGGAGCGAAAGAGTCTGTGTGGCAGTAATCGTCGTTTGGCAAGTACGAACAAGTTTGTTGTCCCCCGCAAAGAGCCGCCCACGCAGGAGTCACATGCAGTGATTTTCACGGTGACAAGAAATGTGCATTAAAAGCAAAGGCTGAAAAGTTTCCACAACTGACCCGCAGACTTTCTGAATAAGACCTGTGTGACAAAGCGACAGGGTAAGCTAGTAAGAGCTCAATTTTGTGCCTAATTGTTTAGCTGTATGGAGAGCAACAGCCAGAGAACCTATTAGGGACTTCCTGCGGAGCATAAGCCAGTAACTCTCATCAATGAACCGGGGAGCAAGCTGGTAGGACTGGTTCAGAGGGCACTCCCCACATTTCTTTCAGGTTTCTCTCTCTGTCCTCTCTGCCTCTCCTTATATGGGCATTAGGCTCTTAATACAGTACGAAATGTGGCTCACAATGTGCTCGCGCATCCCTGACAGCAACTTAAAACTCCACTTTTATTACTTTTGTTATTTCA
Organism: Aulonocara stuartgranti; assembly: GCF_965226115.1. Classification (NCBI taxonomy): domain Eukaryota; kingdom Metazoa; phylum Chordata; class Actinopteri; order Cichliformes; family Cichlidae; genus Aulonocara; species Aulonocara stuartgranti. The sequence goes on along the minus strand of NC_138955.1, from coordinate 2,669,206 downwards.
GTGAAAATATTAAGAAGGGGAATAGCTGCTCAAGCTGTGCAGCACATTACAGGAAGTGTAACAACAGGTGTCTGCGCTCCAGTGCATCCCTCTGCCATCACAAAGGCAACAAGTCCACACTTGCAGCACCAACCGTTGAAAGAGATGAGCCATTTGTCGCAGCTCTGACACACACAACGTTTTCACCCTGAGGCTCAACATAGCCCTGAAATGTTACGCCTGGCTATTCCCTGACAGACGTTTAGAGCAACCTCAGTGAATGACACAAAATTAAAAATACAGCTTTGGTAAAAATAAACACTGCCTAAATTGTCAGATGACAATTAGCCTAATTAGCTTATAATTATTGCCCGGCCTCTAAACTCCATTACGAGCCCCTTCCTGGTTTCACCCTCCCCCCAGCCGCTGCTGCTTTCTTGCCATTTGAGCAAAACCTATCAGCAGCTCATGTAATGAAGTCCTCTCTGTAGCAGCTATTAAACATATTTGCAGGAGATCCTCAGATGTCTAATTGCCAAGAGGGGGGGATTTAATTTGTTGTGTTTGCAAATTCATAAATGACAATATTACTTTAACAGCAAGATACAGGCAGACACACTGGCCCTTACTGTTTCGAAACAAGACAAGTCTTACCTGAAACGCACAGCATTGCATAGGGGTGTGTCGCCATAGCGATCTTTAGTGTGGACCGAAGCTCCATGACTCAGTAGGTACTGCACCATTTTGAGGTGGCCCTCACAGGCAGCAACATGAAGGGGTGTGCGTCCATCGTAGTCCACCAGACATAAGTTACTGCCCTGTGGAAAGGGAAAATCCTCAGTGTGTGTGCTGGTGGTTTAAAGGTTAGTGTGGTGAGATGATGTATTGATTTTATTTCTAATCTATATTTGTTCTTTTTGTTTATTTGTTTTTATTTAATCTTTATTTATACGGGTAATCCCAGTGAGACTCAATGCTCAATCACAAGAGAAACCTGTTTCAGACAGCGTAACAAAATTACAAAAATAATAATAAAAAATCTCCTGAAAAAGACTAAAACTTGAGTGTACAACTAGAATGATCGAAAAGCCTTACACCACTGCTAGATTTGGGCGATGCCAAACCTGTGGCTGATTTTTTTTCCACTCATCTGAGGATCTAAAGTGCCAAACTGTTTGAGTAGCAGTCTTCAAGAATACTTCTCCAGGCTTCCTGAAGGACATTCAAAGCTCTTCTCTGGATGTTTGCTGCTTTTTGTTCCATTCTTTGTGAGGATGATTCCACACTGCTTCAGTAATGTTGAGGTCTGGGCTCTGAGGGCCAACCCATGCCTGGTAGTGTCCCACTGTTTTTTTGTTTGTCTTTATCCATGTATGCTTTTAGTTTGACAGTGTGTTTGGGATCACCGTCATGCTGAAAAAATGAAGCCGTTGCCAATCTGATGCTTTCCAATTAGCATTACATCGGATCAAAATTTGACAGCACATTTCTGTGTTTATAATTGCATCAATTTTGACAACGTCACCATCCACCGTGCTTGTATTCACTCACTGTTGTAGCTCTCTCTCGATCTCCTCTGTAGATACTGACAATGATTTGAACCAAAATTTTCAATTTGATCACTTCTTAAGACCTGCTGCTACCGATTTTAACTAAATTTCTTGTCTAATGTGGTATATCTCAGCCCTTTCTCCCTGCTTACTTTCCTTAAGAGTGGCTGCTTGACAGCCGCCCTTCTACCATTTCTGCAGAGGCTTCAGTGAACATTAGAGGGATCATCAACTGGAAGGTTTTTGCTGGATTTTCTTTACTATTTCTTAAGGACATGACTTTCAAATACTGTTCATCTGCTGCTTTTTTATGCTTGAATGATTCATGGGTCAGTGTTAAGTGGCTTAACAAATATACAAAAGATAAAAATAAACAAGGTCTGGACCAAAAATGAGTGAAAAGCAGCCAATGCCCTTACGTGAGGGCAGAATATATTTTTGAAAACTTCAAGGTAATCTAGGCAGCAGCTGCATACCAGTCAATCCACATACAGACATATACATGCGACTGTGGAGACAACTCTAGGCTTGCCTTACCAGTCTGTCCTCTAGTTCTGCTTGTCTGAGTGCCTGCGTGTTGACTACACCGCTCTAATACAAAATGGAAGTGTGACCCTGAAAATGTTTTGAAAATCTACCAGTGGGAAAAGTTTTCCAAAGTTCAATGACCTTACAGCCAAACATGACCAGGAAAGAAATGGGTAAAATGTGTTTGGAGACTCAAAAACAGGAAATAATGATTAACTTTACAGCATGTGGTGAAGGTCGTAGGATTGCTTACCATTTCTTTTAGGGCTTTTAAGGCCTCAATGTCACCGATCTTAGCAGCGGCGCATGCCAGCGTGGGAGTCAGAGCATCTCGGATGGCTTCCAGCTCCTTTTGAAACCAGATTCCAAGAATTTTAAAACCCGCAATTTCTCTGAATATGAAAACAAGTCATCAAGTATGGCAAAATGACAAGCTCCTAATAACCTAAAGTTAGCCCCAGAGCTGAAAGTCTGCGGAAATGCACTGCTACCCTTACCTCTTTGCAGCTGACGCTTAGAGACTTGGCAATGACTTGGATGAAACGGCTGTCACTCAGGCACAGTTTGGCTCCTGCCAAGTCAGCGATCATTTCACCTCGCAGGTTCTCTGCCATCATCTGGACAGAGTCACAAAAAAATAATAATCTTTTAGCACTTTGTTACTTTAAAATCTTCCACATAATGGAAAAGAAAGTGTTGAAAGTGCCACCAGCCTTTTTCTTCGCCTCCAGAGCAAGCTCCTTCTTGGCCAATACGTAGGACAGTTTTGACAGCGCAGCCTCTGGAGTCATGTCGCCTCCTGCTATCAGGCCGGCTTCTATCAAGACCTGTAGTATCAATCACAGGAATAAGTGACCTGATTGATTCATTCTCTCTCCAACTCAACTGAACATATTAACAAGACTGTGATTAATTACCAAGCGTCATGAACTACCTTGCCAGTGGCGTAGGATGTAGACACCGACCCCCTCAGACACTGCGTGCAGTTGATGATGATGACACCGGCATCAGTGGCTTTCTTTAACTGTTCCAGGAGATCAGGGCGGTTATCGGGGGCATTTCCGCTGCCGTAGGTTTCCAGGACCACTCCTTCCATGGGTGGCTGCAGGAAAGCCTTTACCTGGACAAAGATGAGCGCAGTTTCAGGTTATAAACACCCAAAATTTATGGCCATCTTAACTGGCTACTCAACTGTGCAGAATCAAGATGAGAAATTAGTATTCCATGTTATTTTTCCTGCAGCCCCTTTAACTCCATGCAACCCATTCACTCTCCTAAAAGCCCATCTGGTGCCATCTCTGCAACCAGAGTATCTCAGTCACTGGTTGGCTGGTTGGCACTGGGAAGCCCTACACCACATCATTAGCCATGGCATATGACTAGAATGGCAGATGACTCAAATGGCAGAAAGGAGAGCAATTAATCTGAAGGTGTTAGCAAGCATAAAGTCACTTGGCAAGTTTGTGCAAGTTACCATAAAATGCGAGAAGAAGGTGACATTAAAAGTTCCAGGTTCACTCAGTATTTTTTGATGCGATAAGCAGTTTGACAAGAAAGGTGTGACACAGATTACCAATGAAGCTCCCGTACTGCAGAGTGCGGACACACGAGAGCCAAGTGCCTAATCAAAACGGTGCCTCATAAAAGCAGTTAAAGGCTGTAAGAAAGCCTTGATAGCAGAGTTGGGCAGTGGGAGCAGATTGAGACAGTAAAGTCGCTCCCCCAGCAGACGCTGCAGGGGGAGGTGCAGCTAAATGTTACAGTATCTGTAGCAACCCTCCCTCTTTACAGGGGGATTGGACATGGCCCATAACTCCGTCTCATCTTTCTCTGGCTTGAGCTTTGATGGCAGCTTACATGACTGGGAAAGTAACAGAAGAAGGCTAATAGCGCAATTACATTGAAGTCAACTATATTTTATTGCAGACAAAACAACAGTCTGTTACCTTTGAAGAACAGGTGATCTAGTACAACAGAAAAAAAGGAGGCAATTACAACTTTCTCGGCTTAAAGATTTGCACCATGCCGGCAATTTTAACATACTCATTTCAGCACTTGACTGCATGTCATTTGGTTTTAATTGGAAACAGCGTAAGTAAGCTGGAACCTCTGAGGCTTAGAAATGAAGCCAAGGCTCAAGTCCAAATACTGCAGTTCCTCAAGCAGCCAAATGAGGCTGTCTCAAAATGTGAGAAAACAGACTCCCATGTTTAAAAGGACAACATTGGAGAAGACAATACGACTGCCGAGTTACATGAAGCTGGCTGTTTGTTTATGGTGCTAGTGAGTGTTTTAATCTTTTTTGTGACCTTAGCTGTAAGGTTGTACAGGGTTGCATTTAAGACTTAAAGTTATACACAACTGTCAGGGCGGCCGCTCTGAGTGATTAGTGAGGCACTCTAAGGAGCAAGCTGTTTAGTTTTTATCATTTTCATTCTTCTATCCAAATAATGACAAGCGGTAGCTTCAGAACATCTGGTAAATATTCCAAAATTACATCCATGGTCCACTTCACAGGCTACACCAGTAGCATTAAACAAAAAACGACATTTTATACCACTTTAATAAAAAGTTAAATAAACTACATTTCCCTGAAACTTACAGTAGACGCAGTGATTCCTGGGAATAGCCTAAGCAGGCCTACGTTGCGGTTCAGCTCAGTCTTGACTTGAAACTTTGCTGTGGTGTTTGCCCTCCACACTGTATCCCAGTTGACTAGCGGAAAGTTGAAGAAACTCCATTAAAAAAATAATCCTTTAAAAACAAAAAGTGATTTATTTTCTACGTAAGCAGTTTATTGGTTCCTTACTTGTAATATCCACTTCAGCAGTGGCCAAGGGGGCCAAGTTAGGAGATGAGAATGCATTGAAGCTCCCAGCATCCACTTTGGTCACACGATTCCCTCTGTAGAGTTTGTTGTAGAAATACAGGCACACCTAACAAATGCATGTTCATAAGATGAACTTAATAATTTATTTCTTGATTGATTAAATCACTAACATATAACAGAGCTAAGAGAAAACAAAGCAACAACTGGCTATCAGGGTATTACATTCAGTCAGTTTCTCTCTCACAATCCAACATTTCTAATAAGGTTTGCAGTCAATTAGCAGCTATAAACCATCTTCTTTATCTCACCTCAGGAATGACAAATTGTCCAGCAATTAGTAATGCCCCAAGTAGATTGTCTCTGCCATCATTCCTCATCTCATAGATGGGTACCTAAAGACAGAAAGTGTCTCATTTTAACAAAGCAGTAAACCCTGGTTTATTTGCTGGTTAGTTAGTGACTTGAGGATAGCAGCTCTTACCTGTGAGCCCGTGAGAATGATCGGTTTGCCCAAATGCTCACACATAAAGGACAGGGCAGAGGCTGTGTAAGCCATAGTGTCTGTGCCATGAAGAATCACAAAACCATCGTAGCTTTCATAGTTTCTCTGGGGTGAAATAAGAAAATAATTATCATAATGGAGATAATTTCACATGGCCAGTTAGATTTTAAAAGCAGGATTTAAGTAATATAAAGGCACAACAACAAATTAAAAAGAGTAGCAAGTACCTCAATGTCCTTTCCAAATCTACCCCAGTCATCTGTGGTCATATTGGAAGAGTCCAATAAAGGATTGTACTCCAAGATAGTGTAGACTATCCTCTTATTTTGTTTACTCAGTCTGGAAGAGAAAACAGTCCAGTTTATCTATGAGCTGCATTCTCTATAGGAACATTTACACAAAGCCAAACAGTGACAGATTATACAGCCAATAATAAAGCAGCGGTGTTGGTCGTTCCAAGTACAAATATTCAACTTCAAAAGTTCACGCAGTCAACAAGCAATTAAAGTCTTTACTGGGATAAATTATTACGTATTATGTATTGTGGTGAACATTTAATAAAAGCTGGATCAGGTTCTGGTTAAAGGGGAGATGTGAGCTTAAAGAAGCGTAAGGGAATGTTAAAAACGCTGACTTCAAAATCCGTTTAGCTGGGCCTTCTGTCTGAGCAACAGGGCGCCAAAACCTGTTTCAGGTTTACGCACACAAAGAATTTTCAAAGGGTAAAAGGGAGGGGCAAAGTCACACAAGTTAGACAGTGCAGCACTTTAAAAGTTAAGCATTTTTGTTTAGCACAGTAGAGTCCCAATTTCCTGCACAGCTACATGACTGAACACTTACATTTATGGACACAAGATAGCTTATCCGATATATTTTGAAGGTTCTTTGGTGACTCGTATCATGTTGGAGCAAAAGCCTGTATTTCTTTTTCATTGCAAATAATAGGGAGGGAGTCTTTCATACATACATATTTATGCTGCCTGTAAGTGCAGTTTAACGCAGGCGTCCCACAGCCCCACCTGCCACGCTCCATGTAAGGCAGCGTGACTGACTGAAAAGCCATGAAGCGATTTTCTTTTTAATCTCCCTTTTAAAGAAACACCGTAGAACACCCCCCACATTACCATAGGGCAGCCTTATAGCATAGAGATAGGAGGTGAATGGAACAGCAGGGGGAAGAGCGGGTGAGCCCCAGTCCATCCAAGCAGGGGTCCTATAGACACTCTACTAATTAGCCTCAAGTCGACACATGACCCAAGAACATATGTTGTCGATCTTCTAGAAGAAAAGTGCCTAAAAAAAACACTATTCAAATCACCAATTATTCATATATCTGGCAGTGTGTCCTAAGGTTTAGCAAAGCTACACATTACCATACTCATGCTAAGACACTTCATATGCTCAGAATAATAAACGCATGGAAGGACGCTGGAGGTGGAAGCAAACAGCCCTGTGGCATTGCCTCTCAACATCACATGAATAAAGCTTTGCAGTTAATCAATAAACCAATTCCCCTCTGAAATAATAGACGTAGGATCAGCTCTTGAATAAGATCAACGGTATGCCTATTAAATTTGCATGTGAGTTTAATTCAGTTGATATGAACACTGCAAACTCAAGGATGAGCAAGTGTTAAGACGTGCTGAACACCTAAAAACATTCAATCAGTAGAATATTAATGAAAAACATAAGAAGATGGCATATATATATCTCACAGATAATAAAATAACGAAGTTCTAACAACCTATCTTTAGAAAATACTTACCATTTCAAGGGCCATAGATACCTTGATATCTTTACTATAATACAGGACTAAACCCACTTTCATAATAGCAGTCAACATGAGGCCAGAGAGGAAATTAGTGTCTCTGGAAAAGGCTACTTCTACTGACGATGAAGACCCTAAAGGGCTTGTCAATCGGCTCCGAGCCCAATTCACTCAACTGCACACAAGCATGACAAAACAAGACAAAATAAAGTTAAACATGCAACCCTGCAATCTATCTTTTGCTTATATCAGGAACGAGACGCTGTACAGCTGCCTTGTTAGTTACAGAGTTCAAAATTAGCCGGAGTAAGAGACACAGAATTACTTCAAGCAACAAGCAACTTTTTCCAACTGCCGAAAGACACGTAGGCATGCACTTCCCAACAGGGAAGCACACCCAAGCAAGTGGTGTTAAGTACAGCAGAGACATCAAACCAATCTCAAGCAGGGAGAAGTCAAACACAATGCAACCAGTACTACAACACCCGTGAAAGTGCAGGTCGGGATGGGGCGCTGGCTTCCTGTTAAAGTGACAAAAGCAGTTAAGGGTAATAAAAATAAGTGCATCTCTTAACAGGAATGTAACTTGTTTTATTTTCAGCCTCTGCTTTTCCAGATAGGAAACATATCTTGCACTGTGTGCAGTTACCATCTTGGGCAGATCCAAGATATAGGGCGATTTAGCCTGTATAACGAATGCTCTTGCAAAAACACCTGAAATACATTATATCTCACTGTCCTGAGGACGGTCTGCACATACTATAAACACAAAGTTTGGATCTATAAAGATCCAAATAGCTGTCAGGTTTAGCCATTCAGGAAAAGCACTGCACATTAGATGAAGTGCAACATTTTTTCACTGTGAAGTGAGACGGTCTCAAGTTAAATAAATGACATAATTAATGTAATAAATTAGGTATAAAGGAAATAAAAACACACAGGATTTCAAACTTTTAGTTCAAAATAAGCAACATTACAAATTTACATGCGATCCTTTTCTTTGTTGTTGACCTACTCTTGCTCTGTCAGTAACACAGGCCTCACAAGATGCTAATAATGAAGACAAATTATGAGCTAATGCCTCATGGCTGTGACAACAGAAAATACTGTTAATTTTCTGTTTTCAAATAAGGATAAGGAAACATGTTTAAAATATTACAAACACAGTTATGTAGTCTTCCTCTGATACATATGGCAACCAATAGTACAGCATGTGGTTTCTTTTTGTTAAATACAGATATATATATCTACATGTTGACTAATGGGTGCACTTACGGCAGGACCAAGGTGTCAGATCCATAGTATTCATACATGCGGGTCTGGTGAGCATATGTCTCATCATGGAGGATGGGCAGCTTACGCAGGCTCTTCACAAAAGCATTGGCTTGTGGGGCAAGAACTGTAGGTTAAAGAGCAGAAAAACAACAGAGATATTTAATGTTTAACAGTTTGCTTTTAGTAGGATTACTATTAATAGAAAGCGAGCACAGTGGATATGCTGTCATCTCAACACCACAACAACACTCTCATACTGAACCCTAGTGGTTATTGTAAAAAATAACATTATGGCTGGAAATACACTTGAAGCACACTTTTAAAAACACATGATCTTCTTGAGTATAACATAAAAGGACAACATTAAATGTACTATTAGAAACAATAACACAAAGGTTAGGAGACAGAATATAATATGGACATGCAATCTTAACTGTCAAGCAAAATAAACATACATTGAACTCACACAAATAATACAGCTTTAAACTGGCAATCTGAATAACTGATGATTATCATATTTCAGTTAACAATCATTTTTGTCCGGCACATGGCCTCACATTTGATTTTAGTATAGTTTAGTATAAAGAGGAGTTCCTGATCGTCCCAGTGAGTGAAAGGTTGCCTACGTACTGTGACTGGAAAACAAACCCAAATCATCACCCCTCCACCACCGTGCTTGACGGTTGGTAAGGTGTTTGGGTTGATATGCTTTGTTTGGTTTTCACCAAATGTGGCGCTCTAGATTTAGTTTAGTTTGGTTTGTCCAAAGGACATCGTTCCAGAAGTCGTGTGGTTTGACAAACCTAGGCTATACTGCCATGTTCTTTTTCTGGAAACCCTTCCAAAAACGCCATATTTGTTCAGCCTTTTTATACTGTACAAACAAACTTAACATTGAACACACTAACCAAGACCTGTAGCATCTGAGAGGTAGCTCTTGAGTTTTTTGCAATTTCTCTCTTGCACAGTCTGACTTTGGATTGAATTTGCTGGGGATCCAGGCATCTGTCTTGAATGTTTTCCACTTGTGAATAATCTTTCTTACTATAGAATGATGGAATGATGGGCAGCAACAATTCCTTCTCTAAGATCATTCATATTGTGTTAACACAAACTTAATCCTCCACAACAGCACTTCATGATGATCAATTAATCAAGTGCAATTTGTCAGCAGTGGCTGGCTCGTAGTTTCCCTCTAAATTGTACGGAAGCAACAAGGGTGTAGTTACATTATCACAGGGCTGTAAAGAAGTCGTGTGAAAACTATTTTTCATATGACTGTATATTAAGGGAGCTGACCTACAGTTAAGTCCGTGCAATTTTTGTTATTTGAGCCTTTTATCAAAACATATTCAAGTTACAATTGCAACCAATATGGGCTTAAAATATGACTAAAGTAATACTTTCAGCTTTAATTTGAGGCTGTTTACATCCAAACTGTAGGAAGAGTATAGTAATTACAGCTCTAACGGCATAATGTATTTGGAAGCAGTTGCTATAAAACCCACAATATGTAATCAAAGAAGCTCTCGATTCAAAAACCAGACCATCTTTAGGCTCCAAAAAAAACCCATCATAGAGACAATGGGGATATTATAAGTGGCCAAATCAAAAGTGTGGGACATCCTAAGAAAAAAGGATACACTGGTCAGCTCTGTAAATAATAAAAAGGCCTGGACCCCCCACAGATCACCATAGCTGTGAATGGTCACAGCATCTTTTCCATGACAAAGAAGAAACCACTTCAGAAAATCCATGTAAATGAAAAAGACTCTCCAGAAGGCAGGAATATCATTATCCAAGTCAGCCATTAAGAAAAGACCTCGGAAGACCTTCATCACAAGCTCCAAACTATTCACTGCATTCAAAACAGAAAGGCTAGAATTAGAGTGATGGAGAAGGCTTGGAAGCATGAGTCGAGCAAAACAACACAACGAAGGCAGTGTGTTGGCACTGAAAAGATTTCAGTCATTTACTAAGCTACAATGAAGGATAGTTACAGTGTTTGATGTAAGTATAACAGTGTCATATCAAATCTATAAAATCATTTTATTCTTAATTTAATGTCTAAAGAGTGTATTTAATTTAACTTTTGTTTATCTGTTGAAAAACAGACCATAAAGAACATACCTTGGCATAAAACTGAGGAAAAACTGGTTTTGGGTGTTAGTGACATGAATATTGATGAAGCCTGAGCTGGGAGAACGCCAGGGTGTGGGGAGAGATTAGATGAGGAAAAGATCTTTCTGCTGTGGTATAAATCCTGTGATCACTTGTCAATATCTCAGTTGGTCAACAAACCACCTTGATCTACTGTACATTGCGACTGATCTAGCACTGTGTTTGATGAGTTCACTCTGATTGTTGGGCTCTATTTAGCTATAAGTATAATATACGTATAATACAAGTGTGGATGATGACCCTCGCCTAAATGGCTTTCCGGCTGCTTTTTTTCTTTTCTTTGCTACCAGAACATGGATGGTATATATTAGCATATTATCTTATGCTATGTTATACCCATAATTAAAGATTGTGAAATTATTATGTAGTTTTAGTTTGTATTATTCTCCTGAATTAGAAGAAGGTGATAACTATTACAGTTATTAAACTGATTTGTATTGCATTAGACTGCTGATTCTGTGTGAATGAATGATATTGTTTTATGATGCATTATACTGCTGAGTTATAAGAAACACTGTTTTCAGAGAGTCAGGACCTTGCTTTTTCTGATAGTAGAGGAGACAGACAAGGCCATAAGTCAGGCTCGCTTGGAGTTAGAAAGAATGTGAATGTTTAGGTTTTTACAACTAGCTGGGGGCCACTAGAGGCTATAAGAGTTTGAGTAATCCTCCACCAGTTTGAGATTTTGCTGTGACCCTCTTCATGCATGTCTCCCCATCCGGATGGTTTGTGCTCATAAAGTGTTGAATTGTATGTAATAAAGTAATTGTTGATTGAGCATTTATCCACAGAGTATTGTCCTTCCTTCAGCCCAAAGGTCAAAAGAATTGGGAGGATTTAACAATGGCCTTGTAACATTCTCATATCTACTCTATTGTGTACAAAGTAATGAAAGGTATTTGTCCAAATATAGTTAAGGCAAGTTCAGCTTATTTAGAAAATCCATAACATATAAGAATATTTAGTTGTATTGCAAATGTCAAAGCAATGAATAAACCACAAACAGTAGGTCGCTTATTATGGATTGAAAAATAGGGACAGGTGGTTTTTAAAAGTCCGAATACCGCAGATGTTGCACAGTAACTAATGTCAACATTCAGTTATTCATTGAGAGAACCTGTTTTCACTGTAGTACGTTTGGCGTTGGCTGCTCTCCTGTTTCGAAACTTAAGTCTGTTGTAAAACCCTGAATCATGCGCAGAGTAAATACATCTGATCTCAACTTTCGTCTTTGCATTTCTGTTCACTAAAACCAAGCTTCATTTAGCATCTTCATCTTCAGTTTATTTGGAAGGTCGCCAGTCGCACATGGCATCAGCTGTGTAGGTAAGCTGTTTACCCCAAGTCTATTTTCGGATGCACGTGCAGATTGTTGTCACGCCTCGTGTTCAGACCCACATGCAAACATGCAATAAGAGGAAGCCACCGGCTATGCTAGCTAACTGCTACAGAGGAGAACAACGAATAATTGATGACAATGATTGCCATAGCTACCGTCTTCATGAAGAGTCATGCCGATAGTTCCTCCAGTATTGATAACGAGGACCCGCGCCTCCGCGGCGCAAGGTGAGGTTACCAGGTCGGCGTTCTCAATCGAGTTGCAACTGGACAACTTTCTCCTTCGTCCTGGATGAAGCTGAAGACTTCGTGGAGGGGAAACATCATTAACTTCTATCAGATCCAGAGATGGTTGTGACAAAGCCCGCGCGAGAGATGTGAGGCCATTGGTGCTGGAGTCCGCCATGATGCTTTTCGAAAGCTCCGGCGCTGTCTCTTTAAATGCGGTAGCTAAGAAAAGTGTTCAAAACCCGGGTTTCTTTATTGTTAGCAGGGTTACATGAGGATCGTCTGCCTTTATACACGGAGAGCGGCTTTCGTCGTAGTTAAAACGGCTTAGTAAACAGAGGAGGGACTCATTGTTACCGTTATGTTTTAATTTCCCCACCCACTTAAACTCTTCAGAGCGCACTCTGACGTCAGTGACGTGGGCGTGTTCTGCACGAGTCTCTCAGTAATAAAGTTTTGGTCTTGGTTCAAGGAATTTTTATTTAGGCTGATCTACAAATTCTACGCAGTGAAGAATTCTGTAGAAAAGCTAAAGAATGACCTAGATGTAAACTCTTTATGCGGACAGTCTCCTGATACCGTGTGCCCATCATGTTCACGTTTTCATATCTTTATATGGAAATATTTTATTTGGCTGATATGGTTATGATTATATTATGAATTATAACCACAGCAACCAATATTGAGAGTACAATGACACTCTCACCCCCTTTTCCTGTTCCTGCTGTTACAACATGTATCATGCTGGCGATTTAACTTACGTTGTTACTTAACGGTTTGCAATAAAGTTGTTGAAATATACTGTGTCTCTTGAGTGTAGAGTACATTTGTGAGGGTGACTTTTGCAATACTTAAATAATAGTTACATAAAATATGGTATGTAACCTTATAGCCTTGTAGTTATGTGTATACAACATAAATCCCTCGCGCCACACTAAAAATCTTCTGGGTCAAAACCAGCACCAAACTGATCTTTTTCTGTTATAAAGCTGCAGATGCACATTTTATATCACTATCAAAGTAGTTACTGGAGTAAAGCACTTTGTGTGGTACTATTTTAGTAGTCTTAGAGTGTGTTACCTTCAAAAAGGTTAATGTTTGTACTACCAGGAAAAGATTTTGTGTTTCTGTGTATGGGGGTGTGTTTGGGTGTGTGGAGGTCAAGCAGTGTCCAAATGCAAAGCAGTTCAAAACTTTTCTGTCTTCCCTAAATAAATACTGCTTGCATGCTCAAACTAATGGAATAAAACAAAACAAACACAGTTTTAGGGAGGAACTATAAAAGATCAAACCTAATCGATCCTTTTGACGTACACTGACCTGTCTTCTGTTTGTCATCCCTTTCATTTCGGCTCCATGAGGGCCCCAAGGGCAAATAGCAGCTAAACTGTGTTTTCCTATTTGCACAGTGGGTCTATAAACCTGTGTGAGATAAGATTTTCAGAACAAGGCTGATGATAACTGCTGTCGCTCTTCTCACCTTGATAAGAAGCAGTTTACATAATAAATGTATATATTTTCATACAATTCATTTGGATCTCCTGAACAATTATTTCCACGTGTAGAAAAACTGTTCTGATAATAACTTCCAGAACAATTCGACCTTTACCATTAAAAGCAATTCTTACAGGTAGTAGCTGTATATTGGAAGGAAATCTTACCATTACAATTATTGTGTATTGTAATGTATTGTAATCCTTTTTGAAATGTTATCCATCCATCCACCCACAGTTTCTTTTACCTGTTTATTTAATTTGGGTACTCTGTACTCAAAACAGTGCAGTAAAATGCACCCAAACAGCATGAGAACTAATTATTATGCCATTTTTATTTAGTTGTCTCTTTTATTTAGTTTGTTTTTTCACTGTGCTCAAGGGGCCTGAGTTAGTGAGCACAGAGAATGCAGGCAGGTAACTTCCTTGTAAAGCTCCTCGCAGGCACATGGGGGGAGAAACACCCTCTGGCATGTGTGTATTTCAGAGAAATGTCTGTGTGCACCTTTCTCACAATGTGGGCTCATAAATGCGGAAAGGTGCCTTTTGCCGCCTGTTAACCTGTATGGGAAGCTTTGTTTTGGGTACAATATAGAAAAGAAGGAAGACATTAGCTTGACATTTTCACTGCATATTTTATTTGGTTATTTCAGCATGCACTATCTGACACAGACAAATCGGGCCCTTTTAAGTTGAAACTGTGAGTGTGATGACGCACATGATTAATAGAGGGTCAACTTCCTACGGGTCAACCACAAGGATGCCTGGCACGCTCCACTTTTTGGTTTGAGAGCTAAAGAAAATACATTTGGAGTTCATTTAAAAAACGTTTACTGTTTTATAGTTTCTGACTCTTATGCATGAAGGTAGATTCCTATGATCATTAGGAGGACACTGTGTTGTCAAGGAGTCCGGACAACTCAGTTTCCTGCCTTCTGGATAATTTTGTGCAATTGTTCCAATTTGTGCAATTTCTGTTTTTTGTTTGGGGCAATAAATATACATGCATCATGAAATTTATGCATATTTTTAGTATTTTTTTTTTAAATTAACATTTAAAACTCGGTTGTAAAAGAAGTGTGGGCTTACTGAAATTTAATGTGCATTTATTATAAATTTGTGATGATGCATAGCAGTGTCTGTTATCTTGATGTTTTAACAAAATACCCTAGTATCAGGCCTTTGACATAAAATCAGTTTATATGTTTTAAGAGCAAAGTCTGTGTTAAAATAAATAAATAAATAATAAAATGACAGACTGGAAAAAAAGGGAAGGCTATAAAAACACAGATTAAAAGCTTTGGGATAATCTATGACACACAAAATAATGCCACGGTGAACTGCAGTTTCTTTCAGCTCAGCACAATCTTCAGAATAAAATCTTTATTTTTAGAACCCATCTGAAAAGAATCATGGATACTTCTGTTGCATCTACTCCTGTAATGCACTGTATACTGGAGCTATTCAGTCATCTCTTGCTCGTCTACAATTAGACCAAAATCCTGCAGCCAGATTACTGACTGGGACACAAAAGAGAGTTCAGATTACTTCAGCCTACAGTGGCTCTATGTGCATTAGAGAGTGTGGTATAAATTGGTGCTGTTTGAAATCAAAACAGTAAAGTGTCTTGTGTGTGCCTTTGCCGAGACTGTGGAATGATCTTGCAAGTAACCTCAGACAAGCATCAACGTGACTGTTAGGTATTTTAGTACCATGGGAGCATTTACTGGATATTGTTTTATAGTGACATTATACAGGAAAACTCTGTCATTCAACAAGGTTGAAATACCACAGAGATCACTCCCTCAGCTACATTAGTTTCTTAATCTTTTAGACGCCTGTTGAAGGCCAAATGGTTTGTTTCAGATTTCACTAATGAAAGAACTCTTCGTTTTGTGCCTTGAAAATATGTCGCTGAGATAATCACAATTGTAGCTGAACTAATAAACTACACAAAGGATGCTTCTTCACCCAAGGGCAGGAAGACGCTGCCTTATCTTGGTCTGTACTGGTTTAAACTGATAATCTGCTGTCTCATGAATTTTACCCTCTATATAAACTGTTGTACTTGTGAATAAAGTTGAGTCACTTTGGGAAGACAATCTAAAGCAGTCTCTGTTTTCTTGTTCTCCCAAGCTGCTCCCGAGCTGCTCGTACTAACACGCTGAATGGCATGCTTGAATATTACTTGAGAATATATTTGACTGTGTTACAGACTAAGGGACATTCTCTGCTGATAGGTGAAGGTACATTCTCTGCTGATAGACGTCCACGCCTCGGAGGAAGCCGATCCACGGAGTAGGCCCTGGAAACAGTTTCCTTCAGTGACTATCTTGAAATCTGAGCTGAAAACAGACCTGTATGTCAAGCTTCTGGAAGCAGCTGATCTCTGGAAACGTGGATGGAGGAAAAGTTCTTGTTGTGTTACTTTATGTAAATACCTTGTTTCTTCTATTGTAAAGATTTTTGGTTTTAAATGTGTTATATAAATAAAATCGATTAACTTACTAGTAAACATGAAGCTGCTTCATAAAGTATTCAGAAAGGTTACTGAAGAGAATTAGAATTAATTAGAGAATTATTTTTAAAAAATAAATGAATAATAATAATAATAATAATAATAATAATAATAATAAATTGCACAATACATTTTTAAGCAGTAAAATGCTGGATGTAGCAAATATGATCCAGAGAAGGTTCAATAAACACTCCATTTAAAAAATAATAATCATTTTCTGGGAATTATTTCCTGGTTCAGGCATTACAGGGTTAAGTGTTTTAGCTGAAGGCAACTGGACTGGATATTTAACCTAAGTGGGGATTTTACCTTGAAGGTGGTGCTGCAGGTGGTTGACCCAACCTGTCATCATTGAGTCATTAAGGTCGCAAGGGTCAAGGTGTGAGTGGGAGCTGAATTGCCTAAGAAGAGGCACCAGATAGCCGACATCTCATAGACGGCTGATAGTTAGTATGACAGACCACAACCCATGTTCAGTGCTGGCCACTCACAGTGGACATCTTTACTCATCTCTCTCAAACCAACTGTCTTCTCCGTCTAAAATGTGAACATTTAGTAACCTCTAAGGATATTTCCTGTCCTTTAAGTGCTACTGAGTCCTATCCTGAGGTCCTGGCTCTGCTATGTCGTGCATGTGTCTGTGGTTATTCTGTTGTTTCCTGGGCGAGTCTGAGCACTCGTCACTGCATTGCACTTCTTACACAACATTGTTCAGCTTGTGTTTAGGTCCACCCAATTTGTCCTGGGTTGAACCAGTTTTTGTCTGAAGGTTTGCTGAGTACACCAGGATCTTATGGGTGGAGAAGATAAATACTTCATTTCACATTGTAATTCATGGTTAATTCACACAGTTACTGGTTATTAATTAAGTATTTTTGCGTGACCTCATCTAAAGTGAGGACTATTTTTGCCTTATAAAGCATTTATAAATGAAAATGAAAGTACCTTAAGACTCGAACAAGTCTTGGCTGTACTCACAACAGAAAATGATTCAGAAAACCCACAAAGAGATATAGAACGTAGAAATAATTAGTGCCAGACTCAAACATAACCCACCTGAGGTTTACAGAATACTGAAGTGTAGGTCGGACCAGAGTCTAACTAGTAACAGGAGTTTAAGAGCGAAAGATACACCAACCAGTTAGAGCCACGGGGTAATTTAACTTAAATATACTTAAGCTGCTTTATTTAAAATAAAAGATGAATATAGTTTTCACAAAAAATAGTGGATATTTCACAGAGCTTCACAAACAAGTGTAAACGCCATAAACAAAGCGTCCCTCACATTAAACTGATAATACAGGAAAATATCTCTGATGTTGGAATTTCTTTAGTTTGTTCCTGAAGTTCAACTTTCCTCTGCTTTGTATTCTGTTAGCCAGCTTTAGTCAGCTAAGTCCAGTCACGTTCATTTCCAAAGCGCTTTCACATTAGGTGAACTCAGCTGAAATGAAAGAAGCAGTGGATGATTGCCTCCTCCTTCCCATTCAGTGAAAACTCAGAGCACCTCCTTGGGGTAAGGAGGTGATCAGGTTAAGAAGTGGTTCTCCTTCATCATGGAGAATCCCAAATCAATGGGCATGTTCCATGGAATCTTAAAATCCCTAGCCTGTAAAACAAGGATGCTACCAAATTAAATCAATAAATAGCAATATTTAATGGCCATAATGTAAATAAAATCAGGATTCCCAAAATACTGCTACATTATTTTTGGCACCGCAGTTGTTGTATTCTAGTATTCCATCTTTTAATATTCATCATGACTTTATTTTATTTTTTTGTTTCTTTTTTATAGGGTTATTGTTTTAAATGGACATGCATAAAAATATAAACATTTTTATCTGTATTTATAAATTTCATACTAGGGAGGAGTAATGCCTTATAAATGATAAATTGGAGCCTTACTAATGCCTTAATAGTTAATGGTGTGATATTTTTATAAAGTGTCACTCCTTCATTTTTCCTTGAATGCTACTCCCACTGAGTTTCATCCATAGAATGGCAGTGATTTTTGTACTGCAGGCAAAGTATTTGGAGTTTTGCTTAAAGAGTTGATTTTTAACCAGACATTCCTTCTTGTTTGCTAAACCCCAAGCAAGCTTTCATGTGACCTTTACTAAAAAAAACATTATTCTGTCTAAGGCCTGTTTCACACGACTATGAGATTCTTGAATCACCTGCCTGACCATGGGTCTGATTACTTACACAGTCTGGGCAAATGATCAAATCTCCAGAGTTACTGTGGTTTTAAACACTGTTCATTTTACAATTAAAAAAGGACCATTGTTCTCCTAGACTATTTTATAGACAATTTAAAGTGTACAAGTTGATGATTTTAACATCTAATAAAATCACTGTGCTTTCATAAACTATTTCATTAAAGGTTTAAGTACATTTGTCAGTGCAGACAGATATCAGTGGTGCACTGTGGATGCATGCTGGTTCACTAGTGTTTGCATATAAATCCAGTAAATGCAAGACCTTTTTTTCTCTACATGGTTATATATAGCGGCAGCAACGAACGCAGCAAAGGTTAGTAAAACACCTGTCCTGCTGCATCCCATACAACAGAGGACAGACAAAGAGAACTGCACAAAATGATTGCCAATCACACGTTTGGATAGCAACTTTAAACAGCCACAAGGGGGCGGTGTTACTTTACTTTAATTAACATTACTACAGCGTCAGTAGACTTATCAGATAGAAACATTGGGAACTGAACATGTTAGGCATGGAGTGTATTTCCATTTATGTGTGTTAACAAAGAACATTTTCATATATAACGTGATACTAATATCGTTATTGGAAACAGTTTGGAATAAGGAATCACGTTGCGGCGTTACCTTAATTGTTATTAGCTAATTTACTGTTAACTTACGGCGTAAAAGAAAGCAGTGTCAGATTACGTTTTATTTTTATTTCAGAAGTGAAATTTGATTGTAAACGGCGTTTTAATACTGTCTATAGTTTATCCTCATGACCCAGACAGTCAGTGCTGTACTAGGCGGCAGTAGCTGAATGAAGCAGACGGGAGGAAGTGGCTGTTAATGCAGCTCCACACCTTTCCGGTGTAGCAGCACTGCGACCAGCTCCACTCAAAGGAGAAAGGCGAGAGCTGGGTGTATTTCTGGAGAAAGGAGGGATAGATAAGAGGTAGGTAACTTATATTGGAATTAACAGTTTAACCGATAAAGATATGTCCCAGTCATTTTGTCATTGACGTGTGTATTATTCGTCCAGATAAGATTAGTTTTCTTAAGCTAACTACCGTTAGCTAGTTAGCCCGCGGCTAGCTAGCTAGGCAACAAGCTAGCTAATGTTAGCCTACTACCTGTGTGAAACAGCCACGAGCGATAGCTAGCTAATTTTTCATGTCTGACCCTCCCACCGAATCTCATTTCAGGGGGGACAGGAGTTACGCGAGTGGGTACATGTGCTGCTGAGTCACAGAGGTTATTCTCGAAGTCGTCCCTTCCTGCACAGCAAAGTTTCCCCGCACAGCGCTTGATGGAGTAGCCACAGAAAGCAGCTTTTCTCCTTTGGTAGAGAACAAGGGCGCACCCGGTGAAGAGGACCGCCAGACACCGACACCACAAGGAATTCACAAGTACCGCGGCTTTTTGAAGGGGAGGCCTTATATACTCACAGCGTCTACTACCCTTCACTTTTTAAATCGACTGTGCCCAAATTTCACACACCGCTTTGTGTTGTTTTACACAATACAATGAACGCACAGCAGCCGCTGGTGTCAAGTTCTTAACCTCACCGTGCCATGTTGTGTATAGGCCCCGAAACCCGTGTGATTTACTGAAGGTAAATGTCCCCGCTCTCAACAGGATCCTGACAGACTTTAACGAGAAGTCCCGAAGTCCTGATAAGGTTTGACATGCTTAAGGACTTTTGACTTTCTAACCTTCAGTCGCTCTTCAGAGACATGTTTTCACCAGTAAATATATTATAAAAACTGAAGTTGTAATCTTAAGTGAGTAATTACCAAAACGGTATCTGAAACTTTTCTCAGTAGGCGCAGAATATATATGCACAAGAGTTCAAAATGGGGAAAATGCTCTCAAAAATATTTGGCAACAAGGAGATGAGAATATTGATGCTTGGACTTGATGCTGCTGGAAAGACAACAATCCTTTACAAACTGAAACTCGGACAGTCTGTGACCACAATCCCTACAGTCGGCTTCAATGTGGAAACTGTGACCTACAAAAATGTCAAGTTCAACGTATGGGATGTTGGAGGCCAGGATAAGATTCGCCCCCTGTGGCGACACTACTACACGGGCACCCAAGGGTTAATTTTTGTGGTGGATTGCGCGGACAGGGATCGCATCGACGAAGCAAGGCAGGAACTTCACCGCATCATTAATGACCGGGAGATGAGGGATGCCATCATCTTGATATTCGCCAATAAGCAAGACCTTCCGGATGCCATGAAGCCACACGAAATCCAAGAGAAGCTCGGATTGACCCGCATCAGAGATAGGAATTGGTATGTTCAGCCCTCCTGTGCGACCACAGGTGATGGACTATATGAGGGCTTGACATGGCTAACCTCAAATTACAAATCTTAATGATTGAGTTGCTGACTGTTTTAGGTCAAAACTATAATAAAGTTGCAAGTAACAAATAACTTCTCAAAATGAGTATGGTTAAGAAAAGTTGATTATTTCCCATTTATTTTTTATTACTATGTTTACCCCATGACTAATTTATCTCTAACTGGGTTTGCCGGCTTAAAATTCGCTTGTACTCTGTAGCAGGCCTATATCACATTCATTATTTCTGGGGCTTGCTTGATGAATATTGAGTTAATTGGTCCTAAGGTTGAAGCCACAGAAATCACCGCCTTTGCCTATTCTTTCTCCTGTTTTGTATAATTTTTCTAATGAAGCTGAAGTTTTTATCTTAATTCTTGGACTAAAGCTTGTTTCAAGGTTCTTCGGTCTCTGTTGCATTGAACTTGGATTTTTTTTCTTCTTCTTCTAAGGTGAGCTCTTTAATGTTATGTAGCCTACATGGAGGACTTTGACATTTGTTTTAAGACAGTACTGTGATGAAAAGTATTCATTCTCAATGGTATTGAGAAAAAAAAATTTCACCAATGCTTACATTTCATTCTCACCAGTTGGGGCATCAGAGGAGGGAAAATAATGACTTTGGACATGTTTTGTTACCCCTCTCGGTACCCTTATGTGGGCTATATATTTAACTGATTGACCTTTTTGTGTCATGTCTTGATACCTAATTGTGCTGAATATTCAACAAATAGGCCTCCAGTAACTTTTAAACATGCTTGTCGGGATGCATTTTTGATTTTTGGGTAATGCGTAGTCTGTCGACTCAATCTTTCCAAAGGAATGTCATTCAGTTCTGAGCTCTCAATCTGATACCACAGTTGATTAGCCTCAGCAATGGGACATTATATGATAGCCTATATCTGTAGCATGAGTACGAAAGTACATTAACCCTACATCAGAATCCATCTGTCACGCAGTCAGAGGGAGCTGTTTACTGGTGAAATGTTGAATGACACTTTGTGGTGCAGCTCTTACTCCTATTTTGACTGGGGGGTACCATGTACAGAACAATGTCATTGTAATGTCTTATTAAAAAAGTGATTTTAAATCTTCTATGTCTCTGTTTTTTCAAGAGTAAATGTAGTTGGTGGTTGACGCAACATTTTCAGGTTTTGGTAAACTTTTAAAAGCAGAAAAATGTAATAGGAAGTTTGTTTCAATGTGTGAGAAACTCAAGCTTACAATTCAAGTGTTAAAAATTCTCCCTCTGCTCAGTGGTATTCTCCATAAATGTTTATATGTTCACCCCTTAGACTAAGTTGCTGGCCTCAGTTCCCTTGCCAGTAAATGGGGGGGGATGTACAAAACAGGAAGTCCCGACTGCTGTTCTTTTTGGAACAACAACAGAGCCACATGGTAGTTTGCATGGCATTTGGAAGGGCAGCGGAGATGTACAGCTGAATTGCGAATTCTTTTTGAATGTTGCATGTTGCTTGTGAGCCATAGTTGAGTTGATGCTGAGCTGTCAGTTGTAACTTCCTGAGTCTGCCTTTGCTTGGGACCAGCAGTTTAAAAAAAAAGTCTTGGTTGCTTTTATTCAAGCTGCCCAATAGAAGCCCTGCTGTTCAGAAATGAAAACTCTGTCTGAGTAATGCTCTGTGATTAAGTGAAAATATAGTTTGCCTGTTGGATATAGCGGAGAAACTGCTGATGGGAACAGATGTCCTACTTTTTAAGGAGCCTCTCATGACCACGTTAAAATCATTTCTACATCCTTTGAAAATGCCAAAAGCTGTATAACAAGGGAAGTACCATGAATAATCAGTGTGTACTCTTACAAGATAAACACAAACATAAGTACCAACTAGCAGACTAGGAATAGTTTTGCAGTCTGTTCAATTCATACTTCTAAAACATGGACTTTCTTGCTGCTTGTATGCACTACTTCCTAGTTTAAGCAGACATAGTTGTACACTACATTGTCACTGAAATGTTTAGGGGTTAGTATTCCTCATAGAATATATTTTTGCAAAGTATGTCTTGTAAATATTTTAATTTGTCAGTTAGGACATGGAAAACAAATGTTTCCATTGAAATGTTGTTTTTTTTTTTTGCCAAAGACAGCACTGCTGGTGTTCACCAATCATCTAGCTGCTGTGTTTAGAGCAACAAAAGGTTAGCTAGCATTATTCTACAGATGTCCTAGAGTTTTTTGGCTCAGCATGCTTAATGACCTTGTGTCTTTTCCATTGAAACTGACACTATGAAAGCTAGTCATAAAGTGCATGTTTGCATTTACTGCAAGGTGATGCATTCTGTTTCATATGTATTATCTTTTTTCTTTCTTTTTTTATCGTGGCAGCATTTGTTTTGTGGAAAATTTGGTGTTTAGTGCATTGCTGCAGGGGCCTCAGGATGTTTGCTTTAGCACAACGGAGGTTTCCGTCAGACAGGTCAGGTGACATCAATATGACTCTGCTTCTACTGATGTTTCACGCAACCCACATACGTAAAGCAGCAGTGATTTATGATCAGCTACAAACACTCAAAGTATTCGAAGGGTACATGTAAATAGTTGCTTTCAGTAAGAGCTAGGTCTAGGGCCTCCATTAGACACTGATGGCAGCTTAATTGGGCTGTAATGGCCACTTTGGTTCCCACCACTTCATTACAACCATATGATCCTTACAGCTTTATTGGCAACACTTGGGCCCCGGGGCAAGGACAGAGAGTGTAAGCAGGTTTTATGACCTCTTCTCTGTAAAGATGAGACCTCCCGGCCCTTCTGTCAACTCCTTCTGCGCTCAGCAAAAATTCCTTACATTTCCTGTGAGGATAGCTTAGAAATGGGTGTTAGGTCACAGAAATCATGAATAATGAAGCTTGTTCTTCTTTTTTATGAAGCATTAGGGTTGTCAGGTTTTGCAAAAAAAAAAAAATGTAGCAAATTTGACTGTTTTTACAGCAGCAAAGAAACAGGTTCTGTCAGGACCACACCAGCAAATGAGGATAATCAGCACTTGTTTCTCATGAGTCACCAGTGTCATAATTTGCAGAATAAGTAGGGCTTAAACTTCCACTGATCTGTGCAAGCATGTGTATGACAGATTTGTCTTAGCCGGCCAAAACGCGTGTTTGTTGGTGTGGTTCCCAGGACAACGGCCTGATGGGACCTCTGCCAGTGTGGCCTGGTGTTTTTGGTATCACACTGGTGGCTGGCTGCTGCACGTTTCCAATGAGTTCCTCTACTCTTTATGGAAAGAGGAAGAGTGGGGAGAAATCGAAAGATAACCTAATCTTTGCAAGTCAAGTTCTGCAATATTGGAATACCTTTTATTTTTTAAACTGAATAACGGCTTGTCCTTCATTAGTCAACTTCAAAAGTTTTTAAACTACTCAGGAGAATCTGTTGTGGGTAGTATTGTAGCTTTACTCCTCCCATGCTTAGAATTGAATTGTGCTTGTGGTTTTCAGGGGTGTGGTTTGTCTTCCTCACTTGTCTTCACTTCCTCTAAACTCCAGCTGCAGATAACATTTGTGAAGGTAGATGCTACCTTCACAATGCTCATTTTTCTGACTGCAGGCCCTGAATATAGTCATCGCCACTTTAATGTTGGCCTGCAGGACGACAGCCACACCCTTCTAGCTAATCACTCAAGGATTTGAGATGCATGCACAACACTAAACACCATTATTATTTATCTGCCAAATGGTAGGAGGGAACACCTACTTTAAGCCATGGTTTGCAGAGCTTAGTTCAGTGGCTTATTCTCAGGGACAATAAAACAGCCTCTTTGGTTATGAAACTACCCTCTATCACTTGCTCTCTGTCCTCTGGTTAAATCCCGTGCCCCTTCTTTGAGTGCGTTGTTAATAATGAACTGCACAGAGCTCAGTTTAAAACGGGTCCGGAAGTGGCTGAAAGTCGTTTTAGGTTTCCTGTTGAGGTTAACACTGTAGAATGCCATTGTAAATGCTGCATTTCTCTTTCGGTACCGTAGCTGGGGCTGGAATTTGTTTTGATTGCAGGTGTTTTGGAGTAGGTTTTGCTCATAAATGAGGTTTCCTACAAGCATGTTGTGGTTTTGATAGTGAGTAATGCTGTGCAGTGCAGGCCAGTTACATGAGGTTGAAAATATGAGGCTGTGATATCCAAGGTGCACTCTGGGCATAAGTCCAAAACGCATTCCATTCATATCTGAAGTGAGGGTTGCTTACTGTGGTGAAACTGCAAATTCAGAGAACCAGAAAATAACTGTTAAGTGTTGGAAGTCCACCTGACATATCCAATTTGTTTGTTATTGCACAGACAAAGTGCTCATACAGGCATTAACTAATTTAGGTCACAAAGAAAACCGTTTCGCTGGCTGACATCCAATCTGTTCAGTTTTTGTTTTTGTTTTTTTTAAACCTCAGAGCTGCTATTTATTTTCCGTTACACATAAATGTGTCCAGAGAGTACTCTTGAAAAGTGATAAAATGTTTATGTGTGCACCAGTTGAACTGTGGAACAATGTACTGTGCTTTATGAACAGCACCACAAATAGAGTAAAGAGTGTTAACCATCGTTGCTTTCAGGTGTCAGAAGTGCTACAGACTGGGAGGAGGGGGGGCAGGCATAAATGGTGCTGCAGTTTGAGGCCTCTCGAGCGTCTTGCTTGCAAGGAACAGAAATTTAAGTCTGTTTCTGAAGTAAAATGAAATCAGTTTGATTGTTTTTTTAGATTACTTGCTTATTTAATGCATTGGCCTAAGGCCTATTCATACAGTACACAGAACACTGACCTCCACAGTGTTAAAGGATGAGCCACTAAGCAGTGATTATAACACTGCACTGTGTACTACTATAGACAGAAGTCATTCACCCAGGAGCAGTATCCACCAACCGCATGGAGTCACCCACAGCCTTCACACACTCGCTGACAGGATGATGAAGATCCATGCAAAGTGAACTCAGAGACTTTTCTCAGGAGCTCGCCGCCACACTGTCACACTCCATGACTGACTACATCTGTGTATGTGACAAGATCGCTGTAATTACAGCAGAGTCAGTGTTTCGCGTGACAGTGCATCTGGATTAAACAACAGTTTGGGTTTGGAAGGAAGTCTCAGATCTGTGGCGAGCCAGGCGATGCGACACACACTCACTCACACACGCAGTCCGGATTCAGACTGTTATGAGGTAATGACTCAGGGAAACTTTACACAAAAGCACACAGCTACACTGTTTCCCTGCTCTAAAATTCTTCCTTCTGTCCTGGACCACCACACATCTTTAAAATGACAAATTCATCACTGCTCTAGTATGCCGTGGAGACAGCAGTCACAGGAAGTGAAGTCACAGGACCTTTGGTATTTCAACCAAGGGATCAATAAACTACTACTACATTTTTTGCTGACATCAGTAAATGACCATGACTGTGCCACATACACTGCACATATGTATATATACATGTGCGTGCATATTATGCATATTATTTTAAAACCTAATATTGCCTACAAAGACAATCAAATGACCTTTGATTAACAAATGTCATTACAGGCATAGCGCTGACATTAGTGCACTAACAGGGATGAAAGGAGAGTAAAGTGTGTGCAGTATTCTCACAGTGCTCCCCTCTCAACTGCAGCACAGCTGTCTTAACAGCACCCCCGCCCTCCCCCTGTTCCCCTGCAGGGGTGTGTTTGGGGGGGGGGAGCATTGTGTTTCTATAAGCTAGTTGTCCCATTGGGCTTTGCTTCCCTGGCACGGTACCACCTCTTGCTCTCAGATCCAATGAACAATGAGTGCTGCAGATTATTAGCATTGTTGTGTCCCATCTTTCCAGATGAGGATAAAGAGATAGCTGAAAGAAAACAAATACAGTGCTTGGTAAGCGAGGTCTGGCCTGCTCCCTCTTGGTGCACCGTAAAGTTCAGTCGGGCTCAGATTGCTATGTAAAATGGAGAGGGGGGGGGTGTCTATGTCTGTGGATACACCTTTGCGGAATCAGAGGAGTCACTCTTTCATGCAGGCCTTCTTCTATTTTTAATTAGCCCAGTTTGGTGTCTATTCTTGAGCCACTCCCTTAAAGTTTGTGAGAAAATGAGTCTTCCTTTCTGGAGCAGTGTCTCTTGGCTCCAGGCAGCGTGATGATGGTGACTGACACAAAGGATCCTCTGTGTCACTTGGCTGTGATGCAGCAGAGTTGAGCACACCACACGGACTGCTGGAGTCAGACTCTCCTCCACCCATCTGGTATTGGGGGGAGTGCTGCACTGCTGCCTCATGTTAAATTGTTTTACAAGAATGCTGATTATGGAATCCATTGCAGGTGTTCACTAGCCCAAGACAATAATTAAACTTTAAAAAAAAAAAAAAAATCCCAGTATGCATTAGATACTATGGACTTGTGTTCCAAATACAGGTTTTCCACACCATTAAGAGTTATTCCTACTTATAGCACCATCTGTTGGCAGAAAATGCCCCCATTCTGTCTTGATGGTTACCAGAATCCACAGTCATGTGCATGTGTGTCTGATATATATGATAACAGATTACTGAGACACTGCTGCTGCTTCACTGTGGGCTGTCCTCATTTACAGTGGGCCTTCCTATTCCCCTGTTGTGTGAGCCTAATTAGTCATCTACAGGAACAGCACAACTACACCGTTTTAATTATTTTTGGTTAACATTTAAGGAAAACACCAGGGATGGGGAAATATATTTTGAGTTACTTAAGTGGAAGACCTATGGATGGGGTGGGGGAGAAAGTGTTGACACAGAATAATGGAGCTCCCCTTTACCCCTCTAATCTCCTCAGTAACCCCTCTGGGTCCTGTCCCCACCACACTGGGGGGCATGGACTTATTCCCAGCTGTGAGTCAAATTAATTAGGCAAACGTGTCCCAGCCAAACCAAAGCAGACCTTAACCGCAAGTTAATTCTGACTGTAACGGTCCAGCTGCACAATGTGCAAGTGAGAGTGGCACAGGAGGGCCACAGGGAATGATTATCTTACATGATCCGCTGTAGTTATTTATAGTAACTGTAAATAAAAATTAAAAAGCAATTAAACTCACTTGCTCCTTTCTTCATAGGCATTCTCATCGACCAACATCTGTAATCTGATTCGATCCCACCACACCTCTGCCTCTCTTGATCAAATGCTGGTTAACTGGTTTGTTAGCTGGAACAGAAAGGTATACACATACAATTTTCTTCATGTTTTCAGATTGCTTGATTTCATGTTGACTCTATACACAAAGCTAAAGCACCTGCACATGTAGTATTATTAGCCACTGCTCTGCTCTACTAATAACGCCAACTCTTAAATTCAGGGAAATTTATATACAGTGGGCTTTTCTGCCTATTAAAATAGGTAAGTGTTGCATTCATCCAGTGATCATGTTGGACCATTTCATTAATGTGTAATCAAACTTGGATCTATCGTACTATTTCTTTCATAAATCAATTTGAGTATTTAGGGGGATCTCATCCTGTCAACTTCAGTATTAACATTTTACTTGGCCTGAGTGTTTGAGGACAACGTGCTCATTACCCTACAGCTCTACTGTGTAAACAGACAGCAGCATGAAAGGCTGTGAGGGGGCCCCTGCATGCCTGTGGGAGTATGGGGCGTACTTCATGGTTTTATGCTTGAAAAGGAACCATAATCTTCCACCTAATCTGGGGCTTTGAGTGGAATTCCCCTCACATGGACGGCAAAAGCTGGCATTGCAGATCTCTGTTGTCCTCCATTTTTAAAGATTGGGGACCCCACATAAAGATATAGATTGAAATTTTTAGTTATACATTAGATTTGTTACCCTAACCTCACTTCATATGAAAAGTTAACAAAACTGTCTTCACATCTTAATATTTAATTGTTGAGCGAGCAGCCTGGCTCTTTAATTAATCAGTGCACACAATTAAATCCTTTCCTAAGTTTCAGATTTTAAGCAACTACTTCTTACAAGTGTCTGAATTTACATAATTCACAAGATGAAAATCACAAAGAAAACCACTCTAAACACCACTTATCACTGTCATCAGGTGCTTATTTCTGCATGAGGTTATCTATATTTTTATGTAAACATGTAATTGTACATATTATCCAATTATTTAATTATCACTTGCTAAATATTCCAAGTTTAATGACATACAATGGGAAAATATGTCTGTGCTCAAGAGCAGAAGTCCAATAGGTTTCATGTTTGCAGCTTTTTGCAGATGCCTAGGGCGTAAAGGCTTCACTTTCACATCTGCTTAACTGTATTTTGTATAAACAAGACGAACTGCAAAGACCCAGGGGGATGATGCCTCTTGCTCAAACAATGCACTTGTTTCTCCGAGCTGTCCTTCACATGTCTGCCATCTAGCTTCACAGCAACAGAACTACATGGACTGAAAGGGAACTCTACTGTTTTAAAGAGCAGGAAAAAATAGTGTCTGTGTGTTGATTTAATCATGTGTGCTCCAGTCAAATAACACACACAGTAATTTAACAGCATGCTCCCCTTTAAAAAGTTAAAAAATTTAATATCTTAAACAAGCTCAGTACACTGTTGCAAGTTTCAATGTCACAATCGGAGTCCGATAATCAGGCTTTTCTTCGAATGTGCAGAATGTGGATGTCTGGACTGCTAAATTCTGGGTCTTGTTTCTCTGAAGGAATCTCCTCACAGCAGAAGTTCTGTTGCAGCAACTTAAAAAGAAATGAGAGCAGGTCAGACGATAGCTATGACAAATATCTCCACTTAGTTTGTGGGGGGAAAAAAAACATAATTTAACCTCAAAAAACTGCCTTTCCACTTCTGGGTTGACACCCTCAGTGCGCTGCTCATAGCAGCAAACAATGCAGGTCTCTGGTCCACAAAGCAGCTTCAAGCTCTCCACCAGTGGAACAATTGACTGTATGGAAATAAGATGACTCACAATGAGACATACAACACTTTTTCAGAATGATTGTAATGTTGCAATCTTGTAGGGGATCATAATGGATTGAAAACTACAGGAAAGTACCTGCTCATAATAGATGCAATCTGCCATAAGGACATAATCTGGGTGAGGCAAGAATTCAGACACATCTTCACCCCTGTAATATTGAAAATAAAATATTAAGCATATGCTGAATGTCCCGCTGAAGTATTACTGTGAAATTTATATTAGGAGCATAAGACAAATAGGAAATGTAAGTACAAACCATTTCAGTACCTTGGCAGTTATGGATCCACTGCTAATAAGCGCCTGGTTTTCTTGGATGTTCATCTTCAACAGGGTCTGTAAATCTTCTAGGTCTGTTACTATTACCTGTGCTCTGCAGGAATTTTGTTTTAAAAAATATTAATAAATCACCAATACTGACTTTTCCCATATGATTACTAAAACATAGTAGTAGTGCAAGGAATGACGTTTAAATATTTTGATATTTAAACACAACACTAAGATCACATATAAAAAACAACTCACCCTAGCGTTGCTACCATAAGACCAACTACTCCCGTACCAGCTCCCAACTCTAGCACAGTCCTACCAGACCAAACGTTCACACCTGAAGACGGATCGTAAAACTGCTTTGTCTCTAAATACTTTGCGAGAACAATAGCTGCATCCCACACAACGCAGCCAACATCTCCCAAGAAGCACTGCTTAACTTTTAGGGCACAACCGTCGTTTCTGTCTATTTCTCTGACAAAATATTCATTCTCGTCCGCCTTAGCCGCCATGTTGGCCAAAACAGAAACAGAAATAGAACTTCCGGTCTGATATATTTTTCTAAATAAAAGACTTACCTCGCCCAACATTAGGACTGGTGCACAGAGTTGTGCTTGATGCTTTAAAAAGTTATGTATTTCTAATATTTCTATTTTATTATTTTAAAAATACAATCATAAACAATGAAAACTCTATGGCATCACAAGATACGACAAGAAATACTTATCTTAATATTTATTAAAAAAATAATACAATTAAAATGACATTTTAATAGCAAAAAATCAAACAGAATTTAAACAGAAGTTGCAAAAAAAATTAAAAATAAAATACAGTTAAGTTAAATTAAATTAAAGACATGAACGTGAGCGATGATTAGCGGGTCCTTCCACCGTAGCACATTTTAAAATTATTTAAAATTATTTGAAGCGTACCAAGAACCATGGTTTCTGTTAGAGAGTGAAGGCTTATAGGGATTTCTTCTTTTTTTCTTATTTTCTTTTGACCTCATAATAATAACAACAACAATAAAAATAATAATAATAAAAATTGTTTTGTGTCTTCCCGACTTGAAGTGAATTTTTTTGAACATTTATTTGTTTATTTATTTGTAGTTATTTTTTTGTAATTCACAATAACTGTTATTAATGACCGAAAAAAGAAAATAATATTAAAAAATAGATACATTAATATTACTACAATTAACTTGACGTGCCGGAAGCCGTGACGTGTTCGCGCGCCACAACAGCGGCGGTAATTATGCTTGCTAGCTGAGAGAACTAGCAGCTGAGAAGCAACTTCATACTGTTTGTCGAAGTGTAGTAACTGAATATTACCGATGTACATCTGAGTCTGTGTTTGTTAGTTGTCCTGCCTCTGCATAGGTTTAAAATGTTTGCCAGCAGCACAGAGGAGGTAACTGATGGTTACGCCTCAGCATGTGAACAGTCGTGGGGTACTGTACCTAAGGACAAAAGTGGACTGAACGAAACCTCCTCTTGTGTCACAGCAGCTTCCTCTGCTTCATCAAAGCAAAGTTTAAATGAGGGCAGTACGAGCTCCCGCCACGGCCCATCATCTGGAACGGCCTCAGGTGATGTGCTAACATTAGCAAGTTTTATTTTGGGGGGGAGAGTGAGATTATATAACAAAAAACTTGCTAACATTGACATTTCTGTTATGAAATGATCAAATTTTTTTTAATTGAGAGCAGTTGGGGCACCCGGCAAAATTTGGCTCTGGGCATGACACAGCAGTAATAAAACTGTACTACACCTCTTTTCTTATGTTTCCTATTGCTATAGGTCAATTACCGAGCAGCTGTAGAATAGGCAAGCCAGCTTCATTGCTCCTTTCATCTTGTTCAGAGAGCTCATCTTTCCACAGCCGTGGAGGAACGCTGAGACATAGAAGGACCCCAGGGTCTGCTGGGGCACCTACTGGTACATATCCTGCACAGAGTTATTGATTACTCTGGTATTAATTAAGCATATTTTAAAATAAGATATTACTATTAACAAAGAACTTTTTATGCAGGAACAAGTTGCTCATCTGGATCCACAAACGCTGGTGCTTCTGTGGTTGTGGTAGTAGTTGAAGGACGCGGCTTAGCCAGAGGAGAGATTGGCATGGCTAGTCTCGATTTGAAATGCCCAGAGCTTGTTCTCTCTCAGTTTGCAGATACAGGAACATATGCCAAGGTAAAACACCCATGTCCTACTGTCATTTAGCACTTAAAGACACATGGAATTGATATTTCAGTCATGTGTTATTCATCTGAAGGTCACAACCAAGATTCACATCTTGGTCCCAGTGGAAATACTGATGCCAGACACAGCCAGTGAGAAGGGGAAAGGAACAAAGCTGTTCAATCTCATCACTGAGAATTTTCCGGTACAAATGCAACAATAACACACAATTCTTTTAAACAAATTTCCACTTAAAGTAGAGAGTAGCCAACTTGTGCTTAAGTATTCACTGAGTTGCTGTGGTGCAAACTAAATTTTATTGGGTGTTTTTTCTTTAGGGTGTACCTTTCACTCCAGTGCAAAGGAAGTATTTTAATGAGAAGAAAGGGCTGGAGTACATTCAGCAGCTGTGTGCCCCAGAATTCAGCACTGTTGTTATGGAAGTTCAAGCTAAGTATGCTATAGATAGATAGAGAGATACTGTAGCCTAATAATTTTGTCATTACCCAATGTAATAACTTTTTTTTTAGGTACTATTGCCTAGCAGCTGCAGCTGCTTTGCTGAAGTACTTAGAGTTCCTCCAGAACTCTGTCTACGTTGCCAAGTCCCTTAAAGTGAGCTTTAAAGGGAGTGAGCAGACAGCCATGATTGACTCAGCATCTGCCTCTAACTTGGAATTGGTGGTTAATAATAGAAACTACAGGTGAGATGGAAAGCGATGATAAGAACAACATCTTTTTATGTAGTTCCTCTGTCATGCAGTCTGACTGTGCCTTTTCTTTTTTCGTTCTAGGAGTGACCATACTCTTTTCGGGGTACTCAACCACACAAAAACACCTGGTGGTGCCAGAAGGTTGCGCTCCAACATTTTGGAGCCTCTAGTTGATGTGGAAACAATCAACACTCGCCTGGACACCATACAAGAGCTGCTGGAAGATGAGGAGCTTTTCTTTGGCTTAAAGAATGGTTGGAAGCAGGCACAAAAAGTTTGAGGTTGCATACTGAAAATTGGAGCATATCTGCATTGACTGTTTGTTCTTCTGGCCCTTTTAGCCATAAGTCATTTCGTTGACATTGATCAGCTGCTCTCAGTTCTCGTCCAAATCCCAAAGAAGGAAACAGTGCGTGCAGTACTTTCAGTGCTTGTGACAATATTCTGTTTGTTTACTTCTGTGCATTTGTCACTACTGTTACTTTTTTCTTCGACAGTTTCAAGTCGCTGAAGCAAAGATTGCACATATCATTCAGCTGAAATACACACTGGACCTGGTGCCGAGGTTAAGGGTCTGTGCCGCTAACATCCTCAAACAAAATCGCCCAGTAGCCATGGACAGAATAAGAAAACAATTAATTCATTAAAAGCTAATTGTGACTTAGTTATAATGCAAATACTGAGTCTTTGTTAAAGTGTTATACCATTTAAACAGATGTTGCTGAAGAACGGGAACACAGCTCTGCTCAAGGCATATAGTACAACACTTGAGGATAACAGGTTGTAAATTTTGTGCTTATGTACGATGAACTGAATTTGCTAGTTACAATCTCCTGTCTACAGACTCATTCCACTGTGTACATTTATGTCTGCCTCAGGTTTGACATGATACTGGAGCAGATCAAGACTGTGATCAATTATGACACAACTTACATCAAAGATAGCTTTAAAATGCGCACCCAGAAGTGTTACGCTGTGCGCCCGAACATCAACAAGTTTCTTGACATTGCCCGGAAAGCTTACACTGAGATAGTGGACGACATTGCAGGTGTTAATGTTTAGTGTTTACCAGATAACTTTGTCTTGCGATGTTTAGGTAATCTGTTCTTACCTTTAGCCATGCTTCATGTCATTGTGCTGCACAGAGCTTGTGAACCAGCTGGGGGAAAAATACGGCTTGCCAATGCGTACTAGCTTCAGCACAGCTCGAGGTTTTTTCATCCAGCTGAAGCTTGAAGGACTAACCTTACCAGAAGGGAAACTCCCCTCAGAGTTCATCAAAGTAAGGTCCACTGAAGGCAGCCAGACTTTTAGCAAAAAATCGAACTCAGCATTAGTTGTTAATAAAGGAAGCTAAATTGCCGCCGGTGGGACAATAAGGTTGACATTGAATGAAGAGGGACAAACCTGCATTTCAACATCTTTTCACCTCAGGTAACTAAGCACAAGAACAACTGTGGCTTCACCACTGCAGACCTGATGAAGAAGAACAGCCGGTGTGAGGAGGCCCTGAGGGAAATCTTTCACATATCTTATGTGTGAGTTGATCATTATCTCGTGACTTACAAACATGAACAGAAAATTGAGGTAAAGGAATATAGCTTTGTGGCATGACTGTTCTTAGCAGTTTTACAGTTTTGTACAGTGTTGTGCAAAAGTCTTGAGTTGCCCCTCATTTCTTTGTTTTGCTAGAAAACTAAAAGTTAGAGCCAAAACTTTTAAATTTGGGTTAAACTCTCCATAAGAGCTGTCGCCACCAATTTTCAGTGCAATCCTGTGATATTCAAGCATACCTCGTTCTTTTCCTCCCTGTTTTCTTTCATGGCTCCTTAACAGCCACTGAAATCATTTCTGATGAGGCGTCATTGAACAGTAGAGGGATCAACTAAAGGTCCAGGTGCATCTCTGAGGTCCTGTGTGGGGTCTTTGCTGAATTTTTCCCAATTTCTTAATGACTCAACTTTCAGATATTGTTCATCTGCTGTAGATAGTCTTTTAGGCCATTTGGTTTGTTTTCACTTGTTCATTATCAAATTTCATATCAAGTTCATTATCAAAGACACACTGCACACCATGCTGAGATGTGCCAAGTTTTAGCCTTTTGAGAATCACCTTGTTGCTGCAAAAGTATTTTACGTTGTAAAACTTTATTATTTTTGGCAATTTTATAGATTCACCTAAAGACATTGAAATAAAATATGTCTTTTGTGATAGGCTGTCAGTAACAAAGTTTCTAAATATACAATTTAAAATGGGTTCTTTGCTAAGCGTTAGATCCTTTTTAATGCTTAAATGATTCATAGATCAGCCATAAGTCGCTTAACAAGCAAAACAATATTCGTGGGAAAATGGTCAAGTACAAAATTTGTGAAAAATCAGCCAGTGTCCAAAGAAAAACTTTGAAAGACCTTCAGAAAGCCTGGAGAGCTATTACTCAAGACAAATAAAAGAAAAATTACAGAAAGTTTTGGCTCTTTGGAAGCAAAATATGAAGAAATAAGGGTTGAGTCAAGACTTTTGCACAGTATTGTAATTGCAGAACTTTGATCTGATTTACTGATCTTTACCAGTTGATGTTATTTAAGGGGTTACTTAACTCCTTTAAAACCAATTATTCAACTCATGCAATAAACTGGGGAATGTAGATTTTTCTCTGTGGCCAAGTTCTGTTTTTAATTATGCTTTTAAGGACATATCTATTAAACGTTATTATACTCTCTGTCCACTAGGGGGCACTGTTTATTAGCCATAGTTTCTGTTCAGTTCAGTTTTTATTTCCCTGAATCATGTAAGCTGTCTCCATACAGGGTGATATGCCAGCTGCTGAGAACTATCCATGAGCACATTCACTGCCTTTATAAGCTCTCTGATGCTCTATCCATGTTGGACATGTTGCTGTCCCTGGCAAATGCATGCACCATCTCAGACTACGGTAAGCATGAATCACTGTTGATTCCAGCTCTCAAGTCAGTCAGACTGTCATATTAACCATGACAAAGCCTGAACTGTTGTCTAAAGGTGTGCTGTGTGCTGCACAAGGCAGCACCCAGCCATCATCACACATGACAGCCAGAAGCGCCTCTATTGAGCTGGCAGCTCTGCTGGCCCTAGTTCTTTTCTGTGTCTGTCGTGGGCAGCACCAACCCAATCAGCCATGTGGGTGGTGAGTGCTGGCCCTCAGCTGTCTGAAAGTGTCTCGTTATAGACACGTGCTGACTGCCTGCCCCCTTTCTATCCCAGCCAGCTTGTACTCAGATTACCCGTCTTACATAACTGCGCACTGATGTGCTGTACATACCGAGGCAAATCTACCCAGCAGAGGAGCTAACTGCCTTACCTCTAGCAGAAATCGGTGTGTTACTATGTTATGACACCTTTAAGTGAACGAGTAATAAATGGTGTATATAAATATAATTTTATAGATGGCACGTGTGTGTGTGTTTTTTTTCACGAAACATTAGAAATGAATGTAAGGCTCAGTATGTAAACAGAGTTATTGTTTTGTGTTTTTCTGTTCTGCCCGCCAGTGCGTCCAGAGTTTACAGACACATTGGCCATCAAACAGGGCCGTCACCCAATTCTGGAGCGAATTGGCAGACAGCAGCCCGTATCGAACAATAGCTACATCTCTGAGGGCAGCAACTTTGTCATCATAACAGGACCCAACATGAGTGGCAAATCCACTTACCTCAAACAGGTGGCGCTATGTCAGATCATGGCTCAGATAGGTCAGCAGGAAGTTATAAACCCACCTTCCCCATGTGAATTTTAAATGTAGGCCTGGTCATTTCTGTGCATTAATTCAACACTGTGTGTTTTTATTTCAGGCTCGTTCGTCCCTGCTAAGTATGCTTGTTTTCGTGTTGCTGATCAGATTTTCACCAGAATTGGTGTAGATGATGACTTTGAAACCAACTCTTCCACCTTCATGTTAGAAATGAAGGAGGTACACATTCCTAAGTTATATTTGAGCAAACAAAACAAAAAACATCAATCAAAAAGATCATTAATATGTAATTAACTGAGTGTGTCTGTCCAAAAGATCTCTTACATAATCCACAATGCAAGTGACAAGTCCCTGATTATTATAGACGAGTTGGGGCGTGGTACCAGTGCTGAGGAAGGGATTGGTATTTGTCACTCAGTCTGCGAGTTCCTCCTTGGCCTGAAGGTAGAGTATGCCCTAATACAGCCCTGCATCACCACTCCTTTCTCTAAACTGAAAACCAGATGGTTCCGGTTCTTATGCACCATATTAGCTACTTAATTTATTATAACTTATTGTTACACCTGTTAGATCAACAGTGGAACGGTAGAACCAACAAAGAGATTGGGCATTCTCCTAATTTTCAAGGTGTGTCCTCTTTCTTGCAGGCGTTCACTCTGTTTGCTACACACTTCCTTGAGCTGTGCCAGCTGGAGTCTCTGTACCCGAACGTGGAAAACCAGCACATGCAGATTCAGCATACACGCAGTGGTGACACTGGTGCAGAGAGTGTGGTATACACATATTTGCTGAATCGAGGGTCTTCTGAAGAAAGACACTATGGTACAGAGTCAGTGAAATCCAACAACAGCCCTGTTGGCAATTTTCATGGAATCAGTCACAGAGCTTGTTTTTGTTTTTCTAGGACTGAGAGCAGCAGAAATGACAGCCCTTCCTTCAAGCGTAATTCAAGAGGCAAAGACAATTGCTTCAAAAGTTAGCCAGCAGTTTTTGGTATGGTTTAGAAAGTTCAGTTATTGACTTTTTGTCCTAACATCTTTGGGTCGTCAACGTCTTCTCTGTGCCTTTAAAATTAACAGTTCATTTTTACCTGTGCTTATATGGAAGGTCCCATTTATGTGCCACAGTATTACAAATTATAATCAACAGAAAGCCAGCGTTAGACACTGAGAGACAAATGCTGTATCATGGCTAAATATGTATTTCATTGATAATAACCAGAGAATTCAGAGAATTGCTGGATAAAAAGAGAAGACCTAACATGTTTTATTCTTTCAGGCTAGACATCACACTGATCCAGAAACTCAGAGGCAGCGAGCTGTGTACCACCTCTCCACACGCCTGCTTCAGACTGCTAGAAACTCAAGACTAGACCCCGATAGCCTGCGGATGTATCTGAAAGGGCTAAAGAAGCAGTATGAGGCAGAGCTTCA
Organism: Aulonocara stuartgranti; assembly: GCF_965226115.1. Classification (NCBI taxonomy): domain Eukaryota; kingdom Metazoa; phylum Chordata; class Actinopteri; order Cichliformes; family Cichlidae; genus Aulonocara; species Aulonocara stuartgranti. The sequence goes on along the minus strand of NC_138955.1, from coordinate 2,631,233 downwards.
GACTGCAGGACAAGCAGTGGCTGCAGAGGAGCAGTGACTTGACTCTAAGCCTTTCAGCATGGAGGAGCTTTTATACACTTTCTTTTTTGTCTGTGATCTCGACATGACACCCTGAGTTTAAAGATGATCTGACATAAACAGATATACAAATGTTTTTATAAACTATGTCATAATAAATAGTTTCTGTGTAAATTTGTTGTGATTGTGATTTTTAATGCAAAGTAAAACATAGCAGAATGCGCATTAAGTTAATAACATCTCACTCTCTTAGTTTACAATTACATAAATATTGCCGTAAGCCATAATGGTAAGCAAAGATCTGCTGGAACTTGTCATACAATTATAGTACTCTGGTCTGTAGACTTTGGGGAAGTGCGCTGGACCACTCCTCTTTCAGTATCGTAAGATTTACGAGCCAAGAATGTTTCGAAAGGGCGGTACTTTTTACTTATTATTTGTAATGTGATGACATGTGTCCTTCGGTGTGCCACGAGTCTCAAAATGAACGCTCCTTAGCAGGCTGACTGTGACCCGCCCCCGCGAACCAGAAACAGCAGATTCTCTGTGACGGATAGCGCAGAAGAAAGCCGGGTTGGAGCTGCCCTGGGAAGGCAGGAGTGTGCTGGTGTCAACGCAGAGCAACGCCATTTCACTACTAGCTAAGGGAACAGCAAACTGAAGCTACAGGTATTTCTAGCGGCTGTTTCTGGAAATCTTCTATTCGTTTCTTGTGAAAAAAAGCTGCTCATCCCGTACTTAGCACAGCTTAGCTCTTCACGTAGGCCTGGGAACGGCCCTCAGGACTTTAACGGAAGGATGGGGACGGGTCAGAGATTTCAAGAGACACGGAGGCTAGGATCTGAGGAGGAATGAGGCCCGTGTGGGCAAATGTCCACCCCTCCAGAGAGTGTGAAAGAGAGTCAAAGTATTTCGGCTAACATTTGTGTGGTCAGTTCTGTCGCCTCTGTACTAATTGGATTGGGCAGCTAAGGCTAGTGCCTTGCTGTCGTTAGTTTGCTAGTTAGCTAGCCCATTCAATAGTGTTGAGCTATAGCCACCTAGTCGAACTTAAAAAGTGGTGACGGCTCTTTTCGCTCATGGATTTATACACAGTAGCAACTGTTTATGACCGTGGCCGGAACACAGTTAATGTCCAGCAGTTGGACATTATTGCTCGTCATTCTGGGAAGTCATCTTTGTGACATGTGTTGTCTTTTCTTTCGTTTTCGAGGTTTATTTGAGTATGACGTGTGATAAATGACCTAGCTGGGCTACCTTAGGCCACTTCTGCTTTTTCTGTGATTACATGCTGCGATCATTGACAGTGTTCCTCTAAGTGTAAGAATAGCTGCCATTGCTGACTAGTCAGCACAAGGCCCACGATGCTACGTGTGGCATGACCTAGCATGCTGGGACATTTAGGGCTCAGCTGGTAAATGTTGAGGTGACTCGGGGCTATATCACCAAGTTTAGGTGCTGGCAAGCACAATAAAAAGGGATTATAATGGGGTTAGCGACCAAACACGTTACTGTTGAAAAGTGAGACTTTGTTAAACTGACTTTTACTCACTAAGTAAACACAAAACTAAAGTACGTCTCTGAAGGAGCTTGAGATTTCTTCCAAGACCTCACTGCCCCTATTTTAAAAAGCCTTTAGGGTTATGCCTCAGCTCCCTCTCTCTTTTGATGAAAGCATTGTTAGCTTTGCTTTACAACAGTGCTCGTTTTAGTTTCTTTGAGGTCTGTCTGTAGATGGGTTCTAATCTGAAGTGTTTTACTGTTGACATACTTTCCTGGATAAAGCCTGACAGGCAGGATCATATCCTTGCAGATAACCTTTTTGTTAATGTTTTCTAATAAAACCAAAACCACAGTCACTGTGTACTTTGGTACTTTCTGTAGTTTATTGCCAGAAGATTGATAAAGATGAATGTCAGTATTCAGAGAGAGCCAACTTCCATTTGACTTAACAATAAATCTAAGGTAGATTATTTTAATTGCCTGACTATCAGACTCTTTGTGAGTAAAAGGTGTTGTTGGTGAATATGATATTTCTTAAATTTTAAGAATAAAACAACATATTACAACAGTCTAGCTAATCTATGCAATTATTATAAATCAGAATACAGACACAAAACATGTAAATAAAATACAAATGACATGTAGGGATGAGGTTGATATAATGGCATCTCCTTTGAAGGGCAAAAAAACCCCCCACGCTCAAGAGTTTACTTTATTAGACAATGGTGGAGGAAGTAGAAAAAACAGTGGTCCATTTTTAACCCCCCATTTGTTTGTGGTTTGTGCTCCTCTTTTCTGTCTTCTTACCCATTTACTCTCCAAATGGTAGGGCCTGTAAATTGCCCCTTCCTGACCCTAGTACTGCCAGATGTCACTTCCTGTTGAAAAGCAGGTCTTCTTTCCCACTGTCGCCAAGTGCTTACTCAGGGAAGACCATCTAATCATTGGAATTTCCCCTCTAATAATAAAGTCTTTGTCTTGAAGTGACTGTTGCTGTAACCCTGTACTAAACTTGAATTGAAAATGGCGCACTCTAAAGAAGCAATTTTCTTTTCATTACAAAGATGTTCTTCATCATTTCAAAGTAATTATAACATTAAAAAATAAAGGTAAAGTGACTGCTAGTGCACCTCCTACAGTTTGTCGTGAACATTGACTTGCTGCTAGAAATAAAAAATCCTGCAGATACAGTCGTTACAGTCATAACGATTATATGAATTTATTATGTTATTACCACTTAATTACATTTTGTAACACATTTTCATTTGGCCGTCTCCCCACCATTCTACTGTAGGTTTGATCCAGAAAAATAGTTTTCATTTTTCATAGTGTTTATTAAACTTACATTGGCTATATAATGTATTGTAGAGAAACTGCACACTTGCTAAAAAAGCTCAATTTTTCTCTAGTGTCCTGGACTATAGATGTGTTTTAAAATGACTTGTTGCCTATTATACATTTATTATGTATGCATGGCCTGATTTTCAATTACTCTCTGTATTGCTTTTTGGATCTGATAGTTATCAGGAGTTGTCTCTGTGTCCATGTCTGCCAAAATCAAGAGGGCTGGCCAGCCAAGTGGTTAGATTCCGGGGAGCCAATAACCCGGGAGGGCTTTGTCCTGCGGGCTCATTTTGATGCTGGAACAAGCCTCAGGCCGTACAAAAAAAATCTCATGCACCTTCCAGTCTGAGGCTAGGGACTCAAAGCAACCAAGCCTCATACCTTCATACTGCTTACCCCACCCACACTTTAAATACCAGGAAGAAACGCGGAGTTATTTTGGCACATAATGTACTCTGGCATGGGAGTGTCCTCTAATATGCAATCAGCAATTTCCTGATCTAGCAGCAACTGAAAGTTAATGATTTTATTTACACTAGAAACTTGTGTTTGTAGTACATAGTTTAAAAGGGCTTCTTTATGTTTTGACCTTTTTTTAATATATAAAACCTGCAGTGTGTTCCAGGTAGTTAATGCTTGGGGCAGTCTCATCCAGAACTGTGAAATATATTTTTGGTTTTTAAGTGTTTCTTATTGGTTCAAGTGTAAAGCTTTAACGCTGAATGAATGGCACATTTTCTAATGAGGTCACAGATAAGATACCTGTACAAAAGACCAGCACAGAGTAAAATCTCTTATAAAGACCACATCTTGGTGCATGCTTTCACAGATATGTCTTTGCACACCGTTTATGTTTTCTGTGAGTGTGAAGGAATTCAGTCCTTGGGTTGGTTGAATAAGACAGCCATTTTCAATCAATTATTAAGATGAGACAATCTGATGTATTTGAGTCAAAGTAAAAGTAAAAATGTTATATAATAAAAACTGGACCCAAAAAAAAATGTTTCAAAGATGTTACATAATGGGGAGCTCGTAGTTTGTTCACAGGAAAGGCGTGCTGTTTCAAAGACAAACAACTTTTCAAAATTGGATCAAATAGTAGTCATAATGAGCCTGATGTGTTTTTATGTGCTGCGTGTAATGGGAAGGGTTGGGCGAGGCAGGGAGGGTAGAAGGGAGTGAAACAGTATCAACATTATACTAAGCCTGCCAGTCCACAGGAAGCCCTGCAGTGGAAAGTTATTCTTAAATGTATTATCATGGGTAATCTGCTTATTCCAAATTACTAAAGACGTCTGCTCTACAACAGTGACTCCTACGCTGTATTGCTGCCACAAATCTTGAGTATAGTGGGATTGTGTCGCACTTCAGGTCACTCACTGTCGCTGCCACTCTGCATTGTTAGACACAATACTGCTGCCGTCACCCAGGGCTTAACTTACCCCCACTGTCAAAACACGGTGGTTTAATTTTTGTGATAAGTCGCCGTTTTGCATGTGGTGTCATTGTGTGTTGATTTGCAAGAGGTACTTTGCAGCAATGTTGTAAAATGGTTCGTTATTTATTTATTTTTAGTAAAGTTGCTGCCATTGCTGGAAATTTGCAAAGGATGTGACAAAAACATCTTATCGGGGCGATTAAAGCGAAAAAGATATGAACTAGGGAGGAAAAACTGGAGCCTAAAGGGGAAATTTAGGGGGGAAAATGCCAGTTTGTGCTAGTTTATTCTTGCTGCATAGCCTTGAGGAGTCAGCTCAAACTCACCACATAGTTCCTAGAAATATCTTTGGCAGATGCAAAGCTGATGATGTCTTAGGACCACTTGACTCTGTAAACTCTGTTTGGGGTGGAAGAACATCATCTTCTTTTGGCTTTATGCAGGCGGGGGCCGAACTGCAGCTGCAGCAGATCTCATCCTGTGACACTTGGACATAGGTGTATTTTTGCCCCTTGCAAATCCGGTCCGATATGAGTTTAGAATAACCACCGTGTCATTCTTGTGGGGGCTGAAAGAGGGAGGTGACTATTTAAGACACCGTGAGCCATTTTCTTTTTAGCCTAGTTGCCTTTCTAATGATCTTGACCTATTTGGTCCCCTTTTAAACCAGGGCAAACAAAGTTGAGTCTCACAGTCAGTGTTTTAGGCACAGGCGTGTCTCTCTGTACACAAGTTACACATGTGTACATACGTTAAGCTGTGTGGCTGGGGGACTGTCTTCTAATTGGATCATATTGCTAAGAGGGGGCAGGGTGTGAAGAAGAAGAATCTCCTCTCCTACCTTCTCAGCATTACTGGTGTGCTTACACTCCGGCCCCTATGTACACCTATCATAATCAATTTCCACTCATGAACTCTGCCTAGAGAATCAGGTCTGAACACTGTTCTGAGGTCTATAACCAAAGAGTTTGTGTAAAGATGCATGCAGTTTCAGGGTCTGAATAGTGAATTCAGTGTCCAAGTGAATTAAACCGGGATTCTTTTCTGTTTTCAAAAAGATGTCAGTTTGCAAGGAGATCTATAGCTCTGTCCTTCACTCTCCTGTCTGTGAGCTCAGTAAGCAGTTTCCTGTTGAGTCTGTTTTTGCAGTTGCAAGTTTCAAATCTTTGTGAATGCAGCATGTTGTTCATTCTGCGTATTCTAGTCCCCATTAAAATCAAAAGGCAGATAAACTGGGATATTTTTTTACAGTGACTGAAAAAGCGCTAGCCTGTGAGAATGCAATTTCTTAGCCTTTGTGAGGGATCCACCCTTCACTTGTCACATTCAGCCATCACTCTGGCTCCTGTGACTGAAACTTAATATGCTCGCTGAGAGACCAGCCAGACTTGTTAGATGGAAAGCAGCAGCAAGCTGACTGAGTGTATAAATCCTATAAATCTCATTATATCAGTTTCAATGTTTGAGCAGTTTATCCCCTCAGGATCTGCTATTTAGCTGTCTTTATCAGTCTATTAGACTTTATCTATTAAAATTTCAAACCAATATTAAGTGTAAATTGAACAAGATAAGTTTCCTAAACTAAGCTTGGTTTTGTTTTTCTTGGGTTATTGTCCACTTTCAGAATGGCGGTGGATATCTACGACTCTCAGTACCTGCTCATCCTGGCCCCTTCACTGGTCGTTGCCCTCATGTTCCTCTTCTTCTGGCTTTTCATGAAAGAAACCTCCTACGATGAGGTGCTTGCTAAGCAGAAGCGTGACCTCAAGTTGCCACCAAGCAAGCCAGACCCCCGTAAAAAGAATGAAAAGAAGAAGAGCAAGAAGAAGGAGAGCTCCAGTGGGGGAAGCGGCGGAGGAACCGGAGGTGGGGGGGAGTCAGAGGAGGATTTGCGGGATTTCGATGTGGCTGAAGGTGCCAACAGCTCCACTGTGGAGGTAGAAGAGGAACCTGTGTCAGCTGCTACCCCTGATCCTGCTCTACCTACACCCACTCCCTACGTGCCTGTTTCGGTGTCACCAGAGGCTCCTACTGGTCTGAGAGAGAGAAAGAAGAAGGAGAAGAAGGCTGCCAAAGCTGCTGCTGCCGCCGCCGCCGCTGCTGCTTCCGCTACCGCCGCCACCACAGTTTCTCCCTCTGAGGAGCCAGAAGTGAACGGCTCCAAGCCAGTCAGCTGCAAGACAGAGGCACCATTGGCTGCAAGCAAACAGTCCAGCACACCCTCACCGAAACGTGAGGTTCAGGTCCAGATCCAAGCTGTTCAGGCTCCCGTTCAAGCTCAGACACCTCCCCAGATTTCTGGGAAAAAGAAGGAAAAGAAGAAACAAAAAGTGGAGTCTGGTTAGTAACCAAGGGTAATGTTTAAAATGGTTGCAGTTTTGTTTTTTGGGGTTTTTTTTGAAAAAACATGAGAACTGCAAGTAGCAGTTTCATTTGGTTAGTATTTGTTTGAAATTACAGCAGTTGTGGTGAAATTGAGAAGATATATTGCTGTAGTTGCTACTTTCTCAAGTTCGGATATTTGTGCCAGTAACTTTAATGATAATCGAGCATTCTTATTTAATCAATCAAGGCAACCTGAGAAGGTTTTCTGAACTTGCCGTCCTGTCTTTCCAGCAGATGAGCAGCATACAGAGGTTAAAGTGGAGCAGGCCCCAGCTACTGTCAAGAAAGAAGCTCCCATTGTGGCTGAAACCAAAGTTTTAGATGGTGCAACTCAAAGCGTGACCAGTGGCAAAAAGAAGAATTCTGCCAAGAAGCAGAAAACTGATCATGGTAATGATGATAAAATATTGCATTATTAATTAATAACATTAAATTTGAAGAATTTGGCTCTATTAAGACTCTAAAGACAAAATCTAATAAAGAGTATTTTCTGAAATCCAGTTGATGAAGCCCATATTTTGCCAGACTCAGCAGCTTCTGCTAACCACCAGACAGCCCATAACGATGACGCACCATCCAAAGGGTCTGGCAAGAAGCAGAAAAACGAGACTGATAAGGGTAAGAAGTGAAAGCGTGGGTTTTTAATCCCAAAATATTTGTAAGCCCTTTTAAACTCAGTTTCTCGTTTTTGCTGGCCTTAACAGAGAACACAGAGGTGAAACTGAAGGAGCTGCTCTCCGGTCTGTCCAGCCTGGCTCTGTCAGATGCAGAGGCCGTCAGTGTGATGGCTCTACTGCGAGAGAAGAGCCCTAATGCCGTGGACGCCTGGCACAAGGTGATTAATAAGAGATAAGCTGAATTGGGTGCTGTCACAAACAACATTCCACACTGTTTGCATTTGGCAGGCCACCCAGTGTTTGTAGTTGGACTTTCTATGCCTTCTTTTAAAATGTGTTCTCTTTCGCTGACAGTCCTCAACTAGGCCTGACCCGACTGCCCAGGAAAGGGAAAAGCTTCTGACAACTCTGCAGGAGGAGGCCTCCATTGCCAAAGACAAAGTGAAACAGCTCAGTCAGGTCTAGAGTCCAATCTTTTTCTTTCTTTTTTTTCTTTTTTTTCGTTCCCCCTAATGATTGTGACATGACTGATTTCCTTCCAACTTAATCTCTGTAATGCTGGAATAATTCCGCTTGGTTCAGTAAAATGCTTAATTTATCTTCATACTTTGCTTCAGGAGCTGCAAGTTGAGAAGCAGAAGACAAACAGGGTGGAATCAATGATGAGGGAGCAACGCGCAGCGATGGAGAAAGAACTGGGCAGTATGCAGGTCAAAGCACAGGGCACCTACCAAGAGCTCCAGACAATGCAAATAAAGGTGAAGCCTTACATTTCAACTATTTTCAGTACAGCAAGTACTGGCTTGTATTATACTTGATAACACTTGGGTAACTGCTAGTGTTGTTTAAGAAATGAGGAATTTCAAAAATGTGAAGAAAAAAACTTCTGGCAGCTTCTTTGGCACTCCAGAGAGAGTTGGTGAAGACTCAGTACTGTTAATTGTGTGTAGTTTCAGCAGGTGAGGGAGCAGCTGGAAGGCCAGATCAGTCGATTGCAGCAAGAGAACAGCATCCTGAGGGACGCAGTCAGCTCCGCCACCAACCAGATGGAGAGCAAGTCAGTGTTACACAGCTGTTCACGCTCCCTAGAGTTCCATACATCTCTCATGCTCAGCGTAGTGAAGCATAGTGATTCCAGCTATCTCTCTTAGTCACCTCATTGTCTTTTTACCTTATCTTTCGTTACACAATAGTCTAAGCTATTTGTAGAATGCTTCTGCTGCAATTTCCCATACATATCCCTTAACAAACGCATTTTCGTGTCATGTACGTGTGCTTGATAGGAATTCGGCCGAACTAAACAAGTTGCGTTCCGAGTATGCCGGCCTGATGAAAGAGCTATCAGACAGCAACAGCAAGCTGCAGCAGGAGGAGCACCAGAGGAAGTCACTGGAGGTCAGCTACAAGCAGAACGTGTCCCAGCTGGAGGTACGCTAATCCAGATGCACGGCGTGTTTATTTAGCCTGTGCTTCAGTTTCCCCAGCTGAGACAAAAATGAACCGAGTTGTGCAAAACCTGGTCATGCTTCAAATCTGGTTAGCGGGTGTGGCAGCATTACTCAGGAAATGGGAGGAGGTTGTAGTGGAAGTCCCGGTGAGGGTTATGGGAAACAGAACCTGAGCTGGAAGGATTTTTGTTGCCTTTGGAAGCAGGAATGTTTGAGGCTTTGTGCTGTGTATAAACAACACTTTTCTTGCTAGACACTCAGATGAGCCTTTCCCGGCTTGTCGCAGACCACGATCATAAGATGGAGATTTAAATTGCTGGCTCGACACAAACAAGTCTTGGCAAAGAGCCTTAGTGCGAGAATTACACTGTGTAGAAAAAAATCAGAGAAAGAATCTGCACATAAGCCTCTAGATATTCTGATGGATTTCATAAAGTTTTAATTTCCTCTGCAAAATTTATACGATCGCTCAATTCCAATGAAAATGTATGGAAGGAAGGTGTTCACAGAGTTTGTATCTGTCTCCAGGCACAGCTGCAGGATGCTAAGCGCCGCTGGGAGGAGCTGCAAAACTTTATCCACAGTGTCAATGCCGAAAGAGAGAAAATTCAGACCTCCAAACAAGGTGATAAAACATAACATTGCACCACACAAAAGTTTTAATTCTTGTGAACCCTAAAAAAAAAAAATGATGGTGGCTCAGTGACGGCTGTCGTGTGGTTGCAGAGCTCCACAATCAGCTGCTGGCAGTTGAGGCTGAGATGAGCAACAAGAACAAGGAGATCCAGACTCTACACAGCAGCCTGACTGAAGCTGTGGTCTCCAAGGACCGGCTGGAACAGAAAGTGAGGGAGCTGATGGAAATGTCCAAGCACAGTATGCAGGACGACTCGCTCCAGGCCCGGGTTCAGGTGTGCTCACAACTCGCAGTGCCAAACCTGCAGCAAGAAAAATGAAACTGTTATTGTAGTTACATGGAATGATATCAAAATGGATGTGAATGATCTTATAGTCCTCAACCTAATGCTCACTAATGACTTGTGTTTAACAGGAACTTATGAATGAGAACAAAAGTCTTCAGGTCCAGATCTCTACGCAGGTAAATGGGTCAACTTCACACACTTATCATTTAAAGTCAATATGGGATGAGTACCTAGATGGCTCTGTGTGTGTGTGTGTGTGTGTGTGTGTGTGTGTGTGTGTGTGTGTGTGTGTGTGAGAGAGAGAATGTAGGCTAATGACATTTCTGTTTGATATCTAGGCCACTCATGTCTCCCACATTGAGGAGCTGCAAAAGCTGTAAGAAAGATTTCATCTTCTCAGATATTGTGGATCACATTCCAGGCTGTATCACTGAGCTATATTTCATCTTTCCCTGTGTTGTTGTTGTTTTTCTTTTTTGCCTAGTCTGGCTGAAAAAGAGCTGCAGCGAAAAAGTCTGGAGGATTCTCTAAATGCTGAGAGGAGCAGTGGGGCTAGTAGAGAAACTAACATGCAGGTATTTTCAGAAGAGCACTTCACTACAGCTTCTCTTACTAACATTGTACCAGTTCATTAGTTTGCAGGAATGTGTTGCTGTGTTGAGTGGAAATGTAGTTTTGAAGTCCTCTTCCCCACGGGAAGAGGGCATGCTCAGATTTGCAGATATTTTGGGTTCAGATGACAAATTGATTTAATGCACTTCCTGGTATTGTAAACCTAAGACAGAATTAGGAATTCTTTATAATTTCCAAGTGATTGCACAGTATGTCAGATCCTCCACTGTCTTGGCATAATAAGTGTCGTCTGTATTCATCTGCAGGCCTTGCACAATGAGAACATGTCACTGAAGGCAGAGATTCAGAATCTGCAGGCACAGATTTCTGATCAGGTTAGTTGTGTTGCTTTGCTTTACTGTTTAAGAAAAAAGAATCCACTATATGTTGGTGTGGGTTTTTTGTTTGTTTGTTTGAGAGGTTGTTTTTCATTTAAAACAATCTACTTTTGGATGTCCTCTTGCAGACTGCATCCCAGCTGGCTTTGGACCAGTTCCAGAAGAGGTGGGTATGAGAACTGGAACACATTTTAAATACATCAGCATCTTAATCTGTCTATGAAATAAATGATCCATAATTCTTTGAACAGTGTCCGGGAGAAGGAGGAAAACATGAAAACTGTAGAGGGCCTGTTGGAGAAAGGGTTGATTGAGGTGGCCAACAAAGAGGAGGAGCTTAAGGTATCTGTTTTCTCTAAAAGACACAATCAAAACATGCTGGCTCATATAAACATATTTATCTGACCACAGCTTCCCCTAAGTAAAAAAAAATGGTAAAATGGCCTGTATTTATATAGCGCTTTACTAGTCCCTAAGGACCCCAAAGCGCTTTACACAACCTGTCATCCACCCATTCACACACACATTCACACACTGGTGATGGCAAGCTACAATGTAGCCACAGGCACCCTGGGGCGCACTGACAGAGGCGAGGCTGCCGGACACTGACGCCACCGGGCCCTCTGACCACCACCAGTAGGCAACGGGTGAAGTGTCTTGCCCAAGGACACAACGACCAAGACTGTCCAAGCCGGGGCTCGAACCGGCAACCTTCCGATTACAAGGCGAACGCCCAACTCTTGAGCCACGATCGCCCTAAGTGACTCTGCATAATACTGTTGGCCTGCTAACCACAATCTTTAATTGATATGAAGTCTTAAACTAATTTGTTTCCCCTAATATAGACTGCAAGGAAAGAGAATGAGTCACTTCAACAAGAAATTGAGGACCTTAAGAAAAAGATGGATAAACAGGTGGGTTCTAAAATGATTATTAAGAAGTATTTCCTGAATTTTTGATTCCTATTCTGTATATATATTTTTTCCTTTTTTCTTCCCTCTAACTAAAGGTGTCTTCAGAGCTGATGGTGGAAGAACTCCAGAGCAAGTAAGATCAATAAAGTTTATTTTGATTATTTAGTACAAAGGTTTAGTTCCAACCATATCCTATTCATGAAAACAAAGGCTACTACTGACTCTGTAAGCATATAAAAAAACGACTTCCCCCTGGCAGTCCAGGACACTCCTAAGACACACCCCTCATAGTAGCTCTTTCAACATCCATTCCCATTGGAACAAGAGGCTGTCTATTGTTGAATGTCCTCTCATTGTTGATATTGTGAAGATAAGCAGATTTCACAGGCTTTACAATATATTGACCCTTATTTTATTGTGCTTCAAAGGATCCAAGAAAAGGAAACAAAGCTGAAAATGGTGGAGGAAAGTCTACAGGCAGCACAAGACAGCAGCTCGGCCAGAGAGAAGACAGTTGAGGTGCAGCCCTTTCCTTGTATCAGTATAAACAGTTTGGCAGATTTCAAAAGACCCTTTCTTCACATTGTTCTTCAGTGTTGTCCTTGTTTGGGCTCTTGTCTGAATCAGTTTTTGTCTCACAGGCTCTGGAGCAGCAGTTGGCTGCCTTGCAGGCAGAGATGGAGCAGCTGAGACAGAAGGAGACAGCAGAAGCGCTGACCAGCTCTGCTACTCAGCTCCAAGAACTCCAGGCTCAGTGAGTTAAATCAGCACCTCAGTGTAAGCTGCCTACGCACACGCCTTTCAAATCCGACTTTTGATGACCAACATTTGACCAACAGGCTGGTGGGAAAGGACCAGAAGATCCAGACACTACAGAGTGAGCTGGAGGCAAGGACGAAGGAGCTAAGCGAGAAGATTCAGCAGGTACAGCAACAGTGCTCATGTTACACATTTTCTGGCTAAAATCATCCAGATGTCATTTGAGGAGGGGGGGGCTCTCTTTACTATGTTAAAGGTTGTCGTCATGCTATAGCTTCTTTATTTGGCTGTTCCTATTTTAGTGTCATGAGATATTCAGTGCTGGTTTTCATTGTCTGTTTCTCTCCCGCACATATAGCAGTCCCACACGGTAGTGCCAAGCCCTGAGCTCCTTACAGCGTGAGTAGTATTGCATGGCATATCAAAACAATACCAACGCTGTTTTATTTTTTAGGCCTGTTTACTGTATTGTACCGGAAGTGTGATCAGTTTTGTAATGTGTGGTTCTGCTGTTTTCTGTCAGGTTGTCAGAGAAGGAGAAACAGGTCTCCATTCTGCAGGCTGAGCTGGCTGAGCTGAGGAACACCGTAAACCTTCAAAGGAAGAAGAATGATGTAGGTTTCACATAGCAATGACCTGAACTGTGGAATGGCACAGGTCAAACCCTATGAGCAATCAGCCCTGCCCATTGTGTTTCACAAAGCACGCCCCCCACAGTGTTGCACACTGCATATATTCATTCTGCCTATTGTTGTCTGCCACTCGCTTTTTGTTCATTTTAAATAGTGCTTTTTTTTCCTTGTTTTGTTTGTTTTAAACCAAATACACATTTTTCTTCAGCTCAGGTTGTGTATGTAACACGATTACACACACATCAGTTCAGTGTCTGTTTTGGATTGCTTAAGCTGAGCATTGCATAAGAGGGCTTCCAGCCTACTCTTGTTGTGCTCGCCGCTGGCCATGACTGTTTCAGCAAGCCTGTTTGTGCTTGTGGGTGATTCAGAGCATTAGAAACTCGTCTCTCTTATTTTTGAGAGAGGTTTATTTAATCTGAGAAGCATATAAACATATTTGTATTATTATATGCACACTATAGTTGAAGACACTTATTTTAATTAGAAATAAAACGAATATTTTTTTACTAAATATACCTGTGCAGGCTGTGCATGTTGTTTTAAACCACACATGGTGTCAGAGTAGGACTATCAAGACTTTTTGTTTTTTACATATTTTTAGCTAGTGGAGCATGGATGAGAAATGCCTTTGGTTCGTTTTGTTACTCTACCAGTCTTTATTTGAGGGTCACTGAATGCATTCCCCCACCCCCCCGAGGCTGAACTGAAAGTAGTATCTCTCTGGAACTGACCAAAACAGGAGCTTCGGGAGAAAAACTGGAGTGCAATGGAAGCTCTGTCAGCCACCGAGTCCATGCTTCAAGGGAAACTCAGCAAAGCTGTCAAGGTTCGACACCTCACCTCAGTCTGCTTCACTCTAGTTCCAATCTGATGCATCCCCCTCCGAAACGCTGTGTTTTGCCATAATCGACCCAGTGAAATTTCTTTTCTGCCATCATCCATAACAACGCTGCATACTCATTTACCTTCACTCCTCCCGCTCTGTTGTTTGGCCTCAACTTTTTAATTGGCTGTTTTTGAGCTGTTGAACTACAGTAATCTGCTCCCCCTCGGGCATCTCCGACTTTATTTAACAAATATTGGCCTCTTAAGTGTGTATACATAACTTTCCTTGACGCTTTTAAGTGTAAGAGGTTTATTTTTTCCTCTCCTTACCCAAAGCTTAGGTCGATGCTTGGAAATGAGTGTGCAGTGACTTAGAAATTCACTAGATGTCATTAGATTGAGATTCATTGTAATCATTTGCAGCTTCCTGTCGTCTCTCTGTCATGTGGCATGCTTTGTGACATTGTACTGTTAAGATCACCAGTTAATCAAAGAAAATCTGTTTAATTCAAATCTAGTCCTTTTTTCCCTTTTTGTATAAGAGAAATGTTAACATTCAAAGCTTGTAATGAATATGCAGCAGTCCTCTAATGTTTCTCAATGCTCTGTTCTCACAACTGAAACATCTTTGTTCTCTATCAGGGTGAACAAAGTGCAACTAAATCAGCTGTTCTTTTCATGCATTTCTACTTCATGTAGAGTTTGCTCCCAGATAGCTGTGCTATTAAGAGTTACAGTAACGTTTATTTCAGTCATCCTCCTACATTAGGTGAGGGTACATGCCGAACTATCTGCACAGCAGCTGCTCTCCTGCCATTTGAGTACAGTAGAAAGCACCTTCTCGCGTCTGAGCCAGGGAGTTCCTTGGCAGCTGTTGTGTGCTATCGGTGCATGCTGGTTGGTTGTATTCAGCTCCACACTCTGTGTCAAAGCTGTCTTGTGACAGCGTGTTAATGCAAACAGTGGTTAGACAGCCAGCTGGCTCGTGTATGGCATGCGTTCCCCCTTTCAGACCTCAGAGTTGATGGTGTGTTATTAGAGGACTGATCAGTACTTTTTGTTTGTTGGCGAGTATCAAGGTAAATTTGTGAACACAAATGAGAGATGCTCTGAATCTGATGTGACACATGGCCTAGCTGTGGTCCATTGATGCTTATGGTTTCTCAGAGTAAATGGAACTGGGAGTGAGATTTGTTTTTTTGTCCTTTGATAACGAGCTGGCATTATAAAATTTGTGGGATTTTGATTGAAGCAGTCTGATCACTGGTTTGAAACAGATTGATGGGGGTTAAGAGAAAGTTGGTGGTTATATTTGCTTGGATGACCACTGGACCTTGTCATCGAAAATATCTTAAGTATTTAAACAGTCATTTGTTAATCTCCTCTTCTCTTTTTATTCCTTTACAATTTGCTCCCTACCTTCTAGGAGAACCAGACAGCGCTGGCTGTATGTCAGGCTGAGTGCCGAGATGTTCTGCACAGACTTCTGCCACATGTGCCTCTGCCTTCTGAACAGGTATGAGAGGAAACATTTACCTCTATGCTAAATGCATTTTTACACTACAGCTACATGTTTTGTGGTTGATGTTTACTTCATTTTTCCACCTTAATTGTCCTGTAGAACCATCAAGAATGGCTCCAAAGATTTGAAAGGGCAGCAGGTGAAAACTCCGCTCCACAATCCAGCCCTGGATCAGGAGACTCGGAGGTAAATTTGGAAAAAATGCAAAGTTGAACATCATTCCTTTTTCAAATGAGTCCATCAGTAAGTACGATCCACTTTCTAGGAACTGGCTGAGAAACTGAAAGAAGCTGAGGAAACTCAAAGGGTTCTACAGAAAGACTGTGAGACGTACAAGAAGGTTTTGGCAGAGACAGTAAGAGTTATTTTTATTTTGCTTTTGGGTTTGTTTGTTTGGGGGGGTTCTATTTTTTTTTTTTTTTTTTAGGGGGGTGAGGGAGTTGCCATCAGTTGCCATTATGGCAGCACAGTGATCTCCCTTCCAAATGGAGCTGTCATTTCTGTTGTGTCCACAGGAGGGCATCCTGCAGCGCCTCCAGAACAGTGTGGAGCAGGAGGAGTCTCGCTGGAGGGTGAAGCTGGAGCTATCGCAAGCAGAACAAAGAGAGGTATGGATTCAGGTTTAGCAAGAGATAAAACTCCAAAATGCACAGTCACTGAAGTGAAATATTGAGAGTTCTCTCTCACTGGATCGTTCTTCTTTCTTTGATCTCAGATGAGCCAGAAAGTCGCAGCTTTGGAGCAAGAGGTCGAGAGACTAACTGATGAAGCAGAGTTGGAAAATGTCAGTAAACCAAACACACAAAAAGTCTACAATGTACACTCGCAAATGTCCTGTTAGAGCGGCTGTCATTTGTATCTCTGCTCATCTGTTGTGCTCTGTAGCTGAGAAGAGAAAAACAGCACTTGGAGTCTGAGTTGGAGAGGGCAGAGCGCGAGAGTGCCACTTATGTGACAGAAGTCAGAGAGGTGAGCAAAAACTGGACTCCTTCAGTCATGTTTAACCTCTTGAGGTGAACGTGCGACCTCTGTGTAACAGTTGAGCTGTTTTCACACATGCACCTTTACCCTGAACATTTGCAGAGAGCACCCAACAGAGGTTGCGTTGAGACTGCAAATGTTATATGCAGTCTGATTGGACATTAGACTACAGAGATGGCAGTTTAAGTCTTTGTAATGTCGGATCGCACTGATGTGTGGTTAGCACAGGTAACATCCTGGTGCATTCACCACTAGCTAGTGAATGTCATGTGCAAGGCTCTACCCACACAGCCCCCTCACTTTAAAAAGACTTAAGTATTTCCATGAGTGCAAATGTGTCCAATTTAGGCTATTTCAGCATTTTCTGCTCTGTGCTACATCTGAGAAACGGATAACTGTGAGAAATATCCCAAATTAAGTCTTGAAATTGTCCAAAGTTCATGTGTGAAAACTGCTCCATGTGTGGTGTTTTGTGGCATCCCACCGTTTGTTTATTCTGAGAATATAAAGTTCACACAGCACAGGTTTTTGTTTTGTGTGAATTTAATCACTTATGAATCTGGTTATCTGCAGTCATGCACAACTGGTTCCCTCTGCTTCATTTATGACCTTTTTTTTTTAGTTGTGGATGCCTTATGACTGCATAAACTGTGTGCTGGTAGTGCTGACCTGGTTCACCTATGACAGACCCACATTAAACAAAACCCTGTCAAACTCAATTTCAGCTCAAAGATCTGTTGACTGAATTGCAGACCAGACTTGATGGCTCATATACAGAGGCTATCAGACAGAATGAGGAGCTGACTTTGGTAAGCGTTGCTCACCCTCTAGCTAGAGCTCCTTTAAATCTTAGCCTTTATTGCACTCAGCAGTGGCGCGACACTGACTGCAACAGAACGGGGTTCTCTATCTACTGCAAAACTGTGGGTCATCATTCACAAACTCTGTAGATTTGGACTTGTATGGTGGAGTCATGAATAAGATTGGGGGGGGGGATTTCCAGCTTCTGAGTGATGACTCACCTTTGAGTTATAATACTAACTCTTCTTTTTCTGCACCTGCACTCTACTTGTGTCTAACAAATGGCTTGCTAATTAAAAATCTTCTTT
This sequence comes from Aulonocara stuartgranti, assembly GCF_965226115.1. Classification (NCBI taxonomy): domain Eukaryota; kingdom Metazoa; phylum Chordata; class Actinopteri; order Cichliformes; family Cichlidae; genus Aulonocara; species Aulonocara stuartgranti. Next base: position 2,613,862 of record NC_138955.1, on the reverse strand, counting down.
CTCTGCCAGGCCAAAAGTATGCCCCCTCTTTGTCTATCACTTATAATTTAACTTCTCTGATGCCTTCAGGCAAGCCTTGCGGTGGTCATGAATCTTTAGTCGTTTTAAGCAATATTTTGGCTGTGTTCACTTCAACAATAGCACTATAAGAATGACGATCACGTTGCTATGTGGTTCATACCAATTGGTGTGCATTCCTTCTGTTCTTGTGTTAAGTGATTGACATAATGACTGGATTTATCTTACAGTTGTGGAAAAACTGAGACAGAAATGTGCAAAGTCTGGAAAGTTATCAGTGATACAGTCATTTCTTCTGAAGTACACACGAAGTATTGCGATGTCTGATAAAATTTAGGGAATTACTTTATTACTTAAACAGGACTTCCTGGATTATGATTCATCCTCTCAGCTTGTACCAAAAAGCCCACATGAGCTTAGTGCTATTTTTGGTTTGAACATTGTCTAAGCAGGCCCAGGGAAAAAATGAAATCTGTGCAAATGTTGAACTGTTTAATGTAGTTATGTTGGCAGGAGGATTTGTATATGTTCTGAAAAACTAGAAGCGGGACTCAAAGGCCAGGTCAACAGTGCAAAATATCTAAATGTCTGGTTTCTTTCCAGCTGAAAACCCAGCTCACTGAGACGCTGTCGAAGCTGGAGGCAGAAGAAAACGAGAGGCAAAAAGTGGCTGGTGACCTGTATAAGGTAACGGGAATGATCTGGATTTCATTACACTTCTGATAAAGGTCAAACTGCCAACCACAATGCTAACAAGCGGAAATTGCTGTCCCTTCATGCAGGCCCAACAGTCTGTTGATCTGATCCAAGGGGAGCTCTCAAAAGTGACAGACAATGCTGATGACTTGATCGAGAACAGCAGTCTGTCATCACAAAGAGTAAGGGCAGTTTGAGTGTTGTAACACTGTTGTGACACCAAATGTTTATGTAGTGACATCTGATCCTTTTAATGTCATGTTAAGACCAAAAAATTGTGTTTGTGACAGGAGGAGATTGACAGAAACGAGAAAATGACTGCGGGATTGGGTCAGACAGTCACCGAACTGCAGCAGCTGCTACAAACTGTCAGCCGGCAACTCACTAAGAGACAGGAGGGGGTGAGGCCTTTTGATCGTGCGCTTTGTTATTCACAATTGGGTATCATACTCCTGTCTTTCCTCTTGCCAATGAAGATTAAACTTTGCAATTGAATGTTTGTGCTTTCCCTCAGGAGGCTGATAAAGATCTGCCCAAGGTATAGTGAGACCCCCACGCAGCCACCCTGACTGTATTACAGAGACCACCTTTGACTTTCGGTCTCATCCTGACCACATCACAGCATACTGTCACACCCAGCCACTTCCTCCGTTTCAACCTCTATCACTGCACTTGTACTGTAGGCAGCCTCAAACTGACTCTGGCCAAAACGCTGGCAAACCACTCCCAGACTCACTGCTGGCCACAGAGGAGCAGGCAGAGGTTACAGTTAACTCCAGGCACTATACCAAAATACACACTATTCCACTCCCACCACATTCCTCTTCTTTTAGCAACAATGCCAGTTAATTTTTATTCTAAACTTAATGACATCCAGCATAATTTAAACTATGTGGAAACCATTCCTCTGTTTTAAATTGCTTGTATTTTTCACTGAAATCCTTTTGAGTACTGCAGTAGTTTTGTTGTTATTTGTGTTAAGAGAGGGCAGTGATACGAATTTCCAACTCGACTAAACAAACTTTGGTTTTTCAGTCCTTTTCTTCTTAACTTAAAGATATGTAGTGTTTAAATGTATCAGTTAGGACCTGCTGAAATACACTGTTGTTGATCTGTTTTCCTCCTGATCAGAAAACTATCCAACTGTGCATCCATTATGCATTTATTCATTCATAGCTCCATGTTATACCTTGGCTCAGTACTGGGTGGGAGAAGGGAGATCAGAAGAGGTCTCAGCATATCTGAAGGGTCACTACGTGACTGTAACTATGGAGATGCATGGACAAATTGTACTCAAGTCTGTACTGTAGCTCCAAACAGAAGGGAGTGTGTGTGACCCTGGCTGTGTACGGCCAGGTCAACAGTGTAGGGGTTTTTAATCCTACTGCAACTACTCTAGGAATAAGCGTCCCATATCATCTGTAATCAGCACTCGCTATATTGTTGCTAAGATCATTAACACTGAAGATTTTGTTCTTTTTGTAACGGGTGATGTTAATAAAAGGGATGCTTGATAAATCTGTTCAGCCTCCTGTGCTGCTTCCCCCCCCCTTCTACCAATGCACTTCCCTCTTCTCGCCACAGTGGGGCAGCATATAACCTAAGTTGGAACTTGAATTGATTTTGTTTATAGCCTTAACAATCCTGAACATGGGGAAAGGAAAAGTCAAAGCTTCTGTTAATGGTGCGATTGCTAGCAGGTAAATTCAGCATGACAATGCAGAATAAACATGTCCATCATGCAGAGGCGTTATTCTGGGTAAGTGTTTTTGTATAATAGTAAAAAAGCTTGATATTGCGTGCCCTCAATAATGGAACATTTGGGGTGTGACCAGGTTCCTGTGATAGTAACATGCTGTATAATCCCTCACTATGGGACACTTTTTCTGCTTTGTGTGAGGCTTACAAATTCTATCAGCGGTACAACTCTTATGAAAGAACTAGTAGCTAAAATCTAGAACCTTCCAAGGATGACACCTGTAATGCTGGAAAGTACCACTCTACTGTGATCATTTGAAAGTGAAATTTTACTATTCTACTTGAGCCCTTATAAAGGCACAAAGGCCTGGGTGTATTCTTTCTAAATTTTCCATATTTTCTTTGCCACCTCCGGCTTTTTATTTTTGACAAAAGGATAAATCTGCATGCGACTAGACATGACTTGACTGTGACTTCTCTTCGCAGAAAGGTCTTGCTCTCATCTTTTGCATGTTAAAAGGCCTTTAAAACAACAGGACTGTTGTGCTGCCTGGAGGAGGGGTGCGGGTCAGATCAGGAACACAGGCAACATGGAATCAGCACATTCCTCACATTCTCCCACACTGTCATGCTCCAGTCAGCTGACTGGAGGTCTAGCTGTTGCCTTCATGGAAACCTCGCGAACAAATATGCTTCACAGCATCTTTGATATGCTTGTTAAACTGGATCGCGCAGGAAGCACCTTTCACAGCCTGTTGTTGCAGACTGCTTAACCATGTGTGCACAACTGACTGCAAAGTGGGTATTTCCTACTATACAGTCATTTGCTTACACGCCTAAAAATGTACACGTTTGATAGTATATCTAAAATGAGGGATATTTTCTACAGTTCCACCATTGTAATCAATATGATGTCCTTTGTGTGGAAATTGCAGAGATTTTAAAATGTCATAAATCTGAGGTTTCACTTTGTCAGACACATGCTCATTGTTTTCAAAGTCAAAAGTCAAAGTCAACTTTATTGTCAATTCTGCCACATGTACAGGACATACAGAGAATAGAAACTACGTTACTCTCAATCCCTAGATAAAATAGCAAATCACCTCTTGCATAGAGATGCTATCACGTAAAGCCTGCCAAAGAGCAGTGAGGAAGTTGACAGGGGCCTTGTGTTTCCTTTGCTAACACTCATACCCTCAATTGTGCAATTTAGTTTGTTGCAGTACGCCTCTGCTCTGCATGCTTCTTGCTTGCTAACGCTTGACTCCTCCCCCTAAACACAGATTTACACTCATACTACACCAGCACAGCTCCAGAAAAGCAGCCCACTCCCTGCATCTGCTCCCTATCAGTGTGGTATGTGGTAGAAAGCTTTTGATCCCCCCCCTGAAAAAAAAAAAATCTGTGTATGTATTTCTGTGGGTATGCATGTGGGAACGTGAATCAGACAGACACAGAAACGACCATAGAGCTCTATTACAAAGACAATGGCGGATGAAAGCAAAGAGAAAGGAGACAGTGACACAAAAAAGGAGTAAACATTCATTATACCCACAGCATTAAGATCAGTCCCTGGCCCTTGTAGTTCCAGGCCAAATGCAGCTTGATCCCTATGCACAAATGCCGAAGAAGCTGATGTTAATCCGTGCTATCAGTGGCACCATTAAAGGGATTCAACAAATGCCAACTATTTGACTTGTAATGCTTACAAATGCACAATACTCTGTCTTATTGTGGTGAAGTTTAAATTTGTTGTTCGTGAGGGTGGGGAGGCTTTTTCCCCCCTTCCGGCTCCTGTATTCCCTGACTACCTTTTGTTTTCTGTAGGTGTTATTGCACTTTGAAACTGGACACCAGTTCAAATAGAAGGCCATTACTGCAGAAGCAACAGGGCTGAAGCAGTAATAGCACCTCCAGCCATGCAGATTCCTGTTAAACAAGACAGAGCCATTAAAGCGTGGAGGAGACTGCTAGACAAAAGTGGCACTTTCACCAGAAAAGCATGAGGGGGAAAAAAAAGTGAATGTGTGATGTACTAAAAGAGGTGTTACTAGAGGCTGAGAGGTTCTTAGTAGCGTCACGTGTGGACATTTGGATAAATTAGATTTCTGAGTCAGTCTCAGAAAAGCAATTAGCCAAATTACTAGGCCTTGGTGTTATTATTTGACAAATGCGCATCAGCCAGTTGACTGACATTACAGAATGAAATAAGCATGCACTCACGGACCGGAAGCCAACAAAAGGCTTCATGCTGAAAACAGAGACAAAAATGAGCAATGGTGTGGTGAAAATAAAACCTCGAGGCATGCACATCCGTAGTGATGTCATTAAGTTGCACAATCAATCACATGCATTAGCCAGCTGCAATAAAGTCATAATCAAATAACACAAGATCCTAAGGGGTTACCAGCAAAATTACAAAATCCGATTTCACAATTTATTTTTTTTCACACACTCGCTGAAAATGTACCAGGAGGATTCTGAATAGTTTTTTTTTAAAAACCATGTCTTTTCCCACTTTTGATATCCCGTCCTCGGTAGGCATAACTACTGCACTCATAAATCATGTGATCCTTGGCACATTTTGCTGAAACAGTAAATAATAGAAATGTAAATACAATGACAAAACGTTTAAACCTTTATTTCCGTCAAATATAGGAAACTGAAATCACGTCAGGAAAAAGTATGATCCCTTTAAGAATTCCCAGATTTTACTCTTTGTTTACATAACAGAAGGTGCGATCCATAAACCAAGACGGGTGGTTTCAAAAATGATTATTACAATGTAGATTCAACTGCTTTGTCTACACGAGAATTAATTAAAGATGAAGCATTCTCATGTACTATTATCTATGTGTTTAATGAATAGATACAATAAAATTTGACCAGGCATACCATTTTAACCAAGGCGTAGGTAGAGAGCCCCCCCTATACAAAGTAAAGTAGAAGTGAATGGTACGTTCCGGCCCTGGTCCTCGCTGTTTTTGTATCTGCTTTAGAGCGCATTCAACCGCCAAGTAAGTTACGTTTTGCTATGTCACGCCGAAGAAGTTTCAGACCAGTTTATTTTTAGCAAACTTGATTCGTGAGAACACTGAAACACATGCTGCCGTGTACGCGATCTGAAGCGAGTCTGCGTCGCGCTTTTTAAGGAGGAATTTTAGGTAATTTGTGAACCGTTATTACTGTAAAGCTAACCGTGAAGTGAAGCCAGGAGCCTCATGTTTTCGTTAAGCCAAGAGGAGCACTGCGCCCCATCCATAGACCTAGTGAAATACGGAGAGCTGGTGGTTCTGGGGTAAGTTGAATCGTTGTTGTATTTGCTTCTGAGTAAGTGTGGACATGAAACTGAAAACGAGTGTTTGTTTTTAAGTTTCACAAACGGCCACTCACACTGCTACCTAAGCTACATGACTGTAAGTTTTTGAAAATAGCATGGAGTTAGCAGTGATGCGTTGTGTATTTTTGTTTTTTAAATTCAAGATCAACTTCCAACACAGGCGACATTATATAACATCAAAGAGGCGCTGTGATGGTTTTCAGGGAGCACGTCAAGCTCTGTTTAGAAATTTACAAGCTCACGTTATCCCACAAATCAGACACGTGCGCAATTACAAATGTGGACGTTTTAAATATCCCATTCCCTGTCAACCCTGATAACTACAAACTGCCTGCATGTGTCTACATATCTGTGTCCGTGAAATAGGACAGATTTGGGACAACTTTGGGAACCCCAGTGAAATTTATTCAGCAACTCTGACCGGACGCTCCTTCTTACCTTAAAGTTGGATTCATGGGGTTTTAGGAATTCGGAAGTAGTGATGGTCCCCTCCCCCAGCCCCAGGGTGCTTCCTTTAACACAACTTCTGCAGTCACGCACGCACGTACTGCCGGCTGTTCTCCGAGTTTAAAATCACACTCCTTGACCTGCAAAAAGTTACCTTATATTCCTTATTTAACAGACAAGGGGAGCTTAAATGTCGGATAACAGCGAGAGCCTTATGAAGTACTCTGTAATGATATATGTAATTCGATAAAATGATATTGGGATATGCTACCTGATGTGGGGAACATTCAAATGTTATTTATACAGTAAAACATTTTTTCTGTTCATAGAGAAAATCAGCCAAAGTATGTGCTGAATTATACTGTATAGTAAGTAGTAAGGAGTCGGTTACTGATTTCCATACCTTATACAGTATCTGCCATTACCCACAATGCTCCAGTGCAAGTCAGAGAAACAAGGGAAAGCAGTGGACAAGTTTATCTAATCTCACAGGATATATTCTTAAATTGCTTTATACTAGCAGAGTCTAAGCTGCCTATGGGAACAGCATCAAAGGCTGCTCAGTCAAGCTACCTTTCTGCTGTTTTTTTCCATCTTTGTATTTGTTTATATCTCAGTATGGAGTAATTTTTGTTGGGCAGGCACAGAACCACCATGTTTTCACAGAGTGTTGAAAACAAGCCGAGCTGTAGTTCTTTAGTTATTTATTTATGTGTTTTTTATTATTCATCTGCTTTAAATCATCTTATGTGGCTTCTTAAAAGCCTTACTGGCATCTTTACATTTCTTGCCCAACCAGTAGATGATCAGTAATCAGTTCCTTATTGTCAAGCCTCCATACTTATTTGCCTTTAAGTTTATCGCTTACTTATTTCAAGGTATTTACAAGGCTCTTCTGACAGTTTCACATTGCAGAACAATTACGTCAAACCTGCAGCAGTGGAAATTTTGCCTTGGTGTCAAGAACCTGTGTAGACGTGCATTTTTTTTCTATATAGTAAACTGGTCAGGAGTCTCTACAGAAACTGATAAGAGCCTCACCATTAACTGTATTGTTGTCAATAAAATATCAGTAATTTACCCAATGAAAAAAAAAAAGAAGTCAGTCTCATACATTTACTGATATAATTTCAGGTAAATATAAAACATGGGAAAGAAACTGCCAAGGAATTATGACTTAAAGCATTATTTATCAAAAAAGATGGTAATATTCTGTCCGTCTGTTATTTTGCCCATCAGATGTATTGATAGCTGGCATGCGCTGGTCATTTTCAAGCTATTTGTTGAAGTAATCTTTGTTTTTCACATCACTCTTTACATTTAAAAGCCTTTTGTAGAAGAGCACACCTACTCCTGTTAAGTATTTGAATTATTTGGCATTCATTCTGTAACTATCCAGTTGCCACTTGTACTGGATAATATCAGAAAGTACACAGACAGTCTGTTAATGTAAAAAGGCAAACAAAATAAGCAGTTACTCACATCTGTGTTGTCACCGAATAAAGCCAGTGTAACTTTTACCTTTATTATATCATAACTGCTTTGTCCTCTTTTTGTTTTTGTTTTGTTTTTTCATTTTGTTTTGTGTGTTTTTGTTTGGTTGTTTAGAATTCATTTAGGACAAATTGCCACAAGCTATCCTTCTAAACAGTCACCTTCTCGTCCTGTCTGTATTGTCTTGGCCAACAGATGATGGAAAACATGAGTGACTGAACTTTGGCCAATGGCCAGTCCTGAGGCGCTTATAAAAGTTATAAAATTTTTATAGTTCAGATTTACTGGTGTCCATGCGGCTGTGTGACTTTCATCTTTACAGTATTTGAAATAAGGTGCTGAAATGATGGCTTACACAGAGAGCAGACTACACTGTGTTTTTGTACACTGCCCTCCACCCATACACTCGCAGTCATAGTGCTTATTGTAAGGGATAAAAAGTGCTGAGTGCTTATTACCCCAGGCTCGGTATGTGGCATGTTTGAAGCTGGTACTTTTGTTCCCTCTCCTGACATAAAGACACATATGTGAATCAGATGTGACGGGTGTATAATCACTGCCATGACATCACATCCCATTGATAAAACTGATGGTAGACAAGATAGCTGACAGCATGGAACAAAGCTTGTTTGAGCAGCAGTTCCCTCAGTGGTTTGTTGCCATGACCGTGGTGGCTCTTATTACTTGCATGGCTGCCCCTCCATCTCTGCCGCCGCAGATTGGCTTGGTGCTGGTCAGTGAAAGGAGGCAGGATGAGGAGGGGGTGCTGCATGGGTATCCTGCAAATGAAAGGATGGATTGATCAGGACTCAGCCTTTGCCTCTCTTCAGCTTCCTCTGTCCATTGTGGCAGGGAGACTAGGCCTATTGATTGAACTTTCTACATTTTGCCTTAGAGAACCACTCATTAAAGGAAAGTGTACAAATCAACTTGGGAGCATCTTTGGTACAGACTGACATAGATCGTGCCTTTTTATTAATATTATGTAATTTAAATGGTATAAAGAGAAGAGACATCTCTTTCTGGGGTTTTTTGTCAGTACTACAATAGAAGCATTTAAAGATTTCAGGTGTAACTGGTTTAATCTAGAGTGGTGCAGTGGTTAGCATGATCACCACTCAACAAGTATTCAAACCTCTTGGTGGATTGAGGCGTTTCTGTGTGCAGTTTGCATGTACGTCCTGTGCCTGCGTAGGTTTTGTTTTTGTTTTTTTTCCTTTTTTTCCAGTTGCAGCAGGATCCTCCCACAGTCCAAACACACTCATGTTAAGGTAATTCAGAGGTTCAGAAACTGCAGGGCATGAACAACTAGGCAAAAGAGAGACTTTTGTTTATTACCAAACAAGATTTGGCTAATGCTATTGTGCTTACTTGTATATAAAGTAAAGTGGGGTATGCCAGAAGAGGTTTGAGAGCCACTGGGATTTTTGTTGATTGTGAATTGGCTGTAAATATGCATTGGAGAGTATGTGGTAGTCTGTCTTTCTGGGTCAGCCCTGTGATTGACTGGCAGCCTGGCCAAGATGTGCCCAGCCTCTCACCCCGTGACGCCTGGGCTAGGCTCCAGCACCCCTGCTGCCCTAAGTTGGATAAATGGATAAGAAAATGGATGGATGATGCTCATTTAGTTGACTCATACTGTCTTTGCTCATCATGCCATCTGGTTGTCTGTTAATGATGTATTATTTATGTATTTTTACAGCTTAGATTGATTTAGATGAAGTCCTAGTGACCTAGAAACCATCTTGTGTGACCCTGTAAGCCTAACCTAACTTTCTGTATTTCTAATGAGTGTTACAGCTATTCAGCATATCTTCTCCTCATTCTGTGAACACTAGCCTTTCATGTTAGCATAGGAAGTAGGAGGTGCTGTTGGCTCCTTACCGCAACCCTGGAGGATAGGTGATATGCCAGAGTCTTCTAATCCCTGCTGCTAAGTATTGGAAGGTAAATCCGCTGTCTGTCTGGCACGGGTCAAAAGGGAAAGCGATCACAATTAGTTGGAACGCAGCTTTAAAGAGCCTGTCCTAGCTAATGTGACGGTGGCAGTTCCTGCATGACAGAATATTGTTCCTCGGTATAATGCTGAATAATTGAAAGCATATGCTGCGTTTCTTGCAGAGCTAGGGTTATATTCTCCAGTCAGAATTCATCATGGCAAAAACACTAAGCTGGATAGCATTTGATTGTGTGCTTTGTATGAGACACACAGGGGCAGGTAGCCAGCCAGTAGACCCCCCTAAACTGAAAAGACATCTTTATGTAGGGCTGGCTGGTCTTTATTTAGGTGGGGTGTTTTTAGAGCAGGTCAAATAAAAGTGGAGTACAGAGAACAAACCATGTGAAATTAGCTTAGGAATGTGTGCATCAATAAAGGGGCTTTATTTGTTTTCTCTTACAGATTACTTGTAAATGAAAGCAACACAATTACTATATAAATGGGGGGAAAGTGGGCATTATTTTATTTTTCTTTAGATTTAATGTAACTTATGTCTTGTACACTTGTACTTTATTTTGAAAGCAGCATGAGAAGGCCAGCTCAGGCTTTTGGAGCCCAAGATTTCACAACTGTGTAAGGGTCTGCATTTAAAGTGTGCACTGGTCTAATGACATGGAAATAGAATCCCTGAAATGGCCTTGAAAGGAGTACGATCAGACAGTAATCACCACTAAAAGTAAAAGCTGAACACTTTAGGAGAGAAGGTAAGCAGGTCTGCTGTCATTTGACACTTTCCTCCTGTCTTTCTGTCTTTGTATTTGTTGCATTTAGTCCATAGAATCTTCCAGTGCCTCTCTAGCTCTCTGTGGGTGGCTTGTCCTACAGGCCAGCTTTGTGCACTGTGCTGACTAGGACCATGTGTTTCTTTGCCTGGCCAGCCGTGTGGAGACATGGGACAGGTGGACTAGCCTGGGAGGGAGGTGGGAAGGAGCAGAAGGAGGTTCTGTTGCTATTGTTCAGAAACAGAAAGGAAAAATGTCAGATTACATTTGGCTCGTAGACTCTGTTCCCCTCCGATACATTGGTGTGCAAACTTGAGGCATATAATATAAATGTGTATCTTGTGCAAAGTGTCTGTTCAGCACATTTGTGGTTTATGTGAGTGTGTGACAGAAGGTCTGTGTGTTGGATGATAGTCGAGCATGGGGTGTCCCAGCTGTAGGAACCAGCTGGTGGATAGAAAGAAGACCAGTTGTACCGGAAGGGGCTTCTTCATTCACAAAGAGCAGCTTAGGCTAGGTGCCTCTCAGCACACTAAAGGGCAAAACTGGAGTCTGTTATTAAATGATTTTGGAAACGGAACAGATAGCTTTGTAAGCTGTATCCGTGTATAAAATTCATCTTTGAAAGAATGTGTCTGAGTCATCCACCCAGACCGTGCATTCCCAAAATGATAGCAAACCTGACATGCATCTTAAAACGTGCTCCTGCCTGGGACACAGAGCAAAAGAACAGCTGCAGTTTACACAGTGCACGCACACTGAAATCACCAGCACCAGAGTGCATTATGTAATAAGAGCCGTTATCCAAGGTAACGCTTAGATTACTAATAGGGTGTATTAGATTGTCAGTGATGTAATGCGTGGCAAATCTCCTTTTCAGAACACACGAATGTTTCTAATTCTCCGTGTTTACTTCTTATATGATTACAAGACTTTTGCCTGTAAATCTCATTAGACACATCTTTTTGCAGCTATGGAAGCTGTTAGCATTTTCACACAGATGAAATAAATAAATAACTGTCAATTTGCTGTCCTTCTCTCCACCCTGTCCCGTCTCTGACAGGTACAATGGCTCCCTGCCCAACGGAGATCGCGGTAGACGGAAAAGCAGATTTGCTCTATACAAGAGAATCAAACCCAATGGTGTATCACCAAGCACTGTGCACGTCCTCAACACACCCCAGGCCACCAAGGTACAGAAGGATGATTTAAAGTGATTTAATGAACAGGCTCTCAGTGGGATTGAACATCTGTCTGCCTTTCTTCTTCAGACAAAATGTATGAAAGTGTGCAAAAACGTAACAGAAGAAGGAGGTGATATTTCTTTTTTTTTTTAGGTAATAGTTTGGGGGTTTGTTTTTTTTTTTTTTTTTTTGTGGTTTTGGTTTTGCATATATACATAAGAAGATTTGGCTGTATATGAAGTTGAAAGCATAATTTCTATAAATGAACCCCCTTTGTTTTTTTGGGGGTTTTTTTTGTTTGTTTTTTTTCCCACAGCAGCTGAATGGCCTTTTAGTGATTGTGGTAGCTAGTAAATTGTGCTGTGAAAAGCACTTTACATTATTGTTGGCAGACCTTAATGTTGACATTTCCACTACAATGACTAGTTCCTAGCTGGGCTTCAGAGTTTCTCTTCACGGCAGGCTGCCTGCAGGGAAGTGCCACATCCAGTAAAACGTGTTTGCCTTCCTGCATTCCTACCTTCGGTTCCTAGGCGAAACTGCTAAACATCAGACAAGACCCACTTACCTCTGCACCACTTGGAGACCAGTGTTTGACATTTTTAGCTAAAAGGCTGTCTGGTTCAGGTTACTGTCAGGTTGCGGAATCCAGAAATCTGCTCTGGGACGATTCAGTGACAGAGGCCTTTTCATGGCAGAGATTGCGCTTTATTTTGTTTGAGTTTGAGCTGCAGTGTGCTGTGAAATATGGCTGAAGTGTTCTGCTGCTCCACATCATAAATTACGTCTCAGATAGTTTGCTATCTGCATTAGATGTGGCTGTTTTTACTGTGCATTACATTAGTTACTGGCTGTTTCACTGACCACTTCGACCCTGGCACCGTGTTATGGGACTTGAAGGATGAGCTCAGGGGTTGTTGCTTTATGCTGACCTGGCTCATCCAGGTGTATAAACGGTCAAAAAAGGGCCATTCTGTAAGAGACGAGCTGGGTGGTCAGCTTATTTTAAGGAGAAGGGGGTATTAAAGAGGTGAATCACTAAAATGAAGCCCACCCCCTGTAACCCATTCTTGCTCCCTTCCAGTGCAGCATACGAATGAGCTGAGGAGTCTCTGCGGCTGAGAGGGAGAGCTCACGTGTCGGTGCACACTCTAGTGTTCATGGCAGATAATGAGGAGCTCCCATGATGCCACTGCCAGCCTCGTATTCAAAACATTATGATTCCAACTCCTACCACTCGGGAAGGTTGGGGGAGGATATTTTGGGGGTGTAGCGTTTATAAAAAATACATATTTGTGTGTGCACTGCTCCTTTTTTAGTTCTTTAACAGGTGGAGCACCATTTGTTTGTAGCAGCACAGTCAAGACAAGACTGCATGCGATGATGACATTTGTCCCCGTGTGCATCTGATGTTACAGCAGACCGTGGCAGCTCTGATGACCCACTTTCCCTCTCCCGCTTTCCCTCCTGCACGTGACGAAGAGGAGGGGGATGTTTAGGAAATGGAATTTTGCAGATTAGAGCAGAGATGGCATGTGGTACAGTGTTGATGGAAGCTGGGGCCGGGCTTTAACCCAGCCTTCCTCGCTACACTGACATGAAGCAGTTCAGTTGCCTGGCGAGCTTGTGTTAACCGAGGCCAGCAGGGAGTTTATGGTCACTGTTTTGCGAGTGTGACTTTACACAGTCTTTTTTTTTTTTGTTCCGCTTCCCAAAAAATTCTTGTAATAGGTTTTAGGATTTTGGTAACATCATGACAAAATTACACAATAAGCCTGTAGAGCTTTGGCTTAATTGTGAGCTGTAAAAAACCGCACATGCACGCTAATAATCCATAGAAATGTTCCAAGTTGTCAATAACAAAACAAAAATAAGGACAATAACATGTTTTCTTCCAGGAGCACCTCGTAGTTGTTGATTCTAAGGAAGTGAATCATCACTTAAGTGCCATGTGTTTTAATAGTGGGTTTGACTTTTGCTCTGGTCTTTAATTTAACCTCACCAACAAGGAAAGGATTGTGCAAGGAAGGTTTTACTGTAGTTCTGCTGTGCTGTTTGGCACTCTCAGATCCGGTGATAAAGCCACAGATTGGATGATGATTTATTATACTGTTGCACTGTGTACTTTGTTATGAACAAGTTGGGTTTTTTGTTTGTTTGTTTTCACATTTCAGGCTGTGAGCTGTAAAGGTCAGCACAGTATCTCCTACACGCTATCGAGGAACCACACCGTAGTGGTAGAGTACAGCCATGATAAAGACACAGATATGTTTCAGGTAAAAGTCCGTTCACTTTTACTTTGGCACACAACTGCATTCAGATACATTCACACCCCGTACATTAGTTTCTCAGCGATTACAGTACTTCTTTATAGTCAGAAAACATAGAACAAAAAGGCTTTTGTTCTGCTTTTTTTTTAATGTACTTCTATACCTAACATTACCAGTTTCGATCTAATAAAGCCAGGAGGAGTATTTCCTCTCTGACAGCCAAAAATGGTCAGAGCCTGTTCCCCATTCCCATGGCAGGATGTGGCTGTATTTTTAACAGCAGGAGAGCTGCTAGTTCTGTGGCTAAGACATGTTGTTTGAATTTGATGCTACTTAACCTGTTTTGTTTTTTTAAGGACTGACAGTTGTTGCAAAGATTTTATTGCCCTTTTATTGTTTGTGTTCTGTTATATTGCCTACAGGGGCTTCAAAGGCTGTCAGAACAGTAATTGCTATATCTTTAGATTGTCATTTCAAATGGCTCTTTATGAATGGGATAAATGAAAATATGGATGTAAGCTTTAATTTGACTGATTGACAAGGTGTCTTTGGGCTCTTTTAGCCACTTTGGTTATACACAACCACCTGATTAGACTGCAAAGTTAAACATTTATGTATAAAATGCTTTTCACAGAGTAAAATAAGTAAAGTAAGTAAGAAAATTAAGTGTTGTAATAGCAGAAAAGCAAGTTAAGACACACAAAAAGTATAAATGTTCAAAAACACGTCCAATCATATAAATAAAAATCATCTGTGCCCGGTTTACACTGCTCCAGTATTAATCTGAACGTACAGCAAGGCAGTGATGAGCCAAGGGATGTTAATGTTACAGACACATGCTTCATATTCAGCACCCTATCTTCCCCATGTGACTAAACAATACTGAACGCACCAGAGAGAAGAGGAAGCCACTCAAAACTTCAGGACAGTGTAAGGGGAAAAAGAGGAAATGAAAGGAGGAAAGCCTATTTTTGCCTCTGTTTATTCAGCTTGAACTGTTTCCAAGTGCTGAAAATTATGCCCATTAAAATATATATGGATACTCTGTGTGTGTTTGCTTGTGCACGTACATAAGCTAGCAGGATGCAGAACAGTTGCTGTGTCTGGTATGAATTAAAAAGAACCTTTCTTCATTGATTGCACTATTTTGAGATTCTTTCGAAACTGTTGTGCAGTACAGCATAATATTAATTATTATTTTTGTGTTGTTTTTGCAGATTGGGCGTTCTACTGAGAGTCCCATAGACTTTGTGGTGACTGATACAATAGCAGGGGGTCAGGAGGGTGAAGAGACTCTTATCACGCAGAGTACCATCTCTCGTTTTGCCTGCCGAATTGTCTGCGAACGCACCCCGCCCTACACCGCTCGCATCTATGCAGCCGGATTTGATACGTCCAAAAACATCTTCCTTGGGGTAATTACAACTCGGTGTACCATTGTGATTATGCACCATCTCTATCTATGCTACTTTTTTTAGCCTGTAAGGTTACATGGCTGCCTTTTTTTTTTTTTTTTTTTTCTTTTTTAGTGCTTCTAATCCTTGAAGCTTGTAACCAGATAAAGAAAACCACTGTTTCATATGCACTGTTACGTAAAAAGTGAAATGCCACACATCATGTCAGTTTGTGTCATCATCCATTTTCTGTCTTGCCTGTAGGAAAAAGCTGCAAAATGGAAAAACCCTGATGGTCACATGGACGGCTTAACAACCAATGGTGTGCTGGTAATGCACCCTAAGGGGGGATTCACTGAGGAGTCCAAGCCCGGCGTGTGGAGAGAGATCTCTGTTTGTGGTGATGTTTACACGTTGAGAGAGACCCGCTCAGCACAGACCCCAGGCAAACTGGTGAGTAGTTGAAAAGTTAAAATGTATCAGTGTATGTATGCAGTGACACTGTGATGTTAGAGAAATACTTTAGAATATTAAAGTGGTCCTGTTATGTTTATTATTTTAATTCTTCCACAGCCACTTTTAGAGTAGCTTTGAATGAGTCCCAAATCAGAATAAGTAATTATCTTGATCCAAAGCCTGAAATAATCCATGTTTGCTGAGTCGCCTATTGTACACAAAAGGTTTAAATGGCATTTGGGTGGGACTTATGTCTGAAACTCAGCAGTAACAGGAACTAAAGGTTGTCAGTCTGTAGTACAATGTAGTAATAAGAAATATCAGCATGTCATAGGCAGTGGATTTTTTTCCCATGTAGAAGGTAAATGTGTGCGCACTTCACTATCCTCCGCAGGTGGAGAATGAGAGCAATATTCTACAGGACGGCTCCCTGGTGGATCTGTGTGGAGCAACGTTGCTGTGGCGCACTGCTGAAGGCCTCTTCCACACTCCCACGCAAAAGCACCTGGAGGCACTCAGGCAGGAGATCAATGCAGCGCGCCCCCAGTGCCCTGTGGGTCTCAATACCCTCGCCTTCCCCAGCATGCACCGGAGTCGTGCCCTTTCATCTCTGGAAGACAAGCAGCCTTGGGTGTACTTGGCGTGCGGTCACGTGCACGGTTACCACAACTGGGGCCACCGTTCGGAGCAGGAGGCCAACACTGAGCGAGAGTGTCCCATGTGCCGGGTGGTGGGGCCCTACGTGCCACTGTGGCTGGGCTGCGAGCCGGCCTTCTACGTGGACACAGGTGCACCCACATACGCCTTCGTGCCATGCGGACATGTGTGTTCAGAGAAGTCGGTCAAGTACTGGTCAGAGATCCCTCTGCCCCACGGCACTCACGCCTTCCACGCAGCCTGCCCCTTTTGCGCCACCCAACTTGGCCCAACTCAGGGCTATTCCAAGCTAATCTTCCAGGGTCCGGTGGACTGAGTTTAAGGGGTCTTGCTCTGGCAGAGGAGATTAAACAGGAATGCTGACATGCAGTGAAAGATTATTTTGTGCTTTCTTTCATTTATGTAAGCCAGCTCTGGAACGAAGCGAGCCTTTTTCAGGTTCTGGTCATGTACTGTGGATTGACAATAGAGAGCCATTACAGATTGTTCGGGGCCTTTTGTGGCTGTTTGGATGGCCACTGCAGGATACAGAGATGTGAAGCACACTGGACCACAGACGCACGGCTCCTCCAGAATTAAATACTGTTTTAGCTGTCCTGCCAACAAACCTCTTTAAACAAAGCTCCAGTGCTGGGCTGTAAACTACAATGCCTGCTGGTTTTCCATCAGAGGGCTGTAACACTAAGGTTGTAGAAGGAATGAGTTGAATTTACTCATGAATCAGACTGAACCAAATTATAGCAAGCAGGTGTAGTTGAGTCTTCTGGGAAATATGTGGGCTGGGGTGGGGGAGGGTATATAATTCAGTTCCTGGTGGGCCTGAAACCAAGATTTTACAGAGCCAGACAGCTGGACTGTTGGCTGAGAGAAAAGCCAGGTGAAGATGGAAGTTTTAATAGTTAACTTGTTAAATGGTCCACACTGATATCCTGGTCCTTAACCCGTAACGGCATCAACATCTTGTAGCTCTCCGGAGGCGGTTTCTAACTGCCGAACAAACTTTGAGGGAGAGTTGGGGGGAAGACTTTTTATGTACAGAGATATAATCCAGTGCCTCAAATCCCATCAAACTATGGGAATATTTTTCATAGTTGACAAAAAGATATTTTGTTGAAGGTAAAGAGAGAGATAGTTTTGCAGAAGGTGTAAGAAAAATAACGACCCACACAGATTCTAACACCAGAGGTATTTTATTACACTGAGGCCCTTGTACTGTTTTTTAATGCAAATGTTAATATATTTTTCTCCAGCATATATAATGTATGTGAGAATGCTTGAGCGTATGTGTGCGTGCATGTTTGTGTGATTGTGTGCGTGTGGATTGGACTGCGTGGGTGCCCTCGGGCCGTTAAAATCACCCTGCATCGCTTCACCCCGATCCCCAAAACGCTACCAGAGAGAACGCAGGATTTAACACAAGGTCGCAGGGGCTTGACAATGAATGTACTGAAATGCATTGACCCTTCTCGCTGGTGGTGCTTTGATTATACAACTTGCTTTCAAGGTGTGCTCGAAGCCTGCTTTCAGTTAAATAAATCGCCGGAGCCGTACAACCATATGAATCAAGCGTACCTGCTTGCTTGCTAGCTGTCACTGCCCCACACAAACACACACAGACACACTGTATTCAATCTGCACTGTTGTTAGCTTTATCCCCACGCTGGGTTTGATCCAATGATTTGTACGCTGTCGAACCTGGGCACAGTCTCAGCAGCATCCAGAGATTATACCAAATATAAGGAGGAGCTGTTTTCTCTCCGCATGCAAGATGCGACGGCCACTTTTTCCTCCAATCCAAAGTGTTTCTGTAAACAATGCTACCCCCAAACTGCTGCTGCTGCTGCTGCTGCTGTGGTGGAATGTTGACAGCTCTGGATTACAGTCAAGGCTGTTCAGTCGCTTCATGGGGAACAATGATATTATCACACTCTGTGCCAAATTTGGTAAGTTCTATTGTGTGTGGATGAGTCAAGTTGTCCAAAACAAAAGTAGCAGATGAATTGAAAACTGAAGAATCTGGGACAAATCTGTCCGTGATGTTAGCTTTCCAGACTGTGCCCAAACGAGTGTCGTTTCCAACATTAGATTATGAAATACAATAGTGAGCATTAAAACAATGAGATGTTAAGGGCGATGTTCTATTATATAGCATTAGGTTTTCCCAGACTTTATTATGATAATTAAAAAATTCAGAGGTATATCTGAGGCGGAGGAAATCTGCCTTTGTCCTGGACATGGTATTTTTAATTTATTTTGTTTTTTCTTTCCGCTTCCCTCTGAAGAGAAACATATTTGGCATTGTTAAGAATGTCAGCAGCATTACACTTTTCCTCTAACCACAGAGCATTTCAGACTCGCTTGATTTCTGCTGATGTTATTTAACTGCCATGCTGGGTCAAGCACTAGGCCACATACTGTACGGTAGCATTCCCTTCTAACCTCACGTGCGTTCGGCTCAAACACTGTGTCCATTGCTTAAGACTGTGTTCTGTAACAGCTGCAAGAGTAGCTGCCTCAAACATTCCTCCTCGGTAAACATGGGTGGGGCCCACAGTTCACCCAAGGGCTTGTTCTATGATTATTATTATTATTTTTGTGTCTCTAGCAGGAACTCTGTACACAAGCCATAGAACGCACTGATGCTCCTAATGTCTCCTTTGCAAAGAATAAAATATTTTTTAAAAACACTCTGCACCAAGTTGGATTTCTCTCTCACTCTGACTGACAGTTTCTATTTCATACTTGTGGGTAATGTTCAGGGACTCCTTTTAAAGTGATCCACCGATTTTTAAAGAGCTGCGTGCAGCTGATGGGGATTTGTTGGTTTTTATTTAGTGGCTGCCTTTGAACACTCCAGATGTCTCAGCTGTGTTCGCACAACCAACATAGCAGCAATGTTTAATCACAGTTACATATGTGTTTCATCATTCCTCTGTATGAGCATTTCTCCTATCTTGGTTGCCAAAATGGCTCTGAATTGTGATTGCTCTATCAGTATTTTTTTTCCAGATAAGGCAGAGAATTTTCTTCAAGTCTGTTTTATTCACATTTCTTGTTCTATCTTATCAGCTTCATCTTAATATTTATTAGAGAATGACTGCATGAGTGTAGC
The DNA here is from genome assembly GCF_965226115.1 of Aulonocara stuartgranti. NCBI lineage: Eukaryota > Metazoa > Chordata > Actinopteri > Cichliformes > Cichlidae > Aulonocara > Aulonocara stuartgranti. Next base: position 2,594,375 of record NC_138955.1, on the reverse strand, counting down.
CCCTTGTTTTCAGTAGTTTTTTTTAAGTATGCAGTTTCCCTATGAAACCACAGGAGGGCACTGTTTCCTCAACAATAGCGCCTTTGGCATTATGCCTCTCAAGCTACTGAGCCTGCGGGATCCAATAGCTTGAAAACACAGCAAATAAATAAAAGTTTGATGTTGGTTATGAAAAACACTAAATATAAATGCATCAAAAATACATATGAAACATCAGAAATTGAATTATTTAAATTGGCATGCCAGTGAGGACTAAAATCCTCCAATTAGGCTATCAGAACAGTCTAATCAGTTCAAACTAAATATATAATCTATTACATACCATATGTTTTTGCTTATGCAGTCAAATTAATTATAATAGTCTTTTATCCCCATCTAAATCCTGGCGTGATGTATAAGGAGTGCATAGTTGTGTGCAATATTTAGCTTTTAGGATATTTTTTTTTTTTAGTGTACATGCAAAAATATTGTACCATGATGATATTTTCCATCATTCGCATGTGACTTCATCCTCTCTATAATAAGGACGCATGAAAAGGATTTAAATGCATAACATGTCATTCTGGCACAGGGAGGGGAACGGAGCTGTGGGATGCCGTGCTTCCTAATTAACATTTCTGCAGTAGATGTGAAATAGGTTCATATGTCTGCACACTTGCCTGTTTTTCTTAATGACAGAAGAGACACTGAAGGTGACAGCATGCTAATTTTGAGATCACTTGGTGGGTCCCCCTGCCCCTAAGCAGGGCTGGGTTATGCAAATAAAGCAGGATGATACTTCTTTTTCCCTTCTCTCAGTTTCATGAGTAAGAAATGAGGTGCATGTCCTGCACTAATGCTGAGAATTTACACAAACGATGATCCTCCTATCATCCCCCCACCCCCCTTTTTTTTTTAACTTTTATGGGACCATTTTGCAGTTCAGTGGGAGTCGTTGTATTATAATTGTACTAAAAAGTTCCTTTTGTTTGGTTGACTGAGCAATCAGAGAGCACAAAGCTGTCATATTTGCCTAAAACAAGATGGTGTATTGACAATGATAGCTTGCAAGTTTGCTCCTGTTAAGTGAGTTTTCCAAACAGGAAAATTAGGATGTTTTAGAAGAAATTTTATTATCCAGTGCTGTAATGATATATTGGTGGCGTCTTTAAGAATATTAACAGCATAAGAGGAAACCATTACCTGTATCCAGACAGAGCATTTAGAGTTTTTGGGTGGGCAATGGCAAAAAGAAATTCACTCTTACTAAATAAAGTATTTAAGCATTCCAGTAGTTTTAATTTGATAGCTGAGAGAAGTGAGCTGCAAACTATATAGGTATAGGGTTAATGCAATTATTTCTCAGAGATCAGTGAAAAAGTATATGCTGTACATCTCCACACTCCTCTGGGTAGGCCCCTGCACATAGTGATAGTAATGAAATCCAAACAGTTTTCAAGGCCTGGCTTCAAAATGTGGCTGGTGGGGCGGGGGGGGGGGGGGCAATCAGTTGTAAGTGCATGCAGCCTTGGAAAAAAAACCCAAAAAACACTGAAACTTTTAAGCAGTGATCGTGCCACTTCCTCAGATATTTAGATGAGATTTTTTCCCCCTCTAACAACAGCCAGCAATATATAGGTTATTGGATTAAAGTCAACAACAGTTGTCAATCATCCAGCTGTTACACATCTGAAGGTTGTATTCAGAGTTGTGCCTTAGTTGCCTTACATGTTTTCTTTTTCTTTTTGTCTGTCTGCCCTGTGATTTCACCCAACATGTGAAATGCCACAGGTGGCTGCGGGCTGTACGCCAAGCTATCAGCGGGATACCTCAGCTGGCAAGTTGAATGCTGTGATATTTACCTCAATTACCCAGCGTGCAACTGAGGCAAATTATATGCAGATCATCATCTGTAAATAAGAGATAGTGCTCTTCCCCTCGTGTAAATTAAGTAACAGCACATACAACCCTCAGAAGCTAACACAAGACACATTTGTCTCCCTGGTTTTTTAATAGTAAACTTGGCAGGTCTTTTTTTATTTTTTATTTTTTTTAAATCTTCTTGCAAATTGGACTGCCACAGCACAGTGCCACATATTGGACTTTGCTGCTAATTCCTCGCTATTTCTGTCTCGAGTGATTAGTCACTAATTGTTGCTTCAATCAAACACCTGCATGTCTTACTTTAAGTCAGGTCCAGCCTTTGTTATCCAGGCCCAAGGTCAAACACCTCACACAGGACTCTCCTCTCACTTCTGAGTCATGCAATTTGAGTTGTCAAACAAAACCATCCCACTTTTTGTATGTGTGTGCGTGCATTTGTCTCCTTTAGCTTGCAGCCAGCTCTGTAGCACTACACAATTCAAAGCTGTATGCAGTGCAGTTTGAAGAGGATTATGATTATATCAGGCCTATTTACTATTTCATGTGGCTCTTGATGATACTTTGTACTCAGCCTACTCAGCTTATTACTTTCTCAATGAATAACAAATGAGTTGTCAAATAAAAGGCAAATAAACACAGGGCTAAAGAGAAGCCGATACAAATATTTTATTAGAACATATGTGGGGAAAAATAGGTTTGGAAAATCAAGCATTAAATTCAAATACTAAAGTGGGGGCATACTTTGCCTCTCTGAGCATCTCACGCCCCCCTTTTTTTTCCTCTCTTGTCTGCTCTTACACGGGCACATGCGGCGTCTTGCCTACTCATCCAAACAAGAGGACAAATTACTTTAATTATGGAGTAATTGCAGAGTCTTGTGTTAATTAAATCTTTATCAGTTCAAGTAAGTGGATTGCTCCCACATGGAAACCATGCAGTGACGTGCCGCCTTGCTCTCTCCCTCCTCCCCCTTCTGCTCTGTCTAAATTTTCAGTCTAAAACCATCTTTTATTCACAGCCTCACCCGACTCTAACGTCTCCTCACCCCTGCGTCTCACACTGAAATGATTGGGATTAGCATGATTTGGGGAAAGGGTGGGAGGGTGGCAGGGGTGGGGTTGTTTTACCAAGTCTGTCGGCAGCCAGCTGTTTCTTAAAAATACCATAACAAACATGATAGCACCGACACGAGGGAGTGTCCTCACGCTGGAAAATGAGATACAAGATTTATCTCAGGTTCCTGGTGTTTGACAAAATTGAATCCTCTCATTTTAATTGCTCTCGACTAGGTGTGCAGCTCCAGGCGATGAAAACAGGAGCTCTGTATGTTGTCCCTTGTTCTCCGCAGACTATTATGTTCCATTGTGCAAAATGCCGATTATGATTTGCTTTATCCTTGTCATCTATCTTATTTAGGATCATTTAAGTAGCCACATGTTACAAAGGAACAGCAGTCAGCCCTGTTATTATGTGTGTTTGAGTCCCCTGCTTGTTGTAATGAGAACTGGATCACAGAGGAGAATTAATCTCTCTGAAGACCTATTCTGTGGTTCAAGGCCTCGCTACATGTACATTTTACAGGGAATGGTTGTATTTTTTCCACTTGCAAAAGAGCACAGCGTTAATGCTTGTTGTTTCTCGCAGCTTTGTCTTTTGACTAGTATTTGGGCCAGGCTGTGTGGAGCAAAAGAGAGGCAGCTTTAAATGAAAGGACACAGTGAACGTACACAGAGAAGAATGATCTAACTTTATTAACCAAATTTTGTTAAAAACACACAAAACATGAACAAAAACATAAAATTACCTCGTTACGATTCCAAATGATATTCCCAGAGCGATGTGACCAAACATGCATTAACCTGTTTTTTTATTGGACAAAAAAGGGAGACTGTTTTTCAGGGATGTGAAAAGTAGTTTTGCACTATGTACTGTAATTACATGTTATACACTTTTATGGTGCTCACTGTACACTAATATCCATGGGCTGATATATTAACAGCATGCATCTGAATGAAGACAAATAAGTCAGAAAGAACCAGAAACAACAACAAGAGATCCACTCCCCCGGTTAATGTCTGTGGGTTCCAGGCTTCAGCCAATCGGCGCAGCATGCCAAGGATTCTTGACAACGTATTAAAAATTAGCATTTTATTTATGATTATGTTAATTTGTCCAATTGCATCTGAGACTTTGCCAAAAGGGGAGGAGGTGGTAGGGCTGTGTATAAAACTGTTCCACCCCCTCAATTAAAGCTGAGAGTGCGCACATCAAATGCATCTTGATTGTTTTATTTCATATGCATTGCAGTGGCCCACAGAGCCAATGTTATGAAAAGTACATCCTATCCAGTTATTTCTCACCCTGTCTGCATGCTGCCCATTGATTGTAAGCGAGAGAAGGTTGAGTAAACATGGCTGCTCTTTTTGCAAGTGCAAATACTGCAGAGTTTTAATCTTTCTGCGTCAACACAATGTACAATTTGGCTCGTGGACACCGCCAATGTGCAGCTGTTTAGCAGAGAGAATGTTTATGAGTCGACGAATGGGTGTAATATGGCTGTGAAGCAGATTCAAACGGGCTTAAGTGGATTACACCTCATTTCAAGGATGCTTAAGGTAAGATTAAAACAGATATGTGGTAGGTTAAGTGAGGAAAATACAAAATCAAATAGATGGAACTGCAGTCAGCCACTTTCTCATGCGTGGCTGCTCTTTTTCTGTATGTATAGCATTGAGTTAAAAAAAAATCAGCAACAAAAATCTGAGACAAAATGCTAATTTTTCATGTAAAAAGGACTCGGCAAAGAAAGCATACGCACATTTTAAACAACAGTTTTGCTCCACTAGACCGTCACAATTCACCGTTAATGCCCTTTCTTATCTTATGCTACAAATCCCCAGAGCTGGAACATTAGAACTCTCTAATCACACACGCTGGCACACAGTGTGGGCACTCCACACAAACACAAACACACGCATACAAAGTCACACACCTCACATACAATCTGAAAAAGATAATGAATTTAATACTGCTGCTATTACAGTCAACTAATGTTTGCTAATAGCCTGCCGCCATATGGAGCGAGGGCCTCAACCATGTGGGTAATTCCTCTCTTTGGACAAGCTGTCAATATAAAGGCCCTGCGTTTATTTTGTGAATGCATGGGATAGAACGGGGGGTGGGGGGGGGGTCTTAATCCAGCTGGCTCTCTAATGATTTCTCTGTGCCCCAAATATGAGCTACATGGCTGCGAATGTGCCTACAGTTGTGTTTTATCTCAAATATCAGAGCTGAAATGTGTCCATATTGGCGCTCCAATGAGCATTTGCGCATATGTGTACAGTTTGGGTACAAGACTAGCTTTCTATGTGGTAGGGGCTAATGGAAGTGATGGTTTTAGAGAGAAGTCTTTATGACGTGCCTGATTACCCCTCACCCCCCACCATCCACCACCACAAATTCATCCCATCTCCTCCCCACATCCCTCTTGCCAGCACTGCACCCCAGTGGATAACCAAGCTTGGATTAGCAGTGACATCACACTGAAGAGATGGCTGAGCCCCAGTATGAGGAAGGGTGAGTACTTTGGTTTGTGTGTGTCAGATGGGTGTGAGTGTTATGTGTGTGTTCAAGTCTGATTAGACGGTGAGGGTGGTGGTGAGAGGGACGGGAGGATTAGAGAGCCATCTGAGAGTTGGTTAGGTGCTGACACCACTCCACCTCACCAAGGGCTCAATTTACTGAAGGATCAGAGTCATTTATGGTGGGCTGGGATTATTATCAGTTCAATAGGGCAATTTCTTTATTACAGTCACCTCTCAACCTGTGAAATATGGACACTTGTGATACATTTACAAATTCGTGTATCTTGTTTCTGGCATAATCTAGTGCTCTACTGTGCACGTAATTGTGCATTTGAAGCAGGTACTGTAACAGCTTTAATATAATAATGTTTTAATCCAGTAATAATGCCATTTTCACTGTAAGGCTTAAAACAACCCCTCCAAATGAGGGAAGGCAGGCTATGTTTGAGTTGAGATACTCAGCAGTCCCTCTCAACTAAAGCTCTTGAAATGCACTGAGAAATCATATGCATTAGAAAATGCATATTTGCATGTTGATCCTTCAAAATGGTGCCTGGCAATGAATAGTAATCACAAACAGCTGGTTTGAACCTTTAGACTTTAACACATACTTTTCATTAGCATATGTAGTTTCAGTTTACAAGTTAGCCAGATTGAGAGTTCTTTCCATTTCTGTACATTTTAGCACACAATATTATACTTGGAAGAAAACCTGAAAACTTGAGTATGTTTTTAAATTTATGAGTAAAGCGCAAAAAGGAAAGGCTTTCAATTTTTAGACTAATTTTGACAGAAAAATAAACTGTCGTGCTAGCGTAAAGATGCAGACCCAACCCCTCTCCGTTCAGCTCTGTGAATACAAGTGATGAAAGAAGACTGATGTACATTCCTGAATGACATTGAGTGAACCAGGAAGTAGTCATAACCATGTTGCTTGGCCAACACGTCCGAGATAAAACACTGGTCGTCCTCATTTGAAACGCTCGTTTTTGTTTCCCTTTACAAAGCAAGAAACAGCAATTCAATGAGTAATGCAACTTATGAGGAAAGCGTGTCCGGTAATATCGCGAGGTTAGCCAGTCGGCGTGAATGTGGCTGCTACTTTCCGCGGGCAGGAAGGACCTAACTCAGCACACTCTCCTGCAAGTGTGCTGAAGACTATGCAAAGGTTGTACTTAGAACTAAATTAAATTTACTTAATCTCTACCCAACATCGTTTTAGACGTAGATCAAAGTTTTATTTATACCCCGAAGGGTCTGAAATACATGGACGCTAACGTTAGCTCGCTAGTTAAGAGACATTTCAGTGAAAATCGTCCGTATTTCCCCTGAAAGAAACAAAATGTCCGCGGAGCACAGAGCAAGCTGGATACTGACAGGCACCGTGGTCGCTTGTGTCGCCGCTCTGTATGTGCCCTGTGTGCAGAGGACGGTCCCCGGTGGAGACTCAGGTTGGTGCTAGCAGGCTAGCTAACGCTCATTTGGTCACGTGGCTTTGTTGTGTTGCCGGGAGCCAATCATATTGCACCTTGTTGATGAAACCGCTGCAGCTTGACTGGTGCTGTCCATGGTGCTGCAAGTGCAGGTAAAGCGACGTTTGTCGACGTGACAACGTAAACAAACACATGCCAGACTTTGAGATACACATATATAAATTGAAAGAATCATTCTTTCATTCATGTTTTTAAATCGTCCGCGGTAAATACGAAAACCTCTAAATGAGACACTAATACCTTTTTTACTTCCAGTGTTTAAGGCTGATTTTGGAATCAACGCTGACTGGTAAAGACAAAAGGCATTATTTCATAATATTCAGTCACTGTAATTAACAAATAATGCAAAAATATACACGACTATCTGTATTTATTTCTTTGTTTTCTTTCTTATTCTTTTAAAATATCTTAACGTCAATTATCTTGACGTAAGTTGGTGGTGCTGTAAAGAACAATTTCCTGTCCTATTTGGGATGATGTAGTTTAATGTAGCTTATGCTTTTCTGTTCTTTAAACTCAGCTGCTTTTAGTTGTACTTGTACTTGTTTACTTGTAATTCTATAACATAACTTATTTGGATTTCGTTGAAGTCTGTAGAGGTATAACAGTTCTCCAAAGTCACAGTTTGGTTCACAACTATTTTTATTAAGAGTGAATGAAAAGGAAACATTTTAATGACTTAAATGTGATTCAGTCGTTACTATAAAAATATGCTTTGACCCAATGTTACCTGCTACACATACGTACAATGGTACTGTAATATAAAATTGCAATTTAAAAAAAAAAAAAAGATCAAATAATTGCATATTATGTTTTTCAGAACTGTTAACATTTTCATTTTATTTTGTGACATATTAATTAATTAATTTTTTAACAACGGATGCTCTTCCTGATACAATCCCAAAAGGTATTTGTGTCTCTCGCCAGACCAAACCAGCAACCTTTTGTTTGCTAGATGTTTTTGCAAACCATGTTTGACTCACACCTAATTGCACTTTTCCTCCACATTTTATGCATTTTTTCATTTTTCTGACTGTTGGGTAACACAGACACCATAATTGCTGACAAAGCACTGTTGACAGCCACTCACTACAAATAATTGTCCTTGTTTATTTAAATTCAATATTTTGTGTGCATGCATAAACCTAATTTACATTTAACACGGCTTACTGTGGACTTGAATGTATTCCACTCAGTACCTTCCGATGTGTTTTCCCAACATTCTTGTAATGCAGTTTATGAAGGAGTGCCTTGAACAATTACAAACAGTGTTTAGAAGTGATACCAAGGTTACAAACTTGTAAATTATGGACTTGAGGGCATGAAGGCTCTGCTTGTTAGGTTTTTACTGCTTTGGCGTGCGAGCTGCAGAAGGGAATGCATTTTTGCAGAATGAAAGCATAAGAAAAGCTCGGCCAGATATAAGCGAGGAGAGATGAAGCGAGAGCGGGCAATTGGAGTGCTGAGTAGCCCTGCTGGTTGTGCTGCTGTCTAACGAACAGGGCCTTTGAAAAAATGGCCAGCCCCTTCTCCACAGTGTTTAGGGACGGTGCAGGATGCCCGCTCTGATAGTGCCAGCTGAACACCCTTCCGAATTCTCCAGGTCTCCGTCTCTGTGTCCTAATCTCTTTAGGTGTGATGTGCCCTGGAGAGGCTTGAGCGCAGCCCCGCGGGTACGCTGTTGTCTAGGAATGTGGAGTGTGGAAATGATGGGGATTATGGGAAGACTGGTGTGGGTGCCCATGCTCCACAATCACAAAGACTCTTGGCACCCATGCTGCTACCCCGTTGAGTCAATATTTTCCCTTTTTAGTATTGGGGCTGCAGAACTGCATCTCTGTTGCACTGAGATGGATGTTTTGGCTTGGTATTAGTTTGAGTTTCAGTGTTGAATGGTGTAAAAGTGTGCCACTTCTAAGGGGAAAATGAGTGAAATTGAGAAGCCGATGAAGGATGAGAAAGTGTGATGTTAAATGATGGCAGGTAGCTGGCGGCTCATGCCAGGTGAAATGGAGCTGTGGAAACATTTAAGCTGTGCAGGTGGAGGAGTTCTGACTTCATGGTCCATTAGACTGATAAGAGTTAGGGCTCCTCATGTGGCAGAAATTTAGGCATCGTAATTCACTGTATCAGCAAGGTTGCAAAATATGAGAGGAAACCAGTGCCATCTGAAATCCAGCCCTTCTGTTTTGTAAAGGTTGTTACTGCATCCCTGCTCATGTCCCTACTGTGCAGATGTTTGTTTGTTTGTTTTTAAATATATGTAACAGCACCAACAGCTGCTCAGATTGAAACAGCTGTATTCTTTTCTTCTTTCTTACGTGCTATATGTTCGAAAACCAGTGAACACAGGAGAGCAATATAAATTAATTTACCTTAATGTGATTTAATGGAGTCGCGTGTAGTGTCTTACGGATTCGACATAGCTTGTAAAAGTGATAGAGTCTGCAAGAAACAAGGCCAGCGTTTCATTGGATGTGTTTGACGGAGGAAGGGACTACCCGTCTGGTACCAGTAGAGGGGGCTGTCCTGAACCTAAACATTTATCAATGTCATTTAATCTGAACCAAATTTCAATTTTCATGAGTGGGAGATGCAAACATTGGGTGAGAAATCAGTATAATTTGAAATGCTCTGGGTGTATTCTGGCACAAATGGGTTTGTGCCCAGATACATTAAAGCTCCCTCAAAAAGCTTTTAGGGGTTTTCTTTTCACTTTGTGCTGCGCCTCACACAGAGCTTGTCAAAAAATTGTGCAGCCGGCTTTTATTTTTACAGCTTACTTCATTCTGTGACTGTCACCGGCGTAGCCTTTCTGTTTGTGCCCAACGGACTAAACGAGACATTGAGACATTAGGAGTGTGGGAGCAGGAGAGAGGCACGTAGAGCAGCAGAAGAAAGGACCCTAATGCATGGGGAGGATGGGACTGGAAGCATTATTCTCAGATCTGCATATGTGTGTCTTTGTGTGACAAGGCATTGGAGGGGGAGTCTAATGGTTTGTGTGTATGTGCGTGTGTTTATATCTGTGTGTATGTGCCGGAGAAGGGAGGGAGGCATCGGGGGAGAAGTGAAAGATGAAGAGAATGAGCGTGCCGCTTAGGAAATGTCACACTGGGAAGATTTGCAGGTTTTGATCCTGGCAAATTAATGCAAAACCCCAGTGCAAGTATTTGATTTGGGAAAACTTTGGGAGCAGACTTGTCTCTTAATAATAATTATTGGGTTTACATTAATTTCCTCCCCTATTCTCTTCCACAGGAGAGCTGATCACCACTGCTTGTGAGCTGGGGGTAAGTATTAGCTGTATTGTTTAATCAATTCACTCATTAACTCTTATAAGCATTAAGGAAGTTTAATTAAGCATGGGCAGAAAGCAGATTAATTTACTTTCAGTCCACAGGTTTTTCCCCTTCTTTTCTATACACTTATTTTACTAAGTTGCAAGTAGAGAATGCTATAATTTGCAACCCGTTTTTCAAATCCAATTAAAGTCAATGGTAAGGCGATGGCTTTTGTAGGCTTTGCCTTATGTACGGTATAAGGCTTATTATATCCACCCCTCTTTTTTGTGTGTGTGTGTAAGCCGCGAAGAATGAACTAAATCGGGTTAACAGTTATAATAAGTTTTATTATTTAATAAAGTTTATTACGCCGCTGTGATCCTTTTAGGGAGGCTGTGTCGGTGTCACTATGCCAGTAATCCTGCCGTTAGTGCTGCAGTCCGTGTGGCCTGCCTGTCTGCCTTTCAGGCCTCCCCAGGGCCTTGCAGGCCATCTCTGGGACCCAGGCTGCTGGCCCCCCTCTTCTGATCCCCAGAGCTTGAGAGTTCTCCTTCTCTTTGCTCCCTGTGGCCTTTATCGCTCAGCTGTCCTTTAGCTGCATGTCTGTACACTGCTGTCAGCCCACACAGTCCTTCCTCATGCTCTTAATCGCTCTTCATTTTGGTGACGTTACCCACCTGCGTGATGCTACCATTTAGTTCACCACTCTCGCTGCTGGAGCTTTTCTCTTTCTCTCATATTTACAGCCTCGCTTTTTGCTCATCGAGTTATTGCGACGCGCCTTTTCCATTTCCAGCTCCTCACTCAAATTTTAGCAAAGCTGTTTGCATGTCTGCAAAAAGATCCTTTGCCGTGTTCGAGGTAACTGGTGAGTCAGTCACACTCTCACCTTTCGGCTTTCTGTTCATTCGAAGAGCTGCCCCTTCTCACTGCCTGCATGCTTTGTGTTATCTGTGCCAGGGAATGAGTCTGTGTTTAATGACTGAGTCCTTATCTGGGTGGAAGAGACTTAGTGGCTAATTGCTGCGATTGCCAAGATCTCCCAGGCGAAAATGACTACGGCTCTGCGGTGGTTTGGGGGTTGAGGCTGGCGAGCACCACGTGTTATACCACGGGCTCTAGGGAGCTGCACTGTCCTTGGGAAGAGGCCCGCAGCAAAGAAGTGAGAAAAGGGGAAAAGAAAGGGAGTGTAGGGCTCTCGTATGACAGCACAGTCAGAGTAAAGCCAAGCAGGATGTTTCTGACTCCTCACAAAATTCACGTGTGCTTACCTGCTGAGGATAAAATGTTGATACAGCAATATATTAAATCCCTTTCTTGTGCGATAGAATTACAGATATGGTACACTGTTGTTAAAAATCAGAGTTTTTAAAAGTAAATTTTGTAGGGACTCTCCACACAGTCCCGATGTACCGGAGTCACTACCAGCGCTTATCACATAATTAAGGGAAAACAGAAGCTGAAGAAGAAGAAATTTAAAAGGGGAAAAGAGAGCTGAAAAACTAAACAGTTTCATTACTGAAATGGAGTAAAAGTAATTCATAGTGATGCACACTGGCACTACATTGCAGGGAATAAATACATTTTTTCTTCTATTTGTCTTCTGTTTTTTAAAGTTGCACAGTTAAGGTGCATATATCATTGATTATTGTCTCTTAATGTATAAGGTATTGTGGTACAATCATCATCGTGGTAAACCTATTGTGATAGCATCACATTGTGAGCTATTTTTACACATACTGCAGCTCTTTTTCTAAACATCAGTGGTTTGCCTGCCAGATCTCTGGGATTGTGCCAGTGTGTGAATAGCAGATCACTGAATTTAACAGTAGTGAGCAGAATCACGTGTTTTTGCCCCTTACTCACTTTATCAAAGCTGCTTCCCTTCCGAAACCAAATGGAGTATTTCCTCTAGTATAGCAGTAAGAACGCATCTCCAGCTACATGCAGCATGTAAGAAAGGAGCACCTGATAAAAAGTTCACGTGTGAAATGGCCCTTGTCTTTGTTTTTGTGTCTTTAGGTGGCCCATCCTCCAGGATACCCACTCTTCACTCTACTGGCTCACATGGCTATGCGTCTGCTGCCCTCACTCTCTCCAGCCCACAGCGTTAACCTGATGAGTAGCCTCCTGGGGGCTGCAGCTTGTGGTGGCTTCTGCATTACTGTCTGCAGGTAGGCATATGAAAAATGTGTTTCCCAATTCCAGAATTTCTTGATGCATTATGTTCTGTTCTGGGATTTTAGTTATTGTATAAAAAATTACATTGGTGCACTCTGCAATCGAGTAGGTATCAGTAACTGAAGTACTAAATTCTCAAACAGAACTTTAAGGAAGGCACAAAGAGCCTCCCTCCTTCAGCAGAGGAGCCTTCTGGTGACTAACTCACATCAAGGGAAGTAACAATAATAAGAAGACATTTTTGAGTGGCGGCAGTCTTTAAACATTCCCCTACTGACTTTTTGCATCGTGAAGCTGTCTGGAACAGAAAGTGGTATTTTTGGGCCCTGACTGACAGGCAGTGGTCTCCCTGATCCTCTGTTCAGTATTCAGAAGCAGAACCCAGTCGCCGTCCTCCCTCCCAGCACCTTACCCTCCCTGTTTACCTATCAGCCACCCGTTGTGAGAATGCGTGTATGTGTATGTATATCCCAATTATTGTGCCCTCCACCCCCCCAAACCTGACATCCCTGTTCTTCTGCCCCCCCCCCACTGCCCAGCATGCTCCCAATCCTGACATGGCACGATTTCTAATCTCTCCCCTTCTTGCCTCCTGGGTCTGAGAGGAACAGGATCACTCTCTGCGCTCCTCCCTCTCCCCTCTCGTCAACTACCTCTCCCCTCGCTCAGTCATAAACACAGTTTACGGTCCCCGCATTGCCATCTACCCACCCTGCAGCTTCGCCTGCTGCTGACCGTATCATGTAAGGAGTATTTTACCCCTTCCTGCTTTGTCTGTGTGTTTATCTTGCATGGTTAACCAGACTGCCTTACATCACACTTTTTGCTGATTTTAGTCATTTTCCACACTGCATTTTGGTGGCAGCTTAGTGTCAACATTTGACCTTTTTGTCCCTCTTTGTGCATACTGGGCTGTTTCCAATCATGTCATATATTTCTAAGTTACTATTTCCAGAATAGAAATTGTTGAATATGATGTAATTTCTTCTTGCTGCACACCTTGGCAGGCTGTGAGGACTCTGTGATAGCAGGAGGACAGCAAGTGAAAATGAAATTGTGTGTGTTATAAAGTGCGCAGTGCTGGGCCGGCTTCCTGTGTGCTTGGCCAGTGTGTGCGATGTGGCAGGAGGTCTGGAGAAGGTCAGGGTACAGGGTCATCCCTGCTGAAGTAGGGCAGGGACTGGAGAGGGAGAGCTACCCAGGGGACTGGCCTTAAGCCCAGACTGCATCAGTCTTAGACCCTGCCCTGTCTTACTGTCTCTGAGAGCTTTCACCAGTGTTCCCAGGACAAGGCAAAAAGGACAAAACAATAAAAAGAGGGTTAAAAAAAGGGGGGGGGGGGTGTTAAAACACTGCACTTCTTCGTCATGCTTTAACTGGACATCCTTATTGCTTCCCTGGTATTCAGGCTTTTGATTGGACTCCGTTCTTGGCCAGACATTTACAGTTATTTTGAGGGCCGAAAATATCCATGCTGTCTGCTGATATTTGGCTCCTATTTTGCATGTTAACCGTAGCCCCAGTTTATAATCTCGGGGGATTTAGATCCAGTTGTGGATTATGGTCAAGTAAAAAGTCATTAAAAGGCTCTGCAACCCCCCTTACCCACAACCGCCAGCTAGGGTTGATGAGTGGTGAGGACTTCATCCAGAGCGCACAGTTACACCATATAAGCTCTTAAGTGTGAATGTATAATCTACGCTTCCAGTTTAGAGAAATAAGCATAAAAGGTTTTAGTCATTATCTGTTCAGGGCCTAGACTGGGATGAGCTATGAGGCTGTGGATCAGTTGGCACACTCAGGTTACTGGGGGGTTACTGGAGAGGGCAAAAGATGAGAGAACTGGGCGAGGGTTCCCGGATGGTCGAGACCTGCTTCTTGGTTCTGGCGTGCAGGGCATTTGTGTGATTTAACCCTGTCAACAATACTGGCATAAATGCCACGGCCATGCAGAGACCCTCTGTTCAGGCCTTTCCCTCAGATGAAATGCCAAAACTGACCAGCCGTTCATACCTGCTCTGCCCTTGTAGTGAGTGTGCTGTGTCCCAACATAATTAATTTCTTAAATGTCATTTGTTGTTTTTGTCCCTTTGTTGGCCCTCCTAAACAGTTTTTTTTGTAACTACTTCTCATTTTTTTGCTTTTCATTTGCTGGGAAATAGGCCGACCTCACCCTCCCAAACAAATTATTGCTTTGTGAAATTATGTTCAGATGGCAAAATATTTTGAAGTTAATACGGGTACTCGAAGTCAGTTTCTCTCAAATAATAAATGGTAAGACCTTGAAATTCATCTGGAATATACCCAACATTGTGAGCCTTTGATGTATCAATTTAAATTAGTCGGCCAGATTGCCGTGTTTAATGTGGGGGAATGTAAGTTGATAGGCTTGGAAGCCACTTCTCTCTCTTGCATAAGTTTAAATGTAGCTTAAATTTAGCTTCCCTTTGATTTGTCAATTACAGTTTTCTTTGCTTGATCATATAGTTTGATGGCCGAATTGCATGTCTTGTTATGTTTTCACACCACGGCCTGACAAGCCTTTGAGGATGGTGGACGTAATGATAATTACTATCGATTGCACTTGGAGGTTCACAGAGAGAAACATTTGGCTGGTGGAATGCTAAAGGCCTCAGCTGTGAGTCTCTGGAGGAATGCGTAGCGGGATAATCCAGACAGCTCTGTATTTTGTGCTCTCTCGTTTCATAGTTTATCTGCTAAAGCTGCTCTGAATCTCTGCTACCTGAGAGGAATCTCTCTCCATTCCCCAGCTTATCCCGAGACACCGCGAGCAGACACGTTAGCGAGCTGACAGCCATCACAGCAGAAAAACCCCCCCAACTTCGCCCCGCTCAGTCATCAGCACTTTTCGGTTTGATCACATGATTACATAACAGGCCCGTTGAAGCACACCAAACGTGTCTGGCCTCCCTCTTTCCCCGGCGGCCCTCGAGAGAAAAACCGCACACCTGCGAAAGGCTCCCCTGCCAAGAGCTAGCCCATGTGGCACAGCTGACACCTCAGTGGACGGGAGGGTGGGCGTGGTGCCATCCCCTGCCGCATGCTGCATCCCCAGCTCCTTATAAGGACCTCCACCATATGGTCCCGATGGTGCTTTCTCTCCTTGCTCAGGTGGGTTGTTTTTCCAAAGGGGTGGGGTTGTGTGTGTCTTGTTGAGGTCGTGTCAGGAGCGACGTGTGGGGGAATTGTTTTTAGCAACCACTGATGTGGGTTTGTATCCAAAAAACAGCTGAACAGAGTTGTTTTATTGGGTAATGCTCTCACCTCTTCCTGTAGGTGGCAAGGATGCCCCTCCCTCTCACGTCTGCTACTCTTGGATAAAATCTTCAGCCCAAGTATCCATAGAGAATACACCCATTACTGTTATTTTTTGAAATTTATTTATGAAAATGCAGAAGACAATTTTAAGTTTGTCTGTTTAAAAGGCCTCAATCGCTGGACCTTTTGTTCCTATTCTGCAGTATCTCATCCGTCACATTGTAGTCCAACAGACCTCCTTTACTCCCACCCTCCTCAGCATGACCAATGGTTCCCCCAGGACTCATCCTCTAATACAGTTAAACAGATGTCTAATGAAGATGTTATTTCCTCATTACTGGCTACGGGATGGGGATAGAGCGGAGGAGGGAGGAGGGCTAGATAGACAGCAGAATACAGTACCAGTTTAATATTCCTTTTGCCCGTGGGCCCGAGATTGTGTCTGCTTCGGACGTCAATATTACATTCCTCACCCACCACAGGCAGTCTTAATAAGGCACCAGGCACAGAGACGGATCAGACTCGGCAATTACAATTCACCCAGAATTAGTTAATGGAATCTATACAGCAACATTTATGTATCACTGGTGTGTGCCTAATGACTTTGTTGGAAAAAAGCAGCAATAAAAAATGGCATTCAGTGAATTGCATAAACACGGGATTTTTCTAAATTGTTTTTTTTTTTTTTCACCCCCCGCTTCCTGTAATTTTTGTGTGTTGGGTGGAGATTAAGATGGCATTCTGGGAGAAATTGTCATGTCAGTGGCTGCATTGTTTGAACAGAATTGTGGTGATTAATTTTACACGCACTTGTAGCGCTGGAGCGCTTTCTTGGAGGAGGGGTGTCTGAGCGGCAGAGCCAGGACCCGTGTTTACCCTCCTTTCAGCGCAGACAGCGTCTTCTTCATACACCGCACGGGGGAAGGAAAGATGGGGAAGTGCTTGGTTTGGAGACTTGATAGACTTTTTTTCCCCTCCTGAAACATACAGTGTGGACGTCAGTTAGAAATCAGATTTTCTCAGTTAGTTGTTATTGTAGTTTAAGATGAAATAATCAGGAAAAATATCATAAACAGCCGTCATTCCAGTGGTCATTCCACCAGCTAGCAAAGTTAAAATATATATGATAGGTAATTATAATCAATATTTTATCTATTAAAGGGAAGTGAAAGGGTAACTGTATGGATGTCAGTGCTGCCATATTACTAATATCAACAGTAATATCACCATATAACACGATTGTTATGTTTCTGTTTAAATAACCATATAAAATAAATATAGCATTGCATACCTAAACAATTGTGCAGCTGATAGATGATGAATTTATAAAAATCACAACAACAATTACTCTCAAGCATGAATTAAGCTCTTGACTCTACATGTAATACTGCACATTGCATATTTTTTTTTAGATTTTAAACTCCAGTGTCGTGTTTTTTGAAGTGCATCTTTTGTTGATAACCCAGAAATCTACAAATCTTTCTGCTCTCATGTGACAAAAGAACTTAACCCATATGAACTCGAAACAGCAGAAATGTATAAAATCGTAAAACAGTTCGATCGTACTGTCATGATGTAATTCCTCTGAAAGAAAATTAACATTGGGTCATTTAGTAGTACTAAATCAAAGCCAATACTTTGATTTACTGACATCCCTTAATGTTTGTGTATCAGTTGCAGATTGGCTTTGAAACTTCAAAGCAATACATCATACCCCTGTCATATAATAGCTGCTAAATAGCCTGCCTGGTGTCCCGGCCAGAGGGGAGCCCTGGGGTGTTTGCTCGGGCCAGCTGGAAACCTCAGCCTCAGCCCGAGCAAGGCCACCCCCTCTCTCTCGGGCTTTTTACCCTCTTCAGGAATGTGTGATTGTTTTCCAGCACCGCTTAACCCAAACCACCACTCGGTTAGAGAACAGTGCGTTGTTGATCCGCGATGGCACAGCTGTGGTATTGTCTGTTCCCCGGGGTGGTGTGTAACAGCGGCTCTCTTAGCCAGCTCCATTGTGAAGCTTCATTCAGTGCAGAGTGCTGGTGTAGGTTTTTTGTGTGATGCTGTTTAGCGCAGACGGCCGATGCTGGCATGTCTCTGGCCCATACTGTAGAACCGAGTGTGTAAATGAGGCAGGTTCTCATTTTGACACTTCAAAGTGATTATACTGAGCCTTTATTGTGTCCTTGAAGGGGACATTGTCTCTCGTATCATTGTCTTTTTTTTTATTTACCTTTAATCCTCCCTTTTCAGCCTGTGCTCCTCTTTCATATTATTCAAGTTGAATTATGGATAGTTTTTTTTACTTTATTTCCAAGTTTGTGTTTCGTTTCAGGCTTTAAGTATATTGGTCATTCCTTAATTACCCAAGTGATGACGCAGGCATTTTTTGGCAGGTTGGATCAGTTCAGGGTTGAATAGTCTCGTTGTCAGCCGTGTTATTCTCCTGCCACGTCCCAACCAGTCCATTGTCACTGAGCCACAACATTTCAGTACAGCGGCAGCATCCTGCACAGCACTGAGTCGTGATAACAGGGAACACGGCCACACTGGTGTCAAAATGTGTCCTGCTTTATCCGAGCGCCCTGGGAGCAGCCAGCCTGGAGAATGAGCTGTGGAGAGGCTGACTGGGACCCAGGTGGTCCCGCGCAGACAGACAGGTCATTTACAGGCTGCACTGTACACACATCACTGGCTTCTTACTGACTGACAAGCTCTAACAGAGAGATTTGTCAGGCACTCAGGGAGAATAAAGAAGTTCAGGAACAGAAGTGTGTGCCTGTGTGTGTGTCTTTGAATATGTGACGAGTGCTGGCTATCAGACGAGCTTCAGAAGGAGGAACAGACTTGGTGTAATAACCCCTTCTTTGGGACCCCCATGACTGCTCTGCACCCCGTGCCACCCCCAAACCAGCCCCCCGCTAGGTGCATGAGCTGTGGGTTAATTGTCATGTGAGGAGGTAAAATAATGGGTGCGGGAGGTCTCTGCACCTCAACAAAAGTCCCCATCTGCATCCCCCCACCCCCCTCTAGAAACGCCACCCTTCTTCATTTTTCCTTCAAGTTACAACTAATTCCTGGAGCGGTGCAGCGAGGAAGTCGGTGCTATCGCTTATTAAGACCCACTCCTAGACGCCACAACCCCCCAACCCCATTAAGTGCATGCGCACACACATACGTGTGCTCATTCAGCAGGCTTGCCTTACAGAGAACACAGAAAAAAATAGTGGAGAGTAGCAGAGAGAAAACCCAAGAATAAAAGGGGAAGTAGTCAGCAAGCTAAAGTTTTTTTTTTCCACCCTTCTCTCGCTCTCCCTCTCCTTTTTTTCCTGATTTACCGCGCTTTCCTCAGAAAGCTCCATTGTTCCCCTAGCCTAAGTCTCATCAGGCCTTTTGTGGCTGACTATCACAGCGGCAGGCAGAGAGCTGGAAATGTATAAATGGTATCATGCCTTGTGATTAATGGCGGTGCTTATGAGTCAGGTCTGATAACGGGCCTGCTCTCTACTCAATTTCAGATACCGTTAATGGAATCTGTCTTCTGCGATTGTAATGTGAGAGCGCCTAATTTGCTATGGAGCTTGAAGCTGTCACCGGCAAGGGATTGTGGGGTCATAAGGGACCTGGCAGCCGTTTGGCCTGCAGCTTGTATCTGCGGTGCTGAATAGAGCAGCTCTCTGCCTGTCAGTTAGCTGATAGGCTGATGAGGACTCTAAGCCACTCCACACAATGGCGGAAAGGGCCATACTGCCTGACTTCCCTAATTGTCGAGCCTGCTCATATTTCAGAGCCAGCATGCTGGGGACTGGGTTGCCTTTTTTTCCTTTTCTCTTCTTTCCCCTCTCTCTTCTTGAACTTTTTTCTTCCTTTTTCTATATTTCATCCTACATCCCGCACACTGTCTCACCCCTTTAATGCACACTTTTCTGCACTATTTTCCTTTTCTTTCCCTTCTCCCCATCATTTGTCGCCTCACTCTCTCTCCCCCTCTGTCTCTCAGTTTAGTAAGTGGTGGGTCTTAGCGTACGACAGATTATCCCAAGTTTGCTTCAATTACCGCAGAGGAGACGGAGACAGTACAGGAGAGGAGGAAGGGGAAAACTTTTGTGCACACATTATATTTAAGAAGCTGAGGATAAAGTGCTATCTCCACCACGGTGGTTTCTGTGCCAGTCTGTTCAAGATCAACCGGCTGCTCGAGAGGGACTTCTCATGATATGTGAATTACCCCAAATCACTGAGTGTTTTTCAAGGTCTTGTCCGAGAAGCAAACTTGGGTAGAAGGAAGATTATAATGGGTCCCCAAATTAGTTATAGGGAAGTGGTGGCTTTTTTGACAACAACATTTAAAATTTGTGTGAAGCTGCTGACTTTGTTATTTTCTCTCTGTTTTTTTTTCAGTGTGTCGTTGCAGTGCAGCTTAGATAAAAAAAAAAAAATTGAAAAAAGCAGTTTAAGTTCTGCAGCCTTTAGAAATACTGTTTTTGAGGTTCATTTTAATGCAGTCGTTTTAAACAACTGAAACATCCAGATGGTTAAATTAGTACAATAGTTAATTTAGTTGACCAGATTGTAATTAACTTCTTGTCATTGTCCTCCGATGCAGTCCTTTCTAAAGAGTAAAACCCTCTTCTTCTACACTTTCAGGTTGGCAGGTCCTGGTCCTGGAGCAGTGCTGGCTGGTGGGCTGTTCGCTGTGTCCAGACTCAGCTGGCAGTGGTCCATGGTGGCAGAGGTCTTCACCCTCAATAACCTTTTTATTGGCCTTCTCTTCTTCTTGACCGCCAGCTTCCGCTGTGCTGAAAATGCCACGCAGAGGAAGAAGGTAACTCAAAACACCACACAACAGATGCAACACACAGGTTATGTTTTATTCAATGTAAACGCACAATGCTGCACTGTTTTGGTTGTCCCTGTTAGATTGCACACTGGGGGGCATTATGCTGTGGCTTGGGGCTCTGTAACCAGCACACACTGGTGCTGTATGTGTTGGTCATCATTCCTTGGGTCCTTTACCGACTGTGCTCTCAAAAGGTAAGTCACAGGGTCTCTTTAAATAAAGAGAATTATAGATGGCAAAGAAGAAATAGGCTGTGTGCAGTTTTTTGACAGAAATAAAAAGACTTCAAAAACAAGATATTTTCCTCTCATATCCTCTTAAAAGCTGCTGTTTGTGAGGTGCAGCCAATCAGAGGGAAGTTGGTTTAAAGGGAGAGGAGCTAAAATGGCTTTAAGATAGATATAAGTATGGATTGTTTTAAACTCTGAATTCTAAATATATGAAGCTGGAAATTAGCGCAACTTCAAAGTTACTGTTGGTCTAAGAAAAGAGGGGCTTTTAGGGCCAAACAAGGCTCTCCAGTCTTGTTGACACGCACACGTTCCATTTTACTTTCTTGCTCACGGTTTGGACAACATGAATTTAAGAACATCTTATCCTTGTATTTAAACAGGAGCTGTCTTTGCGTGGCCTTGTATCTCTGGGATTCTGTTTCCTCGCTGGCTTCCTGCCGTACATCTACCTGCCGATTTCATCCTACCTCAACACAGCCCACTGGAGCTGGGGTGACCAGACCACCCTGTCGGGTCTGTTGACCCACCTGCTGCGAGCTGAATATGGCACATTCTGTCTGGTAAGTGTTGCTTGCCTCGCTGCATTTAAACAGACCCTGACCCTGTTGGCTTAGCTTACATTGATTTTTGTTTTGCAGGCAAAGACAGAAAGCTCGGTTAACCTGACCACAATGCTGCAGTAAGTAAACAGTCTTTCTGCTGTTTGCACGTGAAACTTCCTGGTCTGAATATCGTAAACGGCACAACAAGATGGTCATTTAATGCGTATAATGACCATCAGCTAAACTCACATCATCGTTTCCCAGAACAAAGTAACATCACTGAATTTCTAGTTTTTGTGGCCAAAGCAGCACATTTAGTCCGTCTCGCAGGAAACAGTATGTTTCTCATCCATAAACTGCCCAGCATGTTTGATTTGAGTATTTCATTTCTATTTAGACAGTAGGATCTAGGATGGAGAAGGGAGGAAAGTAGGTCGATTTGATCTGAGGCACAGTGAGGGCACGTTTGGGACTAGAGATGGAAGACCCAACTGCTCTTTGCGATGGTTCTGGTGATTTACACAGGTTTAGCCACATACACACGCACACCAAGCCATTATAAGGGCCCACAGTCATTTCTGCAGCCCATCTCTTCCCTTACTTTCCCCAGCAGCTTTTGTTCTTCCCATTCCACTCTCTCCCATCAAAGCAGAACTGAACCTGCTTAGAGGGCCAAATCACTGTGTTCTCTTTCTCCAGCAGTTTGAAATGATCACTCAGCTCTGGTGTTTAAGCGTGACAAGCTGTGATGACAGACACTGCAATAGAGCTTGAGAAATTGTATTTTTCCACTCTAGCACCTCCCCACCCCCTCCACCCCATTCCCTCCCTTGCTTCCCTCTGCTACCACAACCACAGTCATCCCATTCCTGGTATCTTTCTCCAGCTGACGGGATGGGGTGCGTGTGCGTCTTAAGACCCCCCACTACCAGCCCCCCCTCTGCCAAGCACCCACCCCTTTCCATCACCCCTGCTGCTTGATGGACAAGCACACCTTCAAGATGGGGAAGAGAGGCGAACATGACAGGCATGTCGCACTGGAGACGTAAACCCACTGGAATAACTGACACGCACACACACACACGAACACACGCTCATGAGCACATTCACACATAGTGTACATTGGGAGATATAGAGACTCAATAAGCTGTCAAATAGAGATGGGTATTAAGGAAGAGGCAGGAAACTATCTCTCCGCTCTGAGCAAGCGCTGTGTGACTGACAGGCGCTGTGAGGAGAGGATGGGGCTGTGGGGGGTGGATGACACAGTCATTCGTATCTGTCAATCCGATTGAAAGGAGGAGTGCACAGTCCAAGGAGTTTGTTTTGATAGGGGATGAAGGGCATTTAATAATTGGTGTCCTTGAGTTCAGTAGCAGGGAGGCTACTTGAGCTTGTCTTCGGTGTCCGTCATGTCTCTGTGTGTGTTTGTGTGTGCAGGGCTCAGTTGGACCACTCCCTGGCAGAACTTTCACTTCCTGTCTTGGTACTGGCAGGAATGGGCTTTGCGCTCTCCTCATTGGACAGGTAAGGATGAGTTGGATGCCAGCGTGCAACACACCAAACTCTGTCACGCACATCTCAGCACCCACTTCAACTACAAAAATCTAATCCCCTGGAGTAAAAGACGGGGAACAAAACCACTGACAAAATGCTGATCTTAGAAAAAAAGAATACAAAACAACACTGAGGCACCTAACTGTCAAACTGTCACCACGCTCCACATTCAGATCAAGAGGATTTGATGTGTATTTTGGATTTTCAAAATCATGTTTGTGTGTACAAGTAAATCACTGCCTGTATGCATCTATATGTGGCAGCGTGATCCTGTAATTCATTACAGGAGAGCCTTTGCTGGGATCTGTTGGGTGGAGCTGATAAAGCCCCAGTAATGCCCCAAAGCCCCGCAGGGCACAAGCTATTCCCCTTCTCCCGAGGTGCACTTCAATAAACTTGGCTACATACACAGACAGATGATGAAGAAGAGGAAGGTCGTCTAATAGATTGCCCAAAGGAAACCCGGCAAATGCTTATTTGCCCCATGTTAAAGTGTAAGGTTATAAATATGATTTCATTTGCTTTTTAGCTATGGTGCTTGTAAGTAAGGAAAACGTAAATCAAGAAAAGCTTGAGTGATTATAAGTGTCCGGCTGACGGAGATCAGCAAATCAGTTTGTTGGCAGGAAACCTGAAAGCTTGTCTCTTCAGGTTCGGACGATGGCTTATTTTTTTGCCACGAGGGGAAATTTTTTCTTTTTGGTGTATAAGAACGTTTTACAGCTGTACTGTAATGAGTTTGTGATTCAGCGGTTGGCACCGGCTCATTATGACTCACTCTTTATTAGAAAATCAATCATGCACCTCTTAGCTTGCTGGCAGATACGTTTTCTCTCAGGCTTGTGATCCCCGTCCGTGCATTAATATTCTTACAGACTTATTCAAAACAAATATATTTTTACAGAGTAAATAGACAAAGTGATACATTAGACTAAAAATATGGAAATGGCAGACTGTGCATGCAGAAAAAAAAGGAAAGCTGGTTAAATATTTGTGCGCTGAATAACCCGAGGTGTCCCGTCCTAGGAGGTGTCGCTCAGTGTCCTGGCTGTTAACTGTCATGCTGGTGGTCTACTCGCTGTTTTTTGCATGGAGAGCCAACCTGGACATTAGCAGACCCTTACTGCTCGGAGTGGTGAGCTATAAGACTTTTATGTTCTCAGACATCTTTTCTCATATCATAGCTGAAGCATCACACCTTGTGCTCAGCATTGAATTACAAGTTTGTCTCAGTTTTCAATATTCTGAAATAAAACCACAGTGACAGCAGCGTACTGTATGTTGATGCTGATCCTGGTCCAACGGTAAAGCAAACCCAGAAAAAAACAAAGCAAAGCAAAAAAAACTACAGAAAACACTTATTTGCCTCTGTGTGTGTGTGTGTGTGTGTGTGTGTGTGGTATACACTTGCATGGTCACTTCCTGCAGGTTGAGCGTTTCTGGCTCCAGAGCGATGCTGCAGTGTGTGTGCTGGCAGGCCTCGGCTTGAGCTGGACTCTAGCTGGGCTGGAGAGGAGGCTGGGCTATGGGGGGTTGTGGAAGACCACAGGCTGGGTCTTCACTGCAGCTCTGCTGGCACATATGGTGCACACCAATCACAGGTGACTATTGCACACGCTAACAGTAACAAGCTTGCTGTTGTTTGGTGTGATGAAAATCTGCAGTGCTGTCGATACACAGTCAGGAATTACTGTGGTGTGCAACAGTGGTTTTCATTGCACAAGTCTAAAATGGTAGATTTCAAGCAACGAGTTTAAAATGCTGACTTTAAATTTGAAGATTTGTTGTGTTGTTGCAGTTAGACTCATTTTGGCCCCGGCCTCAGAATTGCACTGCATGTGAATGAAGACACTACCAAAGGAACGCAAAGGCAGCACTTTAAATGTATTCTCATTGTTTAATTTAAAAATCCAGCGCTCCGAACTTTAACTCCTTACAAAATCCTTACAGTTCCATTTCCACTGTTGTATATTTGCAGTAAAAGGGCTGAGTTAGGGCTTTGTAACGTCTGAATTTGGAGACAATTAGAAAACTAATTCTTAACAGCAAAGATTTTGATCACAGTGGACATAATTATTGTAGCTGCATTGTTTTTTTCTTCTACAGGCTATTAGTGATTTCAGGCTCTAATAGTGTTTTTGTGTCCGACTGCTCGAGTCTTACGGTTTCTTTTCAGATACTCTGCAATCCATGTATCTGTCAATTTAATGTTTTTACATTATTCATGTTGCAGTAACTACACTGAACCCAAATGCATATGAAGAATGAAGTTAAATACTTCTGCTTTGTAAACTTTAAATGATGTAAAAACTCCCCTCTTCTAGCTCCTTCTAAAATCCCCATGCACAGTTTTTCCTGAGTCAACCTGATTTGTTTCTCTTTTGCTTCTCTGCGCTTCATACTGCAGGTCTGAACTCCACATGTCAGGTTTTTCTCTGCTCACCCCATGGTAGGGGCTAAAGAGAGGCACGGTTAGCACATAGATTCTACTCTCAGAGCTCAGTCTGAGATGTTAGCTGTCCGAGAAGGCAGATTACACCAGCGTAGCGCTGGGGAGTGCCAGACAGCCATCACTGAGCGGCTTTGATCAAGGGGAGAGCATGGCCTGTGCTGTCAGACCCATCACACCTGTCTCCCCACGATTAGATAGGCAGCTAGAGTGAGGGGAAGGGGCGGGGGCACTGACAACTTACCCTCAGAGCACCTTGAAAGCGTACCTACAGACACTCACATATACACTGCTGCACACATCTCACACACACTTCTGAGCAGGGGTAAAGATGTGTTTAACCATTTTTAAAATGGGAGAAAATGCAACTTCTGTTTTGATGCTAGTGTAGAGTAATTGCTTGCATATGTGCTGATGATCTTAGGGAGTGTGATCAGAGTGGGAACACTGTGGTGGAGAGGTTCGGCAGGGAGCTTCTGGCCTCCTTCTCCAAAGACTCAATCATCCTGACCAGAGGAGATCTGCCTGGAAATTCTCTGCGATACCTGCACTACTGCCAGGGCGTACGGCCTGATGTACGCCTGGTTGATCAGGAGGTCAGGAGGTTTTCCCTGTTCCCTGTATTGAAAAGATTTTTCCTTCATAATATAAGACAAAACAATTTCGTCATAAATAAAATTCCTTGTCTTATTTTTCTTGTCCATTAAAACCGCACTATATTCAAAAGAGATTTAAAAAATAAAGGACAAAATGTGAATGAAGTGTGATTTCTCATGATAATATAATGTTTTACATATTTTGGCAAAATGTAAAAATCAGCTTTGTGGTAACTGAAAGAAATTCATTGAAAATCATAAATTAGACCCTTAAGTCAGCAAGTAGAGGCCTTATAAATTGGTTGTGTTGTCTTATATACTTATTAGTTTGTATATGTTATCACTATGATTCATCAGTTGCTTTAAGATATAATGACACAAAAATCCCTTTAAACTAATTGCACTGATGATTGTTTAACTGATAATCGACTGGTTATAAATATTTCTCTGGGATTGGTGGTGCTCTTTGTTCTCACTAGATGATGACATATGCTTGGTATGTGGCCAAGCTGGCACAGCACCACCCTGGGATCCACTTTCCCGGCCGCTGGTGGGACCCGGTCAACCCCGAGGAGAAAGGCACCTTCAGTCTCGATCAATTTCTGTCCCGCAACACGCAGTGAGTGTCTCAGACACATGAAAAGAGCAGAGGGGGAATAAAAGGATGTTAAATGGAAAGAGAGAGAGAGTGAGTGAATTGGGAGGGCAACAATGAGCAAGTGGGTGATCTAATGAGGCAGAGATCAGCAGAATGGTCGACACAGTGCAAGCACAAGATAAGCCCACAGAACTGTTGAGGCCATAAAAGGAGTCTGATGAACTACAAAAGTCAGCTAATCTACTTGATTTGGTTAAACGGTCTCTGGTGGACTTGCTGCTGCTCCCATGATTCACTCCTTCAGGAGGAACTGAGATCCAGAAATTGGATAGTGCCTTGTTAATACCAAGCCCACCAGGGGGCAGTGTTTGCCAGGCCAACATATATGTATCTCTGTGGGGGCAACACTGACCTGCGGGATTAACCCTCGGGGTCTGTGAGAAGCGCAGGGCTGATGGGAACCTAGAAGGTGCTGGGATGTGAGGAAATTTCTGTCTCCATGTTGTCACTGTGTGTGTCATTATAAACAGCTACCCGGAGATAAAAACTGAGGGCACGCCTCTATTTAAGAGTTTGTCTCTGTTTTTCTGCAGGAGGGATGTGTTTGCCTGCATCGGGCTTCCTGATGGAGACCTGAGCTGGGAACACAGTTATTCCCGCTGGCCCCTGGGTGTGTGTGACTACTTAGCGCCCGTTCAGAAGCAGTTTCACCCTGAAGAGTGGGCTCATCGTACACGCAATATCTATAACTGGAGTGATCCACACAACAGGTTAACAGTTAACTCTTACCTTCATGCGTATTTCAGCCTGGATTATACTATTAAAATAATTTATATTTAGATTGGTGTTGGGGATGTCATGTTATCCTCATTGCTCTGAAATTCAACCTAACCTGTTAAATGTTTTTAGAAAAGTTAGATCTCTTTGATCTTCATTTGAATTTTCATAACATTTCAGCGTCGCTGATTTTTAAATGGTTAAAAATTAGCATGGTTTAATTTTTAAGGTCTGCTGTTGGCCAAGAAAATAAACAAATCCTTTGGAGTGAAAAGAAAAAATCTCAGTGCTCACTTTTCTCTCTGTGGTCTTCAGTCGTCCCTCCACAGACTCCACAGAACGTCCCTCAGTGGGCTTGTCCTCTGTTCTCCATGCTGTGATCCAGCTCTTTGTGAATTTTACCAGAGCAAGACATTAGGCCCTTAGCCATCTGAAATGAGACTGAAGATGAAAAATAATGAGTTTCTTATTGCGTTTTGTCAATAACTGTGTCAAAAGTGGAATTAGTCAAAGCTCCATATTTTGTTGCTGTTGCCAGGAGCCCTTCATTCACTCAGATATCCACGGCTGAATACTGTGACATTATTTCCCGCACCCTCACGACAAGCGTGTCTGCCGATGCCCACAAGCCAAATATTAGCTCGGAAACCCTGCTAAAATATTCTTTTGAAGAAGAGGTCAAGTGTTTACAGTCAACAAAGTGGGGAAAAAAAGGCAGATGTGGTTTTACTCCATGTCTAATGTGCTAGCTGGTATTGTTGCTCAGTCACTTAATGTTTATGCAGCAAACATTGATGTTTAGTGTATCAAAACCTGCACAGCCAAGTGGAACAATATATTCACATAAATAATCATTTATAGTTAGTGGAACTGTGAATAAGCCAGCGCGGTGCCTGAAGGTTGTATTAGATAAAGAAATGATTTTTTTTCTCCCCATGTATGAACAGTTTCCATCCTGCATCCTGGGAGCGTGTTGCTAATGAAGAGATGTGGCAAGCCAGGTATGCTGAATGCTTTACAGCGGATGCTAGTTTTCTTGTTTGAAGTGGATGTATACTTTCGAGCATAAATAAAAAGATGTGTCACGATGCATATTGCCCCACCAGAACATCTCCATAAACCAGTCTTGTGTGGTAAAACATCTACACGTACAATGTATTTGGTGCCGGCATCTACATAAATCACTCCATTGGAGTGGTGCGTCTGAGAGTGTAGATCTGCATGGCTCATCCATCCAGCACTTAGCCCTGAGCCTGCGTGCTTTGTTTCAGGATGAAGACGGCTTTCTTTCTGTTTGACCTGGCTGAAAGGATGCAGGGAGAGGGGAAAGCTCGCCTCTTTGAGCTGTCTTACACTGTGAGTCTGACCCCCACCTGCAAACACTTTACCACAGTAGGGCAGATTAAAATGCATCAGGAAAAGCATGAATGTTTTTATGTTTATCTCTGTTTTTTTTAATTGCCGGGAAGCTATATAAGGAGATTGTTGAGGCCCACTCCGACTATCCTCCAAACTGGGACAAGAACCTGGCTCTGGCTTGCGAGAGGCTGCTCCGCTCCGGTCACAGGGGTTACAGTGCAGACAGCCTACTGACCTGCAGTGTCCAGCACTTCAGTCTTTACTTAGAGAAGGATCCCACTGATCCCCAGGCACCCGCCATCCGCTCAGCCATTACTCACCTGCTCCAAGAGAGAGACAGATTCCGACAGAGCCGGAGGCAAACCCCATAAGATCCACGGAGCTGGAACAATGGAAATTATGGCTGAGCCAATGTGCCTCTTTGTGTGGTTTTAAGGTGACGCTCTATGTGGATCAAGACTGGTGCACTGGTGTTAAGTTTGGCTAAATGTACTGTGCCAAATTGGACTTGTATGTCAGAATTTGAAATGAAGGGAAATGCTGGTGGATAAGTTCTTGTTTGAAGTTACCAAACAGAGCTAACACTGTGCTACGTCTCATTTGATGAATGTTTACAGTTGACCAGCGGCAGGGCATGACTTTAGGAAGCCCTGCCTGACCTCAATCAAGCTCTGCACGCTTCTCTTAAAGTCACCCATTCAATTGCTTTATCGTTACATCTCGTTCTCCCCCCCCTTTTTTTTTTTTCCTATTCTGCTCTCAGAGCTTTTAACGTGCTGATTATTCTGCCTCAGCCTCTGCTCTACTTCTTTTTCTCACATTAGGATGGCAAGACCGAGATTGAGGGAAACCCAATTTGGGGGCAGAAATGGGGGATTAGAGCGGCTGTTTAATCTAGGACAGACTTGTGCTGTGCCACGCAGCCTCACTCCACATCAGTGGCAGCCCTACACACCCACCCACCCCTCTATCCTTCCATCAGTCTATCTTAGATGGTCCTTTAAATGTTTAAAACTAATGGATTCGATGAGTGCTTTTTTACCCCCCCCCCCCCCCCCCCTCTCTCTCTCTTCCTTCCTAACATGAGGGCGGTAATCCCTCTTGGATTTAAATGAAATGTGAAATGTCACAATGCCAGGGACCCTTTTAGAGGTGCGTTCGTGCGTGTGCCCATGTGGGCATCTATGTTGATTTGGGTCTGCATGTGTGTGAGAACATGCTTAAATCTCCACTCAGCCCCCTCTCCTTGCCAGAATTGCTCATAAACCTATTCGATAAACAGATCGGCACACTGAAAAGCAAAATGCTTTGATCATTAGAGAGACACAAAGTCATGGAAAGTTCACGGACAAACGCAGATACGCAAGATTTTCAATACTCGACTCACAGAAAAATGGAATCTCAGGTCTGTGAATGTCGGGAAGAGGTGCCGTCAAACTTAGTCTGACTGGACCGGGGTTGTTTGAAGAACACCCCTGAAGTACGCCCTTGTATCTGACGCATCAGTTACACACTGTTTTTAAAAATGTTAGTGTTGATGTTAATGAACCTCGTGCCATGAAATTTGTTGTGCAGAGGTCAAATCAGCATTTTGCCATAAGCTTTATAAAACGTTTCCGAAGAAGCCTGCTGTTTGAGATACCAGCGGAAAGCGAGGGACAGTGAGTGCATGTGCAGTTTTCTCCGAATGTAATCTGCCCTCTGTGTTCGCAGGCCTGGTTAGCGGCTGTCAGCTGGCTGGATGATGAGGTTCGACCTGCTGTAGCGCAGATGGTTTGGTTTCACATAAAAACAAGGGGGAAACTGTCATTCTGCTTTCTACAGATTAAAATATTTCAATAAAGATTTTTTTACGTGTTTTTGTGCTCTGTTCTCAAATGTATTTTTGATCAAAAATGTTATCATATTTGTTGTTTTGACATTGCAGGCAAATTAATAATGCGAGTTTAAATCGTGTTTTTTAACTTCACTTGACTGTATTGGTGTAGTTTAATGTTTACATCAGTTATCTGCTGCCACATGGCTCATCCCCTCTTATTTTTACCTTACTTTCCTTTTATCATCCCCCTCTTGTCACCCACCCTCCCCGCCTCCCACCCCCTCTCACTCTGTCTTTCCGTAACCCCTCTGTTCCTCTTCTCTCCCGTTTCTGAGAGTCACTTGCCCACCCTAAATCAGCAAGCTGCCGAGGATTGTGGGAACCCATGGAATCGCCGTGACCAGGGATGCAGGCAGGGAGCCACGGCAACGCTGGAATGTGGGGCGTCTGAGGAGATAAGAGCTGTGAGCCCAGCCAGGGAGAGGCGCGAAGTGGGGGAGGACGCAGAGGCAGAGTGAGGAGGGTGAGACAGAAACAGGGAGAGCAGCAAGTCTGTGAATGGGGAAACAGAAACACAACGCCATAAACAGCCAGAGAGCAAGACAGAGTGAGACAGAGAAAGAGGGGCGGGGGACTTAGGGGGGCACACACTGGAGATGGGAAGCCAGCCTTATTCCTCTTTGCATTTCATTTACATCCCTGGCCGTATCGACCAATCGGATTGGGAGCAAAGCCCAGGGCTTAGGAGGGGAATAAAAAGACAAAATGCCTTTGCTGCTCTCATCCCTCCCTGATAATACCCCTTCTGTTTTTCTTTTCTCCTTTTCTCTCGTCTATAAGTAGATACTGTCCGAAATGCCAGCGGAAAAGCGACACCTCCGCTTGCTGTGTATCTCAGATAGACCGAGCGGGAGCAGGGGCTGAAAAGACAGCTTTAGCAACTGGGCCTATCTCCACTCCTCTCTCTGGCTGGATGGGAGCTTGGAGTGGAAGGAGGCGGAGGGCTGGGGTGTGTTGGTTAGTGTTTGGGAAGAGAATAGAGGGTGTGAGAGGCATGATATACTGAGCTGGCCACAGATTTTGCAAAATCTTACACTCTGAAAAACTTTGCCTTCAGATCCCTTTCTTAAGCATGAGAAACCTGTGTCAAGGATGTTTACCAGGTGCCACCCGTCCTTGTAAAGGTTGCCAATGCCTTTTACCAAAGTCTGCACATATTTGTTAGCTTAACATTGCTGTCCCATGCAAAAAGAAATGTTTTTTTTCCTCCTAAGACTCGTATGTTTCATTTCATACTATGATTTAGTCATGAAAGTGACTTATTCAGGTACAGTACTGTCCAAGTCCTGAGCAGTTTATTGAAACATGCAAGCGTACATGGAGATACAGTATATGAGGTAAAAACAGTTTGTACATTTCTAACAAGCTTGAAAGTCGATATTTGGTATGACCACTTTTATTCTTCAACACAGCCTGAACTCTCGTAGGCAAGCTTTCTTGTATTTTCTTTAAGTTGTCTTTAGTAATATTTCTCTGGATGCTGTCTGCCTTTTCTTCTGTCAAAATGATCCAACACTCCTTTGGTAACATTGAGGTGCAGGCTCTGGGGAGGCCAGGCTTGCATTCATCCCTCCACTACTGATTTCCAGTCCTGTTCTTGTCTAAGTTGGAATACCTCAGTTTTTTTCACCCTGCTTCCCTTCCACAAGAAGGAATTCTTAACAGCCACTGAGACCTTTTCTGATGAGCCTTTAGTTAGGCAGTAGATGGTTTTGAGGCCTGCCACTTCTTCTGTCCTCTATTCATCGAGTTTCCTCAGTTTTTTTGTGACACATTGCACACCATGCCAAAAGACAGTACTGTATGTATCAAGTAAACATGTATGAGAAAATGTAAAAAAGCTGACTTAAAGCAGATAAACAGTTCTCACTTTTGTCTAAGTGTAAGGAGGTGCTGAGTTTGGACCCATGCAGTGCCTCTGTGTGCACTGGACTCTACCACAAAGGTCATTCTAAATCTCAAGAGTTTCACTTCCTTCATGCAAATGTATTCAAAAAACAACATTTGCCTGCAGGTTTGTCTGAAACACCAACTCCTGTGAGCAGGCACACTGTAACCTTAAACTTCTCTCAGAGGTAGCACTACTGTTATCTTAGCTAAATTAACTGCTCTCCTGAATGTGTATTGCGTAGAATTAGGCCCATTAACATCAGTCTGTGTTGACATCATGATTGACTTTTCTCAGGTTTCCGTTTGCCATCACTCTTGATTTGTGTTTCCACAGTGTGTGGCGGCCAGTGTTTGCATGTCAGGTGCAGCATGTGTGCAAGTTTATTTGTACAGGTGTTTGTAGTGCCCTGCATTGTGTTACTGTTTGTATGTTGTATTTGCAAGTTTCTTTACTGTGTTTAAAAAAAACTGACATTGTCTTCCTGCTCATGTCTTTGTGTGGTTGCACCTATACCGTTGTACTGCAGCTGGATCCTGCACTGCCAATGCTGCCTACGTATAAATAGTGCTTATTGAAATTTACTGTTTGAGAGATGAGTTTATCTCACTTGGGGTTTGTGGCACAGCTGTTAGAGAAAGAGAGGGTCCGTTACCTGCCTGCACCAAAAACCTGTGAGTGATCAGGTCACATTAGGACCCTGTGTGGACCCCCCTGCAGCTTCACAGCATCCTGGTCCTCTTTAGCCCACACAGCCTCCTCCCAATAGTAAATCAAACCAAACAATAGAGGAAGATATCCGAGGGATTAGAGGTCAGAGGGTTGGGGAATACAACATCTCTATTTCCAGGATCAATTTTCAACCGCTTGGTAATCTCTGCCCCCAGGCTCCATATACCTCCAGTGGTCTCTCTGGCGGGGAGGTGGCATTGCCAGGCTGTTGGAGTTGGTACTCCAGCTGGGTGTGCGTGGTTGATAGGATAGCGGGAGATGAGGTTGTAGGTTGATGGTGTAGATGGACAGGAGAGCAGAGGGATGAGTAACAATAGGTCCCTCCCCTGTATCCAAACCGTACCTTAATCCTCACGGATAAAAGTGTAAATGTACGGTGTGTATGATCATACGCTCGTGACATTTTAGCAGATGAAAAACGTTCGGCGTGTGTCTGTGTGCTTCCTGTGTGTGCACGTGTCCACAAAGTTTGTTTTAATCTGCAAATTTGTAAATGTGAAATAACTTTGAGTTCTTTCGAGCAGGCTGAATATTATCCCCAAGTTCCCGTTGTTATCTTGTGTACACACATTTGTTTATTTGATACAGCCCCGCTCCACTACAGCACTTCTGTATATCAAAGACAGCAGTGCGGAGCGTAATTGAAAATGGCTACCGTGGAGAAAGGTCTCTCTGCTTTGACTGAGAAGAGGCAGGAAAAAGCCTCATTCTCCGCTCCCTTCTTAGATCTATTTAAATAATTGAGGAGTAAACTGACAAATTAGGCACCTTTATGGACGCCCCTGGGCTCTCTCTGGGGTCCTTCACTTTTCCCAGTACAAGAGAGCGCCACTAGGCACTGGATAATATCTCAGTGTGCTTTGAGAAGAAGGGGGGTAGTGGGCCAGGAGGGGTTTCGCCAATCAAGCGGGCCACACTTCCTCCCCCAGGTTCTAATTTTGTGCCACATTAAAGAGCTCGGCCTCCATTTAGGACACAGAGAGGCATTTTCATAATTTGCCGGGTCTCTCGACTAGCTCGGGGTGCCTTTTTTCCTCTCTCTTGCCTCTCTTTCCCTCACTCTGTATCTGAATGGAAGGCCCGGGGAGGAAGAGGGGTAATTCATTCGTTTCCTTTCAACCAACCAGCTTCAGTTCTGCATAATGTTGCTGCTAGGTGTGTACGGAAGCTAATATTTATCTCTTTAATAATTCCCCATTAGACCTGAATATTATTTGCCACATAAAGCCTACACTGCTTATTGTGGGGTGTACATTGAAACGGTGGCATTTGTGCATTGCAGCTGTGACCATTGATTAAATATGTGTACTGTACACCCAACACGTAATCTAGGTTAAAGTTGTTTTAATTCTTCTTGCTGACACCATCCATTCATGCAGCTGCAGCATGTGTAAGCATTGATTCATATGTGATTGGTCACATAATTCACAGTCTCAGGGGGCATTTCATCGCTGACAGACAAGCTAATCTGAAATCCCCCAATTTACAAATGAAAATCCCACCATCCAATTGAGCTAATAGAGGGACTTGAATGGGATAATAAGATGTGGTGTAATACTGTGTAAAAAGCCTGTAATGTTGTGTTGGTGTAAGAGCCTGTGTGACTGGATGTTTGACTGTTTGCAGTGATTATAGGGGCCTCCGGGCCTGGCGACGGCTCCGTGGCTGGGACAGGGAGCTTCTCCCTGGGCAAGGAGATACGCCTGTCTGCCCCTTCTGCTGGAGCTACAGGGACCAGGATGTCATGAGGGAGAGTGCTCCCTGTGAGCTCTCTCTCTCTCTCTCTGTTTTGCTTTCTGTCTCTTTCTGTACCTCTCTCTCTCTCTTCCTCTCGTTCTCGGTCTGTACTATTGCAGTGCTTGCAGATGTGCACAAACAAGGGAGGATTAAAGCAAAACGAATCTAAACAGACAAATGGAATTAGAATGATGGGTGTCGGTGGGCTGGTTCACAGTGATAAACATAATGATGCTCTGTATGTATGTGTGTGTGAGTGTGTGTGTGTGTGTGTGTGTTCCTGTGTCTGGGGGATTATCAGTAGTTAGGTGTGTGGTGTGTATGGCTGGGTGACTGCTTCTGGGTGTCTTTGTGTGTTTGCCTATCCGTCTATGTTTTTGTAATTATGTGTGTGTATATTTACTCTGTCTATAGTTGTGTGTTTGATAAATTAGTTATTCCATATTGCCTCACAAAAACAAGTCTCTCCGTGCCCTCTGCATGTGTGTGGGTATGTTTCTCTGTTTTCCTTTCTGTTAGGGTCACATTTCTTTCTCGTCTTCCTCTGTGTTTCTGTTTGTGCAGCGGACACTTTTGCCTGTGTGTACTTAGTGGTCACCGAACTCAGTACTGACCTGCAACTTGAATATCATAAGGCACTATTTGCCGGAGTGGAATATGGAAGTGTAAAGCTGACCACTGCTCTGCTGTTTATGTGCAGTTGTGTTGTGTTCTTCTGTTCTGCCAGCAGTCTGTGCGTTTATGTGGTGTTGAGGTCAGGGGTGTGGAGGAACCAGCAGGGGGGCAGTGATCAACAGTCTGGGGCTCCCCTGCAGAGGGGCTCTGGGATTAGGGCTAAACCCTGTCCTGCCAGATGGGCACAACACATCCCCACATCACATACAAGCACCAGCACCTTTAGGACTGCTTTTGCCCTGCCCCCTTTCTCTGTGGAAACTGACTTAAACCCGAGGTAAAAAAGAGAGACAAAAAAGCAAACTGATATGCTTACACACTTTTTAAAAAATCCAGTCTGTGCAGTATAGATATGTATTTTTTGTTTGTTTGAGGAATACCAATTTCTCCACTGATTGAATTTTCAAATTTGGTGCATGAGGGTTTTGTTACACTGACATAGCAGGAAAAACGAGGCCGTGACATGTTGTCCATCGTTTCTTCTCAGGACCTCACAGAAACGCGGCAGAGGAGACGACTGAGATGAGGCACGCTTCAAAGTGTCAGGTAGTGGACAGTATGGCCAGTCAGCAGGTTTCAAGGGCATCAGAAATGAAACTTACAGGTTGTTTTGATGTGCTGTATTTTAGAGCCACAGGCTACACTGAAATGATAAAGTGTGTCTGTGTGTGTGGTAAGGTCTGTAAGTGTGTAGATTGGTGGCTCAGGCATCAGCAGTGGGTTGATTGCTTCCTGCTTGACTGTTATCAGGCACAACTGGCACTAAATAGCATTTATAATATTGAATGCATTCCCATAAATCTATAAAATTATTAGCTTTTTATGCATTGGCTCATCGACTTTATGAAAAATCTTGCTGTTTTCTGTTTCGTTACAATTCCTTCTTAAACTCGTAGCGACCTATGAGTCCATCAATCGCAAGTGGATAACTTGACATTTGCACGAACCTCCGGTGCTTTGTGATAACAGCCCACCTGTAACTATTATCCACTGGTTCCCCAGCATGACTTAGGAAATCATCTCTGCATTACTAGAAAGCAGATTACATGAGACAAGTGTACAAACAAATAAAAGATTACAGGCTGTGAACATGTTTCAGTCTAATTCCCTTTCAACAAGCTGTGCTCAGCACAATGCTTTTCTCTCCCCAAGCTAAATTTGGATTTCCCTGTTGATGTGAAGGCCTGCTGGCCAGCCATGTCTTCCACCAAGAGCACAACCTCTGTAATGACAATGTTCCACAAGACTGGCCTGTCTCCTCTGCTGGTATTAGTTAGGCTTTGGAGTTCAAGTGACTACAGGGTTTAAACATGGATTTTTTTTAAAAAAAAAGAGGGGAAGAAAGACTCGCTGTTGTTCTTGAAAAGCTGTGTTTATCCAGGATTAGAGACACCAACATGTTAATAATTGTTTCTCACAGAACTGCAAAGAAGCACTTTCCTGTAATCCCCTAATCAGGCATTACACCTCTGAGCGAAGCCACAACGCAGGCGCGTGGTGTCTGTGACGCAGCACGCCTACGCTGTGTCGTACACCCACATCTTCCCCAAACCACACCCACTTTGTACAAAAGCACCTGCTCTAGTTTTCCTTTTGTAATCTACACTTCCTGCATTCACCTCATCTGCTCAACGCTGTAGATCAGTTGGGACGATAATAAATGTTTTCACTTTTATAGTTTTTTTTCTTTGTTATGAAGCATCTGCTGTGGATGTATCAGAAAGTTCTGCACGTGTCTTTCATTCATTTTTAACTATAACAGTCTGGTGTTGTTTGAACATAACATTTATTAAAGCACAATACTTCTGCTCCACTAGGTTTCAGAAATATATATTCTGACTTCTACTTTGCTACATTTACAGCCAGAATTGCTGCTCACTGGTATAAGTTAGCTATTTTAATGAAAATGATAATTACACATATACATCATCCTATCTATAATAATTGGATCATATAATGATATATGATATGCCAATGCAAAAATCAGTTACTTTTGGTATTTATAGTTAAATTGTGTGCTTGAGTAAGGATCACAGTAATTATTTATGTTTATGTTTATGGTAGCGTTTGCCTGCGTACGTGTCAGTTTGTTCAGTTTTCAGTGAATTATGATTTAAACTTTCCATTAAAATTTGGCTTAAATCCACTCAGGCCTTCAAGGTCAACTCAATAATTTATTTTTAGAAAATTGACAAAAATCTTTCAAACTCAACTATGATTTTTACAAGTGTGGCGTGTATCGTCAACATATAGAAAATGCAGTATAAAGATATAACAGCTGACCTTTGACCTATTCGCCAACGTCAGTAGCTTGATTTGAAGGTCAAAATGATACTAATGCTATATAGAGCTATTCCATTGTTTGTATTGATACAGGGGCATGTATGGAGGGGATTGTAAATATCACAGTACTTTGGAGCGCTGAGCGCTTCTTCAAATAAGGTCAAACTTTAATAAAATATCTTATCTTTACAACTGTGGTTAAAATTCTGCTGCCTTTGCTTGGATGGACAACATTTATGAAATTATACTGGTATATGGAGGTTATAAATATCACATTACAGTATCATGTCACATTTGACCTCTGACCTCACTTTTGCATTTCATATCTGCTTTTCTTTGAAATTGATTGAAAACTGTGTTTTAGCTTTAAGGAAAGTGTTGTCAGGAGAAAGTGAATATTCTGCCTATTTAGTTTGAACTATATGATATTTTATAATGAGCTCAAGTTATTCATGTCCAGGTACTTATAAATCAGTACCTGTTACCCATTACATACATCTGCATAATGTTTGTGTATTTAAAGTATCTGATTTTTACTGTGCTTAAAAGCCTCTTTAAAATATGCTGAAAAAGAAAAAAGAAAACAAAGTGAATATGTAAAAAATTCAGTATTATTTCCTTATTAGTAAATACTGTCCAGAGAGTGAGCTGCCTTGGGAGAGGTTGTGCTCTTTTTGTTCTGCCATTGCTCACGACATGGTAAATATCTTGATTTGTAGAAAGGCAGATAAGATTTGTTTTCTGTCTGTAATGGTGTTTGTGCCCTAAAAGTTGTATAAAGACTTGACAGCTCCCAACTTAAGCTCATTTTCTTTCGTCATTACTTCATGCTCATGTCTATTGTTTTGGGCGATCAATTATTGGTCTCTGTCACGATGAAACCTCTTTGAAAGCCAGTTTGTTATTTCTTAGGCCAGCTTGAAAGTAGTTTCTGCAACCTGAAGCTGTGACACCTTAAGGAGGTGGAATGCAGCACCTGTTGTGATGCTGCCAAGGTCACATAGTTTGATAGTCATTGGTCAGCTGTCCTCGGTTGTACAGTGGCAAAGGGTCAGACGTGAGACCACTGTACATGCTGAGACGATGACAGGGCTGAGGTTGGTGTTGATGAACTTTTCTTCAAAGCAGTCCTGGGAATGTGATGGCTGTCAACGTGGAAGCAGTAGATGAGCTTTCGTGTGCTGTTTATGAAGATTCCTCCAATATTGTGGCCTTTTAGCTTTACACATGCTTGTTGAAGTTATTGCACCCTTCCCCACACAGATGCATGTTTGTCTGCATGCTTGCTTGTTTAAATGAGACTCACCACATGTGGTTTTTCAGTCCTTTCAGTTCCTCATCCAGTTTTTTTGTGATTTTCTTCTTTTCATGCATCCATTGTTAGCGCTTAATGTTTGTTTGTTTGTTGTTCCCCCTGGTTTCTGCCCTCCTCCTGTCTCCTTGCGGGTTGGAGAGTGTGGTGAGGGGATCGGCTGGGATTAACCTGGGGAATTTAATTAGTGGACCTGTCTTCACTGCTCTTAACATTTCAATCTCCCTGGGCTGGCTGACTGGCCAGCAGCTGGGGAGTTCAGAGGCAAGACACATGTTTAACAAACAGATTAGTCAGTCATCCTGGCGTATGTATGTGATGTAGAAGCAAGAAAGATGAAGAGGAGAATAACTGAGAAAGCATAAAGGAACGCCTTTTGCAATTTTTACAACTACATATTTTGACTTTAAAATGCAGTAATAACCAGCTGTGACCATGAATGGACAAACATCTTGAGAAAGTTGAGGGTAAACAGGAAACAGGGGGGGGACTTTTTATTATTATTATTTTTTTATACATACGCAGTACTTGCCACTGACTTTGATAGCTAAAACTGGGGATTTGTGAGGCTAAATTAAAACGTTTTTGGTTTTAAAATGACGTGTAAAGTAAAAGTGGTCGAGACGTAATTTTTCACAGGACAGTTATCATGCTCTAATATTTTAGAATAATTTTGACGGGTATGAATTAAATATCTGACCACACCCTGTCCTGTTGGTGGAGGTGTTGGGGAGCAGTGTTATTGTGTAACCACTGTGAGCTTGGGGTAATCTCTATTCAATTCAAAGCCACACTATTTCATTGTAATCCTGATGCTAAACTCCCCATTACCCCATCTGGGACCCAACAACAACACCCCCCCTCTCCTCCCACCTAGGCTGCAAACACGCACTCAAAGCAACCGTGGCTGTGTGTTAGAAGTGCTGTGTGCCCTGTGAGCGCCTGCTAGGAGGGGTCATGTCCAGCAAATTAAAAAAAGCTGCCGTAGGAATGTCGCCAAGTCTCACAGGAGCAACCGGCACCCATCCCTCTTCCAGTGCTGACCCACTGGTCACCGGTGAATCCCCTGTTTGTATTCTGCACACACACCCGGCTCCGGGGAGCGATCCCACAAGCCTCCTGTGGGACTGCTGATAATTTAAGTCAAACATTATGTTCCCGCTTGTTTGACACCCATTTAAAGCTTTTCAATCACATGTGTTTGCCACAGTCCATCGCCTAGCCCCAGAGTGCTATCCATGTCACACCTTTTGAAAGACCTAATCAATTTTGTTTGATCAAGTTCCTCGTGTCAAAACAATTGATTTTTCTTCAGAATGAGATTGGTTGACTGATAATTCTGACTAGGTTAGGTGCCCCTTTTTGATTTCTATGAAACGAGGTTTGTGGACTTTGTTCCCCTCCCCCAGCGTGCCTCCCCTCTGTACCCCTCCTAGTTTGGGGCTGACTGGTGTCACAGTGTAATTAAGGACTCTTAAAGAGCTACGGAGCATACTCATTAATGAACTGTAGCATCCTTGCTGTCCATAGACTGAAAAGAGGAGGGAGGGGCAGATTCAGCTGGAGGGCTTGCCGGCTGAATGGCTCGTAGTTCAGTTGGTGTCCAGAAGGTTGAAGAAGAGCCTAAAACTTGCACAAAAAAGGTTTTGTTGATAATTAAAAGCATGATGGGAAATTGATTATCTTTTTTCAGGGGTAATAGTCATAATTTAACAGGCAAAATCTTGTCACTTGGGTTGGACTCTATTAAGGGCATTCACGAGTTCCTCTATCCTTTCAGCAACAACAACAATCCCCCCCCCCCCCCCCCGTTTTAGTTTTTGTGTGTTTTTTTTTTTTTTTCATTTTCATGGAAATGCAAAACAAAACAAATGGCTGTGTTTGTCTTTATGAAAGTAGGCCAAACAACTGCTGACAAACAAGAGGGGGAGTTGTAGGTCAGGGCGCCACAAGCCATGTGTAACCGTGCCTGTTGAGAGAGCATGACACACTGTATAAGCCACAATAGACACAATAACATACAAACGCCCGTGCCAGAATGATGTAATATCGTCTAGGCTGAACAAAGACGCACACGGGGGGGAAAAAAGTGTGTTTTTGTTTTTTGGACCGGGCAAATGAACTCCATATCATAACAGACTTAAACATTTATACCAGCTCCAAGTTGTATGACCTGCTTTTGAGACTCGTACTCTGAGACCAACATGTCTTGGTATGTTTGATGTAAGGAATATAAAACCAAGACTTTTGTGAAAAAAAGTTACAACAAGCACTTGACAGAGTCAGACATTCTTGTATTTTTTTAATGGGGTCTTAAGAAGTAATTCTTTTTTTGTTTTTGTTAAACCACTTAACACTGACCTATGAATTATTCAAGCCTATAAAAAGCCACCTAACTCAAGCGATGAGCCAGTGTTGTGCCTAAATACAACAGACAACTTAACAAGCACCCAATTTAAAATGTATCTTTAGGCACTTTGTTACTAGCATCCAAGAACACCTCATTTGTTCCCATTTCTGTAAGTGAATTTATGAAAAATGATAGCTCAGTTTAAGAGGCATAAAATAGCATTTTAGCACCAAGAAGGTGGTTTCAAAGACCTATTAGCTGACAGTTTGGCATATCTCAGTGTGGTGTGCAGCGTTCATTAAAAGATTTGAGGAAACTGGACAAATGGAGGATAAAATAAAAAGTGGCAGGCCTAAAAATTATAAACCCTCTACATCTACTGCAAGAACAGTATCTGAACGTCATGTCCTTAAGAAACAGTAAAAAATCAAACAACAACCAGCAAACATGGGACCTGAGAAATGCATGTGGCCCTTCAGTTGATCCAAGAACTGGACTAAAAATCAGTGGCGACAGCTCGTATGGAGTGATGATTCCAGATATGTGTAGAGAGTAGCTCATATCAAGTACTGACTATCAGGCTGCGTAGAGCAGCAAAAACTCTGTTGTTGCCTTATACACAGTATTTTGATGAATGTTTGCAGATGTTGCAAGTGTGACTCAAGACTTTGACACTTGTGTGGCAGCATTTTAAGGCCGATTTAAGATCAAGTATAGATGTTATTACTTGAATGCTAAATTTCAACTTTGAAAATGGGGGTACGTGCTTTTGTCCATTATTGCCATTGGTGATCATGAACAGTGTCTTGATCGCAGGCAGTTATGTCACATTTCTATCTTTTAACTTATTCCGATGAAAGCTGATTCAAGGAAAGTTATTAATGGCTGCAAATGTTAGAGCTTGAATCGCAGCAGGGGGGTCAGGATCCTCAGTTTGGATGAGCGCACTTGACCCAACCTCGCTAACCTTTATGACTTGACCCCAATACCTGCGCGACAATGTATTTTCCTGCACTGAAGTTCATTAATCACGAAGCAGTGTTCGGTTTTATGGATCTGTGCAGTGATATAGAAGTATACAGTAGTTTAGTATGCCTTTTATTTGCAGCACAAGTTGACCTCCTATTACTACAGCAGTCTATTCAAGTGTAGACCTCTTTTAATTCTAATAGATGTGATTGTTTTTAAGTACCCTCCCTCTAACTCCCACATCATACTTCTTTGTCTAATTCCCATCGTCTGGCATAATACTTCAGGTTAGACACACGCGTGCACACACACACACACACACACACACACACACACACACACACAACAGATGCCCCCTAACGCTTATTCACATAAAGTCGGCACGTGATCGGCGTCCCTGGGTCCACAGGCCTGCCAGCCTCATGGCATTGTGTTCCCCTTGGGCAGGCAGCCGGTCTCCCTAAATACCCTTTTGTCTTGGGTTGGATAACAAAGCAGTGGCCAAGCCGCTGGTGTGGCACGCGCACAGCCACTCATCCCCGTGGTTTGTGACCCAAACAGGTGGATTGGAGGGTTGGGCTGGTCATGGTGGGTAGATGAAGAGGAGGAGGGGTGGAGGGTTGGGGGCTGCATCTGTCTCCACACTCAACGACTCTCTGGGTCAGCCACTGCTCCATATGCTCTCAGGAGAGAGGGAGGCACGCATGTAGACCCAGACTAACAGGTGCAGGGGGGGGGGGGGGGGGGTGAGAGGGGATTAAGAGAGGTAAAATTGATCAGAGAAGGATTTTGAAACTGTCAAATTAGCTGTATAAAGACAGAGAGAGATTTGATTATCCCCGGAAGATTTTGCTTAGAAGAGATTCTCAACCCTTAAGCCATATTAAGTCTCTGGGTTGCATTATGAAGAGCAGTTTTGCCTGTTGTCAGCCATATTGGCTCTCAGGCTCTAGAGCATCACGTCTTCAAAGGGCAACTGTTGCTGTTTATGTGTTACCCAGTTGACCAAATAATCACTGGTGCTGTAAAATGTAGGCTTGTATTAAGTCAAACTGCATCTTGTATTTCACTGACATCAAGACTGAAACAAAAGCAGGTTCTTTAAGATATATTAGAAGACAAGTGAAAAATCTTTGTGCCAGTTAGTGATACAGAGTATTTGCGAGGGAAACCACAACTAATTCGAGGATTTATGGATTTATTACTTATAAAAGAAATTATTATCTCCGTATTTTTTCCTGTTACGAAAGGTATGCAGTGTACTTTCCATGTCACAGTCTAGGTTGGACAAAGTAAATTAACATCTGTGCTAAAGACTTTACCAAAAGCTGCTCCAGTTAAAGAAATGAGATTGGCGGCCTGGGTTTTCTTTATCTGTATATAAAGGATTATTTTGGCTGGTTTGACTGGTGTGAGCTGTGCTTTGATTACAGACGCATTACAGAGATGCTTTTCAAAGACCCGGGTGTCCTTCAATT
Organism: Aulonocara stuartgranti; assembly: GCF_965226115.1. NCBI lineage: Eukaryota > Metazoa > Chordata > Actinopteri > Cichliformes > Cichlidae > Aulonocara > Aulonocara stuartgranti. The sequence continues at coordinate 2,550,446 of NC_138955.1, read as the reverse complement.
CAAAGTTAGACAAACTACAAATTGAGAAATTTCAAGACCCTTGCCCTTGTTCCTTAGGGGTGAATTTGATATGCAGTCCTGAAAGTGCTAGAAAATGGGTAACAGAAAGCTTCCTGTGTCCACTGTAAGAAAATCACTGAGTAAAAATGTTGTAAAAAGGAAGAAGAAAAAAAACACTTCAAAAGAAACACAGTGGTATGTTTGGAGGGGGAAACACCTCATCCTAACTGTGCAGCATGGTGGAGGCATTATCATGGTTTGGGTCTCCACTGCCAATTAAAGGCCTTGATGCCTACCAAACACTTATAGAGCAATGAATTAATGTTAGGGCCCATGACCCGAAGTTTATTAACTAAGGTTCTGAAAAGGCCAAGTCTAACCTTAACAGAATTGAGATGAATTAGCACCACCAAAAGACAGCTGTTCAATCAAGACCTAACAGAAATGCTGACAGAACAGTTCTTATCAAGGTCCAAGTCGTCTTATCAGCGGTGGAAACATCTGATGTAGGTCTTGCTGTAAGATATGTTTGGTTTAGCCAGACTGATTTTGGGTGTAATTGTATAGATGAAGAATATACCACATTTCATCAGTAATAAATTCAGAAATCCTGGTAATTCTAAGATTTATCAACTGTTTTTAAGTGAACAGCTGCTCCATATATCTTCTGTTTACTGGCTTCAATCACAGTAAAGCTTTTTCTTTTAAAAACACACATGAAACCAGATGGAACCATGTTACCTATTACAGTCAAGGTTTGAAAAGTCTGCTATGAAAAGTCAAAGCATTTGCTGTCAAATGATCTTCTATCCAGATTCTCTAAGCTTTAATACTAAGATGTGCTGTGTGCATACTATAGCGGCAATAAGCCTTTGTCACATTCTGGGTCGTCGTAACAGGATGTGCACAGGTATAATTAATGACATTAACGAAAGCTCAGGTTCATGCACAATACCTGCACCCTGCAGCCATCATTACTGTTTTTAATTACAACTCTGATTTTCTTGCTATTATAAGTGTGAATATTTGCCATGAAAAGGCCTATATTCACATATTTGAAGCTGTGCTTTAGTGTTGATGGCTTTGAAACTAGCAGCAATATTTTCAAGTTTACCACCAATATGTGAACGTTCTCATTTTCCAGCTCGGAAACAAGAATAAAGTATCTTAATTTCTATATACGTACTTCTAAAACCAAGTCTCTACTGTCTCAATGTGTTCGTATTTTGCTAAATTACTGGATTTCCATCCCATCTGTCTTGAGAGTGTCCCAAATATTTCATAAAAAAGAGATAAAAACCACCTTTACCATTTATTCAACCATGCAGTGGACTAAAGTGAAAAGTTAAGATTGACTCCTGCTGGAAGAAAAGCCGCGCCGTCATGTTGGCATTGATTTTTCTAGAAGTTGAAATGTGTTTTGAACTTGTGTGTCATGGAGACGGCTGCTTTCATGTATTCAAGGCACGTTGGATGAAGGCGTACACTTGCAAGGCCGTGAATTCAAAAGGCTTAGCTTTTTGTGCGATGACACCCTGAAACAGTTCATTGATGTATAACACTCAATGAAATATTGAAATAAGCAAAGAAGAAATTCTTCCTCTGGGGCTGATTTGCTTCTCCGCCATCTCTGCACTCTAACTAGCTGTTGTCCATCTGAGCTGCGGTCTCTGAGCTCTAATCTGTTGGATTCAGCTAATTAATTTTTGGTTCTTCCTATAGGCCTGTCTCACAAGAGAGGGATGTTTGCAGGAGATTAAACCACAGAGTGTTGGTTAGAAAGGTGTAAATTATCAGGGAGGTCTCATCACATGTACCTGTGTTAATTGTTATAACGACGAGTCTTGTGGGCTTAGCAGCCTGACGAGGAGGAGAGAAGTGGCTCTTTCACAGGTATCTGTTCTAGTGCGCTGCTCAGTGGTACCAGGGGAACCGAAACACTTACGTGATCTATACAGATGTTGATGAGGAAGAGGAAACCGCTGCAGCATTCTGCTGCTAGTGATGGCGAATTATTCTCTGAGGAGTAGATCGCCTTTTATGGATTAATTCATTGACACTGCTGAATTAAGAGGGCAGAGTATTAATTTGAATTATTAAAGTATATTGTTGCACAACTTCTTTTCTCTCTTTTGAGATATACTGTGCGGGTTTTTGATATTCTGCGTCGCCTGTGGTGAGAATACTGCAAGAATGGAGAGAAATTGGCTCAGTTCACCATGAAGTCATTAAATTTGTAAGCTGTTTGTGATCAAAAGGTGTGTTTGAGGCCATTAACTATTGGGTTTGATCATGGTTTTGCATGTAATGTCAAATGTCAGCTGTTCCCGCTATTTCCCCCTTCAAAACTGAGTAAGTAAAACAGAAACGAGCATTAAAAGCTTACTCGCTGTGTAAATGTTTTTAAGTGGCACAATCGAGGAGGTTTCTTGTGCTTTGCATTGTTTTGTACTTGTTTTTAGTAACACTTGATCCTCACTTTGCTGTGATTCAGCTGGATAGCATGTGGGTAACACAGTAGTTTATATCCACGAGTCATTTTGGCTGATGTTTTACATTTTATGGAGTAAACCATGCACAAATATTGTGAGCTAGAAAGTTTGAATTTGACAGCAGTGTGGGGGAAAAATTTAACTGTTTCTGGAGATTTTATGCAATATAGAGGCCTTCCTCAAAAAAATTAAAAGAAAACTGGGAATCAAAGGAAGGCTGTGAAATATTAGTTTTGGTTATTTTTTTAATGCATTTTTTATTTTTATTTTTTGCACTCGTAACAGACAGAAATATTTATTTGTTAAGGACTCAGTGCACGTTTGACGTATGATACCAAGTTTGCACCCCTCTGACAATAATGAGAATTTCGTGTATTTCACTTGAAGCCATATGTGGCTCTGTTTAATATATTACGCGTTGAAATCATATGTGTGACCTTTTGAGCCATATTAACCACCAGTTACACTTTTAATATTTCAGCACTTCTCTCCTCGTGGTTCGGCACCATTAGGATGACACGTAATCCACACTGAAAGTATTTCCATTTTGTCTGGTGGAGAGATTTTTTTTAATGTCTGGGAAACATTTAATCCAAAGAGTTTTAAAAAATGCTGAATTTCAGCTTTTTTAAAATGTAGTTACTGTTACAAAATAAATTAAAAAAACTAAAATCATTGCAGAGTATAAATGTATCATTTCTTATATATACTTTTGTGTCTAAAATTGTTTTGTTAAATAATGGATGGATGCCCAGTCTTAACTAGGTGAGCTTTATCTAACTAGGTATTAAGTTGACCCATAAGTATAGTAGTAATGTGTTTTTTAACATATGCTGAGGTCTGGTAATCTTCTTATGGGTTTGGTGGGTTTTTTCTACATTTCTGAATAGCTTAAAAAAATATGCCCCAGTAATGGATGGTTGTATCCTCATCCATCACCCTCCTCCCAGCTACTATAACTTGAAATAGGCCATCAAGTGGCTAATGAACTGATAAGCCCGCTGTGTCCTGTGGGGCTTATGAACATCATAAGCCAAATGTTTGGGCATATTTGGTGAAACAGTTTTTTTAAAGAGCACTTACCAGGGCAAAGGACCCCGTTGACCCAGTAGCCATAGAATTTTTAAAAAGTCTCTTGACATGCATTTTTTTTTTTTTTTTACCACAGAAAGCTATAAATCGGCCGTGGAGCAAATAATGCTGAGGATATTTTTGAGGTTACAGGTTCTGCGGTGCTGCTGCTGCTGCACGAACAATGTGTGGCCCTTTGCATTTTGAGACCTCCTAGTCTAGCTTCCTAGTATCATTATCAGTTTTGGATCTCTGTAAATCCACGGATTTGTGTGAGCAGTCTGAGAAATTAAAATAACATGCTTTTTACTGCGCTTACTTCAAATCTCTTTAGACTTCATTTTTTAAAACATCTAAATCTGTTATTATGTAGGCTATACAAAACCCCTTTAATTTAATCTTTGACAAGATTATCAAATTAATTGATGATGTCACAAACTTAAATAATTTCAGAAAATGTCGACTAAGCCTGGATAAGCACTTTCAAGGGGATACTGCTGGATTAGCTTAAAATATTTATTTATTATTTTGTATTAGTTTTTTTTGTACATATTCGCCTGAAAGTCATCATTTTATTGATTTAAAAAGAATTATTACATTTTTAGCCATAAATATATACAAGTATACTATATGTACAAAGCATGCAGGCTTTTAGACATGTTTTAAGACTTTTTTTTGAATTACAGTTTTTTTTCTTATTCAGAGCCATTAAATATTGTTTACACTTTTTCCAAACCTGTCCAATATTCCTAACCAGCTATTTTAATAATCTCCCTCAGTAATAAAAATTGGTGTTCTTTGCATTTAAATGAAAATTCACTGAGTTCAGCAGCTAATATTTATCTCTCTCTCTTCCTCTTCTTTGTCTTTTTTTTTTTGCCTTATTTTATAAAAGGATCACTTACTCTCATCTGTCTAATTTTCACAACCCCCGATCAGACCACACACTCGGTTTGTAATCCTCCCCATTTCCTCCCGCGGGCGTTGAGGCCTCAACCGGCAAACTTTGCGCAGGCCGATGATGCAGAGGATGACTCGCAGTTGTTACAGACCGGACAGCAGACCAGGGGATGAGGGGCGCTGCGCGGCCCGCTGTTAGACAAAAACCAAGAGGGATTAATGCAGCGTCTGTTGGTCCCATATGCTCCTCAGGACTGCTTTGGTCTTGATTAAAACTCATTGTAGGCTGTGTATGAAGTATTGAAGTATTGTGAAGGCCGGACGCCTAATCCCTCTCATGACTTGTGCACTTTGAAGACACGAGACTCCGGGGTCAGAATAACAAGCGGAGAAAAGGAACCTTTCAGCTGCTATTGGTTAAATCACTCAGCATTAAATGCGAAAGTGACAAGTATGTTTACGGTGTGTGTATATATTTATATATAATTCTTCATGTCATGTGCGGACGCCTAAGTGTAATTGTGGGACTCATCATGCCTTTTCAAGAATGTACATTTATTCCGATTGAGATTGTTTCTGTCATAATGTTGTAGGTTCTTCACACTTTTTTAAGTGTCCTACACTTTTTTTGTGATGTGCTGCTGTATGATTACATTTAACAGGGTTACCAGCCTTTTGGTAGTCTCTGAAGGGAGTCATCTTCAAACCTTTGCCATGCTTCTTATTCTCCAGTCCCCTTTCTTGCACCTTGTCTCGTTCTCTTACAGTTTTTCCCTCCTTGTCTGGCATTTGAAAGTGACCCTGCAGTCTGAACCCCCTCCCTCCATCCTCAGCAGACTCTATGAAGGAGTTGTTGAAGCATCTCATGAATATTCAGTCACCCACTAACCAAAGCTATTGTTTCCGAGTTCAATTGCTTCATTGTTTATGACCATAACGAAATACATGTATGTTGCTAAACCTGGCGGTGCACTGCGCGAACTTAGGCTGTAATTTACTGTTGAATAACGCTGCAATCTGCGTGTGTAATAGGCTAAATTAAAAGGAGCATCCAGCAGTGAGAACCCATAAATAATCTGCTGTTTGTGCTTCAACCTTGAATAAGTTATACGGCCTGTTATATAATTAAGTCTTTCTAAACTGCAGTTCAACCTCATAAAACAAACACACACGCACACACACCTATTTTCTGACCACGCAGGAGTGGAATCAAAGTCGCTCTTCTCTTTAACGCTTCGATTATTTCAAGCAACGCTTTTAATTAGTGTGATCCTTTAGCGGAGACTCCAATGAAAGAGAGATTATTGGCAATGTCAAGGATGCTAATTGAATGTTGGACTTCTAACAATTAGCCCGCTGCACAACCATGTCGAGTCATTACAGATCCCATACCCGCTTTGACTTTATTGTCTGTCGTCTTAAAGAGTAACGTCGGACTTGAAAGTTGGAGCAATAAAAAGTAAATAACAACAAACCCTCTTTTAAAAGCAGCTTTCTCCTCTTGAGTCCTAAAATGTATTGATTTCTTTTCCCCCTTTAGACATAACCTCTCCTCTGCACTTAATTAAACACACCGCGCATGTGGGAATAAAGTTACAGGAATATTGTGCGGAGTTTTTCTTGCCCTCTTTTTGAGCCAATTTCTTACTTTTGTACAACTGCACTGCTATAAGCACTTCTTAAACTGTAAACCCCACAACAGAGCAAACCAAAATCAAGTGTTGTATGTTTTAATTTATTTTTCGCTTATGTGTATCTCTCACTGGTCTATTTTCAGGGCAGTGAGAGCAAATTAACGTTGTTTCTTGATATATTGATGTCATATCAGCGCACTTGTGAAACACTAAATATTAGCCTTTATATTAAAGAGCTCATCCAGGGATCAGGCGTGGAAAGCCATGCCGCGCGGGCTTTGAATAGGACCACGGCTGCCCTGCGCCCCAGAGAAACCCCCGCCGGTAAAATATTGGGATTAACATCTCTTGGAGTCCGGGATTAAACACTGCTTTCTCAAACCGCACACTCTCTTTCACTGTCTGAATTGCACTACCGGAAACAATGCGGCATTAATTCGTTCTTCTTCTTTTTTTCCTTTTGCGATTAAATAAAGGGAAAGGAGAGGATTAAGTTTATGTGGCGCATTACCACTATGAACACTGGATGGCTCTGAAACTCATCGAAAGACAACACATGGGCGTTAATGCGTTGGGCTGTTTTTAAGACGTGATAGAAAAACTAATTACGCGTGAGAAAACAGAGTTTGGTCGGCACGCACAAGTGTAGGCTAATTATTACTCAGACGGCCATTATTGGCTTAATTAATGCGAAAGTTCTGGTTTTCCCTCTTTGCCTCATCACGCACATATACCACCGCAGCCTCGATTGAAAAAAAAAAATAGTACCCACAAAGGTTCTGTTCCATTTTTAGGTCTTAAAGTCGTAGAAAACGAAGAACCCCCCCTTAAACAACCATGATTTTTGCGCACATTGCCAGGGTTCCACTTTAATTTCCAACACGCACACGCACACACAGATCGTCTATTGATGAAAGAGTAAGCTCACAGGACCTTTATTCATGTCTTTTCAGCGGTGAGGTCACACCATCTTTGGAGCCAGTAAAGGATCCACAATCACCGTGTGTTGAGATCAATGGAGGGGAAGCAAGTGTAGAGCTCTCAGCAGCCGAGAGTCTTTTCCAGTATGGCTAACCCTTGATTATTACTACCATCCACCATGTGCTTGGAAAGTCTCGTCTCTCTTTGTGATGCAGTAAAAATAACCATTAGCATCTTTCGTTGGTGAAAAAACCCCAAAAGAAACAAAAACGAAAGAAAACGAAAAAGTTAGAAATCTAATAAAATCACAGCAGAGAGTCCAATGCGAGGGGGAGGGGGGGCTCACAAATTGCATACAATACAACAGATCACAGTTTCGAAGGCTAGCACAGATAAAAAAAGAAAGAAAAAGAAACCACATATGTACCATTTATATAAGACGCACACTGATTGTCTCTTAGAAACTACATATTGATTCCTTATAAACACTTTTTTTTCTTAAATAAAGTAGTGCATCCATGTCCACACGCCATCCTCGTGTCACACACTCTGCCGGCAGGGCGGCAAAGTTGTTTAAGAAGCTTTAAGAAGGTCTGTCCATCCCGAGCACTTCAGCAGGACTATTAACTTGAGTTTTGTTCTTTTACTTCCGTGGATGTGGTGTGTTTTTCTTTCTGAGTCCACTCTGTGACGTCCTCAACAGGTGGTGTTTTTTTGTTTGTTTGTCTGTTTTTTACGCACATAGGTACGCACTGACAGATAAAGAAGGGCTACAACCGGTGAATAAACGGGAGAGGGGAAATCTCTTTGCCAGTGCTAAAATACATTAACTTCTCCTCTAGGAGGACCAAAGACCATCATGCCAAAAACTAGAGGCCCCCTGAGAGCCCTGCCTCGGTGTACCAGGCTCACGTTTTTACCCAGTCTGAAGTGTTCTGTTGAGGGATGGCAGCGCTGTGTCTCGTGTGATCGTCACTGTTTGTGCACTTTTTGATAGCTGATTGCTCGGTTCACAGGACCTGGAATTTCCACGAGGACGTTTGATCCTTATAATCCAAGCAATCGGCATTGAAGTTCAGCTTCCACGATGCCGCTTGGTCCTTATAATCCAAGCAGTCTGCTGTGGAGTTGAAGCCCAGGCCGGACGTCCCGTATCCCTGGGTGGAGAGGGACGCCGGGGACTGGTTCAGATGGCTTGTGACTGCGTTTGTGCTCATCGGACTGAGAGTTGACCCCGGGCCTGACAACTGGTGGTGCATGGGAGTGAGGTAAGAGCCGCAGTCCATACCCCCGAAGTAGGACGTCGACCCGGCGTAGCCCTGGCTGTAGCCCGAGGCCTGTGTGTAGGTCATGGGATAAGACCTCTGCATGCAAGAGGAGGAGGTAGATAAGGGATCTGAGAGGGGAGAAATGGACGCCGGACTCCATATGGACACTGGCGCGGTGCTGGTAGAGATGGCGGGGACCGTGGTGGTGCTGGTGGGGGGTGTGAACTGGCCGCTGGCCCCGCTTTCCGAGCTCACTTCTCTGGTTGGGGAACTTTTCTTTTTGGCAGGTCGCACTTTGTTCTGCCCCCCATTCTGCTGCTGCTGCTGCTGCTGGCGACACTTTGCCCGCCGGTTTTTAAACCAGACCTAAAGCAGGAACATAATTGAACACATTCATTACAATGTCCCCATAAATACTAACCAAGCTATACTAACCGTTTAAAATAGGAAAGGGGCTATATATATGTATAAAAAGGCTTTTTTGCCCCAGTAAAATTATTTAAACGTAATTGGAACAGTCCTAATAACTGAAATATTATAAAACACGGTAAATATATTGCTGTTCGGGGTGAGGTGGGGGGCGTTTTAGAGTACATATAAAGCAAAAAATAAATAAAATAAAATAAAAAATAATTTTTTTATGCTTGTGTTTCCTTTCAAATGAGTTATATATTTTCCCCAGATTAAATCAAATACAAGTACAGGTAAAATACTATTTATTTAAAATACTAAAATACTTTACAGGTTCCAGAGTGAAATGTTTCGTTTGATGCTTCTCAAATTAAAATAAAAAATAACAAAGCCACTTTTTTCATTCTACAATATATAACAATATTTTAAATATGCCTTGGCGTCAGTTGACTCACCTGTACCCGGGATTCAGGTAGATTGATTTTCAGCGCTACCTCTTCGCGCATGAATATATCAGGATACCGAGTTTTAGCAAATAACGCCTCCAAAACGTCGAGCTGTGCGCGCGTAAAAGTAGTCCGTTCTCGCCTCTGCTTCCGTGGAGTGGCTGTAAGTGCAAGAGAAACAAAAAAATCGCATAGGTTATTTATGTATACATGTACAATTTTAAAAAAGTCATCAAAGGCAAATTTGAAACTAATTACGCAGGAGTCCTGTGAGAGTAAAAAAAACAAAAAAAAAAAACCCGGTGGCAAATTGTAGCACTTGACATCTTTGAGTCTAACGTGCCAAAAAATTTAATGCAAACATCAAAGTAATTTGCCAGTAATTTCCTCTGGAGCCACATCTAAAAATAAAATCACACACGGAGAGACTTGAGGATTAGTCCTCACTCCAAGCTGTGTGCGCTAGAAGTTTTCTGTAGACTACTTTCCATCACCTTTTGTTTGTATTGGTCTGGTCAGTCTAATAAATGTATTTATTTTTCATATTTGTTTTCCTTTTTAAAAAAAAAGAAAGAATAACAATAATAATACACGCAATAATAATTCGTGAATTAAAAAGGTATATGAAGGGCTGGTTAATTGCTGTAACATAATAGCAAGGAGCCCTAAGTCATTTTCAGGCTGTGTGATCACATCTTATTTAATTTTCAAAGAGGTTAAACATACCTGGATAGCCCACTGATGGATGTAAAAGATCCATGCCGGAAGTAGTTAAGCTGAGGCCATTAACTGTGTAAGGTGGTTGCTTTAGATACGACATCATGCTAATGTTTGTCTGAGTGCTGAAGTTGGAGAAAATTTTGAAAATTGATGGAGCTCCCGAGGAGTATTCGGTGTCCTCTGTTCGCCGTGTGGTCCGTATTACACCTGGCACCTGTTTAAAAGAAGAAGAAGAAAAGAAGAGGAAGACGGATATTCTCGTGAAGTGATATTGGCTCTATTTACGTGACGCTGTGGCGAAATAAGTCCTTTCCAGAGCGCATGGCTCTCCTCAAAAAGCACGAGCCACTTCTCCAGCTGTCCTCATCTTTGCAACCCCCACACGCCCTCCCACGATTAAGATAAAAATAAAAAAAAAACGAATAAAAAGAAAGGAGCACTGTGATTGCAACAGGTTAAAGCCACTATCTCCTTTATACAGTAAACACCATGAATTGAAGATAAATCTCTTCAAAATAAAAGCTAAAAATAAATAAAAGTTGCTGGCAAATTATCTATTTTATTAGGAACTAACTTTATTTTTATTTTTGAATATTATTTAGTTTATGTTAACATTAGATTGTATGTATGTAATAATCGATTGGATGAGAAGAAAAACAGCTGAAGTTGAACTGATTGTTACTAAAACGTCTGAGTCCGTTTAGTCTGACAAAGCACACAGTCAACGTTACATTTTTATGATGAAGATTAATATGCGCCCATATTGATGTGATTTAGAGTAAAAATTACTGAATTTTCAGGTTCGTTTAGTGAATAAATTGTGTTATTTTTATGTAAGAAGGAGATCATTTTAAAATATTGAACCAGTGAAAGAAAAATGGACACATGCTTTCTCGATACACATTTTTTTTGCAGTTCTTTTAAATAAACAAATTTGCTCCTTGGTAAATTTTGACTGCTGTCACTTCAACTTCAGTGAACCTCACGCGTTATCCCCACTGAGCCTCTTGATTAGTTGCATTTTTTTTCTTTTCAATATCCAACGGTTTTAACCCCCTCATCCCAATCTGTCACACTTAAAACACACCCGTCAACCAATTGCGCGCACACACGCTCGATAATAATTACTTTGTCCAATAATTAATTATCAGAAATGGGTTTTTTTTCTTCGTAATTTAACGAGGCGATCCAGGTGGCAGCTAACCGAGCTGCAGTTTGGTGTGAGTCCACAGAGCTTCCTGCAAATCAAACCCGGCTCTCTTTCTTTATATTTCTTTCCTGCAAATCCTCGTGCGTTAATTATGATTTCATCGCAAATTTGCTGATATAAAGTAGGAAAAAAGCATAAAGTATCAGCAAAAGTAAAGAAATTAAACTCTCGTAGATATTTGCTTGATTGAGCTAAACTCCTAATTGTGACCCCCCCTCCCCAAACAGGATCCATCCAAATGAAGTGTTGGTTTATTGTCTTATGAATTATTTATTTTCCGAGGCAAAGGAGAGCTAGAAGACAGAGGAGGCCCAGGAATAATTTTCAGTAGCAGGCCCGAATGTTCCTTCTTTTCTTCTTCTTTTTTTCCGGTGAACCTTTCAGCCTGGACGCCTCCACAGTTTCCTATTTTTGCTGCCCTTATCCTGTATTAATTTACGCAGAATACACGAGTGCAGTGTGTGTGTATGTGTGGGAAATTTTTGTCTGAAACTTAACTCAGTGGATAGACGCCCTTGTAGCAGTCCTGGATCAGTGAGTGAGTGTGAAATTGGTAAAATATGACCTCCAGGAATCAATTAATTATTTAAAAGCCCATTATTACATCAAGAGAACTTCAGCCCAGCGCTGAGTCTGGTCTTGTTTTCAGTATCAGAAGCTATCACAATGTAATTTTATCAGTTACTGATTTACTGATGTGATTTACAATATTTCCGTTTTTTCTTTTCTTTTCTTTTCTTTTCTTTAATATAATAAATCAGTTTGTTGTGTGCACCTATTGCACCCGTATTTGTGCACACATAAAATCAGTGACAGCCTGGGTTTAAGACGGCATATTTAATGCCAACAAATAACCTGAAACCTCCTCGCTGGGATCTCTTTTAGAGTCTTCGTGGGTTTTTATTTTAGCACCAGTTGAAACGTTTTGCTTCCTCTTCTAAAGAAAACGATTAGGCGAGGAAGTGATCAGGTGAGGAATTGCAGGTTTTAACTAAATTTCGGTAGTGTAATAATAATAATAATAATAATAATAATAATAAAGCTGAACTTACCTTGGCAGGGATGACTGGAAAATTCTTTGTCTACTTGGTGTCCTCCGGGAGAAATAATAAAAGTCAGTAGAAATCGACGACGTCCTGTCGCATAAAAGGAGAATATCACAAACCCGAGCAGAGCAGGAGCAGCCGTCTTCACTGGAGATAAAAGTTAAGCGTTGAGCGCCTACATGAGGTTCTGAAGCGTTGCGACAGCGGCGGAGTGAAGGAGGGAGGCTGCATGTACGCCTTTAGGATTTGTTGGTGTGTTGTGAGTGAAGTGGTTTGAGTTAGATTTTGTACAAAGTGCCAGCCAATGGGAGCCGCAGGACTGAGCTGAGGTCTGTCTCTGTCTCCGTCTCTCACACTGGTGGGGAGGGTTTTTTTTTCCTTTCTGGGAAACAAATGTCTCCAGCTACTTTTTCTTTTGACGCACAGTCTTCAGCCAATGGCAGCGAGAGGGCGACTGACAACATCCCCATCCCACCGCAGAGAGGGCACACTGATAATAAATAAACGGTACGCCGTTGGATGATGAGAGGTGGAAGGAGTTTAAAGCAAAGAAAAGTCAGTTTATTTCTCATTTTATTATATTTTTTCATGACATCAAAGGAAGCATTAAAGTAAGAGATAATTTATAAATAAAAAAGGGGGGCGAGAGGCGAAACATATCCGAAAAATAAAGACTTCTCAGAGCGTTTAATGTATGTCGAGTATTTTAGTGGGAAACTCTTTTTAAGCGTTAATAATTTCACACTCTCGTCTTTACTTTACCAGTTTAAATACAACCACCGATGTTTTATAGAATAATATCACGAAAGCTTCCAGACAACCGATCAATATTAAAAGTCGATTATAAAATGTTTTATCATCTCTGTTGAGGCACCAGATTAATCTGCAGAAGAAGACCGGGAAATATAAGTAGAATTAAATATGTAGGAAAACCCCCAAAACAACAACAAATAAACCCTAAAAAAAAAAACAACAACAACAAAAAAACGGGGGACCAAAGCGGAGCTTCAAGGCTGCACCGTCCTCTCACATTCCAGCACGTCGTAAAAAAGGGGGATTTAGAGCGACTTATTTCCTTAAAACTGTCCTCCCATCCACCGAGCAGCCAGTCTGCTACCGTCAGCCCGCTGCAGGCCCTGCACCGAAATGTACAAACAATATTTCCAGGTGGGTTCCCACCGGGGAGACACCTGAGCACTTGGGGACTCGCAGCCACCGCACCTGCGGGGTACAGCCAGCCATGCAATTACACACACAAAAAAAGCTTCTCCGTTTGGCGACGTGCGGAACGACTTTTCACTGACTGCACTTGAAACGGTTCCTGCAGGAGGAAGATGTGCTCGAAGAGAAACAGACTTCTGAATATGAAGGTAGGCCTCTTTTAATTCTGTTTCATGTGCCGAAAGTGCATTTTAGTAGATTTAATAATAATAATAATATTAACTATTTATTTATTTATTTATTTATTTATTTATTTATTTATTTATTCCCTTTGTCTTTACCTAGTAACAGCTACTTAGTGCAGGGTTGATGTTATTTCATATTTACTGGAAGACCAACAAGCTGCAAGGGACACATAAGCCTCCTCTACGTCACTTGAATTTTGAACCTGCGTGCCCATCTCAAAATAATATGCCGAGGGTTTTTGTCACGGCTTGGTAAATGTATCATCTTAAGAGGCTTTGTGTAACACCTACACACACACACACACACACACACACACACACACACACACACACACACACACACACTGTGCGCTTGCACGGACACACCCGCTCCACTTCAAACAGATTTGAATATTGATTTAGATTTATAAACACAGACAGACCGTGGGCTTTTATGACTCGTCGCTTGCCTCTCTCCGTGGCTCGTGTGCAAGGCCGGAGTCAAAGGTGCAGTGACAGCTGCCGAGAGTACCGGTTCTCGCTCAGCCTCTGGAGCTCACACAGTCTGACGCACAGCACACCTTATCAACTTTGCAAAACTCAGTGACATCTCTGTTGACAGATTTCGATCGTGGGGAAGCGGCGGTGTGGATCACGAAGCTGGATTTCTTTTAACAGCACAGCCGAGGGGAGAAAAGTTGGGAGATGTTTGAGAAACAGGAGCTGCGACTCATTCAGGTAACCTTTCTTTCTTTCTTTCTTTTGCAACTCGTGCTTATTTTTTATTTTTATTCTTGAAAGATTAAGAGGAACTGCCTCATCTATTCGAAAAGGAGTCTATTAATCACTTAACTTATCACGTAGAGGCAAATTTAAACGGGTGGAATAATTAACTGTTTGATAAGTATTTTTTTTAAAATTGTGTTGCTGTTTGCTTTATTACTAAAACATAGCAAAAATCATCATAGCGCACAAAGTATGAATGAAGTCCTGCACTTTCTTGAGGTTTCACATTATTTCACACGAGGGTGTGCTTGTGACTGTTACAATGTGCACGCCTAAATAACAAATAACAAAAAACAAAACAACCAAAAACAGTTTGACAGTAAAACCTTAATTTAAAAAAATATTTTATTAATGTTTCCTTATGTTTGGCAGCTGCATGCAGAGGGTCTCAAACTGCGTGAAAAATGATGACGCCTTGTGCTGTTATCTGCTGGATCTCACCGTTTAAATTGCTAAATAATTTATTAAACTGTAAAGCTTGGCCCTCCTCGGGGACTTTGTATCTTAAAAGGACGTTTAAAAGGAGAAGGAGTTAAACGCCTCTGGCTAGCAGCGCTCCCACTGACTCCCGGCTAATTGACGACGACTGCTTTTATCTCCGCCTCTGCTACACTCAACCTGAGGGTGAGGATTTCACCAGGCCCGCTCCAATCTGTGATTTCTACAGTTAATGCGTAGCCATGCATCTTTTCAAACGCACTGCGCAGGCCCTGGATGTTTGACCCTTGTTTGATAGGGGGGGGGAAATCGCATTTTTAAGATTGGATAATTACAGGCAATACAGACCCCTATTTCACTGCTCTGTGCTTTATCCAGGCGTGGAAAAGAAATAATCAACACATTATAGAATACATGAACGCACTTAAAAAAAAAACAAAAAAAAAAAAGAGGAAAAAAGGTGCTTGTAAATTTCCTTAATTTCAAATAACATATTTGCCATCAAAACAGCTTTTCTCGCATCTCTTTCGCTTCTCTTTTCCCACCTATAGTTTCATATTCGCATGGCTGAATACGAGGAATGTGTTGGTGGATTTCATTCTCAGCTTAAAAAGAGACTTAAAATGGGAACAAAATCATGCAAAGCATTCATATAAAATGATAATCTGTAATGTCAAGAAGAGCCTTTCCTTCTGCACATAGGATTTCAAATTTACCCCCAGGAAAGGTTGATTACACTTCAGTCAGCCTTTATCGTTCAATATTACTTCTGCTAACATGCTCTAGTTTTTTTCTCCCCTCTTTATTAAATACACAAAGTTATTATGTATAAACCAACAGAAATATTACTTTATAGAATTAAAACTATTACCATCCATCCAGATATCATTCAACTGCCAAAAAAACGAAATAAAAATAGGATTGTTATGTAAATGTAGTAATGAAGTTTTAAACTACTTTATTTCAAATTGTTTTTATCGCAGCTAAGAGTTAAGTTAATGTAATGATTGAGGTTAAACTCTATTGTTTATCAATGATGCAGGCAGTAATTACTGTAGCTAGATATTTGGTGTGTGTGTGTGTGTTTTTCTTTTTTTCCCTTTCTTTCTTTTTTTTGGTTGTGAGTGTGTGGGTGACAGAGAGAGAGGAAGAAAGAGAGAAAGATGAGCTGGAGAAGGATAATCACAAGCTGTATTTTAATTAGCCTGGCAGGTTTGATGGATACATGCAACCACTGCTGCTGCTGCAACAACTGCATAGTGAGCAAGATGCCTAAACAGAGGGCTTTCCCCGCACTCTTCCCTTATCACAAAAGAGCTAAACCTTTGTGTAATGTAACATGTAAGTGACCCCAGAGGTCATCAAAACACATCCAGTCCCCTCCCCGGGGATTAAAGGGGCAGAACCCCATTCAGTGTCTGTTTGGGAAGAGTTTGCTAACACGGAGGCACACAAGGCACGTTGATCTCCTTAAGCATGTGCAGTTTTATAAGTTGAATTTAGGCTGAAAGTTCTGTTTAAATAATTTCAGAGACGGGCACGCTGTCGAATAAGTCTGTGCTCCAGTTTTCAAGCTGGCGCTAAACTTGGGAAATTTTGGGCTTTCTTTCCCACACATTTCTCCATAAATTCAAATGCTGTGCCGCCATAATGGCACGGCTCTGTGTGTGTGTGTGTGTGTGTGTCTGTGTGTGTGTGTTTGCCAAGTTCGTTCTTTCCATTAATATGACATGTCTTTTAATTGCTGCCATAAATGTTTGTGTTGTGTTTCACGCAGGAGTTTGCCAACAAACAAAACAGATGCAATTAAACACACACACTCGCCTTCAGATCATCTCTGAGGAGACAAAGTCGAGTCTGGTGGAAAGCCGACAAGGACAAACAAGGAGGGAGAGGACTCTGCTGCCTCAAGGTTAACTCTGACTGAATGAACTCTCGTCTTCACACTATCAGTCTCGCCACAAAGACACATCACTCATTGCTTTTTATAGCATCTGTGCTCTTTTTAGAAGTTGACACGATGCTCAGTTGATGTTTTATTTTTGTATCATTGGAGAAAAATTAAACCAATTTTATTTATCGACACGCCTCTGTTTATTTTGTGACTTGCAATTAATTCAAGGTTAATATGCAAATAAAGACATTTATGTTGCCATCACTGTAAGAGCACCACTATGCTCTCCTTTTCCCACCCTCTCCTTTCACCTAGCCCTCTTCTCTGTGTGCTGCTGAGGTGTCTGCGTGGCGTGGTAAAACCTGCCCTGCAGACCGGACCTCTCAAGTCTTCAAAGGTGGAAGAACTCAATGTGGGGGATTTGTTCAGGCTTATTTGGTAACCTAGGATTTGAATTGGATTCTGGGAAGCATTCATAACACATTTGGAAATGTTACATTGTGTGATTTTGTGTGTAATCCCCATAATAAATTTTAGAAATGGTCACAGCACTTGCACAACTGTGACTATTCATGATTTATCAAATGGTTTTCTTGTCTTGCCTCTTGGGGGTGAGGTGTGTGTGTTGCCCACGGGGAATGGGGGAGGCGATCTCAGAGCCGGCGAAGAGACAATTCTTCAGTTTTAACCTTTCTCTTAACAATTTTTTTTGTTTGTTTATTTGACCTGAATATGTGATAGGGTGAGGCACCATGCTTCCAGAGCGATTCTCTCAGACCCCCAACAGCACTGGAGCATTTCAACCTCTAGTGGATTATACCTCCCTGGGAGGAGGGTTAGTGTACACACACACACACACACACACACACACACACACACACACACACACACACACACACACACACACACACTGTAGGTACAGTTTATTAAACTTGCTGTATATTTTATAGAAGCCGCAGTCATACATTAGCACACTGGGCTGCACATTTTATTGCAGTTGAGTAGAAAACTGTGCAACTACAGCATTTTATATTTGTAGCAAGCCAGTTGTGTAATATGCAGAAATCTCTCCAAGCATGTTTTATGACATAGAAAAATATTCCTTTTTAAATTCTATAAAGGTCCTTAATGATAAGTCAAATACTGACAGGTCTCCTACTAAAGAACATCTTTGGAATTGTAAGTTACGTATCAGCTCCAGGCTACTTCTGATGCCTCCAAATTTAGCTCTTTCTCACTGCTTTTGCCCTCTCGTATAAAATGTCGATAGAGAACCTTTCCCCCCTTTCAGGAGATTAATCTGGAAAGTCACGATCAAACAGATAAAGGAAGAGAAACAATAAGCGGAGCAAAGCAGGAGCCGAGGTGGATGCTTATCATCCTTCACCATCCAAAATGAGCGATGTGTACTTGCAGAATCGATAGCTGTTGGCCAGATGCTCCAGAAGGAGCCCAAAGGGAGTGAACTTCTGTGTGAACATATATTTTGGGGGCTCTACTACTTGAATTTTGTGTCTGGTGTGTGTAACTCTCCCGCCTTGGATTGATAAGAGCGAGAGCTGTGTGTGTGTGTTTGTGAGTGTGTGTAAGTAAATGAGTATTTGTGCCCTGTCCAAACCCCACTTTGTTTTGAATGACACTTTGGCGATGCCCCCAGTCCCCCACTTCGACTTCTCAAGCGTACCCCCTGTCAGTGCCAACTCTGCCAATTCCTCTCATGTCTTTAATATCTCTCTTTGGGCTCTTGGGTTTTGCCAGTGAAGGCTCCCCAGTGACAGTTGGACATTGCCTTCACATTTGGGAGACAGCGGCGGGTGTCTGTAGCGTTCCCAGCCCTGGGCCTGTGGGGAATCTGTGATGGCTCGCCTGTCAGCCGGCCCCTCCCCTGTAATTAGGAGAGTAAACACAGCGTCTGGCTCGGCTTGGGGGAGAAGTAGGAGGGAGCGGAGGAGGGGACCGTCCGGCTCCCGTCCTACTGCTGCTTGAGCTGTCCAGGAGTAGCTTTGGATAGATAGCCTGTGATGTGCAGCCCCTTCACATCCTCGCAAAGGATGGAGATGTGGAGGAGAGTGCAGCCTGTTAACGTGCTGAGAAACATTAGTACCTTGTTGAGCATCAGTGAACCAGTGAGGAGGCTTTTCACTAAGCTGAACCTTTTGTTTAGAAGTAGAAAGAAACAGATCATTTAAGATGATCTGAGAGCTGTTCAAAAAAGTGATGAGAATGTTGATGAGGGTAAGCTGTGCACAAAAAGGTGTTCCTTGTATTTCTTTAACAGCATAATACTCATTTAGATCTCTAGGCAATAACATAGCACCACTACAAAGCCTCATCTCCTCTCTTCACCTCACTCCTGGTTGCTGGGGGGACTGGTCAGCTGCTGGAGGAATGTGTTGTGGGCTGGAGTTGTAGCTGTAGCTCGAGACCAGCTTTGGGGAACTGCCATGCTACCCTAAACCAGCCACTCCACACTGCCCAGTTAGGGAGGTGGGCTGCGGGAATGCTGAGACCAAGAGGGGAGGAATTTCACTGGTTGACCTGCCAGAGAAATGCCATGCAGAGAGCAATGAAGAGAGAAACCTAAAATGAGAGCGAGAGACAGAAAAGCATATCTCAGCCAATTGAAACGCAGCCTGTCAGTGTCATTTTGGTTTCGTAGGATGATTACTGATGATGGGCCAGTTACTGAATGAGCTGGTTGCCACACAGACACTGTGGCACCGCATCTGACTTCGATCTTTTCAGGTTCAGCGGGCATAACCAAAGTAGCTTCAACAGTTTATAATCAGCACATTTAGAGATGTTTCCCATTATTTACCATGCAAATCATCCATCTGTCTTAGTGGACATTCATCACTTGAACGTGATTGGATGTATTCGTGTTTTTGCGTAAGTAAATTTGAAATCAGATGGTGTGCACCAGTGTGTACATGTGGCGGAGATGGAGTACAAAGGAGGAGGGGCGCTTGAAGGCCCAGTGTACTTGCCAAAGTCTTTACGGCGCCCAGAGAGCCATGCTGCAGCATCATGGTCCACAGCATGGAAAGACATGGGGCAGATGGGTGCAGTGTAGCAACTCAACCTCCCCCTTCTCCTCCCAAATGTGAGGCAGCAGTGGTGGGAATGGCACAGTGTGAGAGGGAGTCTAAGTTCAGGGCTGAAACAGAAAAGCTGTTGGAGGGGCATTTGGGGGCTGGGAGAAATTGAGGACTGAAAGCTGTTTTTTTTTTTTAGAGGGGGGGGGGGCACCGGAGAAGCTGTTGGTGGGGCAGAGATCCTGCAATGGAGAGGGAAAGCCAATCCCCCCTGTCACATCCCTTTGAAATCCAAGTGCAGGGGCACGAGCCCAGGGAGGAGTGGCAGCGTGGCCCAGCGCCTGGGCAGACAGGCAGTCACCGCACTGGGCCGCAGTCCAGCTCGCCTGGCCTGGCCCCTTCCCACTGTAGCCCACCCCGTCTGGACCAGGCTTACGGGAGTCAGGCAGCAGACCCCCAGTGGACAGGCCGGAGCCCTGCGCTACTGAGTAGCATCTCAGATCCTCTGCTGGGTTTGAAACAGCAGAATCCCCCAGGAAGAGAGGCCCTGCGGAGCTTAGGAGGTGCCTCCACTGCCTCGCAGCTTCTCCTGCACCCAGGCCTCTGGATGGGGGCCCAGTGTAGTCTGCTGCTGATGATAACCCCCACCTCACCACCAGGCCGTTCTGCCTTCAGGGCCCTGTGCAGGTCCACACATCCCCATGGCAACAGTGGCAGGGCCGTCCACACAATGTGAGTGGGCAACAAGCCAAGTGCTGCCAAATTGGGATGAGGGAGAGACATTTTGGGAGAGTGCTCAATCCTGAATCTTTTCACCTTTATGTTGTCTCTGGGTAATCGTGTTTTTGGCTTCAGTGAGCTAATATCAGAGATTTGGCCAGAATTGTGGTCAGCGGCACCAGAGACGAGTGCACTTTTGCGAGGTTCCCCGCCTCCCGTGTTTCTTAAATTCAACTACTTCTCTTCAGGCTGGAAAACATTACTTGTCAAATATTGCTAACAGCAGCAGCAGGCATTTATAAAATTAAACCCTCGGGTGGGCTGATATATTCCGAAGCGTTCCTTGTGTGTTTAAAGAGACCTTGTCAAGGCAATATTAAGCCTGCGTAAACACAAGTAGTTCAATGACATTCGCAGCAGCCACCTAAAGTTGATTCCCCACCCCCTCCAGCCACTGGGAAGATACTAAGTGG
Organism: Aulonocara stuartgranti; assembly: GCF_965226115.1. Classification (NCBI taxonomy): domain Eukaryota; kingdom Metazoa; phylum Chordata; class Actinopteri; order Cichliformes; family Cichlidae; genus Aulonocara; species Aulonocara stuartgranti. Next base: position 2,529,596 of record NC_138955.1, on the reverse strand, counting down.
TTGGGTGGTGTTTACTGAAAGTGGATATCTGCTGTTTGTTTTGTTGTTCTGCTTCCCGACCGTAAACACTGCATAGATTTCCTTGAGTGGTGTTTGAAACACATTTGTGTGTGCGTGCCATGTGTTATATTTGCTGATAACAGGATTTACTCAAATTGCGAATCACCAGTTGAGAAAGGTTAATTGTCAGTGCAAGTGGTAGAATGGGTACATGCAATAATTATTAGTCTAAGTTGCTTTATTATTTAATGATGCTAATTAGGCATTAGCTGTGGTCCCCTTTTTGGATCACAACTTCAAATGCATGTCAAATTGCATTAAGTTCACTTTGACATCCATTTATCAAACTAAAGGAATGCTGTTTTGTAGATGTCCTTAGTGTGTTTATTGTTGTGAAACGGATCTGTTCTTGAGGTACTGATCAGGAAATTAGCAGAGGGATTTTTAAGAAATGGCTCATTTTATTTGCCGTGAGGACAATGCACTTTATGATTGGTGCACTTTTAATGGTAGTCTTAGTAGATCGGTCATTTACGCTTTGATCAAGAAAGATATTTGATACGTGCACAAAAGCGGAAATTTGAAAGTGTCTTTTCAGCTGCACTGGATTTTACTCCACTAAGACACACAAGGTTTGGTTTGTGTGCCACCCATGTGGATTAGACTGGCATGAATCTGGCATTAAGGTTAGGTGGAAAGTGACAAGGAAAGAAAGCAAGAGATCAAGGCATGACTGCCAGTGCATGTCATTGCCCTACACTCTCATCAAATAGCCCCGTGCTGCTTATGTTGCTGCCCAGACGCAAATTAATTTGGACGCCTGGAAAGACTGCAGAGCCTGGGACTCATCTCTGCCCTTTAAAAAAGAAAAGGCACCAGCGGAGAGCACTCTTCCAACAAGGGGGTGGGCAGGGGCCGAGAGAGAGGTTTTGATGGATTTCAGTGGAGGTCAACAGAGTGTCTGAAATAAGATGGGAGGGGACAGAGGACATGGTTGAATATGCTTGTCCTGCTATGATGACAAGATGGCTCAGCTACCACTGTGCCACTGGCCTCCCCCCTGCTTTCATGCTCGCCTCCCTCCCCCCTGGAAGCCCCCCCGTCTCCCCGCAGGACACCAGTGAGGTAGAGAGGAGAAGCAAGCGGGGGGAGAAGAGTGGGGTGCTGATGGTTAGCTGCCGTTTAATCTTCTCCTTGGCTCACTGCAGATTCTTTCACTACATGCCCCTCTCCCTCATCTCCCCAAATCTGTACCTGCTCATCCCTGGGCCCGCTTTACAGGGGGAGCTCTTGATCAGTGAGGTGATGGAGAATAGCCCTCGTCACACACTCCAAATAGGATCAGATTGCCTGGGAGCAAAAGGTGAGAGCTACATGGAGCTTGGTTAAAATAGAGGAGGAGGTGGTGTGGAGATGCTTCAGCAACCAGACACTACCAGGAAATGAGCTCAGTTTGAGATGGACTTTCTAGTTCTTGGAGATTTCAGAGGGGTTTTGGTGCTGGTGCAGAACGACCACAAAACTCCAGTGCATGCGTTGGCCAAGAGGGGAGGAGAGCGAGGTGGAGACCACACTCTCCACTGGCTTGTCGTTGGCATGTCGTTAACCTCCTGGGGATTGGGGGGGAAAGGGAATCAGTCCTCTGTATGCTTTAAACTCAGGGTTCGTTTGTAAGGTGCCCGGGGAGCACTGCACCCCTGCTGGAGGACAGGGTACCAAAACAGCAGCATGCTGACAAAAGGGGTGGAGTAAAGGGTTAAATAAAACCACATGCTGGGTCATAGAGCAGCCCCCCTGGGTTCAGCAATAAACAGTTAAGTTGCTCAAATGAAGTGTTTCAGTAGTCTGAAAAAGCTTTTAGTTATGTATTTATTTTTTGACCCAACTCATCACTGATCATGTCTGATTTAAGATTTAAAACTGCAGACGTATTATCAGCAAAATCTACTTTAAAAAGTACTCCTTCAGAAAGTCTGAACTTTAAATGCTGTACTTCAACGTGGTTTTAATTTTGATTGGTTCATACACAGTATTTATAAAGGTTACATACTTTGTCTTAAGATGAACGAGTAGTGTTTTAAAAATTGTAATACTTCCCTCAGAAAAGGAGTAAAGTATTAAAGATTTGGAACTGGAAACAGAGGGGAACCACAGCACATTATACACTATATTATTTGCTTAAATCATAGAAAAGCTGGTGTGTGAATGTGACAAGTTGCTTTCTCCGTGTTGGAAAAGGAAAACAATAACACAAATATTTAGTTTCGAGGTTAAAGTGTGCAAGTTGATGAGATGGAGGCCAGAGCTACAAGAGGTTGGTAACTCTTGCCCAGTCTTGTGATCAAGCACCAGTGGTTACACTACAAACTTCTATTCCTCCTTTTCACCATTGCTCTTTCCACCCCTTTTCTTTTCTACAGTAGTAATGCCTCTCACTATTTTTCTACATCTTATCCCTTTTAATTAGAAAGCAAATTCTGCAGCCTGGAGAGACCTAATCCCCTACTGCCCAACAATGCACGGAGTGGCTTTGAACAGCCGACCTGCAGCCTCAACCCCCCAACGCTTCAAATTCCCCCCACACTGCTGGACCTTCAAGGGGGGAAGGGGTCTTTTTCTTCTCAGAGCATTATTACTTAAGGATACATGTGCTGCGGTATTTGCAGAACTGCATATTTGCATTTTAGGAATGTTAACAGTAATTAACAACTAAGTGACACATGTGACAGAAATGATACAAGTGTGTGCCAACTGGCTCCGTCTCCTCTGCGAGAGATGTAGCTGCATCTGATTTGCATATATATTAATGTCCCTTATTGTATAGATTAGATCCCATTAGCCGTGGTGATTCTGGAAGAAGGTGCAGTCACTGGGATGCAAAAAAGTCCCGTTATTATGTTAAGATCATTTTAAAATTGTTGGGGGGCAAAGAAAAAGAAGGGGTTATGGCACTGATACAAGGTTAAGAGTGATTAGACTCTCTGTCCATCTTGACAATAGGCTGAGATTAGATTCTGCTAGCCCAAAAAGAGGGGCGAAATAGGCCTCCATTAGTTGTCTGTGCATTTACTCCGCTTGTATCTAAAATTACCAGCTTTCTTTTCTTAATAAGAGTATATCTCGATGGGCACACAGCTGCCAGAAATTAAATTCTGGCTTCATTCCTGGGGCTGTGCGCTTTACATCCACTCTGGCACTTATCGTAGTGGCAAAGTGATCATTTACTGAGCTGTTTGTCAGGAGAATTATGAAGCTGTCAGTGCCTGCTCTTGTGCCATCCATAGAAGAGAGGTCATCAGATAGCGGTAATGATGAGAGACAGAGGAGGAGAAAATCAGGCACAGAGAGTCTAACAGTGGCTACAGTTTAATCTACTGATTGCTGCTCTTGATTTAAAAGAAAGCTGAAACCTTGGGAAGTTTGATTAAGAGTCTTTGTGCCACGCTGCCTCCAGTGGCCAAAGTTTTGCTTCACCCATTACGCATTTTCTTTAATAGCACTGAAGCAGACAAACCTAAGACCCATTCTCCTGGGCCATCACACCATGGCAAGTATATAAGGTTCCTCTGAGCTGTTTGATACATATTGTTGTAGCTTTGCTATATTTTTTTTAATTAACTTAATGAATGGAGTCACTGTTTGTTAACTAGCTGTCAGCAGCCTACTGTGTTCCTCAGTATTTTAGTGCCCTGCATCTTCTTGCAATGTTATAATTTGGTTTCCTCTCATCCAACAAATTAGAATAGGAGAAAAGAGTGATTGTGGGGAACAATGTGCGAGATGTTACTAATGCAGAGAGGTAGGTTGAAATTTTAAGTAAATACAATATGGAGTTTTTAAATTATGATTTATATTTATTAAGGAAAAAAATGATCCAAACCTACTTGGCCCTGTGTAAAAAAGCAATTGCCCCCTAAACCTAACAACTAGTCATGCCACCCTCGGTAGCAAGAACTGCAATCAATCATCAGATTAACCCATATGGAAAAGATATATATAAATCTTATAAAGTTTGTATCTGTCTTGTATGAAACTTGTATGAAAAGCATACAAGAGTGAAAGCACATATAAGATCCCATGAAAAATTATATAATGAAACTTGTATGTTTTGTATACTTACTAAAAAAAAATATGAAAGTAATGAGAAAGTGGCCACTTTCATGAGTAAATCATATATGTTTTTACTATTTCTTTTCCATATGGGAACTGACAATGAATCTTTATCGATTGATCTAAGAAATCAGAAAGGGAGCACATTTTTCACAGCACTGTATACTGTCATTTATTTGAATGCAGCTTTCGCAAATCCCTCACAATGCACAATGGCAAGCAAAATGTGGAAATTGAAGCAAACGTTTGGTTTAAAGTCTTATTAAATTTACATATTAATATTTCATTTTTCTATTGCAATACTTGTTAAAACTGTTAGTTGACCTGCTGTTTCCGTTTTTGCATCTGTTTGGTTTCTTTTTGTATTTATTTAAGTTTTTTTTTTTCCAATTAATGTGGCCTATTTTTTGGGACACATGATTCTATCGATGCCCAAACTGAAACAAAAGATATCTGTTAGACGTGTTCACCTGATTAGAAAAAGAAAGCACTGTTTTCAACACATTAACCAATAGCAGTGCATGTGATCTGATACAGACGGATTCAACGTTTTTCAACCAGCCAGCTCACTCGTAGAAAGTTTGCGTGATGCTATAATGTGATGATCTGAGGTAAGAGTCAGGTGAACTCACAGCTAATAAGTGGTCATCACGTGTCCTGCATCCTGCACGCTGTAGCTGGTCGGTACCCTGGGTTACACCAGAGTACTTCCAGTCACAAAAACGTCTGATGCAAACTATCTCTTGTTGCGTAAGTGAGGCCATCTTGCTCTGATTTCCAGACAAGGTTCAGCATTTTTCTATGTAAGCAGTGATTGTGTGGTAGTGCAGGTATGAGTGCAGTTTGACTGTAGAGTCACGTGGGTTCATATGCAACAGGAATATAACCGTGACTTGTTAAATTAGATGCGATTACTGTAACGGACTACACAACACAATTACAGTTTTTTTATTTTTATTTTAATTATTCAAAATGTTATTGTTTGTTTTGTTTAAATGTTTGCCTCAATGACTTTTCTGGATAACCTTAGTGTAGAAAATGGAAAACCTGTGGATGTAGTGGAAGATCGACTTCTCTTGTGAGAATCGATATTAGTTAGTAATGAAAATGAAGACAGGCATTTTGGTTCAAACAAACGAGATGAAAGAAAATCTCTGTCGTGAATTAATAAATTGGGCTCGCGTGTTACACTTTGTAATTTGTGGACCACGTTCGCTGCGTTTCTTCTTCATTTTCATGCTTTCAGCTCTGTCACCTCTCTCCTCTCGCTGTAACAATGTTGTCTTAAATGAATTCAAACACTGTTTTATTGACACAATGAATGATGTTTCAAAGGAAACAGATTACAAGAAATAACTTCATTTAGCGTCTATATTAATCATTGCTCAGCTAATTAACACTGATAGAGATGCCCTAAGCTGGGATAGTGCTCTGCGTGCTTGTGTGTGTGTGTGGAGAGGTGGGGAGTGCTGGGAGATGAGGGCATTCTCCCACTTCCATTTACTTAAAGCTCAGGGGATCTTTTTTTTTTTTTTTTTTTGCATCCTGTCGCAATTAGTTACTCACGCTGTCAGTCTGTCTGTCACATCCTGGTGTGTCACACTGAAACAACTATGGAGTGGGCTGTCTGGATGAACAAACAGCAATGTGAGTGCAAGCATTCAGCAAGAGAGCGTGGGTCACACTCTCTGCCTAAGGCCAACATATTCTTTTCCTACTCAAGGGTTCGATTTTCAGAAAGCTACTTAGGTATTATTCTAATCCCTACCCAGTTTCTTCCCCCCAAGGCCAACAACTCAGGTTACCACTTTGGACAGTTGATCAAATGCACTGCTAAAGTTTGAAGCTGTTTGTTAGAGCATAAGAAGCCAACAGTGGCAGATTCGAGGTATTCAACCTAGTCTTCTGACTCCACTGTCATGATAGGTGATTGTATCAGGAATCCAGCGTTGTAGTGCTGCTAATTAGTATGTGAATGTTCAGCAGTAGACTGAGCTGCCAGTCTTTATCTAACTGAGTAGGCGCCAACTTATTAATAAAACATCATCTCTTAATTTGCTATAACAACACATTAGCATGACAAAATCAATGGCTTTGATTTGATATTCATGTATTTCTCTGAACATATTTGCTGCTCTCCTGGGCCTGTATATGCTGTGAGGTGAGGCTTCTTGGAGCTGCTGCAGATGGGGAGGGGGCAGTGGAGGTTATGGTGAGGACTGCTGGGAGTTGTGGGGACGGCCGCCTCTGTGGGATGTTTTTCTCTTGTACAGTTTTGTTGTCTAAATGTTTTACAAACTTAATTGGCATTCCCGGGGGATGGTTGCCAGCTGTCTGCCTGATGGCAAGGGTTTCTAATTTGGTGCATGGCGAAGGTTAGCTGATGGGGTAGCTAGCGGAGCGGAGCAGGGTGTACAACACGCCGCATGCTTCACATGGCCCTGATCAAGCCCAGGGTTTGCTTGTTTTTCCCTCGTTTGTCCAACAACAGACATTGCTTCACCGGGAAAGAGAGTAACAGCTGCTATCTAACAAGCAGAGTGCAGAGAGTGCTGGTCCGTGATGTTGGAGTGAAGTTTTGGAGAGAGCTGGCTAACCAGTGGTGAAGCTGGCAACAGGCTGGGTGCATAAATGGTATCATGGATCATGGGCTGTGGTACCTTATCACCTCTAACCTGTAGATAGTGCTTTATTCTCATCCAAGAGATTTTTTCAGTCATAGTTAAAGTAGGATTTAAAAGTTATGGACAATGTTTTTGAAGGTCTTTGAACCTCCGCCTTCTCTCTATAGCATCTAAACTGCTTTTTAACTTTCATTCAGTCACTTTTGTCTCTTCCTCACAGGTGAAACTCTAAATCATCTCCTCAACTCCAGCCAACCCTTTTAAATTTGACAATCTGATACCACTGAGGGATTTGAAAGGTCAAACGATCTATTTTAAGAAGTCAAACTAAGCTCACGTTCTGCCTTAAGTACTAATTAATATAAAAAAGCAGAATAAAGAGCTTGGGAGCATTAAAGGTTTAAGTAATGAATGGTGGATAAGAAACCGCTGACACGCTAATGGACTAAAACCAAAGATTCTTATTTACATAAAAAATGTAATTAAAAAAACACAAATGTGCTATGTAAGTTGGTTTAAATAAAAACTTAATTTCCTTTAGGAATTATTTGGTTAGAGAAGGTGGTATTTCCTTAGATGCCAGTTTTACATAATTAACCTAGATTGGGTTGCAGGTTTAGCAGGAGTGTGCTTTGTTGTGCTGCTTTGCTATGTACAGACAGCTATATTGTTAAAATTGTAATAGTTCCCCTGGATTTCTTGTGTTGCTGTGGCATTGACCTCTAAGGGCAACCATACATATTGCCTGAAGATATTTTGACACTGCAGGATCTGTAAACTAAATATCCAGAAAGCATGGTATCACCCGCTTCCTTCAAAAAACACACACAAATACATCCATGGTCACCTACAAGTCAGCCCCTTCAAACCTCATCCCAACCAGCCGTACAGGCCAGTACAGCAAGATTCATCTGTCAGCAAGCATCTTCTGCGCACATTAATATCAATGCATGGTGCTGCATAGTCACATTGGATAATTGGCATGCAGTAGTGGCACAGTGGTGGAAAATGTAAAAGTTGCTGGTTGTTCAAGGGTAAATAGAACTTGTCTCCATGACAAGGTGGTGACAGCTGAGTGATTTATAAATATGCTTTTTAAAACTCTCCCACATGAGCGCAGTAGTATTCTGAGCTCAGTATTAAGTCAGTGGAGTTGCATGCAGAGGTTCACCTGAGTTTCCTCTCATGTGTTATTCTAATTGCAGCTCTGCAGTTTTGCAGTCTGTGAACAGAAACAAATGGTAAATGGCCTGTATTTATATAGCGCTTTTACTAGTCCCTAAGGACCCCAAAGCGCTTTACACAACCTGTCATCCACCCATTCACACACACATTCACACACAGGTGATGGCAGCTACATTGTAGCCAAAGCCACCCTGGGGCGCACTGACAGAGGCGAGGCTGGACACTGGCGCCACCGGGCCCTCTGACCACCACCAGTAGGCAACGGGTGAAGTGTCTTGCCCAAGGACACAACGACCGAGACTGTCCAAGCAGGGTCTCGAACCAGCAACCTTCCGATTACAAGGCAAGCTCCCAACTCTTGAGCCACGAAACAAAGATCAACCAAATGTCCTTTTATGTAAAATACCATCCTGTGAGCCAAAGTGGAGTTTTACTTGAGTGACCAATCCAAGAGATATTCCTAGAGTACCCTATCGGAAGATAGCTAACAGCTGCAACCTCTCTGCTATTGATGGGATACTTTGCAAAAATCTTGGCTCAAGGACCATCAGATTTTTTTCTCCCCAAACAAGAGGCCGGATGTGGAGAATGCAGAGGATCAAGGGATCTAAAGCTTAGTAAAAGCACTGCATTCATGATGCATGTGTCTGATGGTCGGGAACGGAGGAAAACATATGCTGAAGTCTTTATTGGCATTCTAGGGAAGATTGGAGGGACAATCAATTTGCTGTGAGTCCTCTGGGTCTCTTGGGATATACAAATGACTTAGTGGCCGTACTCACACTAAGATGCTGATTCCCTGGGCTTGACTTCATGGGCAAATGCCACTGGTTGAATACCACTCACTGATTTTCTTTACATTGCAAAAGGATGACTCATGTATCTGCAGGTGGATAAAGTGGACATGCAAAAGGTGTGTATCTGAACCTGGGTGGTACGGTCAAACCTTGTTTTAACATGGCTGCTCTTGACTTTAATTGGCCTTATAATAGTCTAATTGATAAGTGTTGTGAGTGGGACAGGGAGGGGGCAAAGGGTTGCACTACGCCCCTGGCTGTGGTGCAGACTTGAGAGGAGCATGCGGGGGCACTGCTGATTATTCAACATGTTTCTCTAATCCCAGCCCTTGTGGTAGGAACCTGTGAAAGAGCCTGGTCTTTGTACCGGGGGGCTAATCGTGTTTTGGAAACGCCGATCGAGGCTAATCTTCTGGCCTGCTTCTAATGTGGAGCCGCTGATATCCTCTGCTGCGATAAATTAAGCTACTTATTAATCTAATTATGGTACATTCATCCCCACAAACTTTCATGTGACTTGGAAAGCCCCCCCTTCCCCCCTCGTTTCACCATTAACTCCTGCACCCCTTCATCCTCCCCCTCTGCAAACCTTGAGACTGACTCTGCTGTCTTAGACTGCATGGCCCTGGCCGGCCCAATTAGGAGCCCTCAGGATTTTGCCTCTAACGAGCCTCCAGGCTCCAGTCAGCCTTTCCACACAGACTAGGGTCAGCCTTGCTCATTCTACTTACACCCCCTCCAACTTCACCCAAAATCTCCACCTGCTCTTTTCTGCCTTTCTTTACCCATTTTCCCCCTTCATCTCACTTTGAAGGGCCAAACTAGTTTAATGTTATATTAAATTTTATTTTGCAGTTTCTTTGTATGTCTTTATGTCTCACAAAAAACAAGTTAAAAAAACACAAACTGGCTATTTTTTGCTAGTTTTGAAAGCTTCTTTTTTTTTTTTTGCTCCATGTTTCTTCCATCAGTGAACCCTTTTGGCTCTCTTGTAGACTTGTTTTATATTTTCAAATCCAAAAGTGAAAGTGGTCTCTTTCTGGCCTTCCACAGGCTGTGCCATGCTATCATTCTCTGCTTCTCATACTTCTGCTCCCAGCTTTTGCCTGATGTTACTCCCGCTGTATTTGCTGGTCTTTCACAGGGTGCTGTGGCTCTGTTGGGTGGGGATCTTGAGAAGATGTAAGGCTAGCTATGGGGAAGTGAGAGCAGGATGACAGGCCCCTTCCCTCCATGGACAGTGACCCTGAAGGGAGATGAAAGAAGTTCCCGTCTGCACTTTAGCGGCTCAAACAGGGCTGCAATCATCCGTGAAGTCTCTCCTACCTCCCCTCCCCCGCTGTCTCTCTTGTGCACCTTACCCTTTCCATACTTTCTTTGATTTTAGGTGGGGTGGAAAAGAGTGTCACAGCACCCTGGTGTTTGGACCCCTCTTTTTCCTCAGCCCCTCCTCATGTCTTTCTCATGATTTGGCTCCTTTTTCCTGGAGTCAGTGGGCCAGTGCTAAACTAGCAAAGCTAACTTTTACCTCTTTCTCAATGGTGCATATTCTGGAATCAGCTACACATATTTTGTTTTGCCCAAAAAAGTACTGATCTTTCTTACATGGGGCTATGTGCACATTGAGTGCAAGAGTTGTCCGCCATATTGGATGTGATGCAACCATGAGTTGTTAGGGAAAACTGTTTATTTCCCAACATCCAACTTGGATGTTGCTGGCTTTCTCTGACTGAAATCAGTTGCAAACTATGCACTGCACCAAGTTGTTTTTTTTTAGTTGCTACCAGATTGTCACTGTTGCCTGTTTTTTAATGTTTATATGCAAATACTTGTTATCTATTAGTCCAATGGTAGTAAAACTTGGAAAAATGTGAAGCAAACCAGAAATGGAGGAGGTTCACCTTCAAAATAAAAGTCAGACCTTTTTGGAATCTGCTGGCTGCAGTGCAGAAGCACAGCTTTTACTTTGAATGTAAACCTTCTTGATTTCCTGTTTGTGTTGCACTTTTCCAAGTTTCACTGCGACTCAGAAAGTAGCTGGAGAGCCTTTGGAGACAAGTCCATCCCTTGTGTTCAGACTAGGACTGCAGCGATATCTTAGCCACCAAAGCAATTACAAGGAGATTTTTGCCAGCCGGTCAGAGAATACTGATTTTTCTGGTGGTTTTTCTGATTTTCCTGTAGTTGACAAATGGTCATGGATCAGTCTCTTGGTATGTATGACTGGGGCCTTATTCACTTGATCTTATGTTGTCACTATGAGTGTTATACATGGAAATCAACTTGATGTCACATAATTAGTGGACACACATTTGCAAAACCTCAACTGGTTAGCTCTCAAGAAGCACCAAGGCAGAACTGGCACCAACACCCGAACCTGCTCAGTGGACCATAAGAGCTATTTCTATAGAACAGAAGGACAGATTGCTTGTAAGTTTACATTATTTTTCTCATAACACGGTCAAAAATCTTTTAATCGTTGTTCATGGAACTTCATTTAATTGCTCTTCTTACATGACCCTAGGTAACTCACCTTTTACAGGTATATTGTGAGTGGCATTAACCTTCTGCTGCTCCCTTACTCAAATGATGTTGTGGATGTGTTCTTTCTCAAAGCAAAATGGAGGGTTGAGACAACAGGGAAGCACTCTCTATCATTTGTTCTTAGAAACAAAGGTTCTTTGCTGCTATCAAACTCTCATTAGATATGGAGAATTGAGTGTGCGGTCTTCACTACGTACCAAACAGCGAGGTGATAACACAACGTAGAGGCAGGCCAGGATGCTAATTGCATGCCGAATATTTATAGTCCAGACAATTAGCTGTGCCTTTTATATGCAAAATAACAACAGCAGCAGTGGCAACAGAGAGAGGGATGCGGATGGAGGGGGGGGGGGGTAAGTAATTAAGATGCTCAAAACAGGACAGGGACATGCAGTCTGTTGTGCTCTGATTTGTTGCTAACAAACACAATAATTAGCCTGTTATTGCAGGATAATGAAGTTGCCAGTGTCCTTTTCCCTCTGCCAAGCGACATCCTGTACAAGGACAATCGCTCCACTGCTCCTGTTACTGTGGACAGGGCCCTGAGGGGAAGGTTGTTGAGAAGTTCAGGGGTCACAAACCATGATCTGGTATGGGAATAGTACGGTGTATAGTGGTAGCATAAGGCTTTACGGCTGTCTTTGTGTAGTGGTGAAGTGGCAACCTAATTTCCATTAGGATGTGGTGTTTTGAGCAGGTATTGCATTTGTTACCCAGTGTTAAATCAAGAAAAATCATAATCCTGAGTTTCAAAAACCTTTAACACGCATGTTCAAATGTGGTCATGAAAAAAGGATAAGTTATATGAATTTTCTTGCTATTGTGGATTAAGGTTGTTTCAATAAGAATACAGTGTTATAACATAACATATAATAAACTTTCTCCAGTGATACGAACACTGTACATGTACATTTGTGTGTCACAGTGTGTATCTGCCTCCTTTACACATTTGTTTGTGTATGTCTCTGACCGCAGGTTCACTGAATCAACAATGCTGTCTGGCGGGATTAGGTGCAGCTAGAGCTGATTTGATATTTGTAGCTGATAGTGCTTGTAAGTACGCCTTTGTTCCCTTCCATTGTGGCCAAGATTAAGGCAAACCTCCTCTTCATCATCCTCCTTCGGTGTAGTAATAACCTAGATAAAGCTAGTCTTTGATTGAATCATTTCTGTGCGTGTTCAGGACCTCCTCTCTTTCTCTTCCTGTCAGCTGTCGCTCGTGTATCAGACGCCTCATATTTACGCTTTATTTTTCTTCATAACTCTGCCACTCTGTTTATTCTCTAAGTTTCTATCTGTAATACCTGTCAGTCACTGCTAGAAACTAATGAGAACATTTGTGTATGTAGATTTCTGCTAATGATGACTTGAATATAACTGAATAATGCCTTTTGATTGCTGTAATGCACAGAGTAATACATGGATTTTCTGATATGTTAGTTTGGGTAGAAGTTGGACCATAGATACATGTAAATTGAAATGTGCAATTCACTTGTATTTTTATTTTTATTCCTATTTATTCTATTTATCCCCTTCGTATATTTTATTTATATTGTCTCTGTATTTATATATATGTGTGTGTGTATAACTCTGTAACTTCTGTCGGTGCTGTGCTTTTTTGGAAATCGAATTTCCCAGAGGAACCCACCCGAGGGATTAATAAAGTTCTATCTTATCTTATCTTATCTTAAATTGTTTATTAAGTTCTTAGTGTGCATAGAAGATTTTGGTCACACAGGCCTTTAAATCAGTTGGAGACTTCTGCCAACATCTGATTGCTAAGTAAAAATTAGTATTTCCTGACTGCTAATCAATGATTAGTGGAGGCTGTGAGCTGTTGCAAAAACGGTATGGTGTCGCACCAAATACTTCAGTCATAGGTTTGCATGGAAGACGATGACTTGTCTGCAAACACTCGCAAACTACTCACCGAGTGGTAATGAAAATCTGAAAATGGAGAACATTCACCTTTAAAGTAAAAGTTGCACCTTTTGAAGCATATTCAAGTCAAGTCAAGTCAAGTTTATTTATAAAGCACATTTAAAAACAACCAAGGCTGACCAAAGTGTTGTACAATAAAATACAAATGTAAAATACAATAAAACGCAAGTACATAAAACACCTCACTGATAAAACAATAAGTTAAAACAGTAAGTTAAACCTTGCTAAAAGCCAATGAGAAGAGGTGAGTTTTAAGAGCAGTTTTAAAAGTTCCTAGGCTTGTGGAAAATCTGATGTGAGGAGGTAAACTGTTCCACAGTCTGGGTGCAGCCACAGCAAAAGCCCTCTCTCCCCTAGTCTTTAATCTGTACCTGGGAACATCTAAAAGCATCAGGTCTGCTGACCTCAAAGATCTCCTGGGGCGGTAAATGCTAAGAAGCTCTGCCAGGTAAGGAGGTGCAGTACCGTTAAGAACCTTAAAAACCAGCAGTAAAAAAAACTTGTTTGTAGCCGTAGAAAGTATCAAAGACGTAGCTACTATGACATCGCCCATTAGTTTCTGAAGTCCTCTTTTGTTGCAAAAAGATCAGATGTGATGAAGAAGGGTGGGTCTGACTGTGAAACTGCGCTGTCATCGGTTAACAAACACCAGAAACTCAGCAGGAAAGTGCTTACAGACAGCGTGACATAACGCCATTTTCCATTAGGACCATCAGTGGTGACCTTCAGATAGGCAGAAATTTAACTTCTGCACTGGTTTCCTTTTTCCCACCTGGAAGCTACGTTCATGTTTTCTACTGTCTGCGGTAAGGCGCAACTTTTAATTTGAAGGGGAACTTTCTCCATTTTTGATTTGTGTCACACTTTTTCAAATTCCAGAAACCTAATTGAAAGGATGGGTGACTGCGGTAATCTGCTAGCAACTAAAGTAATCACAATGAAGTTTTGTTGCAGCAGCCTCTTTGGAACCGATTTCACTGAGCGACAGTCAGCAACCTCCAGCAACCACTCACCAACCAGTTGGGCAAAACACATTTTCCTAACCTACCAGAGGATCCAGCAGGTTACAGACAGGTCTTTAGATCCATGTGACCATGAGTGCTAAGGTTTAGGAGAATTTAGTTGTGTTTGGTTTCATGCGGAAGTCAAATAAGGACTTATTGATGATGATTATCGCACAGTGTGGCTATTTTAAGTGCAATATTTGTACATCCCAGCATCACAACCAACAAACACAAAAACAAATTCTGTTTTGGTGAAAACAAAATGGTACAGATTTCTTCACAACTTTCTCAGGTAGGATATGAAACCTTTGGCTTCTGGATTTACGTATAAACATTATTATGGCACTCAGTTAAACGGCATTTAAATGTCCTCATGTACTTAAATAACATATAGAATTACTGTTATTGCTATTATAATATAATTCCTTTAACAAAGTAAATATTGGTCAAAATGCATTAAAATATTCTTAATGAATGTAAGTTAATCGATTATGGCAATGATATATTTGTAGCAGAAATATAATTGAAGAATAAATTAAAGAAGGTTACTTGGAGCAATTTTTTGATATCCTTTGATAAGATTCTCTTGTTTAAAATAGCCTTTTTTACTCTTGTTGATGAATAAACCTGTTTCAAATTCAGTTTATGTATGAAGGGGAAATCATTATATTCTTATATAAACATCATTAGATTATTGCTGCGCAATACTTTAAATTTTGTTATCGATCCAGTACTGAGTAATTACAGAGTCAGTCTTACAGATGTCAGTACCAATACTTTTAACCTATAAAGGCAGCTTGTGTAGGGCAGAGCAGTGTGTCATGACTTATGAGATGAATCATCATCATTTTAAATCAAATCAGTGTGCTACGTGCTGAACTTAGAGGATAGAAACAAAGTATTGATCCTCTTGCACTAGTATCAGTCCGATATGAAATAATGAATATTTGTTATTTTGGTTTTCACGTTTAAAGAATAAAGAAGGGTCACCCACAGCCAATCAGCTACTTTGATGTAGGGATGCCTACAATACACCTGACCCTAGGGCTACTGTACAGTGGACGTGCTATGGATTATCTTTGCTCTAACATTTACACCGCCGTGTTTGAGAAGTTATGACCTGCTGACACCATTTTTGTGTGTCTCTTTCTCACACAGATACACACACCATACAGTGGTGTTGCATACATGGTCACAAACATACCCCTCCTGTTTACTTACCCACCCGGGGTCGTCACATGACAAAAGACATCTGAAGTCATTTATGTGATTGTGTATCTTTCCCGGCTCTCTCTTATACACACACTAATCTCTACAGGTATTTCTCCTCGGCTGCTGTTATTAGAATGCAGCAAATGCTCTCTATTGATGCATGTCAGAGCCTCATTCTTTCATCTCCAACATTTAATTTACCATCCTGTTGTGCCACTAATCCTGTGTCGTGCCATTTCCTCCGCTCCTCAGATTGCTCTCTCAAAGCCCCCTCTCCGCCAGATAAAGAGGAAGGTAATCGCCATTGTCTGGCTACAGATACACCAGTGCTGGCTCCCCTTCTCTCTGCAGCCCCAAATTAAAGGGCCATCCTGCCCTCGCGCCCCCTTAATCACTGGCCTCGTCTCTGAGCGAGTGGACCCCAGGGCTGGTGCACTTTCATCCACAAATAGGCTTTCAGTGAGAACCACCTGGGCTGGGCTCCTCGCAGGAGATCCCCACACACTCCTTCGCTCTGTCTTTCCTGCACCACTCTCACTCCCAGCCTCACACACTCGCTCTTCCTCAGGCCCTCCCTCAGTGATTGGACATGAAGAGTATTCTACTTTCACTTCTATTGCACCCTGATGAATTGAGTCTTTCTCTCTCCTCAGGAGGTCTGACCCACAAGTCTGCTAAGGAACTTCAAAGTGGTAGTGCACAGAGTCATTTCAGCTGTTTTAACTACAAGTGGAGGCAGCAACGCCTTCCACTGTGTACCTCTGGTTGCTAAAGCTATAAAATTTGCAAGCTGTCAACACAGCTAAAAATCATGCAGTTTCAAATGTGTTTCATATACAGACATCTCATGGAATTGGTAACCCAGAGTGTGTATTACTGACTGATATAAAAAGCATTTCTGTAATAGCGTGCTCTCATCCATGCAGGGTAAATTGGTGATGAGGCAAAAAGCATCTAAACTCCACAGATAATCAGCTACTTGACTGTAATTGACTGAAAGATTCTGCTTGATACTCACAATCATGAAGTTAGGCTGCACCATTGAAAATATAATTGATTGCCGACACATTGTAGGGTTGTGGAGGTCAGCCCCCTGCCCTCAAATATGCAGAACCACTCAGTAGCATTTAGCTAATTTCTGCTAATTGAGGCTGTTGCTCTCCTCTGCTGAATTGACATAACGCTTGAGGGCTCAGCCAAATCATCACCATTATGACATTAGTAAGAGCTTATCCAGCGCTAAGAGCTTGAGCTGATACTAACACTAAGGAGTTTAGGATGCTAAGATGAGGCCAAGCAATTGCAGTAGCTGTGGTAAGACTGATGGACAACAATGAAAGTTTACAATAAGGATCAAAGATCCTAGCAGGGTTAAGGGAACTATCCAATTAAGAAAACACATCATGCAACCCCCCCCCTACTAATAAAAAACTGTTTAGCTTGAGCGGCTGCTGTCATGTACAAAAGAGCGACTGGTCTTTGCTATCCAGTTAGCCTGTCTGCCCTTCTTATTAAGAATCCTGGGGGGCAAAAGATTCTCCTCTTTGCTTGGCTGTTTAATACACACTCAGAGCAAATTATTAGGGAAATAATATTGTGCTTTTCATGAAACAAGGATGGGGGGACATTGGCCAAGGGTTCTGGTGCAGTGGGGGGAAAATGATTGCTTGTAATATGTCCCAAGTTGTAATCCTTGGACAAGAGATTGTGGGCTCCTTTTTAGCCAACAGAGGGGCTCTGGCTGGGGAGAGGCGCTGGGCTTAATTAGACTTGTCTGGGGAAGAGTTGGGCTTTAGGTATAGCTAATTAAGATCATAGCTGTGGCTGAAATGGTTTAAACTGCACTGTAATGCCAGTCAGATCCCAAAGAAACAGACAAATGTATGTGAGATGCTATTTTCTGTTGTCCAAAAGTGGACATCTAGGTAATCTGGGCAAAGGCAGAATGGATGGTTCCCTGTATGGTCTTTATGTTGATGGAAACATGAAGGACTACTACTACAATTTTGCCGGTGTGATGAGACTTCATTTAACCTTAGTTTTATGATGTTTTTCAGTGATTTCCAACCATGCGATGCGACAAAGTGAAAACCTTCAAAAGCGAAGGGTTTTGGAGGTGGTGGTGGCCACAGACCATTGCTCTCTCCTTATTTCATCCTAACAGATCTTTCTGTAGTTTTGCTTTTTGCTGCTCACTGTTACCTGCTCCTTTGTGCAAAGAGAAACAGGAGCAGCAGTAACACAGCCCCACAGCATGACCTCCAGTGTTGTAAGAAAGAGATTCCATGAGTGTGAAGTGAGATCCTGACCTTCTTTAGTGGGACCTGTGCTCACAGCTCAGTGCTGTGCAGCTTGAATGGCATTCATCTAAGAACACCAGAATTGGCCACTGTCGCCTCATTCTTTTCACAGATGAAAGCAGGTTCACATGGAGCACTTGTAAGAGATTTTTGCTAAAATCATAGATACATTAAAATTGTGTGAGTTATCGAGATAAACCATAGATTTTAGAGATTTAAATGAACACATTAAACAACTATTTGAATGTGAGAGGTGGTGTTGATAATAATCTTGATCACCTTTGGTCTCTCTGATAGTGGGACTGATGCATACTGAGGTGCAAAAAGTGACCTATCAAATCATAATTGAATCAAATATAACTTATTAGATTCAAGTAACATAAGGATAAAAGCTATTCAAATATAACAGAGTGCAGTGCAGTCTACATTAGGTCAATCGCCAAATCTCTGTTAGTCCGTCTGCTAGTTCCTGGGCCTGTTTGCGCCAGAGACACTTGATAATAAGAGTGGAACTGAATCAAACTGGAGCCCTCTTGTGTCTTCTGGCGGGCAAAATGGTTGGAGGCCAAACAGCCGTTCCTATAATCCTCGCTATTGACAGGGCCTGCTCTGTTCTCCGCCTGATCTGTTTGGTCTGTCAAGTTAAGGGAGCCCCTCTAGTGCTTGTGGGAACCAAATCTATAAACAAACCCTCAAATGATCTCAGAGCCTTCCTTATGTATTGTCCTTGGCCTACCATCAACCCTGCTGCTTCAATCGGAATTATTATTTAATTGGCCCCTACAACAAAACAGCAATTTTTTGTTCCTATATTGGAAGGGGGGGGATTATATTTCAGCTCACACACGTTTGAGGTTTGGCGGTAGCTTGGTAATAAAGTTGGAGGCTCGCTTCATATTGAGAGAATATGCCTCACACCAGAATAAAGGCGTGAATGAATAGAGCAGTGGAGAAATACATTAGATATTTCCCTGGAGCTTCTGAGCCCTTTCATCATTTCATTCATCTTTGTTCGGACCAGACCTTTCTTGCTGTGACTTTGTTAAATTTCAGTATTTCATCTCTTGTTCGTTTCGGCTAAGGGTGAAGAGGGGAGGGAGCTTTCTAAATGTTGTCGCATAGCTGTGATAACCAGGCTCTCTCTCTCTCTCCGTCCCCTCTGACCAGCCGTCACCTTTAAATCTGCCTTTTCATATTCTTCTCAAAGCGTCTTGTCCATAGAAAAGGCGCCTGCCAAACCGGATCTCTGGACAAACAAGAGAGTGTGGAGAAAGTGAGAGATTGGAGACCTATTGGAGGCAAATTATTTAACCACTGGTGAAGAATAAAAATGCCTCCTCTTACTTCTGCCTCGCTCTCCTGTTTTCCATATTGTTACTGGTTGTAATAGAAAAAAAAATTCCATGATTGCCTGTGGACTTCAGGAGCCTTTTACTATAATCAACAACTACTTCTTCTTAAAGACTCTTGAGCTGTACGGCATCCTCATACCTGGACTTGTTCTTGCTAAAAGGCCCCTGATTTGTATTAAACAGTCAGTCTTGATGCTTCATGCTTCTATAGGGTGTGAGTGACAAATCTGGACAGCAGTGTGAGTAAAGAGTACATCTACCTGGGTGGTTGTCCGGTGACAGGTTGCCAGAGAGCGCAGGCCGACTTGACCGACAGGCCTGCGATGGGCGACGACAGCATGGCCTCCTCGCCCGTGAATAGCTGGAGGCCCAGTAGCACCTTCAACTACATCTGCCAGCGCTTCAGAAAAAGGAAAATATTCAAATGGTAATCGGAAGCCTGTGAATCATAAGCCCAAGGTAAGCTATGTAATGCTGGTAAGACAGTGAGTAGTGCTTTATTTGTGAAGAGGGAAATCCTTTTTGCCATTCAGGGGAAGAATTGCAACAGTAATACCATTAACTTGCACCCTGAATCGCCAAATGCCATTTAATTGCCAATAGCAGCCCATTGTTTGGAGTGGGTGAATTTAGCCTTCAGCGCGGCTGTGTTTATACGTGTGAGGGCAAGAGGGGATAAAAATGGAAGGGTTTATGTTGCAGGGGGGGTTGTAGGGTGTCATAGTGTAAGATGTCTGAAGAATGATGGCCCCTCACACATGCACAATCACACACAAGCAACCGACGTCTAACTAAAGCTCCGAAGTAACTAGCTTAACTAAAGTCTTTAGGGAAAGTAAATTCGGACAAACTCCTTTCTCCTTAATACCTGATTTGTTCAACAACATGATTTGGGGCGCGTCTATTCAAGGCCCTTTTGGGCCGAGCCGAGGTCTTAAGGCTCAAGGCTTGTACCTCGCGGTTATTGTTGGCTGTTTAGGGTTTGTCTCAAATCTCCTTGTGCGGTTGTGTGGACGCTCCTAATGCTGGCTAATGGGCTTCGGCAGAGTAGCAGTCTCACAACTCCCATTGAGGACCCCATGGAAAGCAGCATAAGCTCCATCGAATAAAGGCTCTGGCCAGACCTTTCTTTTGGAGTTTTTTATTATTGGGAAGAGGCCACCCTCCATCACCCCTATTTTCACCCCAAATCTCCTGTCCATTCTCCTTTGGATCCTCTGTCCTCATCGACCTCCCTCCAACCTGATCAACACCAGCACCCCTTCTCCGGACTACAAGCCCAAACCCATCAGCATTGTCATTACGCCCCCTCCTCCTCTCAAAACCTGCCACAGTCCAAGACGTTGGCCTCCACCCCCAGCCTTGTCTCATACCGTCGATGCTGACCCTGACAGCCATGTCCCGGGGCGGGCTAAATTGAATGTGAAATGCATGGTGGGTCCTCGCAGACTCCATTGTGCAAAGGAGGAGTCTGGGAGGCAAGCAGCGTCACTGCTCCTCAGTGCTGATCGAGTTTGACAGCACAACGGGAGGAGGCAAGAAAAACGTTCTCCTGCTCTCTTTCAGAACTGAAAGAGGGCCTTTTTCAGTCACCCCCACCACCCTCACCCCCACCAACCACCTTACTCACCAACCAGCTCTGCCTTCCCTCTATCACCCTGTTCTCTTCTTTTCACCATGCACTGAAATGGGCTGCAGCTTTCTTTTGACCACTTGCTCCCCTGAGATCACACTATATTTCATTGAGCTCATCCTTGAAATGACAACAGAGGAGTTCCATTTCAACGCAATGTCATCTCTCCTTGCTTTCTACTGTTTTTCATCTGCAACTGAACAAACTCCACCCCCTTCCACTGATTTCCGGGGTGCTTTGTGGATCTTAAAAACACTTCCCCTCTTCAAATTTAGCTTAGAATCCACTGATGTCATTAAGTTTAACCTAAACTGTTCAGACTATGTAACCAGCGTTTTCATATAAGTAGGTTTAATCTATGCCTGTGCATGAGAGCTAATGTCTGTGAGCGTACTATTGAAAATGCCATTTGTTTTGTTCTGCTTGGCCTCAGGCAGCCCCTCTCCCTTGGATGCTGCAAACCCCTCATTTAATGCAAATGACAGTCATCAGCAATCCAATGCATCTTTCATCGCTGCACATTGCCTAATCAATGTGAAGTGCTGTGTAAAAAAATACATTGCCTCCCTGTAATAGTTGTTTTTGACCGAGTCAAGTGCAGCTCCTAGAATTAATCCCAACCTGAGATTCAATTATGGGCGCCTGGCTAAGCAGGAGAGGGATAGCACCGTAAGCAGGAGTGAGGGGACTATGATTGTGTGGTGGGGTTGGGCTCTATGTATCTGTGTGTTGTGTGAAGTGTATGTATGTGTGAACATTCCTAGCTGTGGACATGCAGGTGAAGTAAATTACAAGTTCAAATTTAGTGTTTTTCTTTGACCTTGCTGTCTTGAATCAGGGGCAAAAGGCCCTCCAGTCTCTTCCTGCAGGAGACTCATCATCATTCAGAGGCAGCCCACGTCAGTCTCCCTGGCCCTTTTGCACTCTGCGTTGCAAAGGGAGATGTGGAAAATTGGCTGGTGGAAATTCAGAGCTGTGAAAGCTCATTGTCACCTTTTTCTAATGAGTTCCCTGATCATCAGATCAGTTCTCAGTTCTGACACTGTTTGAAGAAAAGGAAAAAGAAGGAAGCGTAGCCTGGCTGCGGGAGACAAATGGGAGCTACATCGTAGCTTCATCAATGTGCATGGAAGTCAGGCTTCCGGAAATTCATTTCTGCAGCCCGTGCCAGATAAGCATGTTTCAGGTTAGCATTTGTGCAGTGTGTTTTTGAGGAGACGCCATGTTCATTATAAGGTGTTAGAGTGGCTCTTGTAATTTTCTTTCGCATTTACATACTGTTGTTCTTGGGATCCATCAACACCTCAATTGTGTATAACGACCAATTTGAAGATATTAGATTAGCCCACCCAGCGCGCACCTCCACTGGGTAGATGGGTGGGAATTTAATTCAGAACCAAAAAGTAAGATCAGGGTTTTTGAAAGTATTGGCATAAAAGTGAGCCTACAGCGTCTGACTGCAGCAGATGTACACATCTGAGTGAACGTATGCATCAAAAATTAGCATACTTCCCAGCTACACACACACACAGATTACACATGAATATTTGCTGTATATACGCTATTTAGTATACACTAAAAGTTGATCTTCTACCAGCCCAAGGACACTGCTGCTGTCTTCCATCCTCCCCCTCCTCTACCCTTCCCAACAGTGGGCCAATGACAACATAAACACAGAAAAGGCAATTTAGCTCCCTCTTTTAGAACTACTTTGAAAATAAAGGAATTTTAATTATGGACACAATGAAAAAGAAAAAAGGACTAAAAAGGGAGAAAACATTCACGCACAGTAAACAAAGCTGAAACAATTATCTTCTGGTGACCAGTCGGTGTTTTTAGAACAGTCATTTTTAATCTTTTATTTACTGCAAAGAGAGAGAGGGGGAGTGAGAGAGCGAGAGAGAGAGAGAGAGAGAGAGGACAAGAGGGAGTGAGAGAGAGAGGGATGGCGATGAGATGGGTGAGGGGGGTGAGAGAGGCTAGGGTGAAAGAGAGAAAGATAATATGCATATATTTTAAATATCCCCACCCTCACAATCAAAAGATGCGGTTTTTTTTATTAGGGAAACAATTTTGCTACACACCCGGGTGGAGGAGGGGGTAGTTTGTCATTTGTTGTTGGAAATTGCTCGCCGTCAACCCCCCAAAGACAACATTGCATTTTCCCATTCATCAGTGAAAGAGAATGGAGTGACACTGTGAGTTTCCTGCGGTACGATAAAGCAAACCACAACAACAGCAACACAATACATTGTGATGACGGTGGAATGATTTTAGAGTTAGCATAATTGAACCTAGAAGGAGGCCTTTTGTTGCTATGTGGTGGTTATAATAGGCAGGTGATTGACATTCAGACAGTTTGTGTGTTGACCTCATATTCATAATACACACCATTACGTTTAATGGTCAATTTCAGATGTGAAACACCTTCTCTCCCCCGTGCAGACAATTGCATTCGCACACTGCTTTGTGAAATGGTGAGTAACAAATCAGGCCTGTTCAGCATCTTGGACATGGTGACTGTTGCCTGGGTCTTGTTATTTGCAAAGGAGCTGTGCTTTGGGACGCCAGAGTAAGTGAAATATAATTAATCTATCACATCTATTCCAAATGAGCCATTGACACCTTGCCTTTGAAGCTGTGCTGCTGCGTGGATGTAGATGTGTATCAGCTGTGTCTGGCCCCTGGGTGCCTCAGATATAAACATTCACGCCACCGGATGCTGTTATCCTCTATTGAGTGACACTGATGCGTTATGTGGGATTGGCTAAGATAGCAAGGCAAAAGCTACAAATCTCCATTTGCAATGAGGAGAAAATTCCATAGGATTAATTTTCTGTATAAGACCCCTGCCTGGGCCCCCGCCCCCGCCTCGTCCACAACTTCAGCTGTGCAGCCTGGTGTTAAAAGACCCAGAGGAATACTGTCTTTGTCATCCTGCCGTTTGGGGCTGAAGAATAAGAGAAGTTTTAATCCCCATTGTCCACGAGTCTGCTGGTTGGTGGTGGGGGGGTCGGCGGCTGTAAGATGATCCAACTGGCCACACTAATCCCTCCATACCACTTTCGCCTTCACATCAAAAACACCCCCACCCTCCCACAAAGCAGCGGTCTTGTGCGTTGGACCCCAATGTGCAAATTCTAAAGAGGAAAATGGAGCAAAGAAAAAGTTGCAACAACAGAGCAGAATAGACTTAAAGACAGTTGCACAGAAGACAGGGCGAGATCTGGGGTGACGGTGGGGGAATCACGGGCTCCTTCCAGCCTGCTAGAACACACGCTCCCTCTGCCGCTGCTCTCCCCCTCAGGTCGGGCCATGATGCTGCTGCAGTTGCTCTTTTATAAGGTCTCCCTGGCAACTGGAATATTTCCCAAATCCTGTGTATTTTTTTTTTTCATTTTCTAGAAGGACTACAAGCCAGGGGAAAGGGGACAGGTGCCACTCAGCCGAATGCACATGGGCTTACCGTTGTACACAAATACCAACTGTGATACACCATATTGTTTTTTTTCTTTCTTAAATCCCACTGGATAAGCCAGCATAACAAAAAGACAGCCAAATGTTAAAAAGTGGGTATTGTGTTTCTATTTTTGCTGGTGGATCAAACGTGACTTTTAAGATGTATTTAAGGAAATAAGTAGTTCTTCATAATATTTACTTACATACTGTTTACTTGCATGGAGAAACTGGTCATTTTTATGTGGTTTTTACCAAAGCTGCGTGCCTTTTGTGCAGTCTTTAGAAATAAGACCACACCAGAAATGACCAAAAAAGACTTTGAGGGATCTATTCTGTAAGCATTTGATAACATTATAACAGCCACATCCTTACGACTGTGATGGTAAATATTAAATGTGACACCTTGGTGAAGTGGGGTTCCTTTTATTATGAGGGTCAGAGCATCCACAGCGACAGGACCAGGGAAGTATATGAGAGATTAGGGCAAAGCTCAAGGCCACTGAAGTCATCAGGACGATCCTTGTTGTGGCCTCTGGGGGCACACACACACACGCACACCGGAGATGCACTGATGAAGTTCACTGTAACCGAGAGTGTGTGAGGAGTCAGGGTGGGGGCAGGGAGCAAAGACACAGGGGGGAGGGGGGGGGGTGTCTGTGTGTCTGTGTGAGGGAGCCAGGAGACAGCCGTTTAAAATTCTGTTTCCTGCAAGTGAGGAGGCTAATCCTGCCCCCATAATTCCCTGCAGCCAAAAGCACCCCTCCTTCCTCAACATCACCACTCCCTTTTTCTCTATCTAGCTCTCCCTCTATCTCGCTCATTCTCGCTCTCTTAGTGCACACTCCATGAGTGACAGCACAATGCCCAGGCCCTCGCACGCTTATCTAACTCTAGCAGATGGTCGACTTGGATCAATGCACACACGCCACGATCAATGGCTGCGATAAAGAGCGGCGGGGATGGTACCCTCTCCCTAGCTCCCTCTTTCCTTCTATCTGCCTCCCCTCATGCCCAGCCTGCTGCCCCCTGCCCAATTGTTTCTCTTTGACGCCTGTTCATCTGCATCTGCACTGGCACCTACCCGGCGGCAGGCCCTCTGCTGGTACTGAGGCCCCGCTGATGGCAGGGGTGGCGGATGCGCTGTCCCCGGCATCCATCCATCTCGCTCGACCTGCTCCCTGGGAGAACTTTGAGCCCTCTTTCTATCACGCTTATCATGAGATCACTGCTTCATCTCCTCCTCGCCCACCCTCCTCAACTTATCTCACTCTCTCTTTCTCTCCTGCATCGGCTCTGGCTGTATCTCACATGTTAATCTCCCACAGCTGTACACATTCTCTTCAGCCATACAGCGCACCTTCTGCCTCTGAACTTCTTTGCTCTCCTTGAATGCACCGTTTATTATGTAGTTACCATCATCTGATGATGCAACATTGCGCTCATCTGTTAACAGCTGTATGGGATGTTTGCACAAAAAACATTTCCTCTTTCTTATACGCTACAGGCACTTTGATTCAATATCAGCCAAAGGTCAAAAGTGGCTGTCTAATTGGATACTGACATAAATGAAGTGAATCAAAGTGGGTCATAGACAGAACTGTGAAGAGAAAGTGGAGCAGAAGTCTGACTGAGTGAATCCCCAACAGGAACTATGGGTGGAAGTGGGCCAGGGTGCACGCTGGTAAACAAATTTAAACACCATAAGCAAGGATTGTATTCAGAAACACACAGGGGAGTCTGACAGACACGAGAAAAAAACCCCACAATTTCCACAAAATACATCAGTTGTATTTATTTAAGCGCAGTTATGTCACTGTAACTTTATGATCGGACTCCCTTTGACATGAAAGTCACATTTTCTCTTTCAAGTACAGTTAAAATGAGCAGAGGCAAAGATTTTCTGATTTTGTTCTTTAGAAAGTGTTACAATAACACAGCATTCATTGCTTTTTCATTGAAACACTACTTCTATAAATGCACCTAATATTCTCCTTTATAAATCTGACAGTTCAGGCCACTTAACCCTAATGTTAAATTTGTAGTGTTGAAGAATTACATATGGAAACTGAACATTTCCTGAATAATCCACAGACCACAGTGTCAGTAGATTTCAGAAGTGGAAAATTATTTCTCATGTGTCATCCATGAGAACAACAATGAAATTCTACTCGACTTCATTGTAATTGTGTGGATTTAATTTGATTTCAATTTAAAGTGACTCTTCAAAGTAAAACTGCTCTGCTTTCTGGTCAGTTATTAAATGCCTCTGTTGATGCATTTAATAACTGACCAGAGTCGTATTTAATTCATGGTGCAGTGTTTCAGCGTGTTATTTTGGTGCTAGCAGAAAATCGAACCAAATGAAACAACTTTTGTCCTTCCAGGAAACAATATTGTATTGTACAGCTCTTACTTGGTACCCATAGGACTAATGCCTTAACATGAGGCCACGTGACATGTCAGCTACCTAAACTTTGCCTAAAGAGCAGCTTCTCCCTTTCCTTCTTCCATAAGGAATTTGTAATTGGCCGTTGGTGATGTAATGCGGTTCATAATAAGCCCATTAAAGCCTTTCTCTGTGCTGATGGAAAACGCAGTGGCAATATGGACACCTCCGCTATTTATACCTCTCAAATCCTCATGCATATTCACACAGTGCAGAGACAGGGAAAGAGCAGGCAGACACCCTGACAAATAAGTGCCTGGATCTCATTTCTTTTGGAGTCTAAGCTATTTCAGCTCACTGGGGCCTCCTTCCCTCCTCAAATTGTGGCCACAGCCACTCTCATACTCTGCCTGCCTTCATTTGGCCTTGGTCATCATGAGCAAGAAATGTGTGTAAATGTTTGTATTCGTGTGTATGACAGAGCAAGAGTGAGTTGAAGAAGGAGAAGAAAGGTGATAACTAGGCTGCGCTAAAGAGTCTACAGAACCTGAGGCCCCAGGTTCTGTAACTCATTTTATACTTCACCATCAGCAAAGCACACCTACCTTTAGGTGTCATCAAGCATCTGTATCTCTCATCAGTCACACTGAATGCTTTGCCTTGCACGAATGATTCTTCAGGCTGACTTGTACCACATTTTTATCTGTTTCATCTTGCAAAATTAATACATCTTCATAAAACCACAGAATACAGCCTTTAGATATAGACTGCAATCTTAAGATCGTCCTATAAAGATGTATGTGTGTTCCTCAGTTTGGTGAAGTAATTAGTATTCAGACAGGCAACTCACGTTTGAAATAACTGAGGTATTACAGTAGTAGAATAAGGCTAGAGCATCTGGGCTTCAAGCTCATCATTCCTATATGATACCCACAAAAACTGGGGAGTGATGAGCAAATATGATCAGGGAGCCTTAAGGTGGATGCTAGCGTGGTGGAGGAGTTGAATCAGCAGAGCACGGTTGCAGCGCCAAAGACATCAGAAGGAGTAATGGGAAATTTTGCAGCTTAAATAGACTACTAAATAAATTTGTCCCATATATGATGTGAGGAGAGTGAGGTACATAAATGTTTTTGACACACTTTGGTTCAAGTTTCCTGGCTAAACTAATTCACCTGCTTTACACCATTAATAGATTTTCAGTTCTTATTTTGATTATGGTACATGATAAAAGAGGGAGCTTAAGCAACACTGACGTTTCTTACAAGAGAGACTATGACAACAAATTTCTACTGTTATTTTTTCTGTAGCATGTGCCAGTAATTTGTTTCCATAGTGGAATATGCTGAAGTTAATGATGATTTTTTTTTATTTTTAAGTGGACACATGCTAACATCTGCCTAACATCTGGGAGAGTAACAAGGCAGAGCTTCCTTTATCAAGATGAAGGAAGAGCTAATGGAAGAAAATGCCCATTGAGTTAGAAAGAGTTTCACTTCTTGGAACATTTCTATTAAGAAACAGACTTCCCAAACTGCATCTTCTATGTTAAAATTCACGGACATTATATATTCTAAAACTTTAGAAACGATATATCGAGTGATTAAAAGAATGTTCCAATTTGTATTTTAAGTATGTGACTAAGAGATGGAAAATATGATTTGAGGGGGTCTTATAAGTTTGAAATACCTAAAGTGTGAACCAATGTTAAGTATAGATGTGTGTCAGTTTTGGGAGTGAAATTATGGAATGGACTTAATGATGAACTGAAGATGTGTTTTTCATTTTGTATTAAGATTTTAAAAATTTGTATTATACATGGTTATAGAAATTTGGTTTGATGAATAATTTTGTGTTGATTTAATTTATTGATTTATCATTGATTTATTTTCAAACTGCTATGTAACTTATTTATCAATGCTATTTATTTTCTTGGTTAAGGATTTGATTATTCCTATGGGGGTAAGGGATAGGATAATTATAAGCCACAAGGCTTCAACCTATACCTTTTTCGGTTACTGTTTGATTGAGTACTTTTATGTAAAATTATAATCTGTTGTTGTTGTTGTTGACTGAAAAATAAATTTCATTTCATTTCATTTCATTCCTAAGAAACATGCACAATTTAACATCAGCTTAAATCAAAGAATTGACCCTTTAAATTAATATTAATGAAACAGCCACATCATCTGAAGGTGAGTGGTAAGGGCCAGAGTTACTATGTGCAACAAAAGCAGCTCAATGGCTCGTCAGAACTAGCCCCAAAGCAAGCCCAATGCTCCAGGATCATTGGCAGGCACTAGGGGTTACTAGGGGTGACATGTGGGTGGATGTGTGCATGCAGCAGGATTTCAGTATAAATATGTATCTTAATTTGAAATCTGTATTATTATTAATGTAATTTTATGAAAAAGGGGTCCACCCAACCAGTGGAAAAACAGTTGTCCTTGCTTCACAGCAAGAAAAGGGCTCACGTGAACGTAATGTGAGATTGAATAAATGAAGTGGACTTTAGTTCAGTGTGGCTAGGTTTCAGAAAGTGAGCATCTTAGGCCATAGACGCTGCTCCAATGGGTAACTGTGTGCTGAAACTTTATTTAGACACTGAGTTGTTTGTTTCTTTTCTTTTGTTTCTGACCGCTCCATTCCCATGCTAATTATCATCAGGCGGTTCCTGTGTGCTAGCAGAGCGCAGCGGCACAGCTCCCACATCTACCTACTGCTGGACAGATAGTCTGGCTGACCACACTCAGCTATTGTCACATGAGCTGTTGTCTGAAGAAGCCGTGCTCCCCCTCTGTCCCACTTTGTTCCCCTACCCACACTTCTTAATCCTGCTTAATTTGAGTGCAAAGAAATTCACATGTGCCAGTAAGAACATTTACAGAGTACACTGCCTCCATTCCCCCCTCCAAAATAAAACAGAGCTTAAGCACTAAGCTGTATTGATCTTACAACTTGATAGTGTGATTAAGGGGTAAGATGGCGCCCCTAAAAAAGTGCACACTTTAAGATTACAGGCCACGCTACACCACTTTTAATCGGAATTCATTAGTATGGGTGCAGAACCTCGGCAGGGATGCACCCCTGAGTCTCGACGCAGACTCTGTTTTGGCCTGGAAAGAAGAAAAAAGGTAAAGAACAGTTTGACAGCTATCAAAGCAGAGGAATGGAGAGAGAGGAGGGCGAGGGGGAGCTATGGGCTAGAGAGAGAGACAGATTTGTCCCAATGGAGATTTGAACACCTCTGTGCTGTGGGTGGGCAGACTCTTGGAGAGACACAGAGCTAAGGGGCTGCACGGCCACCCGGTAGAAGGAACTCTACACCCCAGCGTTGGTAGGCATTAGTTCAGCACCAGCTCTTCAGCTCATACACACACTGACAAACCCAAAGGCTGTAGAAGTAGCAGCTTTGATCATTGAATCACTGGCAGAGACGACAAGAACAGATCTACTAGTTCCATTTAACCCACTTCCACTAAATGACGAAGAAAAAAAACCCTTCATTTTTCCCCTCACAGCATTAAAGTAGCAGAAGCTGTTCTGTCCAGCAAGGTAGTATCTCCGTTTTGTTAAACAGACATGATCATTTTTCCTGACTTAAATCGTCATATATTAAATGTACTGACAAACAAGAGAGAGGGAGAAAAAAGAAACATCACCATGAAACTGAGAAAAATTGACATATTTTCCTGAAAATTTTCAAACATTAAGCCAAAAGGTAAGAAGCACAACATAATATATATATTAAAAAAATCCTCAGTTGACAATGGCAGTATTTCATTGTTTGGGATACTGAATGTAATGTCTCAGATCTCACTGGCATCTTCCTCTGGCAGCCCCACTTGCTTTCCTTTTTGTATTTTCATTGTGGATTGTTGTTTACTGGCTTCAGCGCATTATATCAGTGCCTCTCTTTCCTCAAAACACCTACTCATTTGAAGACTGATTCATTCCAGGCTAATTCATATTCCCAAGGGATTAGAGACATCTAATTTGGTGATATTTCTGTCATGCATACTTTGGATGTAGTATTCAAACAGTCGTCCCCTCCCCGTTTGCCACAGTACAAACACACACACACATGCATGCAAAACCAGAAACACTCCAACACATCATGTAGTTATCTTGCGTGCAAAGCCAAGTATTTTCTTGTGTGTTTGAAAGATTCTCAGTTCATGTCTTGGTTGGGCATCTGCATTGTGGTGCGATTGGCAGATAAGAGTTCAAAATCAGGACAGGGAGGGAAAAATGTAAAAAAAAAAAAAAAAAAGATAAGTATTTCTAAAATGCAATCAGGGTACAGAGGCACATTGGAACGTTACATGCCAATGGATCCAGATAAAAGAGAGAAGCAGAAAAAGTCTGAAAGACTTGGACAAGACCCCAAACTATGCAATAAACAGATTATATCCCAAAATAGCAATCAGCTGTTTATGGATGCGTAAAAAGATCAGAGTTAAAGGTAAATATGAATGAATTTAAGCTGCAATATGTAGAAGTTCTGCAGTACGGCATCCTTGCTCACAGTTAGAAACTCGCATCGGCAATAGATGACTAAATATAAGAGCACCGTGGTGTAGTAACATGGTTAAAATGGATGGATTGGTTTAGTAAAGTGAAACACTCAGTTTATTTAAATCCAGGTTGAAGACTCACCTGTTCTCAGCTGCATTTGAATAAAGCACCAAATCCACACTTTTAAGCTTAAATTTCAAAACTTACATTTTAACTACTGATTTTATCTGTTTTGATTTTATATACTGTTTTGTTTGTTTGTTAATTAGTTTGTTTGCTTCTTCTAATCAATTTTAAATCATGCTTTTTATTTGTTTTTGTTTCTAATGTCTCTGTAAAGCACTTTGAATCACCTTGTTGTTGAATTGTGCTATACAAATAAACTTGCCTTGCCTTGCCTTGAATTTCTAAACAGTATGTCACTCAGTGTGTTGGTCATATATTACTCTGTTACTCATCCAGTAATAATGTTAATAATGATAACAACACTGCCACAACCATTGTGCAGGGATTAATTTGTCTCCTTATGTAGCATCTGAACGCTTTGATCAAGTGTCCACATCTCAATTAAATGGTTTTTGGTGGAAAAACACTACCTTTGCTTTTTAGTGTGAATTTTTAAGTTGACCAAGATTTTAATGCTGAACAGGTTAGCAACATTACAAATAAGTCAGTATTTCAGTGAAACCAGCTATGACTTAGAGACAGTGCTGCTGATGAAAACAGGGAACGGAAGCTGGAGGCAGCTGAGATCAAGGTGCTTGGGTTTTACTTGGGTGTTTCAGAAGGACGGCTCAGGTTGAACAGTGCTGGAACTAAGTAAGAGAAGCTTAACTGAGTGGGACTGGACACGTGCACAGGAAATAAACTGGGTATACTGGGATGCTGTTGATAGAAAATGAAGCTTTAAAACACCTAACCTGCACACAGTGACTTTGATATTCATAAAGTCAGGAGTGTTGATGATGTTTCTCTGCAGTGCGCCCTGTTTTTCAGAGGGTGGTGTGACAGTGATGGATAGCTGTAAGCTTGGTACCAATAAGAGCCTCCGAGTGGTCGATCTGGGGCCCAGGACTCTAGTAGATGGACCCTCCAGGAGACCTACTCTAAATTAAATCCTCTGAGGCTGCCAGGCTACACTGATGCTTTCCTGTGCCTCACACCCATTCTCAGCCACTGCCTCCAGCCAGCCTCACTTTTGTTCCCCAAGAACAAGTTTTTCCTCCTTAATTAATTCAACAGAAAATAATTAAACCTTTGCATTCTGCCGACGGGCCACGTCTGCCCCCACCCTTACGAGACACAAAGAAAAGGTAGGATGGAGAAAAGGGGCACAAGAAATTAAGAGCACTCAGTGCCAAATGACCGTCGGAAGCAAAACAATATTAGCCCCCTGAGTTAGTAGCCAGGACTCATAATAAAGGAATAACAAGACCAGGCATCGAGCTGAAATGAATGCTCTGCGGTGGTAGAGCAGGTTGTATTGTTCGGCAGGGAGATGAAGGCTGCTGACATAGACGGCTCTAGCCACAGAACCACTCTTAATTTGCTGAGTGGTGTAAGTCCTCAGGGGAGCGTGTTGTTTGGCCCTGAGGGGTAATAATGTACTTGGCAACTTCACTCCTGCATTCAACACTTTATGTGAGCATTTAGAAAAAACCCACCTCACTGTTTTAAGCCTATTCTTGAAATCACACATATATATAGTACTGTGCAAAAGTTCACAAAGCAATGGGAAGCATCTGATTGGTCCAAAATTCATGCAAGCAACACCAAACATAAGCAACCAACATTTTAACCCAAAGGACCCTGAGCTGCAACAGCTTACCTTTCGACAGGTAAGAAACAGTGTGATCACATTACAGTCTTAGTGTTTTACTTTAGTGAACCTGGCAACTCTACAATCCTACCAAAGCACTAAACTGCTCTTGAATATTCGTAGAGCCAGGCTCAAAAGCAGAGGCGATAGAGGCTTTTCAGTGGTGGCTCCCACATGACAGCTGCCAAGTCTCTCAATCAGGTTAAAAACCTACTTGTTCTCCTTTTTTTGCAGGTCTACTTGAACAGGATGCCCTGGCTTTTATCAAGCAAACACAATCCTATTTACTTTCTTTTTCTTTAACCCTTTTTAGCAAATAATTATTGTTGATTTAGTGATTGTTATGTATAGTGTACATTTCGTATAACCTGAATAGCACTTTGGTCAACTCAGATTGTTTTAAATGTGCTATAAATATAAACTTTGACTCAACTTGACTAGTTTGTAAGATGCTTCTTTATCAAAGAGACACAAATACCTGCAAATTAATCCCAAATACCGCTGTGACGGACTGGTAACCTGTACAGGATGTATCCTGCCTAGTGATTCCAGTTGCTTCACTACCCTAAATTTGACAAGCAGCTAAGAAGATGAATGGATGGATGTTGGTGCTAAGTAGCAAACTTAGAGAATAGCAGAATTTCACTCAATAAAAAAGATGAGCCTACTTCTTGGATCATCACTACATACACGAAGGTGAGGTTAAGTGGCACAAAATAGCATTGTTATAAAAGGGGAGACTACAAAATAGTCATTATGCAAAGGAGTCTATTTAATACTTTTTAAATAGGAGACATTTTTGTAATTGGTTGTGGTTATTTAATTTCTTTATTTTTATGTTTTCTTTTTTTAAGTGGTGGTAGTGGTGTAAGAATGAGCTCTTTGGGTGAAATAAAAAAAAGCAGAAAATGTATTCAAATCAGTTAAAATTTGATCTTTTTTAATGGACTGAAATGCCATTTTCACATTAAGCATCAGTATGAATAATCCTGTATATGAGATTTTCATAAATTTCAATTTCTGACACTTCAAGTGCACTTTTACTTAAGTAACACTTTTGATGTAAAAATTATACCTTTAGCTAAGCGTTTAGTACGTTTTTTATGCTACAAATAAAGAATCTAAAATCCTTTTTCCACTGCAGAAAGTCTCTCTCTTCCACTGAAAGTTTCTTTATATTAATCCACAGAATGCATCTTCATGTTCTTTAGTAATTACCTCCCTTTCAGTGGAGCACATGATCCATCCCATTTGGCTCCATTCGGCACACAATCAGCAAGTGTTTTCAGCGTAATCAGCCTGCATACAAAGAGCTGGTGGTTTTTATTAGTCTTACTGGGCTATAAGTGATTCATGGCCTGTGTCCTGGGTGTGGTTCAGGGATGTCTTGATTATTTGTCAAGTAAAGAGAAAAGTTAGTTAAGCCCATGTCTTTGAACTATGATGTTGGGTCAGACAGCCAAGAAAGATATTTTCCCAGCAAATATTTTAATCCCCAACTAATCACTTTGTGAGTCCAGTGTGCGGAGGATTCAGAGGGACTGGTGGTTGAACTGGGGGGGGGATTGGAGGCTAGAGGAGGGGGTTGCCTCATTGGCTTGGCACATTCTTCCTGTCAGCGACACGCCCTTTTTTCCAAGGGGATTGTGGGAAGAGTCAAACAGGGCGACCTCCGGAGCGAGCTGCTGGATGGCGGGAGGTGTTGACTCAGGTCCTGGAAAAAAGCCACGTGGGTGCATGCATGGGGCACCGACAGCCGCACAGGTGCTTACACATCCACTAAACCCCCCTGCTAACAAATGCGCGTGATTGATAAGAGATGTGACTCAATTTGTCATTGATCTAAATGTTAAATCTGAGGTGTAAATGAAAGTATGCATCTCTTTCATGTGCAGCATAAAGAATCTGCCCTCAAGAAGCCCCTCTCTTTCTGCAGTTTGGATTACATTTCCTTTGAGTGGAAATGCTGTGCATGCACTCCTCACTCTAAACATTTTTTCCACTGATGCAGAGAAACACACTTTCTCATGCTGTGGCACTCCAGATTCCTCAGCCGTTCGGTGACTCTTGGCATTTGCTTATTATCAGAATATTCTTAATCATAGTGGAGACAGTGCCAGTGGAGAGAGCGAGCCGAGAGAGACACGTCAAAACATCTTCAACCGTAAAGGACCAGACAGCAAGCGTGATGGGCAAATTAGTCAGAGGCGCTGCCTAAATGGATGGTGAGGGCACAGGGGGAGAGATAGGGAGTATACGAGTGTGTGTGGAAATCAGCGAGGGAGCAGAAAACAGAAAGAGAGAAAGAGAGGAACCTTCTCCATTTCACCATTCAGCGGTGCCTCCTATTCCCGAAGCACTTCGCCAGATCACAACCCACTAACTGATAGAGAAATAAATTAAGGAAAGGCTGCTCAAATAGATACGATTCTGAAGAAGATTTAAGGAGTGGAACTGATTGTGCATGTCTGATTCCTGCGCTTCAGAGTCCTCACCCGGGGGGCTTGGCTTTCAAAGCTGAGTGACTTGCATGGAGAAACACTCCATTAACAAAGTTCAGCTCTCCTCTGAGCCCCCCCCATAAAAAAAAATCTTCCCCCTCTCCTATCCCCCCTCTCCCACCACAGACGACCTCTCCCAGGCAGCAAAGCTTTTTTCTGAAACTGTTTCAGGGTGCAGTGGCTTCATAAACAGGAAGATTGTAGTATGTTTAGAGAGCAAACAGTTGACAGGAGTATTAAGGGATAATTCTAATTAATACAACTTGGATCCTGTTTTTGTGGTTTCAGCTATCATTTCTATCAGTTAGGATAACATTGTACTCAACCAAAGAGTCTGCTGAGCTCACACCACATATTAACAGCGAAATAAACTGAAGACAATGGGGCAAGACTAACAGATGATCAGAAACATGGCGACAAAACATCAAAACCAAACATCAGACTTTATCTACATTTAAAAAACAAAAACAAAAAAACACAAGTATGTTTTTATATTTGTGCATCTGTAAGCAGTTACGAACACGTTTTTCCTCACCTGAAAATAAGTCAAATTCATTTAGAGACACAGAATTTAGGATAAAGTGAGAATCAGCACACAGTACCCATAGTTACAGTGATGCATCACTTAAAAAGCCATTCTACCTCATGATCAAGGAAAAACAAGCAAACAAGGGAAAAGTATGCAACTTCTCGTCTCTAAATATGGTTGTATTTTACCTTAAATTATAATTTTTCATCTTTGTCTGCTTCTCTTGTTCCCGATAGAGGCATCCAAGCTTTGTTGTGCTTTTCTTTTTATCCTAATTAAAGGCCATTTGGGGACATTTCCTGCATACAATCATGTTGTTCGAATTGTTGTTGGAGTTCTGTGATTTGAGGATATGTCAATAAAGCTAACATTTCTTAAGTAGTAAGTATTGTACAGTATCCAAAATTTTAACAAGAGTTTTGGTATGTTTTTTGTAGTTTCTGATAAGTTCAGATATAATGTAATGTTATATATAATTTGTGAGCAGGTGCTTCCGCCTTCCAGTCCTAGCTTTATATTTACAGGTATCAGAGTGCCTGACTCTGGACTTTCTTCTTATTAACTGAAGACCAAAACTACGATTCTGTTATAACTTTATTCATCCTGTAAATGTTTCTGCTACACAACTTGGTTTAGCCCTGTCAGACTTGTTGGTGCTAAACTATTCATGCATTCCTAAATCGTATTAAAGGGTTAACCTGAGCTCAGGCAGTTTAGAAAGACAGAGGGCCATTGAGCAGGCATAGCATGGAGGAGAGCAGTAGCTCGGGTCCAGAGTCCCAGGATTAGAGTCATGGGACTAGTCAGAGGCAGGACCATTACCCCTCAGTGGAAAGCCTCAAACCCAGTGACTCCTTCTCACATCAGATGGAAAGGAATATACTCAGAAAGAGAATAAGAAGAGAGAGGGGTGTAGGCGTGGATGGAGAGGAGTGGGTTATGTGTCCAAAAAGAGGCTCGCAGTAGTGCAGAGCAACTAGGCGCGGTGGGATGGGGAAGCTGTGTTTTTATGGTCGGAGAAGAGACTTGTGATCACTTTGAGGGAGGGTGTCTATGAGGTGGTTACCGCAGTAGAAATGATTGTGGTAATGGAGGTCAGCCTTTGAAAGAGGCGCTTTGATGCGCCATCACCACTGAACTTCATTTAACTCAGCCCATCTAATCATCTGACACCAGTACTCCAAAACCCATTCACAAATCCCTCTTTTATGCCAGTGGGGCTGCTATCACCTGAATATGTTGCAACTTTATCACACAGCTCATGTCTACAACTGAGCTCTTGACCATTAACCCCATTAACTTGTCAAAATGCTGTTTGAAATATTTGACGTTTTTTTCTCGATTTCTTTGCATGGGTAGAGAAGAGCAAGTAGTATAGAAGCTAGGTGAGTGTGGATAATTGAGCAGTCTGCAGGCGTGGAGCCCAGAGATAAGTGAAAGAGTCAGAAATTGAGTGTGATGCTGAGGCGAGGGCCCGGCCCTTTATTTGATGGAGAAAAGAAGAAACGGGGAAAAAGGGGAGAAGAGGATGTCTCTGAGGAGGAGAGATAGACAGCAGCAGAGCGAGGGACTCGGAGACAGACAAGGGGAAAGATATGGATGGCAGGCAGCAATTACTGAGACTGAGGCTCCATGCGAACGCAGCCAAATGTGTGTGTGACAGTATGCGAGGAAAAGAGAAGCACAGAGCGAGTGGAGGAGTGGAGGCGAGGAGGAGAAGGAGGAGGAGGGGGCAACAGAGGGAGGATTGAGATCTCTGCCTGCCTGGGCCCCTGCTGACTCTCATACAGGCAGATCACAGGCTCATCATGTCAGCTCTGTTTGTGGAAATCCTCCCTCATCAAATGACAAATTTGCTACACGTTTACCTTTATCAGATCTGAGAAGAGAGGCCGAGGAGACGAGCGAGGAAAAGGGTGTGTGTGTGTGCCTGTGTGCGTGTAGGGGGGCCTGTGTATGTGTGTGCGCGTAAGTGCCTCTTTCTGTCGCTGCTACCATCGAGGGGCCAATTACCTGCTCCTCCGAGAGCAACTCTGCCATCTCAGGCCTTTCATTCAGCCGCCTGTTTCTCCTCCTCCTCTCCGTCGTCCTCGGAAACATCTGTCTCTGAATATGCAATGAGTGTGTCAAAGAGAATACACCCACGATCTGCACAGAGCTAATATTTGCTAACATCAAACCTGTCTGTTCTGCCTCTAGTGCCGTGCACGCTGCTGGAGCAGGATGCCTCCGGTGCTGCTGGGATCCTCTCCCCCTCCTGCTACTGGCCTTGTTACTGACACCATGCCTCGCTGGCCTCCTCCCTCTCCTCCCTGCCTCTGCTTTACCCATCCTCTTCTTATCATCCTGCCCCCTCTCTTTTTTTCCCTCCCCCTCCTCGATCAAGTCTTAATTAACTAGACTTGAGTCTCATCAGCCTTTTACAGCCCTCTTGAATAAACATCAGTATTGACCATAGTTTTACATGTCAGTCTGGGCTATCAGGATCTTTATGGATCATAGATAATGAATGCATTTAGCCCTTCGTTAACCTGTCTTTACCTGTTTGTCTTTTAAAGAAATGTTCAGATTCTTGTGCAGGAGAATCCCAACATCAATAAAGGGAGGATTTGATTATGCGTCCCTGTGTAGATTTTCTACTTTTGTGGTTCATAGAAGTAATAGTTTAATCTTTACATGTTTTTGAGCACAGTAACCCTGTGGTTATTTAATTTGTTAGTTATTAAGGAGCGCTAAAATACACTTTCAGAATGATCTGTGGAGTCGATTTTGATTAATTAGTTGAACTGCTTAATTTTTGCTTTTAGCAAAGCAAGTTGTCACTTTGGCTCTTTTTAAAGCAAAGAGCTATGCTGCTCGCTGAGAATAACATTTTCACTTGTTCACACTGCTGTTAAATACTTGCTGAAGTAAAGAATGAAACTGTAGATTTGTCATTTCACGCCTCTTGTTACATCACAAAGTTTGATGTGCTGTAGATGAATTAAAAATTGCAGATTTGGTGTCTCAAAACAAAAGTGCTTAACAAGTTTACCATTAATCATGACACATGCAACATATATACATGTGCACTAAAACCCAAATGATAGATAAGACTGAATTCTTTCCACTCCTCCATTGTCCCTCATTCCTCAGTGCATCCAGCTTCCTGCAATGCCCAGCTACGCCCAGCAAGAAAGACTTTACCATTAACTCCACCAAATGTTTGACTAATACTTTAACTGTTTTACACTATCAGCATCCCAGCCTCCATTATTAATCAGGACAACGTGCACAGCTCACTACATTCTAACTCCACAGTCAAACTTTTTTCATTGTTAAACTTGAATAACAGAGGACCAAAGTCTTCATTCAACCTCTTTATTTTCCTGACACTTTTTTCATGTGCAATAGTACACCCCCATACCTGTAAATATTTAAGATATGTAATGGTTCCTTTTTAATTAGACACTCAATATTATATAGGATGAGCTGGTGCCCCATATGCCAAAAGCTACTGTGGAGACCAA
The DNA here is from genome assembly GCF_965226115.1 of Aulonocara stuartgranti. Taxonomy (NCBI): domain Eukaryota; kingdom Metazoa; phylum Chordata; class Actinopteri; order Cichliformes; family Cichlidae; genus Aulonocara; species Aulonocara stuartgranti. Next base: position 2,490,173 of record NC_138955.1, on the reverse strand, counting down.
GGTTTGAGTCCACCCCAGACCATTATCTGCGTGTTTTTCCTGTCCACTCTCTGCTCAATACTATCAATAAAACTAAGCGCTGTTGTGCGATGCTTCACATGCTGACAAGTCCTTGGGCAACACACTGAATCCCAAGATGTTCCTAATGTCAGGCTGAGGGTGTGTTAATAGGTGAATAAGAAATAATATGAAGCCTTTTGTTTCCCCAGTGCAGGTGATTAATAACTCCACTCTCTTTACTTGCTCCTCATCTTTGATAAAGGATTTGATTGGGTCTTCCAGCCTCTTTAAAATATGGATTTTTGATTTTATAGTCTGGCTGTCCAGGATCCCTCTAATGTTACTTTTTGGGATTTTTTGGAAACCAGCACTTTAGCACATGAGAGAAAACAAGGAAAGAGGAGCTGTTTCAACAGGAGCCGCTTTCCTCTGTGTCTGCCTCTGCTGAGTGATGAAGATTAAAGAGAGACAGAGAGAGAGAGGGAGGGCAAGATTAAAAGGGGACCATAGCTTGAGTGCAAGAGAGAGAAAAAGAGAGAAAGGGTGAAAGAAGGGAGGGAGGAAGAGCGCACGGAAGATAGCGAGCTATGACAGAGTGAGGGAGGGAGAGCATTTGCATAATGTCCTCCACCACAGTAAGTCCCTGAGGCTAGCCATGCTGGATAACAGAGGACCAATACTCTTAATTCAATCTCTTTATTTTTCTAATACTTCAGAAATTAATAATTCGTCCCCATTCCACCTCCAGCCACCCCCTCTCGTCCACAAAAACCACCGTGAGCGTCAGGCTGAGCTGCCTAAGTTTGTAACTTTAACCCAAGAAATTGATGTGAGCAGGCCTTGAGGCAGACCTGCTAATGAATGGATAGAGAGAGAAAGAAGAAAGTTAAAAGATGGTCTTTTATAAAGTAATTTAAGAAAATCCTGTTAGCTGGATCAAGTACAAGAGTATAATTTCTTAAAATGGGAAAAAGAGGAGCTTTCGTGCCTCTCCCGCACACTTAATAACAAAATTAAGGAGGTAAAAAGATAAAGAGACAGAATCAATTAGGGCAGGCCTGGTAAACAGTGCTTAATGTACAGAGGGTGGGATGGTCCGTGGAGGTGGGATGATGGGTGTGATGCTTAGGTGCTAATAACCCTCAGGCTGCTTTATGCCACACCACCTCTGACATGTCCCGGATGAGAACTGGGCTGGGTGAGATGAGAGGGGGAGGACACAAATGCAGCCGCCCTCACTGCCATTTTAGATATTTTTTTTTTTAAAAAGGGGAAAGTATTCGAGCAGTGCATGATATACCGAAAAATTCATTTTGGTAGTTTCAAACAAAAACGTCTTTTTGCAAGAAAATTAAACAACCACAGTCTTTTTTTTTCTACTTAATTTCAGTTTCATTGGCTCCTCTGTTGTAGCTTTCCTTCCCCACCAAGTCAATAGGACACCCCTTTCTGTTTCCCGATGACACGATCATTCTCCTATGGCACAGGCGTAGAGAGACACCCATCAAGTTGACAGCCTGTTAACCAGGCACTAAACACACTAGAGATAAGAGGAGATTATCAGACTGTTATTGTTCCAAAGGGGAGTCCTCTGTCACAGAGACCTGGCCAGGCTCAGTCAGTCAGGGAGCTGGGTTGATGGTACAGTACCGGTGGTGATTATTTTTTGGGGAGAAGAGGATCCTTTGCCATTAGTTCCCTCTGTTGTAAGAAAACTGGAGTTTTTCCTCAGTGTGTCAAAATCAGATCAATCACACGAACAAACTTGTTTTGAAAATTATTCGTCACTTAACTAAAGTCATTGTTCATCGAGTATATGAACTCAGCATGGTTGTGTGCATGCTGAAAGTGGAAAGCAAGTGTGTTTAATGCAGTGTTTAAGCAATTAAATCATTTTCTGCTTTAATAACACCAAAAATACCTTCGTTTTTTATCAAGTTGCACTTCGTTATTCCTGTGCACCATTTTTAGCGTTTACAGTTGTTCTTTTTGTAAGCTTGCACATCATGTGTGCTGATTATCATGAGTGGATTGGCTCACTTATTGTTAAAAAAAATAAACTTGTATCTTTTGTCAGTTATTATTGAATTATTCCTGGTGTCTGTGTATTTTTTCATTATGCAGAACAAAAAGGGAAATTTCTCGTAGAATTGGAAACACTGCAAAGATATATAGAGTTATGATATGATTTCTTTTAAATTACTGCATTATTTACAATTATATATAATACTAATATATTAATGATATCCAGCACATAAATTATAGGGAATTTATTGTTGAAAATGACAAAGAATTAATTACAATGAAATTAAAAATAACCAAATTAAATTTCCAGCGTCTTATCTTGGGGATCTTTATAATTTGTATCTTTACCTTTGCACAGAAATGTGACTCTTTTGACCTTTTATCCAGCGCGTCACTTGTGTTCCACTTCCTCAGTAGATAAAAGCAAGGATGAATGCTCTCTGTGGGCATACCAAACACTGAGCATTATTTGATTCACATTCCCTTGGGTGTTATGACTGGGAAATAATTGTTCGTATTTGTATTTGTTTCTTTTAACTGTGGTGTGCTCTGGGAAATTCTTAATACCTTCTAGAGATTATACGGTAACTCCCAAACTCCCATGATTATAATTAAGCCTGACTTGGTTATAAAATGAGCAAATAGCAATTTAGTTTTGCATCGTGTGAGGGAGCATCTCTGTGTGTTCCCTGTGTCTCCGCACATCTTTACATTTCTAAATATACTTGTGATGGTGCTTGTGAGTTTGAATATATACATGCGTTGTGCATGTGTGTGTGTGTGTGTGTTGGTGTGTCAGGGGAAAGTGCTGCAGAGGAAATGCACATATTGAAAGTGTTTGTTTGGGCATGGAGACTGCTATCATCTTTCTTCTTGCAAAGAGAAAAAAAGAAGACAAAAAACACACAGACACAAACATTCCCCCATCCATTCTTTCTCTATCTCGCACTCACTCTCTTCAGCTCTCTCCCTCTCTCTTTCTGTATCACTTACAAAGGCAGCCGTTTCCTCCAAAATGAGGCCACGTACGGAAGGTATGCAAATGAAATCATTGCTCGTGGATTAGAATGGGACACCATATACCCTAAATCATGATTGTCAATCATGGCTGGGGATTAAGGGATATGGGCTCACAGACCTAAAAAAGCAACATTTCCCCCCTCAGGCAGATCCCCATTGTGAGAAGCTCTGAGGAGGAGAGGGCTCCACAGGGGAGGAGAGCAACACTGGAGCACTAGTGCCCCCTTCTGTCTCATGTTCACCGCACCGTTTCATCATCAAACACAGCCAGCCTCAACAGAAATAAGAGGCTGGCACACACAAGCCTATTCATTTACATTCGATGTAGCCGCGGGCAAAAACTTGATTAGACAAACGCACATGCTTTGGTGATGCAGTGTTTCATCTTCAGTGGAGGAGAGAGAGAGACCTCATTTGTTTCTCTGGCAAGTGTGCAGGCTTGGTTCAACATCAGTGGGTTAGGAGGGCCAAAGGCCTTACAAACGTAACAGATGTTTGTTTGCCCTGTGAGTGAATGTGTTTAACACCAAAGTCCCTTAAACATCACAATCAATTTGTTTTTTATACCGTGATTTTAAAATGCTTCTGCAGTATTTTTCTTAGTCCTGCACGCACCAACATGCCAATAATGGAGTGCACTGTATGGAATTTAAGCATGTATTGTACACTATAATAGCAAGACTGGACCAGTTGCTAGAATTCCTGATAATTACCCATAATGCACAGTAATATTAAATTATATATTATAACGGTAAGTACATCTACATAAAATAATTAAGAGGAAATGTGCTTAATGTTGCTGCAACTCGAGATTCCTCCTTCATATTTAGGAAGTAGTGCAGCTCCTCACACAGAGACATGTTTAGTGGATTGTGTGTGCAGACCCCGGAGCCCTCAGCTAGAGTGCCAGTCTGTTCCTGTGGAGCAGTCAACCAGACAAACCCAGCCAAGAGAGAGCAAGGCACAGGCACCGGGCCAGGAAATAGCACTGGAAGACACTCCACTACGGCAGAGAATTAATAGTGTTTTTAGGAGATGGGGAGGGTGGAGGAAGAAGGGCAAAAAAAAAAGCAGAACAAACAAACTACTTTGTGACATCTTCAAGAAACTGGTTGTGTATGATTGCAAGAATCAAGGGATTATTAAACCCCATTAGATAATAAAAGCGAGCAAAGGAGGAGAGTTGGCACCGTTCACATCCTGCACAGTGCAGCCCTCAGCTGCCCAAGACTGAAGGTGGCGTGGCACCTGTGCCTTTTTGGCCCTGGCATCGCATGGGCAGGAGGTCAAGGCCAGGGCAACATCTGCATCGCATCAGAGGGCCTGGATGTGTGCCACCAAAGTCTCTCACAGAGGAATTCTGAAGAATAGATTTGAAAAAGACCACAAAAGCCTTTCTTTGAATATCCACCATAGATGTATAAATATGAAGATCCCACTGTTTTAATAGTTTTTACTCCAATTCAGCTCATATGTAAACTAGCTAATCAGGATACAGTGATCCCATCTGTTGTGTGATTTCTAAACATCGCTCATTGTTTGCTTCGAAAATGCTAAGAACGGAGGACATTTAGTCAGACAAGATGTTCTCCGTGAGGCCAAAACACTCATGGATCTAGTCACAATTACTGCCTAATTTTAACAGGGGGGATCCTTAATCCCAGACTGTCTTCCACAGCGAGTCCACCTGAGTCATCTTTTCACTGGTGGGTAAAATAAACCAGAAAAATTGATATGAGCCACAAGCACACTAAAGAGCAAATCATTATGCATCATTAGGTGAAGATTTAGTTTAAACGTGTTTAGCAGGAATTAAGCAAAGCTGTTGTTGACATGGATTGACTGCTGTAATGCTTTATTGTCAGGGCTCCAGGAGGCAGAGAGAGGGACGGCCTAGTTGGGGAAGCAGCAATGCGCCGAAAGCAAGGATTTATGGGATATTGGGAGAACTAGCCGGGTGAGTGGACAAATAAGAAGCTACGGTCGATGATTTGGCAGAGGAGACAAAGGAGGGAGGGAGATGCATAAAGACAGCAAACAAATAGTGTCAGAGAGGATTCAGCTGTAGAATAAAATTAAAAGCATTGGTTAAAAACCAGATGCTTGAAATGTGCACGTAGAGAGGTTCTATTTGAAACTACTGTACTACAGACAGAATATAATTTTCTCACCTTCAAGAGATTTGGATTTGTGTGGATTAAAACCCCTTAGATTACAAAACAACCATTTTCAATGAGAGCCTCTTTCACTGACACCTGGCTAAACAAAGCTTGATCTAATAGCACGGTTTAAAGATTTAATTGCACAATGGAAAGGTCAAAACGATCGATATTGTAGGTATGAGGTATTGATGATCACAGTCCCGGTATAAATTCAAAGCTAACTGCACACATCTTGGCATGGTTTCCTTGCACGGGAGCAGATATTCTGCTATCTGAATACAAAAGCGGCGGACAGTTTCCTGTTAAAACAGGAAACAGTTTTAACAGAAAGTAAAAATCAAAAGTAGAACGACACGTTCACGGTCAGTTCAACCACAGTCTTTCTGCTGTCCTGACACCAGCGTATGTTTGTATGTGTTGGAGTCTTTATGTTTCTGAATGTGTATGCAAGAGCTGCTCAAACTGACGAGTAAGAGAGGACAGTCTTATCCAGCTCTCCAGTGTTGACAGTTTTACTAATCCCCTCCACCTGCTCAAACACCCACCCCAAAAAATACATCCCTCCCCCTTTTCCATGTGCCTGTGCTGGGAGTCCCTGGGGCCAGGCTGCGCCTCTGCCTTCGTCTCCACACCAGTTATCGTCTCTGGCCTGGCTCCGCTCCCCTAACCCCTTCCCGCGCCACACACATTAATCGGCGCAAAAACAAATAGTTTTCAAATGTTTGGAAAAGACCCACTGTTTGCATCAGGGCCTAACAAAATAATTTTTACAAGCTATCCAGTTGTGATTAGGGCTGAGAGAATTGAATTTATGTGGCATTGATAATATTAATATTAGCCTAATTAATTATGTTGTTTGAACTTGCACAGCACCGTGTGTACCCTCTACACAACACTAACCAGCCGGCGCTGGAACTGAGCTTTCAGCCATCTCTATCTCCCCAGCTCTCCCCCAGTCCATGACTACTGCACACAATTCATCAACTCGCAGATATCTAATCCCCTCTGGCTCTGCTCACTTCCTGAAGTCTAAGAAAGAACTTTACTCTGGTGGCAAGAATTCCTATGAATACTTGATGACTTCTATAGACAGACTGTTTCATCTCACTTTGAAAGTCACATTTGAAGAGAACTCAGCAAACTTTCTATTCACAGCTCCCCAATTTATGAAGGATATTCATAGACGGACAGTAATAAAATGCAACAGATTTTTATTGGGTCACTAATTAAGGTAAACAGCAGTACAATGAGAGCGACTTTGTATAAGAGACAGTTTTGGGCATTAGGTACACGACCCTTCGTCTTTCTCAGTGTAGAAGCTCCCTAATAAGCCCTGTGTGAAGAAGTCCCTTCTTGCTTGTTTCCTTAATCATTAGAGGTCCACACTGTAGTGTCTCCTGACCCAGAAACACTGCAGATCAGACTGACAATGTCTTTGGACTGTGTGCCCCACTGGATGAGCAAGTGTTGATCTGTGCAATTACAGTGACACATACTCAGTGACCCATCACACCAATCATCTAAGCCATAAAGAGACCACCCAAACCTACAGAGAGGTTCTCAGACCTGTTTGCAGCTCGGATCACACTACTCTGAGATGGCCTCTTGACCTGTAATTTGTGGTCAAGGGTCAAAGGTTATAGAGGTGGTCATGTGTCTCTCTTAGCCAGACAGACCTCAGATCTCATGCTTAGTCAGGCTGTCTCTGTCTGGTTTCCTACAGTTCATTACAAGGGGTAGCTGTCTGCAATGCACAGAGTGACTACAGCCTTGACTTTACAGTGTGATTGTTGACAGATTCCCTTTAAAGCAGCTTTCGGGTCCACTTCTGTGCACAGGTGCAGCCACAGAATTTATATTTTTGGCACAATAAAAAAAAAAGTGTTTCTTTTTAGATAACCATAGAAATGAGTAATGTCCATTTACTTAGATTTCAGATATCTTTGCCATAGATTAGTATTTAAAAACAATTGAAATTAAGTCAATAGACATTTAAATTTCTTCAGCTTGGAGAAATAAACAATGGGAAAAAAAAGGTAAAATGCACACATTCAAGGAGCACTGGCCCTTGTCTCCATGACGCACAAAGCAATCCCAGTACAGTCTGTATGCTAGGGCCAGACTGATGCATTCACTGAAGCAGTAATGGGTATCTTCAAGATGCATCATCTCATCAAAGCATAATTTACTGGACGGAGCTCAGGGAGGTGTTGAAACAGTCATTAACTGAAGTGTCTACCGAGTCGAGCTGAACGGTAATCCACTCTGAGCTGGACGAAGGCGTGCAGGAGGTTTCGGTCCAGATTGGTTAGCTGCTCACCCGAACAGACCTGCTTCAGGTTATCAGGGGCAACCACCAGGAGGTTACAAAGGGCATGGAGTGTGTCAAAGAGCTGCAGCACCAGAGGGACCTGAACGACAGTGAAGTACAAGACTGTTTACATACTTTAGGTTTTTATACATTTAGATTAAATAAAAATGTCTAATATTTGCAGACTCTCTGTGAGAATTGCCAGTTTTTCCATATAATATAGTTAATTGTGAATAGATTAATTTAATTTATTTATTTGCTACATAACATGATACACGGGTCAAGTTTTTTAAACCTCTACATCAGTGTTGTCCCCCCCAACCTTAACCCTAGTCCCCATATGTTTTTGTTTGAGGTAAACAAACTGCGAGCAATAGTCTACAAAAATGCCAGATTTAGTAAAAATGACACAAATTACAATAAAATGCATACATGCAAATTTATATTTATAAATGCATATTCTTTTTTTAGTCATCAGAAGGTTAAAAAATCTAATTTTCTGAGAATTTTTAATGGTTCATCCTTTACGGGGTTAAATAATTAATAATTAAAATGAATTGTCTTGTGGACTTTTAACAGCTGTTCTGACAAAATAAGCAAATGTACACGTTAAACACGGAAAATTTACAATGCTGTTGGTCCATGTATGTTTAGACTGAATGTTTAACAAAGGAAAATAAGCAATCAAATAATCAATGATGGAAATAATTCTTATTTGCCACCCTTCTTGTTTGTACTGAAAGATTAACAAAGGATGCCAGAGCCTTTATTTTGGATTGGCCTGACCAGTTTATTTAATAAAACATCCCAGGTAGAGCCTTTGTAGGAAAAGCCATGTTTGCCCTGTGACCAGTGCATTCTGGACCTATGCTCCACCCCCCACCCCACCCCACACTCACCCTGAAGTCCTTGGCGCATCGTCGGTATTCAGCCACGTCGCAGATGGCCAGCATCCCTCCCATTGAGCTGTAGCTGTATTGCTGTAGATGCTCATGGATGAGCCGGTGGAAACGAATGCCCAACTCCGTCAGCACTGTGTCCACATTTTTCCCATCCATGGACTTCCGCACGTGCTCCACCTGCCGACTGACGTAGGCACATACCTTGGAGCAGGCCTGTCAAGGTGGGGGGTACACGAGGAGAAACATGGAAAACACGTTCAGTCCGACACACTATCTGTATTTAGTCGAAGAAAAACTAGGTGTGGATTTGATTTGCAAGTTTCCTTTGCTAATTTGTTTAGTTTTGAATGTGAGCTCCTTAAAGCGAGCTGAAGATTTTTCTCTCTTACTGTAGTGTACTGGATCATGACATTGTTTTCATCCTCAGGCCTGAAATCTGTCTTCTTCTGCTCTGTTGCCAAGATGTGCTTCATCTGGCCCACCATGCAGTTTAGTGTTCTGTGTGCAGCAGGGAGAAAGATTAAAAACAAAACACCCATAAATGTCTTTTAAAACTACTTGCTATTTCATTACAGACAAAGTATTAGAAACACACAGACCTGTCGATTCCTGTGTCCAGTTTCACTTCCATCTGCTCTATCACCTCTTTTTTCTTGTGCAAACACTCTGCCAACTTTGGAGATGAGCTAAAATCAGATTAGGAAAGATAAATTCAGGAAAATCTTTTTACTAGATGAATAAAAGGTTCATCATCTTTAACCCTTAACTGACCTTATCAGAGGCATGAGCTGGTCATTAAACTGTTTGTCAAACAAATGAAAGATAGAGTTCGCCTGCTGAACCACATCCAGGAAGTACAGGTTGGCATTCTTTGCATCAGGTGAGGGAATTGCTGTAGAAGAGAAAGAGAGAAAGCCAGACGATAGGAAAAAAAAAAGTGGGTGAAAGCATGAATCAACATGATTCACAAAGAGCAGAAAACCACTAGTGCCTGATGTCTACTTCTTGGCATTAGAGAAATATAATGCATGAAGCAGAAATTCTCAGTAATGCTCTATTTCAGTGTCAGACAGTGAGGAGAAAGTAATCAAACCACAGGGACATCAATGATCCATTTCCTTAATGCAGAATGTACCTAACGAATTGAGCACTGGGATGTACCAAATGCATGTTTAGTTCCACTGTAGCTGGCTGAAAATGATAAGCTGCTCCCTTATTATACAGTCCCATAGAAAATGTAAAGAAGTGCCAAAAGCGCAGCCTGCATGGCATCAAGGTAACTTGGATTTTTCACTTTTTCATATGGAACAGACATTAATGGGCACATGTAACCAACCGCAGTAAGTGATGTCAGAGCAGGTGTTTTCCTCTAGGTGTCGAATCAAAAACGGAGGATGTGGCCTGCCAGGTAACATACTTGATGGTTTCAACTCATGTGGAGCAAGGAGAATGATGATGGATCTTCCACATGCGGCTAAGAAATTGGGATTTCTTTTGTCTTTGATAAAATGATTTGTGTCTGTCACTATGTGTTAGTTCAGTGATAGACTGGTGCCTTGTCCAGCGTGTACCCTGACTCACCGAATGACAGCTGGGTTAGGCTTCCCGCCAGCACTGAATTCGATGTGTTTCCAGCTTCCTTTGTTAGTGTTTTGTTACAAATAAATGTAAGACAGAAATATTGTATTCATCTGGTTTTCCACACCTAATCTGCTCTGGTTCAACAGTTTGAGAACCACTGGACTAGACCATTATCAAAGTTTCACCAGGATGGCTGCTATTATTTAACAGTCTGCTGGCTGTTTGATTGAAAAGCTTTTCTTACAAGATGGCAAGGAAGACCTGGATCATCCTTGCCAGTAAATTAAAAGTTTTAGTTTTAGGACACAGCTATAGTGAACACTGCAGACAAACATTATGGTTTTAATGAGCTAAGTTGGATTTACCTGAGAGGCCAATCTCTAAGGCGTAATCAATGTGTTCTACACAAAGGTGGTCAACCAGTAGCAGGAAGATTGAGAAGGCATTCTTGGGCAGGTCAGACGGGTCTGAAAGCTGTGTAACATCAAAGAAAAATATGCATTTAAACTTTTTCAAAAAACACAAATGCAGTACAGTTAGCGCACCGCTAGTAAACATAGGGCAGAAAAGCCTCACCCTGTGGCATCTCTCAAAGGCATGGCGTGTCTCCTGCAACAAATTGACAACCAGCTCCGGAGAGAGAAAAGTCTCTCCGTGGGTGTCAATGCTAGGGCCCAATGGAAGATTGGTGCGTTGTCTGATCCGTTCCTTCAGATCTTGAATACTGTTACAAAAAACAAAACTTAAATTATGTTTTGTTTTTTTACCAGTTAATCTTTTCTTTGTGTAAAATCAAATGTGTAAAAGTCTGACCTGCCAGCACCCACTGGCCGTTTCTGGTGATTCTTAGAGTCGTAGTATCGCTGCAGAATCATGGCACCTCGAGTGCGAAGGTATTCTCTCTCCATGTCAATGTAACTTTCCAAGTATGAAGAAAAAATGCTCTTAATCAGCTTGGAGAGGAACGTATGCTTGTCTGAGCCCAGGTTGAACTCTGTGAGCTTTGTGGCTAATCCTGTGGTCCTTCAAAAGGGAAATAATCAGAGTCATAAACAAGAACAATGGTTTCCGGGTACCCATGAAGTGAACTGAATTAAAAGTCAGCAAGTTAATTACCTGGTGTAAAGGTCATAGAGATTCTTGAGGTATTGTTCTACATCTGAGTGTCGAGTTTCATCCAGTTTTTCTTTAACATGTGCCTGCAGACACAAAGCCAGTTAAATATAACCAAAGACAGAGTAATACATCAAACTCTTCATTTCAGTAGAAATACCTGTAATTTGTTCTCAAAGATGTTCTGGATGAGTTTGGCCATGACAGTCTCAGGACTACTGAAGACCTCGCCCACCTGCTTATTGACCCTCTGGCAGAGGACTGCCGTGTCCTCAAACACGTCATTCCTCACGTAGGCACCCTTACAAAGACAGATGACATCAGCAACATGTAAATGTCTGCAGATATTACTTGAAGCAATACTACCAAGTGTAAGAGGAACTTTACACACTCACCTCCTGACACTGCTTGATGTAGACGTCCACACAGTGTGCATAGCCCTTTTACGAAAAGACACAAGCATTACATCGCTGTGCAACATTTCAAGGAAGTGCTAAAAATTTAAATCATACATGATTAATATGAACAGAATGGGAATCACAATTATCCAATTAATTTGACCAAAGGTCAAATGTGGACACTGAACCCATTTTCTAGGTTACCTTGAAATGTAATAGAACTGCTGCAACCTCCCGCATACGTCCAATCTCACCCCTGCGCTGAGCTGCAGTGAACTCCTGGATTAACTGCCGCTCCAGGTCATGGTATTTACCTGGTTAGAAAACCAAACAACCACCAATAAATTATTAGATTTTATATTATATTATTACAAAGGATTACTAGGATTTCTGATTTGACTACTCATAAAATGTGGCCTGATATTCATCTAAGTCACAGACACCAATAAACACAAGCTGATTAAATTAATGATACACAAACAGTTGTACTTCATGTGATTTAAAAATCAACACAGTGCAGGCTGGAAAAAGGAATTAAACTCTTAAATTTAGTTATGCATCTTAATGGCAAAAACCTCCATCAGATGAGGATGGTGTGCATCAGCACACATCAGCATGCCCCCATTCGGAAGCCAAAAAAAGTTTACAGGTCACATCCTACAGCATAAACATAAGTCAACTTACATAAGTCCCATTTTCCTCAGTTTTTCCACACTCCACAGTTTCATATAGAGACACCTTTATTGTGAAATGTCATTGTTTCCCCCTAGATTGGGAGACATCCAGGCCCCGAGATAGAAAAGAGTATACCGATGATCTAAGGGTTGAGTGCTAATGTACTTTCCTCTTTGCACAGACTTTTGTGTGTATTTGTGTTTATTATTAAAAAAAAACAAACACCAAAAAAACAACTTCTTTCTCATTAGTCCAGGAAACACTGATCAACAAGTGTTCTGGGATACCTAAATGGACTTCAGTAACCTTGACATATTGCACAAAGTTGTTTTGTGAGGGCAGAGGTTCCATTTGTCCTTCCATCAGCACACTGTCATTTACTGTTTTTCTTAGACTGGAAATAACGTTACAGAAACAAACATTTTTGCAAAGTTTTGATATTTCTGCAGGTGTTTTCTGTAAGCCTTGTTTGGTTTTTTCATTCTTTATGTACACACACTTTTGCTCCTGGTCTGAACTCTGTAGTACATTCACTACTCATGACAGCAGCATCAGGCCTGGACAGATGACCACCCGGGTCTTCAGAAATACTTTTACAGGCTTTTTAATGTTCGGACCCATGAAAGTTGTTGAGACTGAGGGATGGTTAAAACAAACAGTGTTTGTTTAACTTTAATAAGGTTTTCTTCATTGGAGCAGTGACTCAATATTCAATGTTCAATAATGTTTCTTCAAATGAAGAAAACTTGGTCATTCCAAGTAGTTTACAATAGAAACACTAAATGTGGGTGACTGTCAAAAACTTACTTGCAATTTTTGCCTTGACATCTGCAAACCTGGCAGAGAAAAACAGTAAATCAATATCAATGACATTTTAATCTATATACTAGTAAAATAAAAAAGTAGACTATTTTTAGAAATCACATGATGCTGTAAAGATTTAGTGTTGCGATTACACTGAGAGGAACAAAAGTAATACTCTGCGTTCCTCTTGTATGTCACTGCTTTTGTCTAAAGCTGCCTTCAGGATGCCTGACTCACCTGTCGAATGGCAGCTCCTGGGCAATGAGATGCAGCTTCTGAATGATATCAGCAGCTTCCTTAATCTGAGGAACAGAGAAAAAGTGAGAGTGGGTATGTATGTGTGTTTATGAGAGAGAGATATCAGGTGATGGAAAAAGAGTGAGAGCACAGCGGGACCATGTGAAGTGGACATCCAGAGAAAAAGTGGGCAGGCCGCGGGCAGTGTTTCCCCTTGGGGGATCATCATCTTAAAGCAGCCCTCCTCCACCTTCCCGTGTTGAACAGGGAGCTGATAACAGACAGGCTGCGCTCACCTGGGCATCGGCAGCAGCAGCAGTGGAAGTCCTGACTTAGCAGCACATCCAACTCTTTATTGGCATGCCTTTTCTGAATAGGCTGTAATCCCACAGGAGTCTAAATCGCCTTCAATAATCTGTCCGTCCAGGGATATCTGTCTAAAAAAAGGGGGCCCTGTCGAGAGCCGCCCCACACCCCCATACACACCCCCACCCCTCCTGACATACTGAAAAAAAAGCCCCAGACCTACGAAAGGCCCGCCGTCCGCAACTCCTCTGTTCCCGCAGATGCCTGCCTCAGCTAACATCATTACTCTGCTCCCGTGAGGAGGATCCAGCCTTTCTGCTCGGCGAAGGTTTTCTAAGTATCTGTCCCCCAGCTAAGATTAGCTAAATCCCATGTAAGTAATGTAGCCGTCTCCCTGCAGTCAGGGTTTAGCAGCACTTGTCTCCACGCTGGCGGCCCAGCCCTCCCTTTCAGAAGGATTAGCAAAGCCATCCCCCTTCAGCTATTCACTTGCAGCTTTCCTCTTTTCCCCCTCATATGGAGGTATGCTCAGGAAAAAGGAATCTGGACAGATATTTCTGCATGCCTTTCCAGAAAACCAGCTCCATCTCCAGCTTTCGTTTCTGGGATTGACCCCCAGACACACTTCTCAGCATCCGCTAATGACATTCCTACTAACAAGAATAAATCTAAAGCATCTCAGTCGCTCTGCTGTCACTACAAAACTGCAAAATCAAACTTTTGGCCACTTGTCTAACATCGAAAAGGCCTCTGTGTAGACTGACACTGGGTAAAAGTGTGCATATCTTTTCCCAGGATGTATGTCACCAGTGCCCTTGCATGCACCACCTTGCTACAAGCTCTCTTCTGCTGTAACGTGACACAAAGCTGAGGGCCATCCAAATTCTCTCTCCCAGACAACCTACTGTAAATGCAATTAGTTTTGACATGAGCATGTTGACATCCATGCTAGTCAATCAGCCAGCTATTGTCAGACAGCAAATGACAGTTTATTAATCCAAATTAGTCGAGGGATCCAACTAAAGGGATAAACTTAACAAATTAATATGGATGGTTTACCTCGTAATCCTGTTCATTCTCACCTCCAGCAGTATCACAGCAGGGGGCCCCCGACAGTGGTCACGCATACACACCTCCACTGTTGTGAAGGGAAAGAACATGTGCAGCATACTTACCTTGTCTGGGTTGTTAAATACATCGCTGCGTAGGTCTCCATCCAAGAACTCGTTGAAGTAGGTCATCAGACGCTGAGCTTCTACAGCTCTCTGGCGAGGCGTGTTCACCCCCTCCAGCTGGTCCCCCAGGTGACAAACCTTAGTGGCCACATAGCTGATGTGCTCGTCGAGCTCTTGGAAATGCTGAAAGGCCACCTGATATCATGCAAAACAAAGAGGATGTGAAATAAAAAACACACAGAAAAAAGTTTTTGGAATGACAGATAATATAATCTTTGACAGCTCAAGGGCTTTGCAGTGGGTGTGATTGGCTCCTTTCACCACACAACACACCTGGTTGCTTCTCTGCAAGTCTTGAACTTTGTGGGCAAATTCCTTGGCCTCACGATGACACTGATGCTCAAGCTTCTCCACCTTCCGCTGGATCTTCTCATCCAATTGCTTCAACTCCTCAATGTGGTTCTGAAACTCCTCCAACAGCCTTTAATGGGGGAAAGAATGCATGTAAGTTTCCACTTGGTAGTTCTTCAAAAAAAATAACAGGTAAAAGATGCAGAAAATGCCCTTAGTTTAGAATAGTAATTTGGTACCGCAAGGTTAAATCTGTCCCACTGACCTCACAGTTACAGTTAATAGTTAAAGAATAGTGCCAGATGCTTAATTCCTGGGTCCCCAGGCTTAAGAAGCTCTGAAAACTAGCAGCTTCGTCAGCTGCATTTTAAGTGCCACCAGGACTGCAGAGCAAATGTTCTAAGTCAGCACCACATTTCACAGAGTAGGAAACATCCCAAAATGATGAGTGTATAATCTTCTGACTAATTCCCTCAGCACTGGCTAGAGCTTAAAGACATCTCCCATCCTTTCCCAACAGACACTCATTCCCTGGCTGGTGACTCACAGTATGGTGGCCTCCACAGATATGTTGTCTCTGACTTGTAGCTAAGAGTATCCGAGGAGGTGGCGGCAACAGTTTGTGTAGTGAGAAGATAAGCAGGATGCATCTGTGGCACAGTTAAACTGCTGTGGCATTTTTGCTTACGAGATGCAGGCCTGTCCCCAAATATAAACATCACAACAAATATGGGGAAAAAAGATGCAAAAGACTTTAATATTTATTTCTCGTTTTTCTCCAACCCGAAACTTTAAATGAGTGGAGAGGAGATCCAGGTGAGCTTTGTGAAGGACAGCTTCTTTAGAAAGTCAGTCTGTTGACTGTTATAAAATAATACAATGACATAATGTAATTGAAACACTAAAATCTAAAATATAATGAATTATTTCCAAGTATTTTAACAGGAAGCTTACCCTAAATTATTATTAAAATATGTTTACTGAGAGAGAAGAAGATGGTTTATGTGTATTTAATGGCTACAGAGAGAAAATGGTCTTGATTACAGTCTAATTAATTTAATTAACTGCTCAAAAAATGAGTGGCACTATGGCTAGAAAGACAGTATGCATGGTTAATGCTTTCCATTTGTAAAAGTTGAAATATTAATTCATGAATAAGGCATCCTTTTGAGAACATATTTATTATTATAATAACTAAAAATAATCAATTAAATTTTACTTCCTTTTCAATAAAGATAATGGATGGAAGGAGATCTTATACGCTATATAATCTAAAACTTTGAGCTAAAATGTGGTGCATGTAATTCTTATAAACTACGACCTTATATTAAGGATAAGAGAGATGCTACTGCATATGTAAATGACAAGTATCTATAGTACCTTTTGGGGTCAAACGCCTCGGCTCCTCCTTTGGAGCCTCCCCCAGGAGTCCTCCATGCCAGCCTTTCAATGTACTCATCTGCGTCAAAGGGCTCCTAAAGGGGGGAAAAAGCAATGGGAGAAAAGTCACTTGGCCCAAAATACTACAGTCGTCTACAAAAGGATGGTAAAAGATTACAATATCGGGTAAATTGTAAAAGGTTACTAAAGTTACCTGTGCTGATTGTATTGCACACAAACAGCCAACAACATTGCTATTTCCTCGAATAAGCGAACTCATACAATTAGACAATACGTGTCCTCTTTTCCCTCACTTTAACAACAAGAAACCAACGTTTCTCCTCAATGCTTGAGTTATTATTAATTCTTAATTACGCACTCAATTGATAAATACGGTCGGCACTGTTAGGGTACCGTTAATTGTAGTTAGCCCCTTAGCTAGCCTGAAAGCTAACACAGCTACCCGTTGTCATTTTACCTCGAACAGATGAGCTGTCGTCGCCATGTTAAAGATTCAGCTGGCGGCGCGGTGAGATAAAACCTAGGAGATGGAACTCAAAGCCGGCAATAAAGCCGACTTCTGCATTGATTTGGTGGTTTCGTACAGTTTTGCCCTTTGTTGACAGCTAGCTGGTTGGCGATCCAGCTTCCTGTATGGGAGAGAAGGGTGGGGACAGCCGCTTGGAAGTGCGCAAGCGCATTTGTCAGCTGATTGGACGTAGTTGTCACATGAAACAACAAAAGCAGGAAGTAAGTAGCGAGCATCAGCGATGTTCATACAGCGAGGCAAAAAATGAATTTAACACATGCACAGGGAGATTTAAATATTAGATTTTGACGCTTTTGTTTTTTTCCCCATAAAGTCGGGAGTTTGCTGTAGAAATGACTGTACGTGGTTTGTGGATTATTTCTCACGAGAATGGAGGAAATCTGTCAATACGCTTTTCTAGGTTTGTGACTTCTAATTATTGTCACATATATGCTAACATAACATATTTTTTTCGGATTACTTATAGATCGCTGTGTTTTGTCATGTCTTGTGTCTCCTTCATCAGGAGGTTTTCCACCGTGGAGCACCGTGCAAAGAGCCTGGCAGGTTCCTCATATGTAGCAGTCCCAGAGGAGAGTACTTTCCTGCAGCTCCTGCTCACTGAGCTGGGGCTTTCAGACCCAGGTAAGAATTATGTAGCCCTCAGAGATGACTGTCTTTACCGTCCACGGTCACCAGCCCTGGAGCTGCATGTGGATGGACCTGCAAAAGGAATACTTTGGCCTGTGTTGACTGTCTCGCAAGGGCCTCTCATTCTGGCGTGTCTGCCTTTAGTGGATGTCCCTCCTGATCCGCGGCCACCTCTGGCCAGTCTGCTGTCAGTCTCACAGGGTCTCACACTTCTGGCAGGCCTACAGACTTTTCTCCTTGGCTCAGGGAGTAAGCCTGATAGTGAAGGGCTTGGCTCTCGTCTGGCAATGGTGCCCTCAGTCCTCCTGCAGGTTTGTCCACTTGGCACACCCCTTGATGTCCCCCTACCTGGGACACCCACAGCGCCCACTTCTGTTGGAACTCAGAAACAGCCAGCCTGGAAGACAGGACTACACCGAGGTCGAGCTGTGGTTAACGTTGGACTGATAGAAACAGTGCGGTCCATGCAGTATGGTAATCGAAGCAGACAGGACCTCTGGGATGTTTATGGCACCGTGACATGCAAAGTAAGTCCGCAATGTAAAAAAAGTGATTAATGTTATAACTTCTGGAAATGATTTATTTAGGATTATTCTACATTTCTACCCTTCTTTCAACAGTGTGAAGTGGAGGGGGTGCTCCCAAATGTGACAGTGACTCTATCACTGCCACCAAATGGTTCTCCACTGCAGGACATCCTGGTCCATCCCTGTGTCACATCTCTGGATTCGAGTATCCTGACTGCCAGCAGTGTGGATAATTATGATGGCTCAGCTTTCTCCGGGCCATACAAGTTTCCCTTTTCCCCTCCTCTAGAGCCCTTCAGACTATGCAGCTATACTTCTGAGGTATGCATACAAATTCCTTGCAGATATGTTTTCATCTTGTAAATGATTTCTGCTAAAATCTTAATTTCTCACCAGGTTCCTGTTCCACCCATACTTGGTTCATACCAACTAAAGGAAGAGGAGAACCAGCTTCGCGTGTCAGTAACCCTCAAACTTCATGAGAGTATAAAGAACAGTTTTGAGTTCTGTAATGCTCACCTGCCATTCTTTAACAGGTAAACTACACAAAGTTCAAAATCACTATTTCCTCGTGCTTTATGCTTTCTTTACAAGCATAATATGATCCAGTCATAAATATAATTACTGAGAGCCCTTTTAGGAGTTTAGAAATTGTTGAAAAATCAAATGCACATATGTGTGCAGGAAAAATTTTTTTAATGGAAAACTCTTTTAAATGTTTTTAAATCTAATTTAGCAGAGTTATAGTATCTTGCTTGTGTGTGAGAGACTATTAAACAAACTGCACTGTAATTCAGCCGTGTTCTGTAACCTCTGTTAAAAAAATCCGATTTAATTGATTGTCTGCATACTGTCTCTGTGTGCACTGTGCAGGGATCAAATGGGTGTTGTAGATATGAAGGTAAGCTCTGGACAGTTGGATGTTTCAAAAGAGAAAAACCTGCTTGTCTGGGTCCTGGGTAAGCGTTATGCTTCAGACTCTCCCTATAAGAGACAAAATCCCTTTCACTGCATCTGCATACTTTAAAAAAAATGGATGACTATTTTATTCTCAATGATATGTAGGGCAAAAGTTCCCAAAGTCTCGTGAGGTTACGATGGAGGGTAAGATCAACTTTTCTGGACCAACACCAGGACCTTCTGACCCACTCTGCACAAAACTTACTGCTTATGTCAAAGTAAGTTATTATGTTTCATAATTACCAGTAGCCAAGGATCGTCACCCATACTTACTACTTTATGGTCTTCATGTACTACTCACATTAATGTAAGACGAGATAAAAAGATTTATTACTCCTCATCAGTGGCTTTTTTCTTCACAGTTGCATTTCAAAGTGCCTGACATGACGTTGTCTGGGTGTTATGTTGACCAGCATTCGGTGCAGGTTTATTCTTCTGCCAAGCCACGGATTGTAACATGTAAGCTTACAGTAAAAAAATTTTTTTTTTTATAAATATTTGTCTCTTGGGTGACCCTAACAACTGTGTCTGTCCTGCCCTCAGCCCGAGAACTTCAGTCCAAAGAGTACTACATATGGAATTCAACAGGTACAGCTCCGGTATCTTCTGGACAGATGATGATGTAGGATGGATTCACAAAGAGGGGCTTTGTGGACACTGCACTGTGTATTAAAGAGACTGAAAATACTGTAACGCACACACAGTGATGTACGACCCAGGACCCAGCGTCCCGGGTACAGCTGAAAGTAAAGAATTTTGACCCAGTTAAATTATTATTATGGTACCCTGTTTTACAGGAGAGTTATTATCTATTATCTACTCACATGTGCAAAGGCACTTCACAATATGCAAAAATCAACTGGATTACTGCTTTTAAAGAACTACCTGCACCTGCAGTTCAACTTCTTTTATCCCCCAGTCTGCCGCAGATATATCCCATTGCAGACACAAGGGCCACCCCTTGCTCTGACAGTCGCACTTCAGTGACTCTCCATCAGCCGGATAATTAGCAGCTGGGGCCTTGTCATCAGCTGTTGTAGGCCTGGAGTAGAGGGGCGGCTGGACTGTGAAAGGGAAGCCTGATTCGGCCAGTGTCTTGGCGACAAAACCTTCTCTTTTGAGCTGGCAGGAGTCCACACCCATACCAATCACTGGCCCCCACCTCTTTTGACCTCAGCTTTGCCCTGTCAACTAGTAGCTAGCTGAAACACACAAACTCTCCAGCCTGACTGTGATTGAGCGCTGACCCTCGGGCCCTTTGAGACTTGAAAGCTGTCGGTCTCATTCTGTGAGCAGGACCTGCCTAATTGGTGAAAAAGTCACAAGGATGGTAACTGTTGAGTTGCCTCTCGAGGTTACAGAGGAGGTTTTTTAACTAATTTATGGTGCAGCCTGCTGTAAATGATTTTGATCTTTTATTGATGTAACACAATCATCAGAGTAGCCCTCTATGTATGCTTCGATGCATAGATAAAACGGCTCAAATCGGCGTTTGGTTCCAAATGCTTCCCTCAGTTTATCAGCACATTACCTGAACTATGCATGTAACATTTCTACTACACAAGCTCCACCTCTGTGCATTAAGTTGAATGAATAACTAGCTGATGAAGGGTTAAACCAGAGGAGATTGTGTCCCAACTATTCCACAGCAGCCAGACTCCTCTGAGTGGCCTCATTGTCTGCCATTGGCCTCTTGTGCCCCTTGCTGGTCCAAATGCTACATTCTCACGTGGATTTCCACTCAGAAGGCTGACCATGACCAATCCTCTGTCAATTGGAACCAATTGCTCACACGGCATCCTTCACCTTCTTTTTATGTAGCAGTATGGAGTGGCAGACACCGAGACCTCTCGGCTCTCCCCCTCCACGATGATTTGGCTTTAAGGCCCAGTGTGTGTGGTTAGCGAACTGGAAAAGGAGAAGGTTTTTTTTTTGTTTTTTTTTTGAAGAGTTGGGCCACTCTAAATCTCCTCAGTGGTCAGTCTGGCTCCTCAAGTCTGCAGTTAGTGGCCTCTCACTGGCAGACTTTGCTTTGTTGATTGAATAGCTTGCTAAGTAGATGGACTCATTTAATGTGTTGCTCTGCTCCAGTGCCTTCTGTCCATACCTCTGGGCATTCAGCTGAATTGTTCATTTATTTAAAATGTGTTTACTCTTGCATACATGCATACAAGAAACAGATTTACACTTTACTCCTGTAATAATCAAAATAAAGATCATGTGGGCCAAACGCAGCATTTTGGATTGTTACAAATCGTTTAAAACATCATGAAGTTTGGATACTAAAATGTTTTTGCACACCCACAAAAGAATTTGCAATTAAATGCCAAAAAATGCTTCCCACTTCTCTGTGGATGTTTGAGTTACTGTGTGTCCCTCAGCCCAATAATGACACCCAGTGGCAGATTACAATAAAAGTCACATTAGCATGTATTTATGTCTTTAATACATTTAATAAAGTGAATTTCTTCTGTTTAAATAGTTCTACCCAACCACTGCAAGATTATCACTGCTGATTAAATTCCTCCTGCTGTGTAGTGTTCATTTAACACGCTGGGCCTGGGGACCAAGCAATTGAAAGCTTCTGTTGTTCCAGGTGTTTGGTAGGAGTCCAGTTCCTCTCAGCCAGTCTAAGTCTGCTTAGAGTCGGCCTCAGGGAGGCCACTTCATAAATAATGGTAGAATTACTAGCTTCCTGTTTTCAGTCTGAGCGTGCATTTGCTTTAAAATAACAGAATATATCTGCAGACTGAAAGGTTGTTGTTGTTTTTTCTTTTGCACTAACTTTTATCCCAAATGTCTAATAATGGACCAGAAACCTAAAAAGAAAAAAAAAAGTCGATTCAAACCTCTTTTAGCTAAATAGTTCATTTTTGGATGTTTGTTGTCAATATTGCAGGGAGGCTGAAGTCAATGTTCCAGCAGTTTTTCTCACGTCATCGCATTTCTTTCACCAATAGAGGGCGCCATAAACTCAGTCATGAAAGCCAGAACATGCAGTAGCTTCCAAACATCAAAAAGTTTCATCATATTGTTAATAAAAGTTGGTTCCAGAACACGCATGGCAACTTTGTTATCATTTCTGAAAACTGAAATTTGGTATGATAGCTTAAAGATCCCGCTTCTGCTTCTTATCCTGCCTATCTGACCGTTTCATCCTGTGACCTCTGTGCACTTTACTTCAGTTCTCTGCATCAGTTTCTCTTCAGTTGTCCAGTTTTCCATTTTGTTTTGCTGTTTTCAAAAACATCTGCCATCTCCAGTTTGTTGTGTGTGTTTTTTCCTTTAGTCTGTGCTACATCATGAACTCTTTCTTCTTTGACTGTATGATCTAGCTTGCGTTGTAGCTGTTTTTCTGGACAGGTTACACTTCAAAACCAAAGGAAGGGAAAGATATTGGCTCCAGAAGGCAGCCGGGGTTCCCATTTCTTGTGGTCTCATTCCAAAAGATGTCTCTCTCAGTGGGTTCTCACGAGTTTCAGCTTCTGGATGCCTTCTGCATTTGGATCTCCATCGAAAAGGACAAATAAAAGAAGGCAAGTTAGGTTGGAATACACCGCATTCAAACAGAGTATGTATTAGATCAACAATTTCCAAGCCTGAGGTTAAATGTGTAGACTGTATCTTATGTCTTCTCTGCTGCCTGACATTTTAGAGGTGAGCTTGAGAGGCAGCTCTCTGAACCTCCAGAAACCTGCCCTAGAAAGGGTTAAATAAACTGGATATTGAAATCAACTAAGTTCATTTACTCCAGCACTGTAGTGAATTATAATTATGAGTTATTTGTACTTTACTGAAATATTTCTAGTTTGCTTTGCTGCATACTTCTGCTTCACTGCCAGGAAAATTCCTTTAATGTCTCTACTACTTATGTGCTATTAAATGCTCAGTATTTTCATATTGTCGTAAAGATATTTATAATTAAAGGAACTGACCCATCAGTTTTCATTGGAATTGGTGTTTTGTAGGTAATGGAAGAGTGGATGCTGGGTTTAAAGCCAAACACTCTAAAAAAAGAGAAAGAGTAACACAATTGTGGAGTCTATGCTTTTATTTGTTTCTGCAAGTTTGCATCTCCTGGTGGGAGCTTTTCTGTTCTCTGTAGCCTGAAAATAGATCCCGTTGAGGGCCAGTCATGGCTGTAGACCACCCCACTTTCCACTCTACTGGCACTTTAATCAGATCCACTGGGAGACAAGAGGAAGGGCTCAGACTCACAGCTGCCTCTCTCTCCCTCCTTTCCCATCCACCCCATTTTTTCTACCCTCTCCCACTCGCTCTTAAGCACCGTTGCAGACTGTTAGTAAAAATGTATGATTTAAATTATTGATGCTAAAGATGCACTTCACCTCTTCCATACTTTGTCAAGATGCTTTACCTGAATTACTTTGCTCGTGCCTTCTTGGTGGGTTGTAAAAAAACGGTGAATATCCCCATCTGTGAGGTCCCTGTCCTATAAAAAAACCATCAAAATTCCTTATTGGAATCGTTTGACATAGCATGAAGGTGACAGTGGGTTAGCAGTGATATTTTTATTTATTTTTATTTATTTTTTTATTACTTTGGCAATTTGATTGGCAGTGCTTGTGTGGCCAATTTTAAGGGCCAGCAGTTGCAGTGCCTGAGGAGAGATAATGACGGGATGTCTGGGTAATAATCACAACCAGTCAGAAACAATAATGAATGATGTCTCCCAGAGTCCCAGCGCAGATGTGAAATGTTTTAAAAATGAACCAGGCAGCACGACCAGTCTGTTTTAGTTAAATATATTAGGCAGCTAATTTTGCCAAGCTAACCCAAGGTCTTCTGGGTGGAGGAGAATGAATGATGCTTAAATTGCACACACAAACACAAAATCTGTAACACATAGTGATGAGTAACAAAACAAATAAATCATAACTGGGAATGAAATTTGGCGCAGACTGACCTGAAAGCAAAGAAAGAGTTATTTCCTGCTTCAGTGGAGGAAAGGTTGTGCTTTTCTCTCCCACAGATCCTGGTGGCAGCTCCACAGCGTGTGGCAGTGCAGGGACTGTCCATTGTGGTTTTGGCTTCTGAGTCTTTTCTTGCAAAATATTACATGGGGCCACTTTATGCAATCCTGGTCTGGAGTGTGTAGAGCCCATTGTCCTGCTGTCGGTCCAAGAAGCTGACACTTGCAAAATACTTCTCGGTCCAAGCTATTTATGTAAAGTTTAATGGTTACAATATCTGTCTTAAAGTTGGGTGTTACAAATGACCTCAGTCACATGATGGCTCTGTGAGCGTAGACCCACTTGTGCTAATATTTCTTTTCCTTTTTGCCCTGTCCTATAAAAATGTCAGTAACTTCACTTTTAAAGGAGTCTTTTCAATTTGCATCATTTGCTTCAGCTGCTTCCAAGCAAACCCAGTGGTCTTCACATCCTCAGCGGCTTTCAAACTTATGATTTGTCCTGGAGCGTTGTTGTG
Source organism: Aulonocara stuartgranti (assembly GCF_965226115.1). Lineage (NCBI taxonomy): Eukaryota > Metazoa > Chordata > Actinopteri > Cichliformes > Cichlidae > Aulonocara > Aulonocara stuartgranti. Next base: position 2,465,615 of record NC_138955.1, on the reverse strand, counting down.
TGGCACCCAAGTAAAAATGTGGTTAAAAGAGTAGGTGTACACTCCATCCCAACCTGACTTTCACATTATAATGAGCTAGGTTTCTATGGCAACTCTCCCTACAGGTTACTTTGTAACTCATAAGTTAATGCTTGAAAGAGCCTGTTATTTTCCTGCACCCCCTTTGCTATCTGAAAGCCCAGAGGGAGCAGAGAGGGAAATTGTTTTCTGACTGAAAAATATGACTCCAGTAGAGCTCATAAAAGCACCGGGGTAGGAAAAAACTGTTACAGTCCTGGTTCCTATTACACTGCATACAGGAGTTGTTGTGCATTTTTTTTCTGTGCTTGGTAATATTTGGAATTTTTTTAAAGACTGGTATTGTTTTTGTTATCATGCTAGCAGCATGGATCTAGGGATGGCAATCCCAGTCTGTCAGTGTGTTGGTAAACTGCTTTCACCTGACTGAAATATTGTGTCAAACAACTACCCAGTGTGATTTTGCAAAGCCACTTGCGGTACCCAATTGCATGATTATAGCGCCACCTTGAGATGGATAGATGTTTAAATAAAAGGTATTGCTAAAATATCTTAGCAATCAATGACAGCAGGTGCCCGTGTCCCGTGGCTGCTAAACAAGCCCAAATCACCACCCCTCTACCACCGTGCTTGACAGCTGGTATGAGGTGTTTCAGCTGACATGCTGCATTTCTCTTTTGCCAAATGTGGCGCTGTCCATTATCACCGAACCCCTCCACTTTGGTCTGGTCTGTCCAAATTGTCCAGTTGTTCCAGAAGTCTTGTGGTTTGTTCAGATGTAACCTAAGCCATGCGACCAGGATTTCTCCTGGCAACCCTTCTAAACAAGCCATACTTGTTCAGCGTTTTTCTAACTGTACTGCAATGAACCTTAATATTTAACATGCTAATCGAGGCCTGTAAACTCTGAGATGTAGCTCTTGTATCCTCGGACAATTGTCGAATTGTATTGATGCACGCCTGAATGCTCCATACAAGCAAAACTGCCAAAACTTGTGCTTTTATAGAGGTGCTCACACTTGCTGATGATCAAACAATCAAGTGCGTGTGAATAGCAGCACCTGACTGCTACTTACCCTCTTTATTTCAATACAGGCATTATGGGTGTTTTCACAGGACTGCATATAGTTGTACTTTTTTAAGCATGACTGTATGTATTTTACAAAATACTTTTTCTGCAGCTAAAGATTATAAAAGATCCCTCTGATTAATGTGTTTTATCAGTTTCTAGCTGGATACCAGTGACCATTATGAAAGTACAATTTGAACATTGCATTTTTTTCCTTTTGCTTCTTCGACATCATTTATTTTAATATGTTAAAATGCCACCACAGTCGTTTAGCTGAAACTGTCATCTCAGCAAATGCTTCATTAGAGGTTTCAACTCACTGACTGTGCTCCACCATAACAGCACTGTAGTGTGACTCTTGGGATTGTCTGTTTTTCAAATAGTCCTACTGATGATCTCAGTAGGACTATTTGAAAAACATGTTTCTCACCATGTTATGAGATATTAAAAAAAAATCACAGTGACAAGATCATAGCATATGGTCTGTAGGAAACCATGTCCCGTGAGCTTTGACCATTGTTAGACATTTTTACCATGTGTATCTGTGAAAAAGGAAAAATTACAGTTAACTGTCAGTTTTCTGTGTATTGTGTATTTGTGTGTGAGAAAGCGAAGAACAGCACGGAAAAGCATTGTAATTCTCAAAGAGAAGAATTCTGGAAAGTCATCACTGCTGAATCAGAGCAACACAGAGAATACTAATACTGAATGAATCACACTACTTAATTTTGCTAAAAATACTTGTCCATGAGCAGTTAATGGTCAAAGGGACAACAGTCTGCTTTAGTTCATTCTGATAGGCTTGTTTCCATCTTTATAGACTAGCTTGACTAATATTATATATTCAGTAAATAATTTGTAATGGCAGAGAAGATTCGATTAAATAAAAAAATGTTTTAATATTACTCTGCTGATAATGTGATTCAGGGTGCAGTCATTTGCTTTTTTTATTTTTATTTTTTTTACATTTATTTGTGTCAAATAAATATACAGTCAGTTTATCAGTTCTAAAATATTAGTCTAATATTAATACCAAAAATGTGACCTCATGTCAGAGCTTTGCTTAGAAACAGTGGAGCCGTTGCTTTGGTCTTTGGGATGTGAAGCTTTTCCAGCACCATTATCTGTATATAAATGTATACGAATGCTTTTCAGTTATCCAGGCAATAAAGTTCTGAAGCTAGAAGTTTTTCCAAAAATATTAGAAATACATACATGTGATTCTCAGTTAGATGCAGCTTTTTTGTGGGTTTTAAGACTTTTATTACAAAATCAAAAGATCCTGTACATTAAGCATAGTATAATCATCATTCTTCTATATAACGCTATTCAGTAAGATTTAAAATTATTACTCTTATTGATACAGATCTAAATAAATATCATAAATATGTGTAAGACTGAGCCAAACTGGCCCCGCTGATAGTTATATTCACAGAATACAGTCTGCAGAGCATCTCAAGGGGAGCCAGTCAGCTCTTGGTTTGGGTGCGTGCGAGGGATGGAGCGCGGCAAGTATGTCAAGAAAGTAAATAACACTTTCAGCTCTTTCAAGTTGCATGATCCATAAATGTTTTCAGTTTCCCCTGTTGTTGTGAAGTGATAGAAACAGTGCGTCTCCAGAGTGAAGTTTGAAGTTCAAGACGTTACTGCCTCACTTCCTGATAGATGAGTCCACATGGACTGAGCGTCCCACCACACCTCCAGTGTGGGCTCTGGAGAAATGTGGAGTTTCCAGACTGGTTAACAGAGGTTACTATCAGAGCATGTCATGCCAAGGGAATGGAGACAGTGCCATTTGCGCGACTGCGGCTTCGAGTGTGGGTGCTGGAGTCTGTGAGCTCCTCGCCGTGGTCCTCTGACTTTTTGTCCGCAATGGTGGCCAAGAAACGCAGAGTGACTGAGTCCCATTCCTCTGGTAGCAGCATGAGCAGGAAGCCCAGGCAGATGATGCAGGTGGCAGCCAGTCGCACCACACTGAAGATCACCTCATGTTTCAAAAGATCTACAGCTAGAGTGAGAGGGGAATAAATATGGGTGGGAACAAAAGAGGGAGCCAGAGAGCAGGATGGGGATAGAGAGTGTGAAGGATGAGAGAGAAACACAATCAAATCGAGATTAATTACATAAAGTAAGATAAACCACAGGACAGTGCGGCTGTAGGGGGATTAGTGTAACAAATGCAGCTTATAATCAGCACAAGCAATCCACTTTATCCTCTGTGTCTTTGTGGTCTGGAGCCCTGGGACAGGTTCCCGTAACCCACTGACCTTCATACAGACCATTAAGGAAAAGAACTCGTCTGCAGGCATTTGTGTTGCCTTGGGAATCTGATCCTCCCTTAGCAAGAGGATGGTTGCAGGATCTGTCGAGGCACACTGATGATTGGGTTTCCGGGACAAAAGAGGCAGACTTGCTGTGTAATCTGTTTGCTACAGTGGCCCTAAATGCTGACCTCTCAATACAGCGCCACAGTATGTGTGGCCGTTTACTCCATTTTTTACAATCATATTATTTTACATCAAAATGATCAGTGAATGGCAGATAATAGAAACCTTACCTGCATTTCCCGGCACACTGAGCAGTGTCCCTATAGAGATCAGAATGGGGTAAGTCAGTACCACACCAACATGGACCAGGATGTTGAACACTGCAAAAGAAACAGAAGACTCTGTGAAGGTTCTCAGTCATCCAGGTCATCGTTGTCTAAGGAGCTTGGAAAGAAAAGCGTCTGGACTTCTTTAAGTTGCTTGAAGACGTTTCACCTCTCATCCGAGAAGCTTCTTCAGTTCTAAGAGTCAAATGGTGGGCATAAATCTGGGACTGTCCACCACTGACTCTAAGAACCGAAGAAGCTTCTCGGATGAGAGGTGAAACGTCTCATCTGGGAACCCATTAGCTTAGTTATCTGACCTAGCCACTGGGGATGGCGGCCAATATTTTGTAGCTTATGGTCTTGCCAGGTTATCTGGAAAGTGGATAATGGAACACTTCCTTCCACTCACCATTATTTATGAATACACATATATTTCAAAAAGCGAATAAAAAGCTAAATTGTTGTCAGTCGATAGCTAACGTTCCATTACTGGGGCTAAAAGCAGACAACAAACGGAAAGTGGAAAATTTCCGATACTTAAAATAATGCCCTTTGCCTACAGATCCTGTATTCAGACAATATAAACATCATATCCACCGAGTGACTGATGGTAACTATAAGAAATGAATCCCTATAGTTATACTAAAAGCCTTAAAATGATCCAAAATGGTTTGTACATGTGGATGAAACCATCCGGTGTATATGCACTCTCACCCAGCCACAGTCCTGCCAGTCCACACATGTATCCCCACGGCAGTGAGGAGAGTGAGCCCCAGTGCTCTACCCTGGTGAAATACAGGATGAGGGGCACACAGGAGATGAAGATGAGGTTGAAAAAGCCCATGGTGGAAAGAAAATGAGCCACTTCTCCAAGGTTGGCGCTGCCTAGGAACATCTTGAACAGCACCTGGATGGTGAGAAAACAAAGAGTTGACACGATGCAATCAAAAATCAAGCATAGCTCAGACTGGAACGGGCTTATGAGGAAGTCTGACCTTATAAAGAGCTGAAGTTGAGGCTGAGCCCACAGCCAATGCCACACCCACAAAGGAATCACCGTGGAAACCGTCAGCATAAGCCATCATGACAATACCTGTGATGGCCATTATGGCAGCCACAATCTGCACATAGACACATAGATGACACATTTTGAAGTAGTAAAAGCTTGTGTTAAACAGGTAATAAACAATCTCCTTCTTGTTTTCATACAGACCCGAACACCCATGAACCGGTCCTTGAGGACAATCCATGAGAGGAGAAAAACAAAAGCTTTGTGGCAACAGTAGAGGGCAGAGACATCAGTGGCGGTCAATTTCTTCAAGGCTAAGAGGTACAGGTAGTTGGTCAGTGTCCACAGGATTGAGAAGGGTGCTGTCCTCTTTACAAAAAGCTTGAGAGTCATTCCATCCTCCCCAAAGAGCTTGCTGCACTCCCTGTTAGAGAAAAACACCAGTAAAGTCTTCTGAATGGAAATGCTTCATTGTTTGGAAGACTGTGTTTAGAGAATGGACATGATGGTTGTTTGGCTCTCACAGGCTTGAGGGTGGTTTAATACTCAGATATCACACTTGGCTTCTTAAAACTTCTTAAATGAGGTTTACCTGAATTTCTGGATGGGGGTCTGCTTCTCCCGTGTGGTGACGACATGTCCCGAGTAGTAGATGGGGAAGATGAGGATGTTCCAGTTGCTGCTGAACCAGGAGATGAAGAAGGGACAGGAGAATGACTGGAAGGTCAGCTTCACCACCTGAGTGGTACCCACCCAGGAGGAGGAAACACACAGCACCATCAGCAAACCACCCAGCACCTTCAGAGCCGTGTTGGCGCACGTATGGAAGGACTGGCTCTCCATACTGGTCTCACTTCCTGGTGTCTCTGCGTGAGATTCCGAGCCATCCTCTCCTGATGAGAGTCAAGAAGGGGGGAGAAAAATTAAAGGAAATCCACAGCTAGCATCAGATTTCATCTGAATAATTTTGATTAGTATAATGAGTTTAAACTTAACAACTTTTGTATTTTTTGCACCACTATATATAGACTTCAGTGCTGCCTGCATTGTGGCTTCCTGACTGGGTTCCAGCACATGAGCTTCATCGATCAGTCGTCCTTAGTGATCACTGCCTCAGTTTGCCTTTCTTGCTGTGGTGGCACAATTGAGGCTCCGTTTAAAATGCATCGGGTTAACACGGTGCACGCTGCACATGCCATAAATAGCTTGGTTGCCTCATGATGCAGCATGTACTGTACTCCCTTTGTAGCCAGATGTGCACAGAAACCGGATGCCCAGAGAGCAAAAGTAAACCTAACCACATGACAGTCAACATGAAAGTCAGGCCAACCTTGGTGCTCATGGGACACTGTTCTTGTATCGCTGCTGTGAAAAGGAATTTACTGGAACTTTACTGGAACATCCAAATTGCAAAGGTTAAATGATACGTATGTCCCAGTGCCTTTATGGACGATCAGAGAAAGCAAAGTGGGATGTGTGTGAGCTCAGATCTGTTCTTTACCTCTCAACAGTGTGATCAATTTACACCAGGGCAGGAATAAAAGATGACATGTGCTGGCTGTTTGCTAGCTCAGCACCTAAAGCTCTGCCATTTCCGCCACAGACACCAGAGCCCTGCAACCACACTAGAACGTGTAGCAGTAGTAGCTCTCCTCTTCACAACACAGGGGTGCTCATTATTGCATGCGATAGTCTTCTGTTTGTTATCTGCAAAAAGACCTCAGCAGGATGTCAAGCAATGGGAGCACAAGTCAGTGACGTGTACTGGAAATGGATTGTACCAACAAGTGCAGTAAATAATCATTTCTTACATCAAAAGAAGCTGTAACACAGTGTGTGAAGAGCAAACTCTTTGATCAAACAGCCATTTTATCAGTAGGACAGCTGGTAGAAGTTTAGTTTTTGTAAAGTTCCTTATGTGATCAGATGCCAGTATGTGTTTTAAAATCCATTCCTTCTTTTTACAGGATGCAAACAGAGGAAAACGTCACCAAACTTTGAAAGTAAGTTGATGAGTAACTTCATAAAACAATCAAAAGTCTTGCCAAACGTGGTATATATCCTTTATAAGTGCATGAGATCATCGCCGGCACTCAGTTGTTGAAAAACTGCCCAAGAGATTATAAAATTGCAGATTGGACACAGTCATTACTGGCAGCCGTCTTCAATCAGTTCAAGGATAGAAGTAAAAAAATAAGAACATAAAAATGCTCCTTTGCAATTAAAAGTCCTGCATTTAAGATCGTATCAGTGTATTATCCTCTACATGTACTTAGCATCACATGAAAGGAGGCACTCTGAAGAAAATTGGTTTCCCTAAACTGAGTATCAGTATCAACTTTTGCATTAGTGATACATCAGTGCATTTTAACTTAACTTTATATGCATTATACTTTGTGTTCCTTTAAAGATTTTAGTTCACTGCAGAAAAAGATGCTAAATGGGGTTAGAAAGAAGAAAAAAACATGTTTTTCAATGCTCAGTACACTAAAACACAAAGTAATGATTTAAAGTAAAATGTAACTATAATAAATAAAAGAAAAATATATGCTAGTCAAATTTCATTTGACCTGGTTCCATTAAATTTAACATTTCAAATTGTAAAATTTAGATGTAATCAAATTAATTAAAGTCAGAATTAGGGAACAAATATTTTTTTGAGTGTAGTAATCTCTAGGCAGGCTAGCTGTGCTTTAGGGTACAGGTAATGGGGAAGTTAACAAATATATATTTTTTATAGTAATACAGTTTTATTCCAGTCTGGGCCTCAAACAATTATTTAGATGAAACCAAATGAGTGTTTTAAAAGAAAAAAAGCATTCCTCATTATAGACAAATAACTTGTTTTTCAACTGCAAAGCACCAGTGAGCTTTCTAGTTAATGTATTGGTGTAAAAAAACAAACAAAAAAACTGTGGAATGAGGCATATTACAAATTTAGCATAAAATGGAAACACCCGAGTAAAGTAGCTCCAATAAAGCTCACGTGAATGTATTTTCCAACACTGCATTGCTGCAGCACTGACCATCTGTCCACGGTGCAGAGTGGAAAATTCTTCAATGACCACTTACACTTTGAAGGCTTTTACGAGCCTTCAAAGTGCAAAAGAAAAATATTATTTAGCACCCAACAATTCAAAAGTAATAATGAGTTCAACCCCCACCACAAAAAACGCTCGCGGGAGAACAGCACTTAAACTGTTTCTATTCAGGGGATGTGTTAAAGGCAAAAAGCTCACCGTCGATACAGTTTCTGCAGGATCATCGAGGGATTTCATTTAATTGCATTCTGTCACAGCAAGGGTTCTTAATCAAACTAATGAACCTGGTGGTTGCTAAGTGGAAAAAACTGAGATCCGATATTTCTGCAATAGAGAAGCAGCTCTTTTATTTATTTTAATTTTTTTTTTTTTTTTACTTTAGGTCTGTTTTTCTTCATCCACACAGCAGGATGGTTTGTGTTTCACAGCACCGACAAAACCTAAAGCTTTTAGTGTCAGATGCAAGCTTTTCTGTCCTGAGGTAAAAGCCACAACAGGCTCATCTGATGCCAAGACGCAGTAATATTATAACTCTACTATTCCCCTGTCTCATAAAAGTTGCTCCCATTGCCAAAATTGTATTCTCATAGCAGACAGTATTATTGCTGACAAATATTGGTGGTAAAATTTTGCAAAGGAAACAATAATCTCTGCTAAACACAGGCTGACAACACAGTACTGCAGGAGTGAAGGTAAATTCAGTCCAACTCAGGGCAAGTTTTATGAAAAGCTCAAATTTAAGGTTAGTAGTGTTAAGGTATCTGTATGTCCATGATGAATAATTAGTTACTTAGCGCTGGGGTGTTTTTGTTTGTTTGTTTTTTAAGTGAGTGATGATCAGTTTTGGTGCTTTGGTAGGTAAAATGTGATTGGATAAAAGAATGAATACATGCACAAATATTAAAATCTACAAGTCAGGATAAAATGAACAGTGTGTTAAATGTAACCCAAGAAAAGCTAATTTCCTCATGTCAAAGAAGCATCCACTGCAGTGATACTCGGGATAAAAAAGTGTAATATTTTGAGGTTTTTTATAGTTTTATAGGTTAAATGCACAGTAGCTTATATCGGTTCAGACATGGAGTCAGAGTATTTGGAAGTGCTAGAACACTTCATTGCAGAAAACCCAGTGCTGCATAGCATCAGTCACCACCGGCACCCATTTATCCATTCATCGTGATGCAGTATGCTTCTGGAACCTCACATTTTAATCCATTTTCTCCTTTATCGCCACCACTAATGTTGCACGGCAGTGATTGATGGAGGCCCGTTGAATCCAATAAGAGGCTCATAGTCTTGTCTGCAGTTTTTAGCCAGCTTAGCTCAGGTCAAAACGCATTAAGTCTTTATCCAAATTAGGCCTGAAGATGAGACATGGATATCATGATGCTGATGAAAAGTTGATTAGTGGCATCACAGTAATCTCTGTTAACAGAGTTAAAGGTGGGGGGCTAAAATGTTTAATCAGATGAGGGGGAACAACAACAGGCTTTACACACTCCATTACCATTACACTGCTACCAGGAGGCTGAAATAATAGAAAACATTTTTTTTACAGTATTCAAATTCAAACAGTTTTTAGATCCAAAGGCTGCTCTCATGTAAATGGAGCAGGATATAATTTGGAAACGTCCATATTTATTAAAATCTCAATATTTCCTATGAAGACTTATAGACTCTACATGGCACTTTGGTGTATTTGATGCGTTGTAGGAAACAAAATGTCACTCGTGACCCTGAAAATAAAAGTTAAGTACTTTGTCGTATCTTATTTTTCTATTTACACACACAATGCATACAGTATACTCCAGTACAGTATAAATGGCATCTTGTGTCTCTTTGGAGCTTTCAGTTTACCTTCAGAGTTAGGGCAGGTCAGGACCTGAGTGCTGTATGAGCTGAGAGGAGCCACTCGGGCTGAGTGCTTCTTCATCCTCCACTGGGGGCACCACACACTGTCCTCCCCTGGAAGTAGTGTGTATTTGAGTTTAGAAGTGTTGCTTGGCTGCTGCTGCAAGCTCAGCAGCTCCTTCAGCTCGCTCCGTGCATCCTCAGACTCCCGACTCCTCCGCTTTTTCTTCACACTCTTGACTGCCTCCTCCTCCTCTTCCTAGGTCTCTGTCAAATCTTTAGTCTCCTTCCAGGACTCAAGTCCTGACTCTCTGTTCCTCTCTAGCCCAGCACGTCTGTATAGTGCCACAGCTCAGTGGTGATAGCGAAGTGGAAGTGTAGCGAAGTGGAGACCCTACAGTTGCTCTATCATGCCGTGATCCAGCTCTGCCAGTGTCTCCAAGGGAGACTGAGCTTCAAGTGTGTGTGGCATGGTGCAATCACTCCCCTCATCTCTTTCTATCCTCCCCCTCCTCTTTTCGTGTCTGTCTCACTCACTTTTACCTCCTCTTCCTTTGCTCCGCAAATCAGCAGCTTTGTTTGGAAGGTAACCAAGCAGCTCAGGCAAATTTATGCTGTGCTAGCTGTGCTAGCTCTTTTCCTCCTCCCCTCTCTTTTCTACCTGACAAGGCTCTCCTTACTTTTTCCATCTCTCTCTCTCTTTAATCTCCCCCCCTGTACAAACTCTTGCCCTCTGTCTTGCAATGCCTCTCTCTTTCCTTGGCACCTCTCCTGCTCTTGACTACCCCTTGAGAGTCATATTATTAGTAGAGCTCTCTCCGTCTTGTTGCCTCAAACCCTGACACATTAGTCAATTGAACGACGATATGAAAAAGGCAAAAACCATGTGCATACTACAAAAGAATACATGACAATCCCAGGCATTTAAATCCTGTTGTGCACAGAGGTCATCTTAGTTCTCTCAGAGGGAAAATAGGCCTTTTTACCCACATAATCCACACTCCACTACTATATGTTTGCATTTTATTATTGCACGGTACTCACGCGTTATTTCCATATTCTACAATCTGAATCTGAGTTATTTAAAGCAGAATACATTACGAGTTAGTAAAACAATCACTTACAGTGTTCTGTATCTGTTTACTTAAATGAAGAATCACACTGGTTATCTGTTGCTGACTTGGATGGAATTCTGTTATTCTTATAATTTCATGCATGTAAGAAATCAGGTTAAGCAAAGCAGAGGTACTTCCCCTCTGTGTCGTTCCATTGTACCAAATTTACTTGAAGGCAGAAGGTAAGAAAAGACTCTACATAACACATAGATCACCAAGATACGGTGGGCCGGAGAGGTCAAACGCATTACAACGTAAGAAAAGGCCAGCAAGTACAGAAACTCTACAAAAACACACAAAACAAGTTGAAGAAAACAAAGGAGAAATGGAAAAGAAAATGTACGAATCACAACAGAAGTGTGTTTTGTGTATTATATGAATCACATTTTTCTCCCTTACAACACAAATGAATCCACAGCGTCTTTTAAGTGCGTCTCAGTGCGATCCTTTCCGTGTTTTGGTTTCTGTCACTTCAGAAGCTTCTCAGTTTGTATTATGTTTGACCTCTCAGGGCCACCTTACCAAGAAAATGAAAACACTTTCCTACAAGTCAGTCCTAATTTTAAAAATTCAACAAATGTCCATTTATGATAAATCACTGTAGTGTGGTTCTTAAAAAAAATCCATAATCACTGTAAGCACTTTTGATAAGAATTTCTTTATTTATGCAGAAATTTCTGTGGATGTTAGCTGTTTATTTATTTATTATATGCTGGTACTTTAACGAAGGATTTTAATATTTTATCCGTCACTGCTGCACAGTCAAGGGAAACCCTCATCAGCAGCTATGTTGATGATCGGAATAGCGTTTGTGAGTCAGGCTCAGGATTATAGTTGGTCAGGAGTTTCCATTTCAAGGAAAGCCATGCAGTTATTCAATCTGATGCTGTGGTTTATCTACCTGAAGATTTAATGGACCTAAATATCACTCTGGCCTCTACGTCAACAACATATCAGTGCCAAAGTATATGCGGTCAGACACATGAGGCGATGCAGCCAGTAATAAATATTACTATGAAATCTTACAGTAAAATCTGAATTGGAGAAGCAAGACCAGGAGCAATGTGACCCAAGAAACAGGAAACAGGGGAACCACTCAGTACAGTAACTGCAATGTGATTTTTGCCTAAGTTGGCTGGCTGTGAATACTGAAAGCTATTTGCAGCATGTCTGCTCCAGGATTTCTGTTAACGTCTGCCTCCCGTTTCAAATGCTGATCAGCCAAAGATCTGGCAAAGCTACAAAGGGCATAACAGATCAGAGTATTTGTTGTGCATTCTTCAGGCTGCGAGAGAATAGAAAACAGCACAGTTATTGTTTGGCTGTTTCTTGCAAGTGACAAAAAGACACTGAAAATTTGGGGCCACGTTCCAGTAACATTATGGTAATTCATCTGTTAGAGTTCAACACTTTGAAAAAAGCACTTCTCTACTTTCAGTTTTAGGATGACGTTGTGATGCAGGCACATTTATTCCCTGGGGTCACCCAGTTACAGAATGAGTGTAACAAGAATACTAATGCTTTAAATTATGCAACCAGAATCAGCATTGTTTTAAAATGTTTGCACATTTAATGTGTGACAAGCAGGACTGAATACGTAATCCAGGGACAAGCTGGAGGGTTAAATGTAAAAATAGACCTGCTGATGAGAGGAGCCAACACCTAGACACTGAGGGGACAGAGGAGCGACCCAGTCAGCAAATCCTGGGATTCGAATCAGTATCGGATTAAGAGAAATACCTCTTGTCACAGTTCAATCTCAAATATTGGACTAACAACTCTAAGTTTTAAGAAGATTATTGCTTTCTCTATCCTGCGTTACTATACTGTTCGGCCTACATCTAACTTTGGATGCTTTCTTTTTTGTTACTGCTGAGAGGAAAGTTACTGATCATTCATTCCCATCAGACCTTTACAACATATCTGCATTTTATTCTACAATTCAAGCAAACCATACATGAACTTCAATCATTCAATAACTCTCTAACTAAGAAAGAAAGACAGAAAAAATTCTAATAATAATCCCTTTTTAGAGTAGCTAATAAAATGGAAAGTGTGTCTATATAACAAAATGGTCTGCAAGCATAACTGATCAAAGCACAGTATACCACAGCATCCTCCCTCTTTACCTCCATAGCAACACAGTCTCCTGTGCACACTGACGCACTCGACCCATTCAAGCTCTTTTGTCATTCAGATTAACTAATGCTCGACAGTTTGCAGTAGACGGGTCTTTGTCTTTAGCACCTCTCTGTTACTCATCACATCTCAACAAGGTCCGGGAGCAAAGACGACGAGCACAGGGCGCTAATTTTAGCTGAAAAGCCTTTGAACAAATTTCAGGTGTGTATCCAGACACGGTACCTCAACAACTCAACCCAAGGTACTGAGAACATTTGAAGATGAGGACATCTAGTGGTAAATATGATTGGCTGCATTACAGGTGGGACAGGAACACGGGGAAAAAAACTCTTAAAGAGACAATTTTCTCCAAGCCTTAAAGGGTTGAGTCACTCACATTTCTGCACTACGCAGTCAAAGTTATGGTGATTTTTTTATATTAAAACAATAACAAAGTACATTTTAAAATATCAACATCAGTGTGTGTTAAACTAGGCCCAGTTAGCATTCACAATTAATAGGATTTGTCCTTCTGAGCCAACTGAACAAAGTGGTAAAAAAATGGTAAATGGCCTGTATTTGTATAGCGCTTTACTTAGTCCCTGTGGACCCCAAAGCGTCAAAGCAAGGATATGGCTATTACTGTGAGTTTAGTGGGTTCAGTCTGTTACTGTGGGAACTATTTATTTTTTGTCTACACAGACCTACACTCAATTGGTTTGGTTTTGTTCGTTTTTTGTTGGGGTCTTTTTGCTTTGTTTTATTATATTTTGTTGTTCTCATTTCATGTAGACATTGAAAACCTACACGAGTGTTAATGTTCTTCTATGTTAAGCAAGTTGAGCTTGTTTGTAAGTAAATGTCACCCCCCTCCCACACACACACACACACACACACACAAAACAGACACCCAGACCCATGCTGCTTTCTTCTTTTGTTTGTGCTCTATCACTAAATCCAATAACCAAGTAAAATGCACCGACATCCCATACCTGTGGTGTATGGCCATTTGACTGTGGAAACTTTGGGTACGCCTGATTAATAACACCACAGATACTGACTTTACTAAGTAGATCAGTTTGGGAATTTAATAACACTTTAATAAAATATGGCTTGGTCATTATTTCTGGGGTTTGTTTTGTTGGTCCAGTTCACAAACAAATAATCCCACTGACTTTTTAAAAATGATGGAAACATTTTTACAAAGATTTATTGATGTGATTAGATTTACAGACCACAAGAGGGCAATGTTTGGCTGCAGCTCATACCTCAGTGTAGCAGCAATGCACGCACACACACATACTCTCTTCCCATATTATGTAATGTTACTTTGCATGACAGCAGTTGGCTGTAATGTATATGCTCCTTTATTTCTTACTGATCACTCAAAGGGCTTTTACACTACAGCCATTAACCCGCTCACACAGTGACAGACGCATCCAGAGCAGCTGGGGTTCAAGTGTCTTTGTGGGCGATAATCTCTGCAATAGCCCCAAGATACTTGCAAAACAAAGTTCCTAACCATAAATTGCTGAGGTGAGCTAAAAAAAAAATCTTTCTTTTTTTTTTCTTCAATTTTATCACCTGAAATGGGCTGCAATACTACAACATCGAGTGTACAGTCGCACAAGAATAGGTCAGCACTTCTGTAACTCTCATGGAGAAATATTGCACCCATTACTCCCAGGTTAGTTCTGTGCTTTTGCAGGAGCATTGAGGACTAACAGCACTCCAGGAGTCATTCAGGCAAAGCTCATATCCCATTCGTTGGCCTGGCTATAAATAGCACAGAGTGAGCAGGCATGGGAACGGGACGGTCCAAAATAAGTATGTGCACATACAGAATGTTTGAGGAAGAAAAGGGATATTCATCTAGTGTGAACACTGTCTGATTTTAAAGCACACTCACAGGCATGTATAGATTCACAATCATCATCTGTCTTCTTTCCTTATGTTTCTAGACTTTGTCTGTGGACAGAAGTAGACATAAAAACACACTGCTCTGTGATAAATGGTTGCCTTTCCTGCCCTTCCTCCATATAATTTCCTTCTGAGTGCTCAGGTGTGCCCCTGCTTTACTGTGACGCCTGCAGTGAAAAAGATATAGGTCCAGTACTGAGTGGGACTTCAACTACAAGTACCTGCAATTTCTCTTGCACTGTACCTATTTACCCAGCGGGGAGCGCACACGCACTACACACTTTTTCTAAATTACCACCTCAAAAAAGACACCCAGCAAATTACAGCAATGTTTTCCAGGAGGTGCTGGGGAAGCATTTGCCTCACACACCATTGTTCTGTTAGAATTTACTTTCCTTTTATTTTCTCATTAAAAAATTGATTCCGTTACAGCTTCTCACTGGAGCACGCGTTCATAGCTGTGCAACCATGTAAGTAGCGGATCAAGAGATATTGCACCTTGCTTGTTTAGAAAAGCATTTACTTTTTCCCTCTCAGATTCTGTCACTGCATGCAGCCATTGTGTCATGACTGTACTGTATGCATTAGAGTCCGGACCTTGTCTCCAAATGTGGTCCACAATTCCCCTCAGAGGCATCTTCTAATTCAACACAGATGGCAAGTGGCAATACGAACAAACTGGCAACAAGATCTTACTAAATATATCATTACGCCATAGGCTTGGCAGGACAGGCCTTCTGTTCTATTTAGGTGCTCCTTTGTCTTGTCCTTTATGGAAAATGATACTCACCAGCTTGAGGGACATGTGATTCAAAGTGTAAACAAACCACAGTACTTGAGTGCAATGCTTTCAGGCAGCAAGACGCAGCAAAGAAAGAGAAGAAGAATTAGCAGGATGATGATGTGCAAATAAAATTTTGTCAGATTAGCAGCTACGTGTTTAAGAGCTGTAAACACAGGAAAAACACTGACAAGCTGCACTGGAGAGCACCTTGTATGGACTTTCATTCATTTGATTGATAGATGGAAAAAAACAGGGGAAACGGATTTATCTAAAAAATGGGAAATGTCTTTCAGGTCAAAAAAAACCTTCTGACTGATCTTTTATAACCTTGGTACGGCTCTTGCAATCCACACCTGCTCCCTATATTTCAAATAATATCACAGACAGCACCCCATCTTTCATTTTCACAAGTACAGAATATTATAGACGATAGAATAACAGACTCAAGGCTGCAAAAACTGGAAACCAGAGCCTCACCAGATACTGATCTTCATTATTGTTTAATTTGATGATTATTTTTTGTTTTTCTTTTTTTCTTCTTCTTTTTTTTTTGCAGAAATAGATGATGAATAATTTAGCCTGTGTTGTCAGAAAATAATGAAAATGCCTACTGTTCTTCATGTTGGCATTTTTATTTAAAAATAGCTAAAACAATCTTTCAATAATCAGAAAAAAAAACTCTTTTTACTGGCCAATCAGTAATCAGCAACAGCACCTTATCATCTCAGCCTTCTGCGATATACATCGGAATATTTGCACTATTTAAAAACTAGAAGTAAATATCAATGATGCCAGTGCTACTTCAAGCTTCTAAAATACAAAATACTTTATTTATTAGAGCCAGTCATTCAGGACTGGTTACATAACTCTGGTGCTGTATCAGAAGCCTCTGAACTGTTCAATCTGTCTTCAATTGAAAGTTTGGACTGCTCCTGATTAATCAGGTGTTCTTTCAATAGATTAATCCAGACAAGTAGACACATTCTCAAGTAAAATGTGTGATTGCGTTCATGGTTAATCTACTGCAACTGACACCCCTGATAAACAGGAGGCGGTTAATGAAAGACAGGCTCATTTCGCTTTTTCTTTCCGCAGCCTCTATCTAAAAAGCCATTGAGATGCTCCGAGCTGATCTGAAAGAGCCTCAGCTGGAACTGTTCTCGATTAAATGAGACCCTATCAGCATGGCGGTATTTCCTTTGAGATTTCAAATAGATTTGTCACCGTATATCACAGAGCAGGGAAGCCATAACATTGAGAGCACATCGTTTTCCTGCATGTGTATTTAAGTCAGGAATTTATGTTTGAACTTTTATGTAGCAGCCAGAGGGAGATGTTAGGGAGCCGCTGTTGCGTGCCCAATTTAATTGAGGTTAAGGGTCTCAGCATCTGAATGTCAAGACACTCACATGATGACCAGCTGCATTTTGGGGAATTTGTTTAACGGGAAAAAATCCCTTTAAAAGAGAAACGACATAAAATCGTAGTGGTTAGGCCAATTATGCAACACAAAGGTGAATCTGTGCCTGTGCTTTAGGCCTTGTCAAATCCTCCTCCTCTCACCTCACTTCATTACTATAGAGCCATTTATGATAGCACTGATTGGCTTTTCAAAGAGCTTAGTGCTTTTCTCCCCACTTTTCTCTCTCATAATCCCGCTGCCAATGGCAACACTCGAACAAAACCGGAGGGCAAGTTTTCTAAAGATCATCCCTGAACAAAGTGCACCATCAGCTCTCTTCTCCAATCACAGCCATTGTCTCAATGTCAGCAAATTCAGAGCAATGCCTGACACAAATCAAAACCTCTTTGACAAGAAGAAAATTATAGAGAAGCTTAGCTAACACATACACGCACTGCTGTATTTGAAGCATGCCAGGAGATAGCTGGTAATATTCCCATCCATCACAGGAGAAGCTGTGAGATTTAATAAACAATTGATTGGGAGTGACTGTTCACAGCCTTCGCCAATGTGGGGAATGTGAGCGCTCGATAGCTGGCAACCTTAGAGTACAGTTCAAGCAGTCACTTAACTGCATGGCTCTTTGCTGTGTAACTGCATTGTCTCGCAGCGCTACATTTGGTTCGTATGCCTCTCTCTGCCCCCTTACCCCCACCTCCCCCTCACTAACAGAGATGGACGGGCCAGCTCATCACCCACCCTCCAGCTGACAGTGGCAGAGATGGACACTCTGCTGCTCCTTAACAGCCACAATTAAAATCCAGTTTTCATTAACCAATTTTGCACAAGGCCTAATTAGAATTTAAAAGATTTGGCAATTGTACACTGTTTCTTCCAAACACCGAATTACAAGCATTTTTGCTTTTGGCAGCTATAACATGCTTTGATAGGCAGCACCGTTTTCCCACAGTCTTTAATTTACGCAGTATCACACTTGCCTAATAAATGCGTGAACCTGTCACATCAACAAATGACTACACCAGACTACTTTCTTTTTCTTTTTTTTCTTTTTCTTTTTTGGCATCTTTTCACTCACTTCTATGACTGGAGTATCCCGGGTTGTAGCCGTAGTAGCCGGTGATCCTCAGAATCCGGTCCTCAATGTCGTGCAGTCCGTTGGCTGTCGCTTTGGGGCTGCTGTCCGTGAAGACAGCGCAGCTGCCACCGGTCGGCGTCGACTTGCCCGGCAAGTGTGTGCTCTTCAGGGGCTCCAGCCGAATACAAGGCTGGTCTCCACTCTCAAAAACAGTCTCGGTGCTCATCATTGTAGGTCTGAGCGGGAGGAGATGAGATGAGACCGGGGACGAGCCTTGATAACCATGCGAGAGACCTCCGGGGCTGCATCAACAATTAGCAGCATGAGGAAGGCATCCAGACCCACATCCACATTCCTTCAGTGATGCTCTCGGACGCAGAGCAAGGTTATCAAACTCAAGCAGCCTGGCAGCCGTGAAACACCAGGGGGCGTGTCACTACTATCACATGCGTTTTTATGCGTGTTTAATAAAACAAGAGACGGCAAACTTGGCTGCGATCAGCGATGAAGAGCAGAGTCCGCTTATAGCAGTATCTATAAAATGAAATAAAAAAGCAACGTGGTTAAAATAATCAGTAAAACGAGTTTTCAGTAATTAGTTACTCTAATGCGTTTTTTTATTTCATGATATCTCTATAATATACCGTATTGCATCGGTCATTTCAGTTTAATGAAACAGCTAAATTGTATTTTTCAATTATTTGGGGGTAGTGGATCTTTTGACTTCCCCTTGGTATCGCTGTTATATTTCAGTTGATGGCTGGCATGCGCTTTTGTTTCCTTCTCTTCTCCTTCGTCTCTTTATCGAGTTCTACTGAAGAAAGAAGGGGCTTTATTTTAGGAATATAAAAAATCAATCGGTCTACAGCTGGGTGCCGGGGGACACATCAGACAGAAACTGATTAAATAAATCGTAACTTCTCGTTTAACCCAACACAAAAATATCTTTTAAAAGACCACAAGCAGTTTATTTTTGACTCTATTTTCAGCACGTATTCACTACCCCCTCTGGCTCTCTGTTATTTGTGGACTAATCCTGGACCTCTCACTGACTTTTGTGTTTGTTGTTAATAAAACATGCGTGTGTGTTTGGCACAGGTTTGTCTCACTGCTGTGGGCCCTTAAATGTGTGTTATTTTTCTTATTGTCAGCCTTTGTGTAAAATGTTTTTCTTTTAGTGTAAAAGCTCACAGATTATGAAGTTTGTGCACACTGCTGCTCACCATAGCCAGTCAAGTTTTTTTCTTACAATTTTCAAGCGCTTATTATGAATTTTATTCTAAGGTAAACCCCCAGAACAATCTCTTTTCCTCAGCTGGCCACAGGTTCTTGTGCTGGCTCAGGAAAGCTCCACTTGACTGGATCTCCCAGCTTGCAGATACTTGGGGAAAAAAAACATTCAGAAAACTGGGCTCCAAATCCAGTAACACAAGATGCAGTATTTCAGTGTCTCTGCGATACGCCTCTTTTCCAAGTCCTCCCCTCTCTGTGTGAAATCGATTCCCAGTGTGTGGAGAATTTGTGCCCCTGTTGGCATTGTTGTGCAGACACATGCTGGGGTTTATGATGCCCTTGGACGGCAGAAGTGCTTCCTCCCCCTGTCTTACTTACTAAACCAATCTCCACCTCATGTTCTTTTGTTTCAGTTTGTTTGCACTCCAAAGCACTTATCTCACACATTCAGTTCATGGACAGCTTTGTGGCTACAACAATGAAATGCCAATGCCCAGAAACTTTCTCCTTGCCTTTTTGTGAGAATTGCTAATTTATTATTGGACACTTTCTTACAAGTCTGTGCAGCTCAATCCAAAAAAAGTTTAAAAAAAGTTTTCTTCATGTGTCTACTTTTGTTACATTACTGTATAGTTTATGCAATACAATATCTAAACGGCTACAGTAGCAAATTTTGCATTAGTTTGTGCCCTTTCATGTCTGAGGTGCTCGTCAGAGTTACTATTTTCTGTCAGCTGTTAATGCATGAAGAAGAGTTCAGCTCAGGGGGAAAATTGCTCTCTGACAGCAGCAAGCTTATTAAAAGTCTTTGCAGCTATAACCCACATTAAGAAAGCAGTTTATGCATGAACTGTTACAATGCAAGGCCTGGCATTTTGGATTTTAAATGCTCGTGCTCTGTGTTTTATGAAAGTGTCATCGCAAAGTGATCTCTAAAGAAATCACTCCATCCTTGAAGCAATATCTTAAAAGCTATTATGAAAAGATGATCCTCGTATCAACTTTAATAGGATTTCTAATTGTCCCCCAGCAATGAGGCTGACCTCAATCTCAGACAACATGATTATCATTCAGAGCATCTCCCTGATGTGAATCCTCAGTGCATGATAAATTACTGTCTCACCTTCCTTTCCTTCCACCTCTAGTGTGGGAGAATATGTGAGAGAGCCCGAGTCTAAAACTCAGATTGTCTTATTAATCAAATCTTCAAATGTTTCTCACTTTTTGGTGTGCCGGAGAGTTTTTCATCTGTTAATATACAACAACAGCATGTACAACCGGTGTGTGCAAAGAGCACAATATTTGATGTTGAGAGCTGAGAACATCAATCAAATGACAGTTTAGCTATAATAGCACTCTAATGGCTCCCTGACTCTTCTCCTCTGTGCTTGTGGTAGGCAGTCTACCACACAATATAATCCTTTACCTAAGTGGAATAAAAGGACACACCGAGGAGACAATATGTCCCATGTGACTTCATCCCAGACCAACCCCATCACACCAGCACCTCCCACAGAGGCTCAGCAAGTCACCTTAGAGATCAGTGACTGACTCCCCAGCCACCTGCTGTATAAATATTCAATGCGCACTAAAGATAAACCCGGCTCGTGCACAGAGAAAGAAGAGGGCCGTTCAACAGAAGAGGAGGGTTAGAATTTCAATATAGTTAGTCCAGCTGTGATTGGAAGGCATGTTGGCCTGAAAAGGTCATATTTAAAAGCTTGGTAAACGTTCAATAACTTTCTCAATTGGAGAGAAACTGGAATGTAAATGCAGCGAGAAATGAATATTCATACCAGAGCCAGTTTTTCAGATTGAAAAATCACATATTCAGACATTGAGATAGTTCTCTTCCAACTACAGAAACTATCCTGTTGCACAACAACAGTGCTTAAGATGAAATATCATTATGTCCTTTGAAGCCTCACATGACCTTTCTTTGTTGTCTCCATGCAAAGAAAAACACTTGCGTCTCACAGAGCACTCTCCGGCCTATAGGATTTCCTCTTCCACCTCCTCTGTCTTCAGCCACAAAAGTTGATTTGTGTCGAGAGGACAATTGGCAAGAGAGAGTCTGCTTGCTCTCACTTAACGATGCCAGTCAGTGTATAAACAAAGTATGCAACGACCACGCTGCATTTTTAAAAATAAACGATCCACAGAGCCTATCCTCTTCCTCGTGCTAATCCACTCCAAGACACGGTAAACATGCTTTTAGTGGAAAAGGGCATCTTGTCACACATTTCACTCATTTTTGAATAATCAGAAGCCTCTGCAGAATTATTTACTCGAAGGAGAAAACAACATAAATCAAAACGCTCCAGAGAGCAAAAAATAATACGTTAGTGCTAACTCCAGTTCACACATTGCTGCGTTCTCCCACTATACATCAGACTTCAGTAAATGCAAAAAAGGTACGTTCACCCTGCAGGCAGCTCCCTCTGGTGTTGAAAACAGGACCAGTGTGACAATTTAACTGTGACAAGACAGAGTGTAATTAGTGCCTCAAGTCACTGTCTGTCACATTGACTCAGTATAACGTCTGAAATATGACGCTTTCATCAACAGTTGTCTTGTTATCCACATCACTGAAGGTCACTGTCTCCATATGTGGCTATGACTTGTAAAACATGTAGACATGGTTTATTGTTGCCTGACAGAGGACGCTGGAAGTGCGTCACTGAAAGAGTCAGCAAAATGGATATCACAATACGTCTTTAAGCATGTGGACTCGTACACGAGAAAGCACGTAACCCTTGACCTTTGTCCTGTCGTTAAAGGACGATCAATAAACCAATCCATACAAGGTTGAATTTTGCAGTGAGCATTTGCATGTCATTAGAAGAAGCTGTCAATAAGAGGATAAGAAGTGTTTTTGCATTTGTTCATTAGATTCTCTTTAGGTGTACTGGATGTATTTAATGCATAGCAAGATATATTGTTAGATGAAGAAACATGTTTACTTGTATTTACAAGGCTGGGTTGGAAAACTACATTTTAATATCAAAATGATAAATATATATTTAAAAAAAAAAACTCCTTTAAGAATTGGATGAAATGGTTTCTTTCCATTAAGCCACACTGTTTGTCAAGTTAAGAAGCTGACTGGACCAAATCTTTAAGTCTTGATAAAGTTCATCTTTGAAATATATTAAAAGCGTAGAACTATGCAGCACATTAGGGTACAGCTCTATAGCCGAGGTAAAATATCACAATAGTGCCACAACCACAATTTCTCATTCACATCTATGCATCCTTTATGTTATGTCATACATTTAATCATGTAACTGTAGAGCAGCTCTTGGAGGCAGCCGCTGTAGATTTATGGCCTCTGGTGGTAACAAAGTTAAATCCCTCAGTGTAGCTTTTCTGCATGCTCCATCCCTTTGCACTGCAGGCAGGATGATGGATTAGGCCTCCGGTGTGAGGAGGGGGCTGAGGAGCAAAGGCTGGATGACAACAGCAGCAATGGGGACATTTAGCATGATTGACCAGGCGGGATTGTGAGTAATGGTCACACTGATATTAGCTTAGGGGTCTGCCTCACTCTCACACGCTCTGAATTTTGATGATTTCAGGGTGTTTATTACAGCAGATGCTGTTCAACAGATTGCAGATTTGCCGATCTCTATTTCAACAGCACCACGGGGGTTTTGACGGAGACACATCTGTACAGGAAAATGAGTTTTCAGTTTTAATAGAAAATTCTGTAATGCACATACAAATTGACAGTTGAAAATGGCTCAGGCTGCATACACTACAGGACCAGGGTTATGTTAAATTCCACACAAAGGGCATGGCAATTAGTTCAGTACTGGCTCAGCCATTTCATTCAAAAGTGTGAATGAGGGCTTCACCAAGGTGCTCCACAAGGTCAACCTACTTAGCAACTGCTGCACGCTACAACAGAGGTCACCTTGCCAGTGCATCTGACTTTTTTGTTTTGCAGTATGTACATTTTCATGTGGATTAAAAAAAAAAGTTTGTTCAAGAGCCTTTGAAGAATATCCAGGTCTTTCAGTTTTAGAAAGTTTTCAGCCCCAGAAGCACAAAGTTAGATAAGCTGCAACTCGACAGCCAGTCGATGAGGACTTAAGCTTCAATCTATTGAAGCAGAGCTCGATGAACTCTTGGTCAGACTTGCTTTTGTGTGTGGTTAACTTCCATTTTCAGCACTACATAAACTCAGTTGTTGACTATCGACAGGTTTGTCTCTCTCCTGCTCCATAGGCAGATTTTTGGTCGCACTGAACTCTGAGCTCATTAATTACATCAAGTATTAGACAAGACGGACAAGACTCTGATCCAACAAAAGCACACAAGGTGAATAAAGACATGGTGCATGAAGCTCTCGTTGTTGTTTCCTTTGGCAGGTATGAAGAGCGAAATAGTGGAGAGTGTGGCTCAAATCATCCTCTCCAAGAAGCCTTAGGGAGGATGAAGCTGTAGCTCCTAGTGTATTCATTGTCATATATTAAAATGGGGTTATTTATGGTTTCTCGCCAATACAAAAAAAGTGTCACTGGGAAGTGTTAGTCAGAAAACACCACCTAAATAATGCATAAAGACAGCCTTTTTCAGGATATAACCAAAAGTACACAGCTTAAATTAAGGGTGATAAAAGAGCTGATGAAGATATATTTTTTCTCTTTCTGCAGAGTGACAGAAATATTGCAGTTCATGCTCATTTTATAGAGTCTCACATTCAGAATCCATTTTTTTCATCGAGATAGCTGATTCAGCTGCCCTGTGCTAACTTATATTGTTAAGGGAACAATGGGAACAATGCTACCTGCACTTAGTTTTTTGGTTTTTATGTACAAATGTAACAGCAGGATCATAATTCAACTCCAGTTCTAAGCTTATTTCATACAATGTCCGCCTTTAATTTACCCAGGGGCATATTCATTTTTTACAAGTAGCTTATTTTTTGGCTAGAAGGGAGCTAAAGATGCACATCTGCACTGTATTGCCAATGCTGTGGGCCCCTTAAATATTGATCATCCACTCTGACCCTATGCACCCTTGAGCATCATCCCCCATAAGAGCCCTTATCCCTCAAAGACCCACATTGATTAAACCATTTAGGCCATCAAGCTGTGTAGGTGCAGGGTCACACTCTGTCTCAAGGCCACTGTCTCAGCAAGAGGAGTCTACAGGGAATTGATGCTCACTGATAACTAAGTCCCTGAGGAGTTTTTTGAAACAGGAAATGCTCCCAAATGATGCCTCATGTTGATGAAACTCTTGATAAATGACTTGTTTTGGCTATGTACTATGCTATTTCATCAACACTACCATGCACACTTGGGATTCAGTATGTAAACTCACACTGAAGCTCTTTCTTCTAGTGTGCAAATTGGAAAGTTATTGTTGATTTTGGGGGGAAAATAATTATTTTAAAAAATCCTTTTTAACTGTCCTCTTATGAAAAGCTACAGTGAAATGCATGACGAAAGGAAACAAAATCACAGCAGCACTTGTTTCCTGTTTGCTTCACATTTATCCTTACAAGTCAAAAAGAGTGAGCATGTGGAGTGTAATCGATCTTGGATCCCAAATTTAAGCAGGACTTTAATAGACTATATTTTGTGTAAATCCTTTTCTTTCTTTTTACAAAACCTGAATGTTAAATAGTATGAGATGATACAGAGTTGCTATAACTTAAAGTCTTAGTGCTTTAACTGCAGATTAAGCTGCAGGTCTGTATGGCAAAGATATTTACTAAATATGTACAGATTTATTAGCTTTGATTTACATCTGCCTTTAAACTAACTGCAATCACTTTGACTGATGAATCTAGTCTAGTCTATTTACATATATTGTCTTAAAAAAATTCCCCAAACTATTTTTGAAAGCATCATACTCCGTCTGTCTTATACAGCTCTTGATTTTGAGTGCGATATTGGTGCTATACATATCCAAACAGCCTCATATAAAAACATGCGGTTTACAACCATTTTACTGCTGTTACTAGAGTGCCACCCTCTGGTCATCCTGCCAACAACACAACTGTGATGAGACACGAGAGAGGTTTTTTTCAGATGCTGAAAATCACTCAGTTGTGTCTATTTAGGCTTTGATGTGATTTTGCATCTATTATGGATAGAGCATGAGGCTGTAGCAGTGCTACAAACAGCACATTACATACAGATATCACTTGCATGATAATCCTTCAAGTAAGTCGATGAAAAACTGTATGTTTTACTTCTTTAATTAATCTTTATAGATTTAATGTATGTATATTTATGTATAATCTGATGGGATCCCGTACAGCCACCAGAAGGATGTAAGAATTGTTTTGTTGTCCACAATCAAAAGCAGCAGCTACTAATGAGGAGGTCCCGCTGCCACGCCGTCTTTTACACATATTAAATTTTAGTCGTTTTCACTTCTGTTACATTTTCCAAGATGACACTCTGATTTTCATATGAAAAGGGAGGCACTGCAAACAGAGGAACCACGCCGAGCACAAAATTATCTTGTCTCTCTCTCGCCATTTATGTGTAGTATTGTTATTATTTATGAACATCTTTTGTTTGGAATCTAAGAAGGGGAAAAAAGTACTTCAAAAGCATAAGCGCCTTTATTACAAACGCTTTCGCTTTGTACACACTGTTTTTCTGAGACTGTCTTTTTCTCTGCAAACTCCCAGTATTACCAGCATTATTCATTCACGGCTGTAAGCATCTCAGAGTCTCAAGATACGTGTTGTAGTCTGTTGTACAAACAGTGAACTTCCTAATACTGTCATATCGTTCCACGTTGAAAAACCTCTTTCTGCATTTTGCTGATTTATACATAGCTGTATTGATTAACTCTTTGATATGAGCATAATTCCTTATGAGTGGCCTAATGAGACAGTTGCATTACAGTGAACCCTGCAGCAAGCTGCAGCTGTAAGACCCTTGAGCTAGCAACTAATTCATTCATTCTGCACCGGGGTGCTGTCATAGCTGGATTTAAAACAACTCAATCAGTTTTGTGTATTATCATTAATATGCCCGATTCTCACATTTTTAACAAGGTGTTCGTATCTCCAGTGTCAGGCTAGGCTGCACACAAAGATGTGTCTCTGATCAACTCTCCTTCTAACTCAATCCGCATGATTAGATCATTGCAGCACAGCAGATATTCTCATGACAGAAATAAAACTTTTATCTTCGCTGTTGCAGACAAGTCCAAGTGAGGCTCGACATTCTTCTGAAACAACTTAATACAGAATAGCAGACTCACTGCTTAATAAGCCATCTGTTTAACACTTCCTTTGGTGCGTTCAGATTAAAACCTTCCTTTTTAAAAAAAAAAATATTAACTGCAATAATTATTAACAGCTAAAAAAGACGGATCACAAAAAGTCACATACACAAAAAAACATGGTAAAGAATGAGATTTAAGGTAAACGTTCTGGTGTTCAGGTAGTCTTTATGTTCTTCCTTTGGCAACTTGCATCACACATTCAGAAGTCTCACTTCCTTTCCTGTCTGCTCCATCTGATTAAAATCCAGTTTGGGGCCTATGACCTTTTCCAAGGGCAGATAAACCTTTATCTGACTTGTAAATCCAGGAGTCTCATGACTTTGGCATCCAAAGGAGGAATCCTGCTTCTCGCTTCTCTGCCTAAGTCTAAGTTTTCAACTGTGGATTGACAGAAATTCCTTAGGATTCTAAAAGCTATCAACTTGGCACCTCACGAAGCATCTAATTTAGCGAATGAGTCAGATTACTCCAACTGCACAGCAAGACAGTGTTTCCCAAGGTTTTCTGGGAACTGAGATTATGAGTAATTTCAGATGTTATAGCGATTGCCTGGTCTCCCTGAGCTGAACTGTGTCCAAACGCCACTTTATAGAGAGACGAAGTTTGTCTATAAATCATGCCACATGGAACTTACTGAGCAGTTCAATATGATTACTATTGCTTGTGACAGACTAGTGCAATTAGATGTAATAGTCAGTCTATGTATGGTCAAGCAAGTGACCCAGAATACTATCGTTTAATAGCTGGGGTACTCTGGGAGTGTTATTATCCATGATAGCACAGTTTCTGGTCCTTTGAGTGTGATGCATTAAAACTGCCATGTACAGTATGTTCTTATCATCTTGTGTTCAGCCTCAGGACCTAACTTTTGGTATAGGCACTGAAAATAGAAGTCTCTCTCATCAGAGAAAAGATGGTACAAGATCCGCTATATCGCACATATTTAAATTTAGATTTTTATACCTTTTTGCAGCAAAGCTTATAAACTGCTGAACCTTGATGTGTCTCTCGTGATTTACTTTGAATTATGCTAATAACTTCTGATTCATGATTCCTTGGGTTTGTGTGCGTGTCTGTACCTTTCTTCGTGTCTTGAGAAAAACACTTTACCAATCTGATAAGGGCTTTTTAAGCTTTCATGTCTTCACAGCTGCTGCCTTTCTTTGAAGCGATTGGCTTTGCGGTACTTCTAAGATCACACACTTTTTCATTCTTCAGACAGATGCGTGTTACGCGATAAAGAGAATTGCCAATATGTCGCTGAAGCGTTAAAAGATTTCTTTTAATAAAAGCACGTACTTTGACTTTAAAGTTTCTGTTGCAATAAAACATCTGGGGTTTTTGTGTGTTTGTGTTTTTATTAATTATACTTGTGAAATCCAATAAACAGTTGCAGTGTGCATAGTATGTTTCCCATTTTGTTTGCCATTAAAGGTAAATACAAAAGAAACACATGCTGTTATGATGGCTGATTTAAAACTGACAACAGAATAAGGCTGAAATTGTCACGATCTGGTACAGGGATTCAACGCAGAGCGGTAAGGTATCTCCAAGGTGTGGTTTATTTACAGTGCAGTGCAATATATATACAGTGAAGGGATCCAAAACTCCGAGGGGAATCACAGGGTAATCCAAAACTCCGGGGGGAATCACAGGGTAATCCAAAACTCCGAGGGGAATCACAGGGTAATCCAAAACTCCGAGGGGAATCACAGGGTAATCCAAAACTCCGAGGGGAATCACAGGGTAATCCAAAACTCCGAGGGGAATCACAGGGTAACTCGCTCACGTCTCCTTCGCTCACACTCACACACTTTCCCGCAGCAGGGAGGTCGCAGGTCCAGGGGGGGGAGATCTGAAGCAGACGAGAAGGCAGGTCACCAACTAATCACAAATCACGGATATGAAGCACAAGAGCTGTGAGAACACTAACGTTAGGGGTACAATCATCCAGCGACGAGAGGATCTGTGTTCCAGCCTCAAATAGTGCTCCCAGTGATGATGGGTGAGTGTTGTCAGGTGTGTGTGTGTGGGCCAAGGGCGGGAGCCCACAGTGAGCTCCGCCCAGGCAGAGAGGGAGAAAACAGCAACAGCAATTGTAGCCTTGTGGGGCCGACCGGGCAGGCACGGAGACCATGACAGTACCCCCCCCTCAACGGGAGCCTCCCGGTGACCCACCAGGCTTACCTGGATGCCTGCGGTGGAAGTCCCGGAGCATGGCATCATCCAGGACAGCAGCTCGAGGCACCCAGGAGCATTCCTCTATCCCGTAGCCCTCCCAGTCAACCAGGTACTGAAAACCCCGACCCCGGCGCCGGGAGTCCATGATGCGGGCGATATTGTAGACCAGCTGACCATCCACGAGCCGGGGGGGCGGCGGGGCCCTGGAGGGAGGGCACAACGGGCTGGAGAGCACCGGCTTGACCTGAGACACATGAAAGACATTGTGAATGCGCATGTTGCGCGGCAGCTTGAGGCGGACAGACACAGGGTTCACAATGGCCTCAACGGGAAAAGGGCCAATAAACTGAGGAGACAGCTTCTTCGACTCAGTCCGTAGCGGCACAAAACGGGTAGCCAGCCATACTTGTTGACCGATGGCGTACACGGGGGCCGGTGTCCGGCGACGGTCAGCGAGGGTCTTGTTCCGCTCCTTAGTACGGAGCAGGGCAGCCCGAGTCGTCCGCCAGGCACGACGGCACCCGCGGAGGTGAGCCTGTACAGAAGGAACGGAGTGCTCACCTTCGATGGCCGGGAGCAAAGGTGGTTGATAGCCCAGGGACGCTTCGAAGGGAGACTTGCCCGTGGCGGAGGATGTGTGGCTGTTGTGGGCGTATTCGATCCATGGAAGCTGTTCACTCCAGGTCGATTGGTTGTGCGAAGTGACACAGCGGAGGGCAGCTTCCAGCTCCTGGTTGGCCTGCTCCGATTGCCCGTTACTCTGTGGATGGAAACCGGAAGACAGACTGACCTTGGCCCCCAGTGCGGAGCAGAACTCCCTCCAAACACGGGACGTGAATTGCGGCCCCCTATCCGAGACGATGTCCTCGGGGATCCCGTGAAGACGAAACACATGGGAGGTGAGGAGCCGGGCCGTCTCCAAGGCCGAGGGGAGCTTCGGGAGGGCGACGAAGTGTGCAGCTTTGGAGAAACGATCGATAATGGTCAGGATGGCGGTGTTACCAGCGGAGGGCGGCAGGCCCGTGACAAAGTCCAAAGAAACATGGGACCATGGTCGAGCTGGTGTAGGGAGAGGCTGCAGAAGACCCGGTGGAGGGCGGTTCGAAAGCTTATTCCGGGCGCAGGTCGAACAGGCGGCTACATACTCCTTGGCATCCCTAGTCATAGCAGGCCACCAGAAGTAACGTCGGAGGAACGAGCAGGTGCGGAGGACCCCAGGATGGCATGAAAAGCGGGCGGTGTGAGCCCACTGGAGAACCTGAGAGCGGACGGCTGAAGGAACGAAGAGGCGACCAGGTGGACCAGTGCCAGGATCCGGTTCGGTCTCCTGCGCCTCTTGGATGAGCCCCTCGATCTCCCAGGAGATGGCTCCAATTACGCAGGCGGCCGGGAGGACAGGCTCAGGGTCCGAGTCCTCCCCAGTGATGGAGAATTGCCTGGACAGGGCGTCTGGCTTTACGTTCCGTGTTCCTGGCCTGTAGGTGATAGTGAAGTCAAAACGAGCGAAAAACAGTGCCCACCTGGCTTGCCGGGAATTGAGACGTCTAGCCGAGCGCAGGTACTCCAGATTCTTGTGATCCGTCCAGACGATGAATGGTTGTGCTGCTCCCTCCAACCAATGTCTCCACTCCTCCAGGGCCAGCTTGACGGCCAGAAGCTCCCGGTCCCCGATGTCATAGTTACACTCTGCTGGGGAGAGACGGCGAGAATAAAAGGCACACGGGTGCAGCTTACCGTCCATCTGTTGAGACAGAACTGCCCCAACCCCGGAGTCCGACGCGTCCACTTCCACAACGAACTGCCGTGTAAGGTCCGGTTGCCGGAGTATGGGAGCAGTGGTGAACCTGTCCTTGAGCAGGGCGAAGGCTCGCTGAACGGCAGAATCCCACTGGAAGGGAACCTTGGGAGAGGTGAGTTTAGTGAGAGGGAGAGCGATTCTGCTGAAATCACGAATGAACCGTCTGTAAAAGTTGGCGAATCCCAAAAAACGTTGCACTTGGCGGCGATCAGGAGGAGTAGGCCATTCCACCACAGCCCGCACTTTCTCCGGATCTGTCCGCAAGTCCCCCTTCTCGATAATGTGGCCCAGAAAACTCACAGACGACACGTGGAAGTCGCACTTCTCCCCCTTCACAAAGAGCCGGTTCTCCAGAAGGCGTAGCAGGACCTGCCGGACATGGACCTTGTGCTCCTCGAGCGTCTTAGAAAAGACCAAGATGTCATCTAAGTACACAAACACACAACGGTTAACAAAATCACGAAGGACATCATCGGCTGAAACACCGCGGGGGCGTTAGTCAGCCCAAACGGCATCACGAGATACTCAAAGTGGCCCCGATGCGTATTGAACGCGGTCTTCCACTCATCCCCCTCCCTGATGCGCACCAGGTGGTAAGCGTTGCGCAGATCCAGCTTGGTAAAGACGGTCATGCCCTGAAGCAGTTCAAAGGCGGAGGAAAGCAACGGCAAAGGGTATTTGTTCTTAACAGTGATCTGATTAAGGCCCCGAAAGTCAATACACGGCCGCAGCGAACCATCCTTCTTATCCACAAAAAAACCCCCAGCCGCGACAGGGGAAGAGGAGGGGCGAATCAACCCCGCCGCCAGCGACTCCGAGATGTAGCGCTCCGTAGCATCCCTCTCAGGCCGGGAGAGGCTGTACAGGCGGCTAGACGGCAGCGGAGCTCCAGGAAGAAGGTCGACGGCACAATCGTACGGGCGGTGCGGGGGAAGGGACCGCGCCCGATCCTTACAAAAAACACCCCGCAGATCATGATAATCCCGCGGAACCATCGAGAGGTCCGGGGCGTCTGACGGCGAGGCCGCGGGCGGGAGCGAAACCGGGGAAGCCGCAGCCCGGAGGCAGTTCATGTGGCAGGCCACACTCCAACCCAGCACGGCACCCTTCTCCCAGTCGATATGCGGGTTGTGGAGGACACGCCAGGGGTGACCCAGAACCAGCGGAGTGAGAGGAGCCTTAAACGAAAAAAAACAAATCCTTTCTGCGTGATTGCCAGAGAGAGATAATGAAAGGAATTCAGAAACATGAGTGATGTCAGGCAGGCGCTGACCCGACAATGCGTGAACGCGAAGGGGGCGTGACAGAGGCTCCAAGGCGATGTTCAATTTGGCGGCGAGTGAGGTGTCAATAAAGTTCTGCTCAGCCCCAGAGTCAATGAGAACGGAGAGAGAATGAGAAACAGTCCGAACACGCAGAGTAGCCGGCAAAAGAAGTCTGGGGAGAGGGCTTTCACTCGACAGATCGCCCACCAGCACCCTCACGATCACTGGTGAGCGCGCCCTTTTGCCAGCGTTGGGCAGGAGGAGACAGAGTGGCCTTTACGGCTGCAGTAAACGCACTCACCGGAGGCAAGGCGGCGCTGGCGCTCCGCGGGCGACAGCCGCGAGCGCCCAAGCTGCATGGGCTCTTCCCCATCCCCGGCGTCGGCGTCACACAATCCATGGGCCGCAGTAGGGGTCCCACAAAAGTCCAGCGGGGCATGCCCCGAACGCGCGCGTGCGCTCCGATGTGCGCGCACCTGATCGTCCACCCGCATACACAAAACCAAAAGCGCATCCAGGGAGGAAGGTAGTTCTCGGAGCATTAGTTCATTCCTTATTTCCTCATTAATATTAGTGAGCAATGCACTTTTAAGGGCCTCTTCCCCCCATTTCGCCTGTTCAGCCAAGGTAGAAAAGTCAATAGAAAAATCAGCCATGCTGCGTTTACCTTGTTTAAGCGCAAGCAAGCGCTGGCCGGCGGTGGCAGTTGTGGCTTTCCTGTCAAACACACCTTTAAACTTAGTCAGAAAGTCAGAAAAGGTGATGTCCGGCTCCGCCTGAAGCGCAGCTTGAGCCCAGGTTAGAGCACGGTCCTGGAATAACTGGACGATATAAGCGATTTTAGCACCATCAGTAGAAAAGGTTTGCGGTTGCTGGCGAAACTGAAGGGTACACTGAGTGAGAAAACCAGCACATTTATCAATCTCTCCCGTGAAAGCCCTGGGAGTAGGGAGGAATCTGTCAACGTGAACAGGTGAGGGAACAGGTGGCGCGACACTTACAGCTGGAACTGGCGCCTCCAAGGGAGGAGCGGCGACCAGAGGAGCGGCCGGTAGCGGTATTAGCTGAGCCACGGCCTGTGTGAGGTTCGCGAGCTCTGCTCGAAGGTGAATGAACATCTGCTCGTGGCGTGCCAGCATCGCGGCCAAAGTGGCGAGGGTGGGAGTCGAGACCGCTGGGTCTGCTGAATCCATTTTCGTGGCTGGATGATTCTGTCACGATCTGGTACAGGGATTCAACGCAGAGCGGTAAGGTATCTCCAAGGTGTGGTTTATTTACAGTGCAGTGCAATATATATACAGTGAAGGGATCCAAAACTCCGAGGGGAATCACAGGGTAACTCGCTCACGTCTCCTTCGCTCACACTCACACACTTTCCCGCAGCAGGGAGGTCGCAGGTCCGGGGGGGGGAGATCTGAAGCAGACGAGAAGGCAGGTCACCAACTAATCACAAGTCACGGATATGAAGCACAAGAGCTGTGAGAACACTAACGTTAGGGGTACAATCATCCAGCGACGAGAGGATCTGTGTTCCAGCCTCAAATAGTGCTCCCGGTGATGATGGGTGAGTGTTGTCAGGTGTGTGTGTGGGCCAAGGGCGGGAGCCCACAGTGAGCTCCGCCCAGGCAGAGAGGGAGAAAACAGCAACAGCAATTGTAGCCTTGTGGGGCCGACCGGGCAGGCACGGAGACCATGACAGAAATTGCATAACTTCAAGTCGTCCATCAGCCAGTTCATGGGAAAGGCCTCTTTTATTTTTTGTTTGTTGCTTTGAGGTTTATCACTTGTTTCACATTTCTCAAGCACCCTGCATGCATAACATCATCTCAGATACCAGATGCTTGGGACTGGACACTGCCTGTAGTACTTTATTTGACTGCATCCTTGAAACAACTTGCTCTTATCTCTTCTCCTGCTTCGCTTCCCTCAGCTTCCATCTCATTTCCACCAAAGGGAATAAATATGCTGCATATAAGGTGCCATTCGTGCCCCTTTCAGATTGAGTATATGGGCAATTTCTCAGAAATATAGTAGAGACTGCCTCCACTGTGCCACTCCATTCAGAAATCCAATTTATTCATTTCAGCTTCACGCAATAGGACTCTCTTACACAAGCTATTGGATGTAAAACACAGCAGTACACCCGGGATCCCGGGATCCCATATTTCAGGATAACTTATTTCCCATGCAGATGTCTCCCAGCTGTTCAACATCTGCAGATTTGTGTTTCCTGCCCAGAGTAATAAGGTCTGTCCATCCATGAGCACATTTCCCAAGCCTGTGTGCTCAGCCTGTTCCTGTTGCTTCTACGCTCTCTGCCATGTCTGTGAGGCCTGTAATCTGATCCTGGAAGCACCAGGGTGCACAGGTCAGATCCTTTAGCACGCCAGCCACAATGCCACGAGGCACCCTGTCTAATAGTTGCAAGCCATGTCCGAACCCAGCAGTGGCAAAGCAAATCTTCTCATCGCTGTAGACAGGAGATGAAGAGCGGTGTGCAGGCTCTTTAAATTAAGATGGCATTTCCTCCAGTGACTTCTTCACATTGATAAGAGCTTTCCCAGGAGGCATGGGGGGCTAAAGGCAGTGGGCGGGGTGGCATAACGTGAGTGTGTAAATCCCACTTACAGTTTATCTGTTATGTGGAAGACTAGGGCTGTCCCTTGGGACGGTGAGCCCTTTGCCCCCTCTAACCGTGCCCCTCCTTCAAACCCAGGGAGCTTCTGGGTATCTCTGCGACGAAAGTGGACAAAGTCACGCCAGAAAGAACCAAGATTCCTTCTGGTTACAGTGTGGGAATATGTCCTCTCAGGAGGAAGTAGGAATAATAAGAAGAGGAGGAAAACCACAGCGAAGAGGTCAAGAGGGAGGGTGGGGAACTACTTGCAACTGCACCATCAAAAGCAGCAGATGTGGAGCTTCTCTTCCCTCACTTCTCCTTGTTAAGAAGAAAGAAGAAGCCCTTTTTGGTCTGAATACTGCTGAATGCCAGATGATGGCCCATTTAGCCCCCTTTTGTACTGGTTCCTCAGGCTATCTCGCATATGACCACAGGGCCACAGTTTCCCATCAATCACAGCATCCATTTGTAGTGTGATTAATCTCTCTATCTGTGGTGTTCTGGATCTGCAGGTGTGGTGTTTCTTTACAGCCAGGTGTAGCATAGTGTGAATGGAGACACCCCAATGCTTCACAGAGGAACATTAGAGCAGATTTGCAATTGTTGAGTTGCAAGATGTGTCAGGATGACAGATGAGTTCAGTACTAAAGTGCTTCCTCTTGTATATTGAGAGAATAGCATGGTAAACAATAGACTGCAATCTTCTTTGATCACCAGCACAAAGACACTTGATGACTGACCACCGGAGCCACCCTGCTGATATGAAAGTGTTGCGTACAAGCCTGGCCTCCAAACCCCCATCGACACCAGTTTGTCATCTGCGTGCGTGCCTCCGTTTAATCCCGGATCATTCAGTTCTACTTAAACACAGAGGCACATAGTATAAACAGCCTTATTAACACCGCCAGGGTCAGTAATCTTCCTCGAAAACTTTCGACCGTGACTCACACTTTTACCCTGACATGTGCTTCGCTCATTACAGCATGATGTATTGCAGGGATTTTTATAGTCAACATTTGCCAAGATCTGTTTGGTTTCATTGTTTAATCTGCATCAACATTTTGACACTGTGATGGAGCTGTTATCAAAAAAATCCGAAACGTGTTTTTCAAAAAAAGGAGCATTGGTGAAGAGATGGCTGTAGTGTATTTACATACTCTTTAAAAGGAATGTAACCAAGATTCGCTCTGTGCACAGATGCTCATGAGGGTTTTTTGATATTTCCTGATGTTCTGCCTCAAATGCTGTTATGCTAAAATGTCCTTCTAGAGTTATTCTCACTTTTATGCCACGAGTATCGAGCAGCTATCAGTCTTTTTAATTCCACAAATTCTCCAGTGTTGTCGACATTTCACTATGCAGTATCAACAAAAAATGCACACATGGAAAATAAGTGGAACTTTTTTTTTTAAATAACTTGTTTATTAACACATTCTTTTTACTGAAGAAGGTATTCATTTATCTCCAGAAGGATTAGTCTCTTGCTTGCTCCCTCCTCTTAAACTTCAAGGTCATGGAAGGAGCAGCCTCGTAGGAATTCCGGTATCTCACACATTTTAAACATTTTAGCATTTAGATTTTTGTTAAATTGGGTGCTCTAATCTAAATGCTTTGGTTGAAGGATGATCTTGGCCACCTAAACAGTCTCATACCAAAAACCTTATCTCAGCCGATGGCAAGGCAACATGGACATTTAGCAGACAACTATAAGCCTTGTATCTTGTCCTTTTGCTCTCCCGCCTCAGGATAGTCAGTCAGTCTCATCTCCACTGGGAGTAACTGTTCCTCCCCCAGCTGATCTGTTTACAAACCACAGCCAAACAGCCAGCAGTTGACCAACTGTTTGTCTTACGCTGCAAGCCGTGGTATTCACGTCATTACTGAGCCGAAGAAGCCAAGGCACCGGGCTCTGGGGAAGCCATAGGGCCCATGGGAGTCGCAGGTGCACTACACAGAGCCAGAGAGGATATTTGTAAAAGTACAAGTTCCAGAAGGTTCCCGATGAGAAGAGGGGGAGTGGTCTAGTGGGTCCCATCTGATATCAATGATTCTTCTTCCTGGCAGAAGTCAGGGGTCACACCCTATATCAACATTGGGAACAAAATAGTAAAGCCCAGTCCACCTAGAAAAAGCGTGCTGGTTGTCCATCTTAAGTGGGAATCGTCAGAGCATGACGCTTTTATCAAATTTTCTTGTTTGCCTTTTTCCATGAGAAAGTTGGGAGCTCTTGGACTTGCTCCATGTGCTCACAGCTCTGTACCTAAAGCCAGTGCCTCCCACAAAAAGGACTCCCCCGTCATGTGACTGGGCTCAAGGACAGCTGCCCTTCCCATGGTGCTCGTGTTCCTCCCCCATCCCTTGGGGGGGAAGAAGGCCCAGGTTCGACTGTATGAAGGAGGGAAACAAATACGGAATCTGTGTGACACCAAAAAAGAGAGACATCTGCTTCTCCTCATCTCTATGGGAAATTTCCCGCGATCCTGGAGATCGGGATGGAGTCCCCCAGTCAGAGTACACTGGCTCCTCTAAGGCTCACAGCTTGTGTGCAGACTCTCCAAGGCATTGTTGGCTTTAATCCAGAGTAATCCATTTGAGTGAGTGACCCTGTCTTCCCCCCAACAAACCACAGATACACATAAACAGCGTAAGTTATTATTGCTTCCTCATACAAGTTTTATTTAGTGAGGAAATGCTGATATCCAGGTAGCAAAACTAGCACGAACACGGGCTCACTGTGGTGTCTAGGCCTCAACATCCTGCACTCATTCCTCTCATTACCATGATGCCTGGGGGTGCGACTCTGTTTATTTTCACCTGATTAGCGCTGCACATTTTCACTCGTTCCCGAATCGGGGTGTGGGGGCTCAGTTAGTGGTCTGTGTTCATTCAACACCATAACTTTCCACGGTGGTTCAAAGC
The DNA here is from genome assembly GCF_965226115.1 of Aulonocara stuartgranti. Taxonomy (NCBI): domain Eukaryota; kingdom Metazoa; phylum Chordata; class Actinopteri; order Cichliformes; family Cichlidae; genus Aulonocara; species Aulonocara stuartgranti. The sequence continues at coordinate 2,428,320 of NC_138955.1, read as the reverse complement.
TTATCACAACACCTACTAATTCTTTCACATCTGCCCCTGCACATGGAGACAAAACGCATGGTCTGAACTTTGTTGGGCTTACTGCTGGGATCGGGTCTGATTTCAATTTTAATCACTTTTCAAGCAGATCATGCAGTAGTTTAAAAAAAAAAACATTTTCCTTTGGTAGCAGTTTTTTTATAGTCTATAAACACATTTAATATTTCAGGGATGTCACAGCCTTACAGACAGTATGTCTGTGTTCTGTTCCTCATCAGAGATGGATACTAAAAGGACCTCACGGTTTGTTTCTAAAGAAAAAACTTCCAAGTTCTGCAACAGATCCTTCAGCTAAGCGCTGTGGATTACTAAAATCTCTGCAAATGTGTTACAGGAATTTAAATGTGTTGTGGTGCAATGTAGAACTTGAGGCATATGAGTGGCTTAGCTGATGCTTTTTCCTCTGTGATAGAGACTAAATGAGAAACTGCAAAGCATGAAAAGAATTACATCTAACCTCCTTTCTCACAACCCCAGCCAAACCGTCCTGGAAATTGTGTGTTTATTTGATTATTTTCCTTTTCAGGGCAATGGAAAATTACACTTCAGCTACTGAAAATGTTTCCTTAAAAAAGAGAAACATGCCCGAACGCTTTCTTTTTTTGAGTCCAGAGGCTCGTTATGTTGACTAATGTGAGAATATCAATCAAAAAGCGTTGGTCAAGCTTCTCTACATTTGTTCTAACTTAAGTTAATAAAGTCCACGATCATCCTAGACCCAGTTTCGCTGGTTGTTTTATCCACCCTGGTGGTCCTCATTTATCTGTCCCCTCAGGGCAGAGCGCCATCTGAGATTAGCTGTCTCCACCATCTTCCTGACGGCAACACTTTAAGACCAGACACTTAATAGCAGCAGTAAAACAATAAACATACACATTGTCCTAAGTAATTGAAACTTTTGTCCCAGAAAGTATACAGCGGGCATATTTTGAAACAAAGTGGATCATTTGATGATAATTTACTGCGCTGCTGCCAAATTCCCATCAGCTGGATGTATATTTACTATTTCAAGTTATTAACTTTCCCCAGCTCTTTGACCTCCACCCACTCTCTCACTGCTCTGCTCCAGTTTCCTTGTTTCTTGTTCTACAAGCTATATCTATTTGAGTAAATGTATTTTTCTACACATAAATAAATCTCAGCGCACAATTTTGCTTGGCTACAGTTTATATAAACAGTTGTGCACAGATGAACTTCACCTAACGCTTGCGCAGGTCACCGCCTGCTTGCTTCTGTACTTTTCAAACTTTAAAGGTCTGTCATGTCTGCTTCTAAAGTTTTAGCTTTTGAAATTGAGTCTCCGTGGGTTCAGTAACTGAGAGGAAGGCGTCGTTCCAGCTTTCCTACGACGTTCCTGATATTCTGCATATCAGGTCCAATGATAATTATCCACCTCCACTATGCCTCCAGTCTTTGCTTTTGGGGATTTTTATAATAGTGGTATTGATTACATGTATGCTTCTAATTAACAAAGCAAATAAGTCTATCCCCCACTTAATGATCAGACATCACTCAGCATGGAGACCAATCATCATTAAAGATGTATTTTCTCTTAAGACTGAGCAGAAAAAGCATCAGAGGTTGTGCTGACTGTTTTCTATTTCACAGTGTCAGAGATGAAGTCACTTCTGTCTGTTTTCATAATTTAGTCATTAACCGTGAGCTAGGATGATCAGTAACACAGAGCACATGCAGGAGACAGAGCGATGAATATCAGTAACAAACTCATTTGTGTATCCTGTGAAGGGATACCGAATAAACCCTATAATAAACTGTCCCTGATCCCCGAGCTGCCTGTGCTGGTTTATACTGTTACTAGTTGACATCAGTGAAGCAGAAAGAGAAGCACTGAGTCTGTTTTAAAGTCAGCTGTCACTGATGACCACTGTCGAAGTGCTTATTTTAGCTTATTAAAAGATTAATTCCTAAACTACTTGCAGAAATGTTATACAGCTACCATCAGTTTACTAAGGTTTGCTTTATTAATGTGGCTGATGTGAGTGTGTATTTTGTCAGCAAACCTTTTAAAACTTTTACACATAGCCCCCAAGGTTTTTAAAAAAAACATGCAGTAACCTGAAAAAATAAACGGCAGTGCTTGAATGTGATTTCAGTCCAGTAAATCTCGCTGTCTGATTGAATTTACGTTTGCTTAAGTGTCTTTAACCCCCTTTACTTAAGTGCTCCGTCTTCTAGGAATAACTCTATTCTCCCTGCCAGTCAATTCAGATTCAACATTCACTATTCAAAGGTATACTCCATTAGTCTCCCTTATCTCTTTTCATAACATGTCAGATAGCTGAAAATATCGTGTAAGCTCGCAAGAAAGCGTGTTTACAGAATAACTCGAGGCTTGCAGCAGCACACCTGCTGGAGCTTGAAGAAATGAACATTTGATTTACATTAAACATAATTTTGTACTTATTATTTGAGGAGAGTGTTTTAACATAAGGGAGATGTTAAAAGCATCTCATTTATCTGTTTAATGACACAGCCTGAACCGCCACCAACAGTGTCGGCCCATGAAGACGTGAATGCGCTCCACATGTGGGACCTCTTAATGGAGTTTAGAGTATGACTGCGAGCCTGAATTATAACCTGCTCTCTGACTGCGGGACCACTTCCGCGCAGTTTGCACTGCGTGTTCTTCATTTATAATGCTTACAGCTTTTACAGCTGGCAATGACAGAAGCCGAGATAACTCAATCACAGTGTTGTTGTTTTTTTCTTTCTGTATTACACAAGGCCCTTTTTGCCTCCAGCTGCTGGAGGTGATGAAATTTTATCTTAGACAAACACTTTGCTTTCCTTTCAGAGTGCTGCTGTGGCTGTGCGCCTGTCTCTCAGTGGAAGTTGTTGAATATGAGCTAGTCTTTATATTATATGTAAAAACAATAATAATAATAAATTAATGAATTATAAGGGTTTTTTCCCCCATCTGCAGTAACCTATACTGTATCTGGCAGCACAGCTCTGCCCTAGGACCTCCCCTCCCTTAAAACAGGTATACACAGAAAGCCCATAGACTGTATTAAGATGATGGAAATAGCCATTGTGAAATCACCTCTTGGTGATGTAAAAAATGCATTTTAGCATGGTGATATTTTTATTTTATTTTATTTTTTAGAGCCAGTAGTGACCATAATAGGACAAGATGGTAACATGTCAATTTATCGGCAAACAACAGATAACTTGTTTAGCAAAATGCATCCTAAAAGTTTAAGGGTGTAGCACACAAACACAGATTACTATTTAGCGCTAAGTAACTGACTAATAAAATACTAGAATTTCTCTCACCATAACCTCACTGACATGGTATATTGGTCCAATTCAGCAAGTTAAAGTAGCAAAAATGAAGCCTATGAGGCAGTCGTAGCTACTTTTTGCACACCTGTCAGTCTTAGAGATTATATAACTAACTTAAAGCCTCAACAAAATCGAAATGGGTGCCTTTTAACTCTCAAGTGGAAATAGCTATTCAGGCTAAAATCATCTTTTATGCCAGGCTGCAAACATGATCATTTTGCAGCTGAAGTTGGATATTTGGTGGGTGTCAAAGTGGTGAATGGACTGGCACTTAGTATTTTTCCACTTTAAATGAGCACTCTTTAGTGCAAGCCATTCACACATGCACTTTTTCCTCCTATACCTAAGCTTTTCTATACCTTGCCTAACGTTTGTGCATAGATTCACACTCAACTTGGGGTTCAGTATCTTGTTCATACTGGACAGGCAGGGAATCAATCGGTCAACCTTCCACTTGGCAGACAACCCACTCTACCCTCTGATGGTAATGCAGTGACTAGCCCCCAGTGATGCAGTGGTTAGCACTGTTGCTTAACAGCAAGAAGTTAAGAAGAGTGAGTCTGTGTGGGTTTGCTTCTGGAATTCCAGCTTCCTCCCAAAGACATGCATGGGGTTAGGTTAAATGGTGATTTTAAACTAGCCATATGTGTGAATGATGGTCTGTCTCTATATGTTAGCCCTGCGACAGATTGGCAACCTGTCTGGAGTCTACCCTGCCTCTTGCCCTGTGATAGTGGAGATAGACTCAGCCCTCCCTGTGACCCTGAATCAGATAAGCAGAAGAGGATGGATGATGTCTGGGAATACTGACTGGCTTTTGACTCCATCCTCAAGTGGCCAGTGGAGGAACTGCAGGTTTTAGCATTTATGTGTTGGATTCATTTTTTAAAGCATGGGCATTGCTTCTTCAGAGAGCTGGAGGCAGGGAGGGTACCAGCAAAACCTTGTGTACAGGCATCACTGACAATGGACTGATTAAGTCAGACACGGTATGAAAAGAAGGACTTTGATGTTGGTGAGTTGTAAACTAGCTGTGACAGACAGACTAAAGCCTTGTGTGAGATTTGCCATTTGGATGCTTCGTAACACATCGGCTGAGCCATCAGCGGATTTGTATTGGCAGTGACATCAGCTGGGATTGAGCATGGCTTTGTGGCCTGCCTGAACAAAGGCTATGCTCATTTTTGAGCAGGGCTCCTGTAGGAAGTTAAGAGCTGTCCCAAGTTGTAAACCAACATGTTTACCCATCCACCATGATTATCCAGCACGGGACTTCCTGCAAAACCACTAATTGTCACTTATTCGTTCCTTTTTGATTCCCACAGAAGACTTTTTGCTACTTAGACTATTCGGTTCCTAGCTTCACATTGACTTGAAGCGTCTACTCAACTCACAGACCTAAGAGTGTTATCAGCAGTGTTATTTATATTTATATTTTAAAAAAGAAAGCTATAAGAAATAAGTACGGTTCCAAACATTTAAATTCTTTCAACTCTTTTGGTACGACCGTTGCAGCCAATGAAAGCTTGTGTTCATGACTGATTGAATGCTGGATGTTTGACTATAATGGCCCCAAAAATAAATCAGTGAGAACAAATGGAGTCACATTTCCTTCTGACATCAAGAATTAAATCCTCATTTAGCCTGCGGTTGCCACAGCCAACTGACATTGTGATGTCCAAGACACAGCTGTGTAAAGTTAAACAGCATCTAGTGGAGATTTTTGCAGTGACTGGTTCATGAGACATACAGACCAAAATAATTCCCATTTGTCTGTTAACATGTTGACTGACTTCCTAAAAATCAAACAATGCTCACACATGAACAGACAGGAGAAGAAAACAGGAAAGCACCTGACAAACTTGGACCGTGCCTGAGACACAAATATGTCAGTGTAGCGTAGATGTGTAAACAGGATTTGACATGTTTGAAATGAAAGAGTGTGTTGTGATATAACAGTAATCACCTTAGGGGAAGGTAAGCAGCTTTTTACTCATAGCTGAAGCACTTCCTATTTTCCACTTCGTTCAAACGTACTTTACAATAATACAGTTGTTGCAGGCAAAAAAATAGCCGTAGTTCGTCACAGCTAATTTAATGACAGGAAGAGGGAGCTTAAGTGTCAAATATTACCATATCCTGTTTGGGTCTGCCGTCCAGGTGGTCCATCGTGAGTAAAATCCTGTTACATCATCTCACAGAATCCTCTTGTTGGAGCTGTCCTCTCCGCTCTCATGCATCTGCTTTTTTCTTTTCTTCTTCGTCCTTTTTCAGGAAATGAACTCAGCAACATGTACAGCAACATTAAGTTACATCATTTAAATCAAAGATGATCACCGAGTGATGAATTAATTCACAAGATTCACTGTGACAGTGCGACCAACTTCTGTCTTTAGCAGAAACATTGGTCTCCCTGTAGGCCTCTAATGAGATCCTTCAAAGTAAGGGGCTCTCTGCCTCTCAGCGTTCCCCTTAAAGGCCTCACTGTGGAGGAAACCAAAGTCGCCCCAACAATGATGAATGGACATCATTAATGTTGTTCATCTGTTTAACTTTTACTCAGCAATCTTGGAAAATGAGGGGTCAACAGCAACAGGGAACTCTTATTCGCTTTTGCACTCCAGTTCCTGAGAGCCACCCATTTGGTCCTCACAATTTCAAAAGACATTTGGGCTTATTTGTTCGAACAGCCTACCTTCTTTCAACCAAGCAGCTAGATCACAGTTAGAGAGGACGTTTAGCTCACATTTTAGCCTCATTCCTTGATCGTCATGAGTCTAACTACAAAGAAAGAAGAAAACAGCATCTCAGTTAGTTTTAAAACTTAATTTCATCAAATTAATAATTTAAAACACCCACCCTTCAAAATAAATCTTTAAATGAATGAATATTAAATCTTCTCCAATCACATCGTTTATCTCAGAATTGAGGAGACATGTGGTTACCGCTATCAAGCTTTGTGGTTTCAGCAAAAGCAACGGGGGCCTCAAAGTTGTTTCACTTTCAGACAGCAGACAGATCCATCTCCACTGGACTGGACTGGAGTACATTATCAGTAAAACCTTGTTTGCTCGTCTTATCAGCATGTATTTATAGTCCAAACTGTTTGAGTGAGCTTATTAGGTTCTATCAGCTGGTGCACCTTTCAAAACACAGATAGATCACTGAGTAGATGGCGAGATGATGGTGAGAGTCGCTCTGACTTCTGTTAAAATGCATGCTGTCCCTGCGCTATAGCAGGGAGGAGATGCTATGACCCTTAGCTTTTCTCTAAAACATTTTTAAAAAGGCATGAACATCTCTTGTACTCTGTTATTATAGCCTTACGTAGAACTTTTTCTAAATTGGAGGTATCCCTTTCTCAACTTAAGAGGGAGAAACAGCGTCTGAACATCTGCATTTGGAATATTGCAGAATATTTTGGATAATTAGACAGTCTGAAAACGATATTGTTTAAAAAAAAAAACCGCTGACTATCAAGACAATGACTGCACATTTAAAAGCAGCAGAGAACAAAGTAATTGCAGAGTCAAGTTCCCTGAAGAATATGTTTGCTTTTCTTGTCATGTCCCTGAATTTCAAGAGACATCCATCATTGCCATCTGGAGATACAGTTCAGGAAAAGACGAGCGTGAAACGTCTTTCATCAGCTTTGATAGTTTGCTCTTACTGATTCTGTGGAATAGCCGGTAGCTGGTGGGTGGGGGGTGTCTAAGTGTCTAAGATGTTTAGAGACACCACACTCCTGAGTGTGGTCTGTTCAATAGCAGAGCCAGTGCGGCCATTGAGCACTGCTGAAGGAATGTGTGGAAGCCCACAAGGAATCCTCTCGTTCCAGTGTTTCTGCAAACACAGAAGTCCCACACTGAAGAGTAAGCCTGTGTGTCAACAGAATAGGAATCTCCCTTTTCTGCCTTTGCAAACTTGAATAAATAGACTCAGAGGAAAATCTCCGTGCACGAGCAATGAGTCTACCATCCATGTCAGCAGTTAAAAGATCTCCAAATGTTTACCCAGCCTGAATTGCGCTCACAGAATGTCGCAGGCACTCGGAGGATGTTTCTGTGTACGCTCTATAGTTTAAATCACCTGCGGTGTATAGTCTAGAATTGCACTACAGCATCACAAACTAAATAAACTACCTTTTTATGTTGCAGCTAAAAGGAGGAAGCTGTAAAATGTCATCAGTAAGTTGTATGTAGACAGATGCAGCAGGGCAGAGACCAAGACAAAAGGGGAGGAGATTAAACGGTCTTGTGAAAAGGTGGCGCGGAGCAATTAGACGCAAGTGCTTCTCTCTGTCTTTCTGCTGACTGCAGCTCAGAGGAGGACTGGAAACTGAAAGTTGTTGGCACAACTTCATGCGTGATTTTTTGAAGCGGATTCCTTACTTGGAGATCTTGGACTGAAAGCTGCTCACTGAATATGCGTCGTCACATCTGGCGTTCACGCTTTTATTTCCACAGAATCCGTTTTTAAGCTCATATTAAAGGAAAACGAGACACAAAAAGTGTGTAAATGTGAATATTTATCAGTTTCTCCTTTTTTTGTTAAAGTATTATTGTGTTGCCTCCTCGTCACCTCCACTTTCTCCTGAGGGGCCTTATTCATTAGTGAGCACAATCTACTTCATCAGGTTACACGCGCGGAGCTACGTGACTCCACTCATTCTCCGCGCTACTAAACCGGGAGCAGATGACTTGGAAAATCCCTGGCAGCGAGTTTTTTTCTGTTTGCTTCTGTTTCTGAGTATTTTGGGACTTTTGTTGGATTTTTTTTTTCCGCCACTATCTCCATCGGGAGCCATCGCCACTCTCCACGCACAGACGTCACGAAATGTTACTGGGTTTTGTCATCGGGACTGTGGTGGCGCTTTATCTGCAGTTCTCACCTGCACAGGTAGGACGTTGCACGCTTCGGTGAAACTTTACACTCAGAAGCAAAATGAGGGGATTGCTTGTTTCCCCCACTCTCCCCCCTCCTCTCCTACTTTGCACTGAAACCACAGAGACTTTGGGTTGAGATTTTCACACGCTGCTCGGTTTATTTTGTGTCTGCTTTGTCCACCAGTAACCCAGCAAAGTAGCAAATAATGCACCTCGTTATAGAATGATAAATAAAGCGCCTATTGTTAGGTCTGCTAATAGCCTCGTTTAAGTTCAAAGTGTAACCTACATATGAAACGCTCGAGTCATCAGAAGCCAGTCAAGTGATAATGATCTATTGTTCTTTCTCATGCTGCTTTGAATGAGCGCCATCGGGCACCCCTCATTCATAAGATGAAACGTGACAAACTGCATCACTCTCTCTGTGGAGCAAATGATGCAAGGTGACTCACTGTTATACTTTGCAAAGCTTGCTAAGCTCATAATTACAGCCGCATCATACTTTAAAAGCTAGGTTCACAGACATGGATTATGTTATATTCCCACTCTTGTAGGCTATGGTGGGATCTTTTTTTCGGTATAAATTTCCATCAAGGGGAGCACTCTGGTCGTCATGTTGGTGATATGTTCTCTAAATGGGAGATTGCTGTGTTTCTTTCCAGGTAGTAGATGTAGCAGATCCTGGAGCTGCTTATAGTCTGAAAGTGTATTTAGTAAAACTGGATCATGTTAAGCTTGCAGGCACCTGCAGCTTTCCCTTCTTGTGCTTTCTTAGAAGAACACGAAGAGAAGGCAGCATTCTTTAACTGCTTTATGCCAAGAATAACAGTAATGAAGATGAACCAGTGTGAGCATGTGGAATTCAATTAAAAGCATAATTTCAGGGAAGCCGTATCAGTGTCAGGAGTTAAATCGGCCTACAAAGCTGGTCTGTTCTGTTGTCTGGCGTCGCCTGTTATTCTCTTAATGAAAGTCTGTCAGAACAGGGGAAACGGTGAAATTGGAGTGAGGAGTCATTCAGAGGCCTGTGTTGTGCCAGAAATACCTGTAAGAAGATGTGTCATTGAACATTCGGACTTGTGCCACCGTATGCTTCAGCCCTTGAACCTATTCAGTCTCTGATTTCCTTCCAAGGTGGCTGGGGACTTTCAGCTGTCTCTGATGGCTTTTATGTTTAATGCAAAACCAGGCAATTCCCTTGTCCATTCACTGCCAGTGTCACACTTCATACTCTGCTGCTTTCCTGTTGAATCAAGTAACACCCCCTTCCCCTTTGCAAAGCTGCAGGCCTCACATAGAGGTACTACTCGCTGACTCAGTCAGGCTCTCAGGGTTGGAAAAAAACTCCATGTCCCACCAGATTCCCAAACCCAGAGACTTTGCAGCTGTTGCTTAAGTTGAGAGTGAGTGGGAGAGGCATGAGTTTACCACATTTCCTCTAATCCTCATAATCAGCTCATGGCCCGGTTAGTCAAAACAGGAGTGACAAAATCCAGGGGCCTCAGTGTGTAGCAGGTTAGATGCCCTCTGCTGCACCCAAAGACTGATGGCCAATGTAACAGATCAAACATCTAACCTGACCAATTAGATGTCATACAGTATGTGAAGATTTGACCTCGGGATCCCTGCAGTTGCTGAAAACTTATTTGCATTTACTGATCATTTGTAAATTTAAACGTTTTCTTTGTTTTCCTGCTTCAATACAATTCAACTCAAACCAGCAGCTCTTTTCACAAGTTCACACACCAAGTTATGTCTGGAAATACAGACACTAGACATGTGTCTGGGAATCGCAGACCAATAATTTAATAATGATTAGCTTTCCTAACTGTCACAGCTGTGAATCATGTGGTCAATTACAGCTGTGGACAGCAGAGAAGCTGGAGTTGACTTCAACTGTTTAATACCGTCCTGCATGAGATTTCATAGTGTAGTGTGTGTGAATGTGTGTCACATACAGAGGGCGAGTCTATCATTACTGCATATATCAGTAGTTCACAGAAAGTTAAAAGAAGGAGTGTTTTCCCCAGTGTTCTTGGGTAATTGTTATAAGACAGAAGAGATATAAAGAACCAGTGAAGAGGAAAAGATTGGCTGGATTAAAGGCTGTGTTCTGCTATCTCGCTATGTTCCATAAAAAGGGATAAGATGACTAAAGACAGATGGCTGTGATTCGCAGCGAAAGCCTAGCTACACCCATCTCTCCACCTCTCGCTATTCCTTGTAGTAATCCCATGCTGCAAATCAGTGGTGTGATAACTTTTATCACTAACACTGGTGTGTTATGTTAGAAGCATGGTGACATGGTGTCATCGGAGAAAACGGAAACAGCGTAGTATAAAAAGATGTATGTAAATAGTATTTTTTTTTATCATAAATCAACACTGTAACAGTAGGTGTATTCTGCTGATGTTGATTCCCATTGAAATGAGCAGGTCAAACTTCCAAGCTTTGTGGCTTGTCACTGAGGGTGGAAGCACCTGGGTTTCCCTTCTCAACAATAGTGGCCGCTTTGTCACCCTTTTATGAAATACAGTACAAGCTCCATGCCATCCACCAGGTGTTTTACACATGAACTACAAACAGAGTTCAGTAAACCTAATATTACTTTATGGGAAGTACTGTATATGGAAAAGATTATTGGTTTTAGCCAAATCTCTTGTTATTTTGTACAGTGTATTTCTTGGGACAAAGCAGTCGTCTATTTACTGTATTATTGGCAGACCTGCATGTACAGTACAGTGTGTGTTTTAACCTGAAGTTACAGTAGTAGGACTACTGTGAAACCTGCCTATACATTGCTTTTAAATACCTGTTGCCTCCTGCTCATTTGACAGCTATCCCTGAGTTAGATCAAAACCACTGGAATGCTCTCCGTACAAAGCCGATCTCTTAGTGATCGTAGTGATTGTATTTCATGCTTGCATAAACAGAACCAAACCTGAATGGCATTTGGCAGCATTTCCAGGTGAAATAACTCATGTCCTGAAGATTTGGACATGTGCACAGCTCGCAATTTTGGTCAACTTCTGAAAAAATATTTTTGTGATTATGTTATGATGAAGCTGTGGAAAAAAATAGCAAAGGTTGAGGATTATATGCCTCACTGAAATGCAATTATGAAATTCTTTGAGTGACTTTTTAAATTGTATAACAGATATGGGGAAATTATGCCTAACCCATGTGTTATTGCCAGAGTTCTGATGAAGATCATCACTTCATCGGTACACCGTGTTTCTGTGCCTCTAAAGGCAGTGAGCCTCAGCTTCTGCTTTTGTATTCATAAGGACATGACGCCACACAGGTGTTTCCTTTAAATCACCCTCCGCACCAAAACAATACTTGAGACTGGCCATCTGTACCGCACGCATGTGTTTGTGTTCAAGTCAGAGCAAAGAGCAAATGTATAATCAAACATTAAGTCGACTGCTCCCTTCCCGCCGTGGCTTACTCTGTCTTACGCTTAGCACATCTTCCTGTGTAGATCAGATGTCTGCACGGGAGTCCCTGCAGTGGTGGTGACCTGCTGACTGCCCCTCTGTGTTGTTGTGGTACTTCTCCCTGGTTGTAATGTCCTAGCCCAGGGGAGAGTTGCAATCGCAATCAGGAAATATGGAGTTCTCCTTCCTCCAACAGAGGAGGAGGAGTGGTTGTGCTCAGGGCAGCTGTCTACTCAGCTAGCTTTAATCTCCCATCTGGATGTAATTTACTGTGGTTTACAGAACAGCGTTTACTGTAATGGAGACCACAATTACCACCGGTCAGCTTATCTCAAGACTTGTCGTGTGTGTATGTTTGCGGACAGGGTGCACAGTTTACACAGTGGTTGTGTGTTTTTGTGTGCGTCCTTGGGGAGACATTTATGCATGCATTAATGGACTTATACTGGGGAAATCGTGGTTATCTAAATTAAAATTTATGCCGACCCTTACCTCTCCCTCATCACTTGATCCTATTTTACTTCTTGTTGTTTTTTGACTAGACGGCAATGCCAAAAAAAGCAGGATTGTTTTCAAACTTCAGCACTTAGGCTTGAAAAGGGTTGGTTTGGTTGTTGCACAAACGATACCTATTCTTTTTGTCAGCTTTCATACAACAAATCTCTTTTTCTGCCGTATCTCAGCAGCAGGATCCAGTGCATGTGGCTCCAAATTGAGAATGGGTCTGCCTGCACATGGATCCACCATATTTAATGTAAAGGGCAGACATGACGATGTCAGTGAGTCTCATCTATCTCCCAGCAAGAACACTTAGCTTAGCTGTATGCATAATATCAATTAAAATGCATTTATTCTGAAATCTGGCAGTTATGCATGCCTATTTATGCTACTTTTTTGTTTGAATCTGTGTGATCTATGTGTGTTTGTGTACTTACATGTGGAATAACTCGTGATTTCAAAGTCTCTCTGATGATTCAAGGCATTGCTGTGGAATGTTTACCGCATGCTCCAATGAAGTTTTTCAGTCTTTTGGCTATATCCAGTGACCACCTAGAGACTGGGTACTTCTCAGTCCTGTAATAGCACCGCTGTCAAAAGCTGACCCGCCATGTGTGTACAAAAGAGAACCGGTCTTTTTTGTAGTGGTGGAGAGAGTGACTTCATGCTCCACGAGAAGGCCATGAGTTAATGTTGTGGCCATGGCGCTGATGACGTGGAATCTGGTTAGCAATAAAGGGCACATGAGGAAGATCAGTAAAGCATCATTTCTAACTTATTGAGTATCCACTGTCCCCCCTTCTGATTGGCTGCCTCCCTGAGAAAACCAAGTTAGGGCTCCACGTCCTCTGTGACATAATACAGATACAAGAGTAGACAAAATTTGTCCAAAGAAAATGAGCATTTAAAGCTGTCTGCAGTCTGAGACTTTGGCTTACAGTGATTACTTGTACGTATTCTTGACCATTTAAAATTTAAAACCTTTGTTATGATTTATGCAAACTTCTACCACTGTACCAAAATATGTGAGAGAAAATAAAGAAACACAAGATAAGTCCACTTAAAAATTCCCTTGTTATGCGTCTTCAGAATCACCCAACTGCCAGACTACTTATATTTACTCATTTCATTTAGTTTACTGTCATTCTTTACCTCATTTAGCAAACCCAGTCAGTCAAGTTATCCAGCTTGACTGAACTAATTAATGTAAAAGCAATTACAGTTTGTCAGATGGTCAAAGATTAAGGGGACTGCCTAGAGGACTACAGTTTACTACTACAGCCTGAATACCATCAAAGCAGGAGATCCAACGATACATGTGTGCTAATCAGATGACCTAATCTTTAGTCAACAGAAGCAATGAGTCAGCATTAAAACTGCATGTAATATGGCAACATTTTTTGCAGAATAACACATGAAAAGTTGTTTTTCAGCCGAAAACTGTAGAATGTGGTCGGCTTTCTAATGGTGGAAATACAAGCATGTTGTGAAACACTCATTCCTTTCAGTGTCTTGGCTCCATTGTGAATAGTATGAATTAAATCCTATTGTATTGTCAACCACAAGAGATATAACCTAAAACGCCCTACCAGCATGTGAAAAGAAAATCTTACTGCAGGCTTTAAGATAGCCGTCTATTACTTTGTGAAATCTGAACAATCTATGTATGGGACGCTGGTTACTGATAATGATTAATTATTACTGTTTTATACTGGAATACTGGAATGACGTGAAAGCATTTAATTGTGGTTTATAGCCGCCTTTAGAAAACTTCCATTTCACTCTGCTGGAAAACAAAAGCATGCCCCACCCTTACTCTTATGCAATCCACTGGAGAAGACGAACCTAACCTCCAGTCTGCATCAGTTTCTCCAAGCCTTCAGAATAGGCTTTTCTATCTAATAACCCTAAATTGGTTTGGGAACCTTTGTATTTGATCTGCCATCCTGTTCTTTCCTTATGAAAAATACATTGTGGAATAAGCTGGCTGGACTCCAGATTTTTCTGGCAGAGGGCCATGGGTACCTGCTGTTTACCTCCTCCCCCACTTGACCCTCAAAGCTGAAACATCTTCTGACAATTATGCTGGGTCCCCATCATGTTTTAGGTTTGCTCCCTATCCACGCTGCCCTTCCTCTGACAGATGGAATAAGCAAGGAGGTTAAAGATGACGCATTTCAGCTGTGTGGGACTGCAGAGTAATGAGGCTTGGGGCCTCTGCGGCCAAATGGCAGGAGCCCAGGGACGCAACAGGTCCTCTGATTTGACCTAGAGTACAGCACAAACTCTTAACCAGCAGTAGTAGGAACAGAACCTTATAAACAATGTTTTATTTCAGCTACAACTACTACAGACAACTCAATCCATACTCGCTTTCTTCAGCTGATTACTGAAATACTGAAGCACACTGCGCCACCGTAAAGTACTAAATGTCAAGACCTGAAAGCATTTTGTACAACTACAGTAGCCAAACAAGGGTGTGTTACTTATGGAACCTTGTAGATGCAGTAAGAAAGGTTTCTCTGGCACAGGAATAGCTGGAAAGTTTAGGCACTTAATCACTGAAAGGTCCAAGTTATGTTTAAATAAAATGTCAATTACCAGTTACATAAAGCTTAAAGGAGATGTGGCATCCCAATATTTTTTTTTATCTTGCTAGGATCAAAGATTTGCTTACGCGTGTCCCATCAAACATTAGTTGAGAGATGGAGTACACCAGCTTTACAGAGCTAACACTGAGAGAAGCAACTATTCACCTACAGCTAATGTAGGATCACAAATGATCTTCGCATCCATTATCTTTGGAACATGGAGGAAAATAACACATGCATATGTAGACCATGTAAAGTCACCACACCTGTAGAGTCCAAGCCACTGCACTGCCATGTTGTTTCCAATCCAATCAGTACAATTTTTTATAACATATATAATTTTATATTGGTCTTTTTTCTGAAATTTTCAAAATAAACTAATCGTTTGTTGATAATGATGGTAATTGTTAGGTCCTGATCTTTGATTCCTCTATTAACATACAGTACACATTTGCATTCATTCATTCTTTATATGGTGGATTAAGATTAGGATTAAAAGTAAGGACGCGATGGGCCGTTATTAATCAAATCAAATGTAATCCATGGACTTTTCTTTACCTGTTTGATACATTCACATATGTACCTGTATATGAATTGACCCTCCAAAGCTGTTGCTAGTTTTTATGTATCTATAAAATATAAGACTATAATTTTAATCTTTGTGTCAGACTACAGCCCAGAATATTTAATCCATTTTATGAAGCATAGCTTTTTTTGTGTTAGACAGAAACAGTCTGTAAAACTCATTTACTGGAAAGACAGAATGGATGTTTCTGCTTGTGTGTAATGGTAAAAAGAGGGATTTTCTGCTCTTAATTCCTTCTTGATATTTCAGCACTTTCTGTCAATTGCAAAAACCCAGATGTTGTACATACAAGTGAAAATTCCAATACAATTGACAAAGAGGAGAAGTATTGGGTTATAAACCAAGAACAGATGAATTTAGTCTAGTCATGTCTAGTTTATTTCTATAGCCTTTAATCACACTT
Source organism: Aulonocara stuartgranti (assembly GCF_965226115.1). NCBI lineage: Eukaryota > Metazoa > Chordata > Actinopteri > Cichliformes > Cichlidae > Aulonocara > Aulonocara stuartgranti. The sequence continues at coordinate 2,412,571 of NC_138955.1, read as the reverse complement.
AGTCTCAAAGGTCCTAACACCCACATTATGAAACCAATAAATGATAATGACACATGGTAACGTTACACTCTGATTGAGGACAAGTAAACTCCCTGAAAAAGGTCACCAGGGAACAAAATGTAAGAAACATTCAGGACTGCACAGAAAGCGAGCATGCTTTTAGGATTAATGACACATTGAACACATTTATTAATGTGAAACAGTCCCCCTTTCCACAAGAGCCTAATCACCCCCTGTCACCATGAATCATACAGTTAACACTCTAAGTGCATAAGACGGAGGGAATTGCTACGTGAGGATCCTCATGAAGCCTTTTTAAGAATCTGGTGGATTCTTTTGGGCAGCTCATTCCTCTGCTCTCCACCGCAAAGGGTACCAAAGATGTTTCCTCATCATGTCGAGGCTTAACCCATGACCAAGGTTAGAAAATCCTCCAAAACCTCAAAACGTTCAGAGAGGCAAGTGAGGCCAGAGCCAAAAAACCCTTGTGATGTGGAGAAGCCACGACACGCAAAAGGGTGGAAAAGGGGAAGCTGATCTTATGCCAGTTAACGTTGGACACGAGATTCATTTTATCAGCCTGCCATTGAATATAAAATACACTCAATGGGCCTGAAAATGAAAGCAACTTTTGACAATAACTGGAACTGAACTGTGACTTTCCCATGCTGTGCTTAAAGAATATTCTGCAAGTAGAGCTTATATCCTGCTGTGTTTCAGTGAGGCTGACACAGCCCGATGGATGCTACACTATAGAACAACTCGGCAATCATAGCAACAGCTGTAGATTTTAGCCAGAAGAACAAGAACAACTGTGTTGAAAAACAGGGAAGATGCCTCAACAGCTCCCTTTGCCCAGAAAGGACTCTTGAGTGATATTTGTAGTCTTTAATACAGAACGCTGTGCAGCTCAGAGGACAGGTCAGTTTCTGACACTCATGTCAGTGACAGTTTTACGGGAACTGCTGAAATGTTTGCAAGTGTAAATGCATCATCATCATCATCATTAAATCGGGACATTCCTCTTAAATCACACTGTTTGGAGGGGGGAGGGAAGGATGAATACAGCAGTATGCTGACAGATACTATCCTCATCCTGAAACTAATTTTGGTTCATAACAGGAAAAGGATGGATTTCAACAAAGCACAGATGGTGCATAAAGCAACAGTCTTTATTGCCATCACTCGAGGAAGTCCTTGTCAGGCTGGTTGCTGTTGCATGAAGACTTTTTGCTCCAGTATCATTTGTCCCACTGCTATTGTCTACAAAAACATTGTTACACTATGAATGTGATCCGGCATGTGTCATAGAGAAACTCAAGTCCAACACCAGTGACGAGGAGAATCTGCGGAAGCAGGTTGTCTGCCGCCTGTCCTGCACTTCTGCCGGAGGGTATTTTATCAAACATAGATTTCCCTTCCTGAGATGGAGTCAACCAGAGGTTTTGTGTTTTCCCAGGCGAATGAAAAATTCACTCTGTTTATCATGGGATTATGGGAAAAAATCAAGACGGAGGAGGAAACAATCAATGGGAAAATAAATAGAGAGCTGAATGTTACACCACAGGAAACAGGTTTTGAACCTAAACAGTTGGGCACACTGTAGATATATATGAAGACCTCTATCTGCTGCCTGTCCAAAAGACTCATCCCCAACAGAGTGGGAATGACCTTCCACTTTGGTGTACTGTTGTTCCAGCTATCGCCACCAGAGGATGAAAACACTGGTGTCAGACGTTAGTGTAAAGGCAGGCTGACCTCTCTATGTGTATAAAGGTTGTAGGCAATAGTGTTTATATTTGAGTGGGTGGGTTAACAGTTTGGATTAGTTTTATATAATGTTGTTCATGTTTAGGTATGTATTTAATGTTTCTGGCTTATTGCCAGTACCTGTTTCACTTTCATTGTCAGTCTTGAGGCTCGCTGTCACATCCTGTCAGACCACAAATAATAATTCTGGATCCCCACGTTTTGTGTTTTTCAGAGTCTTCCCTTGGCAAGTATAAACAGTACAATGGAAGGTAAGGAGTTCTTCAAGTTTTAAGCTTTTAAGTCTGCATGTCCTGGATAAAATGAGTTAATAAAACTTTCTTCGAGAGAGTAGCTCTGACTCTTTTGTTACGCTGTATTTTCTACAGTGTTTGTGGTTTAGAGAAAACAAAAGGGGGAGACTAGAGTTTAACAAAAATATATTCCCTCGTTGTGCTCGTCACACTTAGTTCTTTACTCTTGCATGCTGGTTAGTCATCGAATTTCATCTGAATATAGAGCGCAGCAGAGCATGTCTAGGCTAGCAACGATTACTCAACTGCTGACCTTCTCTCTTCATATCCTTTTGCTCCCTTACATTGCTATACATTAATGCTAATTAAAGAGGAATGCACTGGTAGAACTTGCAGGCAGAAATGACTGCATGGACGTCTAAGAGCCAGATCAGCAGAAGGCATGCAGTCCACTCAAGAGGCACTAACTGGCCATTGAACTGTCCCTTTGCACTGTACTACATTACAGTTCGTGGCCTCATCTCCTTACCATGGATGCTTCCCCAGCCGTCTCCTCCCAGCCTGTCTGCTTTTATAAACAGCTGTTGTAGTGTAAGGCTCCATTTGGTGACCTCTGAGGGTCACCACAGTCCCAGAGGTGCCTGCGGGGCAACTCCAGTTCCAGATCCAGCAGGGTTCTGTTCATGGCCATGTTCCCAGTGTTTGTTTTCTCTTACTTCTCTGTTTGGCCATAGTTGTCCCTGTTCTTCCTCCACAGTCTCCCCAAAGCAACTAGGACACTTTCACACATGTACTCCCACAGGAAAGCACACTGTACATTAAACAAATGTTTCTTTCCCCCTGAAAATGAAAACAGGATACATACTGGTGTATAGGTTTCTGTGTACAGGGCATGAAAGCATATCATTGCTGGATTACTGAGCTAATTACCAGTACTGTTTGTGTAGAACTGTATCATCTTTAAGTTGAGCTTTTTTAGCTGTCAAATACGATCGATGTTGTCACAGTAAGACGAAAAACTGATCGCTAACCAAATAAAAATGCAGAGAAGTCCCAGAAAAAAGATGGCACTGCTTTATACTTTGCCTACTCTTATTCACAGTGCTTGTGTTTGAAAAAGTTTGGGGTCGCAGCTTTTGCCGCACCATTGAGAAGCTGGTGGAGGTGGTGCAGGAATACCCATCGGAGGTGGAGCACATCTACAGCCCCTCCTGCGTTCCCCTGGTGAGGTGCGCTGGCTGTTGCGGAGATGAGAACCTGGAGTGTCATCCCACTCAAACCACAAACGTTACCATGCAGGTAAGACCTAAGTGTTGTGCAACATAAGTGTGAGTTATAACTCGTAGCTGTGAGCGCTTCATGAGATCGTTTTGACAAATCTCCGTTTCACCTCCACCCCTCCTCCATTCCCAGCTTTTGAAAATCAGGCCATCAGAACAAGGTCAAGAATATGTTGAGATGACGTTTGTGGAGCATCAAACATGTGAATGTAGGTAAGAAAAAAAGAAGGGTGTTGTGACATAAGTTATTGATAAGTATGAAAAATATAAACCCCGTCTCCTGGAAGTCATGTTTATGTTTCTCATAGATTCATCTCCAAAAACTTGAATTGAATACCTAACAGAAAATAAAGTTGTTTTCCTAAAGATTCCTGCACTGTCGACACACTATCTGCTAATCGAGTTTGGTCATTAATAGCAGGCAGCATAAACGTAACTTCTAGAAGACTGGGTGACTCTCACAGACTTTTAAATGTTGTACCTGGACATTCATGTTAATTTATCGAAACCTTTACCCTCAGAATCAGGAAACCTGTTGTGAAGGTTCCAAAGTAAGGGAATATTCTTACAATATCAATTTTGCTATTTGTCAAAAAACGCAAGCTTTTTTTTATAATTTGGTTCTTGGTTCAGGAAAAGGCGAAGAGGAAGGAAGAGGAAGGAGAGACAAAAAAAGAAGGAATGTGACAGGTGAGGGGCACACGGGGGGGAGAAAACGTTCACATATCCACCATTTTATCTTATTACAGCTTTTAACAGAGGCTACGTTATCACTTGTGTTCTACAGGTGCCAGATTCCTCGCAGGTAACTGCAGTGGCGACCCAACCCCCTGTTGCAGTGTGGCTCACTATTTGTTTCCAGCCCAGTGGGAGCATCAAAAGTCTCCTTCACTCATCTATCAATACTGTGTCTGCAGCAAGAGACTCAAACAGCTGGGTTGATTTGCTGACATGCCCTTATGCTGATGGGCAGGGTGTTTTTGTAACGACAAGGTTTAACAGGAAGTGCGTTTTGACTGGTGGAAACACTGCTGTTACAAGCCTGAAACAATGGACATCCCTGGGAGCCAGTGCAATGTAGAACCAAACAGACTGATGTCTTCTTTTTATGCTAGGTATTACTGTATCGGTTATTATTTGTCAAATCCTTTGGTATTTAAAAGAAGGTTACACAGGTAAAAAAGAAGAAAAGTCTATATTTATTAATATAGTTGGACCAGAGAACACCTTGTGGACTTGATGTGCAACTTCTTTGTACATGCGATAAGGAAATGTCTCCCTCTAGTGTTTATGGAAAGTGTTTTTAAACCTCTATATTAAAGTATTTTGCAATCAGATCATCATCATATCTGAGATCTGTTCCAAAAGCCATTGTTGCATAATTGCTTGTTGTGTATAAATCAAACTCTTTAACAGCATCATGTGACCTGAATGGGAAAACAACATTTAGCAGAAATGTTCATAAAGCGAAGATTTTCCCAAAACTTCAAACTTTCCATATTTATGGAATCCAGCATACAGATGTTCTCCTAACAAGAGGCTAATCTTGATTATCTGGCCCATTCATCTGAAATGAACATGTGGGTGTGGCGAGATCAACGGCAACCGGCACATTCGTGTTAAAATAATGAATACACTTATGTTTGAGTAGCACACATGTTTTTGCAAGAGTAGAAATTCCTCGTTTCAATTTTTTCATTTATAATTTTGATCAAAACATCCTCGGATATTTCAGCTCGCCCATCATGCATTTCCAACTCAGGACCAAATACCCATGCGTTGCTTGTTTAGTCGCTCACAGTAAACAGGTTGCAGTTCTATGACAATACATGAGCCTTCAGGAGGGTATTTGAGGTATGCAGATTGAATTAAATACTGTACAGAGGGGCAGTGCACATCAGAGGGTTGGACCCAGTTTTTGGCAAACCACTCATTTTTTCTCGAGTGTCAGTCACAAGGACATAACATACGGTGCACGTTCAATGATACACTACTTCACTCTGCCTGTGCCTGTACTTGAAACATATCAAGGACCATACAACTAATACCCACAAGGCTTCCTTTGAATGCCGTGGAATATTTGGTGTGGCATGTTTCTTACTGTCGTGTAAGCAAATAAGTGAAATGTGAATTCAGATTTAAGTATTCCAGTGGGATATATCCAGTATACATTGTCTTATCTACTTGTCAAAGTAATGGTTGTGGAGGAGGCTCGAGCCTGCCTGTCCCTGACCTTGGACAGGAAAGAGGGTACACTCCAGACAGCTCACCGGCGTGTCTACGGAATAAAAATTCTTAAAGTTGAAATTTAAAAACAGTGCTATGACAGGTTAAAAATAATTGCACTGTATGGAGTGCTGCAGCAACAGGGGAAAGCTTGAATACAAATTATTTTTGCTTTTTATAGCCGTTAAAACATCATGTAAGCCCTCAAAATCTTTTTTTATTAGATTCCAAGCTTGAGCTCCCACATGTAAAAGCATTAGTTACGGTCTCAAATGTTCATCCCATATGCTGTGTGCAGCTGAACAGCACAACCTTGTGTCCAACTGGTGACTCAACAATCCCATAATCCCACACCACAGGTGTCATCCTCTGTTTCTAGAAACACTGCAACATGGAAGGGATGAAGTTTCGTAGATATGTTAAATGGCGTTTGTTTGTTTGTTTGTTTGTTTCATGTATCACATAAAGAAAATCTATGAAAATGTAAAAATAGCATTTTGACTGACGTAGTGTTTTATTTCATTTAAATATTTATTTTGTAATAAAACTGTTATGATTGTCGGCTTGTCTTGTGTAATTGTTTAGTAATTCCAGTTGTATTCAATAATTATATACCAGTAGGCAATCCTAATAGATGTACCAACTGCTGGCAGTCTTAATCTGTTTCACATTATCACAAATAATAGCAAACTATATGATAGGCCGTTTACATTTGTAGGCTAAAATATCAAACACGGTAGATTTTTTTAAAAAGACGTTTTTCAGCCTAAACAACTAGTCTGATGGGGTTACGCACACCATAGCGTAACCCCATCAGAGCATAAGTCTCAAAACAAGCTCCTCTTTCGCCAACCCCAAGAATAAAACATGTACTTCACCCGTTTCCGTAGCAACCTTTATGTATCAGGTTATTAAAGCCCTTAATAGTGTCTCACAGGGAGTTGTTGTTCCCGTCACAGCTCTTAAAAGTACACTTCTTAAAACCACCTAAATTACAACCACTAAAAACTGGACTTATAACCCCATCATCTGAAAACCCTTACTTACTTTTAGAAACTTATCCAGGAGGTTGCCGTAACAGACAATAAAGTTGCAAATGTGTTTTGTGCTTTTTTGTTAAAAAAAAAGATTTAAAAAAATATGATTATTATTTAATACTTTCAGAAATGTATTCCATAACAAACTAATTCACAGCATGAATACTTAAATGCAAATGATTTTCTGTCACCGATTTGTTTAAAACCATATCTGCGTGAATGCGCGCACGTAATTGTGTTTACCTGTAAGACCGCGTGGAGGGCGTTTATTTTGTAGAGCACATAAGTAGAGCTGGCGTTAGCAACACGGGAGTTGGGTGGCTTTAACTAGCCACATATTTTCAAGCTACTAAAGTCGGATTTTCGCTTTGAAGCAAACGACGTCTTGGTAAGGTTTGTCGAAATTATGCTGGTACTCATATTGCTTATCGATCTCGTGATAGCAAGAGTTCTGATCTAAAGCTAAGGTAGCTAGCAGCTAGCGTTACCCAGCTAAATGAATAGTAAACAGATAAAACATACTGTCGATGATACAGACAGCAGCTAATGTTGCTTTCCATATTTTGTTATTGCAGAAGCACATTTGTGTAATCCTAAAGCTGTGTGTGTGTGTTTGTGTCGCGTACGTTGTTTGACGTTAACGGCCAATGTTGACAAAGTTGCGTGTATAGCAAAACAATGCTAGCTGTAGCTAGTTAAGAAGTTATAAACGCTGGACTGGTCAGCATCCCAGCTTTATAACAATGATTGTCTGCACTGACTTCTTTATTTGTTGTTTTTGCTGGGTAAGTACGACATTGTTTTGTTTTGTTTTTTTAAAGTGTGTCTTGCCATGACTAGCCATCGCAGTGAGTGGTTGTGGGAGGGTCACAGGCCCTTCATCCAATCGTTCAGCTCGAGTTTGTAAAATGGGAGACGTAAGGCAGATAATAATACGCTTTTATGATGTTTTAATCTGTTTATTATGCAGCTTAAAACATTACGTAATCCCGTTTGTGGGTGTGCGCCTGCTCTTTTCAGTATGTTGAAAAATAAATACAGTCATGTACAGTATGAATGCAAAGTACAGGCCTTAAACGTGAAGTGATGATCAGTCTTGTAAACAATTCAAAGTAGAAGCTCTAAAAAGACAGATTACGTATTAACTAGAGGTGAGTGTTTATACTGTGACTGTTGTGCTTTTAGTCATTATACACTGTAAATCGTATATAGTAATGAGTTACTATGAAAAAATTATAGACAAGGACAAATTAAGGGAACAACCTGAAGCCTTGGCCCTGCTGTGTCTGAGTGGCCACCTTTATCTTGTGATTGTTTACAATTATAATTGGCTGCTGTTTATTTATTTGTTCCTAATTTATATTTTATATAACTAGATTGTCACGTAAGATATGACATGTGAAACAGGTAGGTTTGCTAAGGCCTAAATATTGTAGTTTATAAAGGTTTTTAAAATGTGTAAATTATTAGCAAAAACAATCATTGTGACCCATCTGTCTGTAGCCAAAGATCTTTAAAAAGTCTCAATGTCTTCCATAGCCAAATAGGATAATGTGTCACCTGTCATGAAAAAAATCCAAAGAAATGGAATATTACTGTTTTAAAATGGACATGCTACTCATAGATATTTAATATTCTCTCCTTCCCAAGTCACAGAATGGATTTAAAAATAAAGAAAAAATGTCATCAAACTGTATCACAAACTTGCATAAGACTGTCCTGGAGAGATTAAGTTGCAGTTATTTAACTTCGTCTGTCCATGTGTTTTTGTTTTTTTCTTTTGTTTTTCTCCTGGATAGACCATCATGAACCGGTTTAATCAACCAGGCAGTCACAGGACTCTGCCGTTCACCCGGACATCGCACCTTGGAACATGCAAACAAGACCTGGAAAGAGATTCAGGCTTCTCAGGTTTGATTTGCTTACATTCAAAAAAAAAACTAGCATGCTTTTTAAGTCTTGTGATTGTGCTAAATATTCTTGATTTTGTCTGAAAGAACACGTGTCTTGACCTGGGATATAATTAGCCTTTATATAATTACAAATAATGTCTATCAGTTCATGAACAAGGTCGACCCTAATCAAATGTGGAGATCTAGGTCACATTTTCTATGTAGGTTATTTACAGTATGGGGGTTGACCTGAATTTGATTTAGCCCTTCACATTAAGATGATAGTATCCTTTTTCAGACACGCTACAGATATTTATCTACATCTGCCACTGTTTTCATACAGCTAATGTTTTTCCACACAGAGCAGAAGCCTTTCTTTTAAACATGATGAGCCTCATATATGTGTCGTGTTGTCCTCTCAGATGCTAGCTCGGAGTACCTCAGCACAGTCGAAGTGACTGACTCTGAAGATGCAGCAAGAAATGGGTCAATAGTCAGCCAGGAGCCAACTGGTCCACAGGTGGCTGTGATGGGAGGTCCATACACTGGACTGTCTCCAATGATCATCATGAACAACTTCGTGTTAAAGCAGGTAAAATATTTCAATATTTGTCTGAACAGACTACTGTGTATTTCATTACTCTTAGAATGTTTTATTGCTATATTGTCTTTGAGCTTTAGTGCTCAATGGAGCATTGTTTGGCTCAGAGTGTTTTGTACTCTGAACTTTTAGAGAAATTAGTTAAAAGCTTAATTTTGGATGGAGTTTATTAACTCAAATTGAGCATTCAGATCTGTCTGTGCATGTTGTGGGTAATGTTGTGTTTTAACACTTTCCTTAGACTGTGTATGATCTGGGGCTGGGCAGTTTTCTTTATAATTCAATTGTGCTATCCTCTGAGATCAGCAAAAGTGATATCAATGCTGCTGAATTGGTGGTGGGTTAATGTGCACTCACTGAGGTAATAATATCCACTCCCAGTAAGTCATACTTTGTACCCCAAACACACCAAAAGCAATAATGCTACTGTTTGATGATGATTCAGCCTTCCATAATTAGAGTTTATAATAGAACAGTTATTAGCTGAACAGTGAAAACATTATTACATCATTACCTATAGCTGCCTCTCCTTTAAAAAAAAAAAAAAAACTTTTGGGGGGGGGGCTACAATCCTCCTAAGTTGTTCAGTCTGTGTTTACTTGTGTAAAATCTCTCACCACTCTACACAAAGCTCTCACCACACACAGTGGCCTCTTTCACCGACAAACACACACATACACCCACAAAAGTTGAAAGCGTGAGATAAACAGCGAACCCGGCAAGCACTCACATGGAGCTCTCGTTTAAATAAAACCAACATATATAAACACCCTCTGTTTTGTCTCACTTTGATATTATGATGATGGTTCAGTGTAGCAGGTCCTCCCCCTAACACACAGACACACTTAAGTCATTCATCCATTTCAAAGTGGAAGAGAGGCCTCTCAAGTATCTTATTATAATGCAGAGATGCCAACAGCAGAACTAACCAGACACATTAAATGTAATATAAATGGAAGCTTGACAATCCCTGAGATCATCGACTATAACCCTGTAACTCTGTCATGCACTTTATGTTTAACAGCTACCATATTATAGATAGTATAAGAAATGTTTTATAACATTAAAGGTCTGTTTGTTTGTTTGTTTTCTTATTTTCTAGCAATCATCCACAGCTCCAGCAGAAAAACAGTGGAACTTTCCTTCACCATTGGAAATAATGCCTCAGTCACAAGTGGTTCTTCTTCAACCCATGCTATCAAATGACAACAACAGCTCTCCTAAGACTGGCTCTGAAAACACACGTCAGTCAAAAAGCTACATGCCCATCCTCAAATCATATCCCAAAATTGCCCCGCATCCCATGGACACACCCACTAAGAGGGTAGGATCCTCAAGGGTGAGGGGGAGTACAGCAGCAGGATATAACCAGCGACAGAGGAGGCATCATCATGGCCACAGGGTGTACAGCACCCCCAGCCCCCTGTCAGCACTGCAGATGACAGCCCAAACCACATCCAACTTTGAAGCACCAACAAACCAAGCACAGAGTCAAGAGCAGCTTATCAAGTCTTTTTCCTCACAGGTAGGAACCAGCTCCCTGCCCTCCTACACAGATGAATTTAGGACTCTAGCAGGAGACAACAGGATGCTTGATGACGAATTCGAGGATGAGGACTCGATGCGCACTAATAAGGAGAAGCGCTTCAGCAATACCTACAACATACTCAACAAGTCCGGCTTGCTGGGGATCACCATGCGCACAAAGCAGCTGATCAAAGAGAATAAGCGCACCCAAGACCAGCTGCAGCAGCTTCAGGAGCAGACGACTCTGCTGCTGGAGGCTCTGAGCAGTGGAAACCCACAACTCTGGACTAAACTCCAGCTTTCTCTCCAGGACACAGAAAAGGAACAGTGGGGGGCGAAACCGCAGAGCATCCTAGCTTAAAATATGTACGGACATAATCAGTAGTCCTGAATCTGGAGACGAGGATTAATCAGGAGGCCACAGGGGGATTTAATAAATGTGGATAAATTGTGTTAAATATACTCTTGAACTAAACTTTAAGCTTTCAGACCTTTATCAGTAGGCTGTAGGTATTAATCACTTTCTGCAGCAAAGTTAAGAAATTAGACAGTTTTGGAGCAGCTGGTTGGATATAAAACTAAAGGTCTGTCTCATATTGCATGTTGTTGTTCCGACGACATCAGAATTGATATTACTCCAGGACCGTCACTTCAAACGACCGGTCACATTGTTGGGATGCAGTAGCTCTGCAACTTCGTGATAAAGGATTGTGAAAAACCAGCAGAAGTGATATGGGAAGTCAAAAGCTATTTTCAGCCGCTCCATTGTCACAAGGGTCCCCACAGTGGGTAGTTCCACATGTTTGATTTGGCAGAGTTATTATTCCAGATGCAACCCTAAAGGGGATTTCTGTCTCCAACCTAAATATCATTACGGAGTTGGAGAATGGGAATTCAGAAAATGTGACATAAAGAGCAAGAAAGTCTGTATAGATGACATATCAGGGTAGATGAATAGGTTATATTCAGTCATATAGTGCTGATCTGCCCAGCCAAACATCTTCACAGGATAGCAGTAATTATATTTGCTGCTTGTGGTGACATTTCCTATACTTCTTACCCTTAGCAGTGTCAACAGTGACTGGGCTAGTAGAGCAGAAGATATCATTGGCATGCTTAACAAGCGTTTGTGTTTTTGCTCTCAGTCCCAGAAGAGGAAGGCAAAAATTTGCACTGCTGGTTTAAGCTTAGGCAATGAAACTACATAGCTACATTTATGGGGAAAAGGGGGGTTGCAGTTGTAGTTTTAACTGCATGTTAGAAAAGGGCAGAGTCATTTGCTCTTTTTCTCTTAGTTGCACAGTCGTGACGCAATAATGTGATCGGTCCACAGACACTAAAACGCTGACATCAGATCGTGCTGAGGTCGAAGCAGCCGTTCTTATGAGATGGGAGTTAGGAAGCATGCTTGTATTTCGAACCCTTGCCTATAATGAATTTTCTTGCCTCTTCTGTTTCAAAATAGCAAGTATCACTTGCAATAGGGCTATGGCTTCTGTGTCAAACTCCTAAGTGTAGGGATGCACTGATTGTGAAGTACTGACACCAGTGTTTAGCCGATAGCCCAGGCTGATACGTTTTTATTTTTCTCTTTGTTTTGTTGAAAAGTTGCAAATGTTTAAAATTCTTTCATACTTTGTCACGCTACCTTTTCTCATTAAAACCAGCTCAAAATTGATGGCACACTGTAGATAAACACTGGCCTCTCACTTTGATAAGTGTTGTCTTACGTGCTGAGAAGCCAGTGGTCATCCACATGATTGATTTCAGTTCGTAATGATGTTCGGTCAATATATCGGTGCATCCCTACTTGATTGCATTAATGCATGCCTTACAGCACATACAAAGACACATGGGGTTTACTCCTTATACGTGGCATGAATGTTGCTAGTGTGGAGAAAGTATGAGGGTTATTTACTTCTTAGATCAAATCCATCTTTCATCTTTAGTCAGCAGGTTCCTGTGATCTTTGTTTTTCTTTATCCTTTATTTCTAAACTGGTAAATCAAACTGATAGAGCTGATGCATCTTTTGTAGGAAGTGTCTTTTCAAACGGTGTCTGATTCACAGAGAGTTCAGATGGCTTGCTAAATCGTAACAGTTTGTTTTTCGTTTAATGGAAGTTTATTTGGTGTCAGTATTATTTATTTGTAATGATGTTTCTGACCAAGACTAAAGTTGTGTGAATACTGTAAACAGAGATTATTGCACGGATTTGGCCAGTTCTGGTAAAGTAAGCTTCTTTTTTTATTATTATTAAATAGAAACTTCATACCTACAGCTTGTAGCAGGTGATGTGCTGTAGCTATATAACTGTGTTGCCTTTGGATTTGTTGCTCTCATGTTCATTCCTGCTTTAATTTTTGCTTATTATTTAGTATTAATTTAAACTTTAAAACAATGAAGTGGGCTTGTTTTGTTTCATTTCTCAGATTTCTGAGTTGCCTCTAAACATAAGCATAAGATAATGTGAATATAAATGTTTATCAGAAGCCCTGCACCTCTTTCTTTTTTTTTTACCGGTAAGTTAATGTTGTATGTTATGTCGATGCTTGAGCAGCTAAGATTTCTTTATTTCTTTTTGAGCTTAATTTGGGAGAAAGTTTAATATACTTAAGGGTTTCCAAAGATTTATTCTTCTTTGAAGTTGTATAACCACCCACAGTGTGGTTAGATAATGCATTCAAAGTTACAGTATAGAAATCATAAGCACAAGTTAAATATTAAGTCTAGGTTCACTTTGATTTGTTTTCAGGACCACGATTTGCATACCCCAACATTAGTAATTAACCTGAATATTAAAAATGAATCAAAAGCAGTCTTGGTTTTAAAAGGGCAAAAGGAGGGTGGCAAATTATTACAGTTTGGATACTTTTTTTTTTTTTCTGATATTGTCAAGTGTGCTTTGTGTAAAACTGTTGGAAGACCAGTGTGTCATTATTAAAGACAATAATTAATCACTTGCTGTGATTTGAATACTTTTATTGGTATAACAGGAATAGACAAAATATCTCTAGAAAGTATACTTATTGAAACCCAAAACCTGTTCGACATGAGCAGTGTATTTGTAGCTGGAGTCACAGAATAACAGTGAAAAGTCCTTAATAATAATATTATTATGCAGAGCGCCTTATTATTAGCAGTGTAGTGAATACCTCATCTTTGGGGTCAGCTATAAGCAAATAAGAAATGACTTTATGGCACATTGTGAATAATAACCCTGGATAATCGAATATTAATCATCTTCCCCACCCATTTTCCAAAGGAGCATTCCCTCTTCACACTGCCTGAGTCACATTACTTTGAGTAGAGTACATCAGGCTAAACATGTAATTGTCACAACAGTATTGTCAAGCCCGGCAGTTTATGCTGCAGACAAACGGCTTCTTTGTCTGATAGCCCTTAACGACAAACAAGAGTCATTGTCACGAAAACTACCCGGAGTTTCCTGAACGGCGCTTTGTAGCATCTTAATAGGATGTGTGGAAGAATATTGCACTTTGATAATCTCAGAGCACCGCATGGCACAGGCTGTCAAATAATACAAAATTGCAAAGCTGTGAAGGCATGCAAAGCCATCTTTATATTTTGATGCAAGCGTTTATAGTAGCGTAAGTAAAACTGCTGGATTCCCAAAAATGACCAACTTATTTGTCTTAATATTGCCTTTTTAAAAAGCTACCTAAAGGATACACTTAGACTACACGCTTATTTCACATTGCTTGTATGGCTCCTGTCCTTAAAGGAATGTGTGCTAACAGCTATTTCACAGACTATTTGAAACGTCAAAAAGCATCCTCTCTGTGTTCAAAATCGTTCCCCACATGGGTCTTTAGACAGCATTTTCTACAACATGTGTCACTTTTTTGACCTGTGAGGAGCTATTGTTACGATATGAGGTTTTTCTTCAGTCCTCTTTATGGGCATCTGCGTCTTCAGAGCACGTCTCTACTGTCTGCACAGGCAGTATAAGACCAAGCATCCAGCGGGTGCCAAAGACGTCCTTGAGGTTAGCTCTCCAGGGGTTGCAATTCTCTGCAAGTTGCCCTCTCTGCATCTGACACCATGTCTGCCCCCGGGCCACCAGCAGCACCTGCTGACAACAGAAACCTGCACACACCAAACCGATGCCCAGCCACACGTACAGCATCAGCACCAGGAACAACTGCAGGCCTGAGATTGTTCCTGTGAGGAGATATTGAGGAGGAGAAATTACTGTCGCATATATTATTGTTAGAATGGTGGATGGTTGTAGTAAAGAAAAGAGTATTAAATGAGGTCAGTGTATATACAAGTAATACCTGTTAGCCTGAAGCTCAGGCAGACTGACCTAAATGCTTAGTTTAAGACCATTTTGATCTCAGTGAAAGCAAATATCATTAGTGTGGCCTAGCTTTGCAAAAGCCCTGCCGCCGTGCTGTTTTAACCTTCTGTTTGCAAAGGGCATCTAATCAGGACAAAGTTAGCTGAACGTGCATGAACTGAGAGGCTGCGCCAAGATCCAGTTTGTGAATCATGCAAACTCTAGCAGACTCCAACAATAAAAATATTGAGTTGTTAATTGGTGTCCCCTCTGCGATATCAGCTTTAATGGAAAACTCACCCATGAAGAAGTAACCAGTGGAGAACGGGAGAAGAGTCAAAAAGGTCAGGGGGTTCTCAAAAGAGATAGAGTACTCCACTGTTAGAAAGGCCACGCCAAGAACCAAAGAGTATAAACATGTGCAGGATGTGTAGATGCAGAACATGATGAAGTAGCGCATGTTTTTGTTGCCGATGCAGTTTCCAGTGAAGAAACAGTGGTGGTCCCTCTTAAGGATAACCTTCTTGCAAAGTTTGCAGAAGTGACGGCCGTTTAGGAGGTAGTGCGCGTCCACTTTATCTGAGCAGTGAGGTGAACACACTGGAATCACAGTCTCGTTGGCACTCTCAGCTGGGTATTTAATAGTCATTATGTAGTTCCCTAACGCATTGAACATCAAGAAAAGGAAAATAACTGTATGTAAAACTTTGGACCCGTCCAGTGATGTACCCTGACTTGGGAAAATTGTTGGAATGAAGAAGCCAAAGTGAAAAATGAAGGTGACTGCTGTAGCCGTAAAAAAGTATGCAGGTGCTACAGCGTTGAGAAGTCTCAGTTTTAACATCCGGGTGAACATATCTGTGTGGGAGCAAAGAACACAGTTAGCAGTGCAAGTGCAAGTAACTGTAAACGTAACTGCGCAGAAGTTTCTGGTCAGTTTGAAATGTTCTTTCTTCTGAAAGCAAAGCACGTTTGTTTGTATCTAATATAACAAGAACAATGACCCAAAATGGTCTAAATCACAACTAATGGTCTGTGGAATCATAAATGATTTATCATTTTAAATGGAACATGATAATAAATTGAATGAAATGGCCTGTTTACATCAACCACCGCTCTTTCTGTGCACATTATGTTACTTAGTTCAAGTTTATTGTGCTAAAAGTCTAACTGAGCATGCGTAGAGAGCTGAACACAGTTGTGGTCAAAGGTTTAGATTCACTCATCATGGGCATCATACTCCCTTTACAAACCACCTCACGTTGGCTTGTATGGGTGTTTATCCTTTTTTAGGTAAAGGCCCTGATGCTTGCACAGTTTTGTGGAGGGAGCAGTACTTCCTGTTTTATAAAATCTGTTCTTGCTCTCTCTCTCTCTCTTTTGTTTTTTTTTTTTTAAATTTACTGCATGGATTAACTTTTATTCCTTAAAGCAAGGACAAAGTGATGATTTTCCAGTCCTTTTTTTAAATTTAGAGACTATAATCAGACTGAGACAGCCAATCCAGGCACTTATTTAGCCGCACTTATTGCTTCTCCAATCAGCACACTATTTTCAGTTGTACTGACATAATTGGAAAATGGTTTTTCTAATGACTAATCAGGCTTTTAATATAAGAAACTTGCATTAGGAAACACGAGGTGCCATCAAACACACATTTGCTGAAAATAGGTCTCTGTATGCAAACACAGGTATTCATGATGAATCACTCTCAACACTTTTTACCAATTTCATGTTAGATGCAAACACAAACGTGCAGCCAAAACAGAAGATACTATAGTACAGTTTTAGCAAATAGACAAAACAAATTCTCAGCTTATGAGGATTGCTAAGTACCTAAAGAATTGGCAGTGCTGTTTGCAATTTAAGGGGCATCAATAGTCTTAATCCAGCAGTAAAGTCATTTACTTGTAGGGAGATTATTACATTAAGATACTTGAATTAAATAGTAGCAAATTGGAGGGAATGACCCTTCCAAGGACACAGTTTGGTCTGAGGAGAGATCAGGTAGTTCTTCCTTTCTATTGTGTCCAAGTGCTTGTTCACAGGGGATAACTGTTTAGTTCTATGTCTACTACTGAATGCTCTTTACCTGACAATTTGAAACCCTGAAATAAATCACACTGAATCCAAACCATTTACAAAGAGCACAGTGCAGAAATGTGAATAGAAGAGAGAATGTAAGCCTGCCGCTTAGAGTTAAAAACTAATTTCTGAGCAAAGTGGGGGTGGGGGACTCCCAGGGGCCACTGAGAATAGCAGTAATGTCTTATCCCTCCCTCTTTCATCGCATAACCTGCAGCACTGAAGGATTTGCAAATCACAAGATAGCAAACGACGAAAAGGAAAGAGGGCGGTCTCGCAGACCAAATTTAAAAGTTGGTCTTTACGTCCCTCATTAGAGGGCATCGACACTGTGGATGCTACAGAAAACAGAAAGCATTTATAATATAACTGTAGTTATCCATCTCCTTCGTGTTCTGTTTTCTTTCAGAATTACATTATATCGTTTCCAGTATGTTAATGATTGCGCCAGTAATGTTATTTGCCCATAATTTCATCTCCATGGCGCGACGCATCTGCCTACCTGCAGATGTCAGAGAGCGGAGGAGCTGTCCTTTCAGCACTACGGAGCCTCGGAGCTCAGGAGCTTCTTCAAACGCACACAAGAAGGTTTCTTTGAGAGGCACTGACGTCGTTTTTACATCACCACATTAACTCCTTTGTCTACCGCCGCCTGCTGGTCCGGATGCGTCTGTGTTCCTCTTTTTCTTCACGTGTCCCTGTTAACAAGACAAAAAAGAAATTTCAACAAAGCAAAACAAGTATTATTATTTTCACATGGTTAATTCCCCATATTTAAGTCCATATACATCCATTCAAAAAGTATATATTTATATAATAGTACATTTTTATAAGATTAATCCTTCACTTTCTTTCCATGTGAACAACTATTATTATTACAGCATGTGAACAGTCTGCAGTGTTTAGGGTCAATGCAGGAAAGAAAGAATTCAGTAGGTGGCAATGTATCCTCAGTTATCTGACGTCCCATGCTGTTAGCGTAGAGGTCCATAAGCTAATTTTAGCAATTTCAATAAAATAAGCTTTACTCACAGGATGTAAGGCAGCTCAATGCATTTGATTTCTTTTGTTAACATGACTTGACTCTCACAAACACTCCATACTAAAACACATCTTGTTGTGCAGGAGTCATAAAGGCATCAATTTTCAACATCTCACAATATAACAGGAAATTATAACTCCATTGGCAAGTCTACATGTTTACCCATCACCCAATGGACCACTATCAGTCAGGTATTGGCCTCTCCCTGTTACAAACAAATATTCTTTTTATTATTTTGTCTTTATTTAAAGTACAATTAACTTGAGCACTAATACATTTTGCATCATATCTGTTACCAGGTTAAGTCTGAGATAGATCCTCAGTATCCTTAGAGTAATGTCTCTAAAGAGCTTTCATTTCATTACTTTAGTCTAGAGACCTCTCCTTTAAGGTAACATAAGATTATTGTTAATATTAAATCCTGTCTCACTGATATTGAGATTTCTTTTTGAAAAGACACCTGTCTGTAAAAACACATACAACATTATAAACAGGAGATATTATATGTGTTCATAAAGTAATAAAAGCATGTGCAATAGGGAGCACAGGTAAATAAATATAACCTTTTTAAAATTTTCCTGTGAAATATTAGATTGTAGCTTTAAAATCTTTTGTACCTCATTCCTTCATAGGAACCAAAGTATTTACAAATATTTTTTTCCAATTTCATTGTGAACAAGAGGCAAAGCCAACAGTGAAATATCCTGTGATCAGAAATTAAACTAAACATAATACGCAACATGCAACATTATAATATAATATAATATAATATAATATAATATAATATAATATAATATAATATAAAACATAAACAAGTCAAATATCTTCAAAAATATCATCATCATCAAGAACAATAAAACTATTTAAACGGTTTACTAAATGGTGTGTGGTAAGAGCAACAACCCACTGACAGATGAATAGTGACTGAGTAGTTGTACCCACAAAACAATGCTGTATATAAAAGTTGTTGTTTTGTATCTACACTTGTGATATATTCTAAAGTTTTTGTAGATTTTTTTTTATAAAGAATGCAAAATATAGAAATAATGATAAATGTTTATTTTAAAAAAACAAAGTAGCTTTAATTTAATAATGCTTAATTGTTTTCAAATATTTTTCCTTAATATATTTAAAAACATGTATTTTTTAAGTAAAATATACATATTTTTCTGTCTTAAATGGAATAAGCCTTTGTATTTGTGGGATGTAAACTGGAGTACGTAAAATTCAGTTTCAGATTACTGTGCATTTGGTGTTCAAAATTAACATTAAAAATATATATAATTCATTTAACCACTTAAATCGACCTAGCTAACTTTAAGGTGGATGTCTGGTCAAATATATTTTTATGTAACTTCGAATAAAACGAATGAAATTTTGTTGGCATCACCATTGCTTGATGGTCCCTTAACGCCTCCAAAGCAGGTGTTTAATTGTTAGACGGCCCCTGCGAAGGTGGGAGTTCCTCTTGTTTCTTGGCGTTAAAGAAAGATCAGCAGCATCTCTATCACCGCCGGACCTCAGCGACAAGGGAGTTTTATAAGGTGAGTGAGGTAAATATTAAAGCCGTGCGTGCCTGTAGTGATAGAAATGCAAACCGGAAGGCTTTACTGCGCTATTAGTGGCGCAATCGTTTTCATCAAGTTACGGAGCTGAAGGAAGGTGGGTGTGCAGGCTGCTGTGAGTGCTGCAGTAAGCGGGGGAACCGAGAGTCGATAAAAATGTCTGATTACGGAGAGCAATACCTTTTCCTTTATTTATAAATATCTTAAAGTTCACGGTACAGTGTGGTGGTGGTGGTGTTGGTGGTGGTGGTGGTGAGGACGAGCCTGTCTCTGGCAACGTGTCAGACTCCTACACCCAAACCAGGTGCATCATTTCTCCTCTCTGTCACACCTATTGTTCCCGATTGTTCCTCGTGGACTTAGCTGCGTGGCAAACCTTGAGTGAGCATCGTTATGTGTAACTTGGGGAGCCCGTTTTTAATAAAATAAGGAGCCCCTCAGACTTCCATTCATGCTGCCACCCTCTGTCTGTGTAGCCTGATGCTGTTCAATCTGGACTCTGTTGGATTCGCACAGAAAAAAATGATACCGGTCAACTTCTTGTGACTTGTTGATTCGATGCTTATCCTACTACATGTGATGTGGGTTTTAACACAAGGGTTACCCTGTAAAATAAATGTGATTCTTGAGGTACATTGAGCTTTGACAGTAAGTAAAGCTAGCCTTTTCTGACTGTGTTTTTTCTGTTTTCGGAAATTGGGCAGAGTACTAAACTGACATCTGGTAACATTTCCACCCGACTGTGCTGAAAGCAGGTGGCCTTGAAAATGCCAGATTTGCTATGGACTTTTGACACTTTAGTGGAATACAATATGTCAAACCCTAATGAGAGCCTGGGAGGAAAATACATTTAGAATGGTGATATTCAGATTTTAGCCAAGATGTAGAGCGTAATCTTACAGGACTCAATATATGCACATCTCATCACGTTTGATAACACCAGATGAATGATAGTAATGATGGCAATTAGTGTTGTTTATTCCTTAATTAGAGAGGAGGCCTATCCTGTTTCCAGGTTCCCAATTATGCGTGTTCTATAAATAGAGGTATTGCGCTTTCAGAGAGATCTCAGAAATATCAAGAAGGGTCAGAATTAGTGTCACAGGTTGGATTAAACAAAGCCTTGCGGGTGTGAAAAGGTCGTTTTTGAAAATCAAGGACTTCAGAATCACTGCAGATGCTTTAAATGAAGGGAAGAAACTATATGTTTTTACCTCAGTGTTTTAGACAAACAGATAGTAGGTATTTGTGTGATCGAATTCATACCTAGATGACAAGAACATTGACTAAATTTGCAGCTGATCAATTGCTTCAGTATAAAATATGTATATATTTCATAGTTTCTTACCAAAGTGCTGTAAATTAGTTGCAGGGTTTTATCCTGTTTCTTTAAAATTTGATCCATACGAGTGCACAGTAAGTGTCTCACAGGCATTAATATTTCAAAAGGCTCTAAGCTGAGATTGAACAAGGGCTTTTAGTAGTGATACGGATATGGTGCACTTGTGTAGCACTGAGCAGGTGCAAAAGGGATGGACAATATTGAGACGTATGTTAGAGCAAGTCTTAAACCACATTAAGCCTCGTGTTCATTTTCTCCGCATACTTTGTGTTTGGCTGTTTCTTTGTGTTTGTTTCAGCACCACGAGCAGGAGGACAGCTCCAGCTGGGCAAGTAGATGAGATGAGATTCTTTGCAGTTTTGAGATTAGACAGAAGTGAAAAGCATAGCATAATCTGTGAAGATTAATACCATGCATGCAATAATTTGCACAAGTTTTAAATATTGCAAATGTTAAATGTACCAAAATCAGGTGGAGTAAATAGAAGACAAATTATGTGATGCCTCTTGGTGTGCTACACCAAAACCAAACACTGTGTTTTGAAAGACCTGGCTAATGTATTTTACATCTCATGGCCCCTACAGGATTAACTGTATCCTATCACATTATTGTGATGTTATTGTAGGGTCTTTACCTTACAATATAAAGTGCCTTGAGGCAGTTGTTATGTTATGATTTGGTGCTTTATAAATAAAGTTGAATTGAATTGAATATCTATTATTTAACCAGTTAATATAAAGCCATGGTTAAAAAACAAACAAACAACAAAAACCAAGTAGATCCTTATGTATGTCAGGCCATAATAAAAAGAGATGACTGTGCTGACGTGCCACCTTTAATACAGTGATGAATGGGAGTTACATGCATATTTGAGTCAGGGATCGGAGAGAAATAGCTCATGTTGCAGACAGATTGCTACTGTGTAGCACAAAACACGGGTCATCCAGTGAACCATCCCTCTTTCTGTTCTGGTAGTAATGCTGATGATGGTGGTAGTCATGCAGTTTCTCACAGTGAGAAATGCAGTGCAGGTATGGCTTGTGTGCACCAGACATTCATGACTGCACCACATATTTGATGTTTTTCTGCAGGTCATCTCCTCAGCCCCACCACCCCACATACCAGACTGCCAGATGGAAATAAGAATGTCAGAAAACCTTTGCTGTCCTTTTAACAGACCATTGAACACAAACAGAATATCAGAACAAAGCAAAGGCTGATGATACCACAGTTAGCTGCGAAAACTCCATTTGTATTCCACCTGTCATCTAACCACAGCATTTGTTGGCTCGGGCTTTGTTCTTTTGAAGTCTTTAGCAGAAAGTAGGCGCCCTGCTATTTGAGATTCAAGCTGTGAATTTTTACTGCTGTTCCTCCGAGGTCTATCACAGTGATGCTGATGCATGCAGCGCTGTCACTGATGTATTGTGCACAGACTTTCACAAAGAAGCACCCCGCCATAAACTTACCATACAATGAGGAGTATCAGATATTCACAGTCATACATAAATGTCAGACTGTCTTTTGATACTTCATACTGACAGTGCCTTTTGTGGGCTAGCATTCATATCAGATAAACCTCCTTAGACATTCAGAGAGGTCACAGCAGCAAGAAACAGCATCAGATGCTGTAATTTTCAATTTCTAGTTATCAGATGAATCTGTACGTATTAATCAAATATTTCGAAGCAACTATGCTATATATTCATTGCAGTGTTTTTAAATGTGAATATTTTCCTTTTTTGTTATGAACTGCTGGTCACACAGTACAATATGTTATTCTCCGCAGGTATGTTTATTAAAATGATCTGGATATCTGCAACAAATTAAAGTCCATTAAAGTTCTTTATTAATGTTTTCCACAGTAATATGTGCATATATTGCACTCAGCTTTATTTTCAAGCAGCTGTGGTGTTTAAAATAAATAGACTGTACATGTATAGGTTATATAGTGTGTAATGCTGATAATTATATCTGTTTCCGTAAGTCTCTCTTTGATTAAACCATTGCTGATTGTTTGCCTGGCAATTTTTTGTGTGCCAAGTAATTAAATGCTACTTTTTTATGTAAATATGGTTTAGATAGTGACAGAGACGTTTGTCCAGAATAATATTTTCCAACAGACAGGATTTTATGGTTGACGTGGAGGTGAGGTTTATATTGATTGGGGCTCAGGTTTTCTCACAGGCCCAGTTTTAGGATCATCTACAGGAGAATTTGCAGTGTAAGAAGCTGTGGGTGGAATCGTCCACATCCTGTGTGGTGTGCAGAGAAAATGCAGCTCAGAGAGGTTCTGTGGTTACTGAATAGGTCAGGTACAGTGTAATCAAGCATTCATATCTTAGAGCCAAGAATCACAGATGCTACATTGGTCCTAATAAGGACTGGCCCAGTCCACACAGCAACAGCAAGGCAGACACACAACCACAATCTCTCGGGGCCTTCTGAGCATGTGCAGCCAGACAGGAAGCAGGTGTTAGGTTTGTTGAGGATAGCCTGTGTGTGCAGTCATCGCTCCAGTCATGCAAAGGCTCATTCAGCCTTCGGAAGGAGGCTGGGTGGGGAGGGGACGGTGCGTTAACTGTGAACTCTGAGCAGACACACCTCAGTGATCTGTGTTTGTGTGTCTGATGTGATAACGAGCAAGTTGTGAAAAGAATAAAGCCCCCTCCCTTTCCCTCCACTGAGCAGGTGGTGAGCAGATTGCATTAAAACCTCCGCCCCAATCCTCCTCAGCCTCAGGCTGAGTCTGACAAGGGCTGCCCATCCACACATCCTCCGCCCAAAACCCTTCACAGCAGAGGATGTAGCTCCTGCAGAGTTAGGAATAAGATGCATTCACACATGACATCCCTGTCACAACAGCAACAGTCTACCAATCAGATGCACCACATAATAATGGAAATGTCCCCAACTCACTAGCTCAGTGTGAAGTTAATGAAGAATGTCTTGCATGTCTTGCACTGAGATGGACAATCAGAATGTGTTTAATTTTCGATTGTTCAGGCAGAACTTGCCATCTATAAATGTAGCCGATAAGCCGAAGAGCTCACATTATTATGCTCCTGATTTTGTAAATGCACTTTCATCCCTGGACTTTGCTTTGATAAGAAATTATTAAGCTATTATTGATCTTCTGTTGGATTATTTGAGGGCTTAACCATGTCCTGCAGGAAAAGTACCACAGCTGCTTTTGAGTGTGTTGGTGGAAAACTACCGGGGGGAAATCTACAGGGGGCATTCAGTTTTAACCCCTGTCTACTACAGGGGGTTAGACAGAATAATATAAACTGACTCAAGGTGTAAAGTCACACAATTACAAATGCTGCAATGATTGTCAAATGCCAGTGTGAGGTGGAAAAAATACATGTATGTTACTGGGAATTATGCAGGTAATAGACGAAAATATAACTGTACAGGCTAAAACCTGAAATTATGAACATAATTACTGCCGTGCTCCATTTGTTTTTGCTTTTTGTTAATTGTTGCACTGTTGAAATTTTTATTTCTTGTTCATTTTCAGCCAACAGCTAAAGCAGGCATTGACATGATGCAGAAATTGTAGTTCAGTTAATGACTGCAAGGTCAGTCTTCAAGGCTACTGGTTAACCCTAAACCAAAAGATTCCCACCATCACACTTCAAACTTGGCATCGTGTTCTTCTATTGAACAGCTGTCCTTGCTCGGCACCAAATATGAATGCTGCATCTGTCCAGTGAACATTATTCCAAAGCTTCTGGTCTTTGACTGTATGTTAATTAGTAAAATTAGCAAAATGCAGTCTTCACTACATCACTCACTACTAGAGATGGACCGATCCGATATTACGTATCGGTATCGGTCCGATACTGACCTAAATTACTGGATCGGATATCGGAGAAAAATAAAAAATGTAATCCGATCCATTAAATATCACGAAAGCACCTCACAAAACTTGCAACACGCCGTAACTCACCTCAGAACGTTAGCACGTCGGAGCAGTATGCATCACGTGATAGAGCGGCTGTGGCATGCGGGACCTGTCGGTGGTCTGGATAGCATTTGGAGCTTTGCTAGCAACCCGGCATTTCATCTCCGACAAAGTTATCCCGAGAGAAGTAAAGCAAGTGTGTAAGTCCATCTCTGAATGTTTGTAAAGCATTCCTGCGTTAAGCTTAACAAGCGACTGCCTCTTCTTGCTGCTACTTCAATCATGAAACTGCTTAACGATCAGCTGATCGGCTTTTCTGTCGCGAGTCCGTCTCTCTGGTTTGCTTTTGGCCCACTTTGCACCAGAAAGAGGAAACCAGCGGCTGAACAACAGCAGCACGTTTAAGCTTGATCAGCTGTTGTTAGAATGTATTTAATATTACTTTCTACTCCAGGATCTTTTTCTACGTAGCTGACGCTGGTAACTGTGCAGGGGCGGATCTAGCAAAGTTTAGCCAGGGGGGCCGATAGGGCATTAACAGGGAAAAGGGGGCACAAAGACATACTTTTCTTTCTTATTCTCATTTAAAATGTCGAGCTTTTAATAAATAATTATCTGACACCCAAAGTTTTAATTTGATGCAAAATGAATAGAAGTCCATTACTGTATATAGTAACTATTAAGTCTAATATATATACCCTAGTAAGCTATAGTACTTTTTCCTTTGGGAAGGTACCATCTGTGCAGTCTGCAATTCTGTTGAAGAAAGATGTTGAATCTATTTAATATTTCTTGAAAAATAATTGATTTCTGTGCATTTTTTTCACACTGCATCAAATTAAGGTTGATTACGTCGATTAAGCATCATGAGGTGGAGCGTGAGGGGTGGTTCCCCATTTTTTATTTATTTATTTTTGTTGTTGCTGGGAGTTGGAACCCTATTAGTTAGGTTGCTTAATATTTATGCTAAGTACTCTTTCAAATACCAGAATAGGGAGGATGGTGTAGGTTTAAGTTTATTAGATTGATCAGTATTGCTGAACTATGAAATAATTTTTTTTGCATACAGGTATAACAGAATAGCTTTAGTGTAGTTGTTGTTTTAAACTTGAGTATGAACTTATACAAAATGCGGCAAGATATTTAAAAAACAGTTTTGTTGATTAAAAAACACTATATCGGATTCATATCGGTATCGGCAGATAACCAAATTTATGATATCGGTATCGGTATCGGACATAAAAAAGTGGTATCGTGCCATCTCTACTCACTACAGACCCTGCGATAAAACTTTGGTATTCCTTACAGAGCAGATTGCTCTAAAGCTGAATTTTTTATCATCAGCCTTTCCTAATTTGTTAAATTTTTAAGGCTTATTTACATCAGAGAATAGTGTTTGGCTCTAGCCTTGCTGGATATCGCAACAGCATATAAATCGTCTAGAGAAGCTGCTAATAATAATAATAAGATACTAGAGAAGCTGCATGGACTTGGACTGCTGCAGGAAGCAGGCTTCGAGTCATCTGTATCTGATGCCAGTGGCCAAGGGTCACTGTAAGCAGTGTACAGAGAAACAGAAGCCAAAGCTTCTCAGCTTGAATGGATTCTCGATAAGTGCTTCAGCCACTGAGGTTTGTTTCACTGTCTGCCCTTCAACATGATTGACAGGAGAGCAAACGCATAGATTATATAAAAGAAAAATATGATCCTCCTTTGAAGTTTGATGAGGCCAGACTGGAGGTTGCACTGACTCCCCATCTCATCTTGAAGTACAAAGCATTACAAAAGGAAAGAGTCTGGTTATCATGGTAACCTAGCTCTCTCTACATAACCCTCTCTTTTTACAGTCTTTTAGGTGATACCATTATTAAGCTACGAATTTTCTCCATTGTAGCTTTAAGGTTTTCATCAGAGTCAAGTGGCAGTTATCTGTTAAATTTTTTTGTCTACCTCCACTGACTTTATCCCATACATCTCAGCACGAAAGGTCGGAGGAGATCTCCCACTATGTGTTCTCTCATGCAGTTTCATTGGCTTTTTAAAAGTCAAATAAAGAGAGATTCTTTATGCAAAACACTTTTGAAAAACTAGGATTTTGCTAATTAGGGTCTCACCTTCAGAAAACCCTGCAGGGCACGGCTGACAAAAAGAAAAGTTCATGCATATTCTACCAGCTCCGAGCCGTCACAAAAGCAAACGATAAGGGAAATGTCAAATCTTTCCTGTCTGTGCAGGTGCGGCCGTCTCGCGCAGAGAGGGCATATTTTGCAAACACAAACAGAACAGCGGCAGGGGGAAAATGTTTAACAAGGCTGCAGTCAGTGCAGTCAAGAGGAGAAGCGCGCCTCTGAAGTCGTGAATGTTTTATTTATGGCGATTGCAAATTGTACTCGGGGTTATATCATAGTTATGGTGACAGTAAGTTGATTGGGTGCAGAGGTTTGGAAGTCACCAGAAGTTTACATTTTATATATAGTTCATTTCTCAGGAAAAACGGGCCCATCGCTCTCTCGTTCTCTCAGGCAGGGGATATATCTCGATCCAGCTGAATGTTTTACGAAGGAATGGGAAGTTATACAGAGACTGTCCACCAAATACTTTATGGTATTTATTAGCCTGTGGTGCAGCTGGGAATTAGAATCCAGCCTCTCTGAAGCAAATTTATATGTAGAGATTACGGTTTTCCCTGACATGGATTTTATATCATAGCAGCTTCTTATTTCAGCATGACAAATCATCTGTGAAGAGATATGGCACAGTTATTTAAAGGATAGTAAAAGCTAATAGTGGATGCCAACACTTGGTTTGAATATTTATTTCTTTATCTTGCTTTCACAGCCCAGCATATCCAGTGTCTTTGATATGGCGCTATATGGTGGAAGACAATGCAAGTTTGTTTGGCCCAGATTCATGGCACAGAAAATGGATCCTAATGACTTTGGAAGCCTCCCTGTTGTTTTTCTTAGCACCACCTGTTATTTTTGTTTTTGGTGTGATTGTTTAATAGTTATTGATGCCAAATTTGCTTCACACATTCATGTCCCTGTCAACATGGATTCCACTCACTTAGGTGAACCCACTGACTTCTCCTCTAGTGCCATCGAGAGATCAACAAGAGTATAATCAAGTGTCTTCGAGCTAGTGGGATTCCCATCAACCCTCAATTGGTTGGACAGGTTTTGCCTTCAGGACTAATTCTTAATAGCAAAGATTCAACAAGGTGCTGGATTTTGGTCCATATTGATTTGATAGAATCACACAATTGCTGCAGATTTGTCAGATGCAGATCTGCCGTTGCACCACATCAGAAAGGTGCCAAACTGAATTGAGATCTGGTGACTGGGGAGGCCTTTTGAGTACAGTGAACTCGTTGACATATCTTCAGGAAACCAGCTTGGGATGATTTGAGTTTTGCAACATAGTGTGTTATAGTGCAGGAAACAGTCATCAGAAGATGGTACACTGTGGTCATAAGGGATGGACAGGGTCAGCAGCAATACTCAGGTAGGCTAAGTCTTCCATTGGCCTATTTTTCTGATGTTGTGCGAATTGTAGCCTCAGTTTCCTGTTATTATCTGACAGGAGTGGACTACAGTGTGCTCTTCTGTTCCTGTAGCCCAAGTCCTTTAAAGTTTGTGTTGTGCGTTCAGAGATGCTCTTCTGCGTACATTTGTTGTGGATGTTTGAGTTACTGTTACCTTCCTAGCAGTGATGGGAATAACGGCGTTACTTTTTTCAGTAACGAGTAATCTAACTAATTACTATTCCTATCGTTACAACGCCGTTACAGTTACTAACAAGAAAATGCGGTCCGTTACTATTTTTCAACAAACAGACGGTTGAAGCTGTCTTCAGCTTACCGCATCTTATATCAGTTGCACAGAAGTAGCTGTAAGTAATCTGGACGCTACAGCTTTAAGCAGCTGCGCGCGCTCGTAACTATAATTAATTACTTTTTCAAAGTAACTTGCCCAACACTGCTTCCTAGTAGCTCAAAGTGGCTATTATCCTCTGATCACTCACTTTAACAAGGTATTTTCAACCAGAAAACTGCAGCTCACTGGCTTTTTCTTTTTCTGACCGTGATCTGTAAACCCTAGAAATGGTTGTGTGTGAAAATCCTGAGAAGATCAGCAGTCTGACATACTCATTGTTATTGGTGCATGTCTGGTGCACAAAACACGTTGCATTCAAGGTTATTCAAATCATTATTCTTCAATATTCTGATACTCGGTGTGAACTTCAAGAGGTCGTATTGTTGGGCTGATTAGATATTTGCATTAGCAAGCAGTCGAACAGGTGTACCTAATAAAGTGCCAGTGAAAGGGTTAGTGCTAATTAGCACATTTTTGCATTGTCACCATCATTGAGCTTGTTGACATGTAAATATTAGCTTTTTGCTTATAATACTACCATCAGTGTTTCAATATGAGGTTCTTTTTCTTTGTGTTTTAACAAATAATTTGTAGGTAATGACACAACAAAAATAGTCTTTTGAAAAAAATCCAGAAGCTGGTTTCATCAAAATAATATTAGTAAGGGCATGAAATATGTCTGGATTGAATCGCAGTTTACCGCAAGTGATTGATTTGTTGATGAACAGTGAAATTGTTTTGTCTGACACACACACACACACACACACACACACTTGTACATTCATGACTTGAGAAAACATCACACTGAGTTATATTCATTCTTAGGAGCCTCCTTTAACCTTCACTACTTCTAAAACACAAAAAATATCACAGTGAAAAATACTGTTAGGTCCATAATGTGTTGGACTGAGATTATGTAGTTTTTATCACGAACGTCACCACAGCAGATGTTAAATCAGATAGCCAACGTGTGTTTGAAATGCAGAGTTTTTACCTTTAATTCAAGGAGATTAAAAAAAATAAATTGCACTGTTTATGAATCACATTTTACAGACAGTGCCTCATTTTTCAATGTTCAAAAGCAATTGGACAAACTAGCATAATTTTAGATATAAGGATTTTTTTTAAAGATACTTGGATTAAAATCCTTTGCAGTCAAGTACATCAAGTGTAGAATCAACAGACAAAACTAATTGCAGTGTTTTCGCCCTCGAGATGCTCTACCAGACCTTCAGTTGGTGCTTGTTTTTTTTTTTATATTTCTGCCTTCAGTTTTGTACTTAGTAACTGAACAGCATGCTCTGTTGGGCTGAGATCAGAAGAATATCCAATTTCTTTGCTTCCTTGTCTTGGGTTGCTTTTGCACTATGCTTTGGGTCATTGCTTGCCATCACCAGTGTGTGAATGTGTGTGTGAATGGGTGGATGACTGGATATGTAAAGCGCTTTGGGGTCCTTAGGGACTAGTAAAGCGCTATATAAATACAGGCCATTTACCATTTACCATTGTCCATTTGTACTGTGAAGCCCTATTTGATCAGTTTTGTATTTGGCTCAATCTGATCAGAGAATACAGCCACGGACACTTTACAATTCATCCGACTGCTTCTAACAGCAGTCACATCCACAATAAACACCAGTGACACAGTTCCACCATGCATGCTCATGCCATAACATTATCTCTACCATGTTTGACAGATGATGTGATAATCTTCAGATCATTAGCTGTTTCTCTCCTTCTCTATGCTTCTGAATTCTGATATGAATTTTCAGACTTTTTTAGAAGGTTTTTTTTGGCGAAGTCTAATCCAGCGTTCTTGAGTGTAACCGGTGGTTTGCACCTCTATATTTATATTTATGAAGGCATTAATTGATTGTAGACTGACACACTTTGTCTCTCAAGTGTTAATGACTTGGGTTGATGTTGAGAAGTTGTTTTTCTTAACTATGGAAACAATTCTACCATCATCCACTTTAGTTGTCTTCTGTGAATTTCAGGCCTTTTGGTGTTGCTGAACTGGTCAGTCTTTTTTTCTTTCCTCTCTAATCCTCTGGAGTCAACGAACCCGCTGGTGTGTCCAAATCACATGACCAGTTTAAGATGGCGTAGCAATAAGACGCAGCCTCGCTGAGTCTCTGTCTCAACTTGTGTGGAAAGTGCAGACTTTTTAATCTTAACAGTGCAGTTATGTGAATTTTATTGGCAGTTTAATGCAGTCCTACCTCACAAAAACAGACTGAAGCCAGCAAAATAACCATGCCTATGTTTCCCATGTTGTGGACACATTTTACTGTAAACAACACTACAGAAGCATTTCAGATATTTAATAATGTGACAGTGTTGCTCTTAAACTATGTAAAAATAACAGTTACAAAAGCAAAAATGTTCCGAATCACATTTAGTGTTATGTTTTAGATCATCTCAGTAGATATTTGGGTTCAGGTGTTTGCCTTAGTTTGATATTGCTGCTCTCCCAAAGTGTGGTTAGGGTTGGCACAGACAAACACAAACATCCATCAGCTGTTTTTCTGGTGCACTGAGCAGATTAGATGACTTGAGCTAGGTTTTTCTTCTTTACAGCTTGCCATTTTTTCTGCTTGCCCGACTCAAACTTAGGTGTAGCTCATCAGAAGCTCACGGCTCCTGTATTGACTTCAGCATCTGTGATGATAATAGTCTCACTGAGCACAGAGGAAAGATACCACTCATTCTGCCAGCGGGAAGCACAACACTGCTTCACAAGCCAAACATCAGTTTGTAATCTGCTGCGTTGGCTTGGAAGCTTGATTCGGAGGAGGAGAGATGTGGGAGCAGAGGGAGAGGCTTAAAAAGACTCCGGATTTGCAGAGTCAAATAAGCTGGAGGAGAAATGGATACCTTGGGATCAGCATTAGCATGTCTGAGCGTTTAAGCACGAGGGTTAGGACAGAAAAGAATAACCATGGAGTCGCAGCATTAAACTGCTGAGTCATGCTGTGACGTTTGTCCAAATGTTGTGCAAAACCACTCCACAGTCAGCCTGTATCCTTCAGCATCCTGCCCGGTCCTTGAGGTGCAGAAGAAGAGTTTCACTGTTTGCATCAGCAGCCGGCAGCAACAGAAGTAAGTGACTTGTCTGGTAAAGGAAGGGGGGAGAGCTCAGTGGGTCAGTAGAGGTGTGTATAAGCTTCTGCAAGTCAAAGTAAAACGTAGCATGTTTTCAGTTTATACTTACCTTGCGGTCATCATTTCTGTTAGGAAGATTGCAAAAGGGATAGAGCTGTTGTAGAAATAAACCACTTAGATTTAGTCTGTTAATCAGACAACTTGGACAAAAATAATCTCCAAAAATTCATCATCCAGTAGCTGCAGGTATAAACTACACTCATTTCTTATAATTTATGTGACAAACTACTTAATGGCAGTAGGAGTTTCTGTGTTTGTTTAGTCAGAGCACAGCGTTCGCTCTTTGTGCCATAAATGTATTTGTTTACTCGTCCATTTTTAGCGCTAAAACAATCCCTTTGTTTATACTAATGGCTCAAATTCATCACTGGCAAAGGGAGAAAAGGTGATCTATGAAACAGAGTGTGTATGTTATGGATTCAATTTGTGACCAGTCCTCAGGGAATCTCCTTCCAAGTCATCTCCACAGGGAGGATGCTGCTGTATCTGACAGCATCTGAATATTGACTGTAAGCTATACAGTTTCACAAGCCCTTCCTGGGTTATATTTTTAACTTTCTGCTCCTCAGACCTTTTCCGAGTGTGACGTACAACACTCGGGCAGCACTACCATTGATCTGCTCGCCTCCTACACGAGAAATCTTGCTGTGCACAACATGAGGTGTTTGGTAAATGCTTCAGAAAGCTGTGATGGAGCTTCTCAAGAAGTGACATCATTGGTGCAGCGATAAATCATCCCTAGATTAGGTTCAGTAATCGTTGCCAATTTGATGGCTTTTAGCCTCCTTTCCTTTTTTCTCACTCTGGTACCTTTTCATTTCTTGGCTGCCGTTTCCAACTGCGACTCACGCAGCGTATTTACTACAGAGCATGCCGTTCTGTGACAGCAACAACATCTCGTGGAATATTATTTTCACCATGAAATCTGGTCGTTTATGTGAATCTGCAGCACTGACGCGGAACTTTGTCAGCACTGCGTTTCGGCTCCATTTCCTCCGAATGTTTATTTAGTAAGGAGTGTACACAAGTCGAGCAGCTGGGAGTGGGGACTGTATTGATTGAAAATGAGGATGGTGTGTGCTGGAGGACAGATGGTTCAGGCCTTCATTCTGTGGTCATGGCAGTGTGAGTGATCATATCCTGTGCACGCTTCACAATCTGTTCGAGCTTGCAGTTGGGTTTGTTGTTAACTCTTGTTGGGCTTGTTTGTATTTTTTCTAAAGAGCATCCGGTAAATCTGTTATCCAGTTTGTCACTTTCATGTAGCATCTCTACTTCCATTTGTCTGATAAAGAAAAGGAGCAAACGGATCAATTGTAGCTAATGGACCGTGATGCTCATTAAACTGATCCTTGCAAATGCAATCATAACTGCACTTAGAGTGTGTGTGGCACTTGTCTGATGAAAGTGAGTCACAGCAGTGAATGAACTTCCAGTTTCACAGATTATTGCTAACTAACAGTGTCATTCTGATTCTTTACAGGCAGAGGCTGGGTATTCAAAAGATGGGTGCAATAACAACAAAGACTAAAGCTGTTTAGAGTGACCCGTGTATTCTTTGAGAGATGAATTGCCACATTATTTATCACACAAAATGAAAAGGTTGGCTCATAAACCGTGAAGTAAAACTCCTCATTTAGCTGGATTGGGTGCTACCGCCTAACTTGAAGTATGAAGGTGGTTCTTGTTAGCTAATATTAGCACACTTTAGGTATATAACACTGCTGTGTAAGTGTAGTTTATATACCACCTGTGACTCTTTTAAAGCCTTTCATCTTCAAAAATGAGGAAACTTATTTGTTAAGCAGATGAAGTTTACATGTAATAAAATGTGCTTTTACAATGGAGTTTTTAGCTAAATGCTAAATATTAACATGTTAAGATAATGCTAAATTAGCATTAGTTTAAATACTATGGCTGACACATTGTAAGTGATGCTCATCTGTATTTCCCATTAGATATGGTCCATTGCTGATGGCTCAGTCTGAGCTGTTCGTGACGAGAGCTTCCCCTGTGGAGGCGAGGCCCGTGGAGCTAGATGTTCTGGGGTTCCTGCAACGTTTTGGGGATGAAAACAGCACAGCTGAGAGATGCTACCGCTCGCACTCCCACAGCAGCGTCCTCCAGGGTCTGCCATTTGGTGGGGTTCCCACGGTCCTCGTCATCAATGTCGTAATCTGGATGGTAAAGACTCAACCAAACTAACTAACACTCAATATTACTACACAATAATACAGAGCTTCCCAAAGTGTGGGGCCCGCCCCCTAGGGGGGGCGCAGAGCCATTGCATCGGGGGCGCGGTATGAAAAGGGGGAAAAAAAAAATGCTTGGACACTGCTAGCACAGGGCGCCCGAATATGCTGAATATGTTTCCAAAACAACTACTAACTACTCCTACATTTTGGAGATGTTAGCTCTTTATACAGTAAAGTTACAGTGGGATACAAATAATATCAGGCTCATCCTGCCACGATTTAATCCCCCGGTTCAAATCACGGACAAACAGTATCCCACAGCTGTTTATGTTTTTGAACCCATTTTGCACAGAGAGGCTTTTTTTTTTTTTTGGAAAAATGTATTGATAGCAATGTTGAATATTATTACACAGGAAAAAACAACTACATGTAAAATAATGACACCGTGACGCCTCTGCCTTTCTAAATGGAGGGACAGTAACTGCGTGTAAAACCTGAAGATAGTCAGATTAACAGTATTTTGTTTCTATCTGCCATTCTGCAATTCCTCTCATGTAAACAATAACGTGGCGCACAGCTGACGTGAAAAAAGGCACATACCTTTGACGTTGCGTGACGAACTCTGTATTCCTCGTCCACACGTTAACGCAAAAAAAGGATTTAAAAAAATCTCAGTTATCGGTGATTCAAAACGCCGTTTACGTGTGGACGAAACAGCTGCGTTTTCAAAAATACCCGTGTAGGTGCGGACGTAGCGTAAAAGAGTTAGTAGTTTATTTTATTACTACCTGCAGATTACTTGTATTTGCTTAATTGTTTACTAAATGTTTGAGGTGTGAAATAAACTGCAATGGAGCAAAATATGGGCGTGTGTGGTTGGAGGATGTATTTGTGCGTGCGCGCGCACCCGGGGGGCCGCGAACATTTTTCTTGTAAAACAAAGAGGGCCCAGCAAAAAAAGTTTGGGAACCGCTGCAATCATACAACAAAGTCACAGTAGCATGCAAAAGTCTTGAGCCACCCTTCATGTCATTGCATTTTCTTTCCAAGGAGCCAGACTTTTCGTCATTTTTATTACGTTGGTCCTGAGTAATAGTTACCTGAGCTTTGTGAAGGTCTCTGGGCTTTTTTGGCTGATTTTTCACTCATTATTAGTCCCATTTTGTACCCAATCATTTTCCAACTCATGTTTTTTTTTTGTTTGCTAAACCACTTAACAGTAACCTATGAGTCATTCAAAGCATAGAAAAGGCACCTAACTCAATAGATGAGCCAGTGTTGTGTCTAGATATTACAGATAGCTTAGCAAGGAAGCAATTTTAAATGGTATCTTTAGGCAACAACAGAATTTGTTCCCATTTCTTTATCTGAATTTATGAAAAATGCCAAAGATAATACAGTTTGACAGGCATTAAATCTTATTTTTGCATCAACAAGGTTATTCCCAAAGAGTTATTAGCTGGAAAACCTGACATGAATCAGCGTGGTGTCCAGTGTGTCCTTATAAAATCTGATAAAACTGGGCAAGTGGAGGAAAAAAGAACAGGTAGCAGATGAATAGCGTTCACTGAGATGCATCTGGCCCTTGAGTTGATCCATCTACTGTTTGCTAAATGGTCTCAGTGAAAGGGTGGCTGTGAAGAAGCCATTCTTGTGGAAGGGAATCAGGGAGAAAAGGCTGAAATATGCCAAATTATACAAGAACTAGACTAAAAAAATCAGTGATAACAGGCCTGGATTGATGAATCCCAATTTAGTTCAAATCACTGTGAATAGTTGACCTCCTAACTCTTTCATGGCATGCATTTTAAATTTGTCTTTGCTATTTTCTTTTACCTAATTTTTGTTTCTGATTAAAGTTAGATCCACACATGAGGACATTCACTTTAAATTTCGATAGAACAGTTGCAGTATATGTCCTCGTAAGTGGATATCAGGCCCTTGTAGAGCAAAATGTAGTATTTTCTTCTAGACAACCCAAAATGTGATGTCCACATATGTGGACACCAGGTCCTAGGAGGTTAAGGTGGTGTTCAGAAGAGAGTTAATGTCTACAGCCACCTATAAAATGTAGAGGAGGCTCGGTCATGGATTGAGGGTCTATTTTAGCCGGTGGTGATAGGGACGGATTTATGAACATAGAAAAGTATTGTCAGACAATACGGCAACACCTTCTTTTTTCAGCATGACACTGATCCCAAACACACTGCCAGGGGCCATACTTGGATACAAGAACACACAATGGAAAACTGTCAGTCATGGATTAGCCTCCCCACAGCCTGGGCATCAACATTACTGAACAGTGTGAGATCATTTTGACAGAGAATGAAACAAAAATATACTTTATTTCCACATATGTTTGCGCAAGTTTCTGTAAATACACCTATTTCCAATTTTCATGCAAAGTATAAAGACATTAGGAAATCCCAAGGTTTTTGCACAATACTGTAACTCTGTAGCATCATGGCAAATTGAGAGATAAACTTATTTCAAGTCCTATGTTGATATTATCTATTCCTATATTGATTAATCTACTCACTATTCCCTTTTTGTCCAGCAGAAAGTAAACAGTGATTTGTCTCACAGCTAATATTGTTCAGAGACTTTTTCTCTGAGCGTGAAAAAAACAGAATATCTTTATATTCGAGAAACTGAAACAGTGGAGTTTTGTATGAAAATAAAAATGAGATTCTTGAAAGTTATTCTTTCCCAAATTATAAATCCTTCAGCTTTGGTAAAAGCACATAAACATCTTCCAGTTTATAATATTTGTGTCACCTTCCCCTTTTGTATATTTAGAGCCAAAATCCGTAACATCTGCACTAAACTACCTAATCTTACAACTCTGACAAGGTCAGTAGCAAGTTGTGGGAATTACTATATCCTGTATAACACTTTGCATATGGAGTCTTTTGCATAATTATTGTGATCTGTGCATGCACAATCTATAATCCAAATGGAAGTAAAAGCACTGAAAAAATAAAAACCTTCAATTGCTGCAGGACCAGGATAACACCACTACCTTTACTCAACCTACCATAGCTTTTCAAACCTATCCACCGTGTACGGAGGTTGACCCAAACGCAGGACTCCAAAGATAAAAGGTTAACTCAAAAGGCAGCTTCAATGTTGAACTCCTACAAAGATACAAAAGAAATGCAGGACAGGAGTAAAAAATCCAAAAACAGATAATCTTCAAGGAGAACATGATACTAGGAAAGACACGGCCACAAGGAAAACTTGACAAAGGACAAAGGGAGACAATAACTAATGAGGGCAGAAAAAACAGGTGGGAATTTCAAAAGCAAATAAGTAATAACAAAACAAGGGAAGTAACACTCAACATATAACACGCATGAGAGGAGAAACTTTCACAATAAAACAGGAAATCTAACTAACACCGAGACAGTCTCTCAACACAAAATTGACACAGACAAAAAGGTAAACAAACACAGAGACACGACTGACTTCACAAAGGAGACACAACAGGACAAAACCCAGAGAAGAAACTAAGGGAACAGAAAGGGAACAGACAGGGAACCAGTGAACCAAAAGTCATCTATAACTAGCCTAGAGACACAAATAGGGAACCATTAACAATAAGAAAATAACAGAATACAAATAATAAAAATCACAAGGAAACTACCAAAACTCAAAATCCTGGGTCACACATCAGGGACCCAACTCCATTAGTTTTGTTTTTTCTTTTTAAAAAGCTCTTAAACAGGATATAAACCAGTCTCCCTGGTGACAAACTTGTGATCCAAAGCTTGACTCCCACTTGTTCCGCATGATCATTCAACAAACAAGGAGCATCAGGAGGATATCAAACACTGATTCATGTGTCCTGGAAAAGCTAGAAACACACAGAAAGCTTCATGTTTTTTACTAATTGCATGACATCCCATTGATTATGCAAATTTCAAACCAAAACTCTTACAATTGCATGTAACGTCAAAGAGTCGTGACTTGTTTTGTTACCACCACTCCAACCTCCTTCTGTAGACTTTGTTACTCTTTAAAAATTGAATTTGCACTACAGCCCACTTGTCTGAAATAAACCAAAGGCTGGGGCAAACTGCGCTGTCCTATCAACTAAAGGCTAAATGCCAAAAATAGAACTTTAAAAAAAAAACAAAGGAAAACCTTTTCTGTGTGTCTAATATTGCTACAGTGCGTGCGTGAGGGGCCTGAACCAAAAGGTCATCCTGTGCGCATATCTGCGGCACCAGCAGCATCTTACAGAACAGCAGTAATTGACGCCCAAGGACAGAGACTTTTCTGTGAGGGGTTCCTGTGTTCTTAGATGCATGGATTTCTTCATATATATATATATATATATATATATATATATATATATATATATATATATATATATATATATATATATATATATATATATATATATATATATATATATATATATATATATATACACACACACACACACACACACACCCAGCACGCCCCTGCGGGCGGTTTATCCTTCAAGCTCGGGTCCTCTACCAGAGGCCTGGGAGCTTCAGGGTCCTGCGCAGTGTCTTAGCTGTTCCCAGGACTGCGCTCTTCTGAATAGAGATCTCCGATGTTGTTCCCGGGATATACATGCAGAATCACCATTCAAGTTATTTATTAGGACAGTCAAAATGTGGTGTAGGCGTGAATGTCAGTGATAATGGCTTAAAGGATTTTTAATTTGTAGTTCTCTTCAGGAAAAGGCTGGAAAAATAAACCCAAACTAAACCAGCGCCTTGCAAAAAACAAAACAAAAGCTCAATGCTTTCTGTTTGTCTCCTCATTGTCTGGGTTTTGCATAATTATGTACAAGAACAGAGAGAAATACAAACACATTATGTACATGTCATAGACGTCAAGTTAAATCTGCACATTTTAACGTCCTTTTTTGCAAAGAATAATACAGCGTGCGCGCTGTTTACAAACACAGATGCATTTCTTTTCCTCCCGTGTTCCAGATAATAATAGGCTTCCATTTTCAGCTGTCAGCTAACTCAGTTCCACTGTCAGGCCTCGTCAGGCTTGATCTCTGCGCTGATAGGACTTCTCCATCTGCCACCTCCATGTTTTAATTGGCTCATTTTTATCAATGCCTGGTTGTCAAGCCAACAGCGAAGGTTGAGTGCTGTCTCTTAATGACGAGCATGAGTCAAAGCGTGCTTCCCCCCCAGGTGACGGGAGCACGCCTCTGCATCAATTCCATCATCATACAGAATAAATCATCAGTGGGACTTGAGGAGAGCGTGCCCACGCATAAAGACAGAATAAACCGAAACAACTGGGAAGAGCTGGGCCAAAACGAGATAATGGAGAGATTCTTATTGTGCCCTGACTGCTAATGTAAACACAGGCTGTTTATTCATCTACAAGCCCCAGTCAAGTCCTCTTGATTGTCATTGCATGGCTTTAGAGTGAATCATTCGACATTCATGGGCGCTTTCTTCCTATTAGCACAGCTGTCACCCCTTATCCACTAAACCTAATGTCTTTTCAGTTCAAATGAGGTAATAATTTAATTGCTGCAATTAAAATCAAACAGTCATCACCACTAGGGCTGGGCCATATTATACCGTTCACGGTAATACCGGTATAATGTTAGGCAACGATAGGAAAATGAAATATCGCGATAGAATATGAGCAAAACGCGCATGCGCAGTGCCTTTGTTTTCATACGCACATGGCCGATTGTTGAGTGAAACAGATGAACCAGAATTGGTTTGTAAAAATGGTGCAACTTCAGTGATGTGGAACTGGTTTGGTGTTTGTCCGTCAGATACACGACAAAGCACATTTTTTTGCAGAACATGCAAGCGGCCGTTGTTATTGTCGTATTTGTCGGACTAAGATGCTCTTAAATCTGGGAGTAATCTGGGTCCTAAACTCCGTATTTTTCAGGTCAAACGAACACTGCAGCATCACTTAGAGTTAAAAACTGTCTAAATTCTTTCATCTTTAATAAACCGATCAGCATTGCTGCTTTACCAGGTGTAACTATAAAGTTTAACTTCCAGGCATCCATGAAAACAAAAGTTATTACATTTAACGGAGTTAGAAGCTAGCAGGAAGCTAGCGGAAGTTAGCTCGCTAGTTTCGCTAGTTACCTAAACATGATATAGCATGTTCTGACTGAGAGATTTCTGAAAAAAATCAAACGTACAGCTCTGCTATCACTTCCAACATAAATGAAGACAGGAAACTAAACAGCAGTGACGTTTGTAGGGTTACTGAAGTTGGGCTAGCTGGTATATAATGATGTGCTACGTGATCGCTAGCAACACAGCTATGTTAGCATAACATAAACAGTGAAGCTGGAGGACGAACACTAACACTTTTCCACTTATAAAAGTTAACGTGAAGGTTCTTCATGGTTAGAGACAAATGCAATCGCATGGCAGGATGCTGTAAACGGACCAAACTTCAGTCAGGAGAACAACTGAGATAATCCATCCACAATACGAGGTTAGTCATTAATATACTGCAACAACATGGGAATAGAGCAGCTGCCAGAGAATTCAACATTAATGAATTAATGGTACAGAAGTGGAGGAAGCAAGAAGAATGAGTTTAATAAAGTTTGATTTATCTGACTGCTTTGTTTCGCTTAATGTGCCTTATAATCCCGTGCACCTTATGGTCCGAAAAATACGTACTGCACACTGCAGTTTAATGTTGCAAAGCACCTCTTTTTAACTTCAGTGGATATTATACATGGTTATGCTCAGGATATGTCAGCCCATTTCTACTGGAAATGCCTTTTGGTTAAACTTTCAGCAAGGAATTTGCATTTGCACTGTTACATTTTATAAAGCTTTAATGTACATAAAAACCAGCTTCTTGTTTAATTTTTAAGTGAAAATAAATGATAGGTTGTCTTTTTGCGCTAGTAATGTTGTGGAGTTGTATTTTGTCTCGCATCAATTATATCGTCAGTTATATCGTTATCGCAAATTTTCAAATATATATCGTGATAAATATTTTTGGCCATATCGCCCTGCTCTAATCACCACTTTTACTGCGTTTGTCAACCTTCATCCATCACGGTCCAGTTATGCTCAATGATATTTCATCAGGGAAGCTCAGCACAAATCCACTATTGTACAGGATTGAATAGGGTTTTATTTTGGACCTCATTGTTGTGCTCAGTTTGCTCTCCATTTGTGGAAAATGGGAGGTATTCAGCTTGACCGCGCTCATTTTTTTCCTCACTGAACAGCATATGTCCGTGTGTGCTCGCTGATCTATTTCTGGACCACATAGCATACAGACAAAAAATGCTTCATTAATGCTGTGGCATTTTGAATCTGTTGTTGTAGACTGCTTTTTCGAGTGATTTTAGACAGAATCAAGGAGATATTTTATCTAGAGTATAATGAGGACAGAGACTGTGTAAAATTGTTTTTCTGTGTTTGTAGTTTTTACTGCTGATCTTCTCATGTCTGAGGAAAGCTGCTTGGGACTACGGCCGCCTGGCTCTGCTGATGGAGAATGACAGGTAAATCTCTCACTCAACAATATCAGTTAAACTCTGACAGCTATGGCAACTTTTAACATGTAGTAAGAAGCCTCAGTGGAGAGAGAGAATTGATGCTCTAGCTCCCTCTGCTGCATGTAAGTGGTGGCAAACTGCCTTGCTATACTTGAAACACTGATAATACTTTACTGTATTTGTTTTATATTAACAGTGAAAGTAAAATTTCATGGGATGGTCAGAATTTATTCTTCGCTTAATTCTCTATTGAATGTAAACACTGAATTGGACATTTAAGCATGTTATCTATCTTATATCCACACCTATGGTCAATTTAGAATAACCAGCTCACTTAACACTGTTAATGTTTTCCATCCAGGTTCATGCAACACTCTGCAGCAGTTTTCTTTGTGCTCGCTCCGAATCTCCTCTTCAGGGGAATGTGGGCTCGATTAGTCCTGCCTGACCGACGATGCCCTCGTAGCACTTGAGGGCAAGCAGCATCTGTTCTCTTTGCCAAGCGGTCGTCTCTCATTGTAATTCAATTACCCTGCTTAATTTGACATCCTGTTGAACTGTCAGTGTTATAGCCCACAGAGACAATCCACAAATTCAACTGCTGCACTTGTTTCACCATGTGAACTGGACCACATGTTATATTATTTTAATGTCTTCTGTGTATGCACAGATTGATCCCAGATGGGTACAGGGACTGCAGCAATTACGGTACATCTTGGTGTATTAATAAAGCCATGTCCGGCTATGATCACCAGGATTCTGTTTCTTTGTGTGTATTCTTCCTTATGCAGTCTCACATCCCTGTTTTATGGAGAACCAAGTGAGAAAGAGAAGTCGCCTTCAGAATCCAGTCCCTCTGACTCTGAGACCAAGGACATGGTATGCTCAAACCTTATCTTACATTTTTCAAAGGATACCTCATAATTTATTTCCCGTGTTGCAACATTCTTGTTGTTCTTCTGCTCCTGCTTCTTCTTCTTCTGCTTCTGCATTTCAGGTGTGTTTTTATTTCACATCATCAGACTAGTTTAAAGCCACAGCAGACAGTTGTTTTCAGTTTCTGGCAGAAGTTATGACGAACACACCGCATACTCATGTACCAAATAAGAGATGAGCTGTTGAACATAGTGGAAAAACTAGCAGTAAAATATTTTATGTGCTTATTAGGGGTTTGGAGAGTTAGCAGTCAGCAGTCACATGTGATAAATTAAAGCTGGTGAATGTGTAAAACACACTTGCCAAACGTTGGTCAGTTCTTTGGTTATTTCATGCTTTTAAATAAGCAGTTTTTGCTGACTCTGAGCTAGTAAACTGGATTACCGGCCCAGAAAAGAGCAGTGCCTCATCTTTGTTGAAAGAAGCTCCCCTTAATCTTCTGTTCTGACCACGAAGAAGCTTTGCCATGGAATTTTTTCTCTGGACAATCTAGGTCAAAATACATGCAGTCATGTGGTGGGGAAAAAGGAAGATGTGAGCTAACTTCTCAGGAGTGGACATCCCAACAAATTAAACCCAAGGTCAGAGTACAGCAGAGTACATGACAGTACAATTAGACACAAAGCTGAGCAAGTCTGTCTCGTTCAGACGGTTTGCCAGGAGAAAGCCCCTCTTCTGTAAAAAGAACGTAAACAGCCTGGGTTAGGTTTGCAAAATTGCATCCGATGAAACCGCAAGACTTTTGGAACAATGTCCTTTGAACAAATGAGGCCAAAATGGAGATGTTTGGAAATAATGCACGGTGCCACATTTAGAGAAAAATACAAATGCCTCTTACCAGCTGTCAAACATGGTGGTGGAGGGGTGATGATTTGGGTTTGTTTTGCAACCTCAGGACCTGGGCACCTCGCTGTTATTGACTCAACCATGAACTTCTCTGTATACCAGAGTACTAGAGTCAAATGTCAGGACGTCTGTTTGACAGCTATAGCTTGGCCCAAATTGTGACAAAACACGTGACAAGACAATGATCCCAAGCACAGCAGCAAATCTGCAAAAGAATGAGTGAAAAAGAAAAGAGTGAAAGTCGTCCACTCGAACTCGAGACCTCAACCCGACTGAAATCCTGTGGTGGGATCTTCAGAGAGCTGCAAATAAAAGAATGCCCACAAACGTCAATCAACTGAAGCAACATTGTAAGAAAAAAAGAGGGCAAAAGTCCATACAGGATGATGTGAAATACTGATGAAGTCATGTTGTTGAAC
This sequence comes from Aulonocara stuartgranti, assembly GCF_965226115.1. Classification (NCBI taxonomy): domain Eukaryota; kingdom Metazoa; phylum Chordata; class Actinopteri; order Cichliformes; family Cichlidae; genus Aulonocara; species Aulonocara stuartgranti. The sequence continues at coordinate 2,368,821 of NC_138955.1, read as the reverse complement.
TAAAGCTACTAAATCAGATGGTGTACTTAATTTTTCACTGTGAATTTTTTTTCTGCAAAGCACTGGAAACCAGGAAGGGGGCTCATAATGGGATAATCAATACAATCAATACAATAGTATCGGAGTACTCTGCATCAGAAACCCCACTAATGCAAAAAGCATTTAAGTATTATCAACAAAGATCTGGATGCTTAACATGAATGAATGTGCTGTGTGACTGTCGTAGAATTAGATACTATATCATCTGAATATTGTCACTCATGCATTAATGTATAAGTAGGCGTTTATTATTAGCAGCAAATCAACTGGTGCTCATTTCGAATGTTTCGTATCCAGCTGCACCGAATGAATGTTTTCACTGTGGATTAATCTGCCAATTATTTTATTTTTGCGAGATGTCATTAGGCACGCTAAACAATTATTGCAAATGTTTTGGTAATTGATTCACTTGACTTACTGGCTAACAGATGAATGAGTTCATATGTGCTTGTATAAATTGTTGAGCAGCTGAATTCATAACAAAACATTAACATTTTAAGCTTTTTATGTGTTTGCGTGCAAAAATCATGATTTAAAAAGTATCTAGTAACTAAAAGAGTCAGATAACTGTAGCAGGAAAAAAGTCATTGAAGTGACATATAGCAGAGAAGAATCAAAAGAGGCTAAAATTTGTACTTAAGCACAGAAAGCTGCTTGACTAAATGCACTTAGTTCCAGTTCACAACTGCACTGAAAAGCTGCAGCTGACCCTTTCCACGTGTCTCTCTCTTGATCAGTGACCCATGTTCAGCTTTATGTTTGTGGCGTGCATGTGTATTCTCATGCATTTGGCGGCAAAACACATCCAAACAAAAACATCAGTCTGCTCACCGAATGGCTCTACAGTGCCACTAGTGGTTAAAAATACCACAGCATATTTTTATGCACTATAATAGTGTAATTAGGGCAAAGAGGCACCGTGTTTGAGGAGGAAAAGGGCAGATTCCAGTCATCGTTACACTGCAAATTATGAAGGAGAGGGCCTCATTTTAAAGAAACACTATCATTACCAATAACATTGATGTTAGACAGTCTGCCAGTCTTCCTGATTATGTTCTTGTGTATTTACACTAATTATACCAAGGTGTCACAGTTAATTTCCCAGTGATATACTGATGTCTAAAAAAGCTCCATCCTGAGCTTCCATAATAAGTCCTCAAGTCGTCACCACCAAGATGGCACCAAGTCAACAGTTGTAAGAGGAAAGTTTGGATCATTACTCAGCGGGTCTGTCTCTGACTCCATGGCACCTGAGTGATAGACTGAGGTCATTCCCTGCATGTTTATAGCAGTGTAAGTCAAAGAGTCAGACTGGAGTCATCGTGCTGTGCCTGCACACAGCTGAGACTGCAGTAAACTGATTACAGCTCCAGACCTATTAAATCTCCATCTCTGTGTCACTTTGCAGACCGTGTTACTATTCAAATGGAGGTTGAGTACAAGTCACCAGATATATAACTGCCGAAACGTGTAATATGTCTTCAATAACCAGTTCACTGGCTGTTTTATGATTCTTTTTTTCAGGGCTTCTGCTCATGGCTGTCATCGCTTTACCATATGAAGTAAGTAAACCTAAAGCAGCTGCTCCTATAATTGTTTCATCCTCCTCTCATCTTGGCTTCCAACCCTTCGCCAGCCTGTTGTCTTCAAAGCTGATGTCACCATTGAACGTGAAAGTCTGGTCTTATATCTCACTTAGCAAAGAAAATGTTTAAAAAAAACAAAAGAGTCTAGGCTCATGCGACCGCTGGTGCCACGGTTTCCTGTTGAATATTTGCACTTGCTCGGGTCTCGACTCCACACAACAGATTTAGAGCTATAAAAAAGCAATTTCGGTGGTATCCATGGTTTCCATAGTATTATGGTGGAGTTTGGGTGCTTCTGTTTTTAGCTCTCCTTTGCCAGTGGCTCACCCTGGGATCCCAGGCGAAGTGCAAACCCACCCTGTGAGTTCTCGATGTGTGGGCTACCATGAGACCAACGTGCATTTCTTTTCTTTCATGCCTTTTTTTCTATTTTATGACACTGGGTTTCCTGAACCTCCCTGATCTGGTAACCACAGATTCTGACACCAAAGTAGTGGTGCCACAGTTTTTTACTCAGGATGAGGTAGAAGCTGTGAGGGTCATTTTTATCCAGGTTCGGCCTGTATGGAGCCACTGCCACATGAAGAAAAATGTGCATGTTTATCACGCTGCGTGGAAAACCTCTGAGATTCTGAGAATGCATCTTCTTTGTTCTGTTGCAGGGATGAGGAGATCCGAAGTAAATGTGGCATTGATGCCGTGACATATTTGTCCTTCCAGCGCCACATCATCCTGCTCATGACAGTGGTTACCCTGCTGTCTTTGGCTGTAATCCTGCCGGTCAACATTTCCGGGAACCTCCTGGGTATTTTGGTCTTGAAGTGATGGTCTAGCTAGCTCACTGAAAAGTCAAGGGATATCCTTAACCTCCGATAACAACACACCGGACTCTTCATAAAAAGAGAAGTTCGGTTAAATGCACATAAACTTTATCTTTTAACAATTCATGGTACAGCTGAGTTTAAAACAACCCGATCTCTTTCAAAACTTGGAACAAGTCAAAAGGTCAGTGAAACCAAAATAAACACTGATTACATGCACAAAGGCTGCACTTCATCTAAAGGGAGTCACTGGCACACCAGTGGCAAGTCATCAAGCACTTGCCCAAGTCTGATTATAGAAATAGAAAGTGCTTAATTTCCTCTTAACATACACATGTAGGTGCCAGGGGTGGGGCGACACACTAAACAGGCTGCTAAATAGCAACAGAAATGCCTTTTTGGCAGTTGTGTGCTTATTTTGTAGGAAGTGTTGAGGAAGCCTTTCCACTACAGGATGAAGTCTATGAGGAGTGGGGCTGTCCACAGTAATGTTTTTATTACTGGTGGTTGTCACCATCATTAAATAAAATGGCCAACACCCATAGGCAGGCTGCCATGGTGACGGCAAACAAAGGGTTCCCAAGTTAAAACAGCGCAGTTAGGCATGTTTGAACTTGAACTTCATTGAGATGGCTGATATTTCATTTGACTGGATGGAAAACATTTTAGTATTGCTTCATTTCTTGGCCTCTCCCAGACAAAAGAGGGGAGGGGCTTCCTTTTAAGTCATTACAGAAATTAAAACGTCTCGCTTTGTGTCACGTTTTATTATCTCTACAGGAGACAGTCCTGAAAACTTTGGAAGAACAACCCTGGCGAATGTTAGTGCAAAGTAAGTCCAGCAATGCAGGCATGACATCAGATCTCATGAAGCATCCCAGAGCCGCGAGCAAACCTGGGCAAATCTGTAATTGCTCTGTTTATGTTCCTTGAAGGGACAGCTTTCTGTGGCTGCACAGCGTCTTGGCTCTGGTTTACTTCATTATCACGTTGCTGTGTATGGCTCACCATTCGCTGCAGCTGGAATACAGAGAAGATGAGAAGGTCTGTCATCATCCAGTCACACTTTATACCATCAAGGTCCATCCAGCAAAAGATAAAGTCAAATTATTGAGATTCTAACCAAAAGGTCTTTTTTATTGTTTCAAAAATCAAATACAAGAAAAAATAACACAGCAAAAATATTTTAAAACAAAATTAAATGTAAAGACCGACGTGCTCTGGATTTCTGGCTTCTCCCTAGGTGCTGCATTCATCTGTTAAATGCAGAGAATAGGGCGTTCCATTGGTGATCAATAATGATATCATTGTTTTTTATTATTCATTTGTCTTCAGAGAATAAGACTATAAAGATCTATAAAAGGATTCTGCAAACCACCAACTATTCACCCACTTAGTTTGGCATGTTAGCATGCCTGCGTTCTCTGATTAGTGCAGTTAGGACTGATGGGTTTGTCATTACTATTAACATTTCATCAGAAACTAAAGAAATGGAAAAAGGAATAAGTACTCTTGTATTAAAAGAAATCGATTTATGGATCATCCTGAGAAGTTTTAAGTCAAAGTCCTATGGCAGTCCATCTGAAAGTTAATGAAACTTTTCCTTCCTTAACATGTAAACCTTAACAATGAAACTGCGATTGATCTCTGTGGATCAGAGAAGTTTACTACTATATAGGCAACAACCTGGCATTGGCTTCCCTAGAGCCGTTAAAAGAAAGTATAACGGATTTATTTATATTGTGTTATTTATTACAGGTGGCTCGGACACTGATGATTACCTCCATACCCAAGGAGATCTCTGACCCAGGACTCATCACCAAACATTTCCAGTACACATGTTTTCTTCATTAGATTAAATAATCTTCCTGTGTTTGATTGGAGAGCTGTCTATCATTTTATTCATGCACATCCACACTTAGAAAATTCCTTATAATGAACATTTTTTCTTGTTTTCACCAGTGAGGCCTACCCAAGCTGCACTGTCACCGACATCCGGTTCTGCTTTGACGTCCACAAGCTAATGAGGCTGGACTTGGAGAGGTACGGCGGCTTTTACGGACTGGAGCATCACAGTTTTTGATCATATGGCTCTTGTCTGAGGACACTGTCGTTTTTCAGGCGCAAGGCAATGAAAGGCAGGCTGTATTTTGCCACAAAGGCCCAGAAGGAGGGAAAAATCATGATCAAGACTCATCCGTGTGCTCAGATCTTCTGCTGTGACGTCTGCGGCTTTGAAAAGGTAAGATTTGTTCATATCCTTCTGTGTACAGTTGCAACTTAATTGCACTGCATGGGAAGAGAATCACCACTGGATGGCACTGCGATGCAAAAATAGGTAAACACAAGCAGCAATGTGATATTTTTGCCAGTGTAAATCTGAGAGTGAAAGATGAAGTGAGCAACATATCCTTTAACTCTTTTTTTTTTTCTGCAGGTGGATGCAGAGCAATACTACAGTGAATTAGAAGAGAAGCGGACAGATGAGTTTAATGCTGAGAAGAACCGCATCACCATGAAGAGGTTGGGCATCGCCTTTGTGACCTTTCGCGATGAGCGGATGACTGCTGTGTGAGTAAACAAGAGCGTGACACTGAGGTCTGTGTTTGATAGGTTCTCTCATCATACAGATGCAGTCACGGCAGAGAGTGACCACATAATTCATGGTAACGTTGCTGAGTAGTGATGCAATGCCTTTTGAACATCTTGTTTTGGTTTCCAGCATTGTGAAGGACTACGGTCGCGTGAACTGTCGTCGCAGGCCCCAGCAGTCCAGCATCAGCACCGTGGTGCAGTCGCACAAATGGGACGTCAGCTACGCACCTGCTCCAAGTGATATTATATGGTGAGAACTGTCACGTTTGTTTGTGCCCTAATGTCTTTTAAAAGCTCAAGCTACTCTTGGATTTTCTCCTGATTGTCTTTGAAGTCTGTTTTCCAAATTGACAGCTGTGTGAGTCATTCTGATCTCTTCATATCGCCATGGTGACCTATTCCAGCACACACGCTGGGTACACCCTGGGCAGACACCCATTCACATCTACACCATGAGAAATGTATTAATCTAACCTGCTTGTCTACTGACTGTGGTAGGAAGCTGGAGCAGCCAAAGGAAATCACACAGAAACACATTTTGAGCACAATGTCCAATTTTACATGACTTGTGCATCATTTAGACACATTTCCCTGTAATTATGCCTGACATATTTGGTATCTCTGGTAACCTGTGGATCAAGACTAGACTTCAGATCAACATTCTGTGGGTTTTAGTCATGCTTGTTTGCGCAGCTTTAGCTTGTGAAGTTGGACCTAAAGGGTCCAATTTAGAGCTGAGGTATGCATCATGCAAATGTTGCTTATTGAGACTATTTGATCCCAGTGTTGCTTTTGATACTTTTGATCACCGTAATTTTGGTTTTAGAAGCTCGGGCAGTTGGTGGAACAGCTTTGATGTGGTTCTTCTCATAACTCTCAGGCAGACCTTTGTTGCTTAGTGGTTGTAATAACTCTGTATAGCTGTATTTCTGTCTTGTGGTGTTCCCCAAGTTTCTGTTGCGGGCCCCATGCTAATTGTACTTTGTGTCTATCAACCAAATATAAAGTCACTTTTAAAGTCTACCGTCAGTGTCATATGTATGATGTGTTTGTTTAAGTTTCTGAATGTTCCAAAAGTTTCTGTTCTGCTGAATACTTTTCTACAGCTGAATAGTGACAAACAGAGGTTATATCCATCCCACAGGTGATGAAAGGCTTGGCTCTTTATGGTATTATGTTAAACTTTGGTTCTGAATCTGTACCCTGTGTAGTACTTAGTGAAGCTTTGAGTCACTCCCTTTACTACCAGCTATGAAACATGGCTAAAATTAAGTCTGTACAACATTTTCCTTGTTGGTGTTATAACTGCAATCAGACAGCAACGTAACGTGTACTCCAGCAGACTCACCAGACCTTTTTTTTCTTCCAGTAAATAAGGTTTCTCGCTCGCTCTCTCATTGTGTGTTACATGTTGAGCTTATGTGTGTGGGCCACTGGACAGCTGATGCTGATTTCTTTACACTGGCTTCTGATCAGACTCAAAATTTGGTTCTTGTGATGATGTTTTGAGCCTTGCATGGACAGGCACTCACTCATATTAAAGACCTGTTGCAGACACATAATACCAGTGGGAATGTGAGGGCCTTGGATCAGGCCTTGATAGCTGTTTCCACACAAGGCTCAAGGCAAAAGGACTCGATGCTTCTTTGGCTGTGGACCCCACTGGAATCAACTGGACTCTGAAAGAATCATTAGTTTAAATTTGCTTTTGTTCATTTGTTTTAGTTCTTCTATTTTTAAATCCTCCTGGTTTTATCTGACTGTCAGTGTTTAAATTCTCCTGTTGTGTTTGCTTTTTAGTTATCCACCATCTCTTGAAAGGCACTATGTAAATAACACAAAATGTGGATGTTTCAGCGATCGGTGCCTGCATTAGCATCGCTATTCCTGCTTCTTTTTCATAAGTTTCAACTTCAAAGACATTTAAGATTATCGGTATGTTGTTTGCTGTAAGTAGCAGATCTCAAACACCGTCTAAAGCATAATCAGCATCCACGATTGGATTAGCTGCGGTGCATGTTTCTTATCTCAGAAAGCAAATGCAGAGATTATGTAACAAGTGAGTGCTGCATATGTATGGGGATTAATCAAAGGAGGCTCACAGTTTGAGCTTCACATCTGACTGACTGCAGTGTGTTTGTGTCTACGCATGAACTGTGGCAGTCACAGGCTGAGAGGTCGAGCAGGGACTGGGAGCTGAAGTGAGCTGGTTTAAACTTGCTCTTCTACCCAGTACGCTGGACCGCTCTTAGAAGAGACCACTCATCCGGCTATTTCAGGCATATGTCAAAACATAAAGTACATGTACATCAGAGAAGGGTAATATGTTAACTGTGTTCATCTTGCTGGATGATTGGTAACTGAGGCTCGTCATTTTTCCCATCGATAGGGAAAACCTGTCAGTGTGTGGATCTCGGTGGTGGCTCCGCTGCGTCCTCCTCAACATCCTCCTCTTCTTGCTGCTCTTCTTCTTCACCACTCCTGCCATCATCGTCAACACCATGGACAAGTTCAACGTCACAAGGCCCGTGGAGAGTCTGAGGGTTAGAGTTTCAGAGCAGTTTAAACTTACTGACGTCTGTGCTCCATTGTGAACCTCCTCACTTTCATCAATCGCCATTTTGCTGTCCAATGCAGAGCCCAGTCGTTACAGAGTTCTTCCCGACCCTTCTGCTGTGGGCGTTTTCAGTGCTCCTGCCCTTTGTTGTCTACTACTCCGCCTTCTTTGAGTCCCACTGGACCAGGTACTGGGTAGTCATCAACTACTGCTCTCCTCAGCCATCTGAAATAGAAATGTGGATATTTTGCTTCGTTTACTTGCAGCGGTTTTTCTTCCTCTCAACTATCAGCGTTCCTCTTTTTTTTTCCATCTAATTTATTTCTTTTTCACCCTCTTGCTCTTTTTACTCTCTCCCTCTCTCTCCCTCCTTCTCTCTGCCACTCTCCCTGCACTGTTATTCTGGGCAGGTTGTCATAGAGATCTCCGTGCGAGGATAATGATATGAACAGTAGTCACCGTGCACCGTTTCCTCTATGTGCGGTGACTAGCAGGAGGAAGAACAAGTGTGCATAAGAACAACCTATAAGCACCCTTTCTTTACATAACCACCCCCACAAACGTGTTGTGCAGGCGTGATGTGTGAAGGACCGAATGCAAATCAACTGTTTACTGTAGTGAAAAATGTAGTTTGTGCTAATGGGTACAAAGAGTCAACTGTTTTTTCCATTTTGGGCTTTTAATTCATGAATTTATTATGTTGTTTTTTTCTTTTTGTGGTTTTTTTTTTTTTTTGTGTGTGTGTGTGTGTGTGTGTGGTTTTTTTAGATATATGTTGCAAAATATGTATCGCATGTTCTCATCTTATTGGATCATTTCATGTCTCAGATCTGGTGAGAATCAAGTGACGATGCACAAGTGTTTTTTCTTGCTGGTCTTCATGGTCATCATCCTGCCTTCACTTGGTCTGTCCAGGTACATCTACAGTGATTTCCCTTTTTGATCTACTTCTTTTGAATTATTCCTGGGTTTTTGTGGCTTTTTTGTAATGTTTATGCACTTTTTCTATTTTATTTCTGCTCTAGCCTTGACCTCTTGTTCACCTGGCTCTTTGATGTCAACTTCCTGGAAGAGAAGGATTTAAAATTTCAGTAAGATCAAAAAATGTAATGAGAAGTGCAATCAAACACATTATTTCCACTCCACGATTATCTTCTTGTGCAGCTACACACTGCTATCTGCTCAGGTGCTATTTTTTAGATCACTCTGTGGAAGTAAATAAATAAATAATAACAGAATGAAATGATTTACAATTTTCACAAACTCATATTTTACTCACAATAGAACATAAAAAAATGTTTAACCTCAGAAAATATGAATTCATTTGAATTTGATGGCGGCAACGTATGTCAAAAAATCTTCTTACACCTTCTTCTTTTACTGACTTGTTGCCATTGACTTAATTAGTTGCAAAGCATTTTTCTAGCTGTTTCTTTTTAGTAGTTTTGAGATGTGTTGCTTTCATCAAATTCAAAATGAGCTAATATTTTTTTCAAATTGGGACGTTTTCCCAGTTTAAACATTTCAATATGTTTTTTTTCTATTGTGAATAAATTATGGCTTTAGGAGATTTTTAAATCATTGCATTCTGGTTTTTACTGGGGTTGCAGGTAAAAAAGTTGATTTTTGCTGCAGTAATAGTTTGCGGTCCTTTGTCCAACTGTAGGACATTAGTGTTGATAATGGGGCTTTCAGCTTCATCAGAGTCCCTTCACTTGAGAGCGAGCTAAAAACAGGAAAGCACCGCACAGATGCACAAGAAGATGACTTTGAGCCAAAGTGAAATCTGATGTATATTTTTTTATTATTATTTTATTTGTTATTTGGAAATTATTTGGTTAAAACTGAGTCTCAGAAAGAATCTCCAGCAGCCCACTTCTTGTCTGTGTCTTAATGCAGGTGTGTGTTTCTTCCTGACAACGGTGCATTTTTTGTAAACTACGTAATTACATCCAGTTTGATTGGCACGGCTATGGAATTGCTACGTATCCCTGCACTGACGGTGTACGCACTGCGCCTCTGCTTTGCAAAATCCCAAGCTGAGCGGATTCATGTCAAACGGGTAAGCAGAGCCTTGGTGCTTATCTTGGCATCTTAACACGCTGTTTGGTTTAAACTTTAAGAAGCCAGCTGTGTTTATTTTGTCTCTGCAGAGTCAAGCTTATGAGTTCCAGTTTGGCCTTGAGTACGCCTGGACCATGTGTATCTTTGCTGTCAGTATGACCTACAGCATCACGTGTCCCATCATTACACCCTTTGGTGAGCAGCACACAACTACACTCTTGTAAAGCCATCTACCTCTTCTTCTCACCCTCTCTGCTCAGCCATCTGCATCCCAACACGTCCCGTCTCAGTCGTGTTTGTGTAAGGCTGTGTCTCCTCGTACTGTAACCTCACTCTCCTCTGCTGCCTGCCAGTCCGATGCAGACTGTGTGAATTTGCTGCTGTAGTCCCAGACACTCAGACACAGCGAGCTGTGAGCCAGACGCCCACTCTGCTCCTGTCTCTGCCCGGCGCTCACCGAGCTTCTATTTACTTCTGCAATCTAATCGTCAGTCAAAAACAGGCCGCCTTTAATACACCAAACTCTGTGTCTGCTTGCATTTCACCTGCTTTTTTTCTTTCTTCTAGATTTCAGTTTTCATTTGATAAAGAAGACCAAGACAACAGATTTTTTTTTTTTAATTTAAAGGCAAAAAATGTAAAATTAGCTTCCAATTGATCAAAAACAGGGACTAGAACAGGGTGTAAAAAATAAGGCCCGGGGGCAAGAACCTGTTTGGCAAAAACAAAAATCTGACTCACCAAAAGGCTTTGGAAAAATTTGAATGAATGCATAAATTTCTATCTTCTAACTTTAAAACTATAAAATAAATAAGAATAATTTTCTGTGAATTAACAAAAATTTTCTTTTCCTGTAAATTTGTACATTTAACACGTAGAAAAAAACAAGACACACTGTTGAAGTTGCATTTCTTTTCTTCTATTAAAGGATATCCCAGGGATTAGATGCTTAGTTAAATATCTGTCACTGGTCTGGTCTGAGTTCAAAGTTTTATGATGTAAATGAGTTTGAGGTCATATTTATCCCGTATTAGTATCTTTTAATTTCCTCTCTTAAATCCATAATTTAATTTAAAATCCTAGTCCTGACATACAAAGTCTTGAGTGCTCACATCCCATTACATCTGTCAGACCTTTTAGTATCATAAAATACAACAAATCACTTACTGCAGGTTTATTTGTTTTTCTTAGAGTTTCCAAAAGTAGAATGGGAGCCCGAGCCTTCAGCTATTTAATCCCATCAAGTCCCATTTTGGACTCAGGAAACAAACACTCTGCTTTTTGTACATCACAATCCTCATTAGATTGATCAAACCCTGTGTGTGATGTTGACATCGATCAGATAACTTTGTCTCTCTTTCATGTTGCAGACATCATCATCAGTGCATTTTTGTTTAACTTTTTTCTTCCAGGTCTGCTCTACGCGATCCTGAAGCACATGGTCGATCGATACAACATCTACTATGCTTATGTTCCCACCAAACTCAACCAGCGAATCCACAGAGCAGCCATTAGCCAGGTCATTGTAGCTCCCATTCTCTGCATGTTCTGGTTGCTCTTCTTCTCCGTGCTCCGATTAGGTAAATATCCCTGCCATAAAAATTCATAAAGATCGGTGGATTGTCAGGATGCTGTAATATTGTAATTTTTCATGTTTTTCCCCTTCACTGTCACAGGTCCAATGCATCCGATCACCCTCTTCACTTTAGTGTCCCACATCTTCTGCATTGTCTGTTACCTCCTCCGCTTGTGCCTTAGGAAGCAACCAGACAAGTCAACAAGCTACCAGGTCAGCGCCACCAAGTGTCACAGAGACAAAATCAGCTGAAGATGACTTATACTGAATTTGAACTAATATTTTTCCCATGCATTGTCTCTTTTGTTTCAGATGTCTGATCAGCCAGACGGGACGCTCACTGATGCAGACAGGAGTACCGTAACATCCACCACCGCCTCCAGTGTACAGTACCATTTCTTTCTCTGTTGGCCAATACACAACCAAAGCATATTATTGGAGAGAGGCCTAAATGTGACAGAGAAGGCTTACGTTATTTAAGTTAATATATCAGTGGATTGTGTGCTGGATGAGATTTCCACTGAATGAGATTTAATTGTTTAGTTTTCCATGAGATCTGAGAGCCATATAGAATAGAATAGAATAGAATAGAATTCAACTTTATTGTCATTGCACATGCACAGGTACAGGGCAACGAAATGCAGTTTGCATCCATCCAGAAGTGCTTTAGTGATATAGATATATTACAATATATATTAGCAATAATATAGATATGTGAGTATATTACAGAAATGGGTCTATTATGGTATGTTATAATGTACACGGTATGAAGTATGTTGTGAATATTCTATAACTATAAGTATGTACAGGCTGTAGTGAGTACAAGCTATGTACAGGCTATGAACAGGATATAAATATGAAAAACTATACAGAATATGAAATAAATAACTTTACAGAATCTGAGATATACAGCTATACAGAAATGGGAACTATGCAAGTTGTAAACAGTTGTAGGATTAAAGATTATTGAATGTACAGAATGATTATTTACACAGAGCTATACAGTAGTGCAGTTAAGATAAGTGAGGGTGTAGATAGTTTCTACAGAGGTATATAAAGTGCTGGTGGTTGTGAGTGGTGGTTCAGTCCATGTTATTATTGTGTGTTTGAGGGTACAGTTGTCCATTGTGGGTGTGTGTATGTTCAGTCCATGAGTTTAACGTGGGTCAGATGTCAGGAGGCAGAGTTCAGGAGTCTGACAGCTGTGGGGAAGAAGCTGTTCCGGTACCTGGTGGTCTTAGTCCGGAGGCTCCTGTGGCGCCTCCCAGAGGGCAGGAGGGTGAAGAGTCCATGTGATGGGTGACTGGGGTCTTTGATGATTTTCCCAGCCCTTTTCAGACACCGCTTCCTGTAGATGTCTTTTATGGCAGGAAGTATATGCTCTTATGCTCTTAAGGTTGTGAAAGAATCAACCTCAGAAGACAAGCACTGGGGTTATTCCAAATAAAATCAAATATATCACTAAAAAGTTCCATCTTGACTTTATAACAACATAGTTTTTCTCTTTTTCTCTTAATTGGGACATAACAAAAACTCAACCAATATAATATCCATGACATGGGAATAGTAACAAGCTCAGGATGTTTGAACTGTTAATTCACAGGAGAAAGAAGTTGAAAGAGCTTTTTGATGAACCATCTCCATGTGGGATAGATAAGTGGTCAAAGCAAGTTATAGCATGTGAAAGGTCTCTTGTTTATCTCCATTTTAAACCAGGCACACACTGCCTGTGAATAAAGTGATTTACTGGATGACACAATTCCAAAATGTGCATTGATCTGCTTCCCTCAGCTTTTTGTGGCATCTGTGTTGCTGGAGCCAGAGCTGGCTTTGACTCCGATGCCCTCCCCAGCCCACCACAGCTATGGCGCCATGGCCAGCTCTCAGAGTTCAAACCGTGGGCCAGCGGAGGAAGAAGAAGGAGAGGGGGAACACACCCAGACCCATGAGACTGAGCTCCAAGACCCACCAGACCTCTATTGCTCCACCACGCTCATGGACAGCTCCATGGGCTACCAGTAACACCAAATCTCCACCCAAAACTGACTTCTACGTGTCCTTCAGCTGAAGAACACAGATTACTAAATGCCGCAATGCTGCGTTTTCACCACTGACCTCAGACTCCAACTACGCTGCTGCCTCGGACTCTGAGACTAGACTGTGCTTGCTAGTAAGGCTGAAGAGCCTGAAGAGTAACGGAGCCTGAGAATACAGGAGCTAAATGCTCTTAAACATCACAGTTGCAGAAGAAAGCCATTTGCCTAAACAATCTGCCGAACCCATCAGACACAGCTCAACAGAACATAACACCAAGCTAAATGTACAGATTCTTTTAGCTAAATGATCAGATGCTGATACGGACTCTGTCTTCTTCTATGGCTTAATTTGCAAATTAAAAAGGTTACAAGTGATGCAGACTGTAATAGAAATGCATTATGGTTTCAGTCAGAGATACTCTATCCATGCTGTGTCGCTTGGAAATGAGTGGAGGCGAAAGTTCCCATCAGAGTGGGTGGTGTGAACAGGCTTGCCCCGACAGACTGACAGAGGGGTTTGGGCATAGGTGATATCTGGTTCCTCTGTAGCAGAGCTCGGCAAGGCTGAGGGTGAGGGCAGCTAGTTGTGAAGCCATCTGCAGTGAGACAGCAGACAGACGGACGGAGGGCCAAATGTAACTCAGAGATGTACCGTAATATATGTACGCTCTAAACGGAGGCGCAAACAGCTTGACTCAACCTGAAGCTTGTAACTATTATCAATATAAGGTTGATATTTTTGCTACAGTATTTTTGGTGTCATTGATATTGTGCTTTGGGTTGGGGGCGGGAGGAATCGAGGATGTACAATGATTTGCAGAGATGTCTCATCTTAATCAAAACCTTACCTAATTATGTTTCGACTGTACATATGGTCAAAGTGGAATAGCTTGAGCTTTTTGGAAATCTGCTATCTATTTTCTTGCTCACAGTTTGGTAAGAAAATAAAGCATGTAGCCTGTTAGCTTAGCTTAGCACAGGTTGGAACTAATGACCACTGATTGTGCACTAATTTTCTGGTAGGCGTAGCGAGATACTCTGAGGGCATTATATAGGGTATAGTTTGGAAAGTACTTTTAAACGTCAAACTCACTTTACTGTTAGCATTGTTACGTCTTTGTGTAACGTTACTGAAACTTGGGGACTCGAAACATGGAGAAAGGGCTAGCCTACAGGCAGAACCAGTAACTTTGTGGGGTGTTGATGCCAAGAATCTTGTCTTCACTTGTAGACACACGGGCACCCTGGTAAGTAGTTATTTCTATAATACTTTTTTTCAAGTCCACCTAAAGAATGCATGTGCAGTAGCTGCACTGTAGAGTAGCGTCTGGATTAGTCTACACAGAAAATAGGCAGGCACTTGGTTTTCTTTACAAAACCTGTAGTTTACCTTCTGAAATTTAGATCTCTTGGCCCCAGGGAGACATTTGTATACACTGGTTAAGTACAGAGTCATGGCAAAAACAAACTAAATGTCTTTCAGTTCTGAGGTTTTATTTATCAGGACATAATAAAAAAGTTGTGTCTTTATAAGGTAACAAAATTGGATAAATACAACCGAGGATGAACAACACATGACATATTACAGCAAGTCATTATTTATTTAAAAAAAATCTAAGCCAAAAATGCAGAAGCAGTCCTCTGGAAAACTAAATCCATGTCATGATTCAGTAGCTTGTAGGAGCCCAGTCATTCTTTTCTGTGCGATGGCATCAGTCTCTCATATTATTCTGGAGAAATAATAGCTCACTCTTCTTTACAGAGTTGTTTCAGTTTATTGAGGTATTCATTTATGCACACCATTTCATTCAGGTTGAGGTCTGGTCTTTGACTGGGCCAACACTGATTGCTTTCGTTTTCAGCCATTCTGTTGTAGATTTGTTGCTTTGTATTGGATCATTGGCCTATTATGCAAATCATTTTTGGTCAAGCTTTAGCTGTCGACCAGATGGCCTCATATGTGACTCTAACATACCCAGATCCCTTTAGCTGCAAAGCAAACCCAAATCCTCATCCCTCCATTACAATTAGTTGAGGTGGTTGGTTTTCACTGTGGATTGAGGCCAGACATCTCCACTTTAGTCTCATCTGTTCAAAGGACATCGATCCAGGGGTCTCACAGTTTGTTCAGAAGCAATGTGGCAAATCTAAGCTGTGCTGCCATGTTCTTGTTAGAAACAAGAGACTTTCCCCTGGCAACACTTCCCAAACACTACTTGGTCACTCTGAGATGTAGCTCTTGCGGTTTTTTTTTCAGTTTCTCTGATTGAATGGTCTGACCTTTGGTTGAATTTGCTGTGATGTCCATTTCTGGGAAGATTGGCAACTGTCTTAAATGTTTTTCACTTCTCACTGTAGAATAATGGACTTTAAATTGCTTGGAAAAACTTCTAACGTTTCCCAGATTGACGGGCAGCAATAGTTCTTTCTCGAAAGTCATTGCTGATGCCTTTCCTCCTTGGCATTGCATTAGCACACATCTGAATGCTCCAGACCAGCAAACTGTCAAAATCTCTGCTTTTACCGAGTTGGTCAGACTTACTGACGATCAGTTAATCAAGTGCATTGATTAGCAAGACCTGACTGCTACTTTCTCTTTTAATTCCTAAGGAAGCAGTAAGGGTGTACTTTCTTACACTGCTTCTGCATTTTGGCATTGCTTATGTTAATCAGTAACGACTGAGTGTAATATGCCATGTGTTGTAGATCATTTAAGGTTTTCACCATGACCGTATAGCATTGTGCATAGCTAGCAGTCTGTTCGTTTAGCCCATAACAAAATTACAATATCTTTGGCTTAGCATACAGACCTGAAAGGAGGGGAAACAGCTAGTTTCTGGTTTTAAACCAGAGACTGGTTTAAAAGTAGCAGAGACTTTGCTTTATGGTGTGTTGCTGCTAAGCTAAGCTAACTTGCTATGGTACTAATATATACATCAAAGTGCAGGCAAGAAAGTGTTTTGTAAAATGTGAAGCTGTTCCTTTAAGTTGTGAAGAAATGGAGTATAATAGAAGCGCATCCTAAAATTACATCATTTTCCAAATATGCCATGGAGTCTGTTTTGTGCCACTGCAGGAGAACAACATGGAAATCTCCAGAAGAAGTTTTTCGGTTTTGCTAAGTTTGCTAAACTCAAAAGCTTTTATAAAATTTTCCAGTTTTTTTGATGTTGGTCAAATAGGTCATTGCTGAAATTAGGTTTTGTTATGTTGCAAAGACAAACAGTAAAATAAAGCACTATCATGCTGTTTTCAGTTGACATATGCTATGTAACACGTCACTGCATGTTAATTATATATCGTCTAAATGAGGTATGCATTTCATATGTGCTAAACTTCATGTTTTTTGTGTCAATCTGTTGGTTTTTTTGTTCTTTTTGTTTTTCTTTTAAATCCTCTTTACAGCGGGTCAAAGATTTTCTCATGTGACTGAATGTTAATTTCTTACTCATGTCTTTTGCTGTGCCTTGGGGAAAAAAAACGCCCTTATTGTGTGACAATCCAGCATGGCCTGAAATATGCTGCATGGACGAAACAACCAAGAGATAAAAATTGTAACAAACCCAAAACTCAATTTTTTAACAGCCAGTGCGTCCTTCATTCAGAATAAAACAAACATACAATGTGAGCTTATTCTACTAAGATATTAACAGTCAATCTGCACACGAGGTCCTCTACCTTTATCTTTATCTAGAGCTTTTGAATATATCACACGATCTTCATCAGCATATTAACTGGCTCAGCTGTCATCCATTCATTCAAAGCTTACACCATCCTGCGTACTCGTGGGACAGGAAGTCCTAAAGACGAACAGATCACTGACCAGTGCGCAAACCTCATCTGTTCTTGAAGACCAAGTGATGGGATCAAAAGCTGTAGAATAGGAAAGCAAGTGAATGTCATAAAAATGGTTAATTGCGAGGTTAAGAATGAGCGCGTGGCTTGTAGTTGTATCAATATTTTGTATTGTGTACTTGTTTGTGCCTTGTCACTGATTTCAATCAAGCCCTTTTTATTCCTCGGTTACCTTATTTTTGGATCATACGTATGTATGACGGGGTTCTCTAAATGTTTGTCTTTGATTAACAGTGACTGCTATGGGTTAGGTAGCTCCTTGTTGTTAAGTAGAGTAAGTTATAATCGGTTTTCTGTTCTGTCTGAGAGAGTGTATCATGATATACTTATAGTCATGCTTTATATAACATTAATGGCACCTTTTGTTATAAAGTGACATGTATTTTGCTCGTTTTACAGGGACTCTAATTGTAGTAGCTTATGCTGTATAAAGTAGATGAAAGCTAGCAGCAGAGCGCAGATGAAGTGGCCACTGCAGAGGATCATGAAGTTTAAAAAAACAGAACATCAAAGAGCATCTCAAAATTTCAGTCTCCAAACTGCAAACATGTCCCATGGCTTTCTCTTCCAGAAGCCCGTTTCACAGATCATTAAATGTGCTTTCCTTTGAAAAATACAAAATAAAAGCTAATAGGGTATTCTTAGCTCTAATGGCCATGCGAAGAGGGATTGTCCGTTCCCATGCTTTACTAGTTTTATTGCATCCGGACATGTCTGTTCATGTGCAGTCAGCTTGGCCAACCGAGGTCTATTGGGTTTCCAGACGTGCCCGATGCTTTTTGCTCTTCGTTTATAAAATATGTGTATCATAAGTACATTATTTCAGATTTTATTCTGCTGTAAAAGTGGGCTGTTATTATCTCCAAGAAGTCTGAGGTTTAGGGACAGGCTGTGTTCAAGATTGATCTCTGTCAGGCTAATGAGTTTTCATCTGTTATAAGTGAAGTGCTGTGATCTGAGATTAAAATGAATTCAGCTCAATCCACTCATCTTGTGCCATGAACTTCTTGTTACTCTCTGCTGTGGTCTGTGATGGAAGCTTTTTCAGACACAGTGAGTCAGACTTCATGTGGAAAATAGAAGAGCCGCTGTGAGTGCGCTGGTATAAGAATACGATTCCTTTAGGAAATGTGCAAAAACATGTTTTGCACAGTACTTTCAAATGTTCATTTGATATTTAAGAAATATTTTTATTTATGTTAGAAAATAATGTGGATATCATCTGCTCTTATTCTCTTAAGCTAAGGTAAGGGCAGCTTTAATGGACACATCCAGTATCCCATCTAATTCTTGGGAGGAAACTGTGTAAAAAGTTAAGCTACTCATTTAAAATCTACCAGCTGATAACAGTGTTTCTTCTCATTTCCAGGCTTATTACCCATACTGAAGGTCTTCACACAAATGACTTTTTGGACAGTTACCTGTACATACTAGAGAGCTCACTTGCCCTGAAACCACATCAGAGTGTGGATATAGGAGTAAATTTCATAATCGAACCACAGTGGAAATTCTTGTGCTGTTTAAAGATGTTTTTCTATCAAAATAATGAAAATGTATGAACCATCTTGCACTGACTGGATTGGTTGAATTTCTCTGTATGAAACAGTTTGCAGAGTGGAAAAATACCAGACTTCCACCGTGCACGATACTCCTTCATTGCACAGTCACAAAAGAAGACAGAGAGAGGAAATGCCACGGATGACATTTCCGTCGTCACCTGTGGCAACTGCTGATGGCATGATTCTCAGAGAAAGGTGAATTCCTCTGGGTCTGTGGTCTGCCATCTGCTTTCCCCTGTCCAGATGCTTAGAATAGAAAATGTCTCTGCCTCCTGCTGCAACCATATTGTCACTCCCATATGGCTTTGAGTCAACATACAAACGCAGCTCAAAAAGTTAGTATTTTAAGTCCCCTAGAGTATATTATAGTATCCAACTGACTTATATAAGAACGTTCATTGTTCCCCTTGGCAAAACACAATTACCACAATGTCGATTTAGTGGCTGTACTTTCCAGCTCTTCTCACAATCTTCTTCTAAACATGGTTTTTGTCCAGTATTAAGTTTCAAATTTAATAGCACCGTAGAGACCTTTTGTTTTCCATGTTGGTTTAAGGGTGAACCTTTTTCAGAGAACAATCCCCCCCCCCACCACCACCACCACCAAGGACCTGTTAGCAGCAGCTCAATATTCAGTTACATCACAGCGTCTTTCTCGACTTTCAGATTAAACCCTCTGCTGACTGTTTTTCTATCTGAGGCAATGTTTCAGGGAAACAGGGAAAGCCTTACATGGCTGAAGAGGTCTACAATACATTTCTTTTACATAACATTTGTTGGCATCAAAGATGCTAATCACTCAGGGTTTCAGGGCATACACAGATTGTGTCGGAGCCTGGGAATAGCTGCTGCCAAACCTGGTTTTATAGATGTGCTCAAAGACTGCTAATTAGCATTTTTTTTTTATTCAATCTTTACCACAACTGGAGCACGCATTTTGAATTTGGCATTATAATGCAACAACACCAACACAGTAAGGGAGCCCAGTTCACAGATCGAGACATCTAAGCTGAGGAAGCCAAACAAATGTGAAGCAGAGGTGGGCGGATCGATCCAAATATTGATATAATATGTAATAATTACATTACATTTTTCTATCCTTTAAGTTCAGTATGCATCCCACTGAACTGTGTTAAATACGCACTAAGAAAAATGTCTGAATGTTTTTGTGTTGACAGCAAACTGTGTTTTATTTATAGCCCATTTAAACAACAGAAACTGAACCAAAGTGCTTTGGAAACAGGTGCATTTAAATTCCAGATCTCCAAAAGAAAAAACAGTTTCTAAAAAACATGAATAGCTGAAAGTATGGTAAATTAAGTATGGTAAAAATCACAGTGATTTGTTCAGAATGTGTTCAGAATTTGCAAATTGATGATGATTTATTTCATAAATCATGACACACTGCCCTCCCCTGCCTCTTTTGGTTAACAATATCAATATTGGTATCTGCAATACTGGCCCTGTATTTACTTGGTATCAAATTTGAAGTATCTTGCAGCAGTAATGTCAAGTGACTTGATGTCACAAAAAGAGGTCACGCCCTATATAATAAATTCTTTGCCAGAGAATTCAAATTTTCAAAAGATTTTGTGACAAATTAAAGAAATAATTAAATATTCATTTGCATATATACGTTTAAATTTGTATCCTATTTGCTCCATTTAAAAATGTATTGATCAATT
Source organism: Aulonocara stuartgranti (assembly GCF_965226115.1). Taxonomy (NCBI): domain Eukaryota; kingdom Metazoa; phylum Chordata; class Actinopteri; order Cichliformes; family Cichlidae; genus Aulonocara; species Aulonocara stuartgranti. The sequence goes on along the minus strand of NC_138955.1, from coordinate 2,348,448 downwards.
TATTTTTAGGACTTAAGGTGTGTTCTACATTAATGATGTAGAAGAAGAAGAAACTCACAAAAACACTTGTAAACTAATGGGGTTACACTTTCATATAGTCTAAATGGGTAATATACCTTTCACATAATAACATCACACAAAATCTGCACAGCGATGATGTGAAGCTCCCGTTCCACTACACCCCAAAGGTGGATTGAGATCCAGGTATTTACCAAGGCCTTTAGAATACAGTGAACTTGTTCTCATCTTCATGAAACCAGTTTGAGATGATCTGAGCTTTGTGACATGGCACATTCACCTGCTGAAAGCAGCGATTAGAAGATGGGCACACTGTGGTCACAAAGGGATGGACATGGTCAGAAAAAGATAGGTTTAACTCTTTAAAGCCCAAAATATTAAATGATGGCCTGAAAATTCAATTGTTTTGAAGAGTTTATTGAACCATCTGACAAATTCGTCAGATGGTTAATTCAATTTGAATTTCCATATGACTTTTAATTTGTGCCATATTTACTATGCCTGTCTATTTCTTTATTTATCTTTTTCAAGGGGGGGGAAATCACACTGATAATGCAGAAGTCTCAAAAACTCACAAAAAACAGTCTGTCTTAAATATGATACACTAGGCGTTAACAGGGAAATCATGCTCAGTTGACATACATGGCCCAAAATATGCCAAGAAAACATACAGATATATAGAAGATACAAGGCAAGCAACCAAGTGTTACAGCAGAAAGACTCATCAGACCAGAAAATGCTTTTCCAGTCTTTGGTTATCCAATTTTGGTGAGCTGCTGTGAATTGTAGCCTTAGTTCGCTGTTCCTAGCTAACAGGAGTAGCACCCACTGTGATCTTCTGCTGCTGTTTCCCATCTGCTTCAAGGTTTGCAAATGTGCATTCATCTTGGTTGTGACAAGTGGTTCAGCGGTTCTTATCATCTAAAAGGAGTAAGACCATTCTCCTCTGACCTCTGACATCAACAAGGCTCAGGGAATGGCCGCTCACTGGATATTTTTTCCTTTGTCAGACCATTTTCTGTAAACCGTAGAGATGATTGTGCTAACCAAACTTCCCAGCAACAGTTGCTGACTCAGCACTCCACCCTTTTTCCCAATGTGGCCATTTCTGGATAGAAAGAGCCAACATGGCACCAGCCAAAGTGCTAAATGGTTGATGGCCAAGTCCATCTTTTATATACAGTCTATAACATTAAATATATGGGTCTGCGGGGACTGAATTTGGAGGCAACTCAAAAGACCATTAGTGACAGTTGGTTTGATCACCCATGGAGGTTGCCATTTCAGAATATACCCTTTGTCATATTTCTGGACTACCAATTGTAGAAGACATCAGAAATTCAATTGCTGATGTTGATCAATCGTGTGTAAATAGGATGTAGTACACCCAAGTTGTACTGTTCACCAGCTACACACGATCCCAAATAAATCCACTATCCTGTTTGAGAAACTACAGTACCCATCTGTTTTCTAGTCACACTATAGGTTTGACTGTTTAGATTATCTCTCGCTACATCTTTCACAGGAATGAGCCTGATCCATAGACAGGCAGAAAAGGGAATTCAAAGACTACTTCTTAGTAGGAGTAGCTGTTCAGCAGCTGCTGACAGATAGCTCATTCTCATGCTTGTGATGGCTGCTTGGCAGACTTGTGCTGCAGTCTCCCAGAGAGCCATCGGAGCAAATCTTATTAGCCCGAGCTCACATGCACAGTCACTGTGAACACCTCTCCACTGTAGGATTTACGATGAGTGAGTGATTGAGCAATGCAACGTTTTTCTCCTTCATCAAAAACGCACATATATACAACCATCACCTTACAGTTGCCATGACAACAATGAATACCCCCCCCCCCCCCCTCTTTTTTTGTTCCAAAACACATTGCAGACTTTCTAAAAATATGTATGTTGTCTTTTCTCGCAGACTTTTTTTTCCCCAGATGACAGCCTTCAGAGCAAAAAGCTACAAGGTCAGTCTGTAGCAGTAGAGGAACAAAAAAAAACATGAAGGAAATAAACATATAGTCAATGTGAGTTTATTGAAATTTGTTGCAATCCATTACCAGGGGATGAGAGAGAGCATGAAGTTCAGTTTTGGTTTTTATATTGCAAGAGCAAGAGGCCAACACAAATCCAGCAGACTCTTGCAGAGAGGGTAAGGATATTGTTGGCAGTGCAGACAGACGGGTAAGTTCCAAGTCAGATGCTCCACCATCAGCCGAGCAGACAGCGACTTTCACAGTGACACAACAGAAAAAAGAGAAATGAGCTGATATGTGTGTAACTCATCATAACCTTCCTGCCTGCCCCCACTCATCTGATCACTCTGGCTTTAGATGATATTCAAGTAGAAACGCATCCAAAATCTGCACAGTTCTGCTCGTTTTTGAAGGAAAGCATAAAGGAAAATAAAGATAAAGTGATCCAAATTGTGAAGAACACAATGGATACTGTGAATTTCTGAAAACATACTTGAGGTGACATTGTGCAGTTGCATGAGTAAGTGGGCTGAAGTCGCCCTCGTCTCGGAAGCCAGGGGGGCGATGAGCCATTCGACGCTTGGATCTTATGTAACACTGAGAGATGGGCTGTCAGTGGGAAGCAAATCAGGCATTGTGTGACTGATTTCAAAACCTGACCGCTGTGTTGCGATCGTAATCAGTCCGTGACAACACATTTAAGACAAGGAGGAAAACACACTGACTTCAATAAGCAGTAAAATACCCACAGATCACTTTATTTAGCCTCAAGTAAGCACATGACATATTTAAAGTTTAAGATGGAATCCAGTTTACAAAGAGTGTGCGCTTGTATTAACTGTAATAATAATTTTTGGTTGAAGGATAACTAGGTGAAGTCATCGCTGTTGCGTAGCAGCTGATAATGATGAGGTAGACAGCGAGACAGCCAATATATACACATCTGGATGTTAAAAAGACGCCAGCTGTGCCAGCTGAAAATACTTACTGTCGGGTAATTAAAAACACGGAGAACAACAACCTGCATAGGGCTGCGTACTGAGACTAAGAAAAGAAAGACAATAGACACAGCACCTACACAACCAGGGTACAAACATTATACCTGCAGCCTGGAAAGTACAGACTAAACACATAATATTAATAAAAAAGCCCTGTTCTTATACTCTTCTATAATAACTACACATCTTTTTTAATATAGCGGTTATATATCTGCTATTCTTTGAACTGAAACCTGATTAAAAGTAACAGATTTGCCACATTGTTTTCTTGTATTGGGTTCATTATCTGAAATCTACACAGTACAATGTATCTGAAGGTCATATTGTAGATGACAAGAAAAAAATCAATGCTCTTTCACTGCACATACAATTCAGAATATAAAAATAAACTTTGTAAATATAAACTGAAGCGAGGAAAAACACATATCAGCAGCTTGGATTTACAGTTGTGTGGTGTTATTATCTTATACTTGGCACACTGTTGCTAAGTTACTTGGCTATAGATGTAAATAACTGATGATACATACAGCGTTATGGCAGCATAAATACTACACACATACATACAGTCAAGCACAGTTTCTCTGTATCATCTGTTTTGTGTCAATAATTTAAATGTAAAATTGTCATCACTTAAGTTGGTTTGGTTTCTGAAGTCAAAACAAATATTTATTTCCAGCTTCACTTCCTCACAGAACCTCTTAAGTTGGAGAAAAACAGGCCACTGATCCCTGTCACCTGTAAAGCTGAGGTAATAGTACCCACATCATCGCAGTTAATAAGCATTGATAAGTTAAGCAACTACGATACACCATTACTACTTTACACTAAGATTAACTGGAAACTGATAGCCAAGGAACAAAGATGTTACAAGTCCTCCAAGATGCCATTTTACTTTCAGTCTCTTAAAGTCATATAACAGTCTTTTAGTTAAAGTTTAGTTTAACAGTCATCAGAAGCTTACTGAAATACTCACACCCTCGACTGAGGAGCGCATCGCACGCCACGTCGGGGAAGGTGCACTTGGACGCCTTAACAGTCGTGGATAACTAAAGAAAGCTATCAGAGAGAGTAAAACAGTTCTTGTCAAGAATCTATTGAATAAAATGTTAAAAAACTGTTTTTTCTTCATCCTAGCAGCTTAAAAGTTAAACGACAAAGTCACTCAAAAGACATGAAATGTAATATCGATTTTAAAAAAACACACAGTTTTGATATTCTTCTGAAAAATCACATTGCATTGTCCCACACGTTCTGTTAAGTATCACTGTGTTCCAGTTAGATAAAGAGCTGCCCTTGCTGGCCACAGTAACCATCACAGTTTGAGCAGTGTGTGATGTCTAATCATAATAACAGCTAGTGTTTCACAAGTGTGCAACTCTTTTAAGATACACCACAAACACCACTACAGTCACTGTTATCATTTGAGTAAATATATCAAAGCCATTATATACAAAATAAAACCCTTCCACAGTTTCCCGAGTGTTTCTTCTCAGTGTGAGGCATTCAGATTACAGTCCGCTTACACTCTGAAACTGTACAAACAGCACTGCCTGGTAGCTAAACATCCACAGCAAAGAAAACACGCTCTGTGACTCGCTGGTCCGACTGAAAAATGTGTAACTATATCACACGTTCGCTACGCTATGCGACCCCACTCACAGAGCAAATGTACAGCAGCTGAAGCCACAATGCTGCAAGTTACACAACCTTATTCCATGGCAACCAACTTGATGATTTGACAACTACTGGCGCCTCAGTCGGCCTTGTCTTCGCCATTTTCGGCATACCCTCGGCTCATCATTGCTACCACAATGCTGTACATGTTGAGCCAGGCTTGACGCAGCGGTGCCGTGTAGGCCGGGCCCAGACTGCACTGCAGCATGTAGAGAAGGGACTCACCCACCGCCTGCAAAACACACAGGAAAAAAAAAAAGAGAAGAAGAAAGTGTTCACGGCTCATTCGCTCGTGAAATTGCTTTGGCAGAGTTGTGCGATAAGATGTTGGTCCTACGGCAAATGACTGCGTTCTGACTCCCACTGCCTGATGCTTCTTCCCGAGGTTGAGCAGAAAGTCCTCCAAGGAGTGAAGGTCATCCAGGTGGCTGACGGCCGCGTCGATCACAAGCATCACCTGAGGCCACGGCCACAAGAGAAACAGAGAGCCATCGCAACTGTCCACAAACGAAACTTTAACGTGTCTGTGTACTTGTGGTGGTTAATGCGGTGAACAGAGCTCACCTTGGTGACATGTTCCAGAAACTCGGGGCTGGCGAGGCGGTCCTGTGTGGAATCGCAGTTTGTACCGTAGTGGAAAAGATTGAGGAGCGCAGGGTCCAGCTCAAACAGTCTAACACAGACAAATACAACGCTGTTCTATAGGTGTGCACACATGGTGTAGCCTCAAATATTCACAGAGGGATAAAAATCAGTCTACAAAGCAAACATCTACACATATCCCCTGTCTGATTTAGCAGCAGCTGTCTCAGAGTAAATTGCAGGATTATTGCAGTCTGTCGCCAAGCAACAAGTCAAGCCTCCGGTCCGTGGTTCATGTGGAAAGTGTGCAGGAAAGGATATACACCTGTGCTACATTTATTTACACTGCTGCTATTAGGTAACAACAATACACAATCCTATCACTTATGCTTTGAGTGCTTTTATATTTGATCTTTTCTTCCAGCGCAAAGAATTAAACAACAGCCTCCTTTTATGTCGTGCTGATCATGATAGAAAATTACCTGGAGAACATGACGACACCATGAGGAACTTTGTTCTTGCCCAGGCTCTCCCAGCTGTCTCGTATCAGCTCCTTGTCTTTCGTCGACAGCTCCTCCATGCTACCTCAGGCTGCAATAACAAGACAAGTTCTTCAACTCCTCTAAACGATCAGTTGGAGGACGGCCATAGCATCCGAGGGAACGCACAGACAAAACTTCTGCCAATCCACCTGCAAAACAAAGTTGAGCATCAGGTGAGCAATTTGCTAACATAGTGTAAGGGTGGGGACACTGGTGCAGGAGAGACGCTCAGCTCAGCACAGCTCGAGACACACAGTCATACTGTACCTTTTTGAGGTCAGTCTTCTCTCTGAACTCCTTCTGGTGCTTCTGTGCTGTGGGGTCTGTCTTTTTCTGTGTGTGTGTGTGTGTCTGTGAGTGTTTATGTGTGCAGGCAGAAGCCTTGCCTGACACTCTGGTGCACTTGTTCCTCTCTTTCCCCAGCTCACGGTGCAGTCAGGAAGACAAGTTGTGCCACAATCTTATCTGTCACACAGGCTTCTATCTCTCTCTCTCCCCTTCCTGTTTGCCTCTTGATATGCTCTCTCTCCAGCTCAGGGGATATTATTCATGCCGCTGAAGGAGAAAAAGAGGGATATCTCTCTGCTGCTCCAGATAAGCTGCAGCGAGACACAGCTCCTCCTGCAGGTGAACCGAGGACTGAGACATGCAGAGATGCTGCTTGCACGCATAACATGCACTGCATTTAACCCAAAAAAAATTAGCCACTGGATTTTTAAGTTGTAATCAAGTGAAAATAAGCAAGAAAACAGCAACAGCAAAAATACTGTGCAGTGCAATTGCTGGGTAAAGCAGGTAAAATCCATTTAAGGCCCACATTATCTATTTTCGGATGTGTCCCCAACTGCCTAAATTTTGCAGCACATGCATTTGAAAAATGAAATGTGTGGGAATTTTAATACTGCACAGCGGCTAGAGTAATAAGAGACCTGCACACACCACTTCGGTGAAATTATATTGTTCATCTGCTGAGCAGAGCCACTCCTTAAACAGCGCGATCATAACATTCAGCGGCCAAGCGTGCAGCCTCTCATTAATTTAAATGGGATGTGTTTCTTTCTTTTTCAGCCTCCACACATATCTGAGGCTGCAGTTTGTTTAAATAGATGTCACAGCCGCCTGCTCCATCGCGTTTCACCGATGCAGGTTCCCGCTCAGACATTATCTAACAGGTTGAAAGCAATTTGTTTTGCTTTGAGCTTTGCATCGGGGAATCAGAGGTGCGCAGCTTTCTCCTAAATGGACTACAGTGGCAGAGTGAGGAGGGATACATGGTTCCCATGACAACCTGACAGGATGTAGCCCTTGAAGCTTGATCCTGTGATATTTGAGCTTTCAAAGAAGCGACTGTCTGATTATTATTTATTACATATTATGTGACAACATTTTGGATTTTTCTCCTTCTCTGTATTTGTGAGGGATGGCTGAGCGGCAGAGGCACAAACAACAGGCTTGCCGACAGCTCCACAGGCTGGTCTCTTATTATTCCCCATTTTTTCTTCACAGCAGTGGATTTTTGCGCCATATTTATAGTGCAGACTGATCAGTCAAACTGAAGATAAAAACATTTAATAGAAAACAAAATGAAAAATAGCCCCACCTTAAAGATGATGATCCAAAACTAAATCAAACCGCTGAGAAACAATTTTGCGCTGGGCTCTTGCGCCTATATAGGTAGTAGAGATGGACCGATCCGATATTACGTATCGGTATCGGTCCAATACTGACCTAAATTACTGGATCGGATATCGGAGAAAAATAAAAAATGTAATCCGATCCATTAAATATCACGAAAGCACCTCACAAAACTTGCAACACGCCGTAACTCACCTCAGAACGTTAGCACGTCGGAGCAGTATGCATCACGTGATAGAGCGGCTGTGGCATGCGGGACCTGTCGGTGGTCTGGATAGCATTTGGAGCTTTGCTAGCAACCCCGCATTTCATCTCCGACAAAGTTATCCCGAGAGAAGTAAAGCACGTGTGTAAGTCCATCTCTGAATGTTTGTAAAGCATTCCTGCGTTAAGCTTAACAAGCGATATATGGAGCGACTGCTTCTTCTTGCTGCTACTTCAATCATGAAACTGCTTAACGATCAGCTGATCGGCTTTTCTGTCGCGAGTCCGTCTCTCTGGTTTGTTTTTGGCCCACTTTGCACCAGAAAGAGGAAACCAGCGGCTGAACAACAGAAGCACGTTTAAGCTTGATCAGCTGTTGTTAGAATGTATTTAATATTACTTTCTACTCGAGGATCTTTTTCTACGTAGCTGACGCTGGTAACTGTGCAGGGGCGGATCTAGCAAAGTTTAGCCAGGGGGGCCGATAGGGCATGAACAGGGAAAAGGGGGCACAAAGACATACTTTTCTTTCTTATTCTCATTTAAAATGTCGAGCTTTTAATAAATAATTATCTGACACCCAAAGTTTTAATTTGATGCAAAATGAATAGAAGTCAATTACTGTATATAGTGACTATTAAGTCTAATATATATACCCTAGTAAGCTATAGTACTTTTTCCTTTGGGAAGGTACCATCTGTGCAGTCTGCAATTCTGTTGAAGAAAGATGTTGAATCTATTTAATATTTCTTGAAAAATAATTGATTTCTGTGCATTTTTTTCACACTGCATCAAATTAAGGTTGATTACGTCGATTAAGCATCATGAGGTGGAGCGTGAGGGGTGGTTCCCCATTTTTTATTTATTTATTTTTGTTGTTGCTGGGAGTTGGAACCCTATTAGTTAGGTTGCTTAATATTTATGCTAAGTACTCTTTCAAATACCAGAATAGGGAGGATGGTGTAGGTTTAAGTTTATTAGATTGATCAGTATTGCTGAACTATGAAATAATTTTTTTTGCATACAGGTATAACAGAATAGCTTTAGTGTAGTTGTTGTTTTAAACTTGAGTATGAACTTATACAAAATGCGGCAAGATATTTAAAAAACAGTTTTGTTGATTAAAAAACACTATATCGGATTCATATCGGTATCGGCAGATAACCAAATTTATGATATCGGTATCGGACATAAAAAAGTGGTATCGTGCCATCTCTAGTAGGTAGTCGCTCCTCCCACTTAAGGAAATAACAATTAAACACTAATTAACTGTTACATTAATTTATACAAGTGCTCAATCTAGCATTTAAAGAAATGTTAATAAGTTAGTAGTGGTAAAATAAATAAAGATGTATTTAGAAAATGTACCTGTTCATTAATTGCGTTAAATCAATGCATCCATCAAACATCACACAAGACTCCCCTTCTTTCACACTGGCCCAGGAACTTGACCATATAAGGAGTCCAAAAGGGCCTGGACTTGTTTGGCAGTTCGTGGGTCTGAGTTAGATAGAGGTTAGAAAGCAAATTAATCAGACGGAAATCTTGAAAACTTATCAAGATTCCATGGCTAATGTGGAGGCAACGCTGCTAAGAAAAAAGCACCATGTAGTATTTTAGAGGTCACGAGCCTCGTCGCCATGGTATATCTTTACTGCAATTATGCAAATATATTTAAATCTGAAGACAGCCAGCTGAATATTACTACAGCTCACTGTAGTAATATTCAGCTGGCTGCATGCAGTTCGTGCAGCATAAATATGCACGCTAGATGCATAGACTATGTTAACTCCTATCTAAGTGTTATGTTTTAAACCATGCTTAGTGATACCACTTAATGAATTTTAATATTTTCTAATGTGAATTTACTACACTGACTCCAAAGCACGGCACAACAGCCAACAAAACCATAAGGGCGTGCACTGATCTCCATTGATTATGCTTGTAAAAATATTCAAACGCTCCCATGTGGTTGGTAAGTAAAAATGTCTCGATGTCTCGAATTCCTGGCAGTCAGCTGTCAAAGCACAAGATACAGCGAGGCCAGTGTGTAAGAGTATTTGATGTGGATGTGCAGGCAGACCACTGAGATGGTTTGTGTGAATGCAGATGCATGGTAAGGACTGTTTATTTAGGTGGCACTGTGGCTGTAGAAATAACTGGGAACTTTAACTCGACAATCTAAGAAAAGCCAATGTCAGATGCCCTGTGTTCTTACGGGCCATTAGAAACATGTAAAAACATGAATTAAAAAATAATAATAATAAAGTAAAATGCAACTGTAAGCATTAGAATATAAGCATTTACATTAAAGCAAATTTAAGTATTGTCTCTTTAACACGGAGACTGATTAATGCTACAGACAAACTGGGCTCAACTGGTTTTCTCAGTTTATTTTTGAACCATTTATTCTGGCAACAACATGCTCATCATCTTCAAAACTACAGCTTACATATTCCTTGGGGAAAGTGTTGTAAAACCAACAGCAATCACTTATGTACATTTTTATAAAGTTTTTCCATTTGTGATTGCAAATTCCAGCTGTTTTGCGATTTCGTGATTTATAGCCGCTCATCTTAAACTATCAAACATTTGGTGCGGACAGTCAGCAGCGACATGAATCATTTTTGAGGACGGTGTTGTTTTCTAGTGGCGAGGCCACAAAACTCTGTGCCGCCTGAACCTTTTTGATCATGGCATTTCTTCCCCTTTGGACTTCACGCTCTTCTCTCCCACATCTTTAATTTTCTCCCCGTCTCCTCCATTTTCTTCCCTAAATCAGACATGTTGGGTTAGAAAATGACTATATTGTAATTACATCGAACTTTTACTTGGCTACGGAAATGGTCTTTTTTTTTCTCTAAAGACTGTAGAGCAAGCTCAGAAAATTATGTAATGCAACATGACCAAACCACATGAAGTCCTTGGCTCTCCCAGCAGCAGTGCTATTCATATTTTTACCGGACACAGTGGTATTACTCACAGGATGAACAAAACTTGCTACAATTTCTCACGCTGCATACCTGCTTCGAATGTCGTCTTCAGTGCTGCGGTCATCCTCGGATATGAGCCCGTCTCCATTTTCTTCAATGAACTGCTCCTTCAGCCCGGCTTTCTTCAGTTTGCTTCTGTATGTCTGCTCTGCGTGAGCTTTCGCATTTCTCTGCCAGTGAAAACTCAGACTTAGATTCCTGAACGTATGTCGCCTAACGCATGTAGTAATGTTCAGGCATTCCTTACCTGTTTCACCTGTTCAAACAGATAAGGGCGTTCACTAACTCGGGCCTTCATTTCCCGTAATTCTCTCATGTAATCCCTCATTCTTTGTTGATCAGCCTCCCTTCACGTAAGAGGAGATGATAGTTTTAACTATTGTAGCAGGCATGTGTGGTTCTTGTGACATGAAATGTAAAACTGCAGAATAAATAGCCGTACTTATACAGAACTCACCGATAGTTCTGTAGTTTCTCGTCATGCACTTCTTTCAAGCTGCTGCGTGGGTCCAGTAACTTTGCATGGAGGGTTACTTTCTCCTTCATTGCTTGGGATCTCATTTGGTAGTTCCTCAACCAGTTCAAACTCTCTTGATTCTGACTATCCCTCATCTCCATTGATGTTCTGTTCAGGCAAAAATTGTCTGCATTTCAGATCATTTCATGGTTTAGGTGTTGAAACTATATAGAGCCAAGTTAATTTTTTCCCCAGTGGTCCATGCTGACTTACTGAGTCACCGTAGCTACGTGGTAATCATAAACCACTCTGAAACTCTAAGAGCAACCCGGTGTTCACCTCCCCAGAAGGTGAACATCAGTACACATCAGGTCAACTGTGACTGTCCTGTTCAGCACCCTCGGGTCCTCTGGTGCACTTCCAGCTACTTTTCCGCCAAAGTTTTTCAATTTATCCCTGAGAGAATAACGATCACTGTCCCACTATGAGGAACAATAATTGAAGCATCAACACAAGGACTCACAAATGTCACAAACTCCTGGAGGAAGACTGCAGAAATCGGAATGGATGTGAGGGAATGCACAAAGAAGTGGAAAAACTAGAGGGACATACGTTTGTCCTCCCCAAACAAACTGACCACAGCTAAGAGTGGAGACCCATAAAGGTCCCAGCATAAGTGCCAGCAACGATGTCGGGCACTTACATAGAGATGTCTAAATCAGGTCTTAGCTGTCAGTGATCCAGGGTTTATGCTTTGGAGCGTTCTGTTTTGGTTGTAATAGTTGAGTTATTCTCTTTGAGTGATCTATGTTTGGTTTTCTTGTACTTTAGTGCTCTCTTTTGATCATTTTGTTTCTGTTAGGTTGTAGCTCTTAGGTTCTTAGTTATTCTTTCAACATGTTTGGGGTGTGTTTCTGTTTTCCTTCAGTTCTTTGGGATTATATTCTGTCTCCCTCAGTGTCTAGTCTCATCCTGTGTTTTCTTAGTCTTGTCTCTGTTTTCATTCCCCCCAGTCACACTGTGACGCTCGCGTATCTTCGTCTACACATTTGTCACGCTTCCTCTTTTATTTTGATAATCTTTGTTCCGTGTTCAGTGTATTGAGTTTTCCTTTTCTTTGTCTCGTCATGTCAGATTAGGTCCAGCTGTGTCTCCCGCTTGTTGCAAATCCTCCCGTTATCCTGCCTGTGTTTTTAAGTCCTCAGTCACCTTCTGTTAGCTGTCGCGTTCTCCACACTTGCTGTGTGTTCTTGCATAAGCTCCAGGTTCTAGTTGTTTGTTGTCATGTTTAGTTCATCTTTTGTTTCTTTCTTTCAGCGTTCATGTGCTTAGTTTTCATTTGTATTTTCCAGCAATAAAGATTTATGAAGTTAAGCTTTTGGTTTCTGAGTCCTGCGTTTGGGTCCTAACCTAGCCTGCCACACAGCTTACCATGACATTAGCGAAAGTAAGTAAAGGGCTTTTCACTGAACAGCTCCAAAAATCCTCCATTAATCTCATAGACAACAGATTATATCAAAATAGGCTATTTTTTCATACACACGGCCTGAGACTTAAATAGTGTTTCTATCAGCTTCGTATATTAATGTGGTGTATACTGATTACACGGTTATTATGTAACTCAAACCACTTTCTATTTGGTTATTTCAAAGTGTCTGACATTATATTGTTAAAAGCTTAATAGCACCGGAGTGAACACCAGCATTACTAACTGAAGGACAGATTAGCCTCATTAATCTCATTTATCCTTACTGAAAAAACAAATTTATTGCACATGAATACGTCAATAATGAAGTCTTTTTTTTCCTTTTAGGATACACTGAGACAAGATCTGCTGTCATCCATAAATATTCCAACTCACCTGATGGCCAATGAGCGCTTCCTCACAGCGTCTGTGATGTATGTGGGCAGTGTGTCAGTGGATATTAACGTTAAAGCCCCGAGTGACTTGCTTCTACTGAGATTACTCATTTTTGGTGCCTGTGGATGAAGAGACAAAAAAAACTGAAATCAAAACCAAACTGTTGGCCATCATGTGGCATTTTTTCAAGAATTTGAATAACATGAAGAAAATAGTAGCATAAAGATGTGTGTGAGAGCAAATGTAATAGCTTTTCTCCATCAAACATAGCATGACTAGCTTCATTAGTTCAAATGTTTTTTGAAAATGTATCACTGTTGACACAACGGACACTTTATCAGCACTGGGTTGGAACTCGTTTTTCATCCTCAGAACGGACTCAATTAATCATGGCAGAGATTCAACAAGGTGCTGGAAACATTTCTAAAAAATGTTGATCCATATTGACACGAGACATGATAGCATCACACAGCTGCTTCAGATTTATCCGCTGCACATCTATGATGCAAACCTCCCGTTGCACTGCAAAACAAAGGTGTTCTATTGGACTGAGCTCTGGTGATTGGAGGTGAACTCATTGTCATGTAAAGAAACCACTCTGGTCATAACAGGATGGACAGGGTCAGCAACAATACTCAGGCAGGCTGTGAAGTTTAAACGATGATGCTCATTTGTTACTAAGGTTGCCCAGAGTTTGACCAGAAAATATTCCCCACACTGTTACACCACCAGCAGGCTAAACTGTTGACACAAGGCAAGATGGATTCATGCTTTCATGTTCTCTAGGCTATATTCTTGGCCTCAGTATCATCGCCTTCAAGGTTTAATGTGTTGTGCATTCAGAGATGCTCTTCAACCCTTCCTATCAGCTCAAAGTAGTCTGGCCATCCTCCTCTGACCTCTGGCATCAACAAGTCATTTTCACACAGAGAACTGTGGCTCACTGGATATCTTCTTTTGTTCAGGCCACTCTCTGTAAAACCTCTAGATAGTTGTGTAGGAATATCCTAGTAGATCAGCAGTTTCTGAAATATTCAAACCAGCCTGTGTGGCAAAAACAACCATGCCACGTTCAAAGTCACTTAAATCACCTTTCTTCTCTATTCAGATGCTTGATTTGAACTTCAGGCTATCTTGCCCATGTCTATATATGTTTAAATGCACTGAATTACTGCCATGTGATGGCAAATGTGGCTTTAATATTTATACTGACAAGCAGTCTAATATGTGTGCCTAACAAAGTGGGCAATGAGTGTATATTTCCATATATTAGAGTCCAAGCCTAACTAAAACAATGACTGACATTTTAATGCAAGATTAAATGAACTAAGGAAGACCATCATTTGCCATCAACAAGTGTAAACTGGTAGTTTAGTTTTTATGTGTAACTACAATTACTGTGAGAACAACCGCTTCCAGAACCTCTTACTAAACAGTTACAGAAAAATAAAAATAAAAAGATTAATGGCAATAACAGCTTCAGGAATAATTTCATATCACTTACAAAAATCCTAAAGGATCTTCCGGAAATATCACACAGTAAAAGGTAATTTAGTACAATTACATGTGATTATTCTAGACATGTGGTAACAGTTAAGCTAAATGTACAGTAGATATTTGCAACGTCAGTAAAATATTTAAAAATCTGCCTTAACCTTTCTGACAAGCGTCATAAAACAGAACTGTGGTAATTGGATAATTACAAAAGCCACAAGACACATGAAAGGAAGACGTGACGAAACTTTCACTGATCACAAAGTTTGGATTAGAGAAAATTACTGTTATTCTTACCTAATTACTGGTATAATTATTTTTAGCCTTTAATGCTCTCATGTGAATCATCCGCCCAGACAAATTTCAGTGAACATACACTACCAGTCAAAAGTTTGGACACAACTTCTCATGCAATGTTTTTCTTCATTTTTACTACTCTCTACATTGCAGAGTCTCACTGAAGACATCAAATATGTGAAGCAAGATATATGGAACTATGTAGCAAATGAAAAACTGATAAATAACTCTAAACATGTCTTTGCATGCCACCCTTTGCTTTGTTGACAGTGCTGCCTTCTCCCAATGAGCATCATGATGGAGTCACCTGAAATGGTTTTCACTTCACAGATGTGCCTTCTCAGGGTTCATTTGTGGACTTTCTTGCCTTCTAATGAGGTTGGGACCATCAGTTGTGTTGTGCAGAAGTCAGGTTGGTACACAGATGACAGCCCTATTTGACAACTGTTAGAATTCATATTATGGCAAGAACCAATCAGCTAAGTAAAAAGAAACGACAGTCCATCATTACTTTAAGAACTAAAGGTCAGTCAGTCCAGAAAATTGCAAAAGATTCTGAATGTGTCCCCAAACGCAGTCGTAAAAACCATCAAGCACCATCAAACTGGCTCACATGAGGACGGCCTCAGGAAAGGAAGACCAGGAGTCACCGCTGCTGCTGAGGATAAATTCATCCGAGTCGCCACCCTCAGGAATCGCAGGTTAACATCGCCTCAGATTAGAGCCCAGATAAATGCCACACAGAGTTCCAGTAGCAGACTCATCTCTACATCAACTGTTAAGAGGAGACTGCACAAATCAGGTCTTTATGGTCAAATAGCAGCTAAGAAACCACTACTAAGGAAAAGCAACAGAAGCGGGAGATATTTGGTTGGGGGAAGAAACAAAAGGAATGGACATTAGAGCAGTGGAAATCTGTGTTTTGGTCTGATGAGTCCAAATTTGAGATCTTTGGTGCATGCATGGTTCCCACCATGAAGCATGGAGGAGGAGGTGTGTTGGTGTGAGGGTGGTTTGCTGGTGACAGAGTTGGGGATTTATTCAAAATTGAAGGCAGTGAACTAACACGGCTACCACAGCATCCTGCAGTGACATGCCATCCAGTTTAGTTGGACCATCATTTATTTTTCAACAGGACAATGACCCCGAATACACCTCCAGGCTGTGTAAGGGCTATTTGACCAAGAAGGATAGATTGATAGATTAGTCACCTGACCTAAACCCAATAGAGATGGTTTCGAATGAGAGGGATGGCAAAGTGAAGGCAAAAGGGCCAACAAGTGCTCAGCATCTCTGGGAAGTCCTTTAAGCCTGTTGGAAAACCATTTCAGGTGACGACCTCATGATGCTCATCAAGAGAATTTCAAGAGTGTGCAAAGCAGTAATCAAATCAATTACTTTGAAGAATCTAAAATATAAAACAGCTGAGTTACTTCACACTTTTTGTTTATTACATAATTGCGTATGTTTTCATTCATAGTTTTGATGCCTTCAGTGAGAATCTACAATGTAAACAGCCATTAAAATAAAGAAAACCATTAAATGAGAAGGTGTGTCCAAACTTTTGACTGGTAGTGTATATATACATCTTCTCGTGAAGTATGTCTCATTAAAAAAAGATCCGGCTCTGTAGAAGCACGACTTGAATTAAAGGTTACAAATCATGAGTCGGAAAAACTTTGAAACACGAGAAGAATAATTCCTCTTTGAAGATGGATTGCTGAAGGTATTTTAAAATAGCAATACGATTCCACAACTGAGGAGACTTGTTTGCAAAGCCACGAAAAAAATAACACACAAGGCCTCAAACCATACAATAAATCTCATTTCATGAAACAAGCTGTTTTCAAAGTCACAGAAACAAAAATGTGACCTGGTCAGATTCCCTTGTTACATTTTGTGAAATAAACACTGTGCTGTGGGACCACGGGAATATGTTGGATTGCAGAGCTGCCAAAAACTGCAGAGTCAAAGAAGAACAGATTAAAATGAAACAGAATAACATCCTGAACAGTAGAGGCTTTAAAGAAGGTAAGTGGCTCAGAGCAAATCTCCTTAAGAAAAAGAGAAGGGTACTGATTTGATAGAAAAAAAAAAGTGGGTGGATAAGTCTCAAACTATCCATGAAGCAGAGCAGGGGTGAGACACTTCAAAAAAACTTCTGAAATGTGCATCTGGTTCAATACAGAGATTGTCCATTAAAACTGAGTTTAATATGATTTCTTTCCTGGCTAATAAAAATATTTCTAAAAATCTGAGTTAAAACATGAACTCTACTACATAAATGTTCAGAGAACATAAACTAAAACGAGCACGTAATATCACAACTGAAGTCCAAAAGCAGCTAAAGAAATAAATACCAATAAGAAGCAATGAACATGTTTTACCTGCAAGTGTACCGGACTCGTCCTGCTTTGCCTTGGTGGGCGAGATGAAGTTCTCAGGACAAATGGCTGACACTTTGTCACATCTTTACTCTGCATTTTCTTCAGCGTCTCTGTCTGCAAGGCCTTGTGCAACATGCTGAAATCAGGGATCTCGTGAATGATTTTTGGATGGAAACTAGGCTTCTCATCCAAAAATCTCAGCTTTTCTTTCCTGGTGCGCTCTGCTGTGCGAAGTTTCGGGCCATTCCGAGTAGGATTCTCCTCCCTCGCAGTCGCCTGAGAGTGGACTTTCCTGCAGACTTCCTCCTGGTCTAAATAAAGTTAGACAGGGTATACACTGTAGCCAATTCACTGCCTGGAGTGTACTGTATGCATGCACAAATATGATACAATAACAGTTGAAATCTTCCATTTAAAAACTCTTAATGAAAGTTTGAAGAAACACAGATCAAAATCAGCCAATCACCCAGTTTGCTTCCAGTGAGGACAAAGAAAATCTTCACTTTCGAACAGCTTCGCACATAAGCACTGCTACTTTTGTGGTGTTCTATCAAATGCTGCTAACAAACTACTCAAAACTTATCTGAATCAACTAGGTTTTTTGTTTAAGGTTTTACATGAATGTCAAAAGAAAAAGAAAACATTAGACACCACTGTGTTAAAGGGTTTTTACACTAAATTTGGGGATTTTAATTCAATTTGATTCCTTAAAAAATTCACAATGTCTAATGTTTATTAAAGTGTAGCATGGCTTCTTTCAGATTTGTGGGCTTCATTACTATTTCTTCATGATTTTGGTCTTAATTCATTATTTGATCTCAGAATTTTGCCAGTTCAAGCTTTTATAGTAATTACTCTGGCTGTTTAAAACTTACTTATATGCAGCCTAAGACAAGAAGTCACAGGAATGCTTTACCTGGTTCCAAAGACCACAGCCCAGTTACATGAATACTAAGTACCCTTTCTAATTCATCTGTTCATAAAACCAAACCAAGTCAGAAAAGGAAAACCAACCTTTTGTCTCAGGGTCTGGGGAGTCTTTTATTTCTTTCGGAGATGGTTTTCTAACTCGAACACCGTTTTTCATATCTTGCTCGACTTGGTTTAACCTCGCAAGCAGTTTCTCCCTTTTCTCCTTTTCTCTCTGCAGGAAGCTGAAAGGCTTTTGAATGGAAAGCAAGAACTGCTTCCTCTGTTCATGGGCCTCCTTCCTCTCCTTTTCTCTATGCTCCATCATGTCCTGGTAGATGGGCTGAATGATGTGGCTGGGGACAGGAAGAGCAGAGAACTTCTTCTGACACTCAGCCTCGGCTTCCTCCTCTTTGATCAGCTGTGAAGTTTTAGCTAAAGGAAACCGCTCAGTCCTGACAGAACAAAGCTTCCCATCTGTTAAAGATAACCAGGCTGGAGAGGATGAGGTGTCGGGCCTCTCTGATTGTAGGGGTTTGTGGGAAGTGTTTAGGATTTCTGAAGAAGATCTTGTCATCCTGTAAAACAGTACAGCTCTTTGAAATAGGTCAATTTTAAGTGGACGAAAGCAAAAAAATAAAATAATAATATGAGGTAACATACTCTGTTGGGTTTTCACTTGAATCAGCTGACAGGTGAGCGTTCTGCTGAATCCTCTTTTCCAGCTCCTCCGTCTGTATCCTTTCTGTCTCCTGCAGCTGCTGTTTCAGGGCTTCTCTAAGAGCCTTAAGATGCAGCTGGAGCATTAACTCTGATTGCAGTCCATCCTCCAGCAAAGTATCCAGCTTTAACTTATCGTTCATACCTGTGATATTGAAAAGAAAAAAAAGAGAAAAAAGAGATTTTTTAAAATCTTGTGAATATCTATGTTGACTAGGAGCTGATATGCTTAATTTAATATTTTATTTGTCTATTGATAAAACCTATGACAATCATTTTGATAATTGACTCATAGTAGATGTCAACTGTCAGGAAATTCAATTCAACTTTATTTGTATAGCCACGCTTTAAAACAATATTTGTTTCAAGGTGTTTTATACTGTAAGGTGAAGACCTTTCAATATTAGAGAGAAAACCCCAACAATAAGATCAGCCCCTGTGAGCAAGCACTTGGTCACTGGTGGGAGGAGAAACTCTCTTTTAACAGGGAAAGATATCCAGCAGAACCAAACACAGGAAGGGGCCAACATTTGCAAAGACTGGTTAATGGATGAGGGGGAAGAGAAGGGAATAGAACCTAGAGAGACCACAAACAAGACCAAAAAAACACTACAGGACTTAGTACCTAGTGTGTCTGTCTCCTGAACCCAAACTGGAAGATGGTTAGTTGGAAAAAAGTGAAATACTTTACTGAAATAATGTGATACACTATAAGGACAAAAGTACTGAGACAGCTACACATTACACATAGACAAATTACTACATAAATAGTAAACAATATGTATGTGAATAATGTGTATGAGAGCAATGTGTATTTCTTCATTGCAATTAAAAACTATTTCTCTTGCTGCTAAAAAACTCTGCTGAACACGTTTCTCTAAGGTCTTTCTTTTTAGTAATCCCACAAAATTCATGAAATAAACAATAAGGGAATTAGGATTTGTTCGTACTATAAACTGAGAAGGGGAAAATACAATCAAATAACTCTAATCAACGCAAATAAAAATTCCTGCATCCACGGACTACATTGCACATGCGCTCTGCTCTCAGCGTATGAGCTGTGTAAATTGGTCACTATGGCAACCACGCTCTCAGCGGAACATCGACATGGTTGTATGTGTTTAGGATTAATAGCGCTTGTTTAAATAAGATTTATACTTTTTTTTCTATACAAACAAACTTCCTTTTCATCTTCTGCTACTTAAGTTCCCGTTAAATACCAATATAATCACAGAAAAATCAACCTGAGAGTACTAATGAGCTGCCAACCTGGGAGCAGACGAGTTTTAACAAGTATTTCACGGCGTCGAAGATTCCTCCAAGCGCTCAGTAGTTGCAGTACAGTTTGTTTGTTTAGCTAATGACTCCCGAAGTTGGTACAGTTCTTTGTATCCCACCAGAAGAGAGGTTTTAGAGTTTTTAGCCAGTTGTCAGTGCTGGTAGCTTTAGCGCTGTTTGTGGTCAGAGGCAGAAACGCCACCCGCGGAAATTGCCTTCTGTGATTGGTCGTAAAACCGGAAGTACTTCCTCTTGCAGCGTTTGTCAACACAACATGGTTGTTGTGTCACAGAAGAGTCGCAGTTGGTCTTAGAAGGACACATTCAAGGGGAAACGTCTGTCTCTTTAATTGTTGTATGACACTCTTCAAAGCCCGACCCAGGACTGTTTCCTTTGTTTATCCAGAGGCTTCTCTCTCATGCGAAGACAGACTGAAACATGCAGAAGCTCACGAGGGCGTCGCTGGCCTTAAACGGACTCAGCCGGTGTTTTGTAACAGAAAAGCATTTATCTGCTATAAAAATCACCAGGCGAGGATTAGTATGTGCAGATCACGGGAATGATGTTTATGATATAATTATATCCGGGGGAGGGATGGTTGGATCTGCAATGGCATGTTCCTTGGGTGAGTGCTCGACTAGTGTTGCAAGACTTTGCTGTTAACTTGTCCAAATCCAGATTAAAGTTGGTGTGCAAAGTAGCAGTGCACTCTTTCTCTCACAGAGAGGGAATGTCACTTTCTACTATACTGGAAAAGATATCTCTAAAATGTGCTGGAGTATTAAAACATGCAGTCAGAGCTCTAAATCAAATGATTGCATCCGTTTCACAGGACAACGAATCCAATTGCAGGTTCATTACACATGTTTAATCTTACACATGTGCTCTCATATTTAAACTATATTATATATTGTATGCATTTACTTTCCATCCACAGGTTTGGATCCAAACTTGGAGGGTAAGAAGATTCTGCTGCTTGAAGCCGGCAACAAGAAACTAATGGACAAAGTCCCGGACACCTATAGCACCAGAGTTAGCTCCATCAGTCCAGGCTCCGCCACACTTCTCAGTGGTACAGTATACAACCAAATCTGAACAGAATCTGCTTGAAAAATGCAGCAAAATATAATCCTGAGTAATTTCCTTTCTGTGACAAGTTTGTTGTCCTTGACTACTAAATGGCTCCCACAAGGTAAGCCAGGGATCAGACACTGGCTGGTCACCCATTTTTAGCAGGGATCGTATTTAACCACAGTTGTTCCTTTTGTAATGGATCACCTGAGGTTTTTCCTAGCAGTGTTTTTTTCCCTGTAGTACAGCTAAGAATGTGAGGTTTGGTCCAGCCCAAACTGCAGTTTAAATATGTCTCCTGAGCTTAAAGAAGTCAAAAGCCAAGGAAAAGGAGAGTCAGGGATTTGACACTGTAATTGCAGTTGGGCTTGATGGGCTTGTTTTTTAAACATAGTCTTTGTCCTAAATTACCACTTCAGGTCTTGAATCCATTAAAAATAGCTGAAGGTGGTCATCAGAACTTTTTCTTCTTCTTTCGACTGGTCCCTTTAGGGGTCGTGGCAGCATCCCACCCTATTCCTAACATCCGTTTTTGTCACAGCAACCCTCTGCATGTCCTACTACACTACATCCATGAATCATTTTTGTGATCTTTCTTTTTTTTCTTCTGCCTGGGAGTTCCTCTATTAATGGTTTTCACCTATCCAAAACATCCTTGCCTGTCTAACTTTGTCTCCAGACCGCTCAACCTTAGCTGTCTCTCTGATATAATCAATTCTGATCCTGTCCATCCAGATCACTACCAATAGAAATCTTAACATCTTCAGCGCTATCACCTCTAGTTCAGCTACCTATTTTTTCGCCACCATTTCCAAATCATACATCATAGCAGGTTTCACTACCACCTTGTAAACCTTCTGGAGAAACAATCCCCCAACAATCAAGCGACCCACTATGAGCAAGAACTTGGCAATGGCGGGAACAATAAACACCCTTTTAACAGGAAGAAACCTCTGGCAGAACCAGGCTCGAGGTGGGACAGCCATCTGCTGCGATCGACTGGTGGTTGGGGGATAATATGTGTTAGGATGTCACAAATCACACATCCAGGGAAGAGGCCCTGCAAATCAATGCAAAGTTGTTCTGAGTGATCACCTTTTTATTATAACTAAGCGTTTTTAGTCCCAGTGGAGTTGTTTCTTCCAGAATGACAATGCCGCCACCCATAGGGCAGGAAGGGTCACTGAATTGCTTAGTGAAGATGGCATTGACATAAATAATATAATGTGGGCTTTGCGGCCACAAGATCTCAGCTTAATTACACACCTATGGAAGATTTTAGACTAGCGTGTTAGGCAGCATGCTCAGCCACTGTCATCAAAACACTGAATGAGGGTATATGTTTTGAAAGTATGGTGTTTCACCCCTGCAGTAAATTTCCAGTGACTTTCTTTTTTAGAATCAGTCAAAAGCTGCATTTAAGATGTTCTAGATTTAATGTGGTCCAACAGCTTATTAAGGTAGTTTGTTAGTTTTTCTTTCAATATGTGACATGTCTGTAAGTTAAACCGTATTTATCCAGGTTGAGGTCTACACATGCCAACCTCCTACCTGTCTGCCTGGTAGACTATGCAGTCCAGTGTATGAGCATGTGTGATAAACATTATTTTTGCAGGTGCCAGAGACAAACCCTAAAGTTTGTCTTAGCATCTCAAATTAAGCCCTTCACATATCTTATTTGTGTTTTCAGTCACAGTGATCCATTAATAAACTTTTCCTCTCCAATCACAGACTTTTATTTTGACTGTAGTGTCAATAAAAATGTTGAATGCGGCGGTGCGATTTGAAAGGGTAAATGTGAGACGTCAAGTTTGGCTTTGACATCATTGGCCGCAACTGACACCTGCACAAAAAATTAAAAGGTTACTAAAAACAAACAGTGACTGATGAGAGCTCAATGAATGATCTGTGCCATCCTTTAAGCACTTTATAATGTTATGTTTGATGCCTCTACTTTAATTAATACTCCTGAACAAAGGAAAAATGCACCCGCAATCCAACATCTGCACCTGATTGTTGATCCTGGAGCTGCCAAAAGTGTCAGTCCTTAACCCTAGTCACAACATTCTGCACATTATGCAAACATGTGCATTCATTTTTGTTATATTTACTTCCAAAGTATCACTATGATTATTTATCCACACACATACTTTTTTTTCCCATTACTGTTAATTGCTCTGAAACGTGCAGAGAAAAACACTGAGGCGCAGAAAAATCCAAACTTCCCTGAATCAGTCTGTGTGAGTCATCTGTGGATCTCTGAATGACTTCACAAACCACATTTGTCCAATCTGACCTCTTTCTTTTGTCAGGTATCGGAGCATGGGAGCACATCACAAAGATGAGGTTCAAGCCCTATAAAAAGATGCAGGTAGGTCAATCTTAAAGTTAACATTGTTAACTGTGAGTATACCTTGAGCCTTCTTTAACACGGCGCATCTCCCCGAGTCGTCCTGTTGCACCGTTCGGCTTTTCCTTCTCACGTCCTCCAGACTTTGTAATTTACTGGCATACTGGATGTATTTCTGTCATCCATCAATCTCGACACTGTGCAATTTGTGGAGAGAAAAATCTGTGACGCTCAGCCTCCGCTCAGTCATTCTTAATAACCAAGCAACACAATACTCAATGTAATTGTTCCCATTAAAATGCCAAGCGGTGGTTTCGCGTGACATGCATTTCCTTCATTCCTTTGTGCAGTTTATGCCCCTTCGGTATCACCGTGCAATCTATAGCACCCCAAAACATCAAAGAACACAAGGCATATTTAAAAGTACAGGATGGCTCTCTGACCATGCTAGTTCTATTTATTAAAACTATGTTTCCTATGAGGAATACATTATTTTGACATTTTCAAATTGGTATACCCCCCCAAAAAAATCCTCTAATTATGAAGATTCATGTGAACAACGGGAAGAAGATGAAAGATTAGGAGAGTAGTTGTTTGCTGCAAAGTCGAGCCCGCTTTACAGCTGTGGGTGCAGCCTCGGTCCCTCTTGTAAGATGTGGTCGGTGTGTACCAAACACTCGACCGCAGGGTTTCTCTCTGGGCCTAAGATGTCATCATGCAGTGCCTCACAGTGATTATGGTAGTGTACCTCACCCATTATACCTTCACTCTGCTACCACTGTTTTGGCTTGTTTGCCCACTGAATTTCAGTCATATACATCCCAGTCATAGCACTGGAAAGTATGTTCTGCAGGTCAACTGTAGAAAGCAGGCTTTCCCTGCATTAAAGTAGGCGACGAGGGTTTAGATTTGAAACACGAGCAAACCGTTTGTTTCTTTTTCTTCCTTTCTGTCTCTTTTTGCTAACGAGGCGTTACCCCCCCCCCGGCGCATTTTCCCTATAAATTTTTATTCACGCATCTTGTTTAAGTCTTGCAAAAGAAGTAGGAACTCACTCTGCCCCGGAGCTGCATCATTTCACCCTGCATTAAACAAAACCAAAACAATTTTTGGGCTGGTCTCAGTAAATCTTTCTTCCCAACCACTTATCACAAGCTGCAAACTCACTGCCATTAGTGGTTTTCTCATGGGTATATCTTCCTACTTTATGGCAAGTTGGAAAAAAGTAGCGCAGCAGCATATTACTGCAGAATGACGGGTTCTGTCATCCAGGAAAGGATCAACCTTGTACAAACACTTTTCAACCCCCCCCCCCCAAAATCCCGTTTAGCTAAAGCGGTGCTTTCAGGGTTAGAATTACAGTAGCCTAAAACTATATCTCACTCTGCCACTTTTGGTCGCAGATAAATATTGACTCTCACTCTGTAATGTTCTCAAACATGACATTTGTTATTTGTGTTTCCCAGAAAGTGTTTGAGAGAGAGAAAAAAAATCCACATCACAAAAATATTATTTGGTCCTGCGCCTCACAGAGCTCCATTAAAGCTGAAGTCAGCTGTCCCCACAGAGCGCTGCCCGTGACACTTGCCGCTCTGCATTTGATGCATGTAGGCTGTGCCGTCCTTCGGCGGCAGTTAACAACTTTGATGTGTTCAGCCTAAGCGAAGCGCCATTTCTCTGCTTACTATATATAGGAAACGGAGATGCGTTTAAGGATAGACTTGTAGACCGCAGGCGTAATGAGTCTCTCATTTAGGTTTGGGATGCCTGCTCAGATGCCCTGATCACATTCGATAAGGAGAACGTGGAGGACGAGATGGCGTACATCGTGGAGAACGACCTGGTCGTGGCCGCGCTCACTAGACAGCTGGACAGTCTGTCTGGTAAGATTATGATTAAAACATGAAGCATCCCCCACCCAGAACACACACAAACACACAGTAGTTTGATTTCTATTCCATCTCCCTGCTGCCAGACTCGGGCAGCTAAAGCCACCACTTTTATTCCATCCCGTCCCCAGGTTTTGTTTATTTGTACTCTCTCTCTCTGTCCCTGTGACTGTTTTTAAAGACAAGCTCTTGGAGCCATCCTTGTTTTTCATGCAATTTCAATCTAAACCTCACTGCCAGTGCTCCAGCACCCTGCGAGGACACGTGAAATGGTCCAGTGACCTATTTAAAGCCGCCATGTGCTCCCGGGCTGTGCCACCTCTCAAGACGCTAAATCGCTGACAGGGTATAGCGCCGCATTGCCTTTGACAGCGTCCCAACTTTTGTGAGGTTCACAAATAAAACTGAGCTCTGCTATGTGCTCCACAGTTAAAGTGGCATATTTATAAACACTTTTCGGCGTTGTGCGCCAAACAAAAGGGGCGTGCGGTTACATCACGTTTGTGCCTCATGTGCCACCAGCTGTCTCATTTTTAGCATTTGGGATTGTTATGCTCAAGATGCACATGTACTCGAAAAATCTACTCCTCACCAGCTGTTTTCAATGTAAGCCCTGCTCACCAGTCACTGAAAAAAAACCCAATTTTTGACTTTAGTGTTGCAGAAACTGGTCTGTGGATGGGTACCACTCCAAGTCAGCGTGAGCCAGAATACGATCTGGATCCTTACATGTTTTGCGATGTCCAGCTGTGGATATTTTAGGATGAGGAGCAGTTTTAGTGCAAAATCTAACAAGCTGGCAGCGTGTCTGAAGTGTGGATTGGTGTGCTTGTAGAGAAACACTATTAGTCAGTGCAATGCGGCGTGCCAAGACCATTAAGAGGACTGTCAAATGTGAACTTTGGCAGCTTCTATATGCCACCGAGGAAAACCAGTGGTGTTTTATGAGGTGGTTTATAGATCTTCCACTGCTTTTGCTGCAGGCAAAAACCATCCTTTCTTTCCTTAAAGGAAAAAGTGTCTGATGATGATATATTCACAGGACCAAGATTGATCTCTTTCTTGTGAGAAAGTCACACCAGCTGCTCATTTCTTTTGAGAAACACAGTTTTTCTTTTCTTTGAACAGTAGTCACCATTTTTGTGTGTGTTTATCTGGTGCTTTATTAGAAAATGTACAAGTGAAGTACAGGTCCAAGGTGGTGAAATACACATGGCCCATGCCTTCCCAGGAAACAGACTACATCCCATGGGTGTGCGTCACGCTGGCTAACGGAGAGACTCTTCAGACTAAGCTGCTGGTCAGTTTAATTTTATCACGCAATCTGTGGTTGTTGTTGTGTCATTTTTAATCCATTAATTTCCTCCCACTCATCTGTTTTGCAGATTGGTGCAGATGGACCGAACTCAATGGTGAGGCGGGAATTAGGAATACCCACAGTCAAGTGGAATTATGACCAGTCTGCTGTGGTTGCTGCACTGCACCTATCAGAGGTGAGCGTTACTATTTACACAATGTAAATCCTCGTAATTTGAAGGCTCTTTTGTTTTGTTCTTATTTTATGTCTCATATGTACATTCAAGGGACGTTTTATTAGGTCCTCAATAGCTTCAATATTCGATGTGTTACCTTTTCAGAGATGGTCTTCTGCATAATTTGGTTGAAATGAACGTTTTTTTCTTCTTCTGCTCTCTTAGCCACGTCTCTCTTGAAAAAGAGTTTGTAATCTCAACGAGACCTTTACCCGGATAAATAAAGGATAATTAAATAATAAAAATTTGAGGCACAGTTGCATTCCTATTAGTTTAAAGCTGTCTGACCATTCTCCTCAACCAGGCATTTTGACACAGAGAACTGGCACTCAGTGGATATTTTCTCTTTTTCAGCCTGATCTCTGTAAAGATGCTTGTGTTGGAAATTCCCAGCAGATCAGCAGTTTCTGAAATACTCAGACCAGCCAGTCTGGCACCAACAAACATACCACATTCAGAGCAAAGTCACTTAAAACACCTTTTATCCTATTCTGATGCTCGCTTTGAACTTCACCAGGTCGTCTCAATCATGTCCACGTGCCTAAAGACACTGAGCTGCTGCCCTGTGATTGGCTGATTAGATATTTGTGCTAATGAGTAGTCTAACAGGTGTACCTAACAATGTGGCTGGTGGGTGTATATGTACATATATACTGTTAGAGTAACAGATGCTCATATTAAACCTTGCAGCTGCTCTAAACACTCAGGCAGAGAGTGAACTGAGGGGTTGTGTGAAGGCCAAGTACTCTGAAGTGTGAATCATGCAAAGCTACTCTACTATAGTCCAAAAATAAAAAATATTGAGCTGGAAATGAGCATAAGTCTCCTAAATATTTAAGCAAACCTTATTGTAAATTCCTTGGTAGATTTGCTCAATGATTTTGTTATAATAGTAATTTTAATGTCACATCTGTCAGCAGTCGGAGAACAATACACCCGACCTTTATGATATTGTTTTTATGCACAGTTTATGATATTCAAATATAGCTGTACAAAACAATGCAGCTGTTTAATACGTTTTAATTTATGTGTCGGACAGCCCACGGAGAACAATGTCGCATGGCAGAGGTTCCTCCCAACAGGACCCATTGCAATGTTACCGGTAATATCTGGATTTTTTTTTGCTGCTGCAGTATTTTCATTCTGTCACAGGAGCATTTAATGAAACTTCAGCTGTTGCGTTTTGTTCCTATGCAGCTGTCCGACACACACAGCTCTCTCGTGTGGTCAACCAGCCATTCACTCGCAGAGGAGCTCCTCGAGCTGGATGAGGAGCGCTTTGTTGACGCCATCAACTCTGCCTTTGTAAGTCTCGGTTCATACATAAACTGCCAATGTCGTATTTACACTCAGGTTGCCTGTCTGTCAGTAAGATTTTGCAAAGTGTCTGTATTTGTATGCAGTGTGCCATATGTGGCACGAGGTTCTCCATACACTTCCACGATGAGCAGTTTTAAGTGGCTCACGCAAACAATACGGTCATTGTTTAGCCCAAAGTATACACAATACTAATATTTCATTGCAGGAATGATGCACCTTTCTATTTTTTCTGTTTGGAGAAACTCCTTTTTCCCAAGCTGGCTATTTTTACTGGGCCTGCTTATGGACGGGGTCACCACGGTTGAGTCACGTTTGGTTTTAGGCCTGGTTTGCTAATTAAACCTGTGGTCTCCCAGTGTCGACCATTACTGCATGGAATGTTTTTCAAACAGAGCTAATTCAACTCCATAGCCTGACCGTCATCTTCTTTTAATTAGCCCAGCTCCCGAAGCCTTGCCAAACCAGTTAGTTAGGGAGGGGGGGGGGGAAAGAAAGCCCTTTCGCTGGCCTGGAGTTCAGCTTTGCTCCTGTGTCAGCTAATTTCTTTGTCCACTAAGGGGACGGTGTCTGTTTTCTCTCTTTTCTGGCTGCTTTTCATTCTCTTGTCTTCTTTCCTGTCTGTCTGCTCGCTGGCAGTGGAGTAATGAGAACCAGTCGGACCTAATTGAGACGGCTGGCTCGCTGTTTCGAGGCGCTCTGTCAGCCATCATGCCGTCCGCAGGTTCACCTCGACAGCTTCCCCCGAGTGTGGCGGGGATCGGCCCAAAGTCACGGGTCATGTTCCCGCTCGGAATGGGCCATGCATCTGAGTACATCAGACACAGAGTTGCACTCATTGGGTAAGATAATAAAAACTAAAAGTAACAGCTCAAGCATGTTAATGCCTTTTATAAAGGAGAATGTGTATTACAAGGTCCTGGAAAAAAATTGCTCTTTAAAGCTTTTAACTGTTTGCTTAGTCAGCTAATAAAGGGATGGTGATTTGAACTTGTACTGTCTAGAACTACTCAACTCGTCTTTTGTTTCTATTTCAGGGATGCGGCCCATCGTGTCCATCCTCTGGCTGGTCAGGGAGTTAACCTGGGATTTGGTGATGTGGCCTGCCTCACGCAGATCCTAAGTCAGGCGGCCTTTAACGGGAAAGACCTGGGTCAGTGAGAACTCTAAACAGACATAGCACGGCGGTTTTCACTAAGCTCTTTTCCATTGCCCCAGCTCAAACGCACGCCGTCGATGTGAACTATAAAAAGCATCAGCTTTTCCGGCAACATTCATTTGATGTTTTATTTTTTTCCCATTCTTTCCTGGAGCTCTATGTAGTCGCTTTTCATAGAAAAAACACAAAAATGCTGGTATGTGATGTTCTAAAGTTAACGTAGCGCCAGTGCTTTGAGCTAATGTAGAAAACACATGACGGACTTATTCGGCTTAGAATTTATTCTCAGTTTTTTAACCTCCCGGTTCACGTGTGTTTGTGCAGGAGCAATTCAGCACCTGCTAGAATATGAAACCGAACGTCAGCGGCATAATCTGCCTATGATGGCTGCCATCGACCTCATGAAGCGGCTGTACTCCACCAACGCCGCGCCTGTGGTTCTCCTACGCACCTTCGGTCTGCAGGCCACCAACATGCTCCCAACGCTGAAAGTAAGCCTCTCCGTCTGTTCTAGTTTTAGATGTTAGCGAACCTGGAAATCGCTCAGATAACATCAACCACCTGTCAAGCACAAACCCCGCCTCCACCTTGACCCCACCTTCCGCCCACTTTTCTGATTACACGGAGCTTTACTTTAGCAGCATCTATAATTTTACTGGTTCTCAACCTACTACTATGGCATCTAAGTTTAGCCTCAAATTTAGTGTTACCAAAAGTGTGTGGGTGGGGTGCACGGCTGGTCCTGAGGCAGCGGACAGTGGCTTGTGTTTTCACACCCCTTTTATTACCGACCACTCATGTGAAATGGCTTTATTCCATACTAAGCGATTCAAACCAACACAACTGTAACGGGTTGTAAAGGCATCTCGCTGCGGAGGCACAAAGTTAAAGTCACTTTCTTTTTTTCCACATTAAATGCTGTGAGTTCACTGCTTTACAGTTCTTGTGTAGAGAGTTTGCAGTGCCGCTCGCTTATAACAGGCTTTTTCTGAGCATGAAACAGAGGGTTGGAGAGTTTTTAAGTTCATGTCTGTTTTCACTTCACAGGAGCAAATCGTGGCATTTGCGAGCAAATGATGCGTCTCTCATGCAGCGGCCGTTTGTGGATCTCCAGCGACTTTCAGCTCTAAATGTTGTAATGTAAAAATACAATAAAATAATAAAAATTTTATTTTTCTCTTTGCCTGTCTAACATTAAATTATTTAAATCTTTTTTCTTTTAATATATTGAAACATACACAAAGCTTGTTTTTTCATGTTTTATTGACACATACATGATCTCACTGGATTTACTTCAAATGTACATATTGTCACGCATGAGTGTACTCTGATACTGATGAGTATGAGTACAGAGGCATTTGGCAGCAGTTGTGCGGCATAAAGTTTTTGCAATGTAAAAGCACTTCTTACCAAATACGTTTCACTAAGTTTACATTATGTATATACAGCAGTAGTTATTGGAGTATGTTGAATATTAAAAGGACAGTAGAGGCATGGCTTACGAAACGGTTACACAAAGAGTTTAAACATTAATATTGGATGAGGATAATTAAAATACTCTTACATAAACTTTCAGTTATTTAAATATTTGTACAGTTCACAAGAAATACAAATGACTCTGAGCAACCAACAAGGAGTTCTCAAAGATGTTATTACAAAAACATTTTGCTGTATTTGTTTGGCTGTGGATTAGGAATCTGCATGCATGGTCTACCCTGGATGAGGCTTTCTTTTCCTTTGGTAGTACAGTTCATCACAAAGGCCCCAGGTAATTGAGCCCTGCTTCATAAGATATTTTAATGTCACAGTAATGACTGCACGCTAAAAGAATATGGAATTTAACCTCATTTAAGTAGCAGCATCTATAACCCACTCTGTCAGAGGCATCTCTCCACATCTCTCTGCCCCAGGGTCATGGTGAATCCACCACTAATGATGAATATGTACAGCTGTAGAATACATCAAGGTGAGTGACCTTGGCTACATTATCTGCAGTTAAAGTGTTACTTGCAAAGTAAATGGAAGCTATATGATGGTCAGCTGCTCTGTTTTGAGTTTGTCTAAGACTAGAGAAAATTAACTGGGGTCCTAGAAGATGATTTGCATCTAGCATGAAAAGGAAATGGATTTCCAAGCATCTACAAAGACAACAATGGTTGCTGCTCCAGCAACTAGTCTCTAAATGTTCCACTGTACTATACAGTGTACGCTGGGACCACAGTGAGCACCAAAGTACCACGACCTGTTGTATTGCTTCTAAATGACCTGTCAGGCACTTTATAGGTAGGTGGAGAAGCTGTTTCAGATTAGACACTCGGAGGGAATTAGAAAAGGTAAACGTTTTACAAAAATAAAAGTCAGCCCGCCAGTTATGAGCTCAACATACAGTAGAAATAGCTGGCCTTGTAAAAAAATAGTGATTTCTTTTTCAACAGTTCTTGAAGTGTGCTGAGGTTGAGGAGATGAGGGGCATGGTGAGCGAGGAAGCATGGTGTGAGTGGGTGTGTGTTGGTGATGGGCTGATGGAGGAAGGGAAGCCCCACAGTGACGGTCCCTCTCAGTGCCAGCTGCAGCAACAGCGACCCGCCTTAGTGGATGTTAAAGTTTCTGAAGTAGTCAAAGGTCGCCCCCAGGGCCCAGCTTGTCTCCACATTGTTCACCTTTTTGGCAAGCTGTCGAAGCAAAAGAGAGGAGGGATCTCCATCAAAACCATTTAGTTTTACAATGATTTTAAAAATACAGAGTGACAGGATGTGAAGGTTTTTGTAATCCGTTTTTATAAATAGCTACAGTAAAAAACCTGTCTGTAATTAATTTCACTCACATGAAGCACCGTGCTGTCTTTAAAGCCAAAGCCCTCTTTTAACAGGCAGGTGATGTATGTCATATCCATGCACAGGAAGGGATTAATTGCCCGGTATTTGGTCATCTTGTTGCACACTGCAAACACACACACATGAAAAAAACATCGAAACACAGTTTTTATATGTGGCATGAACAGAAGATTCACATGTTACGCAACAGCATAAAAATACCACCATTTCTAACTTGTGTGCAGCATGATTAAAAGATAGCCTTTCTGTTTTGGTTGGCTGAATAATCACGGAGGTGCGATTAATACGGCTCAAGGTCAGCACAAGGCTGTGGGTGGGTGGTGGTGTTAAACAGCCGAGCACAGTGTGTGTGTGTGTGTGTGTGTGTTTCAGTATGTGTCAGCCCCCAGGTGGTGTGTGGCTGTCAGGTGCCCTCCTGCCAGGGCCAGACAGACATCCTCAGCTCAGCTGCCAGCCCAGCTTGAGCTAGACTTGTTCCTCCAGACCACGTGACAGCGTTCTCACAATACAAACAGCCTTACATAACACACCAGCTCATTCCCGCTCGCTATAAATGTGGTTCAGCATGGACATTACAGCTGTCACTTACTGAAAATGATAGGAATGGCATGTGTCAATTGAATATACTTGTGCATTTTAATGGAATGTTAACATATATTTACTCTATAATAAACTACATTTGACCTGTAATTTGTCTCCATAATGCGCTTAGGAAAATAATCTGTTACATTTTACTGTTGTAACACTTTTTTTTTTGACAGGATAAGTTGTGCCAGTTTGGTGTGCCAAGCTTCTGGGCACGAACAAGCCTTTGCTTGACTCTACAGCATGAAGTTTCAGCGGTTAGAATATATATATAACTTGTAAGATTGTCGGTTTCACTCACTTTATCCAACCCCAGAGAAGATAGCGTGTGTAACTCATACCTTCTTTGGCTCTCTTCTTGAAATCCCTGACTTCAACCGTACCACCTCGACTGCCATCTGTGGAACAAATACAAAAACAAATGTGCAACCTGAATACCTACTTTGTGCAAAACATGGTAATTGACATGAAAGATAATGGAAAGAGTTGCTGGCCTGTGCCTACGCACCGATGAGACCAGACTCCACAGCTCTGTCGAAGTAGTAGGAGAAAGCATAGAAGATGCTGCTGCCTCTCACTTCATATGGCTGGTGAATTATTCCTTTGATCACCTTCATGACCTCGTAGTAGCACAACTTATAGCCGGCGTATCCTGAGGAAAGAAAAGAGCAGGAGGAGGAAGAAGATTTGTGACTTAATGTTGCATAGAGGAAGCAATGGAAGGAATGCAGTTCAGAACACTGGGAGCCTCACTCTGAGGTCAGTCAGCGGTTGAAGCTAGGGGCTTACCAGATAATATACCAGGGAAGCCCCAGAAGGGCAAGTTTCACACAGCCCCATAGGTATGGTTGGCTCACTTGTGCCGGCAAAACCATGTGCTGACAAGAGCGGCAGCTTGCACAGCCCTGTTGTGCTGTCTATTTTTACCACATAATTGTGAGCAAGCCAGATCAAGCTGCTCGTTACACAAAAAAATAACAATTCAGGGACAAGCCCAGCATCTTTTGGCTACTCGACTGTGGTATGGGAGTGACTGCCTTATTTGTGAACTTAACTGACAGTTTTCTTTTCGTTTAAATACAAGGTTGACTGCAATATAATTGTTCAAGAGGGAAGACGGAGAGGGAGAGAGGATGACAAAACATGCGTTCGGCGCCAAGGTTAAACTTTAAAATGTTCTCATGTGAGACTGTATTATACTGTACGCTATTGTGTTCCAGAGTTTGGAATGGAATGCTTGGATTGTTGGATCCAAGGCAGTGGGAATACAATCGAAACCTCAGACTGCTTTTATCTTACCGTCTGGAATCCCGCTAACTTTATAGGTGGTTCCTGAAAAAGTCACATTTTCCCTGAACTTTTTCGGGAGGCATGAGCTAGAGAAGACTTTCCAATCCAGACCTGGGAAAACAAACATTAAAAAAAGGCTTTTTTGTCTTGAAATCAATACATTTATGAAAGAATAACAAGAAAGATGATTAAAGTTATAAGACACCCTACCATCAGCTCCCAGTGCTCCAAGAGTTGCAAAGCGAGCTGCAAATAGTCCATTTCCAAGGTAGCTGTATAATGATGACATACAGTTAGGATCAATTTAAAGACATATATGCATGTCCTGCTTTGCATTATACTAAAAATATCTCACTCCTGGATTTACCTGTGTGTGTAGAGCTGATATGTTTGATTGAAGAGGTCAAAGTTGGCGATGTAATTAGTTGGAGCAGACTGAACAGTTTTCTGTTGGATCAACAGCACGTTTAGTTTTGTCGTGGACTTTTGGTGAAAAAAAAAAAAATGTATATTTAACATGTAAAAATGTTTATTCACCTTTGACTTCGGGAGGAACGTGATCTGTGTAGATCCTCCGCCCAAATCCAGAATCCCGACCGTCCTCCTTGTGTTGGAGTAAAGGTGACCTAATGGCAAATAAGCAGCAAGTTGAACACAGGACACGGGATAAGAACGATTAAGTCCATCGTCGGTGTAATAAAAAGTACATATTGTTATAAATCTACTAATTTCCTAAGCTGTAGTTAGAATTTCCTGTGTCGTGTGAAATACATTTGATGGTATCACAGCGGTGTGAAAAACGTGAGGAAATATTGCTTGTTTTTGCAGTCTGTTTTGGACCAATGATTCAAGCTCATAACCTCAGAGAGGAGACAAGAGTCTTTCACTGAAGGGCTTCTGTGTACACTGGAGCCTCAGATATGAGCCTGCTGACCACTAACACCACCATAGCAAAACACAAGCAATGTCTTACCTGTAAGGAAGTTCACTGTGACCCAGGCGAGGACTCCTAAAACAGCACATGGGTGAAAATGTCAGCATGAGTCAATCCCTGAGAAGTGATTACAGCTGAGTTATGATAAATGTGCCCATTTAAACAACTTTAAACCCGCAGAATAACATAAATAGCAGCTTTCGGTCTAACTTGCACGACTGCTGAGCAATCCAGGTAATTACAGTTGTCTCAGATGTAAAAGTTATTGCACTCATAAAGTGAGGATAACAAATAGCGCATACTCTATGATGAAACATAACATAGTGAGGGTGTCTTAATGAGTGATGTGGAGGCTCACGCTAAATTAAAGGGCGTGGGGCAGCTTGCGCTCACACTGCCATATTTATTTGTCTTAAATGAGGTAGTAACAGAACTCTCATAAAAAGAATTACAAGAGCAGCATTGTTTGTCCTCAGTAAATGGGGCTGTTAAAGCACCTGGTCAAACAATACCTCAATTCAAAAATCGTAATTTTTAAGAAAATAAAAATGTTTTGCATACTATAAACAGTCCAAATGGTAATGATGCAATGAAAAAAAATGACCCACCTTCATTTTTGCCATTCATGATGGTAACACTGTTCCTTGGCACATAGAAAGGGGATTCTCCAAACACCTCTTGTACCTGTGGAAAAGATTTATTCTACTCAATATGTCTTCAGCTGTACAATCATAGTAGACTGCATGATCAAGCGTGTCACTCTTTGTCATAAAAGTCTTCTCAACCCCCAGAAGACAAAATGTGCGCTCTTGCTTTAGAGTGACAGATAAGTAAACCACATGCACGGCTGGAACAGTAGTCTGGATAATACTTAAAATGACAAATATGGTTACTCCACACAACCCCACAACAGCTGTTCTTTGCAACATGAGAGCCACCAAACGGGCAGACATGCTGCCTTTTTTTCTGTGACACTTGTAAGCACTTAGTGGTTTCTCATCCCGTTCCTTGGCGGGACGGGTGGTGTTTGTGCCAAACTGTCTGAGGGCAGAGAGAAAACGTGCCTCACCTCCTTCAGAAGAGCCCTGGCCTTGTCTTCAGGCAGCAAGCGCAGACCTGCCGTGGCCTTTAGGACCACCGGGGTTCTTCTCCAGTCCTCCTCTGGCACTGTCTTCTTGGCAATCCTCAGTAACTGGCGGATGGTGTTGCCACCCTATGGAAGAGAGAACAAGGAAAATATTGAAAAATATTTGTAAAAATATATATTAAAAAATCCTACGTTCAAACTCTGTGGACATTTCTTTAGAGATCAGTGTTTAAAAACAGCTCAAAGGTAAGGTAAAAGCAGCAGATATTTTTATAATTACACAGTGTTTACATCACATGAACCCAACCCAATGAAAATTCACGACTTAAAGGTATGTGTTTGTGTTGGGGGGTGCCTCCCCATTGTACCTGGTAATTAATACAGAGCTTTGGTGTAAATAGGCATCCATACCTCTTCAGGGTTGTCCTTGTAAGAAGACAGTCCAGGTTTGACTGCGTGGTACATTTCATTGTCCAGAACTGGAAGCTCAACTAAAAAAGAGAGAGAGAAAAGAAAAAAGTCAGTGAACAGATCATAAAACAGACAGACTGTAAAATGTGACATATTGTAATAAAAAAAAATAAAGGGTGACTGAAAAGCTTTATTTGTTTTGTTTTGTTTCGTTTTTTAACTTTTAATTACTGTGGATATTTAGGCTGGAGTTTTGACCTACATCCAGCATGAATTTTAAAAGTCTGCTTCCTACACAGTTGAGTCAGACGGGTAAATTAAAAGTCTCATCTACTTTTAGAAGCTGCATTGGCTGTGCACTCTGTCGGTGCATGTCTGTCCTTACACCACACAGCGAATGACCTAACAGCAAACAGAGTGGGAGTCAGCAGCATGTGCAAAATCCCTACTACTGCTTCAGAGACAGAGCGAGAGAGGGAGGGAGGGAGAGGGAACCGTGCACTTACCGGGGTCTTTCTGAATGAACTTGTAGATATGGATCCTGGTGCCTGTGCTCCCAGCGTCAAACATGATCCCATAGAAAACGCGACTCGTGTTGAAAGGAGAGGACCGCTCAGGCGCGTGATCACGCGCAGGATGCGGGTGGTACCGCTCAGGTGCAGGGTGCACGACTTCGGGCACCGGGTGGAAAGCTTCTGGTATGGTGTGGGTGACTTCAGGTGCCGGGTGGAAGACCTCGGGGACCTCCGGGTAGGTCGGCACACGGGGTGGCGAGACTTCAGACATCGGGTTGGATACCTCGGGGAGGAGGTTCTCCGTGTTGGCGGAGTGCTCCCGGTAGCGGTAGAAGTGGGGGATGTAGCGATGGTGGCGGTAGTAGGTCGCCTCCGCTAAGAGGTTCCCGGACAGAAGCCACACGTATAGAGAGAGGAGCAGGCTCGGCGTGGCCATTGTTTTCACAGCCAGAGTGAAAAGTCAGCTGGATTAAAGAAGAGAAGCCTGTGGATGCTGAGGCAAAGGAAGGCTTGCAGGGGCCCTGGAAAGAGAGAGAAGTGGAGATGAGGAGAGGCAGAGTGGATGCGATGCTCACTCAGGACTGTCCGGTCATCTGTTTACAGTATATAAAGACATAAGGCCTTGGCACGGGGCCATATCCAGAGCAGTCATCCACCAATCCTGTGGCGGTCCATCCCAACTCCATCAGGAGTCCCCCCCCTCCCCACCATCACCCTCCTCCCGTGAGCTGAGCTAAGCTGACTGACTACCTGCCTACCAACAGAATTGCCTCTTTTCTTTTCTTTTCTTTTTTTTATATGTATATGATCAGGATTATTTTTGGCAGTGTTTTTCCCCTCCTCATCTTTACTGGTTATTCCAAAGCCCTAGAAAAAAAAATCCCTCAGGAAAGGAGAAAGGGGTTTATAAAGAAGTCAAATGAATGGCTCACACTGAAAAGTTCCAAAGAAATGGTCCCAAAATACTTTTATGAGTGCATTTAGGACTTGTATAGTAACTTTGCCTCAGAAATGTCTCCATCCTACAACTCTGGACTTTCACTACTTCACAGGAGCTCAAATGCTGCTGCTGCTGCTTAAATTAGGAGTGATGCAAGTTTATATTTGGCACATCTGCAGAGTTTCACACCAGTTACTGTAGTTTGAAACATTTTGAATGTCTTTGTTATAGGATCGTATTTGCACTAATTTGGGGATTAACCTCTACCAAGTAAGTATTCCCGATTTTTGTTAGGAAGAACAGCAAATTACTTTGAAAGCAACATTTTATTTCAGATTGACAGCTGGACATGATTATAGCTATATTGTATTATCATTATGTACAACATCTACAAAATTATGTTTAGCTGACAGAGTGAATTGTGCAGTTATATATGTATTTATATACAAAATGTAAAAGATTTTCTCTCCTCGACCGTCTCTTCACAATCCTACTATGATCACCATATGAAATCCGCTGCAGCTGTTTCACCAACCTTAAAAAATGCAAATGTGACCTGCAATCCAGCTGGAATAAAAGTTGAAAGAATGTTAGCAATCATCTCACTCCCACTCATCTCTGTGTTAACCACAGGCTTTCCAAGGGAAAAAATATTTGGGCTGCAAGGCACGTTTCATGAGAGAATGCATGAGTAGCTGTTTCTCCAATTTAGGTGGGCGGCTGGCATGCCATCATAAGCCATGCTGTAGAGAATCATCTAAAGCTTTCTCGCGTTACGTGTTTCCTGGTTAATGTTGAGTATGCAGAGGATATCCCACATCAGTGGAGTGCAGAGGCAACTCGGAGACCTTACGTGAACTGAGATTTGAACCAAGCTGTGATATTTTTCACCCACTTTGAATCAACAGAAAGAGGACAGAGATGTGAAAAAAAGGCACTGGTAGTCTAGCAACTAAGGCATCCCTGGAGAAGTGACCCCATCTCAACCACCCTGTTTTGACTCACGCAACAACCAAGGCAGAAACCGAGCTATGGGCCTGCCCAGCCAGGAGGGTACGGGGGGGCAGAGGTCCCATCAGTGGGCACAAGAAAGTGCAGGATGTCCACGGAAAGGACAATGTGGGGAGGGTGGGGCTTGGCACCAGAGTGCACCCATCATGCCATTCCCCTCCCAGGACACTCAACTGTGCAAAGCACTGTTCCAACACTGTAATTTGGACTAAAAATAATGGACTTTCTTTCCTCCTTCCTTTTTTCTAAATACTGTGGCTACTTTTTTCAATCCTGTGGCGAACTAGAATGGTCGTTCGCCCCTATCAAAGCGTACATGTGCAGGACCTCTCACTACATCTATGTGATCATACATGTCACATTGATATCGCACTTATAACATGGCTGCAAGTTGCAATTGTATGAGATGACGTCAACAAATCCTGAGTAAAGATTTTCTATTAGAAATAATAAAGAAGCAATTTTTGTTTTATTTGCTGAGTGAGTTTATTCTTAAATCATTGGTGCTTATGTTCAGACACATCCTGGGGCTACTGTTGCAATTGATATGTATAATGTGCAATGTTTGGACAACTCCACCTTGGGACATTTAGTGCTTCTGCCATGAATCACAGGACAATTTAGTTTTCAACACACCTATATTTATGTTGCCACTAAAGTTGTGCAACTGGAATTTTCCTCCGTGTAAAATGTCACGTTAACCGAATATGTAAAACAGGTATTTAAGAAACAAATTACTATATTATTGCAGAATAAAGTTTAAAAAAATAAATAATTAAAAATAATCTTTTGCTATATTCTGAGTTCAAGAGTGAACTGCTGCTGTATACGCCTGCTGTGCAGTGCTTGTATGGCATGACACAGCACAAACACGCTGTGTTAAACAAGAGGTAGTTTCAATTCGGCGTTTGGTATTTTGTTCAAGTTAACTGAAACCGTAAAGCATGAGAAGGGACCCCAGCTTTGTAATCTACACTGTGCAATATATCATTAATATGCTGCAATGTTACCCTCAGGAATGCCATGTTTGTGGGTGTCCTACCCCAACAAGTCCATTGAAGAGACCCAAACCTTGTCATTACAATTCCAATGATAATGACAGCTTTGAAAAGTTCAGGGTTATTTCAGTTTGCTCTCTTCACTGTCATAGTAATTACCTTTAAATTTAGTCTTCAAGCTCTGTTCACGATGCCAGAGCACTGAACGCCCCTATATGGTTCAACTTACAGTATAGCCACACACAACTCGTATTGCGATATCTACTTTTCTTTTTTTCTTCTTTTTTTTCCAATTTGATGAATAATTTGCACTGGACACTCAGGCTCCTGCCTGCAGAAAGCTGAACAAGATGATATGAGAGAATTCAGTGGTTTTGAGCTTGAATTACGACCTGCACTAACTTTACATTGTTTCTATTGGATGAGCTTCTTCGAAGATGTAAGCCAACTGCATTTATGTTGATCATAGTGGTTTTCCCATAACCTCGGCAAAAAACAACTGTGGGGATAGCAAAGAAAAAAACACAGTTCTTTTCAGGACAACATGAACAATACTGCTGACAGGAGCCAAATGTGTCTCATGTCATCATGTGGGAGGAGATCATGTGAAAACAGATCCTGTTTGATAGTGCCCAGCTTGAGACTACTATAATTACAAGACAAGTGACAAATACAGACAGTCCTATGTCAGCCTTGCACGTTGTTCAGCAGAACAGACATTTGCACATCATCTCTGACAGTGATTGATTGAGTCATCGAGTAGCTAACTGAACACTTTACCTGTAAAGAACAAGGTCGGAAGTGCTCTTCTGCAGTTGGAGATACAAAATACAAAACTGCAAACACAAAAATGAAAAAGAATCTGTAACTTTTGGCTTTAATTTATCAAACGACAGCAAAACACAGCACCTTTATGACACTTCATTGCAAAAACTCTTTTTTAAAAAAAATAATCAGCCAATAAATAACTTGTATAATGTTTGCAGCCAAAGGAAAAGGAACAGTACTACATGTAAACTACATAAAATTTTTCTATAGGGGTGAAACCAGACCAGCATGCAGTTCATACAGGCACAGGTTTGAGTAATGTAAGAATATTAATTACAAATAAATAAGTTACTGCTGGGGCATCTAAGTACTTTGTTTTCATGGTCATCTCTTGTATATGTTGGCTCACCATCACGGCTTAAGCCATTTGAGCCAATGTTCATCTTATCTGCACCTTACTATCATAAAATGTAGCAATACACTTATAATAATCTATCTATCATACTATCAAACTAGGTCAGAAGTGACTGAATTTCAATTTTCTTGGAAAATACATGGCACAAAACTTGTCATTTAATTTGTCTATGTTTTCTTTTTTCTTTCTGTCTTTTCCTTTCTTTTCTCCTCCAGCAGCTGCTGGCAGTTTAATGGTGTGGGGGATATTTCCTTGGCTGCCCATGTCCATGCCTTTATGATCACAGTGTAACCATCTTCTGATGACTGCACCAGCAGGATAATATTTGTTCACCTATTTCTAACAAGGAATACTTAATAAAATTGCAGGTAAGTGCAAGATAAAGAAAAATCTCTAACAAGCCAACAATCTCCTTTGAATAGCAGTTAAAGATACTGAACATGAACTATCCCTTTCTGTAGCTGCTTCTAAATACACATCCTCTTCCACTTCTCTTGCCTACGGTTTGCCACAAGGTTATGTTTTAAGCCCCAAAATCTTTCTGAGCAACAGCTCTCACATAGGTGCTTAGACTCCATTAAAAGTTGGAAGGCTCCCAACATCCTGGTTTGTAGCCCTGACAGATTTGTGTCTAAGGTAATGGAAACTCTAGCACCCCTTGCCACATTTGTTAAATCTTCTATCAGGAACTTTGGAATAACTTGTGACTCCGATTTCACATTCAAATCTCTGGTTTGCTCTTGTTTTTATTACTTAAGCAATATTGCCAAGTTAAGTGCCACTGTATCAGGCTGTGAACTGGAAATTGTTATTCATGCATTCATTTTATTTTGTCTAAGCAAAACCTCCTTGGAACCACCCAAGGTTGTTTAGAACCCAGCTGCAGGATTTCTGACTCTTCTGAGTGTTGCTGACCCAGATGCACTGGCTCCCCATTATGTTCACGGTCCATCTTAAGATTTGGCCTTTGACTTTTAGAGCTGTGCATAGACAAACTGCGGTCAAGTGAGCCCTCACTTACGAAGTCGCAGTCAAGCTAGCCGCCCCGCCAGCCGCACCTAAAATGTTGTTGCACTACTCTTACGCATATTACGGTATAGGTGCCGACTGGCTTAGAAACGCAGTGTTTTCTGTCCTGACACTATTTTACTTCACAATCCACTCCCAGTTTTGGTTAATCTCCACTTTCACCCCTGTGATCCACAGCCCAAATTACTGTATGATTCAGAGAAAATTAACAATAAAATTTACCCAATTTACTCAACTATACTTTTAATGTCCTCATCTTTGAGCTCAGATTACAGGAAAACTGAAAGAGGTGACGCAGATATCTCACTGGATTATGACTCTGGGTGACCCCCACTCTGCATGCTGTGATCCACAGCCAAAATTACTGTACAGTTTTTGAGAAAATTGATAGTAAAATCTTCCCATTTTGCTTTACTGTACTCTACATATTGACATCTTTGATCTCCGATTACAGGAAAACTGTAAGAGGTGACGCAGATATTTCACTGGATTATGAATCTAGGCTGTCGCCACTCTTCACCCTGTCATCCACAGCCAAAATTACTGTACGGATTTTGAGAAAATTGATAGTAAACTTTGCACAATTTACTCTACTGTACTCTATATATTCTCATCTTTGAGCTTAGATTACAGGAAAACTGTAAGAGGTGACGCAGATATCTCACTGGATTATGACTCTGGGTGACCCCCACTCTGCACCCTGTGATCCACAGCAAAAATTACTGTACAGTTTTTGAGAAAATTGATAGTAAAATCTTCCCATTTTGCTTTACTGTACTCTACATATTGACATCTTTGAGCTCAGATTACAGGAAAACTATAAGAGGTGACGCAGATATTTCACTGGTTTCTGAATCTAGGCTGTCGCCACTCTTCACCCTGTCATCCACAGCCAAAATTACTGTACAGTTTTTGAGAAAATTGATAGTAAAATCTTCCCATTTTGCTTTACTGTACTCTACATATTGACATCTTTGAGCTCCGATTACAGGAAAACTGTAAGAGGTGACGCAGATATTTCACTGGATTATGAATCTAGGCCATCTCCACTCTTCACCCTGTGATCCACAGCCAAAATTACTGTACGGATTTTGAGAAAATTGATAGTAAACTTTGCACAATTTACTCTACTGTACTCTATATATTCTCATCTTTGAGCTTAGATTACAGGAAAACTGTAAGAGGTGACGCAGATATCTCACTGGATTATGACTCTGGGTGACCCCCACTCTGCACCCTGTGATCCACAGCAAAAATTACTGTACGGATTTCTGATAAAATTAAATCCTATTCCATTACCAAACAAAATGAGTTCATTGAAGTATTTGCTTAGCTACAAGAAATGTCTTTCCACACACAATTTAAATTTTTCAAAATGTCATTCACACACCACCTCAAGTATCAACTTCAGTTTTAGACATTATTTATTCAGTGCTTAATCACAACAATAGTCAACTTAAGGCACTTACATAATAAGTTAAACCTTACAATAATACATACAGAGAAAAACCCAACAATCATATGACCCCCTATGAGCAACAGTGGGAAGGAAAAACTCCCTTTTAACAGGAAGAAACCTCCGGCAGAACCAGGCTCAGGGAGGGGCGGCCATCTGCCTCAACCGGTCAGGGTGAGAAATTACATTTCTCAGATTACTGATTTCTCATATTACTACTACACAGTTTAGATACACTCAACAAAAATATAAACGCAACACCTTTGTTACTGCTCCCATTCCCCATGGGATGGACGTAGAGACCGAAAATTCATTCCAGATACACAATATAACCATCCCTCCCAAACAGTGGTCACAAATCAGTCCAAATGTGTGGTAGTGGGCACATCTGCCATATTGAGATAATCCATCCCACCTCACAGGTGTGCCACATCAGGATGCTGATCTGACATCATGAGTAGTGCACAGGTGTACCTCAGACTGCCCACAACAAAAGGCCACCCTGGAATGTGCAGTTTTTTGCGCTATTGGGGGTCTGGGGACCCAGAACCGGTCAGTATCTGGTGTGACCACCATTTGCCTCATGCAGTGCAACACATCGTCGCATGGAGTCTATCAGATTGTCAATTGTGGCCTTTGGAATGTTGGTCCACTCCACTTCAATGGCTGTGCGAGGTTGTTGGATATTCGTGGGAACTGGTACACGCTGTCGTATACGCCGGTCAAGCACATCCCGAACATGCTCAATGGGTGACATGTCCGGTGAGTATGCTGGCCATGCAAGAACTGGGACATTCTCAGCTGCCATCTGCCCTGAACAATGTGAACCATGATTCATCCGTGAAGCGCACACCTCTCCAACGTGCCAGACGCCATCGAATGTGAGCATTTTCCCACACAAGTCTGTTACGGCGACGAGCTGGAGTCAGGTCAAGACCCCGATGAGGACGACGGGCATGCAGTTGAGCGTCCCTGAGACGGTTTCTGACAG
Source organism: Aulonocara stuartgranti (assembly GCF_965226115.1). Taxonomy (NCBI): domain Eukaryota; kingdom Metazoa; phylum Chordata; class Actinopteri; order Cichliformes; family Cichlidae; genus Aulonocara; species Aulonocara stuartgranti. Next base: position 2,303,839 of record NC_138955.1, on the reverse strand, counting down.
TTTGTGCAGAAATTGTTTGGTTGTGCAAACCAATTTTTCCAGCAGCTGTCTGGGTGGCTGGTCTCAGACGATCTTGGAGGTGAACCTGCTGGATGTGGAGGTCCTGGGCTGGTGTGGTTACACGAGGTCTGCGGTTGTGAGGCCGGTTGGATGTGCTGCCATATTCTCTGAAACGCCTGTGGAGACGGCTTATGGTTGAGAAATGAACATTCAATGCACAGGCGACAGATCTGGTTGACATTCCTGCTGTCAGCATGCCAATTGCACGCTCCCTCATTGCTTGTGGCATCTGTGGCATTTTGCTGTGAGACAAAACTGCACATTCCAGGGTGGCCTTTTGTTGTGGGCAGTCTGAGGTACACCTGTGCACTACTCATGATGTCAGATCAGCATCCTGATGTGGCACACCTGTGAGGTGGGATGGATTATCTCAATATGGCAGATGTGCCCACTACCACACATTTGGACTGATTTGTGACCACTGTTTGGGAGGGATGGTTATATTGTGTATCTGGAATGAATTTTCGGTCTCTACGTCCATCCCATGGGGAATGGGAGCAGTAACAAAGGTGTTGCGTTTATATTTTTGTTGAGTGTATCTAAACTGTGTAGTAGTAATATGAGAAATCAGTAATCTGAGAAATGTAATTTCTCACCCTGACCGGTTGAGGCAGATGGCCGCCCCTCCCTGAGCCTGGTTCTGCCGGAGGTTTCTTCCTGTTAAAAGGGAGTTTTTCCTTCCCACTGTTGCTCATAGGGGGTCATATGATTGTTGGGTTTTTCTCTGTATGTATTATTGTAAGGTTTAACTTATTATGTAAGTGCCTTAAGTTGACTATTGTTGTGATTAAGCACTGAATAAATAATGTCTAAAACTGAAGTTGATACTTGAGGTGGTGTGTGAATGACATTTTGAAAAATTTAAATTGTGTGTGGAAAGACATTTCTTGTAGCTAAGCAAATACTTCAATGAACTCATTTTGTTTGGTAATGGAATAGGATTTAATTTTATCAGAAATCCGTACAGTAATTTTTGCTGTGGATCACAGGGTGCAGAGTGGGGGTCACCCAGAGTCATAATCCAGTGAGATATCTGCGTCACCTCTTACAGTTTTCCTGTAATCTAAGCTCAAAGATGAGAATATATAGAGTACAGTAGAGTAAATTGTGCAAAGTTTACTATCAATTTTCTCAAAATCCGTACAGTAATTTTGGCTGTGGATCACAGGGTGAAGAGTGGAGATGGCCTAGATTCATAATCCAGTGAAATATCTGCGTCACCTCTTACAGTTTTCCTGTAATCGGAGATCAAAGATGTCAATATGTAGAGTACAGTAAAGCAAAATGGGAAGATTTTACCATGAATTTTCTCAAAAACTGTACAGTAATTTTGGCTGTGGATCACAGCATGCAGAGTGGGGGTCACCCAGAGTCATAATCCAGTGAGATATCTGCGTCACCTCTTTCAGTTTTCCTGTAATCTGAGCTCAAAGATGAGGACATTAAAAGTATAGTTGAGTAAATTGGGTAAATTTTATTGTTAATTTTCTCTGAATCATACAGTAATTTGGGCTGTGGATCACAGGGGTGAAAGTGGAGATTAACCAAAACTGGGAGTGGATTGTGAAGTAAAATAGTGTCAGGACAGAAAACACTGCGTTTCTAAGCCAGTCGGCACCTATACCGTAATATGCGTAAGAGTAGTGCAACAACATTTTAGGTGCGGCTGGCGGGGCGGCTAGCTTGACTGCGACTTCGTAAGTGAGGGCTCACTTGACCGCAGTCATAGACAAGCACCATCATACATTGGAGATTACATGCACATGTCCCAAGTAGGTCCCTGAAGTTATGTGACTATAGTGTCTGCTGGTTGTTCATCATAAAAGGCTGAAAACTACGGATACAGCGCTTTTTTAACAGTGCCACCTCCACCCCAGACTCAGGAACGCTTTCCCTGTGGGCGGGAGATCTGTGGACTCGGTTCTCTTAAAGAAAAAAAAACTAAACAGCTGTTACTATTGAATAAAAAACAACGGAATTGATGGAGACGGCTAGCACAACCATTGTAACGAGCTATTTGTTGCATATCAATAAAGTTTATACAAAAAAAAAGTCTACATCGTGCCCTTGGCAACAACCTTTGACCCAAACATTCCCAGCAGGTTACTGGAGCTACTCATCTTTCAGTGTTATTATTTGCCCTCAGCTTTTCCTCTTTGTTCTAGCACTCGGTTGTTGTAGCAGTAATTGTAGCAGCGATGCCGACGAATAAAGCCTCCAACCCTAAAAAGACCAAAGGCGGGTAAGTGTGCGTTTTGTTGTTGTTAGCCGAGCTGAAGTACAAACGGAAACTTGAACTCCTCTTTGGGTTTTGTTTCAGGAAAGAAAAGAAGGAAGGCAAACGGGACTCGAAAACGGACAAAGAGTCGGACGTGGAGAAGGCCAAGGCCAACGCCGTCCTGTGGGAGCTGAGGTTAAAGGCCACCGAGCAGTCCCTGAGGGACTACACCGAGTCTTGTCAGAAGGTGGCACGCGCAAACGAGCATCTCACCAATCAGCTGTACCACGCGGAGAAAGACGCGATCCATATAGCAGGCCACTGGGAGAGACAGCTGGCAGCTAAAGAGGAAAAGGTCCCGGAATAACTCAACTGAATATTTTAAAGCAGTGCCAACCGAAAGTACAATAAAAGCTAATACAAAATTGTCAAACTTTCATATGTTAGGTGTAAATCAGGGGTGTCAAACATAAGGCTGGAGGGCCAGAATCGGCCCAACAAAGACTCCAATCTGGCCCTCTATGACTTTGGAAAGGAGGGCATAAATGTAGGATTTTTCTACTGATATAGACTTCAGACCAAAGATGAAGCCAAAATTAATCAAGTCATAGATAAACAATCAAATGATGGAAAAGTTTCTGTTTTTTCACTATTTACTACAAAAATGTATGCTTTATATCCACAGTGGAAAAAAAATGAATAAGAAATTTAAAGTAAATTAAGCAAACCTTTATGTTTTATAATAGTTTAGGCAATGTGCTACCAGAACGTTTTGAGTAATATTACACATTAATTTCTTATAATTTAAACCAACATTTAAATTATCAGTTGTGCTGACAGATTTCTGTCATTTACTACTGTAGCATTTCTTTATATGTAGAAAACTGAGACTTACTGCTGAAATTGCACTTCTTTTCATTTATGAAGATATCTCAAGGATTAAATGTGTACTTAAAGTTCTTTCCACCAACAGAAAGGGGAGATTTACTGGACTGGCCCATTTAAGATCAAAGTTGGTAGATTAGGATCATTTCTACTTTCTATATACAACACCATAAAAGACAAAAATAATTTATTGAATAAAGAACAAAAATACTGCCGACCTGCCCTATAATGACACCAACCTCTCTCCCAAAAACCTTGGTAGTCCTAACGAGGATCACCCTGTACAATCACCAGTGCCTAATTCCTAGTTCCCATCTTAGCACCCCCGTTTTATCATTATTTCTATTTGTATTTCATTAATTACCTCTCCTTTTCAGCATTCTTATTGCTATCAAGAAGTAGTAGAAATTGTAGCAGCAGTAGTGATGGTGGGAGTGGTGTTATTACTAATGTTATTACTAATTATATTATTATAATTGTTGTTGTTGTGATTTTTTGATATCACATATATTCACATATGGAAAAACATCAGTAATTTCCACATTTTTCTCAAAATTGATTTTTGACTTTATTTTTTAATATGGCCTGTAAATGGTCTGTATTTATAGCGCCTTACTAGTCCCTAAGACCCCAAAGCGCTTTACACATCCAGTCATCCACACATTCACACACACTGGTGATGGCAGCTACATTGTAGCCACAGCCACCCTGGGGCGCACTGACAGAGGCGAGGCTGCCGGACACTGGCGCCACCGGGCCCTCTGACCACCACCAGTGCAACGGGTGAAGTGTCTTGCAAGGACACAACGACCGAGACTGTCCGAGCCGGGGCTCGAACCGGCAACCTTCCGATTACAAGGCAAACTCCCAACTCTTGAGCCACGATCGCCCCTCAATATGATCAACAATATTTTTTCTTTCTTAATGTGGCCCTAATATTCCGTCGTAATCTTTCACAGTAAAACACTCTCTGTTTAAAAAAGCTCAAAGTGTGCAGTGTGTGGCCCATGAATATGTAAAATTAGGTTGACAGCCCTCATGTAAGTGATCAATGTGGTGTTTTCTTGGATGATTTAAACTGTTACTTTACAGATTTGTGTGCTGGAGAAGGCCTTACAAACTCAGCAGGCACTTGCCCGAGAAGAGAAGGACAAATTGGTGAGTTCATATAAAACTCAGCCACACTAAAAGAAAGACAGGCACTTTCACATCTGGTCCACGAAACATGCTCCACATGCCTAGTATGTACATGGCAGAAAACTCCAGTAGAGCTTGTGATTTACTGTACTCATGTTAAACCTGTAGCATCACAAAAATGTGCTGCGCTGTGTCTCAACAGCTGTCTTGTGTGCAATTATGTGGATATTTATTATGTAAGAAAACAACCAAACAAAGTGACCATAAAGCAAAAAACAAACCCCACACATTCCAAGTTACATGGTCCAATGTTATTTAAATCCACGTCAGTGGCTACAGGGGGGAAAAGCATAATTTAAAAGTGCTTGGTTGGAGAAAAGCAGTCTCGTTGCTGGTCTTGATGTGTTAACCATACCTCACATATCACACATATCCTTACGCTAAAATGCAAAGGAACTTTTGACTCTTCCATCCCTGCACTCAGCTTCTTATAATTAAAATAAAGAAATTTTGCATTGCTTGCTTGACAAGTGGAGACAAAAAAAAATGTACAGAAAGCCTTTTGCTAGCAGCTGTTTTCCATCCTCCAGCTCTTTTTACATGATGGATGAAAAAAGAAGCCTGGTTTGGACCAACTTAAAACAAGCCTGTTACATAAATGTATGGACCTCTCACATACGATCAGTCAGTGGAAAATTCTGTGGCTAACTCCAGAGATGTGACCCAAAACATGCTGTTTACAGCCCTTTTCTTACTGTAAGGTCACATGAGCTGAATGCTTAATCCTTCCTGGAAGACATCGAGTTGGCCTAGGATGCAGCGTTGGCATATAGGGCCTATTTTTGCCACCCTCTCTTGGCTTTCAGTGAAATGTAGAATTCATTTTTTCGTGGACTCTACATGGTCTGGCTTATACTACAGGCCTGCAGCCTCTTTAATTATGTTATCAGTGTTTTTTAACTGTTCTTAAAACCAAGAGGTGACCACGCTTTTGATGTTTTAGCAACCAAACTGTGGAACAGCCTTTCCCCTTCCATCAGGTTGGCTGATTCAGTAGTTTTTGCTAAAAGCTAATTTTTGTAGGTTATTGTTTACATAAACATTCATTCCATAGCTTCTATGTCAGTATGACTGCTTATCTCTGTGTAATGTATGTTTTGATGACTATCCAAACTATTCCAATAGTGATAAGCTGTGTTTTAAAACAGTTATTTTTATAACTGTCCTGCATATGTTCAATTTGCAGCATCAGGAAAAGACATATTTAGGCTGTACTAATCGCTGTGAACTTTAAACTGGAAGGTATTTTTGGAAGGCTTGACCACTTGATAGATCCCACACAGTGAAAATTGCAGATGACGCAAACCAGCTTGTGTAAATACTGTCGAGTGGCTCTCTGAAGTCGACGAATGCGAACGGAGTTATCTGCAGAATAACGATTAGGCCTAACGTTGTAATCAGATGGTTGATAGCCTCTCATTTACTCGTCATGTACATGTTTGTGGGTGCGTGTTTTCCTAGTTTCTCATGACTTTGGTCATTTTGTCACATTTTGCTCAGACTGGCTTCTCCACAGTAGCATCTTGAGGTATTTAGCACGAGTGATCTGTGCTGAAGTCAGTTTGCAAAAGAGCATTGGCCATTTGAACTCCACGATGAAATCTTCCTAAGTATTACAAGCTGCACTTGTGGGATGTTTGCACCAGATCCAGTCTAAGTGGATTTATGCGTACAGTTGAGACATGGCATTTAATACCCAGGATTCTGTTTTTGTGTCTGTGTGTGTTTGTCTAATTCAAAAGGTCAGTGAGCTTAACATGATCCAGGAAGAAATGAGAAAGATGAAAGAAATAGAAGTCCAAAGGGAGCAGGATATCGTTCACGTGAGGACACACAAAAAAAAACCCACAAAAAAAATACTTATTACATGTAAGGATATTAAAATGTGACCAGTAACCATGGTTTTTCATATTCCAGATGAAACAAAGCAGCGATGATGCTTACAAGAAGCTAATGCAACACCTAAGAGAGAAGGAGGATCAGTTCTTAAAAGAAATGGTAGGAAGTCAGGAATATAATCCAAAAATTCTCCCCCGGGTTTGGAACTACACTTACTGGTCAACTTTGTTAGCTATGTCTTGCTAGGACCAGCTTGGACCCCCTTTTGGTTTTAGAAATGTCTTCATTCTTCACGGCATAGATTTAACAAGGTGCTGACATGACAGCAACACAGTTTCTGCAGATCTGTGATGTGAATCTTCCGTTCCACCTTGTCCCAAAAGTGCTCTTCCTATCGGCTTAAAGCAGTCTGGCCATTCTTCTCTCATGTCTGGTATCAACAAGACATTTTCTCCAACAGAACCGCTGCTCACTGCAAATTCTCTCGTTTTTTGGCTGCTGTCTGTAAACTCTAGAGTGAAAAATCCTGAGCAGAGCAGCAATTTCTGAAACACTCAGAACCATTTGGTACCAAATGGTCAAAGTCACTTAAATGACCTTTTTCCCATCTGATGCTCGGTTTGACCAGGTACAAATGTCTAAGTGCAAAAGATGTTGGTGAAAAAGAAGCTTTAATATTGAAAGTTGAAAGAGTGAAAAAGCTGTAAATTTCCCTTCAGGAACGCTTGGAGAAAGAAACAAAGGCATGTAGTCAAACAATGGCCAAGATGGCGGAGGACCACCGTGAAGCCATTGTGTGAGTCCTTTGTTTGTTTGTTTGTTTGTTTTGCTGTCACTTTACAGTCTAATTTTGCTCTATAAATTGCACTGTCATGCAAAGTGCAAAGAGAAAATAATTTACTCATATGAGTGATTATGTATAAAAATAGATTTCGCTAGAACTGATGTTATTTTTTGACCACGCCGGCTCGTCATGTTCCAAGGAACACATCCTCAGCCATGCTGCAGCGAGGAAAAAGTAAAGTGTGTGTGTGGAAGACCATAGTTTATTACTTTTGAGGCCATAAGATGTGCACTGCCTCTGCTGTGTTTAGTTATTTTTTACAGCTCATAAAACATTTACATTGATACTGGTGTGGTCCTGTCGGTTTGCTCTTGGTGTCGGTAATTGATTTAATTTTGGACACATGTGGGTGATCTTAAAAAGTCAAGTGCAGTCATTCAGTTAATTCACTTTACGAGGCTTACAAAAGAAAATGTCCTTATTATATTATTGTAATATGCACTACTTAATAACTTTGAAATATGCAGTCATGGTAAAAATAATATTTTCTTTGAATTACATTCAAGTTTTGTGTATCAGGACATCAACAGATGACATATTCGTCAAGGACATCCTTTAATGAACAAAAACTAAGCCAGAACAAAGAAGCAGTGTGTGAAAAACTAAGTACATCCACACCACCTTTATTGTCTGTTTAAAATACACTGAGCTGAAGTATAATGAAATGTGCTGTATGAATAAAATTGCCATCGTCATTTAGCAGAAATAACGTTACTGTGTGACCGTGTGCCTCTTATATCATTGTGGAGGAATTCTGACCCACTTTTCTTTACAATTTTGCTTCAGTTTATTGAGGTTTGCAGCAATTATTCATGCGCAGCTTAAGATCATTTCACTCGGGTTAAAGGTGGCGCTTTGACCAGGTCATTGTTAGTCTTTTTCTTTTTTTTGGCCATTCTGTTGTAGATTTGATGCTGTGCTCGGGATCATTGTCCTGACCACTGGCATGACCGAGTCAAGCCTTAGCTATCAGACAGATGGCCTCTCATTTTGATTCTAGAATACTTTGGTGTACAGAGGAGTTCGTGGTCGACTCAATGACTGCAAGGTGCCCAAACCATCACTCCTCCACCACCGTGCTTGGCAGTCGGTTTGAGGTATTTGTGCTGATATCTTGTGTTTGCTTGTCATGAAATGTGGCACTATAAATTATGGGCAACAACTCAATTTTGGTCTTGTTTCTCCAAAGGATATTGTTCTAGAGGTTTTGTGGTTTGTCTAAGATGCATCTTTGCAAACCGAAGTCATACTGACATGTCTTTTTTTAGAAAGACGAGGCAAAGATGCAATACTTTGTTTGTTTGTTTGTTTTTGTACAGAAGTTACATGCTAACTGGGGCCTTAGTAGTCTTTTTTTAATTTCTCTTAGCTGGAACATCTACTTTTGCAAAGATTGGCAACTTCCTTGAGTGTTTTCCACTTGTGAACAATCCTTCACTGTAGAAGGACTTCAGATTGTTTAAAATGAGCTAATAACCGTTCCCAGATTCTCTGAGATCATTGCCGATATTTTTCCTAATTGGAATTGTGTCTACACACATCTGAATGCACCAGATGAACAAACTGCCAAAACCTTTGCTTCTGTGAACATGGTCACATTTCATATCATTTGAGTAGCAGCATCTGACTGATAGTTGCTCTCATGATCTCTGTGTAACTAGTACTTAGTTTTCCCCATACACTGCTTCATCAGCCAAGTTGTTCTTGACTCAGTATAATATGCCATGTTTTATAGATCATCTGAGGTTGTGTTTATCTAATTTTAAGTGCTCATAAAGACTAAACACTGATGCACAAAATCTTAGAACTGACAGGGTTTATACTTTTATTTTCATTTTTTGGACTGTATTTCACAAATAAATAAATTAATATTTTTTTTGCAGCAGGCTAGGAATTGACTGCAAATACTGCTGAACACAATATCAAGACTGGTGCGTGTTCATAACTGTTGATTCATTTTTCAGTGTCTCTCTTTTATGCTGTAAACTGTTTAGGCGATTGAAAGATGCTTTGCACTCTGTGATCAAGGAGCGCGATTGCCTCATTGACAAGCTGAAATATCACATAAAGGAGGCAGAGGATCTGCAGAAGTTAGCAAAGTTACTGACTGAGGAAAACACCTCACTGGCATTGGACAAGGTATGTTTAAACCAAAGGACAGCAAACACCAGAGTAGCTATTAGGCACCAGCAGTCCCTGGACAGAGGCCATTCATCTCCATAAAGACATTTTAAATCACTTTCAGTTATGAAACACTTGTCAGATCTGTGCAGAATATATTTCAGGTGGTTTTTCCCTTGTGTTGTTTACTTGTGCTGATCCTGTGTATTTTGCTTGTGGTCCCACTCCCACCCCCCTCATCTTCTGACTACTATCCAGCCTCTCAGCGGTCAGTGGTTGTGGCGAGTTTCCACTGGTGTCTGGGTTCAAATAAAGTAGCTTATCCTTGGCCGTTTTCTGGCTGTGATTCTTAAACATAAATAAATGCTGGGCACATTAATCTTACCTCTGATGATGACAGCTAATCAGTAGAGGAAACCTGGCTTACTGAAACTTTGACCACTCACTGAGCAGAACAGGCTGGAACACAAGTCAATATCTGTTCCTTGTTCTACACTGGAATAAAAGTGAGAGGATTTTCTAAAATTAACTCTGTGTTATCCGTTTCCTGCTCACCTAGAGCATGCTGGAGTTGACGGTAAAGGACAACGCAGCACAGATGGGGACTCAAAAACAGAAGCTAACTGAACTGAGGGCCGAGGTGGCTTCCCTGGAGGAGGCCCTGCAGCTCAAAGCCGTGGAGATTGAGCAGCAGGAGAAGAAAGAGGAGGCGAACCTGGTCACCATCCAGGCCAGCCAGGTGGAGCTGGACAAGCTGCAGAAAGTGCTCGCGATGCGAGAAAAGGAAATGAAGCATGTGAAGCAACTGGCGAGCACCATTGTAGCAAAGCGCCAAGAGCTGGAGGAGTTCTTCCATGAAGCACTGGGTCATGTGAGGAAGGAGATCAAGGACAGCAGGCTCCAATACAGACAGGAGGCACTGCAGAGTTATCGTAGGAGGTTTAGAGAAGCCACAGCAGGAAAGATAAAGTTCCCACCCATCCGCACCTTCCATAAAACTGCCCACAGTACCAACTCTGTCTATTCAGACATGGAGGCGGCTGCGACATGGTAGGTGTCCTGCCCTTCTCATCATTTCCATACGCTGTGTGTATCTTCCTGATATTTTTAATTCCTTATGTTTACTAGTGCTGATTCCCAGCTTGTTCAGTGGTCAGCAAACATCTTTGTGGTTCATATTCATTGAGTAAAAGAATTTACACAACAAAAGTGACACTGAAATGTGATTTCATCTGCTTGTCTTGAAGGACGGATCAACCGGGGAGCGAAGTTGAAATCTCTGATCTCACTTGGGAGCAAAAGGAACAAGTGCTCCGGCTTCTCTTTGCTAAAATGAATGGATGCAGAGAAAGGTAATGAAACGCTGCAATTATTTGTTTATGTTTGACTTAGCAAAAGTCGTGCTGGACGCTTTGTTCGCTCATTGACTTCATCCCGATTTTAATACATTCGAATCCTTTTGTAATCCCCCAGAATGAACTGACACTGCTGCGGCAATTAACTCTGAAGAACAAAGTGCAGTGACACTGTGCAGAGGTTCAGTCACAGCTTCTGATGACTCCTCCCTCTTTTTAATGTTTTAAACAGCCATTTTCTCAGCAGAAGAGGATACCATAAAACATCAGTTAGGCTTCAAGCAATTTTCTTTTCCATGCAGCTGCTTAAAAAGAATGAAGAAAGAGTCTGGGCACAATAGTAAAAATAGGCCCAGGCCGCAGAGTCGTGTGCTTGGAAACAAACATCTGGTCACGTCGATTTGCTTTCACCCTATTGGCCTCTCTTCACGTGCACTCGCAGCTTATTTTGTTCTTTGAACACTTGTGGTCAGAGAGCAGCTGGTAACATGATTTTCAGGAAGGAGTGTGCAGGAGAGCTGGATGTATAGGGGCAAGGCAGGCATGAGGAGAAGTATATTCAGGTTAACCTCGGTCTGGCAGTTAGACCAGCAGAATAACACAGAACATTTGGCAGCTGAAGTTTGCAGCATGCAAATCCATGTGCGTTGTGCTGACCCGGAGTAACCCCTTCGCTAGACAGGCTGGAGGCCTCAGTGAAAAGACACCACTGTGCTAAAACATGACTTTTCACTGTGAGGTTCTGTATTTAACCGCAACTCCGCATCTTCCTGACAGCCAAGTCAGCCGACAGGTGGCTCTGCCGGCCTCCACTGAGAAGAGGAGCTTCACGGAGAACGATGTAGCCGGGTAAGATGCTGAAGGAATGCACAAGAATAAAAACTGTGCCTCATCCTTGCAATTAAGAAGCCCTTTAAGATTTATTGGTCCCCACATTCCATGTTTAGCCAAAAAAGCAGCGGCTGTGAGAACATGAGTGCCTACATGTGATTTATCAACACAGTGGCATGATGATGACTTTCTTCCAGAATTAGAGAGGAGCTGTCCCCGGCGACCATGAGCACCCCGGCGCCATCAGAGTCCACGCTGCCAGCCGCCCAGCCAGATACACACATCACGTGACCTCCGAGTGGCCTCTGTGTCTCACATTAAACTGTGCTTGCGTGTTTCCTCAAGAGTGTTAACACAACTAGAATATAGGATGTTTGTTTGTGCTTGTTCAAAATATCTTACCGTGCACGCATGTGCGGTGTGGCATGTGAGTGCTTTTGCACGTTCTGTCTGTTGTACCTCAGTTTAAAAAAAGAAAAGAAAGAAAATCTATTTGTGACTACAGAGTGCTGATAAGAACATATGCACCAGGTGACATGAGGATTTCAGTTTGCCCACACACCTTACATCCACTTACATCCTTTCTTTGCGCCTTCCAGCAAGGATGTGACAAGCAGTTGGAACAGAAGTAGCATCTTATAAGCTGAATAGCCGGGTCACCTGTACAAATGACCCCCCACCCACACTCACCCGTGTGGTAAGTGGTTAAAAAGAATGGATGGATAGATGTTTTTTTTAAGTCATTTTTGAGGGGTTTTATCTTTTATTATGATAGAAAAGGTGAAAGTAGATTGGAAAGCTGGAAGAGAGCAGCAAATGGCTCAGGGCTGTTTCAAACCCAGGCCTGTAAAATTTACATCTTATCGGTCAGTTGCTCAATCCGCTGAGCTATAGTGTTGCCTGTGTATTGATAGATTTGATATAAAGTGTCAGCACATTGACGCTCTCTTATCTGATAAGTCATATACACAATACTAGAACGTAAGCTTGATGAGTATCAGTACAGTGCAGGTGCAGCATTTGCACATTAAGACACTTGATGAATGGATAAACATGAGGCACGTTTACAGGAAGATGCCTCATTGTGGCAGAGGAGAAAAGGGGGTCATGGGAGGAGAGGTGTAAGATAGCATAATCAAAGGCAACCGGTGTGACTCCAGGCAGCTTTCATTTCTGTGAAACACAAACACAGCAAGTGTATAAGAGTTTCAGCAGGTGCTGTATTTCTGGAAATGACATTGACCCAATAATGTTACAGAACTTTTGGATTGCCTTAGTGTTGTCCCCTCACACAATAGCCACATATACATATCTAATATAAAGCCTTTTAATCTGGGGATTATTTATTTATAACTTGTATTTATGAGCTATTCACAGGTGACATATGAATCTGCTTTTGCAAGTGGAGCGTTTGACGTCTCCTGGTTTACAAGAGTAATCAGCAGCGACTGGATGGAGCATTTAGCGTCCCATGGTAGGCATGGTAACGGCAGGACTTTTTAAGGTGGCATCTTCAGCTTTCCATTGTGCGGTGACGGTTTTGATCTGTGTGTAGAACTGGATGCCCTGAAGAGCAAAAATAAAAGCGTTTACATCACATTAAGACAGCTGCTGTGTTTTTACTCTCACAGGCCCAACGACAGGATCCGTTTGTTTTAGTTGCCACTCACTTGTTTTCCGTAGAAGTTCGTGTCCCCTCTGAAGGATCCCCTCGATCCAGTGAAGGAGAACATTGGCAGCGGCACCGGGATTGGAACATTGACTCCCACCTGCAGAAAACAAGCATTGTCCCTTTCATTTCCATAAGTGTAAGGTTTGTAAAACAATTCCCTCAGGTCCTAAATTGCTAGGGACAAGCGAGACTCAGCTGATGAGAGATGCGGTACGTGCGTGCTGTTTACAAAGCAGGCTTACACGATCGCACAAAACAGAGATAAACCTGTGGCTTTTATTTGATGTGTGAAAACAAAGCGTGCTCTTACGAAAAAGGGAGGAAAACAAAAAATATATAAAAATAAAGTTTTGTTGCGAAAACACCAAGAGGCACGGCATGGTTGGTTTAGTGTGTTTTAAACAACGGGAATAGGTTTGCATACTTGGGCCTTTTGGCAAAGGTGCATGGGAGAAAAGAAAAAAAACAGAAAAGTAGATGTTTGTTGCATGGAGGTTTGGAGACGAGTACGGCACATGGCCTGCACAACATTCCCCGACATGTGAACAGCAAACACAGGGCATAACTAGGCTCCACAGGCAAACAAACAGGATGGCCATGTTTTGAGAAATCCCTTTTGAGATTTAATTTTAACAATTCTCACCACCAACTCCCCTCTTCCCCTGAATACTACCTGGAAAAGTTTCTATGCATCCCTATTTTTATTTAACAGAAGCATATTTGCTGTTGCTATTTGCGACTTTCTTGGGTGTGGATGTGGAGGGGAAAAAGGGGGTTGCTTAAGGTGTGCATTTTGGGTAGGGAGCAAATAAGGGTATGCTCAACATGGAAAATAATTGTTTTTATTTAATGTGTGAAGGCTTTCAAACAAATATGATGTTCTCTCCGCTTGAGATGGTGCATAGAAACGACAGAGCGGCGTGAATGTCTCCTTTCTCCCTTGAACGAGCTGCACATTTGGACGCAGCGGCCACTCACCTGGCCCACATCCACCTCGTGAGTATATTTGCGTGCGGTGGCACCGTTTGTGGTGAAGATGGCTGTACCGTTGCCATAGGGGTTCTTGTTAACCAAACTGATGGCGTTGTCCAGGGAGTCTGCCTCCAGAACGACCAGCACGGGCCCAAAGATCTCCTCGGTGTAGCACTTCATCTGAGGCTGAAAGAGCGCACAACGGAGCACTTTCACAGACTGCAGACATCTTTGTAATATCACTCACGTGCAAGTACTTTTAACACATGAAGCCTCATACTGTGACGTTGCCGAGGATGGTAGGTCCCACAAAGTTGCCGTTCTCGTAACCTTTGACTTTAATATTTCGGCCATCCAGTAGCAGCTTTGCTCCCTCCTCCACGCCGCTCTGGATCAGACTGCAGACTCTGTTCCTGGCTTGGGGAGAGATCAGAGGCCCCAGATCTGCACCAGGCTGGTCTCCTAGCAGGGCCCCAAAAAACAAACAGCTATAAGGTTACACGTTCTGTCACTTGACTAATGCGAACAAACTATGGGCACTGACATTTCGTTGGCCACAAAAGCCAGGACAAGGGGCACTTTGAGGCACTCACTCTAAAATGGATTCTTGCGGGTTTCCTGTGTAATGTACAAATTAAACTTCATATCGCTGTAAACACACAGACTCATTCTCCATTTTACTTCACATCAACTTCTTTTCTCATAGGATTTGATCCTCTAGACCGCCATTTAGGCCCGAGCCGCAGATCTGGCCACAAATTTGCAGCATGGCTGACTCAACAAACCCAGCTGACTCCCAATGTGAAGTTACAACAGGCCATAAGGCGAGAGGTGAGGTTAGGGCGGTGTGGGTGGCCCCGAGATGAATAAAACCAAAAAGGACCTTGGGGGAAACGCGCTCAGGAGAACAGGAGAGGCCGAGGTGAAGGGGCGTGGTACCTGCATCCACGCGCAGAGCTTTGGCACGTTCCACCAGCTCCGGCAGCCAGCTACGCGCCTCGCCCACCAGTATGGCTGTGGACAGAGCCATGCAGCGTTGTCCCGCTGCCCCGAACGCCGCGCCCACAAGCTGGTTCAGAGTGTTCTCCTTGTTGGCATCAGGCATCACCACACCATGGTTCTTGGCTCCCTACAGTACACAAGAAGTGGTTAGCCCTTTGCCGTTTGATCTCCACATTACAGCAACTGGTTAGTCACAAGCAGGGACATAAAAATCAGGGAATTAGATTAGAAACAAACGACCTACAAATTTCACATTGTAAACTTGGTCCACATTTCAGTCCACGTGAGGCAATGGAACATTTCCAGTTCGCAATCTGGGCCTTTTTAAATGTGATGCACAGCTGCACCATGCACATGCACTCCTCAGTACCATTGGGCGACACAAACACTTGAAACTGTTGGCCAATGCTGCCACCTTCTGGATGTTTAAAGCACATGTCAGACATTAAAACTGTTGCTCACCATGTTGGACTGCACCCTTTTGCCATTTTTAGAGCCCCTCTCATAAATATACTCCCCTGCTTGATTTGAGCCAACAAAGCTGATAGCCTTGATGGCCGGATGGTCACAGATGAAGTTCACAGCTGTAAGAGGAAGACAGTTACAGAGATGACTTAAGTAATGGCAGGTGATTACGGTTTATGATTTAGAGCAAATGTAGATATCTTCATTGTTACACACATTGTTTTTCTGCCAAGATAACTACATTTTCTATCTGAATGATGGATTTAAAAAAAAAAAAAAAAAAAAGGATTTATTGGCGGTAATTTGAGGCTTTAAGCTTATTTGTCGAACATCTTTACATCTTACTGTAACATTACACAGCCACCAGCTCTTACCGTCGTGTTGGCCGTGGATGATGTTGAGCGTTCCATCTGGAGCGCCAGCATCCTGCAGCATCTTAGCCAGCAGCATGGCGCATGTGGGCACACGCTCCGAGGGCTTCAGCAGGTACGTGTTGCCACATACCATGCCCATAGGGAACATCCACAGGGGGATCATGGCCGGGAAGTTGAAGGGGGCAATGCCGGCACACACCCCAAGGGGAAGGCGATAGGTGTAAGTGTCCATGTCTTTGGAGATGGAGGGCAGGGTTTCCCCGAGCATCAGGGAGGTGATGCTGCAGGTGTGTTCTACCACCTCTGCACAGAAAGAAGTATGAACCATAGTATGGTCAGGTTTAGCAATTAAAGGATGACTGGCATCTTTTCATTTCACGAGATTTTGTCCTTATGTTCAACACCCCTGGCAGTAGTTGGTTATTTATGTGCACAGGCACGACATTTAAACAAAAGCATGTGTGTGTCAGCTGCTACACCAGGATAAAGTTAGCAAAGGTAGATATCGTGATCTGCATTTTATTAAAACGATGATTCAAGTATGATGTAAACATGAAATATTTTTATTATAATGACAACTCCAGCTGTCACAGATACATTATTTTTTATTCTAAGCCAATTTATACAACTACGTCAATAAAAAAACCGGGCATATGAAGATGATCTAAAACACCATCTCCATGAAAGAAATAACAGACATAACAAACCACATCAAATCACTGAATTTGAACTAATAATTTTTTCAGGAGCAACTTTGTTAGTTCACATATTACTAAAAACTCATCTCCTTACTGTCCCAGGCCAATTGTTGCATGTTATTTACTATCATAGAAAGGCCTAAAAATATCAAAATTTAATCTTCCACAGAATCAGTCATGTAATAAACCACCCTCTGTCCCGCTTGTCCCATATACAAGATTAAACAGATTAACAGATTCCTGTAAATGAGTTAAGAGCCTACACAAAATGCAAATATTTAACCACTTGTTGCTCAATGACAAAAAGGACATCTGTGTGCATGTGTGTGTGTCAGACACACTTACGCAATCCTCTGAACACATCTCCCTCTGCATCTGCAAGGGTCTTCCCCTGCTCCACTGTGATGGCCTTGGCAAGTTCTTTCTGAAACGCATGAGGACGCTGTATCAGCTATATAGCCTAAAGTCAAGTTTCACTCAAACAAGAGCTCTGAACTACTGTGGACGGACTAACATGCTGTCTGTCCATCTGTTCATTCATCCATCCAAGCCCACGGCTGGAGTGGGGCTGGATACGAGCTGTCATATGGTGAGAGGTGGGGTGCACTCTGAACAAGTCACTAGCCTATTGCAGGGCTAACGCAGAGACATAGCCAGTCTAAAATCTCCAGTTAACCTAACACGCATGTCTTTGAACTTTGGGAGGAAGCCAGAGTACCCAGAGAGAAGAGGGAGACCTAAGAACCTCTCTCTGTGAGGCAACGGTGAGTCCACGCTCTTGTTTGATTCATTAATTAAACAAGGCTGAATGTGTTTTTACTTTCAGAGCACCTTACGGTGACTTACAATATTGTCCTTGATAAGCTGCTGATAGCGCAGAAAAACCTGCTGTCGAGCCAAGATGGAGGTCTCAGACCAGGAGCGAAAGGCTCTGGAGCATGAGTCTACAGCAGCCAGCATCTCCTCCTGGGTGGCTTTGGGCACGCGGGTGATCACCTCATTGGTAGCCTGTGAAAGTGGAAAAAAGTCATGATCTCTAAGCTGGATTTTTTTTAAACACTAAAAATAAGTGCTAATTTATCCTGCTCATTCAATAATGCCAAATCTGAATCTAAATGTTGACGTGGGATGCCCATCTACACAAACCAGTCTGGACCAGTATGTCCAGGTTAAGCAACTCCATACTGTACAAGCACAGTGTGGTGAGGCATCAGTATACATTCACCTCAACTAATAATGGATGTTGCCAAGAAATACTAGAAGTACTTACAGGATTGTGAATATCCAGCCATTCCGAGGACTTGGATTCAACAAACTTCCCATCAATAAACAGTTTGGTGGTGGGCTGTGAGGAAAGATATCAGCATTTACTCGTAGGGTTGATTATCTCTGAAATGTATTACCAGATTAACAGTTACTCATAAGCACTCACCACAGAGGAGGAGGAGTAGCACAGTCGGCCGACTCTAAATGGAACCTGTGAAAGCGGCACAGCAGGGAGTCAAATCGCTAAAAGTAGCAAAAACTGCAGTATTTATCCATCCTAGAAGTACAACGTGCTGTTTCATTTGCACATTTTGTCAACCAGCTGCAGCCTGTTGGCCGATTAGATTAATGTGCAACTACTGAGTGTGGAGTTGTGAAAATGGGGACAAAGTCAAGCTGAGTGAAGCGGACTGAGAGAAGGAATGCGGTCCAGGCTGCAGGTGCACGGGTAGACTTCTTTGCGCTTAAATGCACCTGCAGCTGAACACGAGTAGAAAAACTTTCTTCATGTTATAAATCAGCTCTTGAAGGCATAAAATTATTATTATTACTTTTAATCCTCTTAAGATTTTTTAACTGAGGAAAAACGTTATTCCTCCCCTGTAAAGGAATGCACGGACATAACTTCTGCAGGACACTGTGTCAACAATCAGAGCTGACCACACGCTGCCACTTGCACTTTACCTTGGTCCTGAACGCTGATCTCAGAGCTGTTGACGCCATTCTGGGATATCATGTGCTACGCCGAACTGATTTGACCCACTGTGCAGGCAGGTAGCGCGGTGGCCAGCAGAAGACAGCATTCAGCTTTCCACCCCACAGATGTGAATCACCTGTGGGCGGGCTCTGGGGAAATTGAGGCTTCCTAAAGGCTCCAAATTCGCCCTCTCACTAATAACGCAGCGTGATTGGGTTCTCGAGATTGCCTTCTGTCCAATCACGACTCCAGCTTTTGGATTAAACCCGCCCTAGCTATGGAACGCCACAAACTATTGGCTAATTAAACCAGTCAGTTCTCCTGTCAGGAAGTGTGTCTCAGCTGAGCTGTATCCACACGCAGTTTTGAACAAAGTGGGACTTTGCTGTAAAGTGTGTGATCTTTAAGCGATCAGTGGCCCTTATCCAAAAGATTAAAGTGTTATCGCAGCCAGCGACAATGCGCTTGTCGTTAGCCTGCCTCGCTAAGGTACTGTCACTGTTCGCCGGGTGTTATGTGTGCATCAGCTGCTTAATTTCAACCATATGAAGCCCAATGGTGCTTAGTCATGGACCAAAGAGTAGGTAGGAGGGAGTTTAGGGGACACATCCTATTGGCTGCTCAAAGTGGATGAGATTTTTTGTAGAAAAAGTACTTGCAGTAACTGATCCAGTCTAGTCGAGGGAAATCTACAGAAGTATGGCAACTCAGACTAAGGTGAACCCACTGCATAAAACCACAAAGCAAAACTGACTTTGTTTCCAAACTGACTTAACATTTTCTGTTTTCTGTTCAGCCCATACTTCACGGATACTTCAGAAGCTCCTGCTCCTGGAGGGTTCGCATTGGTAAGTCATGCCCTGGGAATGTTCAGCTAAGCTTTGGTGTAACTTTTTTTATCACTAAGGTAATGAACTTGTTTGTGCACCAGCTTTTGCTCTAAAAGGTGTTGAATATGACCAGCTTCCAGTCAATCTGATCAAAGATGGAGGGCAGCAGGTACAGTGTGCAGACAAACATGACACTTTCTGCACGATTGCTTGAATATTAAAGAGTCCAAAATCCTGCTAAAACAATATGTAGTTTCTTAACAAGGTGCTGTCTTAAACAATAAAACCATGCATTTCTTTTTTAAAGTCATGTGTTAGTCTGACAGTGGCTCTCTCTGTGCCAAAGCTTACTGAGGAGTACAAAGCGCTAAACCCCATGCAACAAGTGCCTGCAGTGGAAATTGATGGCACCACTCTCTCTCAGTCGGTGAGTCTGCTTCCATAACACTGTCATGTTATCTTATTACATTTACTGAATATTTTGGTAATACTGGTAACAGTTCTAGTAAAAACCTGACTTGTTTTCTAACCTTTAAGCATTTGCAGGTAGTTACTTTGTAATTTCAAATAAAATACATTAAAATTCCATTTAATTACACCTTTAGTCGGTGTATTTTTAATTACACCATGTAACATTAAAAAAACGTTACCAAAATTCTTTTGTTTATGTAGCTGGCAGTGATCCAGTACATCGATGAGACCAGACCAGGACCCCGTCTTCTTCCAGCAGACCCAAAGGCGCGTGCCCAGGTTAGGATGATAAGTGACCTCATTGCCTCGGGTATACAGCCCCTGCAGGTAAGCAGAACACAGTCCACAATGCCATCAGTTCAAATCTCTACTCTGGTTCACAAAAAATCCATGCTTGCAATGTCAAGGTCAACCTGCAAGACCAGTAACTTTATCTTTTTTTTTTTTAATTCCTGGACTTCGCAGAATTTGTATGTAATCCAGAAAATAGGAGCGGAGAAGATGCAGTGGTCTCAGCACTTCATCGATCGTGGTTTTCAAGGTAAGCGGAAGCCTGTCATCTACTCCTCTATGCTTCGTTTTAATTTTAAATGCGGAGAACTGCACTCTGAAAACACTTTGTTTTACACAGCAGATGATGAACACAGAGTTGCCTCTATAAGTGCACATTTTTGCTGTCATTACAAAGCGTGACTCATCAGCTTAACCATCCTGCTTTGCTTTAATGTCGCAAGCAGGAAGGCTTTTAAAACTGACGATGATGATTAAATCAACAGTGATCCATTCCTGAGAACTTAACACAGAAGTACAAACTTTTCTGTTCTCCCAATATTTACATTTCCAAACTTTCCAAAGTAATAATCTAGTTCTGCCCCACATTTGACACCCCTGCTCTATACATTAGAAACATGAAGTGATGAGAAAAATGCCAATGTGTTTTACATGCATGCGTTATTACCCCCAGCTCTTGAGCCAATTCTGAAGCAAACAGCGGGGAAATACTGTGTAGGCGATGAGGTAAGAACATGAATATATCACAGGACAACATCTGGGCAATTTCCAGCACAAAGATTACTTCTTACTTTCTGCTTCTCTTTTAGATTTCCATGGCAGACATCTGTCTGGTCCCACAGGTCTACAACGCAGAGAGGTATGCTATGAGAAGTTTCATAAAACTGCAATAGAAGCGCTACTTTAATAGAGATGGGCTTTCCACAAAATCCAATTTACATATTTTCCCTCTGGCGTGCAGTGCTGTTTCTCTGTCTAGTGCGTTTTGTTCGAGCTGACCAGCATTTAAGATGGTGGCTATAAAAACATCTGCCTTGTTTTAAATATGATGGAACCAGATGAAACTAGTTGTGCCACAAAGCGTCAAATAATACATTTGGAAGGTTAGCAGCAGCATCTCTTTCCAGAAATCAGAACAATTTACTTCTATTATATTCAAGAGAAGGCAGAGATCCCAAAACATGATATAACCTCGAAACAGCCTGTACAGGGAAGCATCACCACTATGTTTTTAATGTCTACAGGTTCAAAGTGGATGTGGGGAAGTATCCAACCATCAAACGGCTAAATGAGGCTTTACTTGAGATTGAAGCTTTCCAAGTGAGCCACCCATCACGCCAACCAGATACACCTGATGATCTGCGTGCTTAGTACAAAGCCACTGAGAAGTTGTTTGTGTTAAATAAAATGACTGAAAAGCGACTCTGTTCCACTGCAGTTACTTTAAATGACAAGAAAGGTTCAAGTAAAAAAAAATATTTATTAGTATTTTAGCATGAAATTGAACTATGACTTTAATTTGCCTTTTTAAAAAAAAACAAACAAACAAAAAAACAAACAAACCACCATACAGATACGTGGAGAGGAGGTACGGGACAATAATGTGTTTAAAAAACAAAAAAAAAAACCCCAACGCTCAGATTTGCTATGCAAAGTGGAAAACCTCTCGTCTCACTGTTCGCAGCGCGTTGCCTGATGGTGATTTTCGAAGACACATAATAAAGTAAAAGAATCACACAGGAGACACATGAATAGAAAGTCATTGCAACAAAACACAAAGCAGAAGAATTAGTCTTCCAGACAAAACGCTCTTCTCATGTCTGATCACATCACGGGCCATGGTGGCTAAAAACTGTTTCCAATTTGGACTCATTTGTCAAAAGGAATCTCCACGGTGCATTTGATTGTGTCATCATAAAAGGAACCAGAGCAGTCCGACCCACCAAACACCAGCAATGCACACTGGATTTTAACATTTTCACCCTGTCCATGTGTCCCAGTGTCTCTTAGGATAGCGCTGCCCAAAAGCATCATGCTGTGTCCAGCACGAGGCCTGGAGCAAAGCAGGGGAGACACCAGTGAAGTCCACATATTCGTATCTGGGGGAGAAAAGAAATGAAGCTCGATTAAAAAGCAGCTGATTTCATCAATATTGATGCTTCGTGCAAAATAGCAATAATACTGAAGGAAAAAAAAAAAAAACCTGCTCACCTGTATTAAAGATGTGAACATCCTGCAGGGCTCCAATTGCACTGCACCCTCCACTGACTAAAATCCTGTTGTCTGAAACTGGGAGTGCTGCATGAAACCTGTCAATTAATATATAAAGAGGTTTTATCTGTATCATTGTTATGGCCAATCTTTACATATTCTTAAATATGAATTATGTTCAGCTAAAAGAAAAGAATAATCTCACTAGGATGAATTTTGTGTTAAACAACATTAAAATTGCACTTGACTCTTTCTGGGATGCCCAAGGATACTACAACCAGATGGCTACATGGATGACATTTATCAAGGTTGATTAGTTTACTCACCCTCGAGGCAGCGGTGGCATGTTCCCACTCTTCACAGCTGTGTACTCCATAAATCCTGCACTCAGTAGGGAAAATGTAAGAATCAGTGCAATCCTGGACACTCTGTTTCAATCTAAGGCGGTCAGTGGCGGTCTTTATCTTACCCAGATCTAACACATGGAGGTCGTTAAAGTAAGCAGCTGTCTTGCGTCCACCGAATATGATCAACTTCTGAGACAGAAGCGTAGTCGTGTGCCTGTTAAAAAGCATGAAATTAGCATTCCTGAGAATTAAGAAAGCACTTAGGGTACAGTAAATTTACTGAAGACTGACCCAAACCGAGGCAGAGGTCTGTCCCCTTCCACAATGGGCTGGTACCAGAGTCCAAACTCTGGGTTGAAGATGTATAGAGCATTACTGCAGGATTTATCCCCTGAGGAAAGGCTTGACTGAACTCCTCCAAAGACAAAAAGTTCTTTTTTGTAAAAGGCTGCAGAGTGATACGCTAAATTTGGAACGCTGCCTTTTGCCTTAAGGATGGGAAATATCCACAAATACAGCAATGAAAAGAAAAGAAAAAACAAAGAGCCTATTTCACATACACGTACATGCTTTTAAAGAATGTGAAAACGCAGCATGTTAACAACAAACCCACATTGACAAGCTTCCACTTCCAGGTCAGAGTATTAAGGATGTACAGCTCCGTGTAGCGCCGACCCTCCCTCAGGCCACCGTAAACAAAGACTGCTCTAGAGTCTGGGTCATAGGTTGCAGTGTGTCCTCGGGCACAGGGTGGTTCAGGTCCAGAAGCAGAGGAGTTCAGCGGGAACCAGAAGTCACCGTCTGAAAAGAGGTCAGGTAACGATTAAGTACAAATGCTTCCTCCACCGGTGCCGCACACCTTCACTCTAGTGACATGCTTTATAGATACAGGGAGCTAATATACATATATGGCCAGATGTATATTCAGCAAAGTCCACTGACCCAACTCGAGCTTCCACAGGGAGTCTTTGCAGTAGTTTTGTTCTGAAGTCTCCCCTCCAATGAGGATGGCAGTATCAGGGTCACTCAGACACATGGTGTGGCACCAACGCTTTGACGGACACGCTGAAACTAATCACAAATCTTTGTAAAAGCCACTTCTGTGCAATCCTGTGTAATCCCAATATTTTTTTCCTTTTTGCCTCTGACCTCCTCTGTTCTCACTCTTTATGAGCACAGTCATTTCTTCTTGACCGTTTATCCCGGATGACCTCATCTTCTTAGGGGTCGAAGCTTGGTCTACATCCTCTGAGAGGCTGTCCACGTCCTCAGAGCTCCACCTCAGTTGGCCTCTCCTACCAATGACTGTACGTCTGGGTGTCTTTTCCTTCCAGTCACACAGAGCGCACAGCAGACCTGCGTCAGTTACTGCCCTCACATGCAGACACTAACATACACCTAAGGATAACACTCACTGTAGGCCACACTGGAGGTTTATTCCCCACAGCGGAGTCACTGGTGTCGACTTTATTGACTTGGACCTCAGCAAAGCACACGCTGTCGCTCCTGTCGCTCAGGTGTGAGGTCTCAGAAGTCACCTGGATTTGTATTAATTGAACAATCATGACGCTCGAAAACCAAAGTGTGCATTCCCACTGAACTATTTTGGCCCCGTTTATCTCACCGTTTCACTTTCAGCATCTTGGGTGTGTAATGTGGTGGAATGATCGGTCACATCGTGCCCTTCGGGGAACAAGCATTTCCTTTGAACCAAAGGGGTACTGCTGAAGACGCTGGAGTTGTCCTGTGGCTGGTCACAAGTCTTGGCAAGAAATAAGTGAAATGCCACTATGCAATATCAGCTACAGACTGCTTTTTTGTTTTAAATCCCACATATAGGCATGATGCCTAGCACTCTGACGCAAAGAAAGCAGGGAGTGTAATGGAAACTAGCACAAAGAAATGAATATTAAATGACAATATATGCCATAAAGCTATTTATAGCAAGGTGAAAATGGTGGAATCAGATTCTGTTTTCCAAGAGTTATTTATAAAAAAAATTAAAAAAAAGCAGTCAGCATAAGATATTAGGTTAAACTTCACCTTCCTTTTAGGCTTATTGTATCTACTCAGTACAGGAGTTGGATTAATTGCATTCAGATAAGCTATATTTGCCCTTTGCATGCTATAACCTGTAGCCTGAACAGTTTGTGTGTTTTAAAGTGAGGCTATATGTAAATTCCCCACTGCATTTAACCATTAGTAAAATAACCCAGACTTTCCCCACACAAACATGAGCTCTACGTGAGTTTTTTCGGATCTGGTCGCGCTAAATACTTGTGTTTTGTACCTCTCCAGAGACTGTGAGTAAAATCTTGCCATAAACTCCCCTCCTGCCCCTCTCTGCAGCCACTTTGACCATCTCTGGGCTCCAGTCACCTTCCCAAGTCAGACACCTGAGCACAAAGAGATGTCAGCAAACTCTAGTTTACAAATTCACAACCTTGCGGCTACTTCACGAACCTAAATTGAGAGGACAGAATCCCAATTTTCTGAGCTGGTACTTCTGCACTGACCAGAACCTCGACTGAAATTGTGGTCAAACTGCATTCCCACTGTCCCAGACCGAAGATGACCAGCTGCTTAGGAAGAGGCAGCGGGACATGGACTTGAAAGCACCTCCGGTTAGATTTGCTGTGAAGAGTGAGTCCAAGTAGTGATTCTTCGCGTCCTTAATAATCTGTCAACATGGTTTTTTTAAATTATTATTATTATGTATTTATCAAACGACATACCTAATAAACTGGCGGGGGACGTCACGCAAAGACCAAAGGACATAAAAATTCAGTCTCCCCATGTTGTTTTACGGATCCAATACGTTCTGAGAGCAGCAAACATCGGCGGTACTTAGATCTCCAGTGCTAACCTCTGATTGGCCGAGAGGAGCTCGAGGCCGTGGTGAACACGCACAGGTGAGAGGTCAAAGTAATTAAGTAATAGGCCCCCTAGTGGATCTGCTGGTTGGACTCCAGATGCCTCACTGCCTTTCTATATGTCTTTGGATAAAGGGAAGTCAAGTGTATGACTGAACATCTATCCATTCGCTTAGCAAATTCAAGATCTTTGTCTCATAACAAAAATAAAAATAAAATAGTTACAATTTAAACTCTAAACACCAAATATCTGCTATCAGTATTTATTATGGATCTGTGCGGGCTAACTGAATAGACTTTCAAAGTCATTTCATTGTTTTATAGACACACAATTGATTGGCATGATCAAATTTCGTCAGTCATATTTGCTTCACGTATTATTGGTGATCAAGTGAGAACCTCCACTGCACTAATAGCAATATCAGATGAGAGTTCTAGCTTCTCTCATCAGTAGGTGAGAGTGGGGCCGCTTAGGTACGAGGTCCATCCAGGAAATGTGGCTTGTGGCTACCATCTCTACTACTACACTGTTTTCCTCATGTTAGCACTTATAGTTTTGGGGGGGGGATTATATGTGGGACAAAGAAACTTCTGAGTGTATTAGACTTGTGTTTCAGCCATCTAGAAAATGGCTGATATCTGAAATTTTCAAACAGTGAATGAACTTTTATTAAAAAGACTAATCGTGCACTGTGGTCGTAAAGGGATGGACATGGTCAGGAAAAATATTCAGGTAGGCTGTGGTGTTTTGATGGCGTGCACTTGGTACTTAGGGGGCCCAAAATAAGCCAACAAAATATAATCATGTCAGTTCTTGGGCTCTGTGGTGTTAATGCAGTGTGGTTGTGTCATATTACTTTATTATTCTGTCCACCCTCAGGAGCAACATTTCATCTAAGAGGCGACAATGCTAAAAACAGCTTCTATTAGAGTTCATCTCCACTTGCAGTCTGAAACCATGCACTCTGGTTCTTATTTAATGAGACCCAAGCTGATGTAGAGTTTGGAATAACAAGAGTAAATCGATATATTTATCTTCATCTTTATTCTGATTGTTTATATCACAAGAAATTAAGTGATAAAAATAAAGAAGAAATCAAATGACAAACTAAACAGGTGTAGGTTGATGCTACAGCTTATATAACACCTGCTCATGACGCCAGACCAAAAAATGACCGCATAAGGAAAATTAGATCCCAAACCTCCGATTTACATACAGAACCAAGACAAACCATAAAAAAGAAAGAAAAGGAGCATTTATCACAGTACTGAATAATTATGTTAGTCCTATGCAATTTTTTAAGCAGTCGAGTGTGCTGCAAATTTTTATTTAGTCAGTACAGTTCCAAAGGCCTCGAAACAGAAACTCAATGACTGTTCACATTTGTGCTAACCTTGGGTTTCTCAAAATAATATAACTTCATCTTCATTTGTATTTATTATCCCCTTTTTTTAAACAGCTTCTGGATGCCAGCTGACATTCGACCATCATATGCTTGTAGATAATGTGGATTATGTTAGAATCTAGTACATCTTTATATTTCCGTGAAGTTAATTGAATAAATAATGAATTTGATGATACTGAGAGTAGCTTTCCATAAATTATTGACCATTTTTCTTTTTTAAAAAAAAGAAAAATCCAGTAAAGCCCAAGCAAGACTAGCTGCGTCGTAAGATTGTGTGAGGCCTTAAGGGAGAACTGAAAATAAAACCTGGTTTCATCAGCACCTCTGTGCAACTATTACATCAATCCCCTTATGTCACAATTTAATGGAAACACAAGGGGCCACCCTGAAGTGCTTTCTAATCCTGGATGTGCAGCGAGACTGTTATGAAATGACGGGGTCTCGGGTGAAATGCGCAGCTTTGGCTGGCCATTTTTTAATTTATTTTTTTCTCAAGCTGTCCAGTAATCGACCGTGATTCATGCTGGTTTTATCTAATCGCCTCAATTAACCACAAAGGAAATGAGACAATGGTCTGTTTATTGAGGAATTAGAAATTTCAGGATTTGATGCCATCAGCATAACTTACAGCGAGGGTTTAGTACAGTAACAGTATCAGTTGCTTTACAGTATGCTGTATACAACGTCAGCAGCCAGATCTGTGAAATCTTTGGAAGATGCACAAAGAGTGATTGAAATGAGGAAAGAAAGATAATCTTTTTTTTTTTTTAAAAGACCAAAAACAAAACAGTAACTTACTTCTTAGACTTGTGCACAAAAAATAATCTACCTCCAAACATAATGAAAGTGTGCAAGTCAAATGTAAATATTGATTTTTTTATTACATAAGGAGCTGCATGTGATAAGGGATGGCTTTTAATTGTGTCATAAAAAGCACAGTCTGATTACCACTTGCTTCAGTACATTCGACTTATATATATTTTTTAACCAACACACCACTGTGACAGCAGACATCGCCATACTCTGAATTTACATAATCTGAAATCTCACGTGATTAGGATCAATACAGAGAAGAAAAAAATAAGTTAGGTTGGTAACAAAGACAAAGCAATAAGAATAATAAGAAAAAAAAAAGGTGCACAAGCGCGCGCACACACACACACACACACACACACACACACACACGCACACAACAACAAAGCTTCTTTCTTTAGATCATAGCTGATTTAACACAGTTATACCCGTGCAGGTCTTCCCTGATCACTGCTACCATAGATCTGTTACAGGTGAAGACAATAGATATTTTATGATGGGCACTTGACCAAATAGCACGGTGCACACATGGGAAAAATGGCACATATGCAAGGCTTCTTCAAACACATGTTAGCAAGACACTGAAGCGTTTGAAATCTGTGGGATTACAAACTTAAATTCAACAAGAGACAACACAAGCAGACGGTGCTAAAAAATAGATATCCCTATATATATATATTTTTTTTCTATTTTATTTTAGAATTTCAATTATGTCTCCCTCCCATCCCTCCCCCAACAAGTGTGAAATCAAAAATAGTTCATTGTTCTTCAGTAAATTGTACATTCATAAGCGATAAATTGGCATCTCAGGCACTATAATAAACCCTGTAGTAAAGTGTTTTATTTCGCCAAAGGGAGTAGGAGTTGTCAAACTTCAGGAGATAAGTGCCTTCACCTGGAAATTCGTGGCTCCCCCCCTGCACGGACAGGTGGCTGTCCTGGCGGTACACGGGGAGGATTTCAGACAAGTTAGAGTTGGTGTGAGTTTTGGAGCCCTTCTCGACGTCCCCGTTGCCGACGGGCCCTGCAGAAATCACATGATCCACAAAGTCAACACACCGAATCGTAACCCCAGTGGGGGGAAAACATATAAAAGTACAACTGCCATCGCAAAGAGGGGCGTCGGCGCCTGACCTTCAAGCTCCTCCTCTTCGTCCTCGTCATCGCTCGACTCGCTGATATGCACCGTGATGGACCGACTCGTCACGGGAGTCCAGTCAAAATAGATGCCGAAGCCAATGTCGTAGCCGTCTGTGGCAAACTCCCAGCACACTTTATTGGCTTCGGGCACGGTGGGCACGTGGACCGTCATGATGTCGCCTCGGTACACGGTCACCATGCTGTCCTTCTCTGTTCGGAGCTTCACCTTTAACTCCTTCACAGCAGCAGATGTCCAAGTTGTCGGGGGGTTCAGGGGCGGCATCTGGGCTGCCATCAGAAGGGACACGCGGCAGTGACTTTAACAAGATGTGACAGCAACTGCAACACTTTATCCAACTCATTTTAAGATGGCAAAATCTCAAGCAAATACTGTGCACGCACACTGCAATTAGCGGGACGTTTATGAACCCGCAGAGTCAGAATCACTGCTGAACAAAGCAGCTGTCACTATGGCACACTGCAGGTCCTCACCTTTCATCTCGGCGGAGAGCTGACAGCTCCCTGCACTGCTGTTCTCCTCGCCTCCTTCCCCCAGGGCCAGCTCAGCAGGGGCCTCTTCATTACCCTCAATATGCGCACACATCGGGGTTATTATTGTAAAGACTTAAATTGTTAGACTATGCCTCCCTATTTACTGCAACTTGTTTACAGCTCACCTAAGCACACAGTATTACCTACCTCAGAAAGACGTCCTGAATCCTCCTTGGTGTCATCCATACTGTCTTTGGACTGAGTAAAGCTCTCTGAAAGATTTGTATTCTGCAGCCTTAAGTAAAGAAAGAATAGAATTTTTAAACCAAGATAACATTCAGACCACCCATCTGCATAGCAGCTCCATTTAAAAGCCGCAGCAACAGGTTACCTGTCCGGTGGCGTGTTGTCGCACTGTTTGGCTGTTACTCCGGGGAAAGATGAGAAAGACAGTGATGAAAGCCGTGACTGGAGCTGTGATGTAGCCTCTAATCTCTCCATGGCTGTCCTGAGAAGGCAAACACCTCAGTCTGCGTGGCTGCAAAAAGATGAAACCCCGCCCCTCCCAACCACAGGGGAGGGAGACGGGTGAAGCTAGCCTCCTAAAGCAGGCTGTTTAAACTAAACAAGCTGCCGTTTCACATAATAAACCCCGTCAACCGCAGTATTGCCTTCTGATTTAACAGTTAAAGCAGTAGCGACGAGCTGTGTTTACATGTGCGTGGAACTCTAGCTTCATTAACCAGGCTAGCTGTTAGCTTATAGCTCACGCTAGCTAACCAGCGAGCAGTTAAAAGGACAGCCGAAGCTGCGGACACAACACCCAAAAACTTATCTCACCACAACGTAGCGTCGAAAATATGATGTGATTTTAGTTTAATCAAGCTCAGGGCATGAGGAAAACCGCCTCCATATCCCTGCAATCATGTGAGGGACCTCTCCACAGTGCTGCCGCTGCTGCTTCTGCTGCTCAACAGGAAAAAACAGACCCGGATTTTTTGACACTTCCGTCTTTTCTCGGAAAATCTGCGAATCTGCATCCTTACCAGGAGCCTACTGCAGCTCCTCTGAGGACATACGCCGCTGCTTAATATTTAAACCAGTCTAAAAGTATACGTCCCAAAGCCAAATCATAAACACAGATTATTTAACAAAATCTAACAACTATCTTTTTTTTCAGTTTTAAGTCTTTTTTCTCATGATACAGTACTCTGCAAAGGTCTTGAGGCCCCCCCCCCCCCGCTTTTCTTATTCAATTGGGAAAATCTAGGAAAGAAATAGGAAATTTATTAAAACGTGTACATAAATGGAAAGACAACATGTAAGACAAAAGCAGAGTTTGTACAACTACAGCTCTCTTAGACAAGCTTTCCTGTTATTTCTTTAAGCAGTCTTTAAAGCTCTTCTCTAGATGTTGGCTGTATTTTTGTTCCATTCCCTGTCAAGATGATCCCACACTGTTTCAATATTGTTGAGGTCCAGGATCTGGGGAGGCGATCCATGACTGACAGTGTTCCCCTGTGCGTAGTATGCTCTTAATGCATTGGCAGTGCATGTGGGATCATCGTCATGCTGAAAAATGAAGCTTTTGGCAATCAAACCTAATGTTGTTGCATTAATTTCAACAAGATCCCCAACACCACTGGCTTAAATGCCAACCCAAACTATGACAGTGCCTCCACCGTGTCTTGCAGATGGCTGTAGACACTCACTGTTGTACCTCACCCCTGATCTCCTCTGTATGTCACATCTGGATTCATTACTCCATCGGACCTGTCTTCAGTTCATTTGGTGTGTAATTTGGTATACTTCAGCTGTTTCTCCCCATTTTCCTTATTTAAGATAGGCTTCTTGACAGAAGTCTTTCCACTGAGATCTTTACTGACAAGGCTGCAGTGAACAGTAGATGAAGGTCCAGGTTTTTTGCAAGAGGCTGCCATCACCAAAGTAGCTACAGATACAACTTAAAATTGGTTCTTTCCCAAGTCGCCTGTGCTGTATAGAGACAACACTTGTTCATCCATGAGTGCATTTTTTGATGCTTTAATGTTTCATAGGTCAGTGTTAAGTGGCTTAATAGAGAAAATAAAAAAACATATTAAGCTTGAGACTTTTGCACAGCACTGTAACTGTACTGCATAAAAGTATCTGAAGTAAACCTATCTACATTTCACAAACTTTAGTGAGTCCTTCATGTTATAAAATGATTTTCATTCAAAATTGAAAATGTAACACAGTAATACAAATTTTGAATTGGAAGCACACTGACCAGCCTCATTATTTAAGACAGGTCACAAAAAGCTAAACAGACTTTTATTTACTTTTTAATTTTTCGTATTGTTATGTATTCTTTCAAAATGAGACATGGTTCACAGAGACTGAGTTCACGTATCAGTGATTTTAATGCTGTGGCTGATCAGTGTGTCACTTTGCTGGTGTCTCCATCTGGGATTTATAAGCTGCAGAGAGGCACTGTTGCACAGATTTACTGCTTGATAGAAAGCGCAGCAGCGGGGTCTCCCTGATCTGGGCATCCATAAGTGAAATCCAGGGAAAAGGCCTTTTTGGAATAAAGTTGAAATATATAATTACTATTTAAATGAGATATATGACAGTTTAAAAAACAAACAAACACTGATCTACTCACTCATCTGAGAGAAGAGAAGATGCATAGGATGAATTGATGAAACTGTGTGCATTTAATTGCACAGTGTCTCCACATTTTTCTTTAAATATTGATTTAATTAAGAGGAGAGCCTCACTGGATCCCAGACTGGCAGAGGTGCAGATATTCAACAGGATATACAGCACCGCACACACCCAGTTCAGACCCAGAGAAATACCTCCTACATGTGGAATCAAAATGTACAAACTAAGAACAGAACTTGTAAAGAACTTGTTTAACTGAAGCTCATGCAAAATACTTTCTGTCACATATGAAACAAAATGAAAAGATGCTGAAGTGACATACCTTTCATTGTGAGAGGACACGATGCTTCTATCAGCAAAGGATCTGCTAAAGCTGAGGCCACATGACTGCAGGACAGCCAAACATCCACAGTGTCACAAGAGACAACGTCATACTTTGGCTTCAGGATGTAGTCGTGTCCAAGAAGCTTAGCTAATCTGAGACAGTAATTCAAAAGAAAGCGATTCATTGACTCAACCCCCCCAAGAAATGACCAGTCCTTTGTGTGTGTGAATATGGCTGTACCTGGTGACGGGAATGGCAGAGGTGAAACTGTACACAAGGCAGTGTTTTGCCAGATGAGAGCGGAGATCAACACAGACTTTTGGGATTTGAGAGGGCAGACAGCAAAGGAAAAGAACATCCGCCCATGCTGCCAGTCTGCGATTGTCAAAGAAACATTCAACTTCTGTATGGACAAATTCCACTGAAACACAGAACATACAACGATCTTAGCAAACACTTTTTTTCTTTTATCAGTACACACGGAAGTTTGGTCCAAGTGCAATTTAGTTAAACCAACACATGCTTAATGATTAACTCAAGAATACCATAGAGTCACAACAAGCAACCAATAACTATTCATAGTCTTAAAAGGGCATAACTGAAAAAACAAAACAACAACAACCTAGCTTAAATCTGCTCAAAAATGCATCTGGGTAGCTTAAAAATTTAAGAGTGAAGAGAGTCATTAAGGAAGCGTATGGAAACCCCTCAGATTACCCACTATCTGAAACAAGGAGCTTTAGCTTCTCATCCCTTAAGCCAGCCTTCTTCTGACTGGCTGCCCCTTGCAAACAGAAGGTTTGACCATATTAGTGGTATCCACTCTGAGTGATATCATGAGGAGCCAGCAGTAGGAAAGCTAGCATTTATAGCCACATGAACAGCGATCTTTCACCTCACATAGATTACTTCAACGAAAGAATCTAATTATTTGAAGCTTTGACCATGTCTAATATGAGCATCCACCACTGTAACGCTCTATAAACACAACAGAATAAAAAGGAAATAGGTCCACCACTTTAAGATTATGTGTCTCATGACATTTAAATCCTGTCACAAGAAATTATTATACTCATATTGTATACAGCATTTGTATTCTATTTTATTCGATTGTATATAGTATTTTATTTTTATTATATTCTATTGTGTACAGTATCTTATGGATATACTATTCCATTGTTTTTTCTATGCAACTTTGCACTGTCCACTGCTGTAACAAAACAAATTTCCCATGCGTGGGACTAATAAAGCTTATCTTAAATCCACTGCATCACAAGCATTTTTCTCAGATTTGGGCTTTTTGTGCGTGTGTACCTGCTAACTCTGGTCTCCTAGTGGAGATCTTAATATGTGAGGGTTTGATTTTGGTCTTTTCAAGAAGTGCTTGGCACAGCTGTTTTCCCAGATGGCCCATCCCAAGTATACCCACGCGGAGGTCGTCGTGCTCTCCTGGTGCCACTGGCTTTCTGATTTTCGCTGTGCGCCTTCTGATGGCACATCTATAATACAAATGAATGAAGCAGCTCAGACAGATTAAAATATACTCAAATGACTGCAAGACTATACGTGTGGGATGAGTTCACCTTAGCGAGTCAATGAGCTCACACACGAAAGCTGCGTGCGCGCACCCGCAAAATGTCAGTCCAGCCGAGCGCGCCCGGAGGTAAAGTAACTTCTTTTCGTCGTCAGCGAGCCCGCTCTCAAAACACAGAGTGCTCAGGTCGGCGACTATGTCCGCCATCACCAACACTCTTTGAGCACACAGTTAAAATGTTAAACCCCTTAAAATAGTCCAAGTCTACGCTCTTAACACTTTTCAATAGAGATTTGGGAACCAGTTCTGTTGCCATGCCAACTTAGCGAGGTTAGGCTTTCAAAATAAAAATCACTTGACAGACGGACGTATAGTTTTCAGAATAAAATATATAAAGCAAACGTTGAAATATGATGCTAACACAACTCCTAAGGTTTACAAAAATGTCTAGAGTCTAAGTAAATAAACACCAACCAAGCACACTCCAGTGTTAACTTCACCGTTTTTATTTCTCCATCATGCTTTTAATACAAATTCATGAGTCACCTGTACATATATTTACAAGAAATAATACTCTTACCACATAACCAAAAAAGGAAGAAAAAAATAAAAATCAAGACTTAGCAACACAATTGATCACATCAGACATCAATATATAAACATATAGCTTAATAATAATTAAAAAAAAAACTAAACAAATGAGATTATCAGTACATTAAGACTTTACTTATGGATCTTGAGTAATTCACTTTATCAACAATTCAAAAATGTGATACACGAGACTGTAAGAATAAAGCAGTTTTTAAATTTAAACCGCAGCTTCCTTTTTTTAAACAGCAGCTTTTGTGAAAATTATGCAACACTAAAATTGTGAAACCTTAGAACAAGTCTGGATAATCGTCCCATCTCTCACTTGTTACGCTTCGACTCAGTTAAAAGTGCAGATTACAGAGCTTTACAAAGATGCAACACATTCAGTTTTTACATTTGTTCTCTCATATTTGCACGAAATGCTGCTCATTAGGAATATTTACAGTAAATAACAAGGCCCACATACAGTACATCTTATATAAATTAAGGGTCATTACACCTAGAATATTAGTGTTTGCTGACACAAAGTAGGATAAGAGAACGCAACCACACAATCTGTAAACAGCTGTTTGAAAATGAAGCAGATGAAAGGACCTATTCCTTCATTCTTAAGCCTTTACATTTT
This sequence comes from Aulonocara stuartgranti, assembly GCF_965226115.1. Lineage (NCBI taxonomy): Eukaryota > Metazoa > Chordata > Actinopteri > Cichliformes > Cichlidae > Aulonocara > Aulonocara stuartgranti. The sequence continues at coordinate 2,268,745 of NC_138955.1, read as the reverse complement.
ACATTTGTATGGTCTACCCTACAACATAGCATCATACACAATAACATTATAAGTGCTGCTCAAACTCACCCTTCTTCATCCATTTGATTACAAGCATACAGTTGAACAATGTTGATGACCATGAAGGCACTGTGAGGCATGTGATAAGCTGACACAAGCTAAAAATCACAGTAGCTCAAACTGCCACAGGATGAACACCATTTTATTTACACCGGCACTCACTGTCCACCTTTTGCCTTCTTCAAAAGCACACCTATTAAGCTGTAGCTGCTGCACAGTCATTGTTTCAGTTTTCCATAAGGCAATGACACTTACTCGTCGCCCTGCCTCCATTTTTGCGACTCCTCCTGACGTGCATCGGGGTGAATCTGGTTTCTCATCCCACCCAAGACATTTGAAGTCGCCTCAGTGGCCATAATGAGTGGCTTGACTACTGCAGGTGGAAGCTGGCGGAGAACTCCACCGACTGCCCCAGTCATACCTCGCTGCTCGTGCTCCCGGGTGGCTGTGTCGTAGATGGTTAGTGCAGTGTCTGTGATCCCCTGTGGGAACATTTTGCAGTCCTTAAAACATCTTTTCTTTCACAGAACTGAAGGTTTTCCTATTTGTTTTTTTTACCTCTTTCACCACAGTGTAGGCTTTGGCTACACCTTCTCTGAGGTCGACAGGCTGATGAGCCAGTCCATAATGGGAGATCCGTTTTACCCTCTTTGTGTCCCTCTCATCAGGCACTGGAGACACCATGTCATACGCTGTCTCAGCGGCTGCCTAAAAACAGAAAAAAAAATTATAAAAGACAACAATTAATAGATTTTTCTACGTGCTTTACAGAAGGAAATGCATGCAAATATTTTATTAGCAGCAGTGGACCAGTTTACCTGAATAGTCCGCACCATCCTGTTTGTGAGCTCCAGGGCAGCCATAGCTGTAGAGGTTCCAAAGGAAGCCGTGCCGCGCTGAAATCCACGGACTATCCGGCCATCCTTCCTGTACTGTTCAATCGGGAGCCAGACCAAATCCCTGAGTCCGTGAACTGAATATGAAAGAAAAAAAAACAACATTGACAGAGGAGTAAAGCAACTGAAAGTCAAAAGCTGGACCTCAGCTCTCATATTGGAAATGACTTTCACAGCAGTTTCTGTTCCAGATTGTTTTTTATTAAAGAAAAAGAAAGTGATTAAGGCTGATTCTGAAATGTCAGCAACAATAAAGAAAATTTTGTCAAACAAGGAAATGTTGACTCAAGGAACTTTTCAGAAATTAGAAAGTTGTTGGGCCAAGCACCAGGCAACTCCTTTACAAGTCAATTAAAATGAGAGAACAACAAAAATCAGACTAGTTAACAAGTCTGGACGTAAGATAACAGACAGTTCACTGACAAGTTAAACAATGTCTGTACAAATACAATTTGGGAAAAATTGTGATTTTTTAAATCTTATTCTTTCATATTAGACAAAGTATAATAATAAAGTGTAATAAAGATGTGCTAAGGTTATAGGCGTCAGTGCTACAGTCCACAGCTAATCCATTCAGTTCAGTTCTACACTGTGTTAATAATTGTGCAACAGGAGCAATGCTTCGATTGCTAATGGGAGAGTGAGGCAATGTATAGGAAGTTAACATCCGAGCTTCAGCAGCTTGGAGACGCTTCTCTTTAGCTACAGCAGCAGCTTTCATTCGCGCATTTCCAGCAGTTTGAACCATTATTGATATCCAAGGTGTCAGATCAGAACTACAAAAATTTGGACCTGTGCATTCTTAAATTTCATTTATTGCTGGCATCTGCAATACAACTGATACACATCAGTTTATTCTGCTGCAAGTAGCTAACACGAGCACTGCTTAGCTTACATGTTAATGTTTATAGACCTGAGCAGATTATGGTTACACACTGCTCAGCTTATTCATCAGTGTGATCTTACAAGGCCTGCTAATAACTGTTTATTGTCTAGATAAGAACACTGCAAATCTACACTTGTTCACAGAGCTGTCACTTGTGTTCCTTTTCACTGTGCTTGTTTATATCCACTCACGGGAAAGAGTGTGTAATGTTGCTGAGGTATAACTGACAGTTAATGTGCACTGTACATTAACAAACATTTGCATAATTGGATTAAATAACTAGTATTTCATGTCTTGATTAACAAGAGAAGCAACATTTAATCATGTAGCACATCCCAACTGGCCAACAAGAACAAGGTACAGCAACAGCCCTGTTCTTACCAAATACAGTAAACCATCTGAGATTATCCCTTGAACTGTTACACTTACCCAGTTTTACCAGAGTATGAATAGGTGCCACACCACTCAGCAGTCCTTGAAGCTGGTTTGTCTTTATGTCATTTAACCACTCATTTATTGCATAGGAAAAGAGCTTATCCACACCTAATAATCTGAAACACAAACAAGTATTACTTTAATACGGATCACTGTGTGCGAATTATGTTTTTGCTAATTTATTGTCTCATGAGATACATTTTGCGGTATACTTACCCCTGCCTGTAGCACAACTGCCTCAGTTTGAGCTCTGAACAATTCAGCTGTGTCAGCCCGAAAATGATCCCTGCAAATGTTCCCTGGAACGAGGTACTCATAAAAATCATTCATGAAGCACTCATAACATAACGTGGAGTTAATCAAGTCCTCTCTTAGACAGTTACCTGGTCCATAGACACGTGTTTCCCATGGTAGTCCAGGCGAATGGGAACCTCAGAAGTAAATCGAAACTCCCTGTTAAGATGACAAGGGGTTTCTGAACACAAACAAGCAGTTTGGAAAGTTAAACGGCTTAGTGGTCAATAAAAATAACCTCTAACCTAAAGAAGATGGGTTGGTCTGTGAAGGGAGAAGCAGAGGCTTCACTGTCATTTGCGTCTTCCCTGCCGGATGTAGAGAAACCGTTTTGGCTCAGTCGTCTCTGTGCAGGCACCGAGATGATTGGGGCTGGATCCTGGCTCCCACCAGCGTGCTTGGAGAAGCTGCAAGAGATCTCTGGGGCAGCCACTTTCTTTGTGGTAACACAAACCGCTAAAACAGACAAAACGTTAAAGATGCATGAGATAAAAGTAGGATTCATGATAATTATACAGTTTTGTGGCAATCTTACCTTCGTGAATAGGTGGTGAGAAAAACTCAACTTCAGCAGCAAGACTTGTAAAGAAGTCTCTCAAGAAGAACAGTGCATCCTTCAAATAAAGAAGAAGCTATCACTTAAAAGATAATGCTCATTGTTTGCCAGGGTTAGAGAAATAATTTGTACCCAGCTCTCACCTGATCAATATTGAGGCGAAGAGGCATTAGAGTGACCCGTAAACAGCACTCTGGGGGAGCCTGGCCTGACTCAGGACACATGTGCATCGCCTTGACTGTCAACTAAGACAAAAAGCGCACACACATGGTTACGACAGGACAAAACTTACCACGATTACCACAAGTATGGTGCTTTCCTCACCATGTTAGAATGGGCTTTTCGGGGCATTTCCTTGCTAGAGTACAAGTAGAGAAACTTGTTCATCTGGGAGGCAGCTAGTCTGTCTCGAATCTCCAAGTCCTGCACAGAGAACACCTGCCGGGACACTGGCTGGTCCACTGCTGGACGCGACACCGCTGAGATCTGGGGGTACACCTCGTGCTGGAATCTCACCTGAAGAAGCAGTAAAAGAAAAGCTGAAGAAACCCCAAATGGCATTTCACAAAATAATGAACATGTATTTCTGCACAGCATAACTTTACCTTGCTGAGTTGAATCTCCATCAGGACATCAGGATTCCTTCCCTTTCCACCACCAACCCGCCCTGAAGCCTTCGCTTGTCTCACTGGAGTTTGAGATGGGGAGCTATGAGGTGTACATCTGCAAGACAGAGTAAAGACCAGAGTTAAGTAAATATGTCTTCCTTTTAACAAATGTAAAGAGAACCCAGTTTATGACTCACCCCCGGCTTCTAGCAGGAGAAACTATGGAGCTCACACTCCCAAAGTCTTTTCCACCATAAAGATGCCAGATGACAGAGATCTCCTTAATGAGGTAGCGAACCTCTGGGATGGGAAAGTTGGCTCCACGGCTGGAATCACTTCCATCCAGAGGCTGACTGAAGTGATCGTCTTTGACTTCTACTGGCTCCGAGGATAGCTGCTTCACCACCGGCTCCTGATCTCGATCCTGAACACACATTTTTCTTACAGTCAGGCATAAACAGGTTTTGCAAAAACAGTCGATCACTATGCTATGTAGCCTCTTCAAGTTAAGGCTACACAAAAATATGTAGCCTTAACTTGAAGAATGAGTATGTCCCAACCTCTCCTCTGGAGCTCGGAGTTTCCAATATACAAAAGTCGTCAGTCTCTTGGGCCAGATTAGGGGCTGGTGTGATGAGAGGAGAAGGAAGCATGGGGTACGGGGGGCTTAAATCTTGGCAATTCCCACTTTCATCTGGGAACAGGAACAGGTCTGAGCGAGGTGGTTCTTGGTCTTGAATCTGCTCCTCAGGTGTGCCTGCAGTGGTGTGAAATTCATAAAGTAAAGACTCCTCATGGGTGAAACACTTTTTTACCTCACTGAGCGAAGTATTTACCGTTCTGCTGCGGCCCTGGTACAGGCTGCCCATCAGTCTCTTCCATAGCGTCACTCATGAGATCCTGTAACATCTGCTGCTCAGTCTCAGCGAGGAGCGAAGTCTGAGATGGTGGTCGGCTAGAAGCCTCCATCTGTCCAAAAATACACTCAGAATAAACTTGTGCATATGGTAAAGTTTGACAATTATGCTTTAACTGAGTGACACTGCTGACCTTGCTTTTTTGTGCAGTGCTGCTGTGCTTGGTCTCTGGTTCAGCTGGGGGCAGCAAGTCTCCATAGCTGGCTACATACTGTATGAGGTTCATGAGGGCAGCACAGGAGTCCGAACAGGTTCTGATATGGATCACATCACTGGAGCAGCGCAGCTCGAATCTGGGCTCCGACTATCACCCAAGAGACAGCGAAAATAAGTGTTTGTACAAGCCTGTTTTGTCTGTTTTTTAAAAATGGGAATATGAATAATTAACACTTACCAATTTTCCATCTACTCCAGGTTTGACTGCTGTTATCCTCAGCTCTAAGGTTCCCATGTCTACCACTTGGACATAATCTGTGACAAAAAGAAAAAGTCAAAATTTGTCAAAGCTTCATGTAAAGTCGCATTCAACACCGTTTCTGAAGTCAACTTACCACGAGCTAGATTTACAGAGACAGCATTACTTTTATCTGAGAGGAACAGAGCAGCTTCGTCCAAAATGATCCTGGAAACAACATATTTTACTAAATAATGTAACCTCCACACATTTTTGTATTTCAGAAGAAATCCAGTTGCTTTTTCACACCTAAGTGTTGATGAGGAGTTGTCTAGAGAGACGCTACTGGAGATGCTGAATGTTTCCACAACCAGCAACGATCTGAGTGGCAAGTACAGGGGTCTGCAAAAAACAAAATAAAATCAAGCGTCACATAAGAACACACTCTGATAATAAAACCAGCCACCATTTAGTGTTTTGTTCTACTTCACCTGTAGTCCAGAGAGCAGCTCCATAGGTGCAAATGTAGTGTGGTGACAGACGTAGGAGGAGCGTAACCCAACACGGGTTCATCAGAAACATTCAGAAAGTCAACAATCTGTTGTAGACAAATCATCAGTAAGATTATGAATACCTGATGTTATTGCACATTTCTTCTGTGCTTTGTAAACACATCATATGAAGGTCAAATAAAGCTTATATGACAGCAGCCTAAGGCAGTTTGTTTTACCTGGTCATACCAGCCCAAGCTAGGAGGGACCACTCTGTGCTGGAGTGTAGCACCTCTCACCCCAACAGCAACCAGAAACTCCTGCATGACGGAAAATTAGAAAGGAGGGAAAAAAAAAAAAAAAAAAAAAAAAGAGGACATCACAGCGAGCACATTACTTCTTAAATTACGTGGAATTTTTTTAATTTGCATACAAACATACAGTGGCTTGCAAAAGTATTGGGCCCCCATGAACTTTTCCACATTTTGTCACATTACAGCCACAAACATGAATCAATGTTATTGGAATTCCACGTGAAAGTATTCCACGTGAAAACGTATTTGTATATTTTTATATATTTTATTTATTGTTTACTCTACTTAATTTGTAAAATATGTGCACACACACACACACACACACACACACACACACACAGAGAAAAGTATTTAGTATACACATCCAGAAATGCATATACTATTATATATTGTACATATATTTATTAGTTTCAGATGTAGCCATTCTTGTATTTTGCTTGTTTACATTATTGTATTTTGCACAACTCTGTTGCTTGTGAAGCTCGCACACAAGAATTTCACTCACATGTGCTGTACCAATGTACCTGCACATGTGATGTGACAATAAAAGTGATTTGATTTGAAAGACCAACACAAAGTGGTGCACACGTGAGAAGTGGAATGAAAATCACACATGATTCCAAACATGTTTTACAAATAAATAACTGCAGAGTGGGGTGTGCGTAATTATTCAGCCCCCTGAGTCAACACTTTGTAGAACCACCTTTTGCTGCAGTTCCAGCTGCCAGTCTTTTAGGGTCTGTCTCTACCAGCTTTGCACATCTACAGACTGAAATCTTTCTGAAAACAGCTCCAGCTCAGTCAGATTAGATGCACAGCGTTTGTGAACAGCAGTTTTCAGATCTTGCCACAGATTCTTGATTGGATTTAGATCTGGACTTTGACTGGGCCGTTCTAACACATGGATATGTTTTGTTTTAAACCGTCCCATTGTTTCCTGGCTTTATGTTCAGGGTCGTTGTCCTGCTGGAAGGTGAACCTCCGCCCCAGTCTCAAGTCTTCTGCAGACTCCAAGAAGTTTTCTTCCAAGACTGCCCTGTATTTGGCTCCATCCATCTTCCCATCAACTCTGACCAGCTTCCCTGTCCCTGCTGAAGAGAAGCCCCCCCAGAGCATGATGCTGCCACCACCATATCTGACAGTGGGGATGGTGTGTTCAGAGTGATGTGCAGTGTTAATTTTCCGCCACACATAGCGTTTTGCATTTTGGTCTCATCTGACCAGAGCAGCTTCTTCCACATGTTTGCTGTGTCCCCCACATGGTTTATGGCAAACTGCAAACGGGACTTCTTATGGTTTTCTGTTAACAATGGCTTTCTTCTTGCCGCTCTTCCATAAAGGCCAACTTTGTGCAGTGCACGACTAATAGTTGTCCTGTGGACAGATTCCCCCACCTGAGCTGTAGATCTCTGCAGCTCGTCCAGAGTCACCATGGGCCTCTTGGCTGCATTTCTGATCAGCGCTCTGCTTGTTCGGCCTGTGAGTTTAGGTGGACGGCCTTGTCTTGGCAGGTTTACAGTTGTGCCATACTCCTTCCATTTCTGAATGATGGCTTGGGAAATCTTTTTGTATTTCTCAATAACTTTATCCCTGACCTGTCTGGTGTATTCTTTGGACTTCATGGTGTTGTTGCTCCCAATATTCTCTTAGACAACCTCTGAGGCCGTCACAGAGCAGCTGTATTTGTACTGACATTACACACAGTAATCACTCTATTTAGTCATTAGCACTCATCAGGCAACGTCTATGGGCAACTGACTGCACTCAGACCAAAGGGGGCTGAATAATTACGCACACCCCACTTTGCAGTTATTTATTTGTAAAAATTTTTTAGAATCATGTCTGATTTTCGTTCCACTTTTCACATGTACACCACTTTGTGTTGGTCTTGTGGCTGTAATGTGACAAAATGTGGAAAAGTTCAAGGGGGCCCAATACTTTTGCAAGCCACTGTATACACACAGCCACATAAGTGGACTTATTTAATAAGCAACACATAACAAAACAACATTTCTCTTCCACAGTAAGGGTTTAAAAATGTAATAACCACCAATAATGAAACATGGCGATTTCTCAATTTTGACTGGGAAGTAGATCCAAAACTCATGGACAATATGAGTGCAGAATAAAGCCTGCCAGCCTTTAAAAATAACTCAAACATAAGTACTTTATGTACAGAATGTGACACTTGAGTCTGTAGTGGACTTGCTGAAGTGGTTCACAACAAATCTGTGAAATACACACACAGTCCTCTAACTGTTTTGAGTATCTGACCTTGATGTTGCGTTCTGCATTCTGTGATGAGATTTTGACAGCGACAGAAACCATGCTGCGAGCTTCTAAACCGATACCCTCCGAAGGCGTTGACAATTTTTCTGAAGATGTTTCTGACTGGTAGATGGTTGGCTCTAGCCAATGAGGATGTGTCCTGCATGGCAATTTGATGTCTGAGACGGAAGTGCCTCCATCTATGAGTCCTGGGGATAATAACAGATTGAGTCATCAGTGAAAACGCATACAGTCGTACAGTTAGTACAGTTCTAGACCGTTACCTATACTTTTATATATTTTTAGGTCCCATTGTCACCACATATCACTCATAACATCATAAGACTAAGACAATAGTGATATTACACACAAACAGGAAGCAGCTTACCTTGGTGATACATGCAGATGCTGCTGGTGTGAAAGCAGATGTAGTGCTGATCTTTAAAGCCTTCATACTGAGTGACGCTGAACAAAACTGCATTTTTCACCTCCAGCCAGAACTCGCCATGTTTGTTTTTCAGTGTGGTTTTATCCTCCTTCTGTAAAAACAACAAACTCAACTCCAATGTCCACATAACAAGCTATCCACAAATTTCATTGTTTTTTTGGTGCACTTTTTATTTTTTCCCCAGGCAGAACAAGGGTGACCACTAGAAGTGCAACACAGGGGAGATTAAGTCAGGTCAAGTCGCTGCAGATATTGAGGACTACCACAGCAGCAACCTGTCCATGCTGTCTTTAGTGAAAGACACAATGGGAGGGGCCCAGCTGGCTGGTTAGCAGCAACTGAACTTTTAAAGCTGGAGTGAGGGGACTGTCCACTTTTAAATCAGTGATGGATGTTGTCGATAAAATAAAACTGACGTCAAATATATTTGGCCAGCAAGCCAAAGTAAAGCCTGCGTGTGGAAAATACTGAAGGTTACCTTGGCATTAGCATGAAGACACATAAGGCCATGATTGACACTAAGATTGACAGAGAAAAGGCTCTGGGAGTTCTTGCTGTGGGCTTTGGGCTTCTTCTTCTTTCGAGATCTGAAGCCCAGGTCAGCGGCAGGCGAGTAATAGTGCATGTTCTCCTCCTCTGATCCACTGGTCTCCTCTGCAAAGACAACAAAACACCCATTTATGAGCAGATAAGTTGTAATTTAAACATGACATCATAAGTGACTAAAGAATTAGGTGAAAACACTGTTCTGTCGCACCCTCAGGACCAGTGGAGCGGAACTGGCTAAAGCTGTCCTTGGAGTAAGTGTTGATCAATTGACTGGCAACAGAGAGTCCAACTCCATATGGCATGTTCTCTACAGTCTCCACTGGTGATGGAGCAGTGGGCTCCCACAGCAGAAGGTCATTGTTTATCCTAAAATATTTAGAATATGGATAAGAATTATTAAATGCATAGAGAAGAATATGCAGCTGAAAAAGTTTTCCCCTGATATGACAGTAGCTGGTGAACCTCAGGTCCAGTAATAAGCAATGTTAACAGGCTGTTAAAGATGTGTGTTGTAGATAAATTAGTTAAATTAAAGATAAATAAATAAGAGGCAATGAAGTTGCTCTGGGTGAAAGCCAAGTGACCTACCTGTTGTGTAGTTTTTCATAAAATGCCTTGCTGGGGAGTGTTAGCTGCACATTAGGGAAACACAACTCAAGGACGAACCGGGAGTTATTCATCGTTTTTTCCTGGAACACCGTCATCTCACCGACATCACCAGGAATGACCATCTGGAATTACAAGATTATAATAGTAAATGTAAACACAACTCTGTCACCACCTGTTTTGTCAGCAGGTTAGGTACGCAAAGCAGAGCTATTGTACACCTTTGCATAAAGATGCACCTGCCACACATGTAAATATATTACCAAATATCCTCGCTTCCCAATGCAAATAAATCAACCTGTACATTTTGCTCCAGCTTTGGACCAATGCCATTAACAAAATAGCAACACCTTTCAATTGACAAAGAAAACTGGAAAAGTATTTAAAACAAAACACATGAAGGACTCTGGACATCAAATGTATCTTTCAATAGTATTTTTTCAGTGTATTAATGCCTACATCACTTACTGCCTTTGGAGAAGCAACTTTGTGGATTAGAAGTAAATGTAATGAAATACGTGCTTGACTGGTGAAGGTGATGAGAGTGACACAGTGAGACAGAATGGAGAAAAACAGCAAAAGATTTGCATGTAAAAGATGAGGGAGGGGGGCAAGAAGCACAGAAGGTACGCTACTGGAGCTTCAACAGTGAACATTCAAAACTTTAGCTGTGGGGGAAGGAGTGGTGATGCTGTGATTTCATATTACATGTAAGATGATCACTCTGAGAGAAAGTTAGGCAAGATATACACGTTTACTGTAGCTGTGTCATAAGAATAGATTTAAAGCAACAGATCTAAAACTCATAATTTAGCATTGCAATAACATGCACAGCAGCAAAACATCACTTTGAGCATCTTTCTTGCAACTATAGTGATACAGACCTATAGTGATAGTTCAAATTAAACATTAGTGAATTATTCCAAAACTACCTTGTTGAACGTTATTCCCTGTTGCTCAAGTCTGGCAATTCTTTCAAGGAAACATCAAAAAGCAGCACAAAAATGTGGCCTCACATGCAAGTGTGTGTGTGTATGTATATATACATATATATCTGTGACTAATGACTGTGGAAACTCTGATACAATGTTCCACAATCTATGAATACACAATGGGTTTTCCCACTGGTTACAGCTCGTCTGATATAATTGAGTCTTTCCAGCATACACGTGTCACAAGCTTTCAGTTTCCACATTACATTAAACTGAATCAGATTAGGAATGTCCTCCAGATAACATGTGTGTCAAACAAATATCTGGAGATATAAATCTTAAAGACAGATGTGAGCTGAGAAACGTTCAGCTTTCTGCAGAAGCGTCAGAAAGCAGCTGTTTAGTGTGAGGTTGTCTGGTAATTATTCACTGTAGTTTTCAGGTGCAGGGGCTACAATGCAGATTTGAGATGCTACAGTATGAACAGTTAAAATCAAAGAGACAGTCGTGTCAAGAATAGGTTAACTGGACATTGTTGACCCATAACCTACCTCTTCATTCTCATACATAACCCTACGTGAAGAAAAGGGTGATGGCTCTGGCTTCCCAAAGTCACATACATCCTTCAGTGAATGAGCAGCCCCTTCCTCCTCCTCCTCTTCTTCAAGAGAATGGTCCTCAGCCCCCTCATCTTCAGCTGTCACACGCTCAAGGATGGAGTGGACTGCAGTTGGGTTCATCTTGAGCACAACCCTGCCCAGAAAAATGTAGTATTACTGACACTGCTAAACAAAGAGATATGTATACTGGTTGGTTATGTGATCTTACCTTGGCCAATCAAATTTTACACTTTCAGATGTTGTCATGTCTCCATCCATCGTGTGTGACACTCTGAGGAACCGGGCAGCTGTTTGATCGTCCTCTTCCTGGAACCTCCCTGTGCAAACGGGTAAAAGTAAAAACAATTAAAGTCCAAGTCAACAGACAATTAAATCTTCAGAGGAGCTTTTGAAATCTTGACACACCAGTGAGTTCCTTAAAAGTGAGCTCCATTTTGGTTTGGTCAGGTGAATTGCCACCCATGAATTCGGTTTTCAATTCCAGCTCTTCCAGCTCCAAGTACAGCGTTTCTTTCTGTAGCGACTTCTTGAACCAAGGGCCCCTCTCTTGATCTGAACGCAGATCAGGGATGGGGAAGCGCACAGCAATGCCCAGCACTGGTGCATTAATTGTCAGTGACACATGACAGTTGGCAGGAGTATGGCTGTCATCAAGGAAAACCTCTGTAAAAGCCTTGTGCTGTGAAATTTATGAAGAAAGCCAAAGATGTAGATTAGATGACTTTCATATATGCCAAGTACAAAGAAATGTGAATTTTCTATGTACCGACTTACTGTTTGTTTGTTTTTTGTAGGAGAAAAGCAGTTTGTGCCTACACTAAAACCTCAATGTCAGAACATATACACAAAAAGCATAGGCTTACATGATGGACCACACTTACCAAGCTGACAGGTTTATTGTAAGATGTATACATGTGGGAGGCCATCGCCTCTGTGGTTGCTAGTTTCTGAGGCTGCAGTAGTGAGTTTAGGCGGTCTACAATACTGATGTCCAGCTCAGAGTGCACAGGACCCAGCTCCACCTGGATCTCAGCTTTCCTGGGAATGGTGCTGAGACGCACCTGGCCGCCCTGCACAGCGAGGCAAAGGGTTAGAAGTAGAGGCCAGACACTCATTGTGGAGGAACGGCATTTGATTGTTAGAGTGTTGTGGTTTCATATTGAGCTAACGGATGCAGTTACCTGAGGACCTCTGCGCTCAGCCTGTTTGTAAAGCAGGTGAAGGCAGGTGGTAAGCGGCGCATCAGCACTGGCTTTGGTGTCAAATGTCAGCAGCTGAGGTGTGAGAGAAAAACTAAAGTGAAACACTAATGTCAAGACAGCTGCACCTTTCAAGTGTTCTGTATAAATACATATACGCAGTGTTCAAACATCCAAAGCGTTATGCAGTGAGAGATGTACGAAGCTTAGGCTTGAAGGTCTCACCTCAGTATATTGAACTCCTTTTTGCGAGCCACCAATAACAGCCTCAGAGGTGAACAGACACTCTAGAAACTCCATCTGGTTCAGGGTAAAGTCAGTGCTAAAAGTCCTTAAGTTGGATCCCTGCCAGTGATCATAGTTTAACTTCAGACCCTGGCCTACAAACCTGCAAACATAAGCCCAGGTGATTCAGGTGATCTGATTCATTCACATGCTCATTCCTTCAGAATACAGGAATTTGTTAAAATTAGAAGTGCACCTGAGGTGGTCATGAGGACAAGCCTGATTAAACACCACCCGAGACTGAAGGAAAGCGGCTGGCTCAAGCTGTCCTGGGCCCACCATGCTGAAGAAGTGTGCAGCCATGGGGCCAAGAGGACTGGGAGCAGCATGTGGTGGCGGCAGCGGGTCAATGTGGAGGACTGAGACAGCCAAACTGCCCAGTGTCAACCTCAGCACTAACTCTGGCCTTGACTCATCACTGTGGGTTTTGGACGAATGGGCTGAAACACAAACAGCAAATAATGTCCAGCTACAACCATGTACATGAACACAAAGGGGGAACTGATCTTGGGAATATTTCAGCATAAGTCTTTTGATTGAACATAACCTGTTCAACAACTGCTGAAACTGTTTGTTTCACACACTGGATAAACTGAGGGTGAGTGCATAATATATGTTTATGTATCTATTAATTTACTGTAGTGCTTACAAGTTTGCCTCAACAGTTTCTGAGGCAGGTGCGAATCCCGTGACTGGAGGGGAGTTTCACAAGTCTGCTTCTCTCTTTGTCGTGGTACGTCCATATATTCGTCCCACAGAGCCTACAAAACGCAGATGAAAATGAAACACTACTATTCAAAATATTTATTTGTATAACTCATTTTTCCTGTATGAGATCACTAACTACTGAGTTTCCAGACCATTCAGAGTCCTTAATCTCACCTGATTTAAACCATATTGAACGTTTCTGTAAGCATGATCACACAAATGAAGGCTTACTGTTGCATTTCCAGAGGGAGATTCTCCTGGTGAGGCAGAGTAGTTACTGGTGAGTGACAAGTCCAAATCAACAGTGGGTGGTTCACCCAGAGGAGGCAGGGATGACAAGCTATGAGACATGTCCATGTCAGCCATGGAGAAAAACACGTCGTCTACATTAGCAAAACAAAAAAGATAAAAACAAAAACAAAAAAACAGAAAAATATTCATCAGAAGAGCTAATCAATCACCAAAATCAAAGAAAATGTAGACATTACAGGATGGTGCTTCAACTCAACCTCGACTCGACACAGTTCTGGTTGTTTGGCTTTCAAAGAGGTCAGGATCTGCTCCTGGGACGGCAGTATCCTTCTTTAGGCACCGGTTCAGTTCCATATGGAGGCGATACTCATCCTCCTGCTGTATTGGGCGATTTTTCCTATCCTTAGTCCATTCCTGTGCACCTTAAATGAAGAGTTAGAAATACACTTACATTCACAATTTCTAAATAACCCCGTAAGACCCCATCTGGTCCCAAAGTTCTCGAAAGAGAGTGGTTCTCACCTCCACCAGAGAAGGCTCCAAATAAGTCCAAAAGAAGGTGAACTTGCCGTGGGGAAAGCAGAATAATCAGTGTATCGATCTGTCCAACAACATCCAGCTGAGAAGAAAAGTTGGCAAAATTTTGTGGATATTACCCCAAAAGTCTGATACTGGATAAACAACGTGGGAAATTGTTTTCCTCGTAAATCTTTGTGATTCAAAAATAGATAATTTACCTTTGCACCAGGCATCGCTAGGTTATTTTTGAGAGTGAGGGACAACTCAATTTTGCCACAGAGGCTGCCAACCTGCACAGGTTCAAAAGGCGCTGAAGAGGATACAGGCTCTGTGAACTGGGGATGCGGCTCGCATATTATTTTTGGATTCCAGCTAGGTGAGAGTTTTGGCTCAGTTTCCTGCAAAATACAGAAAGACTTGATTAAAAAGGCCACATGCATATATACAAGTCTTACAATGTGAAAGTTGCTACACTAACCGATGGAGTAGGTGACGATTTACAAGCAGCGCGAGACGCATCAGAGAACTCGTCCCAGAATACAGTAATTCCCTCCATCTGCACGTTTTTATGTGCAAACGTGGTTGGCTGATGCACATTGACACTTGAACTCTCCTCACCTGTTTCATCGCAGTACACAATCCTGAAGAGAGACGGTATTTGTCAGGGGAGATCAAGTATTAAAATACAAACTTCTCACTAAACATCAGCACCAGTACCTCCCCATGCTCAATGTGTTCAAATCTTTGACCATATATACACCAATTTGAAGTATATTATCTTATTGTGGAAACTGAGGTGCCACTGACTGTCAAAAACTTACTTTTTGATTCGAATCTCAAGAGCGATTCCAGTTTTAGAATTTTCTGGAATGTGTTCGACTCTAAAAACACTGTCCAAAAATGTCACTTTGACTCTTCGCAGAACTGTGAGAGAAGAAATTTAAAAGACATTGCTTTACACAGTATTTGTGAAGTAAACCTGCTGAATGCCAAAAAACACAGAAGCAATTTACCTGTTTCTATCGTCTCTGCAAACTTCTCCAGTCCTTCAAATGGCTGGAAGCTCTCTCCCATATCATCGGTTAGTTTCTGGCTCAGGCATTCTTTAGCAAGCTGCATGCTGCTTGTCATGAAACTGGACCAGTACATGGGTTCAACGCCAGATGCTGGAAGTATAACCAGCAGTGATTACCTTACTTGTCTACTCATATGTATAAAATAAAACTGTTTACTTTTACTAATTTTAAGCTTTTTCTCAGGTGTTGTAGAGGGACAAATATATATATATATATCCTTACCCACTCTTGGTCTTGGTCTGAGAACCATCTCCAAACCCTTGATTTCTAGGGCACAGTTCTCCTGCAGCAGTGCTGCCCAAGGGACTGTCAGAGAGATGGTCTGGATGAACCCTGTGATTACCTCAAAAGGAGCATCTGCAGTCTCCAGTAGCTCATTGAGTGACTGAGGAACAAAATTTTAATTTTTTTTTAAAAAAAATAAAAAAAACATTAGAGGACCTCTTAGTTTATTTAACTGATAATTTAATCTGGCGTATTTTCAGCAACACACATGCACTACACATACCCATGTATCCAGTGGAACCTGTGCAAGAGACCCAGTGCCTTGATAAAGGTCTAGACTGAGTTGATCCAGACTAAGCTTCTCCTGCAGAAAGTTGCCCAGGTACCGATGCAGGAGGTACCTGCAGGCCCGCTTTTTAATGGACTCAGAAAAGGGCCAAGGCATCTTAACTTCAGCAGGTGAACAACACACAGGTAGTGTAAGGCGCCCTGATGCTCTGCACGTGCAATCCTACAGCTGCTTCAACAGCTACAAATTAGTCAGTGACGTTACAGCTGTGTCATCCCGTTGACCCGTCGAGAAAGCGTGACCTCAAACATCCTTCATCACCCCCAATCTGGTACACTTGGGAGGATGTGATGACACTCGGAGATGTGTATGGGGATTGGTCCGACTCCAGTTTGCTACGCCTGCAGGAAAAACATGCAAATGGTGCCACCCCCCTGTGTAATTTGACACTTGACACAACAAGTGACTTAACATAAAATACTCGAAAACAGCAAGTTAAATTAATGCTAATGCTTTAGTTTAAGGTAGTTTTAAATTGCTTGCTAGCAGCAATGAGCGTTGTAATGTAGTGCAATCTAGACTGTCGATTTTTTTTTTTTGTTTAAGCGTACGCTGACCCCGTTTAAAGCCGGTGCAGGCCTTGGAAATACCTGTCAGCATGTCACAAACTTGATGGCACACATTTACCCATGGCTATATTAACCTACACAAAGCTGTCACGCAACGGCAGGAACTGCGCTTTTATTGTCGGCAAGACAAAGGCAAGTCATTGAGCTAACTAGCCGGCTAGCAAATATGACGTTAGCTAGCTTACCACCTCTGTGGGAAGAGTGAGGCAGCATTAGCATTGCCGGCTAACGTCAAGCTTGGCATTTAGCATGGGTGCTAACCCTAAAACCCAACACTAACTAAAGATATCTACCCTCACACGTCAGATGCAAACTGACCAAAGCGCTGCTTAAATACACACTGATTCTATAAGCAGTCACGCGTGGGATAATTAAAAAAAATTGAGGATATTAGTAGAGCTGTTAAGTTACCTTCTGACTGAGTTGTTTACAAACACTTTCATGACTCCGCACCAACTACACGCTCCGGGGTGGGATTAGGCAGTGATGTCATAACATGGCGGAGCTGTGTAGTCCACCGGGCACTTAGTGGGCCAAGGTTTAATATACTTTAACATAAATATAATACGCTGAAAAAAGAAAGATAGCGTCGGTTTATGTGCTTTTATCCGGCTGTGAATAAATTAGACTAACAAAAGATAGCAGCTTAACGTGAGGTGGCGCTGATTGGACTGTCCTGCCCACGGAGAGCTGGAAGCTTCCACAAGCCGGAAGAACACCGCTTGCGAGGAGGTGAGAAAAATAAACGCACTTTAGTTAGAAATGATTTTTTTTTTCGTGATCTGAGTAAACCCATCAGTTAGGGTCTAAGCTAGAACTCGCTGTATAATTTTAAAGAAAGTGGCAGAAGTATGGTATGGCGGGCAGTGGTTCAGTTACGAGTTTCCCCCAAAATGTAGCAACTGTTAGCTGTTTAAATTAGCCACAGCTGATCGGACTTTATTTATAATAGCTGCTTTAAATTCGCACACTTATTCATTACCACTGACTATGATGTTTGTTTGTGGACAGGGCACAGCTAGCAATAAGGTAAGGTTACTCACAGTCCTCGAGATGTCGCTGTTACATTGCTTTTATTACTACAATCAGATACCACACACTGTGGTGCAACAGTAATTATCAGATAATGGAAAGTAGAACGCTTTATAATGGCTATATAACAGGACAAGATGCTGATGGTGCACGTTTTGTTTTATTTTTTTGCTTTTATGTTGGCGCTTTCGCTTTAAACAGTGAATTATTTTTAATGCAAAAGAATAGAATAGATCTTTATTGTAACTGTTACAATAACAATGAAACACAGTTTGGCATGTCTCCGTTGGCAGTATGTAGATTTTCATTCAGATTCTTTTTATTCAGAGTTTTCTGTGTTTCTCTAAAGTTTTCTTGAGCAACAGTTTTCCAGGCTTTCTAAAAGTCTTTGTGGTGCATGCATACTATCATTCCTTGCTGCTGGCCTTTGTTCCGACCAATACAATTTCTGAAGTAAGCAGTTTTCGAGTATGTCTCATGACCACCACTTAAATTTCTAAGTTCCTTGTATTTGATCATTTCTATGTTATGCTATTTTTACATTTATTATATTACAGTAGTGTGCAAAAGTCGTGTGTCACCTTCATTTTCTCATATTTTGATTCCAAGGAGACAGACCTTCTTCCTTTTTTAAAGTGGTCTTGAACAAAAAATCTTCAGTCTGCAGGCAGATTTTTCTTTTGACACTTGGCTGCTCTTCCTTTCTTTCTTTCTTTCTTTCTTTACTTAACCATTTCACACTGACTCTGAAATCATTCAACCATAAAAATGCACATAATTCAAGGTATGAACTAACTAAAGAGCAGACATAACTGGCTGCACATAACAAATGACTTGGCAAAGAACCAATTTTAAATTGTATCTTGAGGCTCTTTGCTGCTAGCAGTCTGTCAGGAAAACACATAGTCATCAGAAATTATCTCAGTGGAAGTGTGGCTGTCGAGAGGCCATTCTTAAGGAAGGCAAACAGGGAAAACTGCTGAGGTATTAGGGCTGAACGATTATGGAAAATAATCTAATTGCGATTTTTTGCCCCAATATTGCGATTGCGATGCGATATGCGATTATTTTTTAAGGTCTTTGTCTTCTGTATTATTAAACAAAGACAAGCAATACATCATATAGTATGGCCAATACTATATTACATTAATTTTAAACTGTTCTTTCCTGGAAGACAGACCTCTGTTATGATGACATGAGGTGATGCATGAATTGATGACTGACATTTTTATTTAACTTCTTCAATCACAACAGTATATTTGAACATACACAATAGTTTATTTTTAGCTTACAAACATCTGAGCATAAAGTGCTGACAAGGAACCCTGGTGTAAACATTAAAATGAAAGTCAGTACAATGTGCAGATTGCAGAAATATACATAAAAAAAATCAGTGGCTTTACCACACTCAGTTTTTCGACATCTGTGAACTACTAGACAGTCATTCAATTAAAAAATAATATTAAATAAATAAAACTAATAAATAAAAAATACACACATCTTACTGATCTCTGCAGTCAGTAACATTACACATAAAGTGCAAACATAATAGCAATTGTATAAACACACACACAAACACGCCTTTAAAATTTAAAGGCGTGAAATTGGACGGTCTAGTTCTGATCAGCGTCACCGCTGTCTCGGTGGAGTTTAATAAACTCGGCCGTCTGCTTCTTGCTATCTAAAATATAACCAGACACTGGTGTAAATTCTCGACTGTCTCATACTTCTGTTTAATAAGTTTTCTGTTTGACGTTTAGTCAGCTGTGTGAAAACCAAGGAGGAACCCACCCGGGGGATTAATAAAGTTTTATTTTATCTAATCTAATAACTTTAATCTCAGCCAAACCGATTTACTCACGAACAAACAAAACACTGAAAAAAGCCCAACAATAACATTTTTAGGTTGTCTAAGTGACTTATATATTACGTTTAACCCGAGCAGCGAAACTCCGCGGTGATCTGAAAATGATGTGCCGGGAGTTGTGCCGTTCTCGGCCGCATCAGTAACCCTCGAGCTCCCGGCTAGCTGTCGAGCTGGTGGGTAGCAGACGCCTCTGAAAACGTCGAAGCACTTTTGCAAATATGGGATATCTTGATAAACCGAGCAGATATTTGATGTTTACACAGCTACTTTCTCGCCTGAAAATATGTTAAAAGTTTATTTTGTGACCCAGAAAGATTAGTATGAGTAATTTTAAAACTTAGTAGCGGCCGCCATTGCTGGAAACTGGAGTTTGGCTGGGCCGCGCTATGAATTCTGGGATATGGTAGTAATTTGGACAGCCTTCGGCGCGTCGCTGTGACGTAATCGGTCTACAAATGCGGCCTCAGGAGGATGCAGCCCATGAATTTGGACATGTCCAGAGTATAATCGCAGCCTTTGCGGTTAGAAAATTGCACTTGATCATGTCGCGATATTATCGCAAATGCGATATATCGTTCAGCCCTATGAGGTATGATAGTTTAAATCAGAGAAGGACAGCAGTGAGTATCTACAGCCATCTGTGAAACACTGTGGAGGCTCTGTCATGGTTTGGGGGGTGCATTTCAGCCAGTGGTGTTGTGGATCTTGTCAAAATACATGAAATTATGAACACAGAAAAGTACTTGCAGATTTTGGTCTACTAGCTTTTTAACAGATTCATTTTTTTTAGCATGGCAGTGATCCCAAACACACTGCCAATGAAGTAAAAGCGTACCTGAATAGAAAAACATACGATTACAAGACTGTCAGTGAAGGATTGGCCTCCCCAGAGAGGAGCTCAACATAATTGAAGCATTTTGGGATCATCTTGACAGAGAGTAGAACAAAAGGCAGCCAACATAGAGAGAAAAGCTTTAAATGCCCTTTAAGAAGCCTGTTCTACTACTTAAAGAAATTACAAAAAAATATTGACTTTCAAACTTGTTTTCACCTTATATACTGCATTTCCATGTGTCTTTGCACATGTTTCAATTAATCACTCCACCTTCCCATTTTTCTGGCAAACTGTTGAAAAATGAGGAGTGGCTGTAGACATCTGTTGACATTTTTTTTATAAGCAAATAGGACTATACACTAATTTGTTTGTACACAATTAGAATTTATTCCAATAATTTTTGATCACTAGCATTTTTACTACCTCAGTGGTTTGGTGGATAAACCTTATAATCTAAGGTTTATAAGATATTTTGCCAAAAACCTAGTCTTAAAACACTTTGGTTAGCAGAAAACTAAAAAACTGTACTCTTCCTGGTTCAAGAATGGTATTTAATGTCCATTATTCTACTTTCTCATCCCATAAAAATCATTCTCTGTGTTTTTAACATCGAAGGTATGGATTAGGTCAAGGCTGCTTTCCATACAGGCATCAAGCCACCCGTGTGAATGATGAAAAACCAGTTAGGAACCACGAGACGGCAAGATATGCAGGAAAAAAAGCTCCTAATGTTATGCAGCTTGACGTAAACGTGGTGTGACAAAACCGAACTTGCGCAACAAATACCTGTTGCCACGGAGCAAGTCGAACACGTGATACGTTGAGTAGTTTTTACTGATTCGTATGGTACGGTTTCAGCTTTCAGTCAAATTTGAAAATTAAAATAAAAGCCTGTAAAAGTTTGTAAATCTGTCCAGTTGAGCACTGGGAAACACTGACACCACCATCAATCAAAATTTGCTGTTTTGTGTTGCCGGGAGCAACACAACCATTCTTGTGTCGAGGGAGTGTTTTAAAGTTCCCTCAGCTGACAACAGATTGAGAAATCCCCTTCAGATACGTGTCTGGTGCAATGTTTTCCTTCTCAGAGGAGCTGTATTGAACTCTGGAAGTGAAGCAAACATTTAAAATTGTCCAGTGGTTGCTCCAAAAAATACAGGTTTAACCTTTAGTCACACAGTCAGCTCCTACAGGATGCTAAGTATTCAAAATAGTCTACTTTGCATTTTTTTTTAAACAAACACGTCAGATCCTCATGTTTCACTTCTGCTTTAGACATGGTGAGATACACTGTCACAGGAAGATCAGATGTGACACACACAGATGTGTTTTTGTCTGTAGCCCTGGTGACCTGTCCAGGGTGTAACCTGCCTCTCACCCTATGCAGGGACATGCCCCAGTCCCATTGTGACCCTGAGTTGGATAAGTAGAAGAAAATGGGTGGATGGTCAGCTTTGTGTTTCCTAAAAAAGTCTTAAAGTCTAAAACCAACCAAACTGAATTGTAAGACTAGGCATCTCTTAACCTTTTAACATCCACCAGCTCATGATCAGACTTGGCTTTGGTTTAGTTATATCCTGTATAAAGAGGTTGTTTTTCTTTAGAACTTAATTTTTTATTAACACCTAAGCAGCTTGTACAGATTCCACCAATGACAGACTGTTTTTAATAATCAGATAAAGACACAAAAACTGGGGGCCAAAGCACAGAGACGGATACGTGAAATGAAGGTTGCATGCTAACAGCTAAACACTTCATTGTTTAAATATCATAGAAATATGGCTCTATCATTAGATAAATAAATCTTTCTAGGATCTCAAGGTTATTTTTTTATCAGATAGATTCCCCATATGGTATGTTGGCAGATCTAGTTTTAACTTTATAATCATGATGCGTTTAATTGCTGCTGTCAAAAATAATCATAACAGACGTTTACTAGCTAATCCTTCAAAACCTGCTGGAATTCACCTGAGCAATGCAAACTTTGTCCCTTTTACAACATTTTTGGTGAACTATGTATCTAATTTTGGAGGTGACCAGTCAGTCCCAGTTTGTGTACCTCATTTACTTCAGAAGATATTTCGGATACCTTGGACGTTTTGACTTCTCTCCGTGAGTTTGAGTTTATGCTTCACTGCATATTTCATCCCATTTATGTGACTGGAATTTTTGTTTATAAATTAGCATCCCGTTTCCTTTTTTAAAGCCTTTTTTTCCTTTGTTCATTATGATTGTTTAGTTTTTTTCTTTTTTTTAAATTAAACTAATCTGGTATTTTGAAATGCAAAAGAGATCCTCACGGGTCAAAATCTTGGTTAGCAGTTTAGGTTAGTAAAGGCCCTTAAGATATTCAATTCACAATGATATCAAATGATTAATTCTAGAATTCTGATTTTATTCAATGTCTTTTTTTATTTCTTTTTGTTAGCATAGTCTGAAACTAATTAATCTTCTCAAAAATCTTGAATGTAACCTCTAAAAACCACCATTTTTCAATTTTTATGCCCATCACACTTGAATCAACCAATGCTGTTGTTTTAACGTGTTATAGGGGATGGAGGTAGACTGCCAGGCTGAGGAGTCCATGGTCTCTGCTTTTGATGAAGAGTCTGTTGAGCTCGGTGACGTCAAGGACATGAGACTAGAGGCTGAAGCAGTGGTCAACGACGTCCTCTTTGCTGTGTCTGAAATGCACGTGTCACAAAGTCTCAACAGCGCGTCCGACGTGGCCTACATAAATGTGGAAACAAGAGAGGGAAACCGTTACTGTCTGGAGCTCACTGAGGCTGGGCTGAGGGTGAGACGATGCAGTGACACGTTACCCACATGCGTTCACTTTTAAGACTTCAAACCGTGCAGAGGTTTTACAGTAAATCACTGATTTCTTCCCAAACAGGTGGTGGGCTATGCATTCGATCAAGTGAACGAGAATTTGACGACTCAGTATCACGAGACTGTTTACTCGCTCCTAGACACGCTCAGTCCGGGTTACAGAGAAGCCTTTGGGAATGCTTTGCTCCAGCGGCTGGAGAGGCTGAAGCAAAACGGACAATGAAAAGGACCAAGATGCTGCATACATTGTACACGTGACACGGGGGTTGATGATGACGGCAATGTTTGAGTATGAGCCAACACTAAGTTTGTTCATATACTTTATCCGGTTATGTGATATCCAACTGCTTAGCTCCCATACAATAAGGGATACCCAACTACGACTGCTTTTGTTCTAAGTTTCATGCCATTGAATTACTTCATGTTATTTCCTTAGGTTTAGTGGCTGATATGGGCTAGCTGTATAGGGCT
Organism: Aulonocara stuartgranti; assembly: GCF_965226115.1. Lineage (NCBI taxonomy): Eukaryota > Metazoa > Chordata > Actinopteri > Cichliformes > Cichlidae > Aulonocara > Aulonocara stuartgranti. Next base: position 2,245,252 of record NC_138955.1, on the reverse strand, counting down.
CTGTGGCGATAGTGTTGTTGACTTTACTGTGGAAAGACTGCAGCTTTTGTGTTTTCAAAAAATTTGTAACGCCACACATTGTTTAAGAATTCTGCAAAGTTTGTGGTCCTTTGAAATGTCAAGAGAGAGAAGCAGCGAGCTACGTTAATACTGGTCCTGTTTACCCCCCGTGCCCTGCTTGCACTAAACCTGTGACCTGATGCTCAGATATGCTCAACTAGCTTTTATTCAGCTGTGAAAGTGCTGAAACTGTTTTTGTTCCAAGCATATACTGCCTTAATCTCATTTTCCATATATATATATATCTAACTAGGTCAGGGACAGCACTTATTTTAACAGCTCTAACTACATTGTAATTTGAGTATCTACTAACTCATCAAGTTGTGTTTTATTATTCTGCTTTGGGGGGTTTTCTTGCATACTGCACAATTCATTGCATTTCAGACTTAGCTGTAAAAGTGAAAGGCTTGAAGATATTTCGCTGTTCAAACCTTTTGGTCTTTTTATCAAACTGCACAGCCTGTGTTAACGCTCAGCGAGGATTTCCAGAGCTGCTTTAAAACGCTGGTTTTCTCTGCATGTGACCTGGTTAAACTTCTTCATCAGTATTATCAAATCTACAGACTCTTTACATCTGTGCATTCATACTGTCATTCCTTGCTTCTGGCCTTTGTTCAGACCAATAAAATTTCTGAAGTATGCAGTTTTTGAGTTTGTCTCATGACCAGCAGTTTACAGATTTAGTTTTTTCTATTTTTACATTTATTTTACAATAGAACTGTGCAAAACTCTTGAGTCACCCCTTTCTTCTTTATACTGTGCTTCCAAGGAGACAGACTTTCTTCCTTTTTTTAAAGTGGTCTTGTACAATAGTTCTCAAGGCTCCAGGCAAGTTTTTCTTTACATTGGCTGCTTTTTCCCCTCATTTTTAATCTGGTCCTTTTACTTGACCATTTTCAGAGGGATTATTTACAATTATTTATTCTTTTACACATGAGTCATTCAACCATAAAAAGGCAACTAACTACCCCAGCAGACATTGGCAAAGAACCAAATTTAAATTGTATCTTTATGGACTTTGTTACTTACAGCCTGTCAGAAAAACACATAATTTGCTTTGCCAGACATGAGTGAGGGTTTTTGCACCAACAAGGTAATTCCCAAGGAGCTAGTGGGAAACTTCGCACATCTCTGCCTTGTCATGGTTTTCAGTTTTAAAGCCAGCATAAAAACCTTTATCCGGGCAGTAATTTTTTTTATAGATCCAATTAAAAACATCCAACCACTCAAAAAGATGGTTTAATTTGCTCTTTCAAAAACAGAACAGTAAAACAACACAAAGCAACCCAGGGGCGTAGAGCCTTAAGCATGTGCATGCAGCATACAAGGACAGACAAGAAGCCCTCCTCCCACAGACATTGATTATCTTGTTAATAGTATTACAACTTCACTGTGTATGACTCTGGATACTGTAGCTCCTCTGAAAAAGGCCCAAATCAGAAGTACTTGAATCCCTGGTAAACCAGGAGAAGCTTAACTTGGCGTGTAACCTGCGAGGGCTGCAGATATGGTCTAATGTTATCAGCAATGACAAGGACATGGGGGGGGGGGGAAGCAAAACTAGAAAATTTGTCAAGAGGAATCAGGAGAGAGCGATGACCTGTGGCTGCCACTGGCTGGCTCCCTTCTTGAAGGTGGTCTTGTTGCCTCGGCAGTGCACCTTTTGTCACTTTCATTTGTACCAAGGCAGGTGAAATGGAGTCACAACAGTTTACACTTCCTTACTGCACAGACTGATATCTCGGAAGTTTAACTGCATTAAACTGTGATGATTGAGCTTTCCCTTATTGGTTTTTTATTAGTGTAGTTTCATTCCTCATTTGAAGAACGTGTTTTCCGAGCTGCCTGATTAGACCTGATGACACCAAAAAAGGTTGAGCCAAAAGAAATAAAAGGAAATAAATAAAAGCAATTGCCTCGTACCAGTCTGACTATATAACTTGATTATACAAGTTGTTATGGAAGTTCCCCGACGGGTAACCAGATGCCTGAACTACAAAACAGGTTTTTCTCTTATCCAGAAGTCTGGCTCACTTCTTGTTTTGCCATGGCAACTTATTCTGCAGAGCAGGGTAGTTTCTCAGAATAGAGATCAGCAGGTATGAAATCACCTAATGACACCAGAAAACCGCATCACCATTCCTTGAAGATTCCTCCTCAGGCCTGCGTGCAGATTATGAGGGCTGACAGTTTTTCAGTAGTGTGTCATGTCAGCGTTTGTGATTATCCCTTGCTGTTTTTTTGTCCCCCCCCCTCTGTTAGCTGCAAAAAACAAATTCTATAAAGTCCCAGTATATTATAAAACCTGCCTTATTTGTACTTAGACTGAGCCCACTTTTATATTTACTCTTTAACTCAGAGCATTTTTATATAAAAAAAAAAGTCAAACAATTTAATGAAATATGAATCAATTCTTGAACATCCAACTATAACACTCTACAAAGCTCTTCCTCTTACACACTCATACTACCGTTTTCTTGCTTTTATGTTTAACCTCAGTTCCCGTATAGTAAAGTTTCATGTTCCTTTTTTTTTTTTTTTTAAAGAATCAGCTGTTATGCATTTGACATTTTAGTCTTTATTGGTCAGATGCTGCCGGTGTCAAGCCTTTCATATGAACCAAGCTTTCTACAGTCACTTATGGTAAATCCTGGGCTTTTGTGACAGTGCTCGGGTAAGTGAACCCAGATGATGGAAGGATACCCTGAATATTAAAATACAGGCCTTAGGTGTTTGACAAAGTTAGTTTTATTGAAAACACACATTCATGTAACAAAAATGCCATTTGGGCACACATTTAGAGCTCCATTAGAATTTTCTTTAACAATTCCCTTCCTTAAATCTTGCTGCACACGGTCAACAAGAAATATTACAAAATTCATAGTAAAGATCAGTACAGCATGTACCTTCTGACTACACAGCAGCCAGTAAGACAAGACAGTTCCACAGCAGTGGAATGTAGTTCAGGGTCAATCACACATCCACAACTCGTAATTTGATTATTAGGAAGACCGTGGGGAGAAAAAACAAAAGCCTCTAATTTCAGCAGAATTTTAGATGTGCGATAAAGTCTTGCAAACTAGTGAACACTTAAAAATCAGTTTGATCGATATAAAACAAGATCTTTCAATGTTAGTAGAACACTTGTCAAAACTAGTTCCCTTTCAGAGGCATTTACTTGTTTGCTACACAAGCTGAACTGGAAACTTGATGCAGAAGAGATCCTTCGTGTTGTCATCTCGTAGCTCCCACTCCACAACCAGCTTGAGCTGGAGGGGAAAAAAAAGAAAAGAAAAAAGTAGCCAGTGAACAGAGTGCATGTTCGATGTCAATGAAAAGAGAAATAAAGGGTACAAGAGCAGAGTCCAGAATTACTGATACAGGCTGAAAACTTAAAGCAAAACTAGTCGTACACATTAACAAAATCATCATGATGGAATATTAGAGACTATAGTCATGCTTGCACACATTTTCCCAGCTAACAGTTTGCCATGACCTGAAGGAGTCAATTACTGTTTAAATCTCCATAGAATAAAACCATAAGAGACCTTTAAATGCAGATTTGTCACATTACAACAGCCTGCAGACAGGAAAGAAACTGATAATGACCAGTATCGAGGAGCAAACGACTGTTGCCAGGGTGGCATGAACTACTTACAGCTGGATACTCGTCCTTTACAGGTAATGTAGCCACATAGTGATAAGTCTGCCCATTCTGGATGGGACACTCAATTCCAGATTTGCAGCCGTCTACAATCGGAATAGCGAAGGGGATAGGAACGCCAGCGATGACGCCGTGAACCACTGCAGTGCTCTCCTGGCTCGGCACAGCTTGAAGCAAACATGACAATGTGATTAAAGCTTTAGTTGTAAAAGAAATGCATTTATATTCTGGACGTTGGGAGAAACATTTCTAAAAGATGGGGCTCACTCACCAGAGGTGAATGTCACATTGACTGTGTAGGAGTCTCCTCTTTTTAGCTTGCAGGGCTGACTGGGACAAGGGGTGATTTCAACCGTCACCACTTTCCCAGAAACAGAGCCTGAAGAGAGACAGAAAAACAAAACAGGATTGGAGGGATTTCATAGTGTGCATGCTTACAGTTCTGCCTTAAAAAAAAAAAGTTTAAAATTGAAGTGAACTCATCACAAAGTGCAACTAAACCACCAGATTCATGCTTTTGCAAGACAAATACAGGTCTAGGTCATATTCAGGGTGGCATCTGGTTAGATCACCAAAGCCTCACTATTGTGTGGTAAATGTTGTTCAAAATATATAAGAAGAGCTTGTGTGGCTGTTTATATTATGGACATGTAGGGGTGTGTGTGCGCGCATGTAGATCTAGGCGTGAACGGTGCTACCTCTGTTTAAGCGTGGTGGAGGAGGACAGGTTGAATAACTTGAAAGCATATAGTGAACTTAAAAAACAAAGTGCACAATTCTGTCAGTCAGCTTTCCTGTTTTCTTGATACAGCAGCATGAGGAAGCACTGGTACATGTTAGAGACATCTATGAGTCATCTACTTTCACTCCAATACCAGTTTTGAATGGCTTGAGTCTTGTTCCTGACAAATACCACTCATATTACAAAAACACATGACTTAAGCTGAATCATGGAGACCCATCCTGGAATCTGAACTGAAGGACGAAAATCAAAAATAATTAAAATATCCAAGACTATAAGTGACAGAAAACTAGTCTATGAAACCGATTAAAGAGATTCAATAAGTTTAATAACAAACAAGTGTATTAATCGCACATTCAACAGTTTCGACGGATCACACGGGTTAAAATTAGTCTCTTAGTTAGCATTTAAATGGAGAAGTGAATCATCACCATCAGCGTGACTCGTAACTTACCGCAATCTAAAAATTTCACCGTTTCCGCGCAGCTGAATCCAATCAAGCACAACACAATGAAACTGGTCCGGGCGTCCATGTTTTCCCCTTTGCTGTGTGTGAGCCTAAGGAACAAAAAAAATCTTTACTCCACAGGAAAACAAACTCAGTCCCCGCAGTCAGTGTTTGAGTCAGATGACTTGTTTGCTCGTCCCGCGGACGTCCCTAGTACAGCACTGAGTACAAAGCTTAATAACAACGACATTTACTTAAACTTGATGGAAAATTAGTAAAATTGCAAAATAAAACGTATAATTTTTGTTGAAAACCACGATATAAACTCTATAAATTATACCTTTAGCTGACGACGTCGTAAGAGCTACCACCTTTCTTCCTGCACTGTCAGCTACGAGAGGCGGCGCGTATTTAAAAGGTTCCTGGCGTATCCTCCACCCGACGGTGAGCCTGTCAGGAACCTAACCCCTTCTTAATACCCCGCCTTCTGCCTTGTAATTGGAGGATCAAAACATCAGACGTGAAACGCACAAATTCTCTCTAAGCTCCACCTACAAGGGCAAAGAGCTGAGAAGAGATATGCCTGCAAGCCACGACTAAGGTATCGAATACCCAATGAGTCATGATTGGCAGCTAGTACAACGAATCAAATGGCTAACATGGGCACGATAATATACGTCGATGTAGGGGCGGGGTTTAGCAACATCTGTTATGGAAGATGTCCTTCGTGACAAGAGCAATGATATCTGCGTCGAAGTCAAGATTATTGACTCTCGCTAGGTAAAGTTAATTTCTCACAAATTGCAGGACATATTAAACGTCTCTCTAAAAAAGTAATAACTAATAAAGTCCTGATTGTGTAAAAAATGTAGCTACTGCTAGCTAGCTAGCAGGTTAGCCTTCAATGCTACCAATAAGTAACGTTATGCTAACGAGCTAGAAGGCTTGTTAGCAACGCTGCAAGTGTGATCTGTTGTTTTGCAGGGCATCCACTCTCCCAAACATCCTCAACGTGACTGAGCAATTACACCGTCTTCCTCACAACTCCCAGTCGCTGTATGTAGCCGGGCTTCGGTGCTACAGCAGCGCCTCCACCCAGGAGAAGCCAGGGGTGTCAGGTTCATCTGAAGTACACCTCACTGAGTCATGCGTGAAGGTTAGGACACACTCTTAAACTGCTGTTTTCTGCTAAAACCTCAAAAGCTGAAACACCAAGTCACCATAATTCAGGCTAAGAGTTTGACTCCTTTAGAGACCAATTAGACTGAGCTTATTTAACCCTGTTGTTTGGGGACGCCATGACACTCAGTTTTTCTAGTGTTTAATTTTTGTAAATACTAAAACACACACAATTTTTAAAAAAAAATCATCAAGAAATCAAGTTTCCTTCGGGATTAATAAAGTATTCTGATTCTGATTGATTCTGATTCTGAAGTTTACCAATAGAGTTCATCAAGGTGAAAAGTTATTCAGATCAAAATGCATTTAAACTTGAGTTTTCAAAGTATGCTAAGGTTGTAGGTCCACCCTGAAAAACTCCAGGGCCCGTATCCCTAAAGATTCTGAGAATCCTCTCAGAGAGCTCCTAACTTAACCTAAAAATTCCTTGCCAGGAGTTTTAGCTTAGAAGTGATTCCAGAACATTTTCAGTGAACTCTGAGCAAGGAATGGATGGAAAATCCTATCTTAGTGAGGAGGTGTGGTTGACCCCGTTGCTAGGTATGAGTCATCATTTCAAAAGCCGTGATTGGTTGATCCTACAAGTTTGATGGAAATGAGCTTTTGGTGATAATGAGCAAAGGATGTACCCTCAAATCAATAAACATATTATATACTCTAATCTTATGCTGACTGTAATTGTAAATAATATTTCACATTCAAGAAAATATCTGGAAAATGAATAGTAAGCTGTAGGGGTTATAGCCTAACATTAGAATCTAAAATATGTGAAAACTTAAACTCATTACACCCTGTTCAAATAATGATTCGTGTCTTATTTGCTCATATAAATATCCTAGCTGGCATATTTTGTACTTTCACTCCCATATGGACCCCGTTGAAAACAAGATGGCCTATCTCAAGAGGCTGTCCTTAATGAAGTAGAAATCACAACGTTACAAGTCCAGTGTGGTCTTAACGAGGGTAACATGGCTCAGCTTTTAGCAATGTCTGTGATTGCAGACCCAAGTCATCACTGCTGCATTGTTGCATTTTCCCGGTTGCCAAATACCTCGGGGTTGTGATTACTTTCGTCTCCGGTGTAATAGCGTTGTGGCGTCGAGTTGGTGAAGTAATTGCATCTCTAAGGAGATCCACCACAAACATGATTCCTGCACGATCCAATCTGTAGCATCTCAATAATTCCCTGTCATCCAGTGTTTGCAGGACATCTCTCCTGCCTCTTCTGTTGGCCATTTTGTGCAGCTGCTTAGGGGAACTCCTAAGCCACTAAAAGTCCTCTTCCCTGCTCTTAGCAGATCTCGCCTTAGGAGCCCTTTTAAGCGCTAGGAATCTTGAGGAATAGCTTTTATATTAACTGGGATTGTCGTGTCACTTTTAGGGGAAATTCTAAGAAAACGTCATGACTCTGAGAATTTTCTTAGAATTTGGCCGCTAGGAGCCACTTTTTGCACAAAGATTCTTTAGGGATACGGGCCCAGGTCTGTACCAATCAGAGAACATATGTTTGAACACAGAGCTACACACTAATATACTGTATACAATAATTAGCTCATGGACAACGAGATACAGTTGATCTCAAACTTTCAAACACCAGCATCAGAAAACTGCAGACACTTTTTACACGTTGAGAGGCTTAATTAAAAATGTTTTCCTTCCTTCAAACTTACTTTTATTCTACCAGGAACTCCCATGTGCTTTTAGATCTAATCCTTTTTATGAGCTAACAGCCATACAAACACCTAACATATCAGAAATGCAGCAACAGCAAATGTAATGTAAAATACACAAATACCCAGAACAAAAAGCAGTGGCAGCAGCTCAGGAAAGACAACCACATCTTTTTCACCACATTCCTTATGATGCCTTTTAATTCAGAAATAGATATCAGTGTTTTTATCATTTTGATCTTTCTGCTAAATATTCTATTTCCAAATTGTTTAGTGGGAAAATGCTCCACACAGGAAGACCCCAGCTGGCTAAAATTGGTTATCATTCACTCTCTGTTTTGATAAATGAGTATGTGTACCTCATGTGTTATATCTAATATGCTTATTTAATACAGAGACTAGGGGAGATCACGGAAAAGGGCGAGTACCTGAGAATATATGTGGAGGGAGGAGGCTGCTCCGGGTTTCAGTACAAGTTTTCGGTTGACAGAAAGAAGAACGAGGACGACAGGTAAACAACCCCGAATCAAGATTTCCTTATTGCATAATCTAGTGATACATGTTCCTTGTTGTTGTTTCCTTATGGGCTTTTTATCAGCTGTGCCACTGCTGTGATTTCAGAGTGTTTGAGAAAGGAGGAGTTGGCGTTATTGTGGACCAGGAGAGCCTGGAATTTGTGAAAGGATCCACGGTGGACTTCAGTCAGGAGCTTATTCGCTCCGCCTTCCAAGTGCTCAAGAACCCACAAGCTGATCATGGCTGCTCCTGTGGCAGTTCCTTTTCTGTTAAACTATGATCCTGCCTAACTCATTCCCCGACACCTGCAGCAGTAATATGCAGCACTCTGATTTCACAGTTTATTGGGTGCACATGTGCAAAACGATAAAATATGAAGAGATATTTCTCATTTGAGTGCATAAGATAACTAATATAATAATAATATATAACTAATATATATATAACTTTACCTAATAAACTGAGAAGTCAGATCATTTTATCACATTGGACCCGCTCATAATTCATTTCACTTTTAACAGCTCGACATGAAAACTAGTAGATTAAAATTAGTCTTTTTTGCTGTGAAAATGACTTGAACTGAATGAACAACAGATGTAAACAGTATTCTATTTCAAATTGTGTACAAGATAGGAGACGATGATGCTCACTGACAGTCAATATTTAGCAGTACTTTAAAAAAGGTTGACATGAAGTATGTGAGTATTCAGTTCTTGTAAAATATGTAAATAGGCGATAAATATAAAGTTCTAAAGTATATTTGTTTTATATGTAATAAATTAAGCACATTTAAGATTTTCACCTGTTCTGTTGTTTTTAATTTGTTACTTTCACAATCTCGTGAAACACAACAGCTCCATGAAAAGCCTCCTTTGCTTAGCGGAGGTGTTTCAAGTGTTTCAGTGATCCCAGGAAATCTGTTATGTTGGGCCGCTCGTAGGTATCAACCATGGTAGGCTTAAGTACAAAGACGATGGCCCCCTTTCTTCTTTCTTTTGTCAATTTGTATATTCCAGTTAGGATTCACCTGGTTATCCTCCTTTAACCTCCTAAGACCCGAACTCTTTCATGGCATGCATTTTGAATTTTTCTTTGCTATTTGGGTTGATTGGGACCTAAAGAATGTAGAAACAAAGAATTACCAGATTATTTTTTTCAACCTAATTTTTGTTTTTGAGAAAAATGAGATCCACATATGAGGACATTTGTTTCAAATTTTGATAGAACTGTGGCAGTATAATGTCCTCGTAAGTGGCTATCAGGCCCTTGTAGAAAATAATTAAGTATTTTGGTCTAGACGTCCCAAAATGTGATGTCCACATATGTGGATGCCAGGTCCTAGGAGGTTAAAATCTCCTTCTGTCTCCTCTTCTGCAGTCCCATATTATGAACTGAGATCTCATTTAACATGGTAAGCTAAATTGATTTCCAGGTCACAGGCAGTAGAATGAAGGACAACTGAGAGATACCCTTGTATATAGTACAATCACAACACAAATAAAGGAATCTTTAAGCTTCCTGCTAATCTAACTTTTTTTACTGCCATGGTGTCAGTGCAGTCAGTTTTTCCTATTTGTCTTTTGGGAACCAACCTTCACATGGACAGGTTTGAGACCAAGAAAGTTCAGTAGAGTTTCACAGTGCAAATTCAACAAGACGCACTAATTCTCAAACCTGGTTCTCACAAAGTGCCAAGCACATTTTAAGTTCCTACATGATGCTGGTGTGGAGCCAGTTCTTGCTTTGGCTACTGTAAAACAACCTGAACCAGGGATGGGTTTGTCAGAATTCACCCAACTGCAAAACAACTGTAGCAATATAATTTTTCTAAAAATAAGTGCATTAGGGAATATTTGAGCAATTCTCAAGCATCATCAGTCTCAATAAACACGGATGAGTCCAAGTTTCAAAGATCATGGTTGTGTTTTATTTTAATTATTTTTTAATAAAGTGGAATTTAAGAAACATCTCACAAAAATATACAAAAAGAATATCTACAAATGGTATATACACTGATGAAATGTAAATCAAAATATGCAGCAACTTTTTTTTAGTAGTTAGTCTTAATGCAAGGAGGAAATCTTTTGCACTTTTTTTAATATTCTCTGATAAACATTCCATTTAAGCAATATCTTATTTCACGAAACATCAACGCACTGTTGAAAAAACATCACACCGCTCATAATCATGAAAATGCAACAACAACATATCGTAGCAGCACACTAAAAAGTGACCACTGGAACTGCAACGAGTGCAACGAGATCTCAATTTACAGCTGTTCTTTTTGTTTTCTGAGGAATTTGGTTCAGACAGATTGTCTTCCCGTAAGCCATGCACACACCCTTTAATAAATCACAAACGAATCCTCAAACACGGACGTTAATATGACATGAGGGGAACACTGCAGAGGGCGGGTGGGGTAGGTTGGGTGGGGGTTGAGGTCAATCAGTCAACAGCACGACCACGTTATCACGTCTTAAATGAACCACCAGGGCGACACAGTGAGCAGGTCAGGTGTACAGTGCATAGTATGCTTTGGCATGCTGACATCCAGAACATAACAGTGGATGTTACATTCAGGAGGAAGGCCACAGGATTTGGAATTACCAGTTAAAAACAGAATAAACGGATGAAAAAAATAAATAAAAAAAAAGGTAATAAATAAATAAAATGAAACAATACAAAAAGAATCCAAACCCTTCTAAACGCTCAGATTAAGGCTAATTCAGTTTGCTACATGTTTGTTTCCTTTTTTGAAAAATGGCATTGTCAGTAACACAATTTCAGAGGCCTGCCACATGGCAAAACTGCTATTTGGGACACGTACACAGATAAGCTTGTTTTTCAAAAAAAGAAATAATGCATCACTGAAATGATATGCACATATTAGGTGTTTTATTCTTTTCTTCCTCAGTGACGATGTGATGTTAGGAGAGCAGGGCTGTATGCCCTCTGCCTGTTTTCACAATCAAGGACTGTGATGAAGATGAGCCTTGCACATATGCATGCACCTAGTTTTGAGGCAGTAAGTCGAATCACCGGTTTATCTCATTTACAAGCTGCCAGGTCCCTCCTCCTCCTCCTCCTCCTCCTCCTCGTTGTTTAAATGTCTCCTTTAGTTTTCTTTTCTGTTTTTTTCTGACCCCTGACTTTCTGATGTTGGATGATCCCAGTGTGATCCTCAATGCGGGGCATGGACACACCTCCACACAAAGAGGCTGGAAGGGACATAAAAGAAAAGGCTTGCATCACTTAACACTGAGACTGAAACACTTGTAAGCGATGGTGTAATTTGGATTCTCGGTCATACCTTCTGTCGTCCCCGCCGGCGCTGACAACGAAGCGATCTCCGTTTGTGAAGCGTACGTTTGTCAGATGAGCAGAATGGCCCAGGAATCGTTTGTGTTTGGCCTGAAACAGAACACAGAAAGTATTTATATAAACTGCTACTGATAGTTTTTAAAGTGCAGTAACACATTTATATATTATCTACACGTGGATCACATGCGTAAGCTTATAGCAAAGCAATGGGTGTGCCATTGTGTTTTACCGAAATCTGCATTTTTCTGTTATTTCTGCTCACTTGATAAACAAAATTGTCTATTAGGCTTGAATAAATTATATTATATATTACAATTATATAAAGTTAATTTTTCTAGGTGATCAATTTGTCAGTTAACTGACAAATGATTATAAAAAGAAATTCTATGGCCACTTTATTAGGTATACCTGTTCAGCTGCTTCATATTACAAATATGTCATAAAATCACATGTTGACAGGAGTATATATATATATATGTCTAGTTCTCTGGGATTTTTTCACAGATCCATCTCTAGGGATTACAGAATGGTCGGAAAAGAAGAAAATATCCAGTTCTCTGGGTGGAAATGTCTTGTTGATGTGAGAGGAGAATGGCCAGACTGCTTCAAACTGATTGAAAGCTAACAGTAACTCACTAACATGCATAAAAGCATCTCTGAAAACACACTGAACCTTCACACTGAACCAGCACATCAACAGAAAAACAAACTTGGTGGTAGCTTCTATCGCCAAAATAGGACAATGGGAGATTGTAAAACTGTTGCCTGGTCTGATGAGTCCTGATTTCTGCTCCAACAGTCAGATGGTAGGGTCAGAATTTAGTATAGACAACATAAAAGCATGGATCTGCCCTGCCTGTATCAACAGTTCAGGCTGCTGCTGCTGTAATGGTGTGGGGGATATTTTCTTGGCACGTTTTGGGCTGCTTAGCACCAAATGGGAATCTTTTAAACTCCACAGCCTGCCGCAGTATTGCTGCTGACCACGTCCATCCCTTTATGACCACAGTGTCTTTATCTTCTGATGGCTGCTTCCAGCAGGATAACACACGATGCCACAGAGCTCATATCATATCTGGTTTGTTTAACATTACAATTAGTTCACTGTACTCAAGTGACCTCCACAGGAACTGAGGCAGCTCTGAAGGCTACTAGCAAAGTGTCACTTTTACATGGATTTGTGGCATCAAATAAAAAGTTTTTATTGTTGAAAAATGTTCTGACAAGTTCTGACAAGTATTAGTAGAGTCTGTGCACTTCTTTCAGACCATTTATCTCACTGATCCCCTCAGACCTAAGGTTTGCATGTATTACTATTTTTTTGTTTGTTATTGCCACTAGGGGGCGGTGGAGACACAGACTGGAATTAAGATGAGCAGCACAGACCGCCAAAAAATACCTAAAAATGTCCAAAGGGTTACTAAAACTGCCAGAAAAATGCCGGTAGTAGAAAACAGGTGCTGCCCTAATACATCAAACACAATCGCAATCATAAAATTATGCAATCATACTTACAAATTTCTCTGGACAGAGAAAGTCAAACAGCTTTACCATCCCAAAATCATCGCCCGTGACGATGTTAAGGCCCGAGTGGGACACGCAGGCACAGGTGACGTCTGCTTTGTCAGTGTTACGGGACCAGATCCCTACGACCTCGTCCCCAAGGACACTGGGTACACACACAGTGACATTTTCCTTAGTTTCCAAATAAATAAGGATGCCTTCTGTTACTCTTATTAGTGTGACCCTCACCTTGTCCAGGTGGCCCAGGTGATCCTGTCAATGTAAGACTGTTCTGTGACCTGCTTCCCAGATGGCACCTCGTACACGAGTCGTTTATAAGCACCCGTGGATATCTGTTTAAAGACATGGCAGGTTAGAGAAGTATCAGCTCGCCAGCGTCTCACTCTCTCCTGCAACAAGTTAATGAGCCCGCCACACCTGGACGTAGTTGCTGTCGGCAGAAAAGTCCATCTGCATCACAAAGCTGGGGATGTCCCTGCAGCTGTTGATTCGGTTCAGCTGCGGGCCGAGCGTCAGGTCGTAGAAGTCAACGGCGCACTCATTGGAGCCCACAGCCAGGTAGCGAGAATTCGGACTGAACCTGCGAAGGAGGAGATGAAATCACAATTCTCCTCAGATTTGTTTAACAGTATGCCAAGTACAGTTGGAGTATACTCCAGTTTAGATGGTTCATTAAACATATCACAGTGACAAATCACATCAAAAAAATATTAAATGTCAATAAATATAAAAAATAAAATAAAAATAGAATCTATTCACATAGTGTGGCGATTGTAGACATCCAGAGTCTCAATAAATGTGTCTTTCAGTGACTCATGAGGCAAGTTGTAAGAAAATATTTGACAGATACTAAAACTAAGGCTTATATTTGATTTTAGTTTTCTAATTCACAAGGTTTCAGTTTTTGGTTAACTAAAATGTCTTTTTTCACATCTAATTATAGTTTTTGGTTTAGTTTTAGTTAACCTTGCTCTGGACAGTGCAAATCATAATGTGTCCCAGACAAATGTCTTACTCTTAATCCATATCCAGCTGGCACTCGCTGACTTCAGCCCTAATCCTTTGAGATCCACACAAACATTTTGTCGGGAGCTTGAAACCAAAAATTGATTGTTTTTTGGCAGTGGCTGCTGAAGGGTGTAAATAATGACAAAACTGGCAAGACGGTCCACCTCACTAACGTCCTTCCTCATTACAAAAATGTTCTTTTATAAATAAGAAAAGACTTTTAGACACACCAGAAAGTTTTTACTGAAGGAAAGTTTGACTGTGCTTTGTGTGCATTACCTAATATCCTGAATAGGTGAACGCCGGTCCCTTTTCTTCCCCCAGATTTTGAGTGAGGCGACCAGCAGGATGATGAATTCTCCATTCTTCATGCCGATGGCCACCATGTCTCCCTCAGGACTGTAGCTGATGGTGTGCGCCGGGTGGCCCAGGTTCACCTTATTCAGCATCTTCTGTTCCCCCCACATAGCGATGAAAAACCAGCACAGAGTTTCTGTTAACTTCTTGACAAACTGATATAAATCTGAGGCTGCTCTGTTCAACGTAAGACCTGACCTTTTCTGGGATGTCCCACAGACGAACAGTGCCATCCTCTGCGGCTGACAGAAACACGTCTCTAGAAGGATGCGTGCCCAAACCCCATATCGGTCCGTCCATGTGTCCGTTCACCAGGATGTTGCACGCTGCATTCTTCTCTCCTACTTCAATGATCTCTGCATTCCTGGTCCCCACCAGGATTTTACCCTGGAACATCAAAAGAGATAACACTGGTCAGCATTTAGTAAAGTTTCACCTGCCGACTCCAAATCTGAAAACCGTTGTCATCTTTTTTTTTAGTTATGATGTATCAGATAACTATTACCACGGTAACAGCGGTAACTTCAGCATTTATGAAACAAGTTCGGTCCTGAGAAAAGTGAAGGCATAATTAAGGAGGGTTTTATTTTTTTGGTCTTGAAAGTTGTGATTGTCTTGATGATGATTTAAAAAGAAAGTCATCTGAATCAGCAGCATGGGAAGTATTCTCTTGGCTATCACAGAGCAGAGAGTTATACTGAGCTTGTAGAGAACAGCTGAAAGCATATCAGCTAATGAGCACCAGAATATCTCAGACTCATATCTGAAATCCCTGTAATAGACTAGATTAAGAGCTGGCCTAAAGGTCCCAGTGGCAAACCACAAACATTATTTGTAGACTGGTCTAGCGTACTCTAAAAAAATTGGACAATTTTTTTAAATCAAGCACCGTGTGATTTGTGACCTACCTTTCCCCGGCATACAGAGCGAACACAGTCTATGATTTGTCCGGTTTCTAACCGAAAGGCTCTGCAGCGTTTCAGCTCCTGATCCCAGAGCTTCAGAGCACCGCCCTCCTTTGACCTGTGGAAAATAACCATGGGAATCTCTTTCATTCATATCTTAAATAAATACATGTATTTAATCCTGTTAATATGCATTTTTCAACATTAGGTTTAATATTATTTCCTGCAAGGTGTTTCCTCAAGCTATATTTTGCCTGGGCACAGTGTTTATACATGCCTATAATAAACTGACACCTGACATCTTACTAATATGGAATATAACATATGAATGTAACAGAGAAGAACTTACGGTCTTTCTTTGCCTCCGGTGACGATGAGGCCGTCCCTCAGTGTGGTGTACATAGTGAACACGGGGCCCGTATGAGCTTTGGCCACTATTCTTACTAGAATGTGTTCCTTCCACACACACACATCCCCACTTATGGTACCTGTAAATGTCAAGTTATTCTGAAAAGAAAACAAATCTGCACTAATCTAGTGGCCTAAGAGAGCAGAGCAAGCAGCACAAAAACAGTTCACAGCACATTCAAGCATACAGTGTGGCATCTGTCGAGCTGTAAATATTATTAGACTTGATTCACGAGGTAAAAACAAACAGCGTGTTAAAATTGGAGGCAGAACAGGCATCACGGGATTGACTTACAGCTCCAAATGCTACAGAAAGCATGGTCTGCATCCGAGCGTCCTCCAGGGTACTGAGCACGCCTTTCTTGCTGAGCAAAGCTCGGCCAGCTAATGTCCAGAAACGCACGTGCTTGATGCCCACAGACACAAAGTGTGTGTCTGAGTCCGGCCGAAACTCGGCCACAAAGATCCTCTGGGTGTGACCTATCCAGCTGGCCACTTTGGCACCTGAAAGCAAGCGTGTTTGTTCTGTCAGTGAAAATCCCAGCAGCAAAATCAGGGAAGTGCTTTTTTGTTTTCCTACCTTCTTGCCACTTCCAGATGGTGACAGTGTGTTCGGGATCCAGGCCCACAGACAGCAGGAGTTTTCCTGTGGCACTGAAACTAACAGAACAAACTCCACCCGCGTGGAAACAGCGTAGCACCGACAGCGTCTGCTTGGTCATGGCATCCCACACATGGATAGATGGAGACGTGGCTAAGGGAAAGCAAACAGACATTTTATCACAGTTATTCTTAATTCTTAATTACGCCTTTAGATATGATTTTCTATTCCTCAAAGTTCTGTTTTATTTTATACACTGCTCTCTACAAATTTTATATTCTTATTTGGCAACTTTTTGAAGGTAGATATTGCCACTAGATGGCAGTGACTTCACATACTTAGTGGTCAGATCCTTAACAGTTGTTGAATGTTTAAACTCTTACCTGACATGTCACCGATATCACCTGTAAACCAAAATAAAAAAACACTTTTATTGACAAAAACATGGCTTTTGAGCAGCAGTGGTAACCAAAACTTCAACAAAACCATTAGCCTTTAAACTAGCTAACAAAAGTGATCTGCAAATTAAAAAGAGATCAGTTGTCCTGTCACAACTCCTTTGTCACTTCTCTTTTACAATGTGAGAAAAATATACTTTTAATAAATTCCTACAGGTACAGATGAGGACAGAATTAGTAGCCTTACTTTGAAAATGTCATTTCTTTAAGCATTTCCCTAAGTGTTAAGTTTTTAACACAGCTTTTTCAAACTTACTTTTACAAAAGCTAAAAACTACAAGGGTCAGAATTATTACCCCTCTGATGCTAATATCAATTTGTGAATCATTTTTGCTGGATTTTGCTGCCTGCGGTCGTTTGCTGCAGTTTTCATCAAGTCTCACATGTAGGGTTGCCAACCGTCCCTTAAAATACGGAATCGTCCCGTATTGAGCTAATAAGGGACGCACTTTGTCCCGTAATACAGTGAGAATCAAAAGTAGTCTATAAATGTTTATGGAATTAACACTTTGTTTGAAAACATAATTCCCAGCCCCTCTCCTGCTTTGTGACCAATGAGCTGACAGCACACTTATGACAATTCGAGTATGACAATTCAGATTACCGCTCATCTCATTGGTCGAGGAAAGGTCGCTTGCGGAGAAAATACCGGAAGACAACAGATGACCACAACAAGAAGCATGGCCAACAGGGAAACAAACGCCGACTCTGCGGTGCAAGTCTCGGACGACAGTACACCTAAAGCTGGGCAGACACTGTGCGATTTTTTCAGTCACGTTATTCAGCTCCTGCTCAAACTGCACGATTGACTCGCAGGGGTTAGAAGTTCATAGGTCACGATGCAGGTCTCACACTATACCGCCCGATGCTCTGATGCGACCTGAGTGCTCACACTGTGCCTCCATAACATGAAGGTTATAACAGAAAATCTGTCGCTCGCTCTCTCTCTGTCTTTCACTCACACAGACACACCACCACCATCAACTTTGCTAAATTGCTAATGAAAAACATGATCAGGCAGCTGTGATTGAGCAGCAGTGTAAATCCAACTATTTTCACGGTTGTTGTGGTCGTGATAATTTTGTGAGGCCACATCGAAAAGACTCCAATGAGCTTTCCAAAGTTCTACAAGTTGTGCCTCCATCGCTTGTGTCCAGATCACACGCTGCACTGCCGTGCTGCTCCATCTTTTTCACCAACGTTTACGTTTGCGCGTGAGCAGTGTGAGCGCCTGTGGTGACACCCTCACGAGCGATTGATGATCGGGAGCTGGTCGTGAGGTGTTAATCACTTCTCGTTACCCCACGTATACTACACGACGCACGATGAAGGCCAAAGTCGGTCCGATCACTCAAAAATCGGCTCAAAATGGGCCTAAAACCGCACAGTGTGAGCCCAGCATTAGAGCAGCAATGTTTGTTCCCCTCAGAGAAAGGGAAGAATGGGAAAAGGAAAACACCTGGCTGGAAAAAGTTAATATGGGCATGTGCAGTGAATATCAGCGCTATGTGGCCAGAAGTGTGATAATATAATTTATTTTGTGTAATAAACAACTGCAAGGATAGATGATTACAACAAATTGATGACTAATACATAAAAGTAATACATAGATGAATAATGATGATGAGTTATGATGCGTAATCATGGGAACAAGCGGGTTTACAAACAGGAGCAGCTGATTAGCATTAGAAAAGCTGAAATAATACCTCAACTGAAGCCAATTGTACTAAATGCACTAAATGTGCACTGTTACAAGAATATTTTTCTTTCTATTGTTTTCTATTATTTTAAGTTAAGCAGGACAGAGTTCTTTTAAAGAAAGATTTACTTATATTCTCAAAAGTTAAGCATGACAGGCTTCTGTTTAAGAAAGAGACCTGTTTTACTGTGTTAATGTTGTCATTTTGAGCTAAAAATAAATGGCTAAATGATCATTTGTTTCACATGTGTTCATATCACAAAGAATAGAATATGCATCTACTTAAATCAACTTCAAGTCAAAGGGTTAAAAAAATAATTTCACACACAAAAAAAGAGCTAGAAAATTCACCACACTGGGAAGGGTGAAGACAACTGGGTCGCCCGGCCCTGGCCACGAGGTGTCCCTTATTTATTTTTCAGGGAGTTGGCAACCCTAATCAAATGTCTCCTGAAATCGGAGCGCATTCTTCTTCTGGAAATCAGCTTATCTCGCTTTTATTATCCGCTGACGTCAACAGTAGTTTCCAGTTCACCCCACAGATTTTCAGTGGGATTCAAGTCAGGGCTTTGTGCAGGCCAGTAAATAACATCTTGTCCTTTCGGAGATAGTTCATCACCAGGAGTGATGGATGTTTTGGGTTGTTGTCGTATTGGAAGACAATGCAACGACCCAGACACGCTTTTGCTGTTTTCTTCCCAAATCTTTACTTTCCTTCTTTCGTCATGACTTTCTTCCACCTTGACCCGATTCCCAGTTCCTGACACACTGCAGCGTCCGCACAGCTTCGGTGGGGATGGCGTTCTTTGTGTTGTAGGCCTCTCCCTTCTTTCTCCAAACATAAGCAGCTTCTGTGTCCAAAGAGCTCCAGTTTCATCTCATATGCTCAAAGGACACACTTCCAGTATCCATAATCTTTCTGCAGGTTGTCCTTAGGATACTTCAGTTTGACTTGAAGGTGTCTCTTCTGCAGAAGTGCAGTTTTCTTGCTTTCCAACCTCGCAGTCCATTCCTCTGCAGAGCTCTAGTGATTGTCCTCTGGAGAATGACTCGGCTACGTCAAATCTTGGCAGTTGTTCTGGGGTCTTTAGGCACATCTCCCACGAGTCTTTGAAATCTGTCTCTTCCTTACTCTGCCAGGCTTGTTACGTACAACGTGGCTTCCTTTGAATTTCTTGATGACACTTCTCAGTCCACTTCTTGACATGTTTTCTCAAGTCTAAACTGATTTCTTTTATATTTTGGCATCAAGTGGCATTGGAAAAACTTCAACAAAAATGTAAAATTTCATAGCAGTGCTAATAATGTTGTCCTCATCTGTATTCATGTTTTAAAAATGGTGATCTGGAGATTTGGTTAATTGTGCTGATAAGCCTATAAGAGGGAGATGTATGGTAATCCAACACAGGACAGAGACTAGAGAAAGAAGCAGCTGCTGACACAGGAGGGCGACTTTTCACAAACATACCTACTTGGCCAGTTGCCACCACGTTGGGGAATTTGGGGTGTTGATTGATGGTCAGGCACAAAATGTCATCACTGTGTTCCACATAGAAACTTTGGCAGGCTGTGTGAATACACACATACACACATTACATTAAATACGTGATTTTTTTTTTTGC
This sequence comes from Aulonocara stuartgranti, assembly GCF_965226115.1. Taxonomy (NCBI): domain Eukaryota; kingdom Metazoa; phylum Chordata; class Actinopteri; order Cichliformes; family Cichlidae; genus Aulonocara; species Aulonocara stuartgranti. The sequence goes on along the minus strand of NC_138955.1, from coordinate 2,225,070 downwards.
TTTGATGGTTTAGTCGATCTTCTGCCGACTTACAAGTCGTCAAGTTGAGGACAATACCGACGGAGGCCGTGTGGTAGATTATGTCAGTCCCCTCATTCAGGTAGTGCACGTTGTTGCGGCAGTCGTTGCCACGGTAACCAAACACCAGCTCTAACACCAGGTCCTGTGGGAGAGTCAGGGGGAAAAAAAAGGCGATCTGAAAGTCAGAAAGGTTAACGCCATGACAACCAAGATCTTCAGGGCCAGCTTGCTCGCTGAAGATCGCCATCATTCGATTAGAGCATCATCATCATCCTCATCCACAGAGAGGCTATGTGGACTGAGGACGAGCATGCAGTGTCTTAGGCTAAAATGATCACATTAGAAAACAGCATTCTCAATCATCTGCTAATCTAAGACAGACAAGCCTTCTTGGGTCTACATAAATACATCATTTGTGTATCTGTATTAATGTGTTCAGGTGAGAATATGAGGCATGAGTGTAGATTTCAGCAGATGCAGGGGACATGTGTCCTTCAATATTTACAATGCATGCATTTGTCTCCTCTGATAAAACAGTTAAGAGTGGTTGTGGCACCTCTCTGAATCTGTGGGCACACAGACTGTTAACCACGAAGGTCACAGGAGATCATGTGACAATAAAGCCTTTTTTCTCAAAATATCTGAATTACGTTGTACTGTTTGCTTTAAAGCGTTTTCCAAGCTTTAAAGTGTTGCTGCCAGTTTGATGAAAATCTTAACGTATTGTTCCCTGACCTTGTTTTCAGCCTGCATGCTAGTTGAGGTGCACACATTTCCTAAAAACATCCCAGAACAGAGAGCACGAGCCGAAATCTCGCAGAAACACATAACGGCTGTGACATTTCATCAAAATAAACGTACTTATCAAAATCCCCAAGCAAAAGGAAAATATCTGGCACAACTGGAAACTCATTAATCTTTTACCCTCCAATCTAAAACCAGGCAAAAATAAAACACAAAAGAGTGCATCACACCTACACATGTGTTACATTACATAAGATTAATTGTATGAAAGTCCAGAAGGCTGGAGTGCCCATTTTTTAATTTAATAAATTCATTTTCACAATGAATCCATGCAGGAAAAGAACTGCAATACGAGAAAAGAAGTGACTGACACTCAAAATCTTCCACGTGACGATCACAGCACCCCTGCCAGGGTTCAAATGAAACCAGCACTCATGACATTAGGTCCTTACCTCGATGGGTCTCTTCTTTTTGCCGACATTGTTGGTCTGCAGCTTCTCTGGCTGTGGCAGCGCTCTGCTGACAGGAGGCCTGAAACAGACAGCTGTGATAAGAGAATTGGCGTAGAGCTGCTTTTCATGCTGACAGCAATAATGATGATGACGAACATAATAAGGATCATTGCACTACCGTTGTTACATGAATATAACACTGCTTACTCTTCACAGCACTCTGCGTCTCCTGTATTTGGCTGTGTGAGCTCTTCTTTATCGCTTTCAGTTACTTCCTGTTTAATTTTCAGGGTAAGTTTCCTGCTTATGTTTCCAATCGTGCCTTCATTATTGTCTGATTTAATTTACTGCTGTCTTATTAGCCTCCTCCCTGGTGCGTACTCAGTCAGATCGACGAGTCATCTTCCTCAAGCATTTTTTAAAATTATTAACTTGTGTCAGCAACTGGTTCCACCTAAGAACTTCACTACACTTCTTATAGTATATTTTAGTAAGTAATTAGTGGTTAATATCAATAGCAAGCTGCCTCTCTACTGTTTTCGAGCTGAAACACAAAATAAACTGGAATATCAATGACGTAGTAGCTCAACTGGCTCAATATCCATCACAATTCAAAAGTTATTGTAGTGTGTGAAGAAGAAGAAGAGAATGAAAGCTATAAATTAAGTTAAAGAGGATCACGACAGGTTTAGTATCCAGGACAAATGAACGTCTTGAACACCACCAAATAAAGCAGAGACTTCAGGAGTAATAAACATGTGCGGTCAGTAGTAACTACTGCCATAAAAACCATGAATATATATGAACGCAGTGGCATGACATCAATTCAGTGCACTGGTCATATTACTGATGTTACTTTAACAGTCATAGGAATGCCACCACTATGCTTCCATAATGTGGGACTAAACCAACAGTTAGACCTGTTCATTTTCATTATTTTGTGCATACAAAAGTTAGCACAAGGAAGAATTGTTAAACCTTGCCTCGTTTGCCTCGAGCACACTTAGGTGACAGAATCATTTTTTAATGTAAGCGTTTGACAAAACAGAAATCGTTTCCTGGTTTAAATTTGGATGATTTCCCCTTCAGGATCATCTCTTCAGGCTTCTCTTGACAGCTTTCAGCTTGGCTGCTATTTTTAGATCTCTCTGAGGTCCTGTTCTGTCCCTCTTTTGTTCCCATGCGAAGTGTGCTGGATCTCCTCCAGTGTGCACAAAAGTTGCTTTGGAATCTGGGAAATGGGGCTGACGAGGCGAAAAGTTGTGTTGGCGTGACCAAAGCACAGTTCAGGTCAGGATGTCACCGCAACGATAGCCTCACCCTGGCAGACAAATTCATGTTGCACAACCCTGTGGGCGATGAAAACAACCAAACAAAACTCCAATAGAAAACTACTCATTTACAATTCAGCTCTTGTGTTTCTTTAAATCAGGGCTGTCAAACTCAATTCAGTCTCAATCTCAATGTCGCACCAAATTTTCTGTTTTTAATAAGTAACAGAATTCTAATAATGTTCACCTGGATCACAGCAAAGAGTTTAAAAAAGCTGAAACACAAACCCAAATGAAAGACACAATTTACCCCACTCGGGCAAAATTTATAAATTTTTTTGCAAACTTTAACCCTGGAAAACCCATGGGATCAAATTTAACCCCATGGTTTCCCTAGTAAACCAATGGGGTCGGATCTGACCCCATGGGTTCTCCAGGGTTAAAGACTCCTGTTTAAACTAGATTAATGTCTGAAATGTGGCAATTAAAATAAAAGCTATTTTAAAAATTTATCTTAGAATAGTGCCCTTTTTGAGGTTTAGTGACTAAACAATAGCAGTATTTATTCACAGTTCAAACTATGGAAAAGTAAAGCTAGCATCCCACACAGGGAGCAGTGGTGTAATTAATGATGTTACTGCAGTTTTCACACTTTGCAAAGCCATCCAATAGGCTGAATTAGACTTGTTGGTGAGCCAATATTGAAATATTTGAAACCCCTGCTGTGTATTAAAAGTTAGGCTTCTCTTGAAATTCTGTGCAAGTTTGAGGTCAAGGGTAAGAGGCAAGAGGTCAGAGCAGGACCACCAACAATCCAAAAATAGCAGATTTCTACAAGCCAACTCCTGTAACTTTATATGAACAAACCGTAGTTAATGCAGGTCAGAAAAAGACCACAAAAGTGATAGCGAGGAGAAAATGAAGAGTAGAAAAACACAGTGAGGAACTTACCTCGATCCTCTTCATGGCAGCAATGACAAAGAAAAAACAAGAGTTAGAAAAAAAGGTTTCCCACAGCGCTCACTGCTGCCAGGCGGACACGTGCAAAGCAACACCTCAGCCACTGAGGATATAAAGTACAAGAGTCAGTGCTGCCGTGTAACCATGACAACCAAAGTCCATTTCTATGACAACCGCTACCCAGAAGATGCTGCGTGGTTGGTTGCGTCGATGTCAAAAAAATAAATGAATCAATCAATCTGTGAAAGAACAAATCTGAAGCACCGACAGTCGGTGATGCATTCGAGATGTTTTATAATTGTGGGAAAGTTCATAATGCATGATCTGGAACAATAAGAAACTGATCGTCTAAAAGACTTTTAAAGGGATGATCATGTATAATGTTAATATTTCTTATCGCTTGATATCACTATAATCCTCCCATTTCTCCCCGAGTCGCTGACTGTTGAAAAGATTTAGTACTTGTTCAGATTCTGTTGCGATGACTACGAACGAGGACAGGACACTGCAGCAAAATAATTCAATGTCTTATTGAACTTTAAGCCCCATTTTTTCCTGGTAGTGAGAACGCCCAAAACAGGGATTTAATTTGTCCAGCTTTTTTCAAACATGAACTCCAGACAAGAACGAAAAATGAACACAATCATCCGTCGATGTGTTGTTTTTAATGTGATTCTTTCTAATTCTCGTGTTTCTCTGTCTTGCTCATGTCCCTTCTCTCGCACTCTTCTGTATTCCCTCATCTTTTTCTTTTTTTACCATGTTTGGTGTTCATGTTTAAGGAGCTCTACAAGGGACACTGGAGAAGGAAAAATTGAAGATATATTTTTGCAAGATCGCGCAAAAGTTTTTCATTTAAGTCCATGCACTTTCAAATCAGTACTGAAACCTGTCACACACCTGCGAGAGAGATTCAGAGATTTTTCTTTGAGCTTGGCATCAACTACAAAGACATTAACTCAGTGCTTTGCAGTTTTTTTCTCCAATGTCCCCTGCAGGGCTCTGTACATGTTCATGTCTCAGCAATACTTATAGCTGTTTTTTTCACATGTCCTGCTTCAGTGTCCTTGGGAAAGATACCCAACCCAAGTTGGCTTCACTTCATCTGTATGAGTGTGCGTGTGTGTGTTAGTGCATAAATCCATAGAAGAAAGCGCTGTAAGTACTGTGGCTTGTACTTAAAAGTGCTCAAGTGTTCAATTAGAGTAAAAGAGCACTTTATAAGTCCAAGTCATTGATCATTTTTGCTTTTAATTCCTGTTTTTTCCCTCTTTTATGACTGTGTGCCACACCTTATCATCTTTACCTGTGTCTGTCAATCACCTGTGCATATAGTCCTACTTCATCCATCTTTGTCAAGCTTCTCTCTTTGTGCTTCTGATCCGTGTTTTGATCCCTGCTTGCATTAACATATTACCATATGAAGCCTGTTTCTTGTTCTTATCACCTTCTACTTTTGGGTCTTCTCACTAAGATTTTACAACTTCAGTTTCCAGCGGAAACTGGAAACTGTTACTGGAGTGTGTCAAAGACAAGACAGATCTGCACTTTTTTTCACATTAAAGCGTTGCACTCAATCTGTACTCAGGAGCTTGTAGGTAAGATTGTTTCACATCCTTTCCTACTGATTTTGTCATTTGTTTTCTTACATTAATTCTGACTTGGGGAAAGTTATTTATTTTGCACTTTATTTTCTTAAGGCTTCACTGTAGTGACTCCCTCCTCACTCACCTGCCTACAACCAGTTCAGAATCAGCATCAAATCAATCTTTTGACTAGTTTTAGCACATTACCCCTACTCTGGCTTCTTTCCATTTTTAACATTTGTACATTTAACACATGTCTGTGTCGTACCCCAGGCTGCACAGCAGAAATGTTGAGATTCTCAGATTCACAAGAGGAGCCACTCTAGATTCAAAGCTTAACTCTAAAGGTGATAATGCTTTGCTTGGATATAGCATGACCTGACTTGAAAGATAAGGTTTGCAGATTTTCCTCGAATCACTTCTTAAATCATATTTTTGTAGCACAGCTTTTATGTAATCCTATCTTTTCTTGTGTTTTTGTTTTTTAACTGTTGGTGTTTTTTATAATGAAAATTTGATTTGTGCATTTTGCCATCCCCTTTTCCTTATATTAACCTTTTAATTTGACCATTTTGTGGGCTTAACGATTGACTGTGTTCTGCTTTTTGCTTGTCTGTCAAAGTGAGTTTCAAAGAGTTTATAATCTTTATTTCAGAGCTGCTATATGAGCAAAGTTAATATTGTGCATCTCAGTTGGGTAATGTCTACAAAAACTAAGGGTTATGGTGCATGTGTGAAAACATGTAATGGGATCAAGGCCACACTTTCTTTCTTTTTTTTGCTGTTACATACAGTTTGCCTATGTGCCTATGCTTATTGCTTTAGCAGAATCGCTCTATATAATTACAAGAACTTACCTGACTACCCCTTGTCTTCAAGTGGAATAAAATAATGGAGCAGGATAGTGACAGATGGACAGCCATTAAAGGAAAGAAGAGCAGAAAAGGCAGAGTTATTTCAAAAGGAAAGGGACAGGACAGGGCTGTGTGAAGAAGTCAGGTTTGGCTTTAGCTTGACACAAAAGCCTCGTTATTATTATTGCGTCACTGCTTCAGTGAGGAATACCTTTCATCCACAGAGGGCTCTTTCAGCTGCAAGTGGGGTTTCACGCCTGTCATTGGTCGCATGTTGGTGGATAAGGCCTTGATGGTGTAGTTGATTTCGTTCTCCCTCGTCACATCACTGTCATAACCTGGTGGGGCAAAAGGAAACTCGATTTTTCATTCGACAAGAGGATCACGTCTGACAAATAAAAATCTTAGAAGAACTCAATTTCTTGCCTCCATCGTCCTCGCTCTCAATATCCGACTCCTCGCTGTCACACTGTCTGATTTCGCGGTGGCCCTCGGGCTCGTGGGCCCAAATCATGAGGCACGTGTCACCCCCACCGACAGTCACCAAGAGGCTGTCGTCGTGGGTCCATCGCACATTAGTAACATGTGTGCTGTGGGCCACGTAGCGTTTGAACTTTGCATACTTCCCCTGGGGGAGAAGGACGCTATTTAACATTTGTGACATTAACACATAATTAACATAAAATTTGCACAACTTATAACTCGAGTCATGCGATGTTTAAACAAGATAATACAGAGAATTATGCACTGTGTCGAACCTTGACAGGATATCTGAAGAGCTTGATGTATCCTAGATCATCTCCTGTTGCTAGCACCTTCCTGTCATTACTAAGGCAGGCAGCGGTCACCTCAGTGACCTCGCTTATCACAGGCCAGATGCCCTCAACAAATGTTCCCAGGACACACGTCCATGTGCTCCAATCGATCTTCTCCACCTGAATAAAGCCAGGAAATAAGAAAACAAATGTCAAACTGGAAGGACATTAACATAGGTTAGAAATACAGTCTGAGGGTTTTACTCCAAGAAGCCTCACAGGTAAAACTAAAATATTATATTGAATTCTAAACCCTACAGAACCCCACACCATGCCTTTATTAGAAGATTCAACGTTTGGAACCATCTGTAATCTTCAGTGGCTGGAGGAAGATAATTTATAATACACCAGCTGCCAAAGGAAATGATTTAAAATATAAGAATATATCTTTTGGATGAATAATTATGTGCTGCTTGGAAAAGCTTTTGCACAAATTTCTTAATGTAAAAAGAAAAATCCAGAGTCAGATGTGACAGACTTTTAGTGCACAGCTTAAAGTGGACCTATTATGGTCATTTATAGCTTTATATTTTTATTCCAGGACTCAAGCAGAGAAGCTTTGTTGCAGCACATTAGTTTACCCATGTAAAAACTCAAGCTGTGATATACTGCCCGCTGCAAATAAAAGGTTTAAACAGCAGGCAGGTGGGGCTTCTTAAGCCTTATTAGGAAAATCAGCACTGACTGATGTCATAAATTGTTAATAGTGGAAAAAAGTGTCTGAAACTGAGCATTTAGGGCAGTCTGAAGGTTGAGTTTTAGACTCACAGTAAGTTTCACTTAGAGACACGATTACCTAATTATTTGAAACTAGGGTCATATTTAATACGAACATTCATCACTGCAGGATCGTCAAAGGATCACCATGTTGCCTTTAAACTACACATTGACATTGTCCTTTTTTTGCTAAAAGTTCTATCAGACGATGGGTTTCCTACCATCATCATTGTTTGGTCAGAGAGTATCGTATGGTTGGTGGAATTCACTCCCTATTATTTTGTGCTTCTGCCACTATGTAAATAACACTGGATGTCTGTTAAATGTCAGGCTACAGCTGTAAGATGGTCAGCTTGCCTTAAAGGAAGAACTGGAAAATAGTTTAACAGACCTGGCTCAACTAGTTAGCTGCTTACACATGCTCCCAGTATATTTGCTAAGCTAAGCTATGCTAACTTCTGCTGGCTCCAGTATGGAGGAGGTGGTTGGTGACAGAATGCTGGCAAGAGTCCTGGCAATCACGGACAACGACTCCCACCCCCTTCATAACACACTGGACACACTGACCGTTTCAGCAACACATTCCTTCAACCCGCTTTGTGAAGGAACAACACACGAGGTCGTTCCTTCCTGCTGCTATCAGACTCTTTAATTCTTCTAACTGGGTCAGACCTACCCATACTGAACAGGACTAAACACCCCTCACTGCACTCCATTACTTATTGTAAGCCACGATGTGTATTTACACACCTGTGCACCTATAATATCCCAGACACATTTAATATTTGTATTCTTTTATATTTATATTCATAGTTATAGTTGCCTGTTGTATGTATTTCCCGTTTATTACGTTTCTCTGATCTGATTTTGCACAAATTAATGTGATCATAACATCGGATTTTGGCATAAAGATGACATGCTGTATTAAAATGACAAATTTAAATATTTAGTGAATAAACAGGAAATAAAATAGGACCACGAACAGAGCCTTGAGGCTCTCCACAGCACAAACTATCTCATCAATAGAAACAAAGAAAAAGGCAAAAAAAACCAACCAAAACACAAGCCAGGCAAGAGCAGACCTAACCTTTCAATTACAATCCTATAACTACTGCGGACTAACACTAGGAATGTTAGGGAATAATAGACAAATGGATCACAATGAGGTAAAATGAGAAGGGAGGACGTCTAATGCTCCACTGAGACGTGACCTAGTGACATCTCTCATCTCTGACCTTTATTTTCTTAACGCTCCCTGTTTCTGTGTTCCTCACAAGCAGTGTGAATGTCACAATGTTTTAAAGTGACCCTAAACACTATCCCACTTCCACTGCCAAAATTAGAATGATACTGGTGAAAACTGGGCCGTCTTAATGCTTCACTGCCCTTCCCCAAGCCTCCTGTGATCCCGAGGGGAAAATGTGTGCCAACAGCACCATAACCATGTTGTGCCTTTTCTTCACTGCTTACCTCTGTAGCTGGGATGGTCTGCCTTTTGCCTCGAGGAGCCTCGAAAAAAAACTGCTCCTTAGCACTCGTGTTGACTTGAAGTAGTTTTCCTGTTAATTAAAGAGCCCAGTGGGTATATTGGTGAATATTTTTTTAACAGCGAGATTTTGAATCTATAACTGGTTCCTAAACAGTCATTTGTAGAGATTTAGTGAGCATTTTAAGAACCTGCTTACCCCTCCGATCCCAATCCAGATGGGTAATGTAGTTGAGGCATCCTTTGCACACTCCTACCCTTTTGCTGCTCATTACATTGTAAATATCCACAAAGCTGTCTCCTGATGCCACTGCAAGGTACTTCCCAGCTCCTGAGCCAATAAGAAAGGAGGATAAAAGGGCAAGTTAGTTTCAGTCCAGACTGAATTATCGCAAAAGTTGTCCCCTTGTGATCAAATCACTCTAACTTAGGTGATCACCTGACTTTTCATATAGCATCACAAGCAGGTGAATAATGTACATATGGCATATAAATAAACAATAACACGGCCCCTTAGTCTCCCTACCTTGTCTTCTCTTCTAGTCCCACAAAGAAAATATTGGATTACCTCAAAGTCTAGATTTCCATAATTCTTCTTTACTTGAGCAGAAGTACAGATACTTATGTTAAAAAATACTATCTAAAAGAAGTAGTGATTCAACTTCTTTAACTCAAGTAAAAGTGAAAAAGTACAGGCCCTGTAGTAGAAGTAAGAAAGTAAGACGTAGCTCTTTGGAGAACATTTCTACCAGTTATTTTTGTGCATTTCTAGATTCTAATTCTAAATTCTAATGAACCCTAAGATTGTTCGAAGTGACTCAGTGTGGGGAATTAAAATCACTCACAATCATTTCTATTGACAGCTCCAGCAGATTTTCTGTGTGCACAGGCTATGATCAGCTGACCTGCTGCAGCAGCTGCTACTGTGAGGTTTACTGCTCTTTGTGGATTTACACAACTGAATTTAACAAGAAGTAATCAGATGTTTCATTATTCATCTTGCTGTTTAGAAAGGTCTACATACTTGAAAAAATAATAGCATAATTAAGGACTACAAACTTTTGTTACGCCAATATTAAAAGGAGGCGACCCGGCCATTTTGACTAATTACAGGCCAATATCAAACTTGTGTGTTTTGGCAAAAGTCCTTGAGTCTCTCGTCAGTGAGCAATTAAAAGAGTTCTTGTACTCTAATGAAGTTCTTTCAAAACTACAATCTGGGTTCAGAAAACAGCATAGTGCTGTCACGGCTGCCACAAAAGTGATAAATGACATACTTGTTGCTCTTGATAAAAAACAGCACTGTGCTTCTCTCTTTATTGACCTGTCAAAAGCTTTCGACACTGTGGATCACGCCATTTTAAAGCATAGGCTTCTTTCTTTGGGGCTGTCTAGACATGTTGTCTCCTGGTTTACTAATTATTTGAGTGACAGGACTCAATGCATTAAATGTGAAAATCTGTGCTCAGAACTTTTGAATATTCACACTGGGGTGCCACAGGGTTCAATTTTAGGACCTCTGCTGTTCATCATGTATATAAATGATTTGGGACAAAATGTGTCCAATGCTAGTATGCATTTTTATGCTGATGACACAGTTATTTATTCCTTTGGCTCAAACTTTGAAAAGGCAATAGAATCGTTGCAGAAAGCTTTTGACGTGGTTCAGCACACACTTCTGGAGCTGAAATTGGTTCTCAATGCTGAAAAGACAAAGCTAATGTTGTTTTCAAACATGAAGAGATTTCCTCAAACTGTCCCCTTGGTGTCCACTCTTGAGGGAAACCTCATAGAAGTGGTGCATACGTATAAATATCTTGGCTTTTTAATTGATGATTCTCTGACCTTTAAACCTCACATAGACAATCTTGTGAAAAAACTCAAACTAAAATTGGGATTTTTCTTTCGAAACAAATTTTGCTTTTCTTTTGAGACAAAAAAGCGTCTTGTAAATGCTACATTTTTATCTGTTTTAGATTATGGTGATCTGCTGTACATGAATGCTTCCGCCCAGTGTCTTCATAAGATTGACTCAGTTTATCATGCCTCCTTACGGTTTATTACAAACTGTAGGGCCTTGACCCATTGTTGTGATCTGTACGCTCGAGTGGGATGGCCTTCGTTGTCCTCCAGGAGGTTTGCTCACTGGTGCATCTTTATTTATAAGGCCCTGCTTGGACAAATGCCCACCTACATTTGCGATCTGCTCACACGGAGAAGTACTGTTTCTTACAGCCTGCGTTCAAGCGATCTTTTATTGCTCAATGTTCCATTTGCCAGAACTGAACTGGGAAAGAGGGCTTTTACTTATGCTGCCCCTTTCACATGGAACATGATGCAAAAAGACTGGAAGATAGCAGATCTTATTTCATTAAATGCTTTTAAGTCCAGATTGAGAGAGCCAGAGAAAAATGTTTTTAAAATGTAATTGTTATTTATAATATGTATGTAACTTTGTAATTTCAACGTGTTGTCGCCTCTTGGCCAGGACTCCCTTGCAAAAGAGGTTTTTAATCTCAATGGGACTTTTCCTGGTTAAATAAAGGTTAATAATAATAATAATAAATATTACTACACAACTTTGTATAATGCCTTCTAATCTAAGGAAGGCACTCTCAGTAAAGAATGGGTGTTGGGTAGAGAAACAGGATCCCTTGCATTGTAGATTAAGGTTAAGTGTCCAAGAGAAAGAGAGTTTAGTTTCTTGCTCTCACTTTGTCCACCCCCACTGTTTCTCATTCCTCTCTTGCTGTTTCTCTGTCTGGCCTTATTACAGAAAGCCATTAATTTGGGTCATGCCTGCAGCAATATCTCTCCGACTCACAGCGGGAGGAAAATATATACACCAGCTGAAATACTGCACAGCATCCTACGTACTGTAAACTCAGATGCTTTGGAGGGCACATGGCTTTTAGAAGTCTATTTTATTCTCAGAGTTTTGTATCGGTGAGGAAATGCGGAGGTGAGCAGACAGACCTGGAGAGAATCTGATATCTGAGATGATGTCCTTGCGGTGGTGGAAGGACACCAGGTCCTCCAGGGTGTCTGCGTTCACAATAATGAAACTGCCGTCGTTCAGGCCCACTGCTAAAGCTTTGCCATCAGGGGAGAAGCAGCAGCAACGGCCGCCTGCGGCGGACAAGGTGTCTGTTAAATGCCTGGGACGATCCACTTCCTGTTATCAGTTAGCTTTTCAACAGTGACTCACCTTTCCTGAGTTTGCGTACAGCTAACATGCAGTGGCTCGGGGACAGGTCCCATATGCGCAGGGTTTTGTCATCGCTGACGGTAGCACAGAGAGGGAGATGGGGATGAGTGGCCAGGCCCCACACTTCACCCTCCATGTGACCCTGCCAATACACAAAAGCAGAAATATTTGATTTAAGTGATCAACACACTTTTACAACAGGTGATGGAGGAAAAAAAAGTTGAAAAATGATTCAACATGAATATATATGCATATTGTTTGTGTCTGATTTTGTGTTTTTTATTCCCTGTTTCTGTGTTGACTTAATTTATTTTTCTCTTTGCGTTTTCTTAATTCTGAAGGCTCACCTCATACATCTTTTTTGCCTTACCTCCCTCCTGCCTATTCCTTCTGAGCTCTTTAGCACTGATTTGATCAAACTTGATTTTTCTTAAGGGAGCACTTTTCCTTTATCGTATTCTGTGAATCAGTAAATATAATTTCACTTAATATTGGTCCACTCTGTCTCATTTTGTGTCTGCTTATGGGTACACTGGCTATACAATTAAACAAGGGGTCCTCATGAACTATTTTAGTCATTTATGACTAAATACTACACACAAAAAAACTTTTTATAATGGCTTTACAGTTTCCATTATGTGCGATAAATATTCTATTGTAATTCATCATATCCCTGTGGGAATCAATATCTACATTAGGACTTGATGTTGATATTCTAAGCCTGCACCATGCTTCACTACAAAACACTACAATGCAGTGATTAGAAGTGAAAAATCAAAGCCTATGATGTTAAAAGAGACACTTAAACATAGAGAAATAAAGAGACACTTTTTATTTAGAGCATCGAGTCAGTTAAACTGCTGGGATATTGATCTGGTCAGTTAAATAACAGAGTGGGTTATTGTTCACTATCAGCTGCTTTGGTGTTAATGAAATTAACAACCCTCCAAACAGGAATGATTTTACAGGTGGAGGCCACGGATATTTTCCCCCTCCTCATCTTTTCTGTCTGTTTTTTTTTCTTACTAGTCTTGCATTTGGCCAAGGTCAGTGTCACTACTGGTAGCATGAGACAATACCTGGACTCTACAGAGGTCGCACAAGTAATCCAGCTCCTCCAGGATGGCACATCAATTCGTGCCCTTGCCCAAAGGTTTGCTGTGTCACCCAGCAGAGTCTCAAGTGTACTGAGTAGACTCCAGGAGACAGGCAGTCACTTTAGGAGAGCCGGGCAAGTATTTAACATACCTATTAGCAGGACCAGTATCTGCTCCTTTGAAGGTACATGATGAAAACTGCCAGAGCCCTGCTGACCACCAGCAGGCAACTGGTGTGAATGTCTCTGACCGAATAATCAGAAACAGACTTCATCAGGGTGGCCTAAGTGGGGCCTATGTCCACTGCACGGCACAATGGAGCCCGACTGGCATTTACCATAAAATACCAGAATAAGCAGGTCCACCACTGATACAGTATGCTTTTCACAGAAGAGAGCAGGTTCACGCTGAACACATTTGACAGACGTGAAAGAGCCTGGAGGAGCCATGGAGAATGTTATGCTGCCTGTAACATCATTCAACACGACCAGTTTGGTGGTGGGTCAGTCTGGAATGGTCTGCACCTCAGACTGTTCAGGGGCTCTGTGAGGGACTGGTCCATGCCCCAACATTGTCAGGCATGCATTAAAGCATGCGGCGGCCATACAAACAACTGATTATTTTGAGTTGCTGCAATTAAATTTTGATAAAATGGACTAGCCTGGTGCAACATTTTTTTGCTTTGATTTTCGGGGTATCTTTCCATTCAGCACTCTGTAGGTTTAAAATTGTCATTGCAGTAAATTGATGTGGCTTCCTTTAAATCCCAACATCCACACTATATCAGTATAGACATCCAGGATGATTTTTTTCCAGAGATCTGATGTGTTTTTGAAGTGTTCCTTTAATTTTTTTGAGCAGTGTTTATTTGATGTCAGCAATAAACAAGAATACCACTTGCACACACATAAATCGTTGTATTCTTTCTTTACTGCCTATACCAGGGGTGGGCAACTCCAGGCCACGAGGGCCGGTGTCCCTGCAGGTTTTAGATGTGTCCTTGAACCAACACAGCGGATTTAAATGGCTAAATTAGCTCCTCAACATGTCCTGAAGTTCTCCAGAGGCCTGGTAACGAACTAATCATGTGATTCAGGGTGAGATCTAAAACCTGCAGGACACCGGCCCTCGAGGCCTGGAATTGCCCACCCCTGGCCTATACATACCAGTATTCATGGAGTTTCTGCTCATCTAACACAGTTAACCTCATTAGCTTGTAGAATAAACCGTCCCCGTTCGTTCTCGTCAATTGATCGCTTCTTGTGCGATCTAAAGGGCAATCAATAGCATTTGCTCCATCTGCCTAAAATCAAGGCAGATGAGGAGAAATTGTAGGAGCACTTAACCAAATTAACAACCTCCCACTGAGTGCCAGTAATTCATCAGCATTTACAACTATTTCCTCTGTGAATCGGCATTGGTAAGTTTGCATGTTTTAGACTATTAACCATACTATAATATGCATCTATTACTGCAGACTAGTTTACAAAGTGTAACATATTGTGACGATCTTTATTTAGATTTTTGCACCCATAAAGAGGCACTTTCACATCAACCTTAATGCCTGTTAAGATAGAGTGAAACATGCCATCGGTTCTCACACACATTACCTTAGACTAATCCTTCCACCACCTTCCTAAAAGACCCTTCATTTTTGGTCCAGTAATTCAATTTAGGCGCCATGCTGAAAATTAACCTGCACAGATGAGTAATCTATGGCACCAGTATTATGTTGTTAAGAACGCTTCAACAATAAGGAAAATGTATTACATCACAATCCTCATCATGCATCCGCTTTCTATCTGTGAAATAAAGCACATATTCCACCTTTGAAATCTTTACTGGCTCAGAAGACGTTCGACTCCACTACTTGTGTCAAGTTAAAGACTTCCAGCTCATCATATTGCAGAGAAAATAGCATCCTCCTGAATATCTTGACTGGGCTGGTACAGGCTGAAGCTGATGACTGCGTATGTTATTCGCTATGTGATTTTTTTCTTACCTGGACGAGCAGAGTGATGGGACCACTCTTGTCCACCTCCAAGATCTCGCCGTTCTTGGTTCCCACTAGGATGTGGCCATGGCCAAGAGATATGGCACGTATGGAGGGATTGTCCTCCAAGAGCAACCCTGCAGAGTCAGTGAAATAAAGAATGAAGTCACAAAGACCTTAGCAGGGACCAGGCTACAGGATGCAATCTTCATTTCAGTTAAACGCACTGAATGTTTTAAATGGATTTGCATTACATAATGGCTAGACAAACATGATCCAAGGGCAGCAGCAGACAGTTGAGAACAGGGTGACCTTTTTTACCTTTGGAGCCTGGAGCTAGGACTGCTCTCTTGATGGCATAGGTTTTGAGGCATCTCTCGAAAGTGTCATCCCACAGCGCTACAATACCATCCTTTCCACCAGTCACAAATCCCTACGGGGCCAAAATATTGTAACATGTAAAGGTGCAATGATCTCTAAAATGAGATCTAAACAGATGTAACTGGGAACTCTAATATCATATTTCAAAGGGGATCTATTGTGCTTGCTTCCAACTGCATGATTTTATTCTTGGACACTGAGTAACTCCTAATTTACCTTGGTGTCTTGGCCCAGGCCTTAAATCCATTCAATTGTATGAAAGCATATCTTTTAACTCCCTCCCTCACCATTGAAGGCGACTTTCTTCTAATCTACAGCACATACTCAGAGCCAGAGCTGTGTGCCTGAGATGAGCATATTAAAAATATCTGCTCTCACTGACATCTCAACAAATATCAGCAGACTGAAGCTTGAGGTTTGAGCTGAGGGATTACTTTCACATAAAATGGACATTCACCATAAAATAAGAAAAAGCACAACAGGATCCCTTTAAAATGACGACAGAAGAACAATATCTAATGATCTGCAAGTTAAAGACAAAACTTCGCCTGATAAGGGGAAGAGCCTTTCCTCCTGGATTTGTGTTATACCTTTTCTAGAGCGTGCATACTGAAAACAGGTCCGTCGTGGGCTTTGACAGTCTTCATCAGGAACATGTCCCTCCAGATACAAATGTCCCCTGTGCATGTGCCTGAAAACACCATCTCCTCTGACCAGCCATACACAGCACACATCATAGTCTCCGTCTTCCCCATGTTTCCCTTGCGCCCAATTAGACCACCACCTGAAAGAGACCCAGACAGTCACGATGAGATGTGTCACGGCTGAGCCACAGTTCTGCTTTTTAGAGGCTGTTCTGCTAGTCAACAGTGAAATGCAGGTCTTACCAGCTTTATGCCAAAACTTCATATGTTTCACACCAGCTGTGATGAGCTTGTCAGGAAGGTAGGGATTTATTTTGACAACAAATATCTTGTCCTTGCTTCCCCTGAAAAACAACATTTTAAAATGTCAACACAAACTTTTAATTTGCACGTTTTTTTTACACTGCTGCAAAATTAAAATGCTTATATCTAGATCACAAGATAAATAATATTTAATTTGTGTAGTTACGTGTAATGTGTGTTACATCATTATGCACTATGTGGACAAACATTTTAGGCTGCATACATATTCCACTTACAGGAGCTGCTCAGTCATTGAAAGCATGCCATGAAGCTCCTAACACACAGTTTCTGTGCTGATGTTAATACAACAGGAGATTTGGAGCTCTGTAGTTACTGACGTCGGCTACTTCTATGCAGTATGCCCCTCAGCACTCGGTGAACCCGCTCTGTAACTTTACAAGGTCTGCCAGTTAGTGGATGAGATGCTGTGGCTCTTAAACGCTTACACTTCTCAATAACACCACTTACAGTGGAAGAAACGAAAAACATTCACAAACTGACTCGTTGCAGTGAGCAGTGACATACATCAATGTCGGGCATGGATTCACTTCTTTAGAGCGATCCATTCTCTCACAAGTCAAGGCAGACTGCATGGCTAGGTGGTTTATTTTATTCACTTGAATTCAAAGATTAAAAGGTGGTTTTGTCTAGTGTAATTCAAGAGGCTCTGCAGGAGACTGGGGACCTATCCAGGGTGTATCCCACCTTTTGTCTTGTGACAGCTGAAGGAGGTTGCAGCCCCCCTATGATCCTAAATTTGGATAAGTGGTTAAAAAATTGGATGGATGCAGTATTCCTCTATTGGATCCATTAAAAAATATGTTCTGAAAAAGATGTTATGATTTTTATGAGGAAACATCAACTACTTTAAAAATATGAGCAAAATAAGACACCATAATGTTACCGATCTAAGAAACAAAGCTCTCTTTATCTTTAATTAAAAGTAAAAATGAAAACCAAGAGTGACAAAATATGTTTAACAGAGCTAATTTAGAAAAAAGAAAAACTAACTGAAAAGTGTTGTGTACTTACAAATCTCACTAAAACAAAAACACACAGAAAATGTATTTAATTTTAGTCTTGATCAAATTTAGTCAACACAGCTACCCTGAGGAAGCTGTGATGCATGTTTTTTGACAGAGATGATTACATAAGGGTGTGCCAACTGTTTCCATTGTTGCATCTTATTATTGTGCTGCTCTGAACTTCTTAAATCTCGCTGCTGACAAACATCGCCCATACAGTTACACTGTAATAAAGAAAAGCTAAATCCAACAGTGAAACTAATAAAAGCACCCTCTTTAGGCTCTCCATCCCATACCCCCTCTGCCAGCGGTGCTGTACAAGCCAGGCTCTGTCAAGCCCCATTTCTCTTTGTCCACCTCACTGTATTTCCCACCAGTGTCTATAAAAGAGATTAGGCTGCTCTAGCTGTCCCTAAGCTCCAGTGAGAGCCTGGCAAGCAGCACGCAGGAGAGCAACCCGCAATGCACCGCTCCCAAGTAGCCACAGGGTATTTCACTGGAGTAAATACTAAATACGAACATCAAGTAGGATGAGCAACAAAACAAAAGCAGAGATATTTCGGGATGCGGATGCTTTCCTGTTAGTTATTTCTGGTGCCTTCGGCTTTTTAGAACTGGAAATCTTGCCATATCTTTTTGGAGAAAGTGACACCTTTAATGCTCTAAATAAACCCATAATTCAGGTCTGGTAATCTAATTCATTTGTATCAAGCCTGGCGAGTGAATAATTATGTGTTGTTCACATACATCGTGGGCGACCGTGGCTCAGGGGGTTGGGAATCGCATCTGTAACCGGAAGGTCGCCGGTTCGATCCCTCTGTCCTGGTCGTTGTGTCCCTGGGCAAGACACTTTACCCTACTTGCCTACTGGTGTTGGCCAGAGGGGCCGATGGCGCGATATGGCAGCCTCGCTTCTGTCAGTCTGCCCCAGGGCAGCTGTGGCTACAACTGTAGCTGCCTCCACCAGTGTGTGAATGTGAGAGTGAATGAATAGTGGTATTGTAAAGCGCTTTGGGTGCCTTGAAAAGCGCTATATAAATGCAATCTATTATTATTATTATCATATATAGGGATTAGTTGTACCACGGTAATGATGAAAACCAGAGTATCATGCTTGTCTTGGATACTCAAGTCTTCAGTTATCGGATGCATTTTTAAAATGCAGACTTCAGTCTGTCGACTGTAGTCTTTATTGTTCAGTTTGTTTCAGGCATCGTAAGACATATGATTGTTTTCGCTGCTTGCTTGTTACCACTTTTCCTTTTCATTGCTTGATTGTTTTAGCAATCCATTTGCTTTTATGTACGTTTTGCACCTTGGGAAACAGGGTACATCTCAAAAGACTGTCTTCTAATTCATTTTCCAAACACGTTTCCTTGTGCAAATAGCGTCTGACATATCAAGCAGCTCAAACTCACCAGGATCTCATCTACGCAGCTCCTGGTATACGAGTTAAAAGTAATTCTCTTTGATTATGGATCTACAGCCAAGGCCCTGGGGCATACTCATGCTCTAGCCATTCAGAGTCAGGCAGGCTTTACGTCTACAGAGGAGCCGCCATGTAATCTAAAAGGTAATTCCCTTTTTCTCCTCTGTTCTATCAATCACATTGTCAGCCTTGCAAAGCAAAGTGGCTTCAATTTAGCTCTCATCTATAAATGTCCATATTTAAAGCAAAAGTGCTCAAACAATCTGTAGAATTAACAGGGAGGTTTGTCAAAGCTCTCCTGAAAGACCACCCTGCAGATGTGCAAATGCTGTAATAAAACTGTACTAACCGCATGGCAGAGAGCTTCTCCCCTTTTCTCCAGTCCCATAGCACAATGGTGTGATTGTCATCCAGGCCCACAGAGGCCAGCCGTTTGCCATCCGCTGTGGATGGAAAAGTCAGTCTGTGAGTGAAGTTTGGCTCTTATTAGCAACATGAAAGCACCATAGCGGGTTTGATCTACAGCAGGTGATTCACTGACTATGACATACAGATCACCACCATGCCTCTATCTGTGGCCAATTAGGGATAGTCAGATGCACAGTTCCCCCTTGATGCTGTCAGACTGCTGCGACTAAAAGACAGCAGAATAAGGTTCTTCACTGCTGCCTGAAAAACTGGTGACTTGCGAATTTACCTATTTCTTTTATGTGTGAAATTACTTTTTTGTTTCCCTGTTAAAACAGGATGTCTAAAATAATTTGTTAGTATTAAAAGCATGTCTAGGTTACATACGTGTAGTTTGACAAAGCAAGACTGTGTGTTACCTGAAAAGTCCAAAGCACACACTCCAAGCTGGTGGAACCCCTTCAAAACAGACATGGGTTTTAACATTTCTGTGTCCCATATGTGGATCGAGGAATCTCTGCCAACCTGGGTAAACAAAAAACATACAAATATCACAAATCTACCAAGTGAACCCCTTTGGATCAGATATAGCTCAGCTGAAAGGTTTTTAAAGGCTTTGAAGGGGTCCATAAACCCCCAAAACCTTGAATATTTTATGTTAGGAGTCTAACGGCTACCTGGCCTGTAGCTACAAAATCCTTTAGGGGGTGCAGAGCCAGACAGAGGATGTCATCATCATGGCCCATGTAGAAACGCTGCGTATTCTGTTGTCTGTTGTACACAACCCCTACAGCAGCAACATGGTACACTATCTCCCCAGTCTGGGTATAGAACAGGTTGCTCCTGCAATCATACCCCCTGTAGCTGCAAACAAAAAAAGGGGTAGGGGGTGAGGGGGCTTTATTTAATCACTATGCATGAAGAGACTTCTCTAGCTGAAATTCTTCTAATGCTGGGATGGTGTGGGATTATGCAATTTCTGAGCCTACCCATGAATGAAGTGCAGCTTTACTCCACTCCCTGGTGCTCTTTCTCTCTTCTTCATAGCTGTTGCTCGATGTTTCTCCTTGCACTGCTCTTTGAGCTGAGGTAGATCTTCTTTATAAACCTGAATGCATGTGGAAAAGTGTTCACATACTGCTTGTTTCACAGTAATATTTTCCCAGGAGATGCTTTTGATTTTAACACAAACCTGTCGTCTATATGTGAGCTGCGTCTCCTGCTCAATTTCCGAGTCCATCTCAGGTACGTCTGACTGATCAGAGTCTGACTCTTCGCTGTTAGAGTCTGCCAGTATCTCTGTAGGTAGAAACAAGGTTACATTACAGCTTGCCAGAAAATTCCCCCCGCTTCTAAATCAGAAAAATATCCTACTACAAACCATCCTGTTTCAGTGGGAGTCAGGGTCAGTCATGTAATAACACTACGACATCTCCTATTTATTAGACTGTCCTGCTTCACAGTGACAACAGTGAAGAAAAATGTACAATAATGCTGATGCAGCACAGTAAAGCCGTGCCAAGACATGGCAATAAGCAGAACTGGCAGCTAAGGGCGGCTACTCACAAGATCCATTAGGAAAATTAAAAGGAAAGGCAGTTAGTATGTGGTTTAATTTCAGAGAGCACAAGGCAGTCTGTCTCTGGAAAAAATATGACTTGGGAACGACAATGCAATTATACTTTCCAAGGTTCATTCACTTTTATTGGATTTGTCTTAATTAATGTGATAGCCGTTCCTTTGCAGAGCTTTATAGAAATGACGGTTTGCTAAAAAAAAAAAAAAGTTCAAGAAGAAAGAAATCTAGCACATTGCTCTCTCGTGGGTTAGCACATCAAGTTCATGAGGTTAGAGTGAGGAGTATATTAATTGTGTGACAAAAAACTACATTCAAAAACCCATTATTGGTAGGAATGACATATATGGTGATAAATCTCTGAATTTAGCAAAGGCAATGTTTAAGTCAGACAAACAGTCGTAGCTTCACACTTTTTTCCGAAGCATTTAGGAAAATCAGATGAGAAAATGGATACCACTTCCATGTACTGTATGTGCATATGGAGCCACAGCCAAGAGGGTCAATAGTTCACATAAAGACAACATAAAGACTGGAAGATCAAAGAAAGTTAACCTGGCTCTTGCGTAGGCACTAGACAAACTACGTGCCCAACGATGTCCACAACAACTCCAAAATCTAGTTCAGTTGATTAGTGTGAGCACTAGGTACTGTATCCTAGCATGATTAGGTGAACCTTAAGCCCAGTCGGCTTACAAAGGTGGCCCCAAGCATGGCTCAGTTAGACTTGCGCACTATCAGCACAGTCAACAACAGCTGGATCCCTAAATATCCCTATAATCAGTAATTAATGGCTCTATAACGCATTTCATTTGCTATTTATCTAGGGATTGAGAGTAACGCAATTTCTATTCTCTGTATGTCCTGTACATGTGGCAGAATCGACAAATAAAGTTGACTTTGACTTTGAGAGAACAAAATAACAATGCTTCCAAAATCTCCCCAATTAAGCCACAAAATGCATAAACTCATGGACCATGGTGCTTGTCAAGAGTGTTTTTCAAAAGCTTGTGTGAATAAAAGAGAGAGAGAGAGAACTGAAGATGCTAGGTCAAAATGAAGTGTGCTTAGCCCCGATTAATAAATCCAGTGTGAGTGAGGCTAGCCAGAGAGTAAAGGCAATTATGTTACAATTAAGTGTAGCATGACCACATTGTGAGACAAAAACTCCCCAACTAAGCTGTTTCCTTTTGCTGTCTGCAAGCAAAAAAAGATCCTGGACAAGCCCCCAATTTTTCCACAAACTGGCGAAAAGCAAATGACAAGTAGTCTACGCAATACATAGACGGAAAATCAGAAAATTAAACAAATGTTGTTCGAAGCTAGTAATATCAGCACATGTGCCATGGAGTTGTTAGGCATAAACGCAAACGGAATCAAATGAATTCATTGGCCAGTTGTAATGGGTCGAAACACTCAGGTGAGCTGCATTAGCTGAACACCTTGGGAAGTTAACCTATTGACCTCCAAGACAGGCTAGGACCACAGGAAGACAGTGGGAGGAGTGTTGCAGCAGTATTTTTTGACAGAGCCAAGCCAAATAATCTCTCTTTTCCCAGCGTTTTTTTGAAAGCAAAGTAATGACCTCCTGACTCCATTTTTTAAAATTATACCACAAAGACAAGAAAGTGGTATCACAGACCGTTATCACAGCAGACATTTGGAGTAGGACAAGCACAGGCAGAATTAATGATGGCACAGGTCCATTAAGTATCCTAGTAAGCCATTACTGTAAAACAGCATGTACAAGAGCAGGAACTCCCATAAGTGGAATTCAGCCATCAATAATATATTCGTGCTTTCCCTTCGATAACTTTTAAAAATGTCTGTCATGAGACTAAGGGCTTTTGTGTAACTCTCCGTAAAATGAAAATGAACAGTACGTAAGACAGAATTTGCTGTACACAGTATTCCTCCTGTTTGAAGAGGAGATTGAGTAGACATCCGGCTTCCACACTCAGACTAATTTGATGTCTTGTTGGCAGGAGCCACTGATTTTATGAAATAAGTAATAGCCGTAATGCAAGTCATCACCTACATTAAAATGTAACGCTGCAATATTCCTTAATGGATTGATCAGAAGTAAAACCTACAGTTCTGAAGGACATAAAGCGCCACATTACAGTAAGTACAGTGATGCAAATAAAGCCAGAGTGAGGGCAATACTGTACCTTGAGGTGCTATATGCAGAGCTTCTTTAGACTTTCTTTCGGGAACAAACTTCCACTGGAACACTGAGTGATCAGCACCCCCGATAGTTACTACCCACTGGTAGTCATGTGACCATCTAGCATTAGTTATGTGAGCCGAGTGGCCTAAATACTTTTTAAATTTTGCACCTGAAATCAAGAGACAATGCATTAGAAAAAGAGTATAAAGTTTTACCTAAATGCCATTTTTGTGATAAAATGAGATAGTCTTTACCTTTTTTTACACATGGATATCGCAAAAGTTTGACTAATCCATAGTCATCAGCAGTTACTAAGACTTGGTTGTTAAAGTTGGCGTCCACAGAGTTGATGTCATTGATGTCCGAGTATTTGGGCCATAGTCCATTAACCTCAGGGCCCAAAACACATGTCCACGTAGCCCACTGTACCAACTTCAGCTCTTCCCTATTGGTGACCTCCTTCCCACCTCAACAAAAGAGAGCAACATTTTATCTCACAAAGCAGCATCTTTAATAAATAACCTGGTAGTTCTGTAGGATTTTTCTATATTTTGTTTGACCGATCAACATCATACAGAAATTTATTTAATGCACTTTATTCTTTGTGTTTTATTGATCACACACATGCACTCTCAATTTGAAATCTTGTTCAAGGATGCTTCAAAATGCCGATTGGAGACCAACTTGCCAGTAAGCAGACGAGCTACTCTATCTCCTAAGTCACAGTGTATACTGCAGTCTATATTCCTGTACTTACTTGGCATCCTGTAGAAGAGCCTCCTGCCGCTGCCATCATTTGTCTGCAGATACTTGCTATCTGTGGACCAGTCCATATGGGTGATGAAGCTGGTGGAGCCAATGCACTCACCCACTTTCTTGTACCTCTGCACCACACCATAGATATCCACCGAGTTATCATTTGAGCCTACAGCCAAGTGGGCCCCATCGGGGGAGTACTTCAGCTCATGGATGGCCTCCTTCCTGTCCTTGATGTGCACCACCTCAGTCATGTCTCTGGAGGGAAGCAGAGGAATGTATTAGCTAATGGACACCAAATAATGCAACCTCTTCATTTAGAGGAGATTTATAGCTAGATCTAAATTTTCCATCCAACTTTCGAATTGTATACCCACCTGACTCTTAGAACAGTGAATGAGCCATCCTTCATCCCCAGTGCCAGGTGAATACCATCAGTACTTACAGCCGCGCAGCGGATAGGCTCCTCCATGTTACAGCGAGCTATCAGCGCATGATCTATAAGGCTCCATATCCTGTACAGACATAACAGCAGGAAAAATGCAGAGGTAAAAACAACCGGAGAAGAATGAAAAAGTGCAAATTGAAGAGTCAATGATATTTGGCCTTTTTCCTGTGATACATTAACTTTACAACCGGACCCAGGCAGTTCCAATTACTCCAAAAGATCAACATCATTACAAATCTAACTTGTATTGGAGTGGAGGGGACTAACTTTTTACACACAAATTGCATGCACGAGTTAATACTGCACGAACGGAAGCTGAGGCTTTACCTGACTGAGCGGTCGTCACTTCCAGTCATAGCTAGAGGCTTCGTTGGGTGCACAGCCAGCGCCCAAAGCTCTCCCTCACAGTGACCCTGCATTATGAGGAAGGGCTTGT
The DNA here is from genome assembly GCF_965226115.1 of Aulonocara stuartgranti. Taxonomy (NCBI): domain Eukaryota; kingdom Metazoa; phylum Chordata; class Actinopteri; order Cichliformes; family Cichlidae; genus Aulonocara; species Aulonocara stuartgranti. The sequence goes on along the minus strand of NC_138955.1, from coordinate 2,200,290 downwards.
TGCGATCGTGGACCACAATCTCAAAGATCTCACTGTCCTGTGTGCCCACTAGGATGTGATCTCCTCGCCAGCACACACTACGCACTGACAGCCCTGTCAGAAACACAAATGGTAAACATAACCAAAAATGAAACGAAATAACACGCAAACATGAAAGCAGACAGACATTTGCCACTTATAAAAGGCAGCCGTTATTAAAGACGCAACAGGGATAATAAAAACAGGAGGTGATAATACCCATCTGCAAGCTAGGACGGATTTTTTAACAAGAAATACAAGGATGGCACATGTTTTCAAGCCGATTTGCAACTGACTTTTGGTAATACAGCAAGTATAGGATGGAGGATGCAAATGCTCTTTACATACAGTACTGTACAAAAGTTTCAGCCACTTTTGATGTTTGGTGTCTTAGTCATCAGAGAGGCAGTCCTTGAGTCATTTTGCAGCATCACAATGGCCTCAAACAAACAGGCAGAATCATCAAGAACTATCTTCAGCAACACAAAGGTGAGGCCCACACAGAGCCCTGACCTTAACATACTGAAGTCAGTCTGGGATTACATAACTAGACAGAAGACACTGAGACATGAATGAATGAATGAATGGAAAAAATGTGACGACTTCTCCACGATGCTCGGAACAGCTCACTGAAGATGACTTTAAGATAAAGACTGATCCTATTTAGTCTTTTATTTGTTTGCTTCATTTTGCATGAATTAATTGCTTTTTTCAAATAAACCTTCTGTGCTTTGTTAAACACATTAATTAAATCTTGCGCTTTCTTCTCAGTTCTGCTTTTTTTTATGACAGAACAGCTGATGTACTGCTGCATTATTAGCTGGTGATTGTGTTTCTGTATCATCAAGCAAGAGAAAAACATGAATTATAAATTATAACATATTCCTTTAAACGGCATTTCAGCCTAAATTTGGAAATAAATTCAGTTGAGTGAGAAAGTTTAATTGATGGCGTCTGAGTTTGTAAAACACATATTTAAAATCTGCAAAATCAGCAGGTTGAGAGCAGGTGTTGAGTTCTCCACATGGTGACATTTGAATGTTATTCAGTTGTTTTTGGACACTTTGGGAACTAAACTGAATAAAAACACTCACTAGGCTATTATTGGTAGCATCACCGATTTACTGTACGAGCTTAAAACGTTTGCACAGAACTGTAGAAGACGTCTGTATACAGAGCAAAAATTGCAACAGTGCTTGAACTTACTAACAACAAGAGGAACAGTAGAACAAATGTGGAGACTGCTACAAACAGACTGACATGGTTGTTAACTCCGCCCTCAGTGACATTACCCACCTCGGCTATTTTCACCTCTAGCTACTGTTAGGTCCAAGATTAAAAGTATAGGAAATGGGGAAAAATAGAGAGCAAGAAGAAAATGTTAGAAAATTAATTAAAAATATATAATATAAAGAATGCCTTTTAAAAAAATCCAGATGTATTTGTTCATTCACAATGTTGTTTAAATTTTAACCTGGATTATTTCTGTACCCAAATTAATGGGAAAAAAGAGCAAATTTGACATCACCTTTATATCCTTGGTCTGTTTCCCTGAGATCAATGACAGTAATTGGTTTGAAGTTGAGATCCCACAGCCGGACGCAGCCGTCTCGGCCCCCGGTGGCAAAGCCCTCTTCACAGGCATTCATGCTGAAAATCCCTGACTGGAGGAAATGACAGGCTGTCAGTGAGGATCTGCACAGGAAATGAGCAACGACAGAACCAGCCTCAGCTACAAACTCCATAGTGCTGCTCCTCAGCCAGGCATTTGTTGAACAAGGCTTTTGCAATTACAAACTGGCTACAGCGGCCTCGAGATAAAACCAAACTGAGAAAAGGAAGTTGTCATGTTTGCTTTTATTATAGCTTAAGTGGAAAGCTCTACTGATGCCCTTGTTTGTCTGGTCTGGCCCTGTTCAACCCCTAGTAAGATATTTGGTCATCCAAAAAGCAGGAATGGACATGTACTGTAGTTATTATCCCCTCCCCCATTCGCCTATCCCCCCTCACCCAGCTGTTGATCCCGTAGATATCATTTAATCCTGTGGAGGAAAAGGCTGATCCTTTTCTACAGAGCAGAATCAAATAAATCCAGCGAGCATAGCTATGAACCCCGTTAAGTTTACTAGCTGCTTTTACTTTAGTTCTGCTCTGTATGTACCTGCAGGTGTGCAGGCAAAACCCGCCTGAGCGAAAGACCACAATGCACCCTGATTACACACTTACCCCATGAGCACCCTGCACCGTCCTCATCAGGTTAATCCCTTTCCACACGTAGATGTCACCGTTCAAGGCACCTGAATAGGTGACTTCGTCCTTAGCGCAAGCAAGGCAGAGGATTGTTTGGAGATCCCCCGTTTTGCCAAAAACACCACGTTTGGGCGTGAGAGCATTACCGCATAAGCTCCAGAACTGCAAACACAAACAGAAAGAGTGGAAGAGTATGGTGGCTAATAATCCCCTGTGTAATCCTGTCCTGAAACGGCAAAGGCACAATTACGCAGTATTTGGGACCAAATACGTGTGTTTTGGCACGCACGTACAACCACCATTAAAAAACACACACACGCACACAGACCTTGAAAGAAAAGTCAAACTCAAAATACCTAATCCCACACCTCACCCCAAGTCTCTGTATGCCATACTGGGTACTCTCGCTGGGGGGTGGGGGCTGTGTTGTAATCACCTGATCAGCATCCACAGACACACGCACATACACGCATGCTCATGATTTATGAACAAGGTCATTGGGATGCACAGGCATGGCCTCGTCTGAGGGCGAAATCCATCAAACGGAGGGGGAGAGAGTGAAAATGAGACGCTCTGTCTGCATGGAGATGAGATCACAGGGACAAAGCTCAGGAAAGGCGTCTACTGAGACACAGCCATCCTCACGTGAAACCGAGACACTCATCACCGGCAGGCGGCAGAAAAATGACACGCTGACAGCCCATTTTCTGCTTCACCTGATCATGTGTTTGACAGCTGCTTCGTATTCAAACCTATAGCTTGACTCAAAATGGATATTTGTGTTTCGGACAATGCACGAATGATTGCACAGCAGCTTGATAGGGACTAACAGGATAAACAAATGAGCTCTTTGAAAGTGACAGCTTGTCACACCCTCGCTAACACCCATTGCCCTGACTGATAGAGCTGTTGCGCTCTAAGAGGAGGGACTGATTATCATAGACAAGCATCGCAGATGCCATCAGTCATTTAAGGCTTGCACACACCGTACCAGAACAGGACTTTTCTGGTCTTGAGCTCTTCACTGAGATTTCAGGGAGCATTTGCGAGTTAGGGAGCTTTTGTGGTTTCGGTGAAGGTTAAATAGTGGAAATCATAAATGTGTGATGAATACTGGGACACACAGGTGAAAGTGTGTCAAGTGCTGGGTTTGGTAAGGGTTCGTGGGAGGGGGCTTTGTCGCACAGCCTGTTGCCGAAGCAGTGGGGATGGATGCGGCGTGACTGCACAGACCTCCCTGCCCGCAACTGATAAGGCTGCGAGACACAGGCGCTGGCTAATCCCTTCGCTGCAGAATTACTGAGAGAGCACTGGATGCTGGAGAGGTTTATGATGAGGCCATGAGCAGTAGAGGAAGGCACACAGGGGTAGGGACAACATGGAGGAAAGGTCCCTGAAAATGAGACTCCTCTGAGTCAAAATCAAGTCTTGGCAATGACACTTTTGAGCGAGCTCGTCCTCTTAGCACAGGATTAGTAGTATGTCGTTAGCTCGGTTACCTCCACCATCACCCCAAGGGAAAGCTTTTAAGTGTAATTAACATAGAAAGGTCAGTCATCGTCCCTGTACGCCCTGCATCCCACTCACAATTCCCCCTCTTGCCCAAATACAGTGACCCTAAATGTTGCTGCTGCACTAACAGAGGTCAACTATTTGGCAGCCTGCTGTAAGGACAGCTAACTGACCTGAACTCAAGCCGACCTCTGTGGCTTTGTGGCTTTCAGATGACCAAAACACAAAAACAACACCTCTCTCGCTAGCTGTTTTCATCATGTACCCATGACATTTTACTAACCGTGAGTTGTGGATATATTTTATGCTGTTCTAGGCACGTGAGTCTGCTTCTATTTATATCTGAGTGGTGTGATAATGTGTTGAGATTATTATATGCTATGAACACCATGTGAGTGAGATCACCATGTGGGTTTAAAATACACAAGTGAGTTGGTAGTTAACTCCAGACAAATAAAAACTTTGAAATTATGAAATTCTCATGTTATGTACACAGGTTTAAGGTTGGTGGCCAACCTGTGGTTCTGATTCCCAACCAGGGGCTTTTGTTATATGATTTGGTGGAAATGATCTGAAAAAATTAGGTAACTTTTTCTGAGTTTCTTTTAATTTTGGATCGTCTGGCTGAGTGGTGCGACAGAAACAACCTGCTGCTTAACACCGAGAAGACCAAGGAGCTCATCGTGGGACGGCTGTGGAGCGTGTGAGCAGCTTCAAGTTCCTGGCAGTCCACATCTCCGAGGATCTCACCTGGACGACCAACTGCTCCAAGCTGGTCAAGAAGGCTCACCAGCGCCTCTTCTTCTTGAGGACTCTGAGGAAGAACCACCTGTCCTCAGACATCCTGGTGAACTTCTATCGTTGCACCATCGAGAGCATCCTGACCAACTGTATAACAGTCTGGTACGGGAACTGCTCTGCCTCGGACCGGAAGGCGTTGCAGAGGGTCGTGAAAACTGCCCAGCGCATCGCCGGAGCACCACTTCCTGCCATAAAAGACATCTACAGGAAGCGGTGTCTGAAAAGGGCTGGGAAAATCATCAAAGACCCCAGTCACCCATCACATGGACTCTTCACCCTCCTGCCCTCTGGGAGGCGCCACAGGAGCCTCCGGACTAAGACCACCAGGTACCGGAACAGCTTCTTCCCCACAGCTGTCAGACTCCTGAACTCTGCCTCCTGACATCTGACCCACGTTAACTCATGGACTGAACACACACACACCCACAATGGACAACTGTACCCTCAAACACAATAATAACATGGACTGAACCACCACTCACAACCACTAGCACTTTATATAGCCTCTGTAGAAACTATCTACACCCTCACTTATCTTAACTGCACTACTGTATAGCTCTGTGTAAATAATCATTCTGTACATACGATAATTTTTAATCCTACAACTGTTTACAACTTGCACAGTTCCCATTTCTGTATAGCTGTATATCTCAGATTCTGTAAAGTTATTTATTTCATATTCTGTATAGTTTTTCATATTTATATCCTGTACATAGCTTGTACTCACTACAGCCTGTACATACTTATAGTTATAGAATATTCACAACATACTTCATACCGTGTACATTATAACATACCATAATAGACCCATTTCTGTAATATACTCACATATCTATATTATTGCTAATATATATTGTAATATATCTATATCACTAAAGCACTTCTGGATGGATGCAAACTGCATTTCGTTGCCCTGTACCTGTGCATGTGCAATGAAAATAAAGTTGAATTCTAATTCTAATTTTAAGATGTTTTTCCTCATAAATGACCCAGTCATTTGGCGTCACAGGAAGTTAATGCTTTGTTGTGAGAAGTCAAACAGCTGGGAGAAACTGGGTGACAACACACAAAACATAAATGTACAACAGTCTTTGAAAAAGCTGGATAAGTGGGGTATATGTTTGTGAATTCAAAACACAAAGTGATGAGTAGCTGCATGTGGAGGAAAGCGTCCCCACCACAGAGGTGGTGTTTTCCTCCTCCCCGCTAGTGAGTGGATTACTGGGGCTAAATCTCCTGTATGCTCTGAGTGCTATAATCACAGAGCGAAAACAGGCCAGGGGAGCAGATGTCACATGGTCTGCAGGGTGAAGGGCTGGGGAATTATGTGGGACAATTGCTGGATTGCCTTGGCATCAGACAACCCGAAGGGGTGAAAGGAGATGAGGAGGACGGAGAAGGACCAAAGGATTCTGCAAAGACTGGGGGGGTTGGGCGCAGCAGTTTCTGCATCGAGGCAGTTGAGAAAGAGTTCAGGGGGTAATTACTACGAGAGAACATTACACACCGAGAAAAACGTACAGTAGGTTAACCCCCCGACCTCACACCCCCTCTCGACTGCATTGCCCACTTAAGCGTGCCTGAATACTTAGCCTTGCAGAGCCAGAGGGTACATTTCCTATCTGAGCGTGATTCATTCTTTTCCCAATGTTTTGGAAATGAGCCTCCTCTGAACACTACAACTACACATCCCAAGGGACGGCTTGGCGAAGACAGACACCCTGCATCAACTCATTGAAGATTTATGAGCGCCACTCTTGAAAAGAGTGATAGAGATAGGCCTGGAAAGGGAAGTGAGCACAGCTGCAGTTTGTAGAGCGGAGTATGGGGATGAATGGGGATTTTGAAAGGGGGAGCTGAGTAGCAGAGTCACGGTCTTCAACAAAAAAAAAAGAAAAAGAAACATTTTACTCTCTGCAGTGCAGATTACTACAAATTTGAGAGAAGAGAGAGAGTGAGTCTTTGCCTGTCCTACTTATGTTAAGTGCCTTATAGCCATGAAATAAAACGAATTTGCATAGATCTATTTTAAGGCTTTGATGTGGCCATGACGATAAAGCGGGGAGAACCGAGGCGCCATGAAAACTTCTAAAAATCATAATCTGTTTTCATATATTGTGCAAGCCTGAGCCATCTATAGTACACTGCATAAAACGACCAGGAAATGGCTGTACCTTGATATGTTTGACACCGCAGCTTACGAGCTTGCTCGGCTGGTACAAATCCCACGATATGTCAAATATCTGCAGGGAGAAAACACACAATGCATTAAATACCACAACATCCACCTTCAAGTCTGGACTTTTAATAATCACATTCGCTGCAGGAGGAGGAAATTAAAAGGGAAAAAAAAGTGTGTGGTGTGTCTGTGTGTGTTTACCCTGCCTGTGTTATAACGTGTGTGGGCTGAATTAGAAAACAACAGCTGCCTGTGTTTCATCTTTTTAAAATTCCTTTTCATTAGACGTATACTCCTCTCCGATGGGCTCTGGAAGGCTTACAATCAATCAGGCCTAACTTGTTTATGTCCCTGTTGGGCAGGTGCTCCATCCTGCATTTATAGCTAATTGAGGCGGTCAATACAGAGCTTGTGACAGAGGAGCAAGGGGAGGAGGAAAGTGTTTACCCTGTCTGTATGACCGGGAGCGGCTGCCAGAACCTTCCCTCTCCTCCAGTCCCACACACAGATTGTGTTTTTCGAGTCCAAACCCACAGACACCAAACACTGTAAAGAGAGCAAAGAAAAACAGAGACATCACAGACTCTCACTAATCACTGCAAAACAAACTTAGCTAGCTCCACTGCAGCATGGTAGGTCACAGTGAAAGGGCTAATAATGGCTACAGAGCAGAAGAGAACAGTTGTCCAGCCTCTGGCGCTTCCAGTGAGCACATTTGAGTGCTTTTGCTGGAGGAGCCACCTATAGCCGACTGAGTGAGTAGGCAGCGGCAGCAGTGGAGCAGAAGAGAAGAGAGCAACTCTCATGGAAATCCTTCACTACTCTGCTGCTTGGTTTACATCTTCGATGCAGTGCTGAATCAGTGTTTGGCTATGGACAGAAGTCTCTGGTGAGGCATTTGCACAGTTTTAACTGAATTTGAAAAGCCAGTGTTTTAATGATGAGGAAAGAGGCCCCGAGTGTTGAAACCCAGTGGAACCGTGCAGATGAAGGCGGCTGAGATGTGCATTCAAACTCAAGTAATGTTTTAGCAGCGGTAGTGGCGTAGCTCTAGGGATGTTCTGTCGACGGGTCTCGCTCAGCAGTTATTAGATGAATCTCTGTGAATAGTTGTACAGATATTCATTCATAACAATAAAAACTAGAATGATTTTGGGTTTTTTTGATCATCAAAGCAAAGCAAAAGTTTTGGTGCTATTGGAGCCTTTTTGGCAAGGATCCCTTCACAACACTAACACAGATTTTGCTGGTTTGGGGTTAATGAGACATAACAACATGGACTGAGGCAAACATTTTATCATTTTAAAATAGTTCTTATTGGTATGGACGGTAATTAAATTAGTTTTTTTTAAATACTGTAACTCAATCCCTTTTTTGGGACATAGTTCAAAATCCTTTATGCCCAAATATCTGGTATTAATGATATTTTAAAGAATCTGTAAGTTCATAAATGTTATAGCATGCTAGCATGCTAAGGTAAGACGGCTAAGATGATTAACATTATACCAGCTATATTTCCCCATATTGATACTGAAAGGATGTCAGCATACAAAGATTGCTGGTTGTTGCTAGGTAAAACTGGTAGCAAGGAGGTATACAATGCTGTCCCAAACAACTTTATGGTTGCTGCAAGAACGCTGTGATCACACGTAGATTGCATAAAAAGACACAGACTTGTCTTGTGGAGAATTTTTAATCAAATAATTTGACACTCCTACTAATATTAATAATGATACTGTTATTCAGTGAGTGTCTTTGTGTTAGATTGTATGGCTCCAGCTTGCTAACTTGTTTGCTGAACTTTCTACTCCACCCTCTTCCTTAAATATAGTGATTTCTGGCTCCAAAAAACATTCCAACATGCCAAAATGCTAATAGTGTGACTGTGAGACAAAATCACTATTTTAGTTGAGCAACTAAAACTGGCTCACAGTTACATCTTAGTCTCTCAGGCATGTCAGATGTTATGACATAATCATAAAGTCTAGCAACCACTAACCCAGGCCTAAAATCTATAGCATTTATACATTTATGTATAAAACCTTAAAAACTAATTGTGTGATTTTTTTTTCATCAAAAAAGTATCTAATTTATATCCACAAAATGATGTGTTATATATTATGAAATCATCACATCCCCTAGCAACCACCTAAAATCTCAAATCACGGATGAAACCACATAATAATTGTTCGCAAAAACCCTTGATCACTGCATAATCTGGCATGCAGAAATTGTCTAAAACAGAATAAAAGAGTCAGTAATATCAGTAATGCTGTAATATCTCGGAGAGAAGGAAGTGTCAAATATCAGTGTACTTTTTTTATATTGCTATAATAGATGGACAGGGTAATGGCACCAGGGATTTATTCTAGATTGCTCTGAGTTCAGCTCTCACTTCCTCTGATCCAGGAAGGGGGAGCGATGGAGGGTAAATAGAGCTGCTAAACTAATAAGCGATGGATTTTTCTCTGACTTTAAAAACTGTCACCTTTCATCTAAGTCCCCAGCTCATGACCCGAGCAGGAAAGTAACACAGGGTCATATTCCTTCCCTGAAAAATATAGGATGTTAAAGTCCACTTTGAAAGGCGTGTAAATACAAAACCTGTTCTGTATTGATTTTCACAGTTCACATCAATATGATATCTGAAGGTTGCAGTGTGTAAACGTTAACTGGTGACAAGTCCGAGAAAGATTGAGACGATGACAAAAAAAAAGATAAAAAGGAGGTTGCTGGAAAGTTGGTTGTGTCAGAGAATAAAAACTAAATTGTCTGGATGCAAGCCTGTTACGTACGGAAAGTTTATCTCACTTTAACACTGCAAACTGACAAGTTCTGTGATGCAATACGACTGTAGCTCAGTAATCTCAGTTGGAGTAATAGGAAATATGGCATTCACAGCTGCAAAATGCTCATACAGTTCTGCAGATCTGCTATCTGGTGACACTTCCAGCTCTCTTTGGCTCCCTAGAAACATCCCCAAATTTTATGGCACTGGACAAAGACTGCAAAGATTAAAACTACAGCAGCGCTGTTCATCTTTTAATGTGACAGATTCTTACTGTCTTTTAACATTTGCATTATTCTGCAAGAACAGTACCTGTCCCTCGAGGTCAAAGGCCAGGCAAGCAATGCCATGTGTGTGCACATCCTTGAGGATGGACACGGTTTGCACAGTGTAGGAGTCCCACACACAGATGTAAGGCTCCTTGCCCACCTGTCCCGTGGCCACCAACACTCGTTCCGGATGGAGAGCTAAGCTGCGCAGAGAGAAAACGGGCAGAGAAAACACCTGGTTAGCATAGCTATTTTGCGTGATTGCATGTACATGTGTGAGTGTGTAGTTGTGTGTGCAGACAAGGGATTCACCCTCCCAGCAAATGAACACATTAAGTCTCCAATGGAAACAGAGTGGCAGCTTGATGAAGTGACATGGTTCAGTTAACTCAGTCATGCTCAGTGCACACACACACACACACACACACACACACACTTAGCCTGGCTTCATGTGTGGTATCAAAGTATAAAAAGCAACACTGGCAAATCTGTGAATTTCATCTTTCTCAGCTTTTATTCATAACCTCCCTTGAATTATTTTTTGCGCTTTTCACCTTTTTTAATTCATATGGGGTTTCCTCGCATCACTGGGCATATGTTTGTAACACTGTTACATAATCCCCACCCCCACCCCCTTCGCTCCACTCGTACCTCCCCCACCTACAAGCTATCCCACTCTACAGCTGAGCAACAGCCTGCTGTATAAAGCTGTCACTCTCTTCTCCCGCTCCACCCATCCTTTCACCAGACCCCAGTCACGTTCCAGGCAGGCCTGAGTGATTTACTGGGCAAGGCTTCCTCTCACCTTGTCCTGGCCTATATAGTTCACGCTGCGATGGAGCTCCCTCCATTATAATCAGACTGCCTGTTTTGCCAACTGCTCTCCAGCATTTGTAATCCTGGCGTGTATTCAGACAGCAGGGCCAGCGAGGCTTCACGAACCGAGCAGCATCAACCTGCTGAGTGAAAGCGGCTCCCAACAAATAGCCCACTTTGACTCTCTAAACTACTTTGTCTCATCTTTCTCCTTCAAAGTTTTCAGTGTGGATCTTTCTGCCTGACTGCTGACACTTTATCTGCATCCGTAATGCGCTGTCATCACAGAGCAGATAAAGCTTGGTGGTGTAACGTCTCTGAAAGCTGAGGTGGGTCTGATGTGACAAGCCTGATCTTTGTCATCCTTCAGCCCTCTCTGCTTTTTCTCTCCCTTTGCCCCGGCTACGCCACCGACTTCGTTGAACCTCTTTCCAACTTGGCACAATTTCTCATCTTACTTTTTATGAATTATATAATCTGAGCAAAGCGGCTAAAAATAGCATTCAGAGGAAGAGAGAAATACTGAGATGCAGACAGACAGCAGAGAAAACTGCTTTGGCATGACCAGGTACTTTGCGGTAAATCTGTCTGGTGTGTTGACGTAAAACATGATTAATGAAGATGAAAACTTCCAACATCTTTGGAGTCACCAAAAAAAGGAAGTGCTGATACTTATAACTCCTAACCTGTAGTTAAAATGTGGTAGGTCCCCTTTACAGCGTGAAAATCAAATGCAGTCTTCGAGCCAGCTACAACCAGACTGTTTCCCTTACATTCCTGTCAGCTGAAGAGCTTGTTAAATGCCATCACTAATGACTCTGCCTGCAGTGCATTTCCACGGTTCTCCTGTTTCATATAGGCTACGGCTGTTTGATGCATCTGTCCTCCATCTGCATAATGCTGTAGTACAAAACGAGCTATACGGCAAACAGAGCAGCGATTTAACTCCCTGTTTTTTTATAGATATAGCTGATTTCTGACAGTGAGAATGCAAAAATAGAGCACAGGAACGACACGCTTGGTTTGCAAGAAAGATAGGAAACCCCATGAACAGAGCTCATTAAAGTACAGGAGGCCACAATTGATCCTCATTTTAAAGTAAGCTCCCGAGACACATGCAACAGTAGTTTTCTTTGTCTGATTTTCCCTACACTGGATTAAAAAGAAGCAGCGGATTAGGACATTTCAGAAGGTCTATATAGTAGAGGATATTTCCCAGGATACTGCAAAGTGTTTTTAATCCATCAGCTTGCTCCAAAAACTAAAAATAGAAAAGATAAAGTAAGCAGCAGGTATGTAGAGTAGTGCTCTTCTTGATTAGATAGATGATGATCGGGGCAAAGATTCTCTTACAGAAATTTAGTGACGTTACAAAAATAGAACCAAAATTGTCATTTTATTTTTTTCCTCAAATGATTAGTTAAGGAACAGAAATTAATTGGTTTAATTATCAAGAAACCACTAATCATTTGTAAATGATATTTTTTTGAATGTGAGGATTCACAGAAGCAATATATGCTTCATATATCAATTAAACAATACTTAAAGTAGTATAATAGTCAAAAAGGCATCACTGACATCTAGGCTGTTTATGGTAAGGGTGAAGTATAATATAAGGGTATCTGAGCATGTGTAGCCGCTTCCACCTCATCAGTGTAAAACATTCATAATGCCACTTAAAACAGTCAGTTATATATATTTTTAACCCCAGTGACAACACTGCTGAATCATACCATTGTGCTAAGTAACTGTATGAAACTCTGGAGGATCTTAATTGGGTACGACAGATGAGCTCTTTAGAGAACAAGCTTCCTTTTACAGAGTAGCCCTGGCAGCTACTAACAGTGAGTGCATTTGTGATTGTGCTGGGACTTTTTAAGAGTATCCTGGCTATGTGTTGCACACGCACCCATCTGGATAAAGTCTTTTCCTGGTTTTAAGAAACTTAGATATCCTACCTGGAATACTTCAATAGAATTAGGGACAAAAAATAAATATAAAAATACACTGTGACAACAATTATTGATACTCTGAAACCAAAGAAATATTTTTATTACTAAATGCAGAAACTTTTACCTGCTTCGTGACTCAGTGGGATGAACTGATAAATGATTCTGTATATATGTGTGAGGGAGACACATATATACAAAATAAATGCAACACTGGGACAACACAAGGACTGAAACAACACATGTATTTAAAACCTTGTTATTATTACCACCCCATGATAATAGCTATGTAAATGCAAGGTGCTTGCTGTGATAGTGAAAAATATAGAACATAACTGAACACAATTAACAAAATTAACCCAAAACCTGGGAAGAATAATAATACTTAGGCATGCAAATACACTCATTGGCAATATGGAAATGCATGTAAAGATATGAAGCAGGCAGTCTTATTGGTAACAGATTAGTCTAGTGTTCCAATAAGGCTTTTTCCTTGTGGATATGGTGGCTGAACATTTCCAGCATGCGATCTAGAAAAAGCAAAATGAACAATTACCATAGAGAATGATATTATACTGAGGCTGGCGCCTGCATATAAAATAAGCTAAAGATAACGTCTTAGGAAGTAGATCATCACAAACCATCCATATTAATCAACACTAAGACAATGGAAGATGGACGCAAAGATGGATATGTAAATCATATCAGCTCTCATAGCTGCTGTCAGCAGTAAAACTATCTGAAAGCACATTCTCACACACTGCTCTAGTGTATCACAGTGATTTGTTTCACATGCACAGCTCTAACTTGTTCAATAGTAGTCAAAATACTGTATTTATTATTTTTTTAAATGCTTTTTTTTGTTCATATCATTAGTTTGTGGACAGACAGACTCTTCTCTGCAAGCCAGACACGTTGTTATTGTACAAACCCTGCAGCAGTATTAATGGAAATGTATTCACAGCATCTCTCCAAGCTCACCGAGACAAGACCAGCCTCACTCTGGCATCTATAATCCATAATTCTGGCCGTGATCCATCATAGAGGTAACATGATATTCTGAGTAACAGGAGATGGCCTTTTATTTCTGTGTTCATGAAACCCTCTCGTTAACTCATTAACTCTCAGGATCAAAACAAGAAAACATGCAGAAAAGATCACAGTGCAGAAACAAAAAATGACTTATCAGCCTGTTATTGTCCAGCCAGAGAGTAATTGTGCTTTCTCTCATTGCTCGATTTACATTCAGTTTGAAACATGAGGTCACATGTACATATGTTCAGTATGAATACAGAGCTTGTGTAAGTTACAGGCCTATTTTATTGCTTGCATTTTAAGGCAGCTTCTTGTATTCTGTTTATTGCGTTTGCTGTTCATGTCACAGTGATGATGAAACTCGCGTTCAAGGCTAGACCATCAAATAATGACTACACGGAGAAGGCCGCCATGCCTCTATCTTCCCACGCTTTTGTGAATTTACACCCACAAATGAAATAAAATGTAACAAAAGAGGGATGTTTCTGCCTCAAATTGGCCATTGGAGTTGACTTTGCAAGCACGTCTGGTCTGCAAGAATCTGCGTAGATCTCTCTTATTTCTGGCCAACCCCACTTAAAAATTATTGATTTTAAATTATTTTATTAAAACCCTTGTGAATTTCCTTGGTAGAGGAGGCTAAAACCTCTTTGGTGGAGGCCAAGGTTTTTAAGTACAGGAAAAACCCTGCAAATACGTGCTTTCCTAGCAATCTCTTTATCCCTGAATTGAGTGTGCAGTTAGGTTTGGGTCATGGGTAACTCAACTGGAAAACCACTGTGAAATTCTAGAACAATACCAGCACACGTGCTTTAAAACTAAAAATTTAGCTTGTTTCAGTACCATTGTATTTTTTGTTTGTTTATTTTTTATTATTTATCTCCCCCCACCCCCTTCCCGGTCAGCTACTGACTGAACTACCATTGAACACGGCAGATAAAGATCAGCCTCTTTTTTCCCATAAGGCTGATGGAGTGAGTAAGACTCCTATGAGTTAAAAGTGTAGCCAGCTGTTCCTTTTGCTTTGAATGTATTCGTGTGAATCGGTCTTTGCGTGGACAGTATGTGCTCTGAGTGTCGGGGTTTAAGCTTTGTAGTATAGACCAGTGGGTCTCAAACTGTGGCTCAGACAACCAGGTGAAAAATATGAGGTGAGACTAAAGTCAAAAAGAGTTTCCACAAACTTTATTTTTCCGTTAATGGTGCTTTCAGCTGCTGCTTTATTTTCCTAAGGTTCACCACGGTGGATGGATCAGCATATTTGATTTGGCACCGATTTTATGCCGACTGGCTCTTCCTGATGCAACTCTCCTTTTTATCAGGGCTTGGCACCGACACTTGGAGTGCATTAGCTTGCGACCCTGAGGCAGGGTTTGTGATCTCCCAGGGATCTTTCACATGTAAGGTGAATGTGTTAACCATGTTAATGATTGGTAGGAAAAAACTAAGGGTTTTCTAAAGTGGTGCATTCCAGCAGTATAGCCAACCTTCCCAGGGTGTTTCCTCTCTTCAGGGTTTGCTTACCAATCCAACCAATCATGCCTCCTACACACATAAGCATGATTGGTCTGTATACAGTTAGCCAAACTTAACTGTATTAAGTTTCCTGATAGAATTCTGTTCATTTTTCTCATGTTTCTGGACAATTGATAAAGAAAAAAAGTATTTATGTGTAACTTCAACCCAGGTTATTAAAGATATTAAGAAGAGTGAAGAGTATTTTTAATCATAGTCCTAATGATTTTTCTTGAGTGGGAGCCAAGACTGTTTATATGCAGGAAAAACTCTGTTTCTGCTGAGGTTTAGCAGGAGCCTCGGGCTCTTAGAGTTTCTGACTTGAATAAAAGCCATTTGGAACAACGGCAGATATGAGGAAAGAATAGCAAAAAACAGTTTTAACAAGGCTACCGACTCTAATGATGTGCCTCACAGTACTCTGCTCTAACTGGAGGTCGTTAACTGTCTCCCAGGTCTATTCTGTTATCGCCCAGTAACATGTTTATTTACATTTCTAACAAAGCATTAAAACCGCCTAAAAGGCCAACCAAAAGAAGGCTAGACTACTGCATCATTGTCTGCTCAGTCTTTCATTCATGTGTAAACCTGCCAATTAGCTCTTCCACATTACTCAGAGACCAGTTAAAACAGACTTCAGGGTGAATAAAAAAGTGGGAGAAATGGGTAAAATCAGTTTAATCTGACAAATGTTCCCATGTGACCCCGTCAAAGTGAGCTGTGAAAAATTTAACCTGTGAAAATACTCAGAGTTATAAATGTCCTAGGTATATATGGATAGGTTGAAATTTTGCACTTTTTAATTCACATTATTATATTTTAGCATTTTGACACAACATACCTTCATGAATCCATTTTTGTCTGGATAAAACTTCTTGTATAATCTTTCAATGTCTGATTCCTGCTGTGCCAAAAATGTATTTGTAATACAGTAATTTTAAACAGTTGAGAAATATTAAATTAGAGATTCTATTTAAAATCATGAAATTAAAACCATGATGAAGTTGAGTGGGTGAGCACATGTATACAACATGTATACAAAGCTACTACAGGATTTTATTTAAATTCATATATATTTTTTTTTTTACCTTGATATGAGCAGCACGCCCAGTCTTGATAATAATAATGCCATTAAATTTTCCATGGCGCCATGGTGGGTTTGATGGCGCCATTGTACAAAAAAATCAGGTGATGATGAGTGGGTCAGGTGAGAGGCATTCATTGACTTTTTACAGGATTACCCAAAACGAGTGCTGCAATGACCCTGTAAAGTACAAATTAATGTAAAAATTGCTTACGAATCTACAGCAACAGTGCATCAAGAAAATGAAGAGAAGCAGTATTTGAATTTTAAGTCCCTCTAAAGAAGCCACTTCTCTTCCACATGAGTTTGTGCAACGTGATAATTCAGATCTGAATGTGGCGAGCACTGCTCCTGGTTGTGCCGCAGAAGTCATATTCAAAGGCAGTATTTAAAAGAGCTTCATAAGCACTCCTTTGAGGCCTTTAAAATGGCTTTTACTTGGCATTTAATAAATGACAGCTTAAGGGACCTATTTAGCTTGCACTGTAAATACATAGCGCTAGTTCAAACCACCTGGCTGCACAAAAAGCACATGGTCACGCTATGAGAGGTTTCTGCATTTCACACTGAAATACTCTGATCAAATTTGCAGATTTTACACCAATTTACCACTTTTGTACTTTCAACAGTTTTGCAGATCATATATCAGATTATTGTTTAGTCTGTGACTCCTCCTGCTCACCATTTGAACTCAGGCACTTTACTCACAGGGCAGCGGAGGGTTAGTATCTCTACTGTCCGATTAATAATGGAGCAGGAGTCCAGCTGACGACCGACACAGTATAAAGCTAGTCATCTCCAGGCCAACCCACACACAGACGCACATATGTCAACACAAGCACTAAACCACTGGTCACAGGTCATTGTTGTGCAGCATGCTGAGAAAGATGAGTGATATAATGATTAATGATAACTTTTTATTAAAAAAAAGGTTTCAACATTTTCCCTGAGATGCAGAGGTCGAGCTACTAAATCCCTTATTACCTCAATTTTCCAATTCAAGGATTCCTTCAAGGACAGCTTTGTTCAAGTGCATTTTTCAGATACTGCACATTAGTATTGGACTGCACAGAGGTAAATATGCCCACTTTACTGTCTACACTGTCAACCTTTCTTTTAAAAATGACTAAATGTTGAGCATCAATGTCAAATATTTTACATTAAACCACATTTTATATTAAAGCAGCAACCCATTCGTCCTTTTTGTACGAATGGGTTGCTGCTTTTCCCAGGATGACATTGTTTAAAAGTAGATTGTCAGTGACAAATAATTTTAAAGCATAAACATGAACTCAACAAAATAATTTTTAAAATATTAGTTTCTGTTTAGTAATTAATGTTAGTGTAGTGGTTCCTTCCAACATGGGAGCAAGAGCAGTCTTCAAAGGACCCCTTGCTTTGCTGGAGTGCCCTTGAGCAAAATATTGAACCCACAGCAAACTAGGGATGCTGCTAAGTAGGGGTGCACTCCCCGTGGAGCTGAAAAATATCGCATTACATTGCACAAGGTGACACCAGCTCCAATAATGACAACTCTACACTTTCAGTACACGTTTCAAGTCTGGTGCTGTCCACGGTGCTGAAATGCATTTATATGTTTATATAAACATGTCATTACTACCTGATTATGTCATCGTTGTGCCCCAGGTAAAATTTCTGCTTGTGTTCCCGGGTGTTATACACAACTCCCACACCGGCGACGAAATAGACAATTTCCTTGGCGGCGGTGTAGTACAGGTTGTTGCGGCACTGATGTCCCCGGTATCCGTACACCCACTCCAGTCTCAGGTGGCAGTTGGGAGCAGTCCTGTCAGCCATGTCCGCACTTCCGTGTGTGTCTCTCTGTCGCTATCACGCAGGCTTTCGGATATAGTGTCATTCACCAAAAAGGATTTATTTGAAGCCCGCGTGTCCCATTAGGCTAGTTCCACTGGAAACAACCAGAGTCAAGAGCAAGCGTTGAAATCGGGCATCTTTGCGGGTTATGTGAATTAAAAGACTCGCTGCCTGGTAATATGAAAGCCCTCTGCCTCTGTTTAAGAAACTGATTTCTACGCTTGTGTTTTCATTCAGTCTACTTGTACTTCAGCCCCGGGCTCGCGGTCCTCTTCGAGTTGGGTCAAAGCTCCTGTCAAATCCTACAAAGATGGAGCTGTACTGTTATTCCACAAGCACCGCCTACAAAGATGACGGAGGAGTCCGTTACCCAATCAGATGCTTTGACTTACTCAGGAGGAAAAAGCAGGAGAGGACAACTCCGTCATGACCAAGAAGCAAGCAGTCCGGGTGCTAGACCCTATTTCTGGATATTTTTTATTTAATGTCAGCATTTGTGCTTTTAATGTGTTCTTTTCAACCATATAATTAAAAAAATACCAAAAGCAGGTAATTGAAATTTTAATTGTTTAAAAATGATGTATTACTTAGTCCATTCAAGTATTCGAAGTGTTTATTTAAGTGTGGCGTGTTTCATGACTTATATAAAGAGTTATGAGTAAGAAAGTTCTTTACTCACCTAAATTAACTGCTTCCACAGATTTATATTTTTATTTATTTTATTTGATCTATATTTCTTGTAAATCAAATTTGAATTAATGAATTAATTTAAAAAAGAACAGTGATGTCCCATGAATTTAATTTAATTTAACTTTCTTTTATTTTATTCAGTTCTTTTGAGGAAATTGCGGCAGTGAAGGACCGCCCTCCTAGGCTGTTGCCGAGCGACAGAGGAAGCCTCGGTCTCGCCTTCAAGTCAGCTTCTCTTAGCAGCTTGCTAACTGACTTTTAGATCTACGCTATTTCTCCCTGATTAGCAAAAGCAATGGAAGTGACGATGGACCCATTGTTTCTGGCGTGGAGCTATTTCAGGAGGCGGAAACTCCAACAATGTTCTGATATTTGTACGAAAATATTACAAGACAACCCATACGACCAGGTACTGTGGTGAAGTTAGCAGGGTTAGCCTAGCTTGCTAACGATGGACAGCTGGACAACCTGCTGCATAATCCCGATTAGTCGAGTCTGTGTTGTTTATATCTCACTAACGTAGCATTTCATCATACTTATTCAGTTTATTATAAACTTAGTAGCTGTTGCTATACGCTACTTTTCTTTTCAAGTCTCATTTCTATCGTGTCTTATGTTCGTTCTGCTTCCTTCCCATTTATTCACATTTTTCTTAAATCTCTTTACTCTCTCGCTAACTGTCTGCACTCTATCTTAAGGACTCATCTTTGCTAATCTCAGAGGTAACCATGACTGCACATGTCTCTGTTTTCCATCTCATTTTGTTCTTTTTTATGGATAATTTGTGTTGTAGCTCCAGACTGTTTTATGCCTTCTTCTACATAAATGTGAAATATTTCACATGACTAAAACTTGCTTGTGTGTGTGTGTGCGCGCGCGTACTTGCGTCATAGGCTGCATGGAGCTTGAAAACCCGTGCTCTTACAGAGATGGTTTACATAGATGAAATCGAGGTTGACCAGGAGGGGATTGCTGAGATGATGCTGGATGAAAGCTCTATTGCTCAAGTTGCACGTAAGTTTAAGCATTTGCTCCAAATTCCACAATTCATTAAATTAATAATTTGAACATTTTCTTAATTAGTTATTTTTTTTTTATAACACTTGATCTCTGCAAGGACCTGGTACATCACTAAGACTTCCTGGAACATGTCATGGTGGAGGTCCCACACCAGCTGTCAGGTAGGTTTTTCAAGACAACGAAAACAAAAAACCAAACTGATGAAGCTTTCGTGATTAATCTCTAATCAGATATATTTTATTTCCTGAAATCTAGGCCCATGACACAATCAGGACGCCCTATAACAGGATTTGTGAGACCCAGCACACAGTCCGGGCGCCCTGGGACAATGGAGCAGGCCATCAAAACCCCACGTACTGCAAGCACAGCTCGTCCTGTCACCGCTTCTTCTGGTAGATTCATTCGTCTGGGGACAGTGAGTATTCCTACTAAAGGCCATGTTTGACACATGCCTGTTTCTATTGCATTTTCTCAAGTTAATTTATGCAGCAGACAATATATTAATGTAAGACTGATAGCAACAGTCATTTTATTATTTATTATGTTACACTGAAAGCCTGAAATTCTTAGCATGACCTATTTCTTTTATTGTTTTTCTAGGCTTCAATGCTAACAAATCCCGAAGGACCATTTATAAACTTGTCTAGACTAAATCTGGCCAAGTATTCCCAAAAACCCAATTTATCCAGGGTAAGACTCAAACTGTGACTTCCAGACATTTATCAGTTGTTTTCTATTGTGTTTTTCCTGCATGTGAAGCAATCTTCTTTCTCCACAGACATTATTTGAGTACATCTTCCATCATGAAAATGATGTGAAAAATGTAAGCGATACACAAATCTGCAGTGTAAAGAAAACTACCACACATTAGATGACAGGACTGTATGTAAAGAAATATTATATTCCTTGTACAGGCTTTGGATTTAGCTGCTCAAGCTACTGAACATGCACAGTTCAAAGACTGGTGGTGGAAAGTTCAGCTGGGAAAATGCTACTACAGGCAAGTAACACACCATCCTTCATATTATTCAACTGCAATGTTTGATTAAATTAACATTTATGTATATGAAATTATGTAATGTCTGTTTCTCTCCTCTTAGGCTTGGTTTATATAGAGAAGCAGAAAAACAGTTTCGATCAGCTCTCAACCACCAAGAGATGGTAGATACGTATCTCTATCTCGCAAAGGTAGTGATTATTGCCAAGGGTTTGTACATTTTAAGGTTCTCTCTCTAAAGCAATGTTTTTCTTGAAATCACTATTCTTGTTTTCATTTTCCTTTAGGTTTATCAGCGTATGGATCAGCCAATAACGGCTCTCAGTCTTTTCAAGCAAGGCCTGGATCACTTCCCTGGAGAGGTTACCCTTCTAACAGGAATAGCTCGTATCCATGAGGTACAGTATGCCATCATCATCTCGAATATAGTCAGTTTTTTATTTAATTGCATTGTCGAATATCACATAACCACTCCTTATCAGGCACTTTAACACAATTCAGACAAGTTCTAGCTGCCTGTGGTTCATTTCAAAAGCTCTTTTCCAGTAGACAGAGTGTCTCTTAGAAGTGTTTTCGGGTTTCAGAGTGGCTCTTTAGCTTGTTTGGCACTCTCAGCTGGATCCAAAAGATGTAGTTTCTTCACAGTTATTTTCCTTTTAGATGGTTTTGTGTGGTTTTCCTTTCAGAAGAAATTGTTCAGTTTTACATCATCACAAATTTTATCCTCCTCAGTCAGGGACGCTGATGTGTTCTGGTATATTAAAATTAAATTAAATTTGTTGTTTTTTGTGCCGTTAAGTCAAGTGGAATGTTTTTATGATGTATCCCAAAGTGCTTAACAGCTAAAAGAATAAATGTCATAAAATAATAAGACAATAAAACTGCTTAAATAAAGAAAACAAAATGCCATCCATCCATCCATCTTCATCCGCTTTGTCCGGGGCCGGGTCGCGGGGGCAGCAGCCTAAGCAAAGAGGCCCAGACCTCCCTCTCCCCAGCCACCTCCTCTAGCTTATCCGGGGGAATACCAAGGCGTTCCCAGGCCAGCCGAGATATATAATCTCTCCAGCGTGTCCTGGGTCTGCCCCGGGGCCTCCTCCCGGTGGGACATGCCTGGAACACCTCGCCCAGGAGGCGCCCAGGGGGCATCCTTGTCAGATGCCCGAACCACCTCAGCTGGCTCCTTTCGATGTGGAGCAGCAGCTGCTCTACTCTGAGCCCCTCCCGGATGGCCGAACTTCTCACCCTATCTCTAAAGGAGAGGCCAGCCACCCTTCGGAGGAAGCTCATTTCTGCCGCTTGTATCTGCGATCTCGTTCTTTCGGTCACTACCCACAGCTCGTGGCCATAGGTGAGGGTAGGGACGTAGATCGACCGGTAAATTGAGAGCTTCGCTTTTACACTCAGCTCCCTCTTCACCACGACGGACCGGTGCAGCGTCCGCATTACTGCAGCTGCAGCCCCAATCAAAACAAACAAAAAACAAAATGAAAAAACAAAAACAGTAAAAGCACAATTCAAAGTAATCAGGACTTAGTCTGGTGTAATAACCAAAGACCGTTTTCAAAAATGTCTAATGCCCCTGATGTAAATAGGCAGTTTGCTCCACAATGTAGGAGAAGGTACATTTAAGTTTCTGATTTCCTCTTTGTTTTAATCTGGACCACAGGACAGTCAAAAGCCTCTGCTCAGCAGACCTGCTCAATGAGAGAGCTAAGGAGGTGCCAACCCCTGCAATCACTTAAAATCAAAGAAAAAAAAAATTAAAACTTACTGACAACCAATAAAGGAAGCTAATATGAGTGATGTGTGGTCTTGCTTACACTTGCCAGTTAAGAGCTGGCCAGCTTTAGTTGGCCAAGCAGTGACAGGCTGACACCTGAAAGCAGACTGTTAATGGTCAAGTCTGGACGAAATTAAGGAATGAGTAACATTTTCAAAGTCACTGAAGTGGAGAAATGCAAGCAGTCATAGTTAAAGGAAGCCAGCTTTAACAACAGCTTCACTCCCAGCTTCTTTGCAATATTAACCTTAGTACTTGAATTGCTGAGGTTAAAGACAAAAGGGCTTTCAGTTACACTAATAGTGTTTGGTTGACACAAAATCTTAACGACTTGCCTCCAAGCTATTTGGGAACCACTGGACTAATGTAAACTTTCCACCATAGCTGCATGGAGTATAACCTTAACAGTTGCATGAATCATTAAAGATATCCATCCATCCGTCCATTCATTAATTGTCTCTAAAATGGTATTTTGACAGGAGATGAACAACATTTCATCAGCGACAGAGTACTATAAAGACGTCCTGAAGCAGGACAACACTCACGTGGAGGCCATAGCCTGCATAGGCAGCAATCACTTCTATACAGATCAGCCTGAGATTGCTCTGCGCTTCTATAGGTCAGACAAACTTTCTGTACAATTTGTGTAATGTGTTGTTACAATTTATCTGATGAGATTTTATTTACCATCTGTGATTTAATATGTTTCACCCATTGCTAGACGGCTGCTCCAGATGGGAGTGTATAATTGCCAACTGTACAACAACCTGGGCCTGTGCTGTTTCTACGCCCAGCAGTACGATATGACTCTGTCCTCGTTTGAGAGGGCTCTGGCCCTGGTGGCCAATGATGAAGAGCAGGCTGATGTCTGGTACAACATAGGACACGTGGCTGTTGTGAGTTAACAGAAAATTACTTAATATGTTTCACTTCCATATATGGTTCACAGTTAACATAATTTGACACTTAGTTAATTGAAATGACAACCTTACATTGTATAATTTAGAATATGCTCTGTGTTTACAGGGAATAGGGGACTTGACTCTGGCCTATCAGTGCTTTAAACTGACTTTGGCATTTAATAATGACCATGCTGAAGCTTATAACAACCTGGCTGTGCTGGAGCTGCGAAAAGGTCACATTGAACAGGTAAAGACATAGTTTTGAATCATTGTCTTTGTTAAGCTGCTAAAATATGAGTAATGAAATCATAATGGTGATCCTTTCGACCTCTAATGTGATATAACACAGCCCATTATAAGAAAATCACTAAAATGTAGTTATTAGCGTCATATAAACTGTAATCCAGCTCATATTATCAAAAGATATCTCTCAAATTATACTTGCGTAATATAAATCCAATATTCAGTAAGCCCCTGTTACTCCAACAAAGAGCTAGGCAATAAAGCAATTTAGCAATAATAGCTTGATATGAGACAAAGCGTCATGAGATATATGGGATTTTATTTTTCCAGTAGCAGGAGGAGCATGAGCAATCCACCTGCTTAACACTTCTGCTGCCAACATGATTTAAAAGGTTAAATTTTCAGGGTTTTCCAGCTTTTTTCATAGTGATAATGATGATGGCAACGTGATGTAAGGATTGCTCCAATTAAAGAAAATAAAACTTTAAATCTGTAAACACTGCATTTTCATATACATTTTCATGACAGGTGTTAATTGTTTCCCTGCCTTTAATCCAGTCTAAAGGCTTCCTTCAGACTGCTGCATCACTGGCCCCCCATATGTACGAGCCACACTTCAATCTCTCCATTCTCTCTGAAAAGGTAATTTATCGCTATCAAGGTCCAACCAAATCATGCAGTGCAATTAAAAGTGACAAAGTGTGATCTTTACATCTTCTTGCCTGTGTCCAGCTTGGGGACCTTCAGAGCAGCTACAGTGCAGCCCAAAAATCTGAGGACGCTTTCCCAGAACACGTCGACACTCAGCAGCTTCTCAAGCAACTTCGACAGCACTTTGCAGTGCTGTGAGGGACCACAGCACTGCAAACAACCGGGTTTTCTTTTAACCCAGTCTTTAAAAAAGTCATAATTTGGTAGGTTAGTCTTGGAAATGGACAAAGTGGGATTAGTTTTGGCTTGTGTTTATTTATTAACTGCCAGTTTATTAGATACATCTACAATTGAAGCTCTTTAGCAAAATGAGTGGTGACCCTTTGAAGTGTTAATTGTTAACTGTAATTCTACACTTCAGTGTTGAAAAGTGATGTGATTGTCCTTATTTGATTCCAGCTTGAGCTGTTGTAGACTTATTGTTGTGTACAGAATAAGCTCATTGGTTTCTTTGATTTTTTCACTGTTCTCTGTAAAACTCTATTTCAGTAGAGTTTCAAAAGGCTGTAGTTGATGCAACGCTAGGTCTAAAATGTCTAGGTCAAGTGTTTCAGTCATAGCCCATTAAATGGTAAATGTTTGGGCTCTAACTAACATGACCTATAGAGGGCATGTAAAGGTTTTCCTGAAACACTGGCATGTTAGTGTACAAATCTGTACAGTGGTAAAATATGTGTACATAGTAAAGGTTTTATTTGTAACAGTTACAGAATTTGCATACATTTTGTAGATGCCTTTATAACTCAGATGTATTTTTCTTATTTTAATCTTCTTGGACATTTTGTAGTCTCTTGCAAAAGACATGACAATAAAGAAAAAAAAAAGTTCAGAAGACACGTCCATGCCTTAAAGCCAGACTTGACTCTCTGTTTAAACATTTAAGCTAGAGCTAAAAGGTCTTGGTGTCCTCTCACAAATCCATTTCAGGTTCCAGTTGCATGGAGCATCGTTCCATGAATGAAAGGGGTTTTCTCTGGGATACATAGCAGCACAGTCTTCATTGTTTTGGTTGTTAGGCTCTCCATTATCCCAGTACCTGAAACAAGAGATGGGTAACTTTGCTTAGTTTTTTTATGTGTGCTCTGACAGAGATATATGGGAAATTACCATATACTTAAATTAATAAACTGACATATACTTAAATTACGTTATCACAAGTGGATAATGGTTACAGGGCATTCAGAAAGAATTTATATCGCTTGTCTTGTTCCACATTTTGTCACATTACATTACTTTATTCCAAACTGGATTTGATTCATTTTTCACTTCAAAGTTTTACACAACAGCCTATAATTACAAAGTCAGAAAGATTTGCTTGAAATTCTTGCAAACGCATTAAAAGCAAAAAACAAAAATACAACATGTACATAAGTATTCGGAGCCCTTGCTCAGTACTCAATACTTTGTTGAAGCACCTTTTGCCACCTTTAGGGTTGTTGTCCTGTTGGAAGATGGACCCTCACCCCAGTCCCAGGTCCATAGTGCTCTGGAGCAAGTTATCATCAACTCGACCATGAGTAGTCTTGAGTAGTTCCTGCTGCTGAAAAACATCCCCACAGCATGATGCTGCTACCACCATGTTTCACTGTAGGAATAGAATTAGCTAGGTGCTGATCCTTGGCATTCAGCCCAAAGAGTTCAATCTTTGTTTCATCAGTCCAGAGCATTTTGCACATGACCTGAACAACTTTGAGAGTCGTTCTATTAGAGTGACCATCGAGTTCTCGCTGACTAAGGCACTTACACCCTGATTGCTCAGACTGGCTGGGCGTCCAGCTCCAGGAAAATTCCCGGTGATTTCAAACTTCTTACATCTACTGATGATGGAGCCATTATCGGGACTTTCAGGGGTGCAGAAATGTTTCTGTACCCTTTCCCAGATCTGTGCATTGATACAATCCTTACCACAATGAACTCCAATCAAAAACTAATAGAAACCTCTGACAAGTGATCAGTGGAAACACGATGCATCTGAGCTCAATTTTGAGTGCTATGGCAAAGGCTGTGAGTACTTATGTAAATGTTGATTTGGAAAAAAAAAATAGCAAGAAAACTTCTTTCACTTTGTCATTATGGATTAAGATTTTTAGGAGAATTTATACCCCTCTTCCACCCTTGTCCCATCCAACCATGTCCAACTTCCTTCCACATCTGCATCTCTCAGTCCAATCCAGAATCCACTGTGGGCAAGCGATCTCGAGGGGTCTCGAGACATTTTTACAATTTCAGCAAGGGCCATCTGACAATATAGGAAATACACATGTACGTGAAAACACACACAAACATTCATATATGCTAGTGCTGTTCATGAGAAGTGGAACTTGTAAGTTTGTCAGTAAGTTTCATTGTGTTGTTTAAATGTTGAGTCTTACATGTTCCTCTCTGCTGTTGATGACCAATAAGTCGCTTCCTTGCCTCTTGCAGAAATGTCTGGCATCCATCCACGATCTCCGTGAGAGTTCCTCAGATAAAGCGAAGAAGTAACACATGGAATTAATGACAGTCCAGCCTGGCAAACACTGTCTGCAGCCCTCTTCTGTCGACAAAAACCAAAAAAAAGGAATGACAAAACAATTATAGAGCATTTATTAACATGATAAATAAAGAAAAAGCCTCTCACTGAGCATTGGCATGTGGGATTCCAACATCGCTATTTCCGTTTCAGTTCTGTCTATTAGTTTTTCGGTATCTTTTTTCCTTCTGTTCAGATGATCAAGCTCCCACTTGGTAATTTGCTGTGACTTGATCTCTTTCGCCACCTCCTGTTTGGCTTCAGTCTTGCTTTGGAGTGCAGCGTTGTAAGTAGCCTGCAATTTGGCAATCTCAGTGCTGATGTCTGTTACTAAATGGTTCCCATAAGTAAGTCTGTAGTCTGAAAGTAGAGAAAAGGAAGACTTTAAAAACTGTACAATTTTTACGGTGTTGGTACAGCTGAAGAAAGAACTCTAACGGAAATAACAAAAGAGCAGTAGCAGACAAACCTCACTTAAAAATATTTATTTATTATCTAGAACACAGGCAGTTTTTAGGTCACAGCTAAGACAGTTTACACATTTTCCTTTTTTTAAATTGTCCCATAATTAAATAACATAGTGAATAGCTCTTTAGTATAGTTGTTAATACATTTGCCTAACAACTAAAAGATCCCAGTTCAAGGTTGGAAACAAAAATCCTGGTTAAATATGCCACGTTTGCTGATCCACCTGCTCTGGTGACCCTTTCTAAACAAAGAAGTAACAGGTATTTACAACTGAGTCATCAGCTTGTTGGTCCTCTTATATGGATAAATTATGTAACAGAAATACTGCAATTAAATTAAAACTCAAATTAGTCTGGCATTTGGCATGAGTGATCTGTAGTAATCTAATATTAGCCAATAAAGTGGGCAAAACCTGATATAATAGTCACTGATGCAAAAGCATATAACCATTTTTATAAATTAACATATTTATTAATCAAATAATCAAGCGCTCCTCATATTTTGTAGCTTAAATCATGTATAGAAAGTTTTCTGTGTTTGCAACCAGGTGAAAAAAACGCGTCAACTAATATGTTTTTCTAAGGGAATACAAACTCTGAATTTCCCTGATGCTACTTTAGTGACCGTTATTTAAGGTACATTTGTAATGTTAGTAATTAAACCTGCATTTTCTGTTTTGTTCTTTTTTGATCACTTGGGGGCAGCAGAAACAAACGTTTTAGAAAGCTGACACAAAACAACCTTATACAGTTTATGAAAAAAAGACTGGGCTTTATTATTTTGGTTTCCATGAATTTGAGGGGATAACATCCGGTTTCATAGATGCTAATGTTTCTTCTGTATTCACCTGCTAACTTTAGCTACTCTTTAGTGGCAGGCAGGTAGTGAAACAGTATTTATTGGAGACTTTTCAGTAAAATTAGCGGCCTATTGAGGACACAAACACAGGTGAATAAGCAGTGAAGCTACAGGGTGGAAAACCAAACCAGGGAGTTAAAACTAGATAAAAAGAGTCAGGTGAGAATAAATCAAATCCCTTTTTGTTGACCTCGATTTTCCCACAAGAGATGATTATTTTCCCTCCTGTTGAACCTTTTTTTTAAGATTTAAAAAATTTCTCAATATAACAAAAACTGCAGCTTGCAGTAATCACTTACAATAGACTCCCAGGCCAATATCAACTGCCAGCAGAAAGGCAGCGAGCACTGCCAGGCTCACTGCAAGCACTTTGTAACGATTTAAACAGGATCCAGGCCCCATTGTGGACAGGGACACTACACAGATAAGTGGTGGATAAATATCAGAGCCATGCACAATACAGCAACATCAAAATAACACCCAAGTGGTGGGCGAAAATGTGGATGTGTAATCACAAGTTATAAAAAGTGCTGTGAAGAGCAAAGCTAGTTTCTGGCAGAGAAGAAACATTAAACATATTTCCTTAATCATCATTCATCTTCTTGTCATTTACCTTGTTGCCTCTCCTGGTTCAAGTTGAAAGAGTGGTCATCTTCACTAATGTCCTCAGGATAAGTCAGTTTGTTATAAGTACTCTCAAAAAAGCCAGCATTATTTCCGTTGTCCTCCATTTTAATCGACGAGATGAGAAGAGTGCAGCAAGATCACCCGAGAAAGAGAGAGTATTTGTTAGGACATTGCCCTGCGGGTGTTTGCGCATGTGTGTGTGTGTAACATTGCAAACAGAAAATCAAGTTTACTTGTTAACCATTTACAGGAGGTAAAGGAACAGCAGAGTTTTCAGATCATCTAAACAAGATTAGGATCAGAAATATTCTTTAAGGATGAATTTTTATTTTATCAAGTTAAGCATTAAACATCTTAAAATCATTACAGACCAGATACTGCAGACATTTTCCCCCCATATACAACTGAATATGCTGAGTTTTGTCAAAATACTTTAAAAACAAAAAAACCGAAAACGTGTCACTTACAGTAGTGTATAACACGATTTTTCACATGTCAAGTTACAGCTAATTTATTTGAGAGATTTTATGACATTATTGCTATTATTATTTTGAAACATCATCATTGAGGTCCCCTTGTGGTTTGCTTTGGCTCCATCTCGCAGATCCAGTTCAGCTGTTTGCTGCTACATTCTACATTGTACCACGTCTTCACATTATCGGTAAAGAAAAGAAAAGCAGCACAGTTCTTCTTCTCCTCACCAGAGCTGTCGGGCTGCCCACTTCTCCAGTACCTTGAGTAAAGCACAATCGCTTAGAGAGGAACTTGTTTTCAGTACATTTGTCAGTAATGAATCATAGCGCTTCACGAGTCGCTTACATTGAATCCACCTCGGTCACATTGTTAACCCAGACCCACGTTCCCTCTGTCACCACATCAGTGAGGCCGACCCAGTATCCATTCTGCCACCATACGCCAGAGCTGCTCACTTTTTGAAAGTTGTCGGTTATGAGGAGCTATGAGAAAGCAGACATTCAATTTGATTTTTAAATGATGACTAATAAGTATGGTGTGATCAAACAGAATTTAAAAGCCCTTTCGTTTAGGCATAGCTGAGCAATGCTATCATGAATATAAAACATTTGCTCCCCGTGGTTAGCCTTTATCAAGATGTCACATATTTGCTCTAAGAAGTTAGACGAGTACTATTTTTCTTACTTTGCCAGTTTAAAGTAAGTTCAGTCTAATTAAATCCCACCCACACAGACCCACACACGAGCAGAGATGGTAAAGTTTTTGAGTGTAAAGCTCTTAATAACGTACAAGTTAATGAGTAATTGCCAAAATTAAACGTATATTATTGTGACTTTACTTTTTTATGCACCAAGATTATGAAATTGAAATGAATCTTAATCATTAACAGAAGATAACTTTCTCACACATGGTGGGCTCGAATTTCTTGGCATTTTAAAACCAGACACAGAGGCCTACAAAATAAACTATTTAAGCAGAAAAGACTTCGTTTCTGACCAACCTGCTCCTCCAAGTTATTGATGACAAGCAAGTCACCGCCCTGATTAATGCAGTATTGTCTGCTCTCCGTCCAGTTCTTTCTGGAGTTTATTTCATGGTGAGAAAAATAATAACAGGATGTTTTAAGAAGGAGCCATCCTGTTGGGCATCTGCCGCAGGTTTCCTCTGTTCCAAGAGAGATCGAACAACCATTTACTATCTCACAATAAGCCGTGCAGATTCACAGCATGCTGCATGTTCACAAAGACGGGTTGGAGGCTGAACTTACCTAAGAGAGTTTTATTTGTCTGGAGATTTGATTTCGCTGCATTTAGTGTCTCAATTTGTCGCTGAAGCAAATCATTTTCGACCTTCAACTGCTTCACCTGGAGCTTTAGCTGCACGTGGTTGGTGCGCTCTTTCACCAGTTTTGCCTGGGCCTCCAGCCTCTCTTTGATGATACCACTGTGGTTGCGGAGATGGTTCATTTCAATCAACAAGGGTGAAACAGATGAATCTGAAACCTGAAAGTCTTTGGCTTTGACACCTGAAAGATAAGAAAGGAAAAGAGGGTCAATATAAAAGATTGCTCTAATCACCGTGATGTCAGCCATTGGTTTGTGATCTTCAGTTTTCCAGATGTCATGTTGGCTCCACATATTTGTTTCAAAGTAGATTTGTTAGCGTATTGCATCTATAGACAGTATGAGTGCTTGTCACAGACACAGATACCAGCTAATATATACAAATAACTATACAAAGAACTACATTCACCGAAAGGTCCAGTGACTGGAATTGAGCTCAGGTTGTTGACTATGGCTGAGTGAAAAACCTTGCCAGCAGATTGCTTTGATTACCTCTAATTTGTATGAAAGACACTATTGTACACACAAACAGTAACCATTTACTCTTCTAGGTGCAGTGTGCCAAAACGCAGAAACAGACGACATTTGCTTTCAAAGTAAAAGTTGTGCGGCAACTAACACATTTCTCCAGGCAGAAGTTTTGATTTGAAGGCAAACGATTTTCATTTAGTTGCACTTTTCACAGTTTAATACTGCTCGGTAAGTAATTAGTGAGGGTTAGCAGACAAGTTAGCATCTTCCATGCATACTACTAGCAAAACTTGCAACCATGTAGCGACCAAAGCAACTGCAAAGCAACACATACCTGTTTCATGATAGTGAAAATGGCATATACCAACATAAACCGCAAATGCTGTGCTTGTAATGTGTCCAAAATGAAACATTACAAATACAGTATTATTCTTGAGTGTGGCTCTGTGTCATTTGGCACACTGAAAACATTAAGAAACTCTGGTCTAGAAATAAACTCTAATCAATCAGATATTCATATATGTAAAAGTAAATTATATGAATTTCTGCAGTTTCATACCATCGTTCGTACTTGGTTCTACTACTTTGTGCGATTAATATCATACAGAACAAGGATTATACTTCAGATTAAGGAGTTTCTTATTGACTCTCATACTTACAATAGATCCCAGTGACAACAGCAGCTATCAGCAGAACAGCATTCAGCAGGCTCAGACTCAGTATAACCAGTCGGTGGTGTGGAAACGCAGGTCTGCTTCCATCTGCAAACAGACCTTGAAAATGTTCCTCTCAGTTAAAAATCCTAATAAAATATTTTGTCTTCAGTAAATCAAATAAATTTATAATGGGGACTTTCCTAATAGGTGACAGAGCAATCTGCTATGTGGTTTAGTTTTAAACAATGTAACACACTTATTACAAATGTTTTACATGTATCTGAAACCAAAATGAGTAAACGAGTGAAAGCTCCACGAGGTCAGATTTCACAAGGAGGGAGTAAAGCGGTGGTATAAAAAAAAGCAGAAAAGAAACTGCTCGGAATTTGATTGTAAAGTGAGCTGTACCTTGTCGAAATCTTTGACGGTGAGAGACTGAATGGCCATCTGTGCTGAAATCTTGAGAAATCTTTTCAAATGTCATCTTCTCCTCAGGCACCGACGGTAATTGTGAGTTCTTGACTGGTGCAGGTAGCGCTTATTGATCTGTTTGTCTCTCCTGGTTGTACCAGCGATAAGGTGTGTGTGTCTATGTGTGTGTGCGTTTGAACCCTGGTCTGCATGTTGAGGTAATGCCTTTTACAAGAATGAGATAATATCGCTCTAACGTTTGAAAAACATTAGCATACTGTGTAATAATACTGTGACTGATGCTGCACATGTAAACTTGTTTTCAGACTGCTGGGTAATTGATTGATTGATTGCATCTTTATTTTGAACATGTTGAAAAAGTATAAAAAAAATAGAATTAAAAGAGACAAATGAACAAAGCAAACAAAAGGAAAACGAGCAACCACAACTCCAAATAACGTCCATGTTCAAAAAGGAGCAGGAAGAAGCATAAGCTGCTGGGTAATTACATTTTTGTTCAAAATCTTCCTAGATTATTAAATATACAATTAATTAAAATTTTGCTAATATTCTTTTGTTCTTTTGAGGAAGCACATTTATAATATTATATGTCACATTTATGGACAGCAGCTAGTTAGCCTAGCTTATCACAAAAACAGGAAACACCCAGCCTAGCTTTCTGTGACTAAACAAAATCCACTTAATGCTCATTCAGAAATGATTCATTAGCTCAGTCAGTTTCTTACAATCCCAATAATGCTGTGAGGAACATTTGGGAGGAACATCTGGTTATCAATCAATCCAAAATACTATATGATTCCTACATACTTTCTACAGCTAGAAATCACGACTAAAATATAATGAATGGCTTTGCTGTAATTTCCTTGGGCTTTTTATCATGCTCTGTAAATCCTCTCATTTCCCTCTAGACAGAGGCTGCTAAGCATTCAGATTATAAAATTTAGAAACAAAGCAATTTCTTTCAAAGTGCAGATTTTATAAAGCACTCATAAATCATTTTAACAATAGACAAACTTTTTAAAACACTGCAGATTTAATTGTAAGCAGATATTTGCCCAGGGCCATTAAGATCAAACCACAGCCAATTAAATCTTAAAACAAAGACGTAACTTTCGGCTGTGGAGCTTCAGAAGTGCCTCAAAGCACAGAAAGTAGAAATAGTCCACTCAACACTGCTAACACGTTGATTACACTTTACACACATAATGATGTTAACTGCATTAAAATTAAAGTTGGGCAGATAATAAGAGTATGTTTCTTGTGAACCAAACTCTAATTTTATTTAACTTTCCATTGTCCTGGTGGCTCAGGATGCTTTAACAATAAATAAGGGAAATAGACACTGTAGTGTTGTGTGATGGTAATAAAGTCTACTTACCAGTGCAACTAATTAACTCAATCATTAATCCAGTCCAGAGGAAGTCCATGTAATCCCAATAACATTATGACATTTTGCTACACTTATGTATTTTTTGTGAGTTACAAAATGTGAAGAACAGCTTATTATCAGTCATTCCAAGATGTCTTCTACAGCTAGTAATACAAAGTAAAATTTGATGTGTTTGTTAGTATTTTCATCTTAACCTGTATAAACTAACCTTTCCATCTGTACCAGGGATGGTAAATAATCAGGTCATTAAAACCAAGAATTCCTTTGATACCGCTAATTATACGATTCTTAAAACATTAATAAATCATTTTTAACAAGTGGACTGTTCCAGATACACAGCAGTGTAGATGGTAAACAGATATAACTCCTCATTAGTGTATTTGTCAAAATATATTACTGAAGCTGGGGTATAAAAAACACAGTAAAACATTATGTTAATGTCAAACACTTTAAATTTGTGTATATGACATATCAAAAAACACACTACAGCATCGTCCTGTAGATGAACTGGGTTTAACTGTGTAACACAATATCTGTCAGGGTTGGTTGAAAGAGAACCCAAATGCAGGACTTTTAGATGAAGATGGTGCGTTTATTTACAGTGAAGAGAGCAGAAAGCAGTGCCAACGATCACAGTGTGTGTGTTCTTCCTGCGCCTGTGTTTGTGTTTGTCCTCCTTGGTGTCCTCCACATGTTTCCGCAATCCTCCTGGAAACAAGAGACGCAACAGTGAGTACATTTTAGACCAATATCTAAGCTGCCCTTTTTTATCTAAAGTCTTGGAAAAATTGTATATGACCAATTGATCACATACTTGAATGCACAAAATGTTCAGGAGATTTTTCAATCTGGTTTTAAAGCAATGCATAACACTGAATCAGCACTTTTAAGAATTTTTAATGATATATTTTTATCATGTGATTCTGGTGAAAGTGTCATTCTTATTTTACTCGATTTAACTGCTGCATTTGACACTGTAGACCATGAAATTTTAATCTCGCATTTGGAGCAGTGTGTCGGTATAACAGGTTCTGAAATGGTTCAGGTCTTACTTAACAAACCGAACCTTTTCAGTTCGCTTAGGAAATTGTGAGTCCTCCCGTGCTCCGTTGTCTCATGGAGTACCACAGGGTTCCATTCTGGGCCCTATCCTGTTTTCACTTTATTTACTTCCATTGGGCTCAATTTTTAGAAAGCACAGACTCTCGTTTCACTATTATGCAGATGACTGCCAGATTTATGTTCCTCTTAAAAAGAAAGATGGGTCGTCTGTAAATCGTTTACAAACATGTCTGGAGGACGTCAAGTCGTGGTTGGCGCTAAACTTTCTTTGTTTTAATGATTCTAAAACTGAAGTAATGGTGTTCAGACCTGCCTCCACTGCTGTTCCGTGTGTTGATTTGCAATCCCTGAAATCATTCTGTAAACCAGAGATTGTTAATCTGGGTTTTAAAATGGATCCTGAGTTTAAGCTTGAAAGCCAGATCGGGTTGGTTGTAAGGTCTAGTTTCTTTCATCTGAGGCAACTGGCAAAAATTAAGCACTTTCTTACGAGACAGCAATTTGAAACAGTAATCCACGCTTTTGTAACCGTTCGGCTGGATTACTGTAATTCTCTTTATTTTGGGGTGAGTCGATCTTCTGTTTTTCGACTGCAGTTAGTCCAGAATGCTGCTGCACGCCTTTTAACTGGCACTCGTAGATACGAGCATATCACCCCAGTTTTATATTCACTTCATTGGCTGCCCGTGCATTTTAGGATCCATTTTAAGCTGCTTTTATTTGTTTTTAAATGTTTGTCCAATGCTGCCCCTGTGTACCTCTCTGAGCTTCTTCATCCATACATACCTTCCCGGTCCCTCAGGTCGGCAGACCAGCTCCTCCTGAGCGTGCCCAGGACTAATCGTGAGCTCAGAGGGGATCGGGCGTTTGCTGTGGCAGCACCAAAACTGTGGAATGAGTTGCCTTTACATGTTAGACAGGCACCTTCCTTATCTGTTTTTAAATCACGTCTTAAAACATATTTATTTACCTTGGCTTTTAGCACAGCAGGACTTGTTGATGTCTCTTAATACGTTTCTTATTAATTATATTATTTTTAATTTTAAGATATTTTATATGTAATTTAAACTGTTTCCTCTCTGTTTTATATTTGTAGCACTTTGGTCAACATTGTTGGATGTAAAGTGCGTTATAAATAAAGATGCTATGCTATGCTATGCTACATTCCCATCCACCAGCCGACAAATATGCCTTCACCATTCAAACAGGAGAATAACTGAGAACGCAGTAACACAAGCATGAGCACTAACTGTGTTCCTAGTTTAACAATATCGCGCCACTACTCTCTTATGTAGGGCTTCTTGATTATTCAGATCGGCAACAGTTGAGTGATTAATCCCAGGTGTGGCTGGCTCAAAGACGGGAGACTCTCCAGGCCTGGTGTGGCAGCAAAACTAACACACCACAGCACACACACTCAAATGCGTACACAGGAAGACGAGGGACCGGGGGCATATCACATCAACAAACAACCATAAACGATCCACAACGACCAATAGAACTCATAATATTCATTAAACCCCAAAATAACACCCGATACTATAGACAAATTTATTCTCCACTAAGTAATATAATTTTATGTGAGATGAAGTTCACACAGGTTTTATTCATAGAATAAAAATTGTTGTTTATTTGATATATGAATACAAAAACTCTCCAAATTATGGTGTAACACATTTGCATTTCTTCTAATTCCAGTTTTTAAAGACTACATATTTAATGCTTTTTCAGTTTTTATGGCCAAAAAACGATAACAAAAAGTTAATACTTCCAGACAAGCATCACAGCACCCAGTCAGTTTTTTCAAAATGACCTAACCCCATTACCTATAAGCCATGGCAGTAATATGAAAACATTATTTTCTATTTAAATATTTATTTAACTACCAGCTTAAAAACGGAGCACAACAGAGGAACAGCACATTAAAAGGTTTGATCCCCCTGGAAACTCTTAGAATTGTCCCTGTAGGGTTGCATTGAATTAAGCAGTATTAACACTACTGCCCTTTCTGCAGAAGGGCAATTGGCTACGTTGCATGTTTTGCAAATCTGCCTTTTGAGTCAGGTGAAATACCACCAAGACAAAAGAACTAGTAGCTGACTTCAGAAGGAGGAAGTCTGAGCTGCAGCCTGTCAGCATCAACGGGGAGTGCGCGGAAAGGGTCTCCAGTTTCAAGTTTCTGGGTGTGCACATAGACACAGACCTCCAATGGAGACACCTCTGCGGTTTTAAAGAAGGCCCAACAGCGTCTGCACTTTCTGAGAATCCTCAGAAAAATGGACCTGAAGAAGGAGCTGCTGACCGTCTTCTACCGCTGCTCCATTGAAAGTGTGCTGACATATTATATCGGTGTGTGGTTCTCCAGCTGCACCACAGCATACAGAAAGGCACTCCAGAGGGTCATCAATATGGCCCAAAAAATCATTGGACATCCTCTTCCCTCCCTGAAGGACCTGTACAGCACTCGCTGTCTCAAGAGGGCACACAGCATCCTACAGGACTGCACACACCCAGGACACCGGGTGTTTAAGCTGCTGCCGTCGGGCAGGAGGTTCAGGCTGCTGAGGTCCTGGACAAACAGACTCAATGACAGCTTTTACAACAGGGCAACAGCCCTGATCAATGCAAATAGCTGACCTGACTGGCTACCTCCCTGGACTTTTTTTTTGGGGGGGGGGGAGTAACAATGTTTAAAACAATAACAATAATAATATTTATATTTATAACAAGGTGCAATAATAATTAATGTGCAATAATGACAGTGTGCAATACACTTATTCTTCTTCTTTTTATTACTAAGTTAATATACTGTGTTGTGTTGTTTGTGTTGCGTTGTGATGTGTCATATCATGTCGTGTTGTGTTACATGTAGTGCCGACATAGGACAGTTTTCCAATCTCATTGAACTATTGTACTATGTATGACTGTGCAATGACAATAAAGAGTTATCTATCTATCTATCTGAAATATGCAAAATGTAATAGACTGTAGTTAGCTGTGCCCAGTTAGGCCTGTTTGTATTGCTGTGTTAAAATGTTGTGGGTAATAGTGTCTCAGCTGTGTGGAACAGTTAACCGTTTCTTCTTGTCTGCTGTGTGCAGCCGCAGTCTGGTAGTTTCGAATATTACAAGACAAATAACAACACAAAAAGGCTGTATTTATAACGGTAAATGGACTGGTTCTTATCTAGTGCTTTTCTACTCAAAGTGCTTTATACAGCATGCCTCATTCTAGACCAAAATACTAAATTTTGTTCTACAAGGGCCTGATATTACGAGGACATTATTCTGCCACTGTTCTATGGAAATTTAAAACGAATGTCCTCAGAAAAAAAATCAGGTAAAATTGTTTTTTTGGTTTTTTTAATCACGTAATTCTTTGTTTTTACATACATCAGGTCCCAATCAGCCACACATAAACACACAAGTTCATACATAGCATGCCTGGACACATAAACGTAAACACAAAAAACATCCACTTTGATAGTTTGCTGCTTGCAAGTGGTGAGAACTTGCAGAAAGTGGGAACTGAAGGCAATAAAAAGAAATGGAGTAAACGTGTGCGACACATTTGATTTATCATAAAGCATTTGAATGTTGCTGCTTTGCTTCCTGTTGAAAAGTAGTTAGACTTTTCAACAGGGACAATTTACTAGTAAAATGTCTTAGTAAAATGAGTAATTCCCAGACTTGACAAAGAAATGTCATCATCAGACTAAGTTTCAGAGCTTCCCTCCTAACACATGCAAGGTAAGTTCTCTTACTTTAAGTTAGGTAGAGTGCATGAATGCAGGTTTATAATCAGCTTTTCACATCATATGTATATATGAGTAAAACTACATAGTGAATAAAGCAGAGCTTCACTATAGAGTTCTCTCAATTTCTTTCCTGTCTGTGGATGCTTTTCTTGCTCTAGTGTCATCCTCCTTTGGAAAACATGATGACAAAGACATGCATTTTCATTCAACTGCTGCTCTTCCTTTCTCCTGTTTGTGGGGAATTGAAAGTTGCATATGACTCCCCTTCTATCATCATGACATGGAGAGATGCACAGGCATACTGCAGGCACAAGTACACTGATTTGGTCACTGTCAGAAACGAGCAAGAAAATGAACGTTTTATTCGGCACGGCTGGATCGGATTATACCGAGAAGATGCAGCAAGTCCATGGAAATGGTCCCAAGATGATGAGATAGCCACCTTCACCATGTGGGAACATATAACTGGTAAGGAACATGTAACTGAATTATATTTGTATAACTGTATTACAGTATTTCTGTTAGGCTAACATTTATTTGTTTTAAAGTTCAAATCTATTATATCTATTGTATCTATTATATCTTGCCTATACTATTATCTACAGTACATTTATGAAACATGCCAAGGCCTTTTTGATGCAAACAATAAAAGATGAATATTTGAGCGCATACAGATGCAACATCTCAGATACAATTTGGTCTTCAAACCTTCTCTGAAAACTTCTCAGTGCATTCTCACTACTTTACTTCTCCTTGTTCTTGCAGAAGCAAATGCACAGAGAAACTGTGTTTTTAAGAGAAATGGAAAATGGGTAGCCAGAGATTGTGGATTGGAGCGACGTTTCACATGTTATACTGACCCTTTGGTTCTGGTGAAGGAGAATAAGACGTGGGAGGAGGCATTGGATCACTGCAGGTCTCTGGATAGAGTCAACACAAATAATCCAACCTTTTCAGACTGGAACCACCGCTACGACCTGGTCACGCTGATCTCTCCATTTGAACATACTTATGCACGAGAGAGAGCACAAGAGGCTACCACTGATGAGGTTGGCCAGTTTCCTACATTGTATTTGTATTGAGAAACTCTTTATTTGTTACAAGTTTTTGTATGTGGACCTCTCTGTTTAATGTTGGCAGGTGTGGACAGGCCTGTGTAACCTGGCTGGTAAGTGGTTGTGGGTGAGTGGAGAGCAGATGCAATATGAAAATATTCCAAGCTGCCCATCTCACAGCTTTTGTGGCGTCCTTGAGAAGAACGGTACTGCATCCTTCAGCATGAGAAACTGCCAGCTGAGAAGGAACTTCTTCTGCTACAAGAAGCCCTAAATGCACTCAAGGCTACACTTACTTAAGTACTGTACTTCAGTATAAACGTGAAGCAATTTTATTTAAATTGCACTTATGTACATGAAAATACGCTATTGCTCAAAATATGAAATGTGGTCAAGAAGGTGAAACAATGTTTATAATAGTTTATAAGTAATAGTTTATAATACAAGAACCAGAATGTAAACTATGGTTTGAATAGATGTTTCATTGATTTAAGATATTCCAGGACTCTAGTCTACTAAGAAATTTGCAAACCGATGTATCCCAACCTTTCTAGTTAGTTTCATTTTACTTTAAATAAAAGCGTTTATTTCTTTAAAAAAAACAAAAAAAAAAAACGCAGGGCTTTTTTTTTTTTTTAGCTCATTCACAATTTGGTCATAAAAACATACTTGTACAAAAAACCAATAGGGCGTTTTGTTGTTGTTTTCTTTAAG
Source organism: Aulonocara stuartgranti (assembly GCF_965226115.1). Taxonomy (NCBI): domain Eukaryota; kingdom Metazoa; phylum Chordata; class Actinopteri; order Cichliformes; family Cichlidae; genus Aulonocara; species Aulonocara stuartgranti. The sequence continues at coordinate 2,160,073 of NC_138955.1, read as the reverse complement.
TACAGTCTCAACTTTATGGAAACCCATCCAACTAAAACTGGAAATCACACCAAAAGATTTCACTCATGTGATGCTGTGCAGAGTTTGCATTCTGTTATCTGCATATGGAAATGTTAAGGTCACTAAAGGAAAGAAACAGATGTTTACCAGATATAGTCTTGTGTCTGCCAGTAAGGCATAGCGATATTTGAATAGATTTGAATAAGGGGATTTACATTCAAAATGTGTTTGAATGTTTGTTCTATAGCAAACCATAAAGTGATCATGAAGTTTTATACCTGTGCTCAGCACTTTCCACACATTTATGTCAATGTGAACTCAAATTAAACAGAACTATTGCTGAAACATGATTTCAAATGGTGTCACTATAGACATTAAGCTGATGGCAGCCTAAGGATTACTCACAATTTACCCCGAGTACAGTCACAGGGAAATTTTACTGGTATTTTGTGTTACCTACATTAGAACAGCTAACAACAGTCTGCTCTGCTGTCCCCTCACCGTCTGCCTTTTTTCTCCATTGGCTTATCTCTTCATGTTTTATTTGTTTGTCCTTTCTTAGCTTTCATGCCCCCACAGAGGATGATGAGTTAAGTTTTTGTGTGAGTGTTACTCGTTGTCAGTATTACTCTTTTCTTGATGCAACACACCTCAAATTCCGGCCCTGTGTATCTTGTCAGTATTGGCAGATCTCCTGTTCACCCAAAACAGAAGAGGTGGAAAAACTGGATAGCCAGTGAAAAGCTGAAATGATAAGTGAGTAATTGAATCTGCCCGTATTACAGTATAAATCCATATGTCAGTTTTAAGTGTAACTGAAAACCCATTTGTTTTGTTTCGATCCCAAGATGTTGCTGCCCCTCACTGAGGAGCATCCAAAGATCCTGTCAGACAAGCAGGCAGAGACGATTTTTGTTTTTAATCTTGTTCCTTTTTCTCCTCTGTCTCCGGGATAGTTGATATATGGAGGGAGTTTCACCCCTCTAAAAAAGACTATACACACTATTCACTATTCTCCCCCCCCACAATAGTTATGCTAGAATCGATTACTTCTTCATGAATAATAATGATTTAAATAGGGTAAAAGAGTGTGAAATTCAACAAGCAGATGTATCTGACCACTGTGCAATCCACCTTATAGTTAATTTGAAAGGACAGGAGAAAAATACATTATGGAGGCTAAATGTGGGAATATTAAATAATAAGTCCAATATGGAGGAACTAAAGAAGTTTAGTAAATTTTAAAAAAAACAACAGAGAGGAGGTGTACAAAAAAGAGAAGGAGAACCTTTTTTTAACCGAACAACAACACAAGACCACACAAGACCCTTCACTGCTTCCAGAAATTAAAGAAATTAGGGATGAAATTGAAAAATATTAGCCACAGCCTTGTGCTTTGCACTGGGAAGAGGGGGGAGGGGCGGTAGTTACACTGGCAGTAGCACAGGAACAGAGCGGGAGGGAGAGAGAGAGAGAGAGAGAAAGAGAGTCTCATTAGAAAGGTCCAGTAATCATCCACAACTATTTTCAGTTGAGGATGATAAAGGATTCAGAAAGTTTATTCATGCAGGTCCATATGACAGAGAATGTGCATCATCTTCATATTTTAATTTATATTTAATTGTGTTGTGGTTTGCAGTGTTTTGTGTAGTTTCACTTTAAATTTGTTTAAAAGGAAAAAGCAGAAAAATTAAATAGTTAAAAGTTGAACTGTGAATAGTTAGTTTTTGTATTATATGATTTATTTATTACATTTTATGTGGAGTGAATAAATAAAAGTATATTTATGTGGCCCCTACAGACAAAGCATGTACAAACTCCAAAACACGTAAAAACTCAGAAGCACGTACAAAACACAACAGAAGTGCTCCAGGGTTGTGTAGCTTTCTGGATTTTATACTTATTGGGCTACATATTTATTTTATCATACAGGCTATACAGTACATAGCATCAAAACTCACATGTTTTATGTAACTAAAGTGTTGAATTATGTGGGCTACAGACAATAATTAAGTTATAGACTTTATTTATATGAAAAAATGTGTATACTTACTGCATTTGAATCATTTTAACCATATGTAACTACTAGGGGTGCAACGATACACAAGAGTCACGGTTCGGTTCGATACTTTGGTGTCACGGTTCGATATTTTTTCGATACAAAAAAATGTTCATGCCTTTTTAATTTGTCATTTATTAAAATTATAAATATATATTTTAACTCAAAAGTACAGTTTTTAAATTTAATGTTGCTGAAACAAAAGTAATTAAAAAAAATAAATATATCTCAGGGCTCTCAAAATTTCAAAATCCCTGGTAGCCCTTCGGGCAGGGACTCTTCAGTTTTTGGTAGCCCAAAATAAATGTAAGTAGCCCGAATAAAAAAGAGAGCAATTTTTTGATTGATGTTTTGTCTCCTTTACAATATTATACATTAAAGTATAATATTGTAAAGGAAACAAAACATTAATCAAAAAATTGTTGAAAAACAAATTACAACATTGTATAAAAATTACAATCATCAACTCAAATACTTGGTTCTAATTGAACAGAAATTTCTATGAACTTGTAAGAACTGTGTAGGACATGAATCCGTCTGTGTCAGACCCTGGATTTGAAATTTCCACTGAAGTCACGGGTAAGAAACAAGTGGAACCAAGATCGAGGCCGTTTGCTTTTTGAAGTTTGCAAAGACTGCTAAATTTTGCCATGGTAGTTCACTCTTTGCAACATAGTAGCTGTTCTAAACAGATTTTTCAGGTTTATTTTTAGTATGTTATTTGCAATTGGTGTTTGTTCTGGGAAAGATATTGCAGACTGAGCAATAATGCATTTCTCATGGGTTCTAATGTGACTGGTCCCAGTAACAAAGGCGCTTGTCGACTCAGAAATCGAGAGAAAACCAACAACACACCCGGCAGAACATTATGTTATTTACACGGGTCCACATAAGTGGTCCGCATGTGCGCATTCGCTGTCAAAATAAAAGACGCACCAGATAAGAAGTTGCAACGCGCGTTTGCGTCCATATAAAAAGCAGTGTTTTTGTCCGCTAGAGTGGGATTTTCACGGCACATTCCGCACCACATCTCTGTGCGTTCATCATTTGTTTGAAGCCAGCTCACCTCCTGCAACCACTTTTCCGAGAATACGTGCTTCTTTTGTGGTTCGGACTCCTTCTGACATTTCTTTGGAGGTAGAGGAACACCAAAGTAATTGCTTAAAGGAGCTTCTTCGACATCTTTAAGAGTTCTAAACTTTAAGAGTCTGTCCTCCTCCAGAAAATCTTATGTATGCAAACAGGCGTTGCAACTTCATATCTTGTGCGCGTTTTTTTTTTTTTTTTTTGGACAGCGAATGCGCACCTGCGGACCACTTATGTGCAGCCCCGGTTATATAGCTCGTCATATTGCAGCCACAGAAATTCTTTTGTCCATGAAACCATAAAGCTGCACTTTCTTTTTGCCTCATAGTCTGATTTCTCATAACTTTTCCGTTTTGTGGTAAGCTTTTCTTTGGCTGTCACTTCTTCACCCTGACCTGTCTTATTTGGCTCAGCAGAACTAAAATATATATCCTGCTGCTTTTACACACACACACATAACGCTCAGCGATTCTCTGCGCGATCAACCTCTCATATGTTTAAGCTTGCTGCGGGAGATTTCACTTGTCATGTTTGCATAGTAAGCTAACGATTGATAAGACGATGTCAGAGGAATTGGTGCACAAATTATCATCACTCACCAATCAGTGCTGTCGCTCTCTAGCGATTTTGCAAGCCCTGTATCTGATTGAGGAATCACTCATCTTTGGAAAAGAGAGTTTATTACAGAGAAATGGCTCTTTCCAAAATAAAAGCTATACTATATGCTTCTTCTGGGCTATATTCTCAGCAGCATATTGTAGCGGGTCAGGGCTGTTCGGGGTTCTGTTTGTACAGTTATGTTTTGTTTATGTTGCCATAGTGACGGGTGACGCCCTCTCGCTGCGACGGTGTGTCCTTCCGGGGTCAGAGGGCGCCTTGTGTGTTGTTGTTGTTGCTGTGCGGTTGGCGCGCTGAGCAGTTAGCTAGCGGCAGTGTTCTTCTGCAGATGTCAATAAACGGCTGTGCTCCCTGGCTAGCTCACGGGAAGCAAGACCAAACGACACCTCCGTCTCCTCGTTGTCTGAGCTCGCCACATTGGTGTCAGAAGTGGGATGATGGTGGCACCCCATGTTCTGACCCGAGTGACTTTTCCCCCGCCGGTCGTGCCCGGCCGGTGCGCCAAAAGAAGGCACCTGGACATTTGCAAAGTGGAAGCAAAAAACAAGCGCAAATTCAAACGCGATTTCAATATGTCACATATTGACAGTGGCTCACCGATGCCAATGACATAATTACCCAGCTACATTTCCGAAAGAATGCAAAAGCATTGACATATATTTTTCCTTCCTACAATAGCCCGACGGGCAGGGCAGAGATAGATTTTGGTAGTACGACTGGAAAAATCGCTAGCCCCGGGACGTCGGGCTAGCGATTTTGCAAGCCCTGTGTTACAGGCATGGCCCTTTAAGGATGAAGCCTGATGGGAAATGTATTCGGGATGTGTGTAGCGGGACTGCCTGGTGTGTGTGAAGAGAGAGAGCGGAGAAGGGGAAAAAGTAACGGTTAGCTACAGAAGAGACGAAAAGAAAATAAATAAAAGGAATATAATAACTCCCTCGACAGCCAGAGTTGTGTCGGCGATGCTCGCTGTGAGTAAACTGTTTCAGCCCACTGTACGCGGTGTTCGTGCCTTAGAGAAGAAATAAAGTTCGGTGAAGCAGTTTCCTACGCCTCCTTCGATCTTTTTGCTAGCGGAGTTGACCTGTATAGTAAGCTGTTGCCGGCTACGAGTCAGTTACGGAACCTTCAAGTAACTGCCAGAGGTTTTCTTACTACGGTTCGGGCCCGCGGATCTGGCGCGGTAACACCTGTATCTGATTGAGGAATCACTCATCTTTGGAAAAGAGAGTTTATTACAGAGAAATGGCTCTTTCCAAAATAAAAGCTATACTATACGCTTCTTCTGGGCTATATTCTCAGCAGCATATTGTAGCGGGTCAGGGCTGTTCGGGGTTCTGTTTGTACAGTTATGTTTTGTTTATGTTACCATAGTGACGGGTGACGCCCTCTCGCTGCGACGGTGTGTCCTTCCGGGGTCAGAGGGCGCCTTGTGTGTTGTTGTTGTTGCTGTGCGGTTGGCGCGCTGAGCAGTTAGCTAGCGGCAGTGTTCTTCTGCAGATGTCAATAAACGGCTGTGCTCCCTGGCTAGCTCACGGGAAGCAAGACCAAACGACACCTCCGTCTCCTCCTTGTCTGAGCTCGCCACATTGGTGTCAGAAGTGGGATGATGGTGGCACCCCATGTTCTGACCCGAGTGGCCCCGGCCGGTGCGCCAAAAGAAGGCACCTGGACATTTGCAGGACTTTGTGTGGGGTAATGGGGTCGTCGGGGACGACTGACCCCTTAGGTGGGGGCTATGTAGCGGGTCAGGGCTGTTCGGGGTTCTGTTTGTACAGTTATGTTTTGTTTATGTTGCCATAGTGACAGGTGACGCCTTCTCGCTGAGACGGTGTGTCCTTCCGGGGTCAGAGGGCGCTCTGTGTGTTGTTGTTGTTGCTGTGCGGTTGCCGCGCTGAGCAGTTAGCTAGCGGCAGTGTTCTTCTGCCGATGTCAATAAAGGGCTGTGCTCCCTGGCTAGCTCACGGGAAGCAAGACCAAACGACACCTCCGTCTCCTCGTTGTCTGAGCTCGCCACATTGGTGTCAGAAGTGGGATGATGGTGGCACCCCATGTTCTGACCCGAGTGACTTTTCCCCCGCCGGTCGTGCCCGGCCGGTGCGCCAAAAGAAGGCACCTGGACATTTGCAAAGTGGAAGCAAAAAACAAGCGCAAATTCAAACGCGATTTCAATATGTCACATATTGACAGTGGCTCACCGATGCCAATAACATAATTACCCAGCTACATTTCCGAAAGAATGCAAAAGCATTGACATATATTTTTCCTTCCTACAATAGCCCGACGGGCAGGGCAGAGATAGATTTTGGTAGTACGACTGGAAAAATCGCTAGCCCCGGGACGTCGGGCTAGCGATTTTGCAAGCCCTGTGTTACAGGCATGGCCCTTTAAGGATGAAGCCTGATGGGAAATGTATTCGGGATGTGTGTAGCGGGACTGCCTGGTGTGTGTGTGAAGAGAGAGAGCGGAGAAGGGGAAAAAGTAACGGTTAGCTACAGAAGAGACGAAAAGAAAATAAATAAAAGGAATATAATAACTCCCTCGACAGCCAGAGTTGTGTCGGCGATGCTCGCTGTGAGTAAACTGTTTCAGCCCACTGTACGCGGTGTTCGTGCCTTAGAGAAGAAATAAAGTTCGGTGAAGCAGTTTCCTACGCCTCCTTCGATCTTTTTGCTAGCGGAGTTGACCTGTATAGTAAGCTGTTGCCGGCTACGAGTCAGTTACGGAACCTTCAAGTAACTGCCAGAGGTTTTCTTACTACGGTTCGGGCCCGGGGATCTGGCGCGGTAACACCTGTATCTGATTGAGGAATCACTCATCTTTGGAAAAGAGAGTTTATTACAGAGAAATGGCTCTTTCCAAAATAAAAGCTATACTATACGCTTCTTCTGGGCTATATTCTCAGCAGCATATTGTAGCGGGTCAGGGCTGTTCGGGGTTCTGTTTGTACAGTTATGTTTTGTTTATGTTGCCATAGTGACGGGTGACGCCCTCTCGCTGCGACGGTGTGTCCTTCCGGGGTCAGAGGGCGCCCTGTGTGTTGTTGTTGTTGCTGTGCGGTTGGCGCGCTGAGCAGTTAGCTAGCGGCAGTGTTCTTCTGCAGATGTCAATAAACGGCTGTGCTCCCTGGCTAGCTCACGGGAAGCAAGACCAAACGACACCTCCGTCTCCTCCTTGTCTGAGCTCGCCACATTGGTGTCAGAAGTGGGATGATGGTGGCACCCCATGTTCTGACCCGAGTGACCCCGGCCGGTGCGCCAAAAGAAGGCACCTGGACATTTGCAGGACTTTGTGTGGGGTAATGGGGTCGTCGGGGACGACTGACCCCTTAGGTGGGGGCTATGTAGCGGGTCAGGGCTGTTCAGGGTTCTGTTTGTACAGTTATGTTTTGTTTATGTTGCCATAGTGACAGGTGACGCCTTCTCGCTGAGACGGTGTGTCCTTCCGGGGTCAGAGGGCGCTCTGTGTGTTGTTGTTGCTGTGCGGTTGCCGCGCTGAGCAGTTAGCTAGCGGCAGTGTTCTTCTGCAGATGTCAATAAACGGCTGTGCTCCCTGGCTAGCTCACGGGAAGCAAGACCAAACGATACCTCCGTCTCCTCGTTGTCTGAGCTCGCCACAATATTAAACATATCAGGTCCCCATAAGGAGAATCATGTGCTAACGGCTGTCTAAATGACTCGGGTAAAGTTTGTAGCATGCTTGTTGTTTTTGTCTGCTTCCACTTGTCTTTGCACTAGGATGATGTCGGTGTAAATGTGCAGTCATATTCGTTGTGTTCCCACTAGTGCTGTCAGCGTTAATCTCGTTGAAATGACGTTAACGCCACAACACGGCAAATGTCAATGTCAATACATTTTTCAAAAAATACCTCTCTGTGAAAAATGGGCTTAAAAACATAAACAACAACATAAACAACTGTGGAATACTGTTTGTCCGTGATTTCATTCCCCCCCCTGCAATGGCTCTGCGCCCCACACTTTGGGAAGATCTGCATTAAAGCATCATAGTCAAGGGAACAGAGGAAAGAGGCACATAAACTCTGACTGTCTTGCACTGCCCTCTGCTGGGAACAAGTGAAAACACTTTTACTGACGGTTGGATCAACATCCTGAGTTTGGTGCCAAACGCATCATTAAATACAGAACAAGATCATCGAGTGAGGGCACACTGGCAACAACCACCTAGCATTACATTTTCTGCTTTCAATCGGTTGCACAGCACAGCTCTCTTCATGATGCTAATATGTATTCATATAGAGATAATAGCTTTATTTTATAGTATAAAAAATAAAATCATTACTGTTTAAGACAATATTAACATTTTATTGAGCAGAATGAAGTATAGGGTGAAGAAAAGTCAGAGTGTAATATCTCCATATAAAATGTTTAATTTGAAACAGGACAGAACAATTATATTAAAAATTAAAAATAACAGCTGCTGTTGTGAAGCAGAGGCTCTGCTGGTGGGCTTTGGAGGTGACGAGGATCTTTGACTTGTTCCTGACCAGGAGTGGGCATTCCACCCTTTTCCTGCTGAGGACCGCTCCGGGTTACACCTCAGACCGTCAAATATATGAATGTTATTAGATGGATTTTAATTGTGTTCTTATGTAACTGCCATAAATTTTCAACAATGGCTTTAAAAAGAGGTAAGGAGGATGGCACACACATCTTCTTGATAAAAGAGTGAATCAAATCCACCATTAAAATTACAACCAGTAGTTGATATCAGTCACATGCATACCTGGCAAGACACTTTGCTGTGTCGACACAACTCACTGCTGATTAATTCTTAATCACTGAATTCCAGTTCAAACTTTTATCAGTGACAAAAGTGAATCAAAAATAAAAGTAAAGTAATCTCTGGTGTAACCTTTAATTTGATGATACACAAGATCGTAATATGCTGACTTTCTATAAGAAATCAAGGAATGTGCTGAAAGTCTAGTCAATTCTATAGTGCTGCATAATCAATGATCAGTCATTTAAAATAATTATCATACATGATTAGATTTAAAGGCTATTTGTGTGCCTTGAAACTTCTTCTGTAAACTCAGTGCTCTGCGCTTTTTAAGATTTAACAGTCAGCTGCACTTGAAAGATTTTAAGTGTGACATACAGAAAATGGGATGAATCTTCATGGAAACAGGACGTTTATGGTGAGATAGTGCAAGAGTTCTAGTGACCTTGACAAAGTTCCCTGAGTTAAAATAAGGCACTACTGCTGAGCTGAATGATAAATTCCTTTTTAGTTAAATTTTAGTTAGAATTTTTTAAAGGAAGAAGTCAAAATATCTTTGCATAAACGAAATGTACTTTCTACAGATAAGATGTAGTAAGTCCAAAAGAAATGAAGCCCACGTTCAGCACTGGTTAGTACATTATGTTCATGTAAAAATGAATTGTTGGCATGTGCCATGAATTCAAACGTGCGCTAAGTTTTCTCTCCTCCCTGAGCAACATCTGCAGTTTGGTTGCTGTTTGGTTTGCTCTTGTGCACCTAACACTGCATCCACCAACTCTTCATGCACCACTGACAGTTACATTGTGAGTTTGAGTTTCTTCTTCATGTTTCTTTAATAAACTTTTTCTTAATTAGCATTTCTATCTGCACCTGTCTTGCTGCCATGGCTGTGTGGCCTAGTTTTGATAAAATCCTAGGCCATTTTCATGGTGCAAGGATCCTTCTTCTGTGCTGTATAATTATAATAAAATACAATGATCATACATAGTCCACTTTGGGTACAGCACAGTGCAGCGGTCCCTGTTCTGCAGGTACTCTGGTTTAGATCAGCAGAGTGTGAAGGGTTGTTTCTCTCTTTATGTCAGTTATGGACTGGAAGCTTGTGAAGGGTGTACATTGATTGTATCAAATTCATTTAATAACAGTCTCTCTTTTTTGCCTTTGCCATGACTTCAGAGCAACTTGCCAAGTTTTTTAGCAAAATCAGATTTAGTTCACAGATGTTTTCTGTGCTGCCTACAAATTCCAATGAACCTAACCATCCATATTTATGTTTCCACATTTGTCCTTATTTATTTAGAAAAATAACAGAAATACACGATTAAAAGACACAAGAACAAGCATATCAAACAATTACCATAGCAAAAAAAGTAGATCCACATAAAAAACATATGGTATACGTGTTACAGTTTAATGTCAACTTGTCTATTGCATAGCATTTACTCTATATGCTTTAATTTCCAAAATAATGTTAATTATTATTATTATAATAGTTTTTTTCTTGATACTAACCAGGCTGGCTTTAGGTTTAGTGGAATTTCTTTTAATAACAAATAATTTTCACACAGACCTCTAAAGTAATTAGAATGTTAACTGCACTGTTGTAGACTCTGAATATGAAAAATAACCCAAAAACTGATAAAATATTTCTTGTTAAAAATGCTTTTTTAGCATCATATCAGGAGTGAAAAGAGTTTTTCTTATTTACATTTCACACATCCAGTGCAACTGCTTCGAGTCACAATTTCCATCATAGCGGGTCTTCCAGGGATTAAAGGCGGAGTGAACTGCAACCCCACAATGTTCTCCAATCTCTCCGCCGTTGTTTGGTTCTCCATCCATCCAGTACCTAAGAAAATTGCATCATGTATTGTTAACTTCAAACCACACACTACCGGTCAAAAGTTTTAAAACACCCAATATTTTCAGTTATTTATTGCAATTCAAGTCATTCAAGTCCAATGAATAGCTTGGATTGGTACAAAGGTTCACATCAGGTGAACTGTCAGAGGTAAAAAAAAGAAAAAAAGGTTACCCAATGTACATTTTAGAATTATACAGAAAGGCCTTTATCAGGGAACCCAAAACAGAGGTTGATGAAGCCTTGGAAGCTGGTGCTACTAATTCCTACAGGTGTTCCAACTTTTCTGGATTACTTACAACCACCTCTGTCTGCATAAAAGCAGTGTTGGATCACATTGTGGTATCATTACCTCGTGAGCATCAGTTGAACAGTACTGTATTGGAGAAATTAGTGTTGCTCCAAAAATGGTGAGAAGAGGGCAATTAACAATGGAAGAGAAACAGATCATCATAACATTTAAAAATGTAGGTCTTTCCCAACGAGAAACTGCAAAGAAAGTCAAGGTGTCAGTGAGTACAGTTTGCTTCACCATCAAAAGGCAAGAAACTGAGGAAAACTCTGACAGGAAGAGGTCTGGCAGACTCAAAGCCACAACTGAATCAGAGGACATGTTTCTCAGAGTTAACAGCTTGTGTGATAGGCTTATTTATACTATGCTTTCATTTCAGAGTGCAATGACACATGAAACTGTATAATTTTCAATAAAAAAATGGCTGCTACGGCAGTCATGTGGTGTTTGTGAAGGAAGGACCCAAAATGCAGGCAAAGGCTGTGATGCGAGTGATCGTTTATTTACAGTGATGGCAAAGTGACAAAAACAGGAAAAATGGAACGGGGGGCTCCAAAACCTAAACTGGGAAAACTAACCTCATACAAACCCAAACTGAAACACAAAACGTTAAACACTGGGATACCTGGAAGCATGAGGAGACAAAAGGCACGGGAACATGGGGCGAGACAGGCAGGGATGACAAGGAGAATGTTGAGCAGAGACATGCTGAGAAACAGCAACTAACGCAGACGGACCGACAACGAGCAAAGGCAACCTCACACTATAAGTACACACACAGAGGAACAACAAGGAATGGCAAACAGGAGGCACAGCTGATCCTAATTAACATGAGGAGACAAGAGACACAGACCCTAAAAGTAAAACCGGAACCCACAGGCTGGACTACAGACACAGACATAGGGACATGACACAGACTCAGGGAAATGAAACAGAGCACAGATGGAGCACACTGACAGATAACTAGGCACACAGCAATGGAAGCACAGGAAGAAAACCTCCAGTTGCACTAGAATACATAAAAAACATCAAATCGTCAGATAATAACCACAACAAGAAGAATAACAACATGGTGCTGGGTCACCAACCCAGCACCATGACATGGTCTAAAGCTTTTGATTGATAATATATATAATATAATTAATTTATTTAACATAAAAGTATGAAGAAATGATTGGTGCTGTTCTCACCTTTGTTGCACCTCTGTGACATTATTAATCCATGTCCAGTTCCCCTCGTTCTCCATGTCAGTGAGTCCAATCCAGAATCCATTCTCCCACTTACTATTACTGGTTTTCATATTTTGGATTATGTGACTCACATATTTCTAAAGAAAAAAAAGAAAAAAAGAATCAGTTAACACCTAAAATAAAGTTTTCAAATGACCTAATTATAACAACCAATATAGAAATTAACTCATTTTCAGGGCTTGACTTGTACAGTGCCAGTTTGTGGCTACATTACATTCACCTGCTCTACTGTTTTTGAGCAGTTCGAGTCTGTGTGATTTGATCAGGTGGAAAAACTTTGTAATGACATAAAGACATCATCTTGTCCAAATGATGTTGTTCCAACACATTTCTTAAAAAAGATTCTCAAGGTGGTCAGTTTTAATAGCAGTCTTAACTCAGGTGTTGTGCAGCCTGTGATTAAAGAAACTAATCTCGATTCCTCTGTTCTTGCAAGCTTCAGGCCTCTTTCAAAGCTTCCCTTTCTGTCAATAATTTTAGAAAATAATGTATTTTTTCAGCTGCAATTTCTATACAGTCACCCTGTTCTCGGGAGGTTTCAGTGCCTAAATTGCCTAAATTTGCCTCTCCACATCAGACAGGCTCCTACCCTCAATCTTTTTAAATGCTATCTTAAAACACAGCTCTACTCATTGGCTTTTAATGCTGCATGAGAGTTATTTACTTATTTATTTGTTATTTGGCATTGATGTTAATTGATATTCATTATTTTATTGTGTAATTTGTATGTTTGTACAGCACTTTGGTCAACACCACTGTTGTAATTAAATGTGCTATATAAATAAATAAACTAAACTACATAACATTTTTTAATTTTTCCATCACCTGTACCTTATGTTTATTAACAGGAAGCAGATTATAGCATGTTGACATGACTGTTTGCTGTTTTTTGCTAATTGTTTACTTGATTTTTTAATAACATATATTTCTCTTTAAATTTATTTGTTGACTGCATGTAGTTTGAGTTTTGGATGTCTATTCTGTTAAAAGGTGACCCAGAAAGAACAGCTGGTTCTTGGGTAATAACATCTAAATGAAGATAAACATACTCGATATGAACTTTATAATCAGCTCTACGATTAGCAGAATTTAAATCCATGTTAATCACTCTCTCATGTAGACTTTCTGTCTATCTCACCTATTTTTTACAGTCATCCTTGTTTGTTTTAAACCCACCTGCTCTTCCTGGTTATCGATCACAACCAGGTCAGAGCCACGACTAACACAGTCCTCTCTGCTCTCATGCCAGTTCTTTTTGACAGTAGAGGACTCGGTGTAGGAGAAGAAATAGCAGGACGAGTTGAAAAGAGCCCAACCAGGGAGGCATCCGCCACAAGATCCCTCTGAGAGAAACAAAGAGTTATCGTCTTTTCCAGTTAACACATTTCAGGAAAACATAAATAAGGATAAAAGTTTCTCACCTAAAGCTGATACATTGGACTTCAGGTTTGCCTTCTCCACTTGCAGTGCTTGCATCTGTTTCTGATAACCATCATTGACGGTCTTCAGCTGCTCAATTTTCACCTTTACTTCTTTGTGGTTGTTGATCGCGCTCTCTAACGCCTTCTTGGCCTCCTCTTCAGCTTCGATCACATCGCTGTGGTTGCTTCGGAGATAGTCGAGCTCATTGAAGAGCTGTGTTACAGCTGGGTTGGAAATGTGCAAGGAGCCCTCTTTGACTTTGGCACCTGAAAATGTTTGTGTCAAAATATCAATAGTTGAATCACATTTCAAAGTACTGGAAAATAATCTTGACACAGTTTTGTTTAGAAGGAACTAAAATAGTTTTTTAATCAACAAACTAGAACATTTTCTATTTAAAAGATGTGTTACTGCTTGTGTTAACATGATTACTCTAAAATCTTATAGTGAAAGTGTGTTATCAGCAGTTTATCAGTAAGTTTCCAAATTAAAAAAAGTGGGAAACGAAACTTAATGTGAATTTTCACACTCACAGTTAACTCCAATAACAACAGCCGTTATCAACAGCACAGCGTTCAGCAATCCAAGGAACGGTATAATCGGTGGGTACTTTGTTGATCCACCTTTAGTAAATAAACATAAAAATATTGTAATGTTTCAATGTTTGGCAGAAAACACAATTGACTTACATTTTCCTTCTTAGCTTCTTCTGCTTTGTAGGCATGCTTGAACAAGTGAACTGTATTTCCTCACAGCTGCAATGAGTTTGCGGTCAAGCCACAAACCAGCTACATTAGAAAACACATCTTATTTACTGTAGCTATATTTAGGTTTATCTGACCTCATACAAATACAACTTCATATGCAAGCATCCTACAAAAGCACACAGGTTTAGCAAATATTTAAGAATGATTTCAACTAATGTTCTTCCACTAAAATAGGCAACACTGACTTCAGGAAACTACCTGGAAAAAAAAGATGAAATGGAAAGAAAAGAGGAGAAAAAGTGATGGCTAAACGAGTCATTGTGGAAGAAACTCGTACCTTGCCTAAATATATCATTGGACGGTGTGTCATTGTTCTCGTTTGGCCTTCTCTGTGGATTATCCATGACTGCAGTGTTGGTTGTAATGCCTACTGATCTGTCTGACTTCTCTTTTATAGCCTCAAAAAACTGACTTTGAATACGTAATGCTTGCTGTGGGTGTATCAGTTCTGCCTTGAATTCTGGGCCATTGACATCTGTTCGTGTTTCTGTGAAAACCAGTAATTTGATTTAGGATGGAGGTCGGCAGCCACATGTGGCTCTTTCGTCCTCAGCTGTGGCTCCCTCAAGTTTTGGGCGGAAAAAATAAAAGTAAGAAAAATTTGCATGTTACAGGGATAGCCTGCTTTAAGAAAACAGTCTGATGGTAATGTATTCCGTGCCACAGGTTGAATGTTGTGGGGAAAACAGAGACGGCCTCTCTGTGCACAAGTGAGTGCGAGTTACATCTGCAGCACGAAGTTTAAAGAGTGAGAAAAGTATGTTTATAGTTGGAGCTACTGCAGCCAAAAGAGTCTAACCGGCCCAGTTGTGAGCGAAATGTTAGCAATAATCTGCAAACTGTGTTTAGCGCATCCAGGAATAAAGTTCTGCTGGTGCAACCCTCCGATGCCTCTCTCCATCTCTCCACTTTGCGATAAGTTGACCCAGACCAGACAGCTAGTTACCACCTACGAGCCAAACTCAGAGCACATTTCCCAGAGTTCTCTGCACTAAATCTGCCATTACGATATGACCCACAAGCAAAGATTTGCACATACTTGTTTCATACTAGGACTTTTGTGGATCTGTGCGAAGCTGGCAGCCTTAAATGTGCATCGAAACATCACGTGGGCATGCAACGCGAGCTGTGTGTATCCGGTGATTCGTCCACATGTATTTAAGGTTTTGTGAGCTGGATTGTTACAGAATATTCTGGTGTTTTTCAATAACTATCTATGTATATTTTCCACCATCAGCTTTTGTATTTTTTTTACGCCCAGGGCTGGACGGTTGATTGCTGCCTGCGGCTTGATGAAAAACAGAAGATGACAGCACATTAAAATGAACTGAAGTGATAATTACAGACAAATAGTTATCACGATTATTCTTTTTACTTTATAACTATTCGGCCACTGCTGCGTTTTATTTATTTGAAAGTGGACTATTTTCTATTTGATGAATTTTCCAATTTCCAATTTTTTTCCCTCCTCTTCATAGCATCTATAAAACAGTTCTTGAAAGTAAAAAGCTCTTCATCTTATTAAGAAATCTTATTATTCTTGTATTAGGTATAAACGGACTATTCACACACACACACACACACACACACACACACACACACACACACACCCCCCTCCCCCCGGCTGCACTACAGACACATAAGCACGAGTGTGCATGCGGCTGTTTTTGTCCCAGAATACAGTCGGAGGGGCTAAAATGTCCCTGTTGATGTTGAAGGTTGGTGAACCCTGGTCTAGGGACTTGCTTGAAATGACATTTTCTCATAAATCAGTTATCCTGATGCTTCCAAAAGTTTAAACCAGTGCTAGTTTTTTGTCATGACTATTGTACAGATGTAGTTAACCACATACTGTATAGATTGTAGATTACTGTAGACATACTGTAGACTGTAGACTGTAGATTTCACTATATTTTTCAAATCACACTGTTTTAGTAGAATAATAAAAATACAAGCTATTACACAAATTCAAATTTTCATTCCTTCTGCAAATGTGCTCTTATGTTTTTTTGTTTTGTTTTGTTTTTCTAGATCTGACTTCTGAAAACTTGTCTAAGAAACTACTAACAGATACTATGATGCAATTTTTTCGAAGAAACACATATCCTCTTTTTTTTGAAGAAGTAAATTGACAGCACATCTTACAATAAATTACTCTACCTTAGCTATAAAGCAGGAAACAGACAGTGCAGCTTTATATGATAACAACAAAATCCACTTATACATGCAATTAATTAACATCTAATTTATAAATTAACTATTAATCCACAATTATCACCCCTATAATCCCAGTTACATTATGACATGTTGTTTAGTACTTTGTTTTTATGAGTTGCAAAATTGTGGCTCGCTGGAATTTAAAAAAAAAAAAAAGTTGCTAATTATGCATTTAATAAAACATCCATACATCGTTTTTACCTGTTTAACTGATAAAACTACAGTTCTGCAGTAATTGGCTGTAACTGTTGATTAATGTAATTGTCGAAAGCTATAACCAGAGGTAGAATGTAACAGACAATACGTAAAAAGTATTCATATAAGAGAAGAGCTTGAGAAAATGTGGAGAGTGAAGGTAACAGTGGTCTCAGTGGTAATTGGAGCACACGGTGTAGTGACTCCCAAGCTAGGCGAGTGGCTCCAGCAGATCCCAGGAATGACATCCGAGATCTCTGTCCAGAAGAGCGCAGAAGACCTGCTGATCAGGCACATTGATTGGTGCCTGATCAGCAGTACCTGTGAGCATAGACCCTGCTACAGTGGTCAGTTGAGGACTTCACATAGCACGCCATGGCTGACTGATCTGGGTTGGGACAATGTCATAGGGCAACTTCAAGGTGGTGTCCCAAAAAAACAAGTTGTAGCATTATTTGGAGTGAGCATTTGAAGTCATATATTGACTCCTGTGAAACTTTAGTTTCATATATGAAATATTTTTAGGATTCATTTTTTGAACACTGCCTCTATCCACCAATTTTAACCCCGAGGCAACAATGGGTGGCCAGAGACAATGTTTGAAAGTGAATGCAATGACTAAAACAGTGTCTGAGAATATTTAGTGAATCGTATATTTCACATTCAAAAAATAATTTCTGAGTGTGTTAGGGCAGCATAATTGTGACAAAGGTGAGGGATGTATGAAATATTCTCTTCACCAAAATAGATGTTAATAATTTAATAGTTCAAACTCATAGCTCCTGTAGTCTTCAGTAATGAGTTAATGTTATTTTATAGTTTCTTACTAGAAAATTTAAGTTCTTTAAATTTGTTACTTATAAGCCTGATGATAGTTTTAAAGTAAGATTTATGATAATTATCATATTTTAGCGTGTAAAAAGTGTAAATCAACGCTTTCCATTTATTTGATGAATGGTATTCTGCTGGTAGTCGTTGGAGTTCTTGGGATAACTGTGTCCATGACAGTCTACGTGACAAAAATACAACTTCAGTTTCCCTTTTCTGTAGAATTTCACAATGTCCGACTACCAAGAAAATGAACGCTGAGCAACTATATAAGGGGACAAGGGGATTTTACATGTTGGAAATTTATTTTGAGCCTTTCATGGAAACATGCTAATGTGGTGAGTTTTGATCAGAACTGCTGTTTGTTCCAAAGTTTAGTTTGATGTTGGATATTTTACATTAAAGACACAAACACACAGATGTGATGTGATCGAAGCTGAAGAGGAGGACAAGAAGTTACTAGAGCATGTGAACAAAAACCATGAACAATGAAAGGTGGATATTGAGCAGCTAAAGACCATCAGTGATGGAATATTACAATTCTTGCAGCATTCATTCACACAGTCAGCTTACTGATTGCATGATCACTGCAGCCTCCAGGCTTATGAATTTAAGGTCAGCATCTTGTATCAGACTACCTCTTGTGAAATGATCACTTTTTTATTACTCTTAATTGTTTTACTGTGTTTATTTTTGCGTAGAAAACTTTTTGTCTGTAATTGTTGAGTTTGCATCTTAGTATCATGTTTACCTGAGTTATCAGACTGCTTCAGATTGAGTAGATCTCAAATCGGTTGGCAGAATAGGTTTTAAACCACAAAATACGGACATATTTAATTAAATATGTCCAAGGTAGTTCCCTCTGCAGATGTGCTCTCTCTTTATTTAGATTGTTTCTGACATTTACATTTGTCTTAGAAACTGTTTTTCAAAAGTTATGATTTTTAGAGGAACATATTCTAACTCTTTTAAAGAAGTAAACTGATAATATCATGCGCTGTACACGTGATGGACAGCAGCTACTCTGTCAGGCCTAAAATGAATAACAGGAAGCAGCCACAAAATTCACTTATTATCCCTTCAGATGCTCACCAACATGCTTGAGCTCGTTTCTAAATTATCCAGTAACCCAGTTAAGTTGAAGTCTTATATAATTTAAATAAATATTCCAGAAATATGTTATTAGCCTTCCAAAATATTTTCTACAGTTAAAAATACTGACTAAAGTATAAATAATGACTTTGACTCTCTATTTATCATCTTTCCTTTTGTACACAGGCTGCTAAAAGAAACAGGTTATTAAAGCTGCAGTTTTAATTGTTACCAGGCACAAGTGTTTCTTAATGTGTTCATCAGCAGATGAGGTGTAAACAGACATACTGGTATAATATTGTGTTAATAATGTAAAACACTGTAAGTCTGTATGCAATGTAAATTAACAATTTACTGTAGCATTGCTGTAGATAAATACAGCGTGCACACATGGGCAAAACTTGTTTTAAACAGCAGTTTATATAAATGTGCTGAATAATGCTTTTTCATGTTAGCTGGAAGATTTACTAATATGCTAAAAAAAATTCTTAAATGCTTACAGAGAATTTCTTCTGATAGCAACTTGTGTTCATGTAAGATTGTGATGCATTATTGCAGATATTTTAGCTCAGTGGTTTTGTTGCTATTTCGCATTTAATTTGGGTAACACACAGAACAACGTTCCAGGTCTTGTAGAAGTTTGCTTTGCGATACAACGCTGCACAGTCCCCAATATCCTAATCAAACAAATAAAATAAAAGTTATTAGGGTCATTCTATCTCCAATCAGCAACGTTTTTGAACATTCTCTTGTTGACCATCTCTGATTTGCATAAAATTATTATGGTCCAAAGTCTGAATATATATAATGATTGTTGCAGATTTCAGTTTTATATAAGAAATAGTTTTGAACATTGCCTCTTTCCACCCTGTTTTACTTGAGTGGACAGAGGCAAAGTCTGAACGTGAATGGAATGACTGATAACCGGATGAGGCAATTATTTTTAACATGAATATCTGAAAAACCAAGATCGATAAAGGCCTGGAATGATCACTACCTGGTCTTAGCATGAAAATGAATCTTTTCTGTAATTTGGGACATTTATATGAAAAACTGTCTGAGTTTTGGCTAATTAAAATATTTGTAAAAATTCAAGCTGTCCTGTAAAGTCTTATATTAAAAGTGATGATTTCACATAAGGTAAGATGCTGACCTTAAACCCATAATCCTAACACCTAACCAACCATAAGCGTAATGCCACGAATGCTGGAGGCTGCAGTGATCATGCAACTAGTATGCTGACTTTGTCAGTGAATGCTGCAAAAATTGTAATATTCCATCATTGATGGTCAATATCCACTTTTCATTGTTTATGGTTTTTGTTCACATGCAGTGGTTCTCAAACTGTGGTATGCATACCACTGGTGGTACTTGGGCTCCCTGTAGTGGTATGCGGGAAATCTCCCCCCCAAAATTTAAGATTAAATAATATACCATTGCGGAGGTATGCAAAGGTGCCAAAACGCTGATGGAAAAAACACAGCTTTTTCCCACCGTACCAAAATCTCAGGCACCATCGATGAGTTGGTGGTCCTCGGGAGTATCGGTGGGGATGAAGAAGATGCCGTCAGTGAGTCGTGAACTATTGCCTGGATGCCAAAGCTTCTGGTAGCCAGGTGAATGCGATCTGCTTCTTCTGCGAGTTAGCGGTAATCCTTCGCGGCCAGCAGCAACTGTCAGAGGAAGAGGTGAGTGAAGACAAATCCGCTGTCATCCGATCCTAGCAATCACAGCATGCTCTCCATGAGCTCGAGAGCGATACCATCACCCAGGCCTGAGAAAGAGGAGTTTCTCGGCCCACTCTGCATTGGAGAGGGAGTAGCGCCACAGCAGCAGTGCCTTGAGAACGGTGTATTTCCCTTGGGAGGGGGGATTTGGGAGGAGGGTCATCACACAGCGGGTGGACAGCGGATCCAGCGAGGCCACCACATGATGGTATTTCGACACGACGACACGTCGGCTGAAACACCACGAAGAACAAACTGGGCTTTGACATGCACAAACCACGAAGGAGGGTCGTGAAGCCAAAAATCCAGCAGCTTAATCGCCGCAGCAAAAATTAAAACGTACAGCTCTGTTAGCACTTCTGACATAAATGAAGAGAGAAAACTCAACAGCAGTGGTGTTTGTAGGGCTACTGAATTTGGGCTAGCTAGTATATAATAATGTGCTACAAGGTGGCTAGCTACACAGCTATGGTTAGCACCCCTTTTTGGGGGGCTTGTTCAGATGAAATAGAACAAGATAGAAGCATCAAAGCATGTTGAAAACACAACAGCCCTGATAAATGGATGCAAACTGCATTTCGTTGCCCTGTACCTGTGCATGTGCAATGACAATAAAGTTGAATTCTATTCTATTCTAAACGCAGAGTAGTTTGTTCATATGTCATCACATAAGACCGGATGTTTTATTGCAGTACAGTTGTTATTATTATCACTTGTTCCATCCTGTTTATGACAGTTAAAATAAATAACATTCATATAATAAATAAAATTGTCTCGTGTAAACTGTATGTGGTGCTAAATAGGCCTATACTACTGTACTTTAATGCCGGTCACAAGGGTGGTGCTTCAAGAGCCATATATTCTATGAGGTGGTACTCATTGTGAAAAGTTTGAGAATCACATGCTCTAGTACCTTCTTGGCCTCCTCTTCATTTTCGATCACATCACATCTGTGTGTGTGTCTTTAATGTAAAATATCTAATATCAAACTAAACTTTGGAACAAACACCAATGCTGATCAAAAATCACCACATTTGTATGTTTCCATGAATACCCTCAAAATACATTTCCAACATGTAAAATCCCCTTGTCCCCTAATATAGTTGCTCAGCGTTCATTTTTTTGGTGATCGGACTGTGAAATTCTACAGAAAAGGGAAACTGAAGTTGTATTTTTGTCACGTAGACTGTCATAGTAACAGTTAATCCCAAGAACTCCAACGACTACCAGCAGAATACCATTCATAAAGTGTTGATTTACACTTTTTACATGCCAATATATGATAATTCTCTTAAATCTTACTTTAAAACTATCATCATCAAGGCTTATAAGTAATAAAATGATTTAGAACACACCATTTTATAACCTCAAAATATTTTGCAGTTGTTGGAGATGACAGGAAAAACACTTTCAGTTTGAGTCCTTGTTCAGTCCTCTGTGGGATTTCCATTATAATATTGTTAGTTCTGCTAGAGCCACTCGCCGAGCTGGGGAACCACTGCATCTAGTGCTCCGATTACCACTGGGACCACTGTTACCTTCACCCTCCACATCCACTCAAGCTCTTCTCTGAGCCCTTGGTACTCCTCAAGCTTCTTGTGTTCCTTCTTCCTGATGTTGCTGTCTTTTGGTATCACTACGTGTATCACTATGGCCATGCTTGTTTACCACTACTATGTCTGGTTGTTAGCTATCGCCATTCGGTCCATCTGTATCTGGAAGTCCCACAGGATCTTAGCTTTGTCATTCTCGACCACCATAGGGGGCGTCTAAAATTTTGACCTTGGGACTTCCAGGACGTACTGGGCACAGATGTTTCAGATTACTACGCCGGCCACCTTGATATGGCTTTCCATGTATGCCCTTCCTGCTAGCACCCTGCTGTTTGTGTGCTGGATTGTCTCAGGGGCATCTTTACTGGGGCTACTGCGGTCAGTTGGGTCTTCACCTAGCACGCCATGGCTGACTGATCTGGATAGGGACAGTGTCATAGGGCAACTCCAAGGTGGTGTCCCAAAAAAACAACTTGCAGCAGTATTGGGAGTGAGCTCTTTTGTACCATCTCCAAATTAAAGACCGAGTTAAATGACATGTGAGAGACAGCTTGAGAAGTTTCAGTCCACACATTAGTTTTTTCATAGCTGAATGAAATTATTTCAAGTGGATGTTTGTGTCGAGCATGATCATCCCCATAAAGAATTTAAATTGTCTAGTAAGAAACTGTAAAGTAACATTGACTCATCACTGAAGACTACAGGAGCTATGAATAGAAAAATATTATTTTAATTTCAAAGGTTTACAGTTGTATACAAGATGTTTCCTGTTGGGTCTGTGTTTCCACAAGCCCCGCTGGTTTAGAAACTTATTCTCGTTAACAACAAAAACAAGACGAACATCTTTTACTTGCTAAGCAAGGGAGACCCAGCCGGTGTCTCAGAAAGCACTCTGAATCCTACCGTAGACTGACCCCAACGACGGCCTCCGCTTGCTGCCTTTTATTGGGAAAACAGTTCACACAATACACATCACAGCAAAAGCACCTCCCACCGTGAACCCCCAAATGGTTCTAAGACAAGGCACTATGTGTGTGTATGTATAAACATCGGTATGCATGTGCAAGAACGTGTGTGTGTGTGTCATGTGAGAATATGTGTTTCTGTGTGCGTGACTTCCAACTGTTTCTAACAACATCCTTAGTCATAAAATGGTAATCTCCCCCACACCCAATATATGGTTCAATTCCTGTATTGGTTCACCATGCACAACACAGTGAAGCCACAAAAGGGCAGGAAGCTTACCACACAAGAAACAGAATCTTCACAAGGGATGTGTCTACAATAATCCTCCCCCAGCACAGAGTAGCTGGAGAGGTGGTCAGAGACAAAGGAATGTCTTGATCCTATAGACTGAACTAACACCTTACAGATTTAAGAAACACAATGACAACATTCAATAATTAGACTTAACATTTCCAACCAGCTCATTTAAGATTCTGAAAATCTGAACTGCAGTACGATCACATTAGCCACATCAAACTCCTCTTTTGTTGTGCTTTTTATCCTGTGACTCATTTGTTCAGTCGTAACCATCTTCTGGCTTTTTTATCTCAACCAAAGAGATGTAAATGCCACAAAAGTGCACATAACTTTTGTAAGCTGAAGCAGAATTTCATAATGATTTGTGCACATTATTGATTGGTACATGTGGGTGGTCTCCTCATTACCACCATTCATTTGCCCATTCATGTCTCACTGTGTCTTGTGCTAAACTTGTCGTGGACCTACCTAGAGATGGAAAGCTTAGCACCATAACTAGAAAGAATGTTCAAACGAGCCACTACTGGTGCTGAAAATTTGGTAAAAAGCATCCCTGTGATGACAGTTAATGACTGAAATGCAGACTTCATTCATGGAACTGAAGAAGTTTAAATAAACATGAGTTTGAACTATTTTGGTAAAGAGAATATTTCATACATCCCTCACCTTTGTCACAATTATGCTGCCTTAGCACACTCAGAAATTAGTTTTTGAATGTGAAATATACGATTCATTAAATATTCTCAGACACTGTTTTCCCTCTGCAGATGTGCTCTCTCTTTATTTAGATTGTTTCTGACATTTACATTTGTCTTAGAAACTGTTTTTCAAAAGTTATGATTTTTAGAGGAACATATTCTAACTCTTTTAAAGAAGTAAACTGATAATATCATGCGCTGTACACGTGATGGACAGCAGCTACTCTGTCAGGCCTAAAATGAATAACAGGAAGCAGCCACAAAATTCACTTATTATCCCTTCAGATGCTCACCAACATGCTTGATCTCGTTTCTAAATTATCCAGTAACCCAGTTAAGTTGAAGTCTTATATAATTCAAATATTCCAGAAATATGTTATTAGCCTTCCAAAATATTTTCTACAGTTAAAAATACTGACTAAAGTATAAATAATGACTTTGACTCTCTATTTATCATCTTTCCTTTTGTACACAGGCTGCTAACAGAAACAGGTTATTAAAGCTGCAGTTTTAATTGTTACCAGGCACAAGTGTTTCTTAATGTGTTCATCAGCAGATGAGGTGTAAACAGACATACTGGTATAATATTGTGTTAATAATGTAAAACACTGTAAGTCTGTATATATTTTAGATGAACAATTTACTGTAGCATTGCTGTAGATAAATACAGGGTACACATATGGGCATAACAGTTTTAAACAGCAGTTTACTTTATATAAATGTG
The DNA here is from genome assembly GCF_965226115.1 of Aulonocara stuartgranti. Classification (NCBI taxonomy): domain Eukaryota; kingdom Metazoa; phylum Chordata; class Actinopteri; order Cichliformes; family Cichlidae; genus Aulonocara; species Aulonocara stuartgranti. The sequence goes on along the minus strand of NC_138955.1, from coordinate 2,135,678 downwards.
CTGAATAATGCTTTTTCATGTTAGCTGTAAGATTTGCTAATATGCTAAAAGGTTTATTAAATGCTTACAGAGATTTGTCTGATAGCAACTTGTGTTTATGTAAGATTGTGATGCATTATTGCAGATATTTTAGCTCAGTGGTTTTGGTGCTTTTTCACAAATCCATTTCATTTGGGCATCACATTTAACGTCGTTCCAGCTCTTGTAGAAGTTTGCTTTGGGATACAGCGCTGCACAGTCCTCATTGTTGATATCATTTGGCTCTCCATCATTCCAGTACCTGAAGCAAACGACAAGTTACACTGCTGAGACAGGATTTCCTTTCACGCGATTCACATTAATTGTTATTCACCTTTTATCTTATTCGTGTAATTTATCCTTCAGGAGGACAAACACAACTGACCGCTGATTTACACAAGTTTCACCGTGTGTATACGTTTAATCAGGCCTCCTCTTGACATTCTTTTGTTATTTCAAAAAATGATTACCTTGATATTAATTGTGTTTTAACTTTTGTACAGTTCTTTGTTGCTTTTATGTCTTCAAAAAGAACTATATAAACTTTACTTTACGTACTTTTCATTCTTAATGTGAAATTTCCAGCAAATCTTACATTACATGCTACATTAAATGAAAAGATGCACAGTATTCAAAGACCAAGAAGAAGTTTTTGTATATCTGTATGTGGAGAATGGACTAAGTGTATAATTAAAACAAAATGAAAACATAAAAAAGTAGAAGTACGAATGTATATGTTCATCTGTTGTATTCTATTTAATCAATTTAGCGTAGCAGGGGGACTGGAGCCTATCCCAGCCACCGTAGGCGGAAAAGGCCGGGTACACCCTTTGCTGTAGTAATGTAGATTATTGTTTTGCATTGTGCATTGCATATTGCATTACATATGTATGTGTATATAGAGATGTGTATTTGTATGTATGCATATATGTGCATATATGTCATTGCTGTACATATAGATGATATTGAGCTGATAATTTTAATTGCATCAAAGGGATTGGATTAAATAAGTTTATAATGCCTCCTAACTCATGCTAGCAGGTAAAATAAGCTGTGTAGTGTTGTTGGAGACAACTCAATGTACAGTACACTTTTGTTGTTTATGTTTATATTTCTTCATGTTTGAAATGAAAGCAGTCATTTTAAATGACACTGAACTCTTACCCTTCAGCAAGTAATGTTCCATCCCACCATTTCCAAGTCCCTTCCTCATGGACGTCTCTCAGTCCGATCCAGAAGCCCATTGGGGGATGAGGCGTATCTTGATGATTTATTCTTCTGCTTATCCAATCCAGAAACTCAGGGTCTCTGTGAGGCATCCAAGGTATCACACGGCGAGGAACGTCAGACTCCCAGACCAGGTCACGAGTTTGTGTCGGGGCAGCTTGATGATTTATCAAATAATTGACTGTTGAGTTCTAACAAAAAAAGAAACAAAACCAAAGATAAATTTTCAGAAATCTGCATGAACACCGCTCCACAGAAATACTAACAAACCTCTTCATCTTGGCTGTCTATGATTATAAGATCTCCTCCCTGCAGCTGACAGAAATCTCTGGATTCCTTCCATGTTTTGAATTCATTTGACTTCAAGGGGAAGTAGTAACATACAGAGTTCATTAAAATCCATCCTGCAGGACAGTGTTTGCAGCCATCGCCTGTTTCCAAAAGAAAATACCACCATTATAGAAAATTATGAAACAAATCATTATGCTTTTACAATTGTATCATATACAGAAACAATGAAACCGGTCTTACTAAGCATTGATAAGCGTGTTCTCATGGCTTCAATTTCCTTCGTAACTTTTTCCATCTGACTTTTATAGTCATTGCTTCGTTTTGTCTGGTGTTCAAGCTCCCAGTTGGTTTGTGTCTGACGGCTCATCTCACTGTCCAGCTGTTTCCTGGCATCCTTCATGGTTTCCACTGCAGTCTTGTAAGTATCCTGGAGGTTGATGAGCTCTTTGCTGATGCGTTCGGTATCATCGAGCGTGAGGTGAGTGTCTGTGAGTTTGTTATCTGCAATTGTTGAATACGGTTACTGTTAGATTTGTATTGTTGATTGTCATTTATGCTTAGAAATATTTACTTATATATGCTTAGAGTTTTGTAATTAGTTGTAGATTGGTAGAGGTTTTGATCCTTGATAGTCTGCAAACTTTGTGTGTATTAGACAGCACTTTGGGAGCATGAGAGGTCATACCGTGTCTTATTGTTTTATGGTAGGATTAACGTAGTTGCGTCTGTTCTAGTCTAAGTGCTCTTTGTTTAGATGAACTGCAGGACTTCCTCACCGTGTTATCTAGGATGAACCATCTAGGGTGAGGGGGAGGCTACCCTCTTCCTGACCAAGGATGTTTGACCCTTTGATCAGCAGGCCACACACACACACACACACACACACACACACACACACACACACAGGCAAGGTACTCTTTGTGTGTATGTAGACGTCATATGTTAATGAACTTATACATATTCATGTAACCTCAATAAAAGAACAGTGGTACGGGAGAACGGACGAGAGCAACTGGGGTCAAGCGAAGGAACGGCGTCTGTCCGGTTCTCTCCCGTGCACGAGAAACATGAAGAAGCTTGCCTACTTGTGTCTTGCTTTGCAGTGTAATTACACTCAACAAAAATATAAACGCAACACCTTTGTTACTGCTCCCATTCCCCATGGGATGGACGTAGAGACCTAAAATTCATTCCAGATACACAATATAACCATCCCTCCCAAACAGTGGTCACAAATCAGTCCAAATGTGTGGTAGTGGGCACATCTGCCATATTGAGATAATCCATCCCACCTCACAGGTGTGCCACATCAGGATGCTGATCTGACATCATGAGTAGTGCACAGGTGTACCTCAGACTGCCCACAACAAAAGGCCACCCTGGAATGTGCAGTTTTGTCTCACAGCAAAATGCCACAGATGCCACAAGCAATGAGGGAGCATGCAATTGGCATGCTGACAGCAGGAATGTCAACCAGATCTGTCGCCCGTGCATTGAATGTTCATTTCTCAACCATAAGCCATCTCCACAGGCGTTTCAGAGAATATGGCAGCACATCCAACCGGCCTCACAACCGCAGACCTCGTGTAACCACACCAGCCCAGGACCTCCACATCCAGCAGGTTCACCTCCAAGATCGTCTGAGACCAGCCACCCAGACAGCTGCTGGAACAATTGGTTTGCACAACCAAACAATTTCTGCACAAACTGTCAGAAACCGTCTCAGGGACGCTCAACTGCATGCCCGTCGTCCTCATCGGGGTCTTGACCTGACTCCAGCTCGTCGCCGTAACAGACTTGTGTGGGCAAATGCTCACATTCGATGGCGTCTGGCACGTTGGAGAGGTGTGCGCTTCACGGATGAATCATGGTTCACATTGTTCAGGGCAGATGGCAGCTGAGAATGTCCCAGTTCTTGCATGGCCAGCATACTCACCGGACATGTCACCCATTGAGCATGTTCGGGATGTGCTTGACCGGCGTATACGACAGCGTGTACCAGTTCCCACGAATATCCAACAACCTCGCACAGCCATTGAAGTGGAGTGGACCAACATTCCACAGGCCACAATTGACAATCTGATAGACTCCATGCGACGATGTGTTGCACTGCATGAGGCAAATGGTGGTCACACCAGATACTGACCGGTTCTGGGTCCCCAGACCCCCAATAGCGCAAAAAACTGCACATTCCAGGGTGGCCTTTTGTTGTGGGCAGTCTGAGGTACACCTGTGCACTACTCATGATGTCAGATCAGCATCCTGATGTGGCACACCTGTGAGGTGGGATGGATTATCTCAATATAGCAGATGTGCCCACTACCACACATTTGGACTGATTTGTGACCACTGTTTGGGAGGGATGGTTATATTGTGTATCTGGAATGAATTTTAGGTCTCTACGTCCATCCCATGGGGAATGGGAGCAGTAACAAAGGTGTTGCGTTTATATTTTTGTTGAGTGTATATTGTCTTCAACGTTCCAGCGGATGGGTTCAAGCTACAAACCTATCAGTTACTTTTCTTATTCTTAAGTAACAATATTATAAATCAGGTGGTTTGACAACATTGTACATCATCAGTTTTATTTAGAAATGTTATTGTAGATTTCCAAGATTTGTACAAATCATTGTAGCATCAGTACAATGAATCAATAAGCAGGCTGGCAGCAAATTACTCACCTCAGTACATTTAGTCACAGACAGACACATTTTCCCTGTAACTGTGCCTTCGCTCTAACTTTTGTTGAAAATGTGATTTATGTGATGATTTTGCCTAATAGTAAACAGAAATATTTGTCTTTTTCAACATCCTTAGAAATGTTGCTCAACGGCTATCACCAAATGGAGCACTCTAAACTCTGCACTGGAAAAATATCCCTTACTTCACCTGTGATCACACACTTTGGTTTTCCAGTGCAAAGGCAGCTGGCAGAGGAATGGCCAAGGAAAGGAAAGACCTCACTGAGCGAAAAAGATGAGGACAAAAGCTTCAGTGCAGCTGGTCTCAGGGGATGAAGCAAAAAGCCTGATCAACTTAGCAAGGTGAGTTTAATGTTATGATTTATTTTACTTTTTGATGGTATGTTCAATGTATGTTACTTGAATTATACAATGCTCAAGTCATTTTCCACCTCAAGTTTCTCAATATTAAACCTTGTAGCTTTATTCATTTTATTTTTGGCTTAAAAGTAAACAAGAGCAACAAAAAAAAAACCTAACTTTTTAAAATTCTTTCTGTTCCTCTTTTTTCCTCTGAACACATCCTGACCAGGTTCAATGAGACGGGGGAAGTAAACAGCGATACATTCACCCAGACTGCTGATGTTCCTGTATGAACTGAAAAACTTTGAACATCCAAGAAAAAGCTGAGGTTATTTTCTTTACAGCTCATATGGATCTTGATTGACTGAACATTCAGACTTTATTCAGGACTTTGCTACGGGGAGAGAGGTACCAACATGTGTGAGCACATGTGTACACACACACACACAGCATCTCACTTCATGCTTGCCCTTCCCCTAGGCTCTTGTGTCACTCAGCAGTTTGTCGTATTAATGTCTTATTTGTTGAAATTTACAGTCCATGAGCTTGACCTCATTCTCAGAGGCCTCGCTAATATTTAATGGTCATGAAATATGTCAAACTTTTCTCCATCCCTAAAGTTAAACAGCTGAGAGCATCTTTAGCGCAGCAGAGAAAAAGATGTGCACCTTGAACTGGAGTTTAAGTGATCCATTTAAGTGACCCTTATGCCTTTGCTGCTGATGAAAAGTTTTCATCAGAAGAAACACTTCTAATTGTACTTTGCTCCTCACTGTCTTTGAAAGGTAAGCGTAGACAAAACAAATCCAGTAGATGCAGTCTATCTGGAAGTTTAGTATAGTAATCTGTCTTTTTTGTTTTAATGTTTTATTTTGTGTTTTATTTATTTATTATATGGGGGGGAAAGTCCTGTCAGCCTTGTGCTGAGAGGGCTGCAGTCATCGATCTTTTTTTTCTAATAAACCTAAATCACAGGATCACTGATCTGTTCAGTTTTATTCATGTAGCACCGCTTAGCTGTCAACAACTCTCATCTCAAGTCACTTCATATTGTAAGGTAGAGATCCTACAGTGTTAATCTAGGATAAAGTAGTCTCGGCTTCATTGATGAAGTAAATGCAATGATTCAACAGACAAGAATAGAAACCACAACTTATAAATTTGGCTGATGCAAAGAACCACGAGGCAGTGATTCCAGCTTAAATGTATTCTGGATATTGTTAAATATTCTTACATTTTTTGTTAATGTTTGCCAGGTATCCTGTTTAAAGACAACACTTTGAAGTCACTTCCATGTCTTTACATGAGGACAAACTCATTTCAAGGAAAATAAAAATGCTCAAATTTTAAAGATTGTAAATTATTGTTTAGTCATTTTATGAGGAGATGGATGCCGGCATATTTTAGTACAGTTTTGGAATTGACGAGAATAAAAAGAAAAGAATAAAAACCAATTTTGTTGTGTACTAAAACAAACAAACAAACAAACAAAAAACAGAAGGTGTTCTGGCAGAAAAATTATCAGGACTTTTTTCAGTTTTTCTGAAGTTTTTTCTTTTTTTGGACTATTGGCAAAGTTTGATAACCATTAGCTAAATTGCAAAAAAGAAATTATTTAATAATGAAAACATTTCTGTGCACTATAACTCATAATGACTTACAGTGGATCCCCAGGCCAACATTCAGTATCAGAAGAACAGCAGCAAGAAGCGCCAGGCACGCTGCAGCCAGTCTGTGGCGTCTCCCAGGACTCATAGTGAACATGGACACTAAACAGGCAGAACATTATGAATTTTCAGCTTAAAGGCAGGTAACACACATATAACTTGGTTGAAGCTTTAAAAGAGTAAAATGTGATCATTTTAGGATTTAATATTACTGTTTACTAGTAGTTTATTTAACATCTGCTCTGTACTCTTTATTTATGATTAGAAAAATCCTGTTAGAGCATGTAAACCTTACACGTAGTTGTCTCAGATCATCAGGTCCTGTCATTAAATCTTAACTCTGTAAAACCTACTTCAATCAAAAGAATCAGAAACCTGACTATGGGAGTGCAATGAATAAAAATTTGAATTATTATACCTTGTATCCTGTTAGACTGATGGTAAGGAGGATACTCTTCCTTGTGCAAATCGTCTTCATAGACAAGTGTCTGAAAACCACCATTTGTCTCCTCCATTCTCACTGTTCAGTCTAAATCAGTCATATGTCAGTGCATTTAAGCAACAATCTGTCACAGATTGTGACGCCTACTGCTGAGGTAATCAACAATCAGTTCCAGTGAAATCTGCTGTCTGTAAAAACAAAGAGGGAAGTGATAGATGTTATTAATGTGTGGGTTCCACAATTACTTTCCAGATACACGGGATGTGCATCTGCTGATCTCTTTGAGAGAATTCAAAGAATTTGTCCAAATCACAGCTGAAGGAACCCTCATCAGTGTTCAGTTGAATTTTATTTATATAATCAAATGTCACAAGAACAGTAGCTTCAAGGCACTTTATATTGTAAGCTATAGACCGCACAATAATAAGAGAAACTCCAACTATCATACAAGCCCCTGTGAGCAAGGGCTTTGGCGACAGTGGGAAGGGAAAACTCCCTTTTAACAGGAATAAACCTCCATCAGAACCAGGCTCAAGAGGGGCAGTCATCTGTTGGTGAGGAGAGGGAGACAGGACTGTGGAGCGAGTTGTTAAAGACTTGTGACACTGACCAATAATTTGCAGTACTGCTTGCTATTTTTTTCATGATTGCTGGTTTCTGATGTGTTAGGTTACAAATTACTTAGAAGCCAATCGAAGCTCAAACTTTCAATTTAAGCTGTCAAGTTAGCTCACTTATAAAAAACAACTTATTTAATATTTTCTGCTGAAAATCTAATGTGAATGCTGAAAGATTTTTGATATATGAGATGATATGTTTTTGTGAGAAAATATCAGCCAAAATATCAACTATAGTTTTTGGTTAAGCTTTTACCATATATCATGATGTGGGACAGCAAACAAAATACATTAGAGCAAATAGCAGTACCAAACACTGAATATGATACTGATTTTTTTTTTTTTTAAGAAAAAGAAAGAAAGCAAAAATTTGAGTTGACAGGCATCAAAATCAAGAAGGTTTTGGTCTCAAATGATGTTGTCAGCACTGAGCTGAATGCATCACTTGAAAAAAAAAACAATGATCAAAATCATCTATAGGTAGATTTTTACGTTTGAAAGTGTTTAAAAGTTATTTTAAAACACACTGTGGGGGCTGTGTTTGAAGCAGATTTAGTCTGGCCCAGATATTTTTGGGGCACACAGATGTACCTAGTAAAATTGCATGTCAATATGAGAGTGAGGAGAGGGAGAGTGTTTTACTCTTTGATTTTTTTCAGTGTTACATTTAGATTGTTACTTTACTTTCTAGTATTTTTGAGCTCTCACAACTTCACAAGTACAGATGTTAGTCACATAGATTTTAAAGCCTTAAAAACACATTTAATCAATTAACAATTTAAAAGTGCAACCAAATCAAATTTTGATCAATTCACATTGTTCCAAATATATTATATTTTCAGTATCAAACCTTCACCAGTTTTAAGTCTCTGGCATAGATTAAGAGAAACAAGCACCAGTACTGGGTGTCATGTCTGTTTTGCACCAATTAACAGGAGAAAACTTCAATAAGTGCGTTTTGGTTAAATTAAAATTCACCAAATAAACGTACAATATTGGTTTTCAGATGATCTGAAACAAGAAGTTCCGTGTTTGAGCATTAAAAAAAAAAAGTCTTCTGCGAACAATAAAAACCTGAGCACAAGTGTTAAAATCAGGGGTGATTTTAGCCCATTTTTGGGGGTGCTTCAGCACAAATGAATCAAAGCACCCCCAAAGATTTCTTACTTTTTTGACAATATTTGCTGTTTGTGTGACACACTACTAAAAATATAAAAAGCATACAGTACTTGGTTGGACGTAACACTTTAGCAATAAAATTATAGATTAAAAAAAAGGAGCCACATTCAGGTAAACGTGTAAAATCAAGAATAATGTCGAATCAGTGTTTCAATATTTATATATTTTATTACATGTTCATGTGGTTTGGTTATTTGCCTTTTGGTTGAAAGTACACTGAGAGAGGACTTTTTGTTAGCGATCTTAATAGTATTTTTTTATATTAATTTAATTTTTCATCTAATTGAATACAATCTATTTGTGTATGAAGAGGGAGAGAGGAAAGAGGGAACGTGAGGAGAAAGTACAAGGTCAGGAAGAACCAGGTAAGAAAACAGACAGGGAGCAGTGACAGGCACAACAGAAACTGAAAAAAACCTGATTTTACTCATATAACATTATAATTGATCGGGGAGATTAAAATTAATGATATATTTTTATGTGGTTCAGCCACAACTCTGCTAAAACCTCAGCCAGTAATAGGTCGGCCAACCTTTGGACCGTCCAGTTGTCTGTATGACTGCCGCAGTACGTGCATCACATTTGCTCACTATCAGAAAGAGCCAAACAGCCCTGGTGGAGTGAGGAGCTGTAAAGAGAAGCAGATGCTCTGTTTCTAAAAATGTTTTAAGCTTGTTTCAAAGATTCTGTACAGCAGCTTTAAATGTTTTCCAAAAGCACACAGACACTTATCAGTGTTTCTCAAACTTTTTACAGTGTGGACCACCTGATAAAAATGTCAAGCTCTCCTAAGGACCACTATGAAAGCATGAAACTCATAAATCTTACAACACGAAATTAGTATCTGCAGTAAAGATTTTTTTCATGCATTGTATACATTCTACCACAGGCAAAGTTGCCTCCATTTTTATATTCTTTTTTTTTTATATTTTGTAATAATTTATTCTGTTTTTGGAGTGTTTTTTATGTATCTGTATTATATTATACAAACACATTAAAAGTGAATCTCTGTCCAAAAAATGCAGTCAGTTTACTTCTTACTCACTATGAGCATCATTCATTATTCTCCCAGTAATTAAGGTTAGGATGTTTTTTCCTTTTTTATTCCAATCCATTCTTCTTTTGCAGCATTTAAATAACCTTTATCAGATTTGATGGTTTTGTTACAGACTTTTCAAAAAAGTGTTTTGCTTTTCTTTCACAAATGTGGGATTAAATTGTTAAAATGTACAAAACAGTGATGTCATGTTTTATGATGAGGACCCAGGCAGAGAGACTTGATGAATTTAAGAATCTTATGATTTAATAAAGAAATTTGCAGACTTGCACAGAGATGGTAAAATTATGATGACTGATAACGGAGACGAAGACAACAGACGACGAGGACAGGGAGGATGCAGGGACCGAAAGAGACAGGGAAGAAGTCTCATTGTGACGAGTAAAGTGTATCTTGGCTGGCTGGGCAGCTCTCTGGGTGCTCAACACCCCCAAAGCTCTGATCCTAGAATCACCCCTGGTTAAAATACAGTTAAAAGATACAGGTCAAAATTCATTTTAAAAATCCAAACACAAGTCTTCAATGTATTTATTAATGTTCAAACCTGCACTGTAATATACTCTGCAAGACTAGAGGACATAGCAACAACTGCTATAGTACAATCAGGATCATCTGAAGTAATTGCTTGAGCAGTAGAGTTTATCTTAACCTCTTAAGACCTGAACTCTTTAATGGCATGCATTTTTGATTTCTCTTTGCTATTTTGGCTGATTGGGACCTGATGAATGTAAAAACAAAGAATTACGTGATTTTTTTTTTTTCTGAGAAAAATGAGATCCACATATCAGGACATCCCCTTTAAATTTCGATAAAACAGTGGCAGTATAATGTCCTCGTAAGTGGATATCAGGCCCTTGTAGAGCAAAATGTAGTATTTTGTTCTAGACAACCCAAAATGTGATGTCCACATATGTGGACACCAGGTCCTAGGAGGTTGATGGCATTTCACATATCCATAGCAAATGGTTATCAAACTTTGCCAATAGTCCAAAAAAAGAAAAAACTTCAGAAAAACTGAAAAAAGTCCTGATAATTTTTCTGCCAGAACACCTTCTGTTTTTTGTTTGTTTGTTTGTTTGTTTTAGTACACAACAAAATTGGTTTTTATTCTTTTCTTTTTATTCTCGTCAATTCCAAAACTGTACTAAAATATGCCGGCATCCATCTCCTCATAAAATGACTAAACAATAATTTACAATCTTTAAAATTTGAGCATTTTTATTTTCCTTGAAATTAGTTTGTCCTCATGTAAAGACATGGAAGTGACTTCAAAGTGTTGTCTTTAAACAGGATACCTGGCAAACATTAACAAAAAATGTAAGAATATTTAACAATATCCAGAATACATTTAAGCTGGAATCACTGCCTCGTGGTTCTTTGCATCAGCCAAATTGTTAAGCTGTGGTTTCTATTCTTGTCTGTTGAATCATTGCATTTACTTCATCAATGAAGCCGAGACTACTTTATCCTAGATTAACACTGTAGGATCTCTACCTTACAATATGAAGTGACTTGAGATGAGAGTTGTTGACAGCTAAGCGGTGCTACATGAATAAAACTGAACAGATCAGTGATCCTGTGATTTAGGTTTATTAGAATAAAAAAGATCGATGACTGCAGCCCTCTCAGCACAAGGCTGACAGGACTTTCCCCCCCATATAATAAATAAATAAAACACAAAATAAAACATTAAAACAAAAAAAGACAGATTACTATACTAAACTTCCAGATAGACTGCATCTACTGGATTTGTTTTGTCTACGCTTACCTTTCAAAGACAGTGAGGAGCAAAGTACAATTAGAAGTGTTTCTTCTGATGAAAACTTTTCATCAGCAGCAAAGGCATAAGGGTCACTTAAATGGATCACTTAAACTCCAGTTCAAGGTGCACATCTTTTTCTCTGCTGCGCTAAAGATGCTCTCAGCTGTTTAACTTTAGGGATGGAGAAAAGTTTGACATATTTCATGACCATTAAATATTAGCGAGGCCTCTGAGAATGAGGTCAAGCAAAAATCCCTGCTTGTGCTCATGGACTGTAAATTTCAACAAATAAGACAATAATACGACAAACTGCTGAGTGACACAAGAGCCTAGGGGAAGGGCAAGCATGAAGTGAGATGCTGTGTGTGTGTGTGTGTGTGTACACATGTGCTCACATATGTTGGTACCTCTCTCCCCGTAGCAAAGTCCTGAATAAAGTCTGAATGTTCAGTCAATCAAGATCCATATGAGCTGTAAAGAAAATAACCTCAGCTTTTTCTTGGATGTTCAAAGTTTTTCAGTTCATACAGGAACATCAGCAGTCTGGGTGAATGTATCGCTGTTTACTTCCCCCGTCTCATTGAGCCTGGTCAGGATGTGTTCAGAGGAAAAAAGAGGAACAGAAAGAATTTTAAAAAGTTAGGGTTTTTTTGTTGCTCTTGTTTACTTTTAAGCCAAAAATAAAATGAATAAAGCTACAAGGTTTAATATTGAGAAACTTGAGGTGGAAAATGACTTGAGCATTGTATAATTCAAGTAACATACATTGAACATACCATCAAAAAGTAAAATAAATCATAACATTAAACTCACCTTGCTAAGTTGATCAGGCTTTTTGCTTCATCCCCTGAGACCAGCTGCACTGAAGCTTTTGTCCTCATCTTTCTCGCTCAGTGAGGTCTTTCCTTTCCTTGGCCATTCCTCTGCCAGCTGCCTTTGCACTGGAAAACCAAAGTGTGTGATCACAGGTGAAGTAAGGGATATTTTTCCAGTGCAGAGTTTAGAGTGCTCCATTTGGTGATAGCTGTTGAACAACATTTCTAAGGATGTTGAAAAAGACAAATATTTCTGTTTACTATTAGGCAAAATCATCACATAAATCACATTTTCAACAAAAGTTAGAGCGAAGGCACAGTTACAGGGAAAATGTGTCTGTCTGTGACTAAATGTACTGAGGTGAGTAATTTGCTGCCAGCCTGCTTATTGATTCATTGTACTGATGCTACAATGATTTGTACAAATCTTGGAAATCTACAATAACATTTCTAAATAAAACTGATGATGTACAATGTTGTCAAACCACCTGATTTATAATATTGTTACTTAAGAATAAGAAAAGTAACTGATAGGTTTGTAGCTTGAACCCATCCGCTGGAACGTTGAAGACAATATAATTACACTGCAAAGCAAGACACAAGTAGGCAAGCTTCTTCATGTTTCTCGTGCACGGGAGAGAACCGGACAGACGCCGTTCCTTCGCTTGACCCCAGTTGCTCTCGTCCGTTCTCCCGTACCACTGTTCTTTTATTGAGGTTACATGAATATGCATAAGTTCATTAACATATGACGTCTACATACACACAAAGAGTACCTTGCCTGTGTGTGTGTGTGTGTGTGTGTGTGTGTGTGTGTGTGTGTGTGTGTGTGGCCTGCTGATCAAAGGGTCAAACATCCTTGGTCAGGAAGAGGGTAGCCTCCCCCTCACCCTAGATGGTTCATCCTAGATAACACGGTGAGGAAGTCCTGCAGTTCATCTAAACAAAGAGCACTTAGACTAGAACAGACGCAACTACGTTAATCCTACCATAAAACAATAAGACACGGTATGACCTCTCATGCTCCCAAAGTGCTGTCTAATACACACAAAGTTTGCAGACTATCAAGGATCAAAACCTCTACCAATCTACAACTAATTACAAAACTCTAAGCATATATAAGTAAATATTTCTAAGCATAAATGACAATCAACAATACAAATCTAACAGTAACCGTATTCAACAATTGCAGATAACAAACTCACAGACACTCACCTCACGCTCGATGATACCGAACGCATCAGCAAAGAGCTCATCAACCTCCAGGACACTTACAAGACTGCAGTGGAAACCATGAAGGATGCCAGGAAGCAGCTGGACAGTGAGATGAGCCGTCAGACACAAACCAACTGGGAGCTTGAACACCAGACAAAACGAAGCAATGACTATAAAAGTCAGATGGAAAAAGTTACGAAGGAAATTGAAGCCATGAGAACACGCTTATCAATGCTTAGTAAGACCGGTTTCATTGTTTCTGTATATGATCAAATTGTAAAAGCATAATGACTTGTTTCATAATTTTTTATAATGGTGGTATTTTCTTTTGGAAACAGGCGATGGCTGCAAACACTGTCCTGCAGGATGGATTTTAATGAACTCTGTATGTTACTACTTCCCCTTGAAGTCAAATGAATTCAAAACATGGAAGGAATCCAGAGATTTCTGTCAGCTGCAGGGAGGAGATCTTATAATCATAGACAGCCAAGATGAAGAGGTTTGTTAATATTTCTGTGGAGCGGTGTTCATGCAGATTTCTGAAAATTTATCTTTGGTTTTGTTTCTTTTTTCGTTAGAACTCAACAGTCAATTATTTGATAAATCATCAAGCTGCCCCGAGACAAACTCGTGACCTGGTCTGGGAGTCTGACGTTCCTCGCCGTGTGAGACCTTGGATGCCTCACAGAGACCCTGAGTTTCTGGATTGGATAAGCAGAAGAATAAATCATCAAGATACGCCTCATCCCCCAATGGGCTTCTGGATCGGACTGAGAGACGTCCATGAGGAAGGGACTTGGAAATGGTGGGATGGAACATTACTTGCTGAAGGGTAAGAGTTCAGTGTCATTTAAAATGACTGCTTTCATTTCAAACATGAAGAAATATAAACATAAACAACAAAAGTGTACTGTACATTGAGTTGTCTCCAACAACACTACACAGCTTATTTTACCTGCTAGCATGAGTTAGGAGGCATTATAAACTTATTTAATCCAATCCCTTTGATGCAATTAAAATTATCAGCTCAATATCATCTATATGTACAGCAATGACATATATGCACATATATGCATACATACAAATACACATCTCTATATGCACATACATATGTAATGCAATATGCAATGCACAATGCAAAACAACAATCTACATTACTACAGCCAAAAGGGTGTACCCGGCCTTTTCCGCCTACGGTGGCTGGGATAGGCTCCAGTCCCCCTGCTACGCTAAATTGGTTAAATAGAATACAACAGATGAACATATACATTCGTACTTCTACTTTTTTATGTTTTCATTTTGTTTTAATTATACACTTAGTCCATTCTCCACATACAGATATACAAAAACAACTTCTTGGTCTTTGAATACTGTGCATCTTTTCATTTAATGTAGCATGTAATGTAAGATTTGCTGGAAATTTCACATTAAGAATGAAAAGTACGTAAAGTAAAGTTTATATAGTTCTTTTTGAAGACATAAAAGCAACAAAGAACTGTACAAAAGTTAAAACACAATTAATATCAAGGTAATCATTTTTTGAAATAACAAAAGAATGTCAGGAGGAGGCCTGATTAAACGTATACACACGGTGAAACTTGTGTAAATCAGCGGTCAGTTGTGTTTGTCCTCCTGAAGGATAAATTACACGAATAAGATAAAAGGTGAATAACAATTAATGTGAATCGCGTGAAAGGAAATCCTGTCTCAGCAGTGTAACTTGTCGTTTGCTTCAGGTACTGGAATGATGGAGAGCCAAATGATATCAACAATGAGGACTGTGCAGCGCTGTATCCCAAAGCAAACTTCTACAAGAGCTGGAACGACGTTAAATGTGATGCCCAAATGAAATGGATTTGTGAAAAAGCACCAAAACCACTGAGCTAAAATATCTGCAATAATGCATCACAATCTTACATAAACACAAGTTGCTATCAGACAAATCTCTGTAAGCATTTAATAAACCTTTTAGCATATTAGCAAATCTTACAGCTAACATGAAAAAGCATTATTCAGCACATTTATATAAAGTAAACTGCTGTTTAAAACTGTTATGCCCATGTGTGCACGCTGTATTTATCTACAGCAATGCTACAGTAAATTGTTCATCTAAAATATATACAGACTTACAGTGTTTTACATTATTAACACAATATTATACCAGTATGTCTGTTTACACCTCATCTGCTGATGAACACATTAAGAAACACTTGTGCCTGGTAACAATTAAAACTGCAGCTTTAATAACCTGTTTCTTTTAGCAGCCTGTGTACAAAAGGAAAGATGATAAATAGAGAGTCAAAGTCATTATTTATACTTTAGTCAGTATTTTTAACTGTAGAAAATATTTTGGAAGGCTAATAACATATTTCTGGAATATTTGAATTATATAAGACTTCAACTTAACTGGGTTACTGGATAATTTAGAAACGAGATCAAGCATGTTGGTGAGCATCTGAAGGGATAATAAGTGAATTTTGTGGCTGCTTCCTGTTATTCATTTTAGGCCTGACAGAGTAGCTGCTGTCCATCACGTGTACAGCGCATGATATTATCAGTTTACTTCTTTAAAAGAGTTAGAATATGTTCCTCTAAAAATCATAACTTTTGAAAAACAGTTTCTAAGACAAATGTAAATGTCAGAAACAATCTAAATAAAGAGAGAGCACATCTGCAGAGGGAACTACCTTGGACACATTTAATTAAATATGTCCGTATTTTGTGGTTTAAAACCTATTCTGCCAACCGATTTGAGATCTACTCAATCTGAAGCAGTCTGATAACTCAGGTAAACATGATACTAAGATGCAAACTCAACAATTACAGACAAAAAGTTTTCTACGCAAAAATAAACACAGTAAAACAATTAAGAGTAATAAAAAAGTGATCATTTCACAAGAGGTAGTCTGATACAAGATGCTGACCTTAAATTCATAAGCCTGGAGGCTGCAGTGATCATGCAATCAGTAAGCTGACTGTGTGAATGAATGCTGCAAGAATTGTAATATTCCATCACTGATGGTCTTTAGCTGCTCAATATCCACCTTTCATTGTTCATGGTTTTTGTTCACATGCTCTAGTAACTTCTTGTCCTCCTCTTCAGCTTCGATCACATCACATCTGTGTGTTTGTGTCTTTAATGTAAAATATCCAACATCAAACTAAACTTTGGAACAAACAGCAGTTCTGATCAAAACTCACCACATTAGCATGTTTCCATGAAAGGCTCAAAATAAATTTCCAACATGTAAAATCCCCTTGTCCCCTTATATAGTTGCTCAGCGTTCATTTTCTTGGTGGTCGGACATTGTGAAATTCTACAGAAAAGGGAAACTGAAGTTGTATTTTTGTCACGTAGACTGTCATGGACACAGTTATCCCAAGAACTCCAACGACTACCAGCAGAATACCATTCATCAAATAAATGGAAAGCGTTGATTTACACTTTTTACACGCTAAAATATGATAATTATCATAAATCTTACTTTAAAACTATCATCAGGCTTATAAGTAACAAATTTAAAGAACTTAAATTTTCTAGTAAGAAACTATAAAATAACATTAACTCATTACTGAAGACTACAGGAGCTATGAGTTTGAACTATTAAATTATTAACATCTATTTTGGTGAAGAGAATATTTCATACATCCCTCACCTTTGTCACAATTATGCTGCCCTAACACACTCAGAAATTATTTTTTGAATGTGAAATATACGATTCACTAAATATTCTCAGACACTGTTTTAGTCATTGCATTCACTTTCAAACATTGTCTCTGGCCACCCATTGTTGCCTCGGGGTTAAAATTGGTGGATAGAGGCAGTGTTCAAAAAATGAATCCTAAAAATATTTCATATATGAAACTAAAGTTTCACAGGAGTCAATATATGACTTCAAATGCTCACTCCAAATAATGCTACAACTTGTTTTTTTGGGACACCACCTTGAAGTTGCCCTATGACATTGTCCCAACCCAGATCAGTCAGCCATGGCGTGCTATGTGAAGTCCTCAACTGACCACTGTAGCAGGGTCTATGCTCACAGGTACTGCTGATCAGGCACCAATCAATGTGCCTGATCAGCAGGTCTTCTGCGCTCTTCTGGACAGAGATCTCGGATGTCATTCCTGGGATCTGCTGGAGCCACTCGCCTAGCTTGGGAGTCACTACACCGTGTGCTCCAATTACCACTGAGACCACTGTTACCTTCACTCTCCACATTTTCTCAAGCTCTTCTCTTATATGAATACTTTTTACGTATTGTCTGTTACATTCTACCTCTGGTTATAGCTTTCGACAATTACATTAATCAACAGTTACAGCCAATTACTGCAGAACTGTAGTTTTATCAGTTAAACAGGTAAAAACGATGTATGGATGTTTTATTAAATGCATAATTAGCAAAAAAAAAAAAAATTTTTTAATTCCAGCGAGCCACAATTTTGCAACTCATAAAAACAAAGTACTAAACAACATGTCATAATGTAACTGGGATTATAGGGGTGATAATTGTGGATTAATAGTTAATTTATAAATTAGATGTTAATTAATTGCATGTATAAGTGGATTTTGTTGTTATCATATAAAGCTGCACTGTCTGTTTCCTGCTTTATAGCTAAGGTAGAGTAATTTATTGTAAGATGTGCTGTCAATTTACTTCTTCGAAAAAAAGAGGATATGTGTTTCTTCGAAAAAATTGCATCATAGTATCTGTTAGTAGTTTCTTAGACAAGTTTTCAGAAGTCAGATTTAGAAAAACAAAATAAAACAAAAAAAACATAAGAGCACATTTGCAGAAGGAATGAAAATTTGAATTTGTGTAATAGCTTGTATTTTTATTATTCTACTAAAACAGTGCGATTTGAAAAATATAGTGAAATCTACAGTCTACAGTATACAGTATGTCTACAGTAATCTACAATCTATACAGTATGTGGTCAAAGGAGCTTGCAAAGAAAAGCGTCTGGACTTCTTTAAGTTGCTTGAAGACGTTTCATCCGAGAAGCTTCTTCAGTTCTAAGGTCAAATGGTGGAGAGTCCCAGATAGAAACCTAGTGGGAGTGACCCCCCACAGAGGGACAAAAGGACCCCCTGATGATCCTCTAATCGCCTGAGCCAAGGTGGGAAACTCCACCATTTGACCTTAGAACTGAAGAAGCTTCTCGGATGAGAGGTGAAACGTCTTCAAGCAACTTAAAGAAGTCCAGACGCTTTTCTTTGCAAGCTCCTTTGACTACGATGACCTGGATGACTGAGAACCTTCACAGACATATACAGTATGTGGTTAACTACATCTGTACAATAGTCATGACAAAAAACTGGCACTGGTTTAAACTTTTAGAAGCATCAGGATAACTGATTTATGAGAAAATGTCATTTCAAGCAAGTCCCTAGACCAGGGTTCACCAACCTTCAACATCAACAGGGACATTTTAGCCCCTCCGACCGTATTCTGGGACAAAAACAGCCACATGCGCACTCGTGCTTATGTGTCTGTAGTGCAGCCGGGGGGGGGGGGTGAATAGTCCGTTTATACCTAATACAAGAATAATAAGATTTCTTAATAAGATGAAGAGCTTTTTACTTTCAAGAACTGTTTTATAGATGCTATGAAGAGGAGGGAAAAAAATTGGAAATTGGAAAATTCATCAAATAGAAAATAGTCCACTTTCAAATAAATAAAACGCAGCAGTGGCCGAATAGTTTTAAAGTAAAAAGAATAATCGTGATAACTATTTGTCTGTAATTATCACTTCAGTTCATTTTAATGTGCTGTCATCTTCTGTTTTTCATCAAGCCGCAGGCAGCAATCAACCGTCCAGCCCTGGGCGTAAAAAAAATACAAAAGCTGATGGTGGAAAATATACATAGATAGTTATTGAAAAACACCAGAATATTCTGTAACAATCCAGCTCACAAAACCTTAAATACATGTGGACGAATCACCGGATACACACAGCTTGCGTTGCATGCCCACGTGATGTTTCGATGCACATTTAAGGCTGCCAGCTTCGCACCGATCCACAAAAGTCCTAGTATGAAACAAGTATGTGCAAATCTTTGCTTGTGGGTCATGTCGTAATGGCAGATTTAGTGCAGAGAACTCTGGGAAATGTGCTCTGAGTTTGGCTCGTAGGTGGTAACTAGCTGTCTGGTCTGGGTCAACTTATCGCAAAGTGGATAGATGGAGAGAGGCATCGGAGGGTTGCACCAGCAGAACTTTATTCCTGGATGCGCTAAACACAGTTTGCAGATTATTGCTAACATTTCGCTCACAACTGGGCCGGTTAGACTCTTTTGGCTGCAGTAGCTCCAACTATAAACATACTTTTCTCACTCTTTAAACTTCGTGCTGCAGATGTAACTCGCACTCACTTGTGCACAGAGAGGCCGTCTCTGTTTTCCCCACAACATTCAACCTGTGGCACGGAATACATTACCATCAGACTGTTTTCTTAAAGCAGGCTATCCCTGTAACATGCAAATTTTTCTTACTTTTATTTTTTCCGCCCAAAACTTGAGGGAGCCACAGCTGAGGACGAAAGAGCCACATGTGGCTGCCGACCTCCATCCTAAATCAAATTACTGGTTTTCACAGAAACACGAACAGATGGCCCAGAATTCAAGGCAGAACTGATACACCCACAGCAAGCATTACGTATTCAAAGTCAGTTTTTTGAGGCTATAAAAGAGAAGTCAGACAGATCAGTAGGCATTACAACCAACACTGCAGTCATGGATAATCCACAGAGAAGGCCAAACGAGAACAATGACACACCGTCCAATGGTATATTTAGGCAAGGTACGAGTTTCTTCCACAGTGACTCGTTTAGCCATCACTTTTTCTCCTCTTTTCTTTCCATTTCATCTTTTTTTTCCAGGTAGTTTCCTGAAGTCAGTGTTGCCTATTTTAGTGGAAGAACATTAGTTGAAATCATTCTTAAATATTTGCTAAACCTGTGTGCTTTTGTAGGATGCTTGCATATGAAGTTGTATTTGTATGAGGTCAGATAAACCTAAATATAGCTACAGTAAATAAGATGTGTTTTCTAATGTAGCTGGTTTGTGGCTTGACCGCAAACTCATTGCAGCTGTGAGGAAATACAGTTCACTTGTTCAAGCATGCCTACAAAGCAGAAGAAGCTAAGAAGGAAAATGTAAGTCAATTGTGTTTTCTGCCAAACATTGAAACATTACAATATTTTTATGTTTATTTACTAAAGGTGGATCAACAAAGTACCCACCGATTATACCGTTCCTTGGATTGCTGAACGCTGTGCTGTTGATAACGGCTGTTGTTATTGGAGTTAACTGTGAGTGTGAAAATTCACATTAAGTTTCGTTTCCCACTTTTTTTAATTTGGAAACTTACTGATAAACTGCTGATAACACACTTTCACTATAAGATTTTAGAGTAATCATGTTAACACAAGCAGTAACACATCTTTTAAATAGAAAATGTTCTAGTTTGTTGATTAAAAAACTATTTTAGTTCCTTCTAAACAAAACTGTGTCAAGATTATTTTCCAGTACTTTGAAATGTGATTCAACTATTGATATTTTGACACAAACATTTTCAGGTGCCAAAGTCAAAGAGGGCTCCTTGCACATTTCCAACCCAGCTGTAACACAGCTCTTCAGTGAGCTCGACTATCTCCGAAGCAACCACAGCGATGTGATCGAAGCTGAAGAGGAGGCCAAGAAGGCGTTAGAGAGCGCGATCAACAACCACAAAGAAGTAAAGGTGAAAATTGAGCAGCTGAAGACCGTCAATGATGGTTATCAGAAACAGATGCAAGCACTGCAAGTGGAGAAGGCAAACCTGAAGTCCAATGTATCAGCTTTAGGTGAGAAACTTTTATCCTTATTTATGTTTTCCTGAAATGTGTTAACTGGAAAAGACGATAACTCTTTGTTTCTCTCAGAGGGATCTTGTGGCGGATGCCTCCCTGGTTGGGCTCTTTTCAACTCGTCCTGCTATTTCTTCTCCTACACCGAGTCCTCTACTGTCAAAAAGAACTGGC
Organism: Aulonocara stuartgranti; assembly: GCF_965226115.1. NCBI lineage: Eukaryota > Metazoa > Chordata > Actinopteri > Cichliformes > Cichlidae > Aulonocara > Aulonocara stuartgranti. The sequence goes on along the minus strand of NC_138955.1, from coordinate 2,114,319 downwards.
ATGAGAGCAGAGAGGACTGTGTTAGTCGTGGCTCTGACCTGGTTGTGATCGATAACCAGGAAGAGCAGGTGGGTTGAAAATAAGCAAGAGAGGAAAATTGACAAAAAGTAACTAAACAACACAAGTTAACAGCTTGACAGAAAGTCATTAACATGGATTTGAACTTTGCTAAAATGAAGACTTAAGAACTTTATTATTCCAAACAGTCACACCTTATTTTAAGTATATGATGTTTTTATTATTTATTTGCATCATCGTTGTTACAAGATCATCACACTACAAACAGCCAGCAAGCATGATAGGAAAACCAATAGTTCATTCTGTTACTAACAGCAATCAAACAGGCTAATCATGTTAGCAGTACTGTATTAGCAATGAACACAAAGTAATGCTGACTGGGAAGGTTTAGAAATTTAGGCACAAACTGAGGTAGATTCACCCTACGATACATCAGGAGAAGAACACAGATGTAGAACAAAATGGGTTTTGCTGCTCTACAGAAGGCAGAGTGCCAACAAATGCATTATAATTCATTACTTATAAAATCCAGCATCATAAAAGGAAAGACTGAGCTTAGACAAAATTGAAGCTAAATAAATATTCAAATATACTGATTTTTTTTTTCTTTTTGGTTACACAGAAATTTATCAGTAGCAACATCCAAAATATGAAAACCAGTGATCAGTGGTGGCAAAGCGGATTCTGGATCGGTATCACTGACATAGAGACTGAGAACAGATGGGTTTGGATTAATAATGTCACAGAGGTCGAGCAACGGTGAGAGCTGAAACAATATTTTTCTTGTTTGATAATTCATTAAACATATTTTTAAATGAATTAGAATTTTTCTCAGGTACTGGATGGATGGCGAACCCAATGACCAGGGAACCCACGGAGAGGATTGCGGGGTTGCAGTTTCCTCCATCTTTAATCCCTGGAAGACGCGTTTTGATGGAAGATGCAACTGGCATAACTTACACTGGATATGTGAAACGCCATCAACCTCCTAGGACCTGGTGTCCACATATGTGGACATCACATTTTGGGTTGTCTAGAACAAAATACTACATTTTGCTCTACAAGGGCCTGATATCCACTTACGAGGATATTATACTGCCACTGTTTTATCGAAATTTAAAGGGGATGTCCTGATATGTGGATCTCATTTTTCTCAGAAAAAAAAAAATCACGTAATTCTTTGTTTTTACATTCATCAGGTCCCAATCAGCCAAAATAGCAAAGAGAAATCAAAAATGCATGCCATTAAAGAGTTCAGGTCTTAAGAGGTTAAGATAAACTCTACTGCTCAAGCAATTACTTCAGATGATCCTGATTGTACTATAGCAGTTGTTGCTATGTCCTCTAGTCTTGCAGAGTATATTACAGTGCAGGTTTGAACATTAATAAATACATTGAAGACTTGTGTTTGGATTTTTAAAATGAATTTTGACCTGTATCTTTTAACTGTATTTTAACCAGGGGCAATTCTAGGATCAGAGCTTTGGGGGTGTTGAGCACCCAGAGAGCTGCCCAGCCAGCCAAGATACACTTTACTCGTCACAATGAGACTTCTTCCCTGTCTCTTTCGGTCCCTGCATCCTCCCTGTCCTCGTCGTCTGTTGTCTTCATCTCCGTTATCAGTCATCATAATTTTACCATCTCTGTGCAAGTCTGCAAATTTCTTTATTAAATCATAAGATTCTTAAATTCATCAAGTCTCTCTGCCTGGGTCCTCATCATAAAACATGACATCACTGTTTTGTACATTTTAACAATTTAATCCCATATTTGTGAAAGAAAAGCAAAACACTTTTTTTGAAAAGTCTGTAACAAAACCATCAAATCTGATAAAGGTTATTAAAATGCTGCTAAAGAAGAATGGATTGGAATAAAAAAGGAAAAAACATCCTAACCTTAATTACTGGGAGAATAATGAATGATGCTCATAGTGAGTAAGAAGTAAACTGACTGCATTTTTTGGACAGAGATTCACTTTTAATGTGTTTGTATAATATAATACAGATACATAAAAAACACTCACAAAACAGAATAAATTATTACAAAATATAAAAAAAAAAAAGAATATAAAAATGGAGGCAACTCTGCCTGTGGTAGAATGTATACAATGCATGAAAAAAATCTTTACTGCAGATACTAATTTCGTGTTGTAAGATTTATGAGTTTCATGCTTTCATAGTGGTGCTTGGGAGAGCTTGACATTTTATCAGGTGGTCCACACTGTAAAAAGTTTGAGAAACACTGATAAGTGTATGTGTGCTTTTGGAAAACATTTAAAGCTGCAGTACAGAATCTTTGAAACAAGCTTAAAACATTTTTAGAAACAGAGCATCTGCTTCTCTTTACAGCTCCTCACTCCACCAGGGCTGTTTGGCTCTTTCTGATAGTGAGCAAATGTGATGCACGTACTGTGGCAGTCATACAGACAACTGGACGGTCCAAAGGTTGGCCTACCTATTACTGGCTGAGGTTTTAGCAGAGTTGTGGCTGAACCACATAAAAATATATCATTAATTTTAATCTCCCCGATCAATTATAATGTTATATGAGTAAAATCAGGTTTTTTTCAGTTTCTGTTGTGCCTGTCACTGCTCCCTGTGTCATGAACCGCTGTGTGGCAGGCAAGCAGGAGTGGTGGACCCAAAATGCAGAACTCAGACACGGAAGTGAAACTTAAGGCGCAGCTTTATTGCTGGGAAAAACCTCGTACAAACTAAACTCACCAAAAGAAAACCAAAAGTCAGAACAGAGGAACCAAGGACTGAAACACTGGAAAGAAACACTAAACTGGAGCAGGAGACCAAACACTAGGAACATAGAAGCAGAACACACAGCTAGTTGAGGGTACGACGTGACACTGACACAGAGAAACACAGGGCTTAAATACACAGACGGCAGTAATCAAGGGATGAGAGACAGGAGGGGAACACACCTGGGAGAAATCACAGCTGACGAGACAGGGGAAACGTAAACTGAGCACACTCACATATGACACAACCCTTCACAATAAAACAGGAAACTCAGACACATGGAACCAGACAAGACATTGAACTAAACAGACAGATTCACAAACAGATGGGGTGACACCATAGACAGAGACAGACTCAAAGGCAGACCAAATATAACACACAGAACTCAAACAATAATAATCATCATCATCATAAACTAGAAAATGATAACTAAAAGCGCTGGGTCACCGACCCAGGACCGTGACACCCTGTCTGTTTTCTTACCTGGTTCTTCCTGACCTTGTACTTTCTCCTCACGTTCCCTCTTTCCTCTCTCCCTCTTCGGACTGACAATCATACACAAATAGATTGTATTCAATTAGATGAAAAATTAAATTAATATAAAAAAATACTATTAAGATCGCTAACAAAAAGTCCTCTCTCAGTGTACTTTCAACCAAAAGGCAAATAACCAAACCACATGAACATGTAATAAAATATATAAATATTGAAACACTGATTCGACATTATTCTTGATTTTACACGTTTACCTGAATGTGGCTCCTTTTTTTTAATCTATAATTTTATTGCTAAAGTGTTACGTCCAACCAAGTACTGTATGCTTTTTATATTTTTAGTAGTGTGTCACACAAACAGCAAATATTGTCAAAAAAGTAAGAAATCTTTGGGGGTGCTTTGATTCATTTGTGCTGAAGCACCCCCAAAAATGGGCTAAAAATCGCCTCTGATTTTAACACTTGTGCTCAGGTTTTTATTGTTCGCAGAAGACTTTTTTTTTTAATGCTCAAACACGGAACTTCTTGTTTCAGATCATCTGAAAACCAATATTGTACGTTTATTTGGTGAATTTTAATTTAACCAAAACGCACTTATTGAAGTTTTCTCCTGTTAATTGGTGCAAAACAGACATGACACCCAGTACTGGTGCTTGTTTCTCTTAATCTATGCCAGAGACTTAAAACTGGTGAAGGTTTGATACTGAAAATATAATATATTTGGAACAATGTGAATTGATCAAAATTTGATTTGGTTGCACTTTTAAATTGTTAATTGATTAAATGTGTTTTTAAGGCTTTAAAATCTATGTGACTAACATCTGTACTTGTGAAGTTGTGAGAGCTCAAAAATACTAGAAAGTAAAGTAACAATCTAAATGTAACACTGAAAAAAATCAAAGAGTAAAACACTTTCCCTCTCCTCACTCTCATATTGACATGCAATTTTACTAGGTACATCTGTGTGCCCCAAAAATATCTGGGCCAGACTAAATCTGCTTCAAACACAGCCCCCACAGTGTGTTTTAAAATAACTTTTAAAGAAGTCCAGACGCTTTTCTTTGCAAGCTCCTTCGACCACATACTGTATAGATTGTAGATTACTGTAGACATACTGTATACTGTAGACTGTAGATTTCACTATATTTTTCAAATCGCACTGTTTTAGTAGAATAATAAAAATACAAGCTATTACACAAATTCAAATTCTGCAAATGTGCTCTTATGTTTTTTTTGTTTTATTTTGTTTTTCTAAATCTGACTTCTGAAAACTTGTCTAAGAAACTACTAACAGATACTATGATGCAATTTTTTCGAAGAAACACATATCCTCTTTTTTTTGAAGAAGTAAATTGACAGCACATCTTACAATAAATTACTCTACCTTAGCTATAAAGCAGGAAACAGACAGTGCAGCTTTATATGATAACAACAAAATCCACTTATACGTGCAATTAATTAACATCTAATTTATAAATTAACTATTAATCCACAATTATCACCCCTATAATCCCAGTTACATTATGACATGTTGTTTAGTACTTTGTTTTTATGAGTTGCAAAATTGTGGCTCGCTGGAATTAAAAAATTTTTTTTTTTTTGCTAATTATGCATTTAATAAAACATCCATACATCGTTTTTACCTGTTTAACTGATAAAACTACAGTTCTGCAGTAATTGGCTGTAACTGTTGATTAATGTAATTGTCGAAAGCTATAACCAGAGGTAGAATGTAACAGACAATACGTAAAAAGTATTCATATAAGAGAAGAGCTTGAGAAAATGTGGAGAGTGAAGGTAACAGTGGTCTCAGTGGTAATTGGAGCACACGGTGTAGTGACTCCCAAGCTAGGCGAGTGGCTCCAGCAGATCCCAGGAATGACATCCGAGATCTCTGTCCAGAAGAGCGCAGAAGACCTGCTGATCAGGCACATTGATTGGTGCCTGATCAGCAGTACCTGTGAGCATAGACCCTGCTACAGTGGTCAGTTGAGGACTTCACATAGCACGCCATGGCTGACTGATCTGGGTTGGGACAATGTCATAGGGCAACTTCAAGGTGGTGTCCCAAAAAAACAAGTTGTAGCATTATTTGGAGTGAGCATTTGAAGTCATATATTGACTCCTGTGAAACTTTAGTTTCATATATGAAATATTTTTAGGATTCATTTTTTGAACACTGCCTCTATCCACCAATTTTAACCCCGAGGCAACAATGGGTGGCCAGAGACAATGTTTGAAAGTGAATGCAATGACTAAAACAGTGTCTGAGAATATTTAGTGAATCGTATATTTCACATTCAAAAAATAATTTCTGAGTGTGTTAGGGCAGCATAATTGTGACAAAGGTGAGGGATGTATGAAATATTCTCTTCACCAAAATAGATGTTAATAATTTAATAGTTCCAACTCATAGCTCCTGTAGTCTTCAGTAATGAGTTAATGTTATTTTATAGTTTCTTACTAGAAAATTTAAGTTCTTTAAATTTGTTACTTATAAGCCTGATGATAGTTTTAAAGTAAGATTTATGATAATTATCATATTTTAGCGTGTAAAAAGTGTAAATCAACGCTTTCCATTTATTTGATGAATGGTATTCTGCTGGTAGTCGTTGGAGTTCTTGGGATAACTGTGTCCATGACAGTCTACGTGACAAAAATACAACTTCAGTTTCCCTTTTCTGTAGAATTTCACAATGTCCGACCACCAAGAAAATGAACGCTGAGCAACTATATAAGGGGACAAGGGGATTTTACATGTTGGAAATTTATTTTGAGCCTTTCATGGAAACATGCTAATGTGGTGAGTTTTGATCAGAACTGCTGTTTGTTCCAAAGTTTAGTTTGATGTTGGATATTTTACATTAAAGACACAAACACACAGATGTGATGTGATCGAAGCTGAAGAGGAGGACAAGAAGTTACTAGAGCATGTGAACAAAAACCATGAACAATGAAAGGTGGATATTGAGCAGCTAAAGACCATCAGTGATGGAATATTACAATTCTTGCAGCATTCATTCACACAGTCAGCTTACTGATTGCATGATCACTGCAGCCTCCAGGCTTATGAATTTAAGGTCAGCATCTTGTATCAGACTACCTCTTGTGAAATGATCACTTTTTTATTACTCTTAATTGTTTTACTGTGTTTATTTTTGCGTAGAAAACTTTTTGTCTGTAATTGTTGAGTTTGCATCTTAGTATCATGTTTACCTGAGTTATCAGACTGCTTCAGATTGAGTAGATCTCAAATCGGTTGGCAGAATAGGTTTTAAACCACAAAATACGGACATATTTAATTAAATATGTCCAAGGTAGTTCCCTCTGCAGATGTGCTCTCTCTTTATTTAGATTGTTTCTGACATTTACATTTGTCTTAGAAACTGTTTTTCAAAAGTTATGATTTTTAGAGGAACATATTCTAACTCTTTTAAAGAAGTAAACTGATAATATCATGCGCTGTACACGTGATGGACAGCAGCTACTCTGTCAGGCCTAAAATGAATAACAGGAAGCAGCCACAAAATTCACTTATTATCCCTTCAGATGCTCACCAACATGCTTGATCTCGTTTCTAAATTATCCAGTAACCCAGTTAAGTTGAAGTCTTATATAATTCAAATATTCCAGAAATATGTTATTAGCCTTCCAAAAATATTTTCTACAGTTAAAAATACTGACTAAAGTATAAATAATGACTTTGACTCTCTATTTATCATCTTTCCTTTTGTACACAGGCTGCTAAAAGAAACAGGTTATTAAAGCTGCAGTTTTAATTGTTACCAGGCACAAGTGTTTCTTAATGTGTTCATCAGCAGATGAGGTGTAAACAGACATACTGGTATAATATTGTGTTAATAATGTAAAACACTGTAAGTCTGTATATATTTTAGATGAACAATTTACTGTAGCATTGCTGTAGATAAATACAGGGTACACACATGGGCATAACAGTTTTAAACAGCAGTTTACTTTATATAAATGTGCTGAATAATGCTTTTTCATGTTAGCTGTAAGATTTGCTAATATGCTAAAAGGTTTATTAAATGCTTACAGAGATTTGTCTGATAGCAACTTGTGTTTATGTAAGATTGTGATGCATTATTGCAGATATTTTAGCTCAGTGGTTTTGGTGCTTTTTCACAAATCCATTTCATTTGGGCATCACATTTAACGTCGTTCCAGCTCTTGTAGAAGTTTGCTTTGGGATACAGCGCTGCACAGTCCTCATTGTTGATATCATTTGGCTCTCCATCATTCCAGTACCTGAAGCAAACGACAAGTTACACTGCTGAGACAGGATTTCCTTTCACGCGATTCACATTAATTGTTATTCACCTTTTATCTTATTCGTGTAATTTATCCTTCAGGAGGACAAACACAACTGACCGCTGATTTACACAAGTTTCACCGTGTGTATACGTTTAATCAGGCCTCCTCCTGACATTCTTTTGTTATTTCAAAAAATGATTACCTTGATATTAATTGTGTTTTAACTTTTGTACAGTTCTTTGTTGCTTTTATGTCTTCAAAAAGAACTATATAAACTTTACTTTACGTACTTTTCATTCTTAATGTGAAATTTCCAGCAAATCTTACATTACATGCTACATTAAATGAAAAGATGCACAGTATTCAAAGACCAAGAAGAAGTTTTTGTATATCTGTATGTGGAGAATGGACTAAGTGTATAATTAAAACAAAATGAAAACATAAAAAAGTAGAAGTACGAATGTATATGTTCATCTGTTGTATTCTATTTAATCAATTTAGTGTAGCAGGGGGACTGGAGCCTATCCCAGCCACCGTAGGCGGAAAAGGCCGGGTACACCCTTTGCTGTAGTAATGTAGATTGTTGTTTTGCATTGTGCATTGCATATGTAACATAGTTAAATAGAGTTGAAGTTAAATCCCGCTAAATGGGACATTGGCGCCACCTACTGTCGAAAAAGTGACCCTGCAATATTCACAAAGGGTAAGGGATTCTGGGTAATCCTCAGAATAATGGAGGATTCCTGCGAGGTAAGGAATGCGCAAATGTCGTGGGGAGGAAAAATCATATCGCAGGCTGTTAAAGTAATACAGTCTGACCCGATTATTTTTGTTGTTTATACATCATTTGTTGCGGGTCATTTCTCCAGTCTTTATGTTGAACTGAGTGCACGTTTATGTGAGATTTCTTTATTGGGAGGAGAGGAAACAAAATGGGAGCATAGTTAGCTAACTCTGTTGTTGCTTTCCCGTTTAGATTTTGTGCTGATTGCCCACGACATTAAAAAGAGAGCATTCTAACCATTGCCTTTTTGTTGTGAATGCAGGTATGTGACTGTGCCACACTGTTTAGAGAATTTACATTGTTTCATGTACAGCTTTAAAATATATTTCTATATTCCTTTCATTTGGGAAATTTAACATGCAATGTTAATGGTGTTGAAGTTTTTCTATTTTGGTTGTATAAATTTACCACTATACGATCACACTGCAAGTGGAAATGTAATCCTCAGAATAATGGAGGATTCCTGCGAGATTTTGTGCTGATTGCCCACGACATTAAAAAGAGAGCATTCTAACCATTGCCTTTTTGTTGTGAATGCAGACCAGAGAAGACACTACACAGAGGTCACATTGGTGCCGTGACTCGTTCGTGACGCTGCTGAATCGGGCTGGTGTCCTCTCGTTGCAGCATCATCGTGGAGCATCAGCTTCCTTATTGTTTAGTCTGTTGGGTAACGGAATCAAACTTTGGGGACTGTTGGACATACTTTTATATTGGCTTTGTATATTGCCATATTGTATTAAGTCCACCTTAGCTCTATTAATATTCTGCTAGATATGGATCTAAGTGACTCTGATGACACCCCAAATGTGACTCCCCTTGTTGTGGGTAGGGGCAGAGGGTTCACAACTGTTCCTTTTTCACTGGGTGACTGTCGGGTGGGGCATAGAGCAGCAGATAGTTCTTGTGAGCTGGTGGCTGAGTCGCAGTCAGTACAGTGCACTAAGTCATCTACCTCAGACCCCCCAATAACTGATGTGAGTCTAGTCGACCAAATGAGCGACATTGTGCAGCAAATTGGGCAACGCCTGGCTGATAGCATTCTGTCACACCTGACTACGCCACACACTTCGAGCCCTGCATCTGCTACATATACATGTCCTGAGGTGGCGCATGAAACAACAGATCTCCCCTCCAGCCGCTCACTAGATCTCTCTCATGTCCAGCTGGTGGCTCCACGACAGGTTAAAGACCCACCTGTGTTTCGGGGGGAGAGTTCGGACTCATTGTCTGTTGATGAGTGGCAGGAAGCCATGCAGAGTTACATAAAGAAGAGTGCCATTCTTCCAGAAAACCAAGCTGAGGAGATTTTGATGCATCTGAGAGGCAGGGCAAAAGATGTTGTGAAATTTGGTGTGAGGAATGGTGGAATTGATGTCCAGCATAATCCACAAGCTATCTACAGACTTCTGAACAAACATTTTAGTTCCACCCAGTGCTCGTCTGTGCCCCTGGCTGACTTTTATTCCACCCTGCCGAAGGACCGAGAGGATCCATATGAGTACTGGCTGAGGCTGAACAAGGCTGCTGATGTTGTTGGCAACTGTCTTAAGGAGCAGGGGAAATCTTTTGAGAACTCTGGTGTGGAGGTTGCACGCATGTTCATCAGACACTGCCCCTGCAGAGACTTGGCTCTTATTTTTAGAACCAAAACATGTGATAAATGGTCAGCTCGTGAAGTTCAGGAGGTACTGGATGAGTATCACCTGGGTAAGGGGTTCCAGTCTCCTCCACAGACGGGTAACTGTGTTTATGTGAATAAGGCAGAGATTAGCACAAATGGTACTCCTTGTTTGGCTGACCATGAGCAGAGGCCAGCTGTGAGTCAGGATGGCTCTGCTATTGAGAGGTTGATCAGCATGCTAGAGAAGGTGCTGCTTCAAGGCCCAGGCTATGCTCGAGCTAATGCCAGGCGACAGAGTGCCCGACTGCCGAGAATACCGGGCTTAGATGACACACCATGTTCCATCTGCAGAGATAGCTCCCACTCCACACTCACGCACTGTCGGGAAAACAGATTGTGCTTCATGTGTCACCTACCTGGTCATTCGAGACGTAACTGCCCAGAGGGCAAGTGTACTCCTTCCAGTGGTCATCAGGGAAACTGAACGATCTGCGTGGAGGGGAGGACAGCGCAGATCCAGCAAGTAAGCCTCCCATCTTGGATGTGACTGATATTAATGATTATGACACTTTGTATTCTACTTACAGTGGCATTGTCCCGCCAAATAAAACACTGATTGCACAGGGCTTGCATAGGCTCTCAAACACTGATAGTTTATTCTACTCTGCAGTGACTACTAGTGGTGGACAAGTTCTTAAAGCATTAGTGGACAGTGGCTCTATGGCGTGCACCATAAGTGAGACAGTTGATGAGAAACTTTCACAATCGATACCTGATATTGAGAGACGTTCAGCTGAAGACGTTGTCATTGTTGGTTGTGGGGGTCACCTCGTTACGCCTTCTGCTATGTATGATCTTACAGTGTCAATATATGGCTTTAAGGTGGTGATTCCTGTTCTGGTGGTTCCGGGCCAGGCTGATGACATGATTCTGGGCAGCAATGCGATAAAGTGGCTTATTTCACAGTTAAAAATGACTGTTGGTACCCAGGATGATGCTTTCCCTCATTTGGCAACTTTGCTGTCCTATTCTGATGACTGTGGTGGCAGAGCAATGCCTCCAAGTTTCGGCACTGCAAAGCTTAAGAGACGCATCACCTTACAGCCCTTGTCTGAACATTTAGTGTGGGCTAAGCTGCCTGCTCCTGATGCCTCAGCGGTGGGAAGTGCTGTCATTATTGAACCCACTCAGTCTCGATCCAAACCTGCACAGATCCTAGTGGGGCGAGTTGTCACTTCCTTGTTTGGGGATGGTTGGGTCCCTGTTAAAGTGGTGAATCCCTCCGACAAGCCCCTCACTCTCAGGAGAAATGCTAAGGTTGCTGATGTGTCCCCCTGTCTTTCTGTGCAGGACTTACCTGAACCTGTTCAAATTCGATCCAGTACACAATACACACAGAACTCGTCGCCCGCACCGAGATCAGAAGCGGAGATGTCACAGCGCTTGTGTGATTTGGGCCTGCAGGACCTGGACCTCTCGTCCTGTGAAGTTTCCCCAGAATGGAGAGATAGGCTGCTGCGACTCATTGAGCAGTATGAGTCCATCTTTTCAAGGCACAAAATGGACTGCGGTGAGGCTGCTGACTTTGTCCACAGAATCCGCCTGGTGGATGACAAGCCCTTCAGACTGCCATACAGACGGGTCCCACCATGCCATTACGAGAAGCTTCGCACTGCCCTAGATGAGATGGAGGAGTCAGGGATAATCCGTAAGTCCCAGAGTGAATTCTCATCCCCCCTTGTCTTAGTTGTTAAGCCAAATGGTGACCTGCGCATATGCAATGACTTTAGATGGTTAAATGCAAGAACAGTTAAAGATGCACATCCATTGCCTCATCAGTCAGACGCCCTCGCAGCACTTGGTGGGAATGTTTTTTTTTCTACAATGGATCTCACATCGGGGTTTTACAATGTCAGACTCCACGAGGACGACAAAAAATACACGGCATTCTCCTCCCCATTTGGCCTTCATGAATATAACAGGATGCCTCAAGGCCTGACAAATAGTCCTGCTACTTTTATGCGGATGATGATGTCCATTTTTGGTGATGAGAACTTCACAAGTTTGTTGTGTTATCTGGATGACCTTATGGTCTATGCCCCATCCGAACAGGTGGCTCTTGAACGTCTGCAGATGGTTTTCTCACGACTTTCTGCCAACAACCTGAAGCTCGCACCAAAGAAATGCCACTTTCTTCAGCGGTCTGTGAAGTTCCTGGGACACATCATATGTGGTGAGGGTGTGAAAACAGACCCAAGTAAAGTGCAGGCTATAGACAATGTGGAGGAAGCAGACCTGATGGAGTCTGACGGGGTGACACCATGTGCAAGGAAAATCAGATCCTTCCTGGGGATGGTTCTCTACTACCATCATTTTATCGAGCGGTGCTCTGCAAAAGCTAAGCCACTGTTTGATCTTGTGGCTGAACCAGCTGCGCTACGCAAGAGAGGTAGAGGCCGTAAGCCTAAATTTAAAAGGGGCCACGTGAAGCTGTCTCCGGCTGACTGGACTGATGAGTGCAGGGAAGCATTCAAGGCCCTAAAACATGAACTTGTGCATAGTGTCACATTAGCCCATCCAGATTTTACTGCGCCCTTTCTCCTTGCAGTTGATGCTTCCTTTGACGGCCTTGGAGCCGTCCTCTCACAGTTGCCCCCTGATGGTAGCATCGCCAGACCAGTGGCATTCGCCAGTAAGACCCTGTCACACTCTCAGCTAAACTATCCAGCGCATCGTTTGGAGTTTCTTGCTCTGAAATGGGCAGTCTGTGACAAGTTTAGCCATTGGCTGAAAGGGAGCCACTTCACAGTGTGGACGGACAATAACCCGCTGACATACATCTTAACCAAGCCTAGGTTAGATGCATGTGAGCAACGATGGGTTTCAAAGCTTGCAGCATACAGTTTTGAACTGAAGTATGTCCCTGGCACCAAAAATGTTGTCGCGGATGCATTGAGTAGAGAGCCATTTGTCCAGTCGTGCATAGGCCACAGGCTAGTCACTGAACCTTATGCTGCCCTATTGAACCAAATGCACAGTCTGGTGGATGGGACTGTGCAGGATATGTTTCGGTGTGCTGCAAACTGCCAGTTGGTTGTGGATCAGTCTGAGGAAGGAGCTACAACTATCCTAGCTAACCCTCAAGGTTCTCTCTCGTCACAGGATGTTTCCGCTGTGTTGGCTGCACATGACACTGGTGGTATCAGCCATGTGAGAGGTGTGGGATCTGATATCCCTCAGGTCCCAACTATTGCCCGTCCAGCCTGTACGGCGAGAAGTGAACTCGCTAACCTGCAGGAACAAGATGAGGTTTTGGGCAGAGTTTTCTTTTATGTCCGGCATCACAAGAGGCCCACCAGGCATGAACGTGCTAGCGAGTCCCGTGGTGTAATGAAATTACTCAGACATTGGTCCAGACTCTTAATTAAAGATGGTATGTTGTATAAGGTGAAGAAAGACAGGAACATGAACGTGACGATTTACCAGTTTGTTGTCCCAGACACTCTGAAGACTGAAGTTCTCCGAGGCATCCATGATACGGCGGGTCATCAGGGCCAAGTCCGCACCCTGTCTCTTGCAAGGCAGAGATTCTTTTGGACAGGGATGGAGCGTGACATCATCAATCATGTGAAAGGCTGTTTTCGTTGTGTGGTTGGGAAAACCCCAGAGCCGAATGACCGTGCCACACTGGAGAGCATTTGTACCACTGAACCGATGGAGCTAGTCTGCATCGACTTCTGGACTGCTGAACAGACTGACAAGAAGTGCGTTGATGTTTTGGTTGTCACAGACCATTTTTCCAAATTAGCGCATGCATTCCCTTGTAAGAATCAGTCTGCCAAGCAGGTTGCTCGCCGCCTGTGGAATGACTTTTTCTGTGTGTACGGCTTTCCCAGACGTATACACTCTGATCAAGGAGCCAACTTTGAGAGTCAACTCATTAAGGAGCTCCTGGACATGGCTGGCATCCAGAAATCACACACCACTCCTTACCACCCAATGGGGAATGGTATTGTCGAGCGATACAACAGGACCTTGGGAAATATGATACGGGCTTTGCCCCCTCAATCCAAAGCCAGGTGGCCGCAAATGCTTCAGATGTTGACGTTCTGCTACAATTGCACTGAACATGAAACAACGGGTTTCGCACCTTTTTTTCTCGTATTTGGGAGAATTCCTCGTCTGCCTGTTGATGTTGTTTTCCAGCATGTTCTCCCTGATGGTGCCGTTGTTGACCACGGTGAATTTGTCGCCCATTTGAAGCGTGACCTGTCTGAGGCTGCCCGCATTGCCAGGCAGAACAGCCGTATTGCCCAGGCTCGCCAGGCGAGGAATTATGACCGCAAGGCTAAGGGTGCGCCCCTCTCAGTCGGTGACAGAGTCTTGCTTGCTAATCGTGGTGAGAGAGGAAAGAGGAAGATCGCTGACAAATGGGAATCCACAGTTTTTGAGGTGGCGTCTGTGAAACCTGACATCAATGTGTACCACATCAGAGACCCTGTGACTCTCAGGGAAAAAGTTGTTCACCGAAACCTACTACTTCCTGTGAGTTTCATTCCTGCGGGAAACGAGTGCATACCAGTGTCAACCTGCCCCTCGATTGCGGATAGTGGACAAGGTGAACCAGAACTTCCAGGTGATGTGCAGGATGGTGAGACGAAGACGGTTTGCTGGCTCATGCAGATGGACCAAGCAAGTGACAGGGACTCTGCGGTTGGTCAACCTGGTTGTTCTCTTGGTGCGGCTTTCAGCGTCCCAACCTCTGAGGCAGAATCGACTGTGGCCCCGCCTGCTGGGTGTGACCCGTTGGTTTCCCGGTTGCCCTCCCCTGCCCCCTCTATTGAATCTGTTGTGTCCCGGAGTGCCTCCTCGCAGCTTCTGGCGGGAGATGCTCCACATGTCCTTTCCCCTGAGCTTGTGACTGACACACGACTGAGTACAGGGGACCGTGTAGTGCGTACACAGCCACCACCTCTTTGTACTAGATCAGGTAGACCTGTGAAACCTCCAACACGTCTCATTTGTGAGATCAATGAACAACAGGTTGATGATTCAGTGTCGACAGTTGACTCCTTGTTTTCATTTGTGCGAAATATGTTTTCAGGATAGATTACTAGCCGTTTTGCAAATGTGCTGTTACTCAGAACGTTTTGGGTAATACCTGCGTGGAGCAATGTTCACATCATGGGAGGTGTATACGGCATCTTTCATATCTGGGTTGGCAGGGGAATTGGCCGCTCTCTTGCTTGCCTTATTCCATATGGAAAGTTTTTTTAACTGACTTGAACTATCTTGTGCTCCCACGGTCACACTGTTATGTTTTATGCATTGGAAATTTCTGTTTTTCTGTTGTCATGCCCCAATTTAGCAGGATTTAAGGGGGGTGTGTGTAACATAGTTAAATAGAGTTGAAGTTAAATCCCGCTAAATGGGACATTGGCGCCACCTACTGTCGAAAAAGTGACCCTGCAATATTCACAAAGGGCAAGGGATTCTGGGTAATCCTCAGAATAATGGAGGATTCCTGCGAGGTAAGGAATGCGCAAATGTCGTGGGGAGGAAAAATCATATCGCAGGCTGTTAAAGTAATACAGTCTGACCCGATTATTTTTGTTGTTTATACATCATTTGTTGCGGGTCATTTCTCCAGTCTTTATGTTGAACTGAGTGCACGTTTATGTGAGATTTCTTTATTGGGAGGAGAGGAAACAAAATGGGAGCATAGTTAGCTAACTCTGTTGTTGCTTTCCCGTTTAGATTTTGTGCTGATTGCCCACGACATTAAAAAGAGAGCATTCTAACCATTGCCTTTTTGTTGTGAATGCAGGTATGTGACTGTGCCACACTGTTTAGAGAATTTACATTGTTTCATGTACAGCTTTAAAATATATTTCTATATTCCTTTCATTTGGGAAATTTAACATGCAATGTTAATGGTGTTGAAGTTTTTCTATTTTGGTTGTATAAATTTACCACTATACGATCACACTGCAAGTGGAAATGTAATCCTCAGAATAATGGAGGATTCCTGCGAGATTTTGTGCTGATTGCCCACGACATTAAAAAGAGAGCATTCTAACCATTGCCTTTTTGTTGTGAATGCAGACCAGAGAAGACACTACACAGAGGTCACACATATTGCATTACATATGTATGTGTATATAGAGATGTGTATTTCTATGTATGCATATATGTGCATATATGTCATTGCTGTACATATAGATGATATTGAGCTGATAATTTTAATTGCATCAAAAGGGATTGGATTAAATAAGTTTATAATGCCTCCTAACTCGTGCTAGCAGGTAAAATAAGCTGTGTAGTGTTGTTGGAGACAACTCAATGTACAGTACACTTTTGTTGTTTATGTTTATATTTCTTCATGTTTGAAATGAAAGCAGTCATTTTAAATGACACTGAACTCTTACCCTTCAGCAAGTAATGTTCCATCCCACCATTTCCAAGTCCCTTCCTCATGGACGTCTCTCAGTCCGATCCAGAAGCCCATTGGGGGATGAGGCGTATCTTGATGATTTATTCTTCTGCTTATCCAATCCAGAAACTCAGGGTCTCTGTGAGGCATCCAAGGTCTCACACGGCGAGGAACGTCAGACTCCCAGACCAGGTCACGAGTTTGTGTCGGGGCAGCTTGATGATTTATCAAATAATTGACTGTTGAGTTCTAACGAAAAAAGAAACAAAACCAAAGATAAATTTTCAGAAATCTGCATGAACACCGCTCCACAGAAATACTAACAAACCTCTTCATCTTGGCTGTCTATGATTATAAGATCTCCTCCCTGCAGCTGACAGAAATCTCTGGATTCCTTCCATGTTTTGAATTCATTTGACTTCAAGGGGAAGTAGTAACATACAGAGTTCATTAAAATCCATCCTGCAGGACAGTGTTTGCAGCCATCGCCTGTTTCCAAAAGAAAATACCACCATTATAGAAAATTATGAAACAAGTCATTATGCTTTTACAATTTGATCATATACAGAAACAATGAAACCGGTCTTACTAAGCATTGATAAGCGTGTTCTCATGGCTTCAATTTCCTTTGTAACTTTTTCCATCTGACTTTTATAGTCATTGCTTCGTTTTGTCTGGTGTTCAAGCTCCCAGTTGGTTTGTGTCTGATGGCTCATCTCACTGTCCAGCTGCTTCCTGGCATCCTTCATGGTTTCCACTGCAGTCTTGTAAGTATCCTGGAGGTTGATGAGCTCTTTGCTGATGCGTTCGGTATCATCGAGCGTGAGGTGAGAATCTGTGAGTTTGTTATCTGCAATTGTTGAAGACTGTTACTTTTCTTATTCTTAAGTAACAATATTATAAATCAGGTGGTTTGACAACATTGTACATCATCAGTTTTATTTAGAAATGTTATTGTAGATTTCCAAGATTTGTACAAATCATTGTAGCATCAGTACAATGAATCAATAAGCAGGCTGACAGCAAATTACTCACCTCAGTACATTTAATCATTATGTCCATGTTGTAGCACATAGAAATGTTTAGTCACAGACAGACACATTTTCCCTGTAACTGTGCCTTCGCTCTAACTTTTGTTGAAAATGTGATTTATGTGATGATTTTGCCTAATAGTAAACAGAAATATTTGTCTTTTTCACCATCCTTAGAAATGTTGCTCAACAGCTATCATCAAATGGAGCACTCTAAACTCTGCACTGGAAAAATATACTTTACTTAACCTGTGATCACACATTTTGGTTTTCCAGTGCAAAGGCAGCTGGCAGAGGAATGGCCAAGGAAAGGAAAGACCTCACTGAGCGAAAAAGATGAGGACAAAAGCTTCAGTGCAGCTGGTCTCAGGGGATGAAGAAAAAGCCTGATCAACTTAGCAAGGTGAGTTTAATGTTATGATTTATTTTACTTTTTGATGGTATGTTCAATGTATGTTACTTGAATTATACAATGCTCAAGTCATTTTCCACCTCAAGTTTCTCAATATTAAACCTTGTAGCTTTATTCATTTTATTTTTGGCTTAAAAGTAAACAAGAGCAACAAAAAAAACCCTAACTTTTTAAAATTCTTTCTGTTCCTCTTTTTTCCTCTGAACACATCCTGACCAGGTTCAATGAGACGGGGGAAGTAAACAGCGATACATTCACCCAGACTGCTGATGTTCCTGTATGAACTGAAAAACTTTGAACATCCAAGAAAAAGCTGAGGTTATTTTCTTTACAGCTCATATGGATCTTGATTGACTGAACATTCAGACTTTATTCAGGACTTTGCTACGGGGAGAGAGGTACCAACATGTGTGAGCACATGTGTACACACACACACACACACACAGCATCTCACTTCATGCTTGCCCTTCCCCTAGGCTCTTGTGTCACTCAGCAGTTTGTCGTATTATTGTCTTATTTGTTGAAATTTACAGTCCATGAGCACAAGCAGGGATTTTTGCTTGACCTCATTCTCAGAGGCCTCGCTAATATTTAATGGTCATGAAATATGTCAAACTTTTCTCCGTCCCTAAAGTTAAACAGCTGAGAGCATCTTTAGCGCAGCAGAGAAAAAGATGTGCACCTTGAACTGGAGTTTAAGTGATCCATTTAAGTGACCCTTATGCCTTTGCTGCTGATGAAAAGTTTTCATCAGAAGAAACACTTCTAATTGTACTTTGCTCCTCACTGTCTTTGAAAGGTAAGCGTAGACAAAACAAATCCAGTAGATGCAGTCTATCTGGAAGTTTAGTATAGTAATCTGTCTTTTTTTGTTTTAATGTTTTATTCTGTGTTTTATTTATTTATTATATGGGGGGGAAAGTCCTGTCAGCCTTGTGCTGAGAGGGCTGCAGTCATCGATCTTTTTTATTCTAATAAACCTAAATCACAGGATCACTGATCTGTTCAGTTTTATTCATGTAGCACCGCTTAGCTGTCAACAACTCTCATCTGAAGTCACTTCATATTGTAAGGTAGAGATCCTACAGTGTTAATCTAGGATAAAGTAGTCTCGGCTTCATTGATGAAGTAAATGCAATGATTCAACAGACAAGAATAGAAACCACAGCTTAACAATTTGGCTGATGCAAAGAACCACGAGGCAGTGATTCCAGCTTAAATGTATTCTGGATATTGTTAAATATTCTTACATTTTTTGTTAATGTTTGCCAGGTATCCTGTTTAAAGACAACACTTTGAAGTCACTTCCATGTCTTTACATGAGGACAAACTCATTTCAAGGAAAATAAAAATGCTCAAATTTTAAAGATTGTAAATGATTGTTTAGTCATTTTATGAGGAGATGGATGCCGGCATATTTTAGTATAGTTTTGGAATTGACGAGAATAAAAAGAAAAGAATAAAAACCAATTTTGTTGTGTACTAAAACAAGCAAACAAACAAAAAAAAAAACAGAAGGTGTTCTGGCAGAAAAATTATCAGGACTTTTTTCAGTTTTTCTGAAGGTTTTTTTTGTTTTGTTTTTTTTGGACTATTGGCAAAGTTTGATAACCATTTGCTAAATTGCAAAAAAGAAATTATTTAATAATTAAAACATTTATGTGCACTATAACTCATAATGACTTACAGTGGATCCCCAGGCCAACATTCAGTATCAGAAGAACAGCAGCAAGAAGCGCCAGGCACGCTGCAGCCAGTCTGTGGCGTCTCCCAGGACTCATAGTGAACATGGACACTAAACAGGCAGAACATTATGAATTTTCAGCTTAAACGCAGGTAACACACTTAACTTGGTTGAAGCTTTAAAAGAGTAAAATGTGATCATTTTAGGACTTAATATTACTGTTTACTAGTAGTTTATTTAACATCTTCTCTGTACTCTTTATTTATGATTAGAAAAATCCTGTTAGAGCATGTAAACCTTACACGTAGTTGTCTCAGATCATCAGGTCCTGTCATTAAATCTTAACTCTGTAAAACCTACTTCAATCAAAAGAATCAGAAACCTGACTATGGGAGTGCAATGAATAAAAATTTGAATTATTATACCTTGTATCCTGTTAGACTGATGGTAAGGAGGATACTCTTCCTTCTGCAAATCGTCTTCATAGACAAGTGTCTGAAAACCACCATTTGTCTCCTCCATTCTCACTGTTCAGTCTAAATCAGTCATATGTCAGTGCATTTAAGCAACAATCTGTCACAGATTGTGACGCCTACTGCTGAGGTAATCAGCAATCAGTTCCAGTGAAATCTGCTGTCTGTAAAAACAAAGAGGGAAGTCCATCCATCCATCTATTTTCTTCTGCTTATCAGGGGCCGGGTCACGGGGGCAGCAGCCCATGCAGAGAAGCCCAGACCTCCCTCTCCACGGCCACCTCCTCCAGCTTGTCCGGGGGAACGCCAAGGTGTTCCCAGGCCAGCCGAGAGATATAATCTCTCCAGCGTGTCCTGGGTCTGCCCCGGGGCCTCCTCCCGGTGGGACATGCCCAGAAAATCTCACTCAGGAGGCATCCTTGTCAGATGCCCAAACCACCTCAACTGGCTCCTTTCGATGTGGAGGAGCAGTGGCTCTACTCTGAGCCCCTCCCGAATGGCTGAACTATTCTCACCCCAAAGAGCTGATCCAGTGTTCCACGACCAGGATGAAAACTGCAGTGTTCCTCCTGCATCCGAGGTTCGACTAACGGACGGACTCTCCTCTCCAGCACACTAGCATAGACTTTCCCAGGGAGGCTGAGGAGGGTGATTCCCCTGTAGTTGGAACACACCCTCCGGTCCCCTTTCTTAAAGATGGGGACCACCACCCCGGTCTGCCAGTCCAGGGGTACTGCCCCTGATCTCCACGCAACATTGTAGAGGCGCGTCAACCAAGACAGCCCTACAACATCCAGAGCCTTCAGGAACTCGGGGCAGACCTTATTCACCCTAGGGGCCCTGCCACCAAGGAGTTGTTTAACTGCCTCAGTGACCTCGCCCCCAGAGATTGGTCGCCTGACGGTTTGCCAGAATCTCTTCCAGGCAGTCTGAAAGTCTTTTTACATGGCCTCTCCGAACTCCTCCCACACCGAGTTTTTGCTTCAGCCATTCCGCTTGGCATGTCGGTACCTATCAGCTGCTTCCAGAGTCCCACAGGCTAACCAAGCCCGGTAGGACTCCTTGTCCAGCTTTCCCTCTTCAAAGAGGGAAGTGATAGATGTTATTAATGTGTAGGTGCCACAATTACTTTCCAGATACATGAGATCTATATCTGCTGATCTCTTTGAGAGAATTCAAAGAATTTGTCCAAATCACAGCTGAAGGAACCCTCGTCAGTGTTAGGTTCAGTTTTTTTTATATAATAAAATGTCACAACAACAATTGCTTCAAGGTACTTTATATTGTAAGGTAAAGACCACCACGATAATAAGAGAAACTCCAACAATCATATGACCCCCCTAAGACAACAATGCTTTGCATAAACTACATGAATTAAATATACCGTTAGCATTAGAGAATGCTTAAAAGTTGCTAAACATTATACACTTAGCATATGAGAAACAAAAATGCAACCCAAGTTTTTTTTAGTTGAGACCGAATCCATTGTGCTGATTAAAGAAACAATCTTTTTTTTTTTTTTTGCTACATTAGTGTCAAGATTTTCTAATTTTCTGTTTCTATTCTGAATAAACCACCAGGATGTTCAAAACCTTCTGCATTTGATCATTTTTCACATATAAAAATTCCCCAGTGACTTTTTACATTTTTAATCCTTTCTTCATTTTGAAAACAATTGATCAGTGTGACCAGGTTGTAGCATTGCTTTCAGTATGAAGAGGCTGGATGGTATACAGATACCTGCAGTGTTTTGTTCTGTAAGAACAATGAAAAGTAAAGTAGTGAGAATGAACTGCATAGCTTTCAGAGAGGACTTTGAACTATGAGTTTATTAATAGCTATAACTGAGTAAACCATTAAGAGGAAGCTGGGGTATAAACAGACAAAACAGTAAAACATTGGGGCAGTAATGTAGAACAGTATGTCTCTATAGAAGATTATAAACAATATACCGAAGCACTGTCCGATAAATTAATACAGTGTATAAATGTTAACTGAAAGATTTGTTAGGTTATAATTTATTAAATATTTACCAAAATCTGTGTTTCATATGCAAGCTTGGTACCTCTACCCCAGAGGCCTGGGAGACTGAGGGACTGATTTAATTTTAAAAACATCTGTGAAAACATTACAGAGATGCTTCATGGAATATTACATTAAAATGTACTTTAATCATGAAAAACAAGGACTTTTTAAACTGAAATGAAGGTTAGCTTAATGTTAAGTAACACATCCCATTTTCTCTTTTCACACTGATTAAACCAAGTTGGCACGTTTCCATAAACACTGAACATTTGGGTGTAGCACTGCCTTCAACTTTTATCAGTCATCATAAACCAACATAAAATTTAGATTTTGTTCCAAAAAAGGCTTTTAGTATTTGTATAGTAGTTTAAAAATATGAACAGCTCCCTCATTTAATGTGATTACACAATGAAATACACAATGCGCTTGTTAAGATATTTACCAGTGAAAGAGAGAGAGAGGAATTGGTAAATTCTTAAAGTTACAGATTTAGGGGTCTTCACCCAGGACTTGGTCAACAATTGAATGACTCTATAAAATATCTACATATATATATCTATAAAAGAGTCTTTGGATGCGCTAGTGAAGCTCTGAGGTGTGCTGGATTTGTCAATAGAAATAAGTCATCTGACTGGCAGAGAGAATGTCGAGACTCAGGAGGACAGTTCATCCTTAATCTTATTCAGCTCGTTTTAGAACTGAAGAAGCTTCTTGGATGAGAGGTGAAATGTCTTCATGAAAAACGTCCACGCGCTTTCTTTCCAAGCTCTTTGGAACAGACAGCTTATTGTAAGTATCTTCTAAACAGCTTTGCACTGATAAATGTTTCTGTAGATTAATGTAGAAATACATTAAAGCATCATAGTCAAGAGAACAGAGGAAAGCACTGCCCTCTGCTGGGAGCAAGTGAAAACACTTTTACTGACGGTTGGATCAACATCCTGAGTTTGGTGCCAAACGCATCATTAAATAGGGAACAAGATCATCGAGTGAGGGCACACTGATAACAACCACCTAGCATTTACGTTGTGCACAGCACAGCTCTCTTCATTAGTCATTATTGTCTATTCTGTAAAATAGTCAGATGTCTATTCATATTAATGTAAAGAATTCACCTGCTTGCTGCTACTACTGCACATTCACCCAGTGTATATACTATATATATATATATTAGGGGTGCAACAATACACAAAATTCACGGTTCGGTTCGGTTCGATACTTTGGTGTCACGGTTCGATATTTTTTCGATACAAAAAAAATGTTCATGCCTTTTTAATTTGTCATTTATTAAATTTTCACGGCACATTCCGCACCACATCTCTGTGCGTTCATCATTTGTTTGAAGCCAGCTCGCCTCCTGCAACTACTTTTCCGAGAATACGTGCTTCTTTTGTGGTTCGGACTCCTTCTGACATTACTTTGGAGGTGGAGGAACATCACAGTAATTGCTTAAAGGAGCTTCTTCGACATCTTTAAGAGTTCTAAACAAATGTCTGTCCTCCTCCTGAAAATCTTATGTACGCAAACGCGCGTTGCAACTTCTTATCTTGTGCCCGTTTTTTATTTTGACAGCGAATGCGCACCTGCGGACCACTTATGTGCAGCCCTGGTTATTTCACTTGTCATATTGCAGCCACAGAAATTCTTTTGTCCATGAAACCGTAAAGCTGCACTTTCTTTTTGCCTTATAGTCTGATTTGTCATAACTTTTCCGTTTTGTGGTAAGCTTTTCTTTGGCTGTCACTTCTTCACCCTGACCTGTCTTACTTGGCTCAGCAGAACTAAAATATTGTGGCGAGCTCAGACAAGGAGGAGACGGAGGTATCGTTTGGTCTCGCTTCCCGTGAGCTAGCCAGGGAGCACAGCCGTTTATTGACATCTACAGAAGAACACTGCCGCTAGCTAACTGCTCAGCGCGGCAACAGCACAGCAACAACAACAACAACACACAGGGCGCCCTCTGACCCCGGAAGGACACACCGTCGCAGCGAGAGGGCGTCACCCGTCACTATGGCAACATAAACAAAACATAACTGTACAAACAGAACCCCGAACAGCCCTGACCCGCTACAATATATATCCTGCTGCTTTTACACATGCACTCACATAACGCTCAGCGATTCTCTGCGCGATCAACCTCTCATATGTTTAAGCTGCGGGAGATTTCACTTGTCATGTTTGCATAGTAAGCTAACGATTGATAAGACGATGTCAGAGGAATTGGTGCGCAAATTATCATCACTGACCAATACACAGTTCGCGCGATTGCAAAGTGAAAGCAAAAAACAAGCGCAAATTCAAACGCGATTTCAATATGTCACATATTAGCAGTGGCTCACCGATGCCAATGACATAATTACCCAGCTACATTTCCGAAAGAATGCAAAACCATTGACATATATTTTTCCTTCCTACGATAGCCCGACGGGCAGGGAAGAGATAGATTTTGGTAGCCCGACTGGAAAAATCGCTAGCCCCGGGACGGGCAGGCGATTTTGCGAGCCCTGTATCTGATTGAGGAATCACTCATCTTTGGAAAAGAGAGTTTATTACAGAGAAATGGCTCTTTCCAAAATAAAAGCTATACTATACGCTTCTTCTGGGCTATATTCTCAGCAGCATATTAAACATATCAGGTCCCCATAAGGAGAATCATGTGCTAACGGCTGTCTAAATGACTCGGGTAAAGTTTGTAGCATACGTGCTTGTTGTTTTTGTCTGCTTCCACTTGTCTTTGCACTAGGATGATGTCGGTGTAAATGTGCAGTCATATTTGTTGTGTTCCCACTAGTGCTGTCAGCGTAAATCTCGTTGAAATGACGTTGGCAAATCTCCGTTAACGAGCTACCACGGATCGCCCGTGCATGGGGCTGGACGGCCAACACGTTAACGAGCTAACTGCGCTAACACACTAGCTCCCACCCATGTAATTGAGCTTTGCGTGGCACATCCAACATACTGTTTTACTTTAGTCCATGACGCGCTTACCTTCAGGGTCATACCTCACATGAAAACCAAAATAATTCCAAACGCCAGATCTGAATGAGGGTGGGGGAGGTTCAATTTGCCATGTTGCAAGGAGAGCTTAACTTCTGTCTCGCTAGCTTGCCCTGCGCTCAGTGAATCTGCGTTCGACTACTCCGCCTAGGCTGCACTGTCGAGCGCAGATCCACTGAGCGCTCAACACAGACAGCATCGTCAGAAGGAAAGTTGATAAAATAATTTAAAAATTTATTTTGTATTGTTCGATACATATGGGTACCGAACCGAAAGCACTGTATCGAACGGTTCAATATCGATAGGAGTATCGTTGCACCCCTAATATATATATATATATATATATATATATATATATATATATATATATATATATAAAATGTTCTTCCTCTTACCCCCCCCCCATTTTGCACATGTCAAGGAGCGTGTCAGGCTACATTTCACTGTGTGTTATACTTGTATAACTATGCATGTGACAAATAAAGAACCTTGAACCTTCATGATGCTAATATGTATTCATATAGAGATAATAGCTTTATTTTATAGTATAAAAAATAAAATCATCACTGTTTAAGACAATATTAACATTTTAATGAGCAGAATAAAGTATAAGGTGAAGAAAAGTCAGAGTGTAATATCTCCATATGAGGCTCTCAGTAAGCTAATATGCCTAGTAGACATATTCATATACATGAATGCATTTTAAGGGCATGAATAAAGAATAAACCATACAGTGAAACAGTGATCCTCTTTAGAAATGTTTAATTTTACAGGACAGAATGATTATATTAAAAATTAAAAATAACAGCTGCTGTTGTGAAGCAGAGGCTCCGCTGGTGGGCTTTGGAGGTGACGAGGATCTTCGACTTGTTCCTGACCAGGAGTGGGCATTCCACCCTTTTCCTGCTGAGGACTGCTCCGGGTTACACCTCAGACCGTCAAATATATGAATGTTATTAGATGGATTTTAATTTTGTTCTTATGTAACTGCCATAAATTTTCAACAATGGCTTTAAAAAGAGGTAAGGAGGATGGCACACACATCTTCTTGATAAAAGAGTGAATCAAATCCACCATTAAAATTACAACCAGTAGTCAATATCAGTCACATGCATATCTGGCAAGACACTTTGCTGTGTCGACACAACTCACTGCTGATTAATTCTTAATCACTGAATTCCAGTTCAAACTTTTATCAGAGCTGTGACTAGAATGGAACCGGACATTCAACTTCTCACCGGGCAGATGCAGGCCCACAGTTCACACTGATGAACATACAGTACATAGGTAAGCTCACTTTTGCGACTTGAATAAGTTATTCTGAGTATAAACAAATATAATCATAATAAAATCTACTGGGATAAAATCCATCTCCACAACCATACTGGTATTGAAATGTTTTGTGCTGTGTAGGTGCTGTATCGCTTAGTTCGGTTTCTCAGCCTGCTTGCTTTGTGGTTTTCAGAGGGAAGTTGATGAGAGAGAGCAAACAGTGGTGTCTACTAGGCTACCCTACTGGAACCTACAAAACTGGATTATAAGGAAAGAACACAAGAACTTTGAGAGACTGCTCATATGAGTCATTTAAGAGATTCTGCTCTGACAACTGAAGCTTAAGATTGCGCACGGCACAACAGAAACTTTCTTTCTGTGAAGAACCCAGAGAGGGTTATTTGATTATTTATTGATGTCATAAATAGTGTTATTAAGTATTTCCTAAGTTAATTTTTTCTATTAAGAACCCAGAGAGGGTTATTTGATCTCGGAAAGGGTTATTAATATTTGGTTATGTGTGGCTTTCTGGAAAACAATAAATGTTTACATTTTGGCAAACCTGCGATTGTCACACTTTTTCTGTTACAAACTGACCCTGGCCCCCCATCAGAGAAGGGAAAAGTTCTGTCGCCCTCACTGGAAAAAGTTTGGGGACCCCTGGTATACACAGTTGAATAGTGGAATTGTAAAGCGCTTTGAGGGTCTCGAAAAGCGCTATATAAATGCAATCCATTATTATTATTATTATAAAGAAAAAACATATTATAAACAACTGTTTATTTTATATACCACCTACATTTTATATAGGTGTTGTACTGTATTACATACAGATATTTGTGTTATAGTAGCATGTACATATGTAAAATTGTATTACAGATGTTTTAGCTCATGGATTTTGGTGCTTTTTCACAAATCCATTTCATTTGGGTGTCACATCTAACATCGTTCCAGCTCTTGAAGAAGTTTGCTTTAGGATACAGCGCTGCACAGTCCTCATTGTTGACATCATTTGGCTCTCCATCGTTCCAGTACCTGAAGCAAATGGCAGGTTACTCTACAGGGAAAGTATTTGCTTTTATTTAACCCACATTGCTCATCTTTTATTGACATTCATGTTAATTCATAATGACAAGAATCATGTTAATAAGACACCATTTTCTAAATATACAACACACTGCTGATTTACCCAAGATTCACAGTGTGCAACATATTTCACTCTCACCCCTCAGTAAGGAATGTTCCATCCCACCATTTCCAAGTGCCATCCTCATGGACATCACTCAGTCCAATCCAGAAAGCCTTTGGGGATTTTGGATTTGGCTGAGGCATCATCCCAGAGGCATCTTCATAATAATCTGAGTAGTCGTGTATCATGGAGTGGTCTATATAACTCATGTAATGTTGAAAGGTGGGTTGGTCACTGAATAGGTCGCCAGTCTGTAGCGGGGCATCTTGATGATTCATCAGGTAATTTACTGTCAAGTTCTAACAATTAAATAAATCAATAAATAGACAAATATCTGCATGAACACTGCTGCACAGAAATATTAACAAACCTCTTCATCTTGGC
The DNA here is from genome assembly GCF_965226115.1 of Aulonocara stuartgranti. Classification (NCBI taxonomy): domain Eukaryota; kingdom Metazoa; phylum Chordata; class Actinopteri; order Cichliformes; family Cichlidae; genus Aulonocara; species Aulonocara stuartgranti. Next base: position 2,086,474 of record NC_138955.1, on the reverse strand, counting down.
TGTCTATGATTATAAGATCTCCTCCCTGCAGCTGACAGAAATCTCTGGATTCCTTCCATGTTTTGAATTCATTTGACTTCAAGGGGAAGTAGTAACATACAGAGTTCATTAAAATCCATCCTGCAGGACAGTGTTTGCAGCCATCGCCTGTTTCCAAAAGAAAATACCACCATTATAGAAAATTATGAAACAAGTCATTATGCTTTTACAATTTTATCATATACAGAAACAATGAAACCGGTCTTACTAAGCATTGATAAGCGTGTTCTCATGGCTTCAATTTCCTTTGTAACTTTTTCCATCTGACTTTTATAGTCATTGCTTCGTTTTGTCTGGTGTTCAAGCTCCCAGTTGGTTTGTGTCTGACGGCTCATCTCACTGTCCAGCTGCTTGCTGGCATCCTTCATGGTTTCCACTGCAGTCTTGTAAGTATCCTGGAGGTTGATGAGCTCTTTGCTGATGCGTTCGGTATCATCGAGCGTGAGGTGAGAATCTGTGAGTTTGTTATCTGCAATTGTTGAAGACTGTTACTTTTCTTATTCTTAAGTAACAATATTATAAATCAGGTGGTTTGACAACATTGTACATCATCAGTTTTATTTAGAAACGTTAATCATTATGTGAATCAGTAAGAGGCTGACAGCAAATTAATCAGAAACCATTTTGATAGTGAGTTGTTTTTAAGTCCTTTAGAACAAAATGGCTACCCTTATCACAAGGGAGCTCCTCGTGTTTGATTTGGCAGCAGTCCTACATTATGTTGTTATTCTTCGTGGATCATCCCACTTCCCCATAGGGAAAGCATCTCTCTGGCTGGTACTGATCCAGGAAATGTCTGCGTGCTAGCCAATTGTATTACAACCACTGCACTAAGGAGCCACTCTGACAAGTTAAACTTAAAATTTGTTGCTTTCTTTACAGTTTAATATTTTTTAGTTTTGGGCCTATTGGCAAGCGTTGATAACCATTTGCTAAATTGCAAAAGAAAAATGCAAGAAATGATTTGATAATGAAAACATTTCTGTGCACTATAACTCATAATGACTTACAGTGGATCCCCAGGCCAACATTCAGTATCAGAAGAACAGCAGCAAGAAGCGCCAGGCACACTGCAGCCAGTCTGTGGCGTCTCCCAGGACTCATAGTGAACATGGACACTAAACAGGCAGAACATTATGAATTTTCAGCTTAAACGCAGGTAACACACTTAACTTGGATGAAGAATTAAAAGATTAAAATGTGGCCCATTTTAGAACTTATATTAAAATTACTGATATTACTTATAATATTACTGTTCACTGGTAGTTCAATTTAACAATGAGAAAAATCCTGTTAGAGCATGTAAACCTTACACGTAGTTGTCTCAGATCATCATGTCCTGTCATTATATCTTAACTCTGTAAAACCTACTTCAATCAAAAGAATCAGAAACCTGACTATGGGAGTGCAATGAATAAAAATTTGAATTATTATACCTTGTATCCTGTTAGACTGATGGTAAGGAGGATACTCTTCCTCGTGCAAATCGTCTTCATAGACAAGTGTCTGAAAACCACCATTTGTCTCCTCCATTCTCACTGTTCAGTCTAAATCAGTCATATGTCAGTGCATTTAAGCAACAGTCTGTCACAGATTGCAACAAATACTGCTGAGGTCATCAACAATCAGTTCCAGTGGAATCTGCTGTCTGTAAAAACAAAGAGGGAAGTGATAGATGTTATTAATGTGTGGGTTCCACAATTACTTTCCAGATACACGGGATGTGCATCTGCTGATCTCTTTGAGAGAATTCAAAGAATTTGTCCAAATCACAGCTGAAGGAACCCTCATCAGTGTTCAGTTGAATTTTATTTATATAATCAAATGTCACAAGAACAGTAGTTTCAAGGCACTTTATATTGTAAGCTATAGACCGCACAATAATAAGAGAAACTCCAACTATCATACAAGCCCCTGTGAGCAAGGGCTTTAATTTGCAAGGACCAATAATTTGCAGTACTGCTTGCTATTTTTTTCATGATTGCTGGTTTCTGATGTGTTAGGTTACAAATTACTTAGGAGCCAATCGAAGCTCAAACTTTTAATTTAAGCTGTCAAGTTAGCTCACTTATAAAAAACAACTTATTTAATATTTTCTGCTGAAAATCTAATGTGAATGCTGAAAGATTTTTGATATATGAGATGATATGTTTTTGTGAGAAAATATCAGCCAAAATATCAACTATAGTTTTTGGTTAAGCTTTTACCATATATCATGATGTGGGACAGCAAACGAAATACATTAGAGCAAATAGCAGTACCAAACACTGAATATGATACTGATTTTTTTTTTTTAAGAAAAAGAAAGAAAGCAAAAATTTGAGTTGACAGGCATCAAAATCAAGAAGGTTTTGGTCTCAAATGATGTTGTCAGCACTGTATGGAAGCCCGTTTCCGCCACTAAAAAAAAAAAAAAAAGGATCCATAACTCAAAATTTCGAGTTATTTTCTCGAAATTTCGAGTTATTTTCTCGAAATTTCGACATATTAACTCAAAATTTTGAGAAAAGCAACTCGAAATTTCGAGTTAGCGCTGCCAATCAGTAATCTACATGAATGACGTCATTTCCATGTTACCCGGAAGCTGAACCCCTCAGCTACAAATGCTACAGCTAAGCTACCGGTATTACATCCAGTAGTGAATGCACAGATTGCTGAGTGTTTTCAGCCTGGCTTCACAAATGATGAAATCCCTGTGTTATTAGCTGAATCACATGGTGTTACTATCAGCAAACATACTTTAATTTGTTGGGATCCGTTTTTGAGTGCGCGGTCCTGCGCCATATGCTTCCGGGTAACAAGAAAGCGACCTCATTCACGTATATTTTTGATTGGCAGAGCTAACTCAAAATTTTGAGAAAAGTAACTCGAAATTTCGAGTTATATTTCTCGAAATTTCGAGTTATATTTTTCGAAATTTCGAGAAAATAACTCGAAATTTCGAGTTATGGATACTAGCTTTTTTTTTTTTTTTAGTGGCGGAAACGGGCTTCCATAGCACTGAGCTGAATGCATCACTCGAAAAAAAAAAAACAATGATCAAAATCATCTATAGGTAGATTTTTAAGTTTGAAAGTGTTTAAAAGTTATTTTAAAACACACTGTGGGGGCCGTGTTTGAAGCAGATTTAGTCTGGCCCAGATATTTTTGGGGCACACAGATGTAGTAAAATTGCATGTCAATATAATAATGGATTGGATTTATATAGCGCTTTTCAAGGCACCCAAAGCGCTTTACAACACCACTATTCATTCACGCTCACATTCATACACTGGTGGAGGCAAGCTACAGTTATGAGAGTGAGGAGAGGGAGAGTGTTTTTGTAACCCATATCAACTACTCCCTGTCACATGACCCACGTCAGCTGATTTGAGGTCCCTCTCCTGATTGGCTCCTTCCACGTCGCGGCAACTCTGAAAACCGGCTGTGGAGGGATACTTCCGGGTTCGACTCCTGCTGTGGCTGTGAGCTTATGGCATTTAGAACGGTGTTGGAAAACAAAGCGTTTTCTCCCCTCAATTCATCTATGAACTCATTTCACCTCAGCGGTAAGTGTCCTTAATATCTTTCAACCTTTGGTTGTCAGTAACCAGCCGATCGTTTTCGCGATTAAAAAATGACTTTGTGCGGCGGCGTTCCCACCGCGTGCAGAACTCCGGTTCAAAAACCGCTGTTTTTGAACACTTTTATTTACTTAAGCATTTTAATGAGCTTACTTTGAAACAAAGTGCGATTGAATGATTATTGTTATGTGTTGCCTTGAATTCGGCTATGCTGTCTGTTAGACAGTTGTTTTTCTTTATTGTTGTTTTTGTATTGTTTGTAGCGAACGCTACTGGAATGTATAGATTAAGCTACGTAGCCAAGATGATTAATAATTTAACTGTTGATGATGATGATGATGATGATGATGATGATGATTCATGATTTGCATTGTTACACAGACTTGCAGAAAAATATATTTGTTTACCGGTAAACTGAATCGAACTTGATGTGCTAATGGACATTTTTCTGACCTACAGGTCAGGTTTTTTTTCCCCCCTTTGAATTGATCTTCTTCATATTGAAGTGGTGAGCCGGTAGGACCATTCTTTGTTTTCCCCTCTTTTCCCCCACTTAGCCGTCTTTGGATTACGGACATATTTCCCCATTGTATGAAGCTGGACCCTAAGGAGGAATACCTTGAAAGTGAACTTTAAAAAGAAAAGGACCAAAAAGGACTCTTAGCAAAAGGACTCTTGCACAGAAAAATCACAGCATTGATTTATTATTTAATTGTGGGCATTTATGTGGTGTGTGGTATTAATTATTTTGTTCCATTTCCCCTGTCCCCCATTTATTCAATATATTTTTGGTACAAGATATTGCAGTCTTTGGTCTCATCATTCACACCATCTAGGCTCCATAAAGAACTATTTCTTCTGCGCGTCAGTCAGTAAACTCATCCATTGAAATAAACTAGTCCTTAAATAACTTTGCGTTACATTTTACTCTTTGATTTTTTTCAGTGTTACATTTAGATTGTTACTTTACTTTCTAGTATTTTTGAGCTCTCACAACTTCACAAGTACAGATGTTAGTCACATAGATTTTAAAGCCTTAAAAACACATTTAATCAATTAACAATTTAAAAGTGCAACCAAATCAAATTTTGATCAATTCGCATTGTTCCAAATATATTATATTTTCAGTATCAAACCTTCACCAGTTTTAAGTCTCTGGCATAGATTAAGAGAAACAAGCACCAGTACTGGGTGTCATGTCTGTTTTGCACCAATTAACAGGAGAAAACTTCAATAAGTGCGTTTTGGTTAAATTAAAATTCACCAAATAAACGTACAATATTGGTTTTCAGATGATCTGAAACAAGAAGTTCCGTGTTTGAGCATTTTAAAAAAAAAAAGTCTTCTGCGAACAATAAAAACCTGAGCACAAGTGTTAAAATCAGAGGCGATTTTAGCCCATTTTTGGGGGTGCTTCAGCACAAATGAATCAAAGCACCCCCAAAGATTTCTTACTTTTTTGACAATATTTGCTGTTTGTGTGACACACTACTAAAAATATAAAAAGCATACAGTACTTGGTTGGACGTAACACTTTAGCAATAAAATTATAGATTAAAAAAAAGGAGCCACATTCAGGTAAACGTGTAAAATCAAGAATAATGTCGAATCAGTGTTTCAATATTTATATATTTTATTACATGTTCATGTGGTTTGGTTATTTGCCTTTTGGTTGAAAGTACACTGAGAGAGGACTTTTTGTTAGCGATCTTAATAGTATTTTTTTTATATTAATTTAATTTTTCATCTAATTGAATACAATCTATTTGTGTATGATTGTCAGTCCGAAGAGGGAGAGAGGAAAGAGGGAACGTGAGGAGAAAGTACAAGGTCAGGAAGAACCAGGTAAGAAAACAGACAGGGAGCAGTGACAGGCACAACAGAAACTGAAAAAAACCTGATTTTACTCATATAACATTATAATTGATCAGGGAGATTAAAATTAATGATATATTTTTATGTGGTTCAGCCACAACTCTGCTAAAACCTCAGCCAGTAATAGGTCGGCCAACTTTTGGACCGTCCAGTTGTCTGTATGACTGCCGCAGTACGTGCATCACATTTGTGCAATCAGAAGGTGCCAAACAGCCCTGGTGGAGTGAGGAGCTGTAAAGAGAAGCAGATGCTCTGTTTCTAAAAATGTTTTAAGCTTGTTTCAAAGATTCTGTACAGCAGCTTTAAATGTTTTCCAAAAGCACACAGACACTTATCAGTGTTTCTCAAACTTTTTACAGTGTTGACCACCTGATAAAATGTCAAGCTCTCCTAAGGACCACTATGAAAGCATGAAACTCATAAATCTTACAACACGAAATTAGTATCTGCAGTAAAGATTTTTTTCATGCATTGTATACATGCTACCACAGGCAGAGTTGCCTCCATTTTTATATTCTTTTTTTTTTAATATTTTGTAATAATTTATTCTGTTTTTGGAGTGTTTTTTATGTATCTGTATTATATTATACAAACACATTAAAAGTGAATCTCTGTCCAAAAAATGCACTCAGTTTACTTCTTACTCACTATGAGCATCATTCATTATTCTCCCAGTAATTAAGGTTAGGATGTTTTTTCCTTTTTTATTCCAATCCATTCTTCTTTTGCAGCATTTAAATAACCTTTATCAGATTTGATGGTTTTGTTACAGACTTTTCAAAAAAGTGTTTTGCTTTTCTTTCACAAATGTGGGATTAAATTGTTAAAATGTACAAAACAGTGATGTCATGTTTTATGATGAGGACCCAGGCAGAGAGACTTGATGAATTTAAGAATCTTATGATTTAATAAAGAAATTTGCAGACTTGCACAGAGATGGTAAAATTATGATGACTGATAACGGAGACGAAGACAACAGACGACGAGGACAGGGAGGATGCAGGGACCGAAAGAGACAGGGAAGAAGTCTCATTGTGACGAGTAAAGTGTATCTTGGCTGGCTGGGCAGCTCTCTGGGTGCTCAACACCCCCAAAGCTCTGATCCTAGAATTGCCCCTGGTTAAAATACAGTTAAAAGATACAGGTCAAAATTCATTTTAAAAATCCAAACACAAGTCTTCAATGTATTTATTAATGTTCAAACCTGCACTGTAATATACTCTGCAAGACTAGAGGACATAGCAACAACTGCTATAGTACAATCAGGATCATCTGAAGTAATTGCTTGAGCAGTAGAGTTTATCTTAACCTCTTAAGACCTGAACTCTTTAATGGCATGCATTTTTGATTTCTCTTTGCTATTTTGGCTGATTGGGACCTGATGAATGTAAAAACAAAGAATTACGTGATTTTTTTTATTTATTTTTTCCTGAGAAAAATGAGATCCACATATGAGGACATCCCCTTTAAATTTCGATAAAACAGTGGCAGTATAATGTCCTCGTAAGTGGATATCAGGCCCTTGTAGAGCAAAATGTAGTATTTTGTTCTAGACAACCCAAAATGTGATGTCCACATATGTGGACACCAGGTCCTAGGAGGTTGATGGCGTTTCACATATCCAGTGTAAGTTATGCCAGTTGCATCTTCCATCAAAACGAGTCTTCCAGGGATTAAAGATGGAGGAAACTGCAACCCCGCAATCCTCTCCGTGGGTTCCCTGGTCATTGGGTTCGCCATCCATCCAGTACCTGAGAAAAATTCTAATTCATTTAAAAATATGTTTAATGAATTATCAAACAAGAAAAATATTGTTTCAGCTCTCACCGTTGCTCGACCTCTGTGACATTATTAATCCAAACCCATCTGTTCTCAGTCTCTATGTCAGTGATACCGATCCAGAATCCGCTTTGCCACCACTGATCACTGGTTTTCATATTTTGGATGTTGCTACTGATAAATTTCTGTGTAACCAAAAAGAAAAAAAAATCAGTATATTTGAATATTTATTTAGCTTCAATTTTGTCTAAGCTCAGTCTTTCCTTTTATGATGCTGGATTTTATAAGTAATGAATTATAATGCATTTGTTGGCACTCTGCCTTCTGTAGAGCAGCAAAACCCATTTTGTTCTACATCTGTGTTCTTCTCCTGATGTATCGTAGGGTGAATCTACCTCAGTTTGTGCCTAAATTTCTAAACCTTCCCAGTCAGCATTACTTTGTGTTCATTGCTAATACAGTACTGCTAACATGATTAGCCTGTTTGATTGCTGTTAGTAACAGAATGAACTATTGGTTTTCCTATCATGCTTGCTGGCTGTTTGTAGTGTGATGATCTTGTAACAACGATGATGCAAATAAATAATAAAAACATCATATACTTAAAATAAGGTGTGACTGTTTGGAATAATAAAGTTCTTAAGTCTTCATTTTAGCAAAGTTCAAATCCATGTTAATGACTTTCTGTCAAGCTGTTAACTTGTGTTGTTTAGTTACTTTTTGTCAATTTTCCTCTCTTGCTTATTTTCAACCCACCTGCTCTTCCTGGTTATCGATCACAACCAGGTCAGAGCCACGACTAACACAGTCCTCTCTGCTCTCATGCCAGTTCTTTTTGACAGTAGAGGACTCGGTGTAGGAGAAGAAATAGCAGGACGAGTTGAAAAGAGCCCAACCAGGGAGGCATCCGCCACAAGATCCCTCTGAGAGAAACAAAGGATATCTCATCTTCTCAAGTTAACACAAGAAAACATAAATAAGGATAAAAGTTTCTCACCTAAAGCTGATACATTGGACTTCAGGTTTGCCTTCTCCACTTGCAGTGCTTGCATCTGTTTCTGATAACCATCATTGACGGTCTTCAGCTGCTCAATTTTCACCTTTACTTCTTTGTGGTTGTTGATCGCGCTCTCTAACGCCTTCTTGGCCTCCTCTTCAGCTTCGATCACATCGCTGTGGTTGCTTCGGAGATAGTCGAGCTCATTGAAGAGCTGTGTTACAGCTGGGTTGGAAATGTGCAAGGAGCCCTCTTTGACTTTGGCACCTGAAAATGTTTGTGTCAAAATATCAATAGTTGAATCACATTTCAAAGTACTGGAAAATAATCTTGACACAGTTTTATTTAGAAGGAACTAAAATAGTTTTTTAATCAACAAACTAGAACATTTTCTATTTAAAAGATGTGTTACTGCTTGTGTTAACATGATTACTCTAAAATCTTATAGTGAAAGTGTGTTATCAGCAGTTTATCAGTAAGTTTCCAAATTAAAAAAAGTGGGAAACGAAACTTAATGTGAATTTTCACACTCACAGTTAACTCCAATAACAACAGCCGTTATCAACAGCACAGCGTTCAGCAATCCAAGGAACGGTATAATCGGTGGGTACTTTGTTGATCCACCTTTAGTAAATAAACATAAAAATATTGTAATGTTTCAATGTTTGGCAGAAAACACAATTGACTTACATTTTCCTTCTTAGCTTCTTCTGCTTTGTAGGCATGCTTGAACAAGTGAACTGTATTTCCTCACAGCTGCAATGAGTTTGCGGTCAAGCCACAAACCAGCTACATTAGAAAACACATCTTATTTACTGTAGCTATATTTAGGTTTATCTGACCTCATACAAATACAACTTCATATGCAAGCATCCTACAAAAGCACACAGGTTTAGCAAATATTTAAGAATGATTTCAACTAATGTTCTTCCACTAAAATAGGCAACACTGACTTCAGGAAACTACCTGGAAAAAAAAGATGAAATGGAAAGAAAAGAGGAGAAAAAGTGATGGCTAAACGAGTCACTGTGGAAGAAACTCGTACCTTGCCTAAATATACCATTGGACGGTGTGTCATTGTTCTCGTTTGGCCTTCTCTGTGGATTATCCATGACTGCAGTGTTGGTTGTAATGCCTACTGATCTGTCTGACTTCTCTTTTATAGCCTCAAAAAACTGACTTTGAATACGTAATGCTTGCTGTGGGTGTATCAGTTCTGCCTTGAATTCTGGGCCATTGACATCTGTTCGTGTTTCTGTGAAAACCAGTAATTTGATTTAGGATGGAGGTCGGCAGCCACATGTGGCTCTTTCGTCCTCAGCTGTGGCTCCCTCAAGTTTTGGGCGGAAAAAATAAAAGTAAGAAAAATTTGCATGTTACAGGGATAGCCTGCTTTAAGAAAACAGTCTGATGGTAATGTATTCCGTGCCACAGGTTGAATGTTGTGGGGAAAACAGAGACGGCCTCTCTGTGCACAAGTGAGTGCGAGTTACATCTGCAGCACGAAGTTTAAAGAGTGAGAAAAGTATGTTTATAGTTGGAGCTACTGCAGCCAAAAGAGTCTAACCGGCCCAGTTGTGAGTGGTTGTTGATCGCGCTCTCTAACGCCTTCTTGGCCTCCTCTTCAGCTTCGATCACATCGCTGTGGTTGCTTCGGAGATAGTCGAGCTCATTGAAGAGCTGTGTTACAGCTGGGTTGGAAATGTGCAAGGAGCCCTCTTTGACTTTGGCACCTAAACAGGGAAACATTGCATTTTATATTAGATTAGATTATGTAAGGCATGTAAAGATCAACTAAATGTTGGATATTATAGCAAAACTGTTTAAAAATGATTGTCATGTTGAAATGGATGGGGTCAAATTACATTTCTAAGTATTTTGCAATCAAGAAAAAAAAAGGTATCAGTTCTCCTTATGGGATTACTCAGGGTCGACGTGCATTGTGAAATTCTACACAATAGAGAAAATAAAATTGTAAGGTCACACAAACTCTAATACTCACAGTTAATCCCAAGAACAACAGCGACTATCAGCAGAACTGCATTCAAGAGTCCCAGACACAGAATAACCCACTGGTTAAATCCATCTCCACCTATAATACAGGGTCACACATACATTTTAAAAAGACAAAATGTGTCTGAATTCAGACAATATTGCTTTTTGGGAGGAAAGGTTTTAGATAAATAAAACAATCTGAATTCATTTTTAATCAGGTTGTTGTTGACAGCAGCCGACAGCTCAAGGGTGCAGCAAATAAATGAAAAACCAGAAATTCGGATGACGTAACTCAGAAGGTATTTTAGCTCATTTTGAGTTGCACACTTTTAAATATATAAAATGTCATATTTGATGATCATGATGATGAACCTGAACTACTTTCCTTGTTTCTTATTAGTAAGGATTCTTCAATCATGAAAATCTAAACACTGATAAATTCAACAGAAAGTATAATAGAAGGCAACATATAATTTTAAGACCATACCGTTTCTAAATATTTTATAGTTGTTGAAGGAAACTGATCCTGTCTTCCTCTGTGTCTCCATTGCACTGCTGCAGGTTTTGTGCACTGCTCTGCTTTCTTCTGCCTTAAATACACGTGTGGGCATGTCCCATAGTCTCATTTCCTCGGTGTCCTATGAAGCTTTTATTAGTTTATTTTTTCATAGCCTAGAAAGAAAATCCAAATGTGATACAAGATCAACCAAACCAGTTCTGTTTGTACGATGACATAGTTTGCACTGTAAAAAAAAAATTGAAACTCTAACCCTTGAAGCTCAGTTTTTGTTTTTTGTTTTTTTTTTTGCACAGAGCAACTATTAATAAAAAATTAAATGTGTATGTGTGTGTGATCTATTTATTATTATTTGATGTTTTTAGTTAAAAACTGTTGTCAGCTTACCTGGAAACCCTTTAATTAGAAAGAATGTGCAAATACTTACCAGTTGGTCCAATAGTGGTGCTTGCAGATTTGCCATGCTGTCAGATACAGTTTCAATAGCAACCTGTGTTCAAGAAAAAAGGTTTGCTGCTGCAAAAGCACAGAAACCATAGCAGAAGCAGAAAAAAACACTGTAGAAGCTCTTCAGTTAGAACACACATTACCTTGTACCTTTTTTCTCCCTCACAACACGGATGAATCCTCCTCTTCTTTTAAGCATGTCTTAGTGTAATCCTTGGTGTTTCCATTTCTGTCACTTCTGCAGCTCTTTCATAATGTCTCCCAAAATCACTTATGGTGTGGTGTTTAAGTTGCAATGCATTTCACCTCTCAGGCCCATCATATAAATCATTCTTTTGGCATTTAACAATTACTTAAAGAGGTCATGTTTCACTTGTAAAGTATGGATATGGGTACGTTTGCACATGACGAGTTTATCTCTTACAAGTTGGGAGGAGACTAAAGAAGTCACACAAACTTTTGAGGTGGAGGCACAGCGACCGTTTACAAATAGGATTACAAATGTAAGCAGTGTTTTCTACAGCCTTCATTCTCCAGCTTCGGACTTACTTACCTCGTTTGAGGTGAGTCGTACAAACCCGGTTTTCTGCGCTGTCATCTATCGTCCCCCGAAATACAATAAGAACTTCATAAGTGATTTCTCTGATATTTTTTTTAGCTGGGATTATACCCAACTATGATAGTGTTCTTATTGTTGGAGATTTCAATATACATGTATGTTGTCCTGATAAGCCACTGGTAAAGGACTTTTTAAGCCTTATTGACTCTTTTAGCCTGGTACAGTCTGTACGTGGCCCTACACATGAGCACGGACACACACTGGACCTTGTTCTGTCATATGGTCTGCCTGTCACTGACTTGGAGATTTGTGACTGTGCACTCTCAGATCATATGCCTGTGTTATTCAATGTTGGTTTTACACATACTGTAGTTAAATCTGGTGCTGCTACTCGGAGCTGTGGGGTTATTAACCCCGCCACTGCCACGCAGTTTTCTGCTGCTTTTAATCAGCTCGGTGGCCCTTCTGACTTGGTCTCCTCTGACACAGAAGAGCTTAATTCCTGGTTTTATTCTTGCTGTCAAACCGTCTTGGACTCTGTGGCTCCTTTAAAAACCAGGCAGCCCAAGGCCAAACCTGAGCCTTGGTTTAATGAGAGCAGTCGTGCTGTTAAGAGGGAATGTCGTCGAGCAGAACGGAGGTGGAAAAAGGATAAACTGCATGTATCATTTCAAATTCTCAAAGACTGCTGGCATCGCTACCAGAACACTGTTAAAGAGGCAAAAAGGGAATATTTTGCAAATATTATTTCTTCCAACTGTCATAACCCACGTGTGTTATTTAGGACCATTGACACTGTTCTTAATACTCCATTGAATGTCTGTTTGGAAGTTTCTCCTGAGATTTGAACTGATTTTCTGAACTTTTTTATTTAAGGTCATCACCAGCAGGGCTCTTATCACAGCTCCTGACTCTGACCCCTCAGTCTCTGTCCCTTACGCTGTTGTTTTCACTCAGTTTGAGCTTGTGACGCTCTCCACTTTAGAGGATGTGGTTCGCCATATTAAGCCCACAGGTTCCACTCGGGATCCTGTCCCTCCACAATTCTTTAAAGAAATTTTTCCTAGTATACAACAGTATGTCCTTGACATTATTAAAAGCAGTCTGTCTTCTGGTATGGTTCCTGCAAATTTCAAACATGCAGTAGTGCAGCCACTGCTTAAGAAACCTGGCCTTGATCACACAGTTTTAGCGAACTATAGGCCTATTTCCAAGCTGCCTTTAGTCTCCAAGGTTTTAGAGAAAATTGTTTTTAGTCAACTGAAAGATTTTCTAGATGAAAATGGAATCTTTGAGGTTTTTCAGTCAGGTTTTAAAACCCTTCATAGCACAGAATCTGCATTATTAAGGGTTTTTAATAACATCCTTCTGGCATGTGATTCTGGTAACCATGTTGTTCTGGTCTTGCTTGACCTAACTGCTGCCACTGACACAGTAGACCACAATATTTTAATTTCTCAATTAAATGATGTAGTGGGTATTGGTGGCACTGGACTTAATTGGTTTAGGTCTTATCTGTCAGATTGGTGCAGGGATAGCTCAGTAGGTAGAGTGGTTGCCCCATGATCGGAAGGTCGGGGGTTCGACTCCACTGAACAGCTACCCTGAGGCACCCGAGCAAGGTACCGTCCCTACACACTGCTCCCCGGGCTCCCCCTGCATTGGTGGCTGCCCACTGCTTCACTGGGTGAATGGGTTAAATGCAGAGGAGTAATTTCCCTACGGGGACTAACACATACACATTATTATTATTATTATTGTGGCTCAAGAGTTGGAAGTTCGTCATGTAATTGGACGGTTGCCAGTTTGAGCCCCAGCTCGGGGCACTTCACCCAATGCCTACTGGTGGTGGTCAGAGGGCCCGGTGGCGCCAGTGTTCGGCAGCCTCGCCTCCGTCTGTGGCTACAATGTAGCTGCCATCACCAGTGTGTGAATGGGTGGATGACTGATTGTGTTCTCAGGGACTAGAAAAGCGCTACACAAATACAGGCGATTGTCAGATAGAACTTTCTCTGTCAGCCTTCTCGGTTCCGAATCATCTTCTGCTCCTCGTCCCACAGGGCTCAATTTAGGGCCACTGCTCTTTTTACTGTATCTATTGCCTCTGGGTTCTATCCTTAGAAGGCATGGGATCTCATTTCATTGTTATGCCGATGACTGACAAATTTATTTGCCACTAAAGCACAAGGATGGTATCTCCATAAAACCTCTCTTGACATGTCTAGATGACATTAAAGCTTGGTTGGCTCTAAACTTTGTAAATTTTAACAAAAAGAAAACAGAAGTGTTGGTGTTTGGACCCAGTGGTCCCTGTGAGTCCTCCTCTGTTGTTTTAGGATCCCTGGAAGTCTATTTTAAACCTGTTGTTACTGACCTTGGTTTTAAGTTGGACAGTGATTTTAAATTGGACAACCAAATCAGAGCAGTGAAATCCAGTTTTTATCATTTCAGGCGACTGGCAAGAGTAAAATCTTGTCTTTCGAGGCAGCACCTTGACACAGTGATCCATGCTTTTATTTCTTCCCGCCTGGACTGTAACTCACTTTATGTGGGGGTCAGTCAGTCGTTGCTCTCACGTCTGCAGTTGGTTCAAAATGCGGCTGCACGACTCCTAACAGGAACTCGAAAAAGAGAGCATATAACCCCCGTGCTAGCCTCTCTGCACTGGCTGCCTGTGTCTTTTAGAGTTCGTTTTAAAATTCTCATGTTTGTTTTTAAATGCCTTCACAGTCTTGCCCCGCCTTACCTCTCTGAGCTTCTTCATCCCCACATACCCTGTCGGTCTCTCAGGTCAGCTGACCAGCTGCTCCTGGAGGTACCGAGATCCAGGAGGAAGCTCAGAGGGGGCGGGGCCTTCTCTATCGTGGCTCCTAAATTATGGAATAATTTGCCCATGCACGTTAGAGAGGCCCTTTCACTGTCCACTTTTAAATCGCGTCTTAAAACCCACTTTTATTCCTTGGCTTTTAACCTCAGTGAGACTCAGTTTCTCTTTTAATTGAAGTAGTTATTTAATTAATGATTTCACTCTTCATTTATTTGGTTTTTATTTATATTTCATGTAATTTTATTTTACAGTTCCAATGTACAGCACTTTGTGTCAGCTGTGGTTGTTTTAAAGTGCTTTATAAATAAAGTTGATGATGATGATGAAACATGGTTTACTAGGGTTTGTAACTAATTGACTTTGCAGAGAGTTGAAGGCCAGCATCCCAATGCAAAACACATAGAAGGATGCATCTTCTATAGTTATTACATGTTATTACAGGCAGCCAAGTTTCCTTTCGCAGTAAGTGATGGGACACAGTTACACTGTCAGCCAGTATACTCCTGTCATGATTATTTCTGTGGCTAATGATAATAGGAGTATTAGGAGCAGTAAAGAGTCGTCATATTACCAGTTATAGCTGCAACCACAGCCAGACAACAACTGTGCTCATGACATAAAGGGTGGACACGCTGAGAGAGAGCGATAGAGACAGTGAGAGGTACAGAAAACAAAGTGAAGACAAAGTGAAACCACCTTATGCATGTTATGATTTAAAGAATATGTGATAGTTTACATATCTAAGACTGTATGCCTTATTAGACATTTTAGCTCATGGATTCTGGTGCTTTTTCACAAATCCATTTCCTTCTGACTCCACATCTAACATCATTCCAAGCTTTGAAGAAGTTTACTCTGGGATACACGGCTGCACAGTCTTCATCATTGAGATTGTTCGGCTCTCCATCGTTCCAGTACCTGAAGTAAAAGACACTTTACTTTACAGAGCTAACATTTTCTTTCAATCCATCCACTTTTTCATCTTCCCTCTCAGCCACATATATTATTGAGGAGAAGTTCATTTTTTGTAAGTGGCAGTTTCACTGTGTGTAGCATACTGAACTCTTACCCTTGAACAAGAAATCTTCCATCCAACCATTTCCAAGTCCCTTCCTCCTTGGAATCACTCAGTCCGATCCAGAAGTCTGTCGAGAGCTGGGAGGCATCTTGATGATTTATTAGGAAATTTACTGTCGAGTTCTAACAAAAAAAAAAGATTAAAATTAATTTTAAAAAATCAATATGAATGGTCTCCACAGAAATACTAACAAACCTCTTTGTCTTGGCTGTCTATGATTATAAGATCTCCTCCCTGCAGCTGACAGAAATCTCTGGATTCCTTCCATGTTTTCATTTCATTTGATTTCAAGGAGAAGTAGTAACATACAGAGTTCATTAAAATCCATCCCACAGGACAGCGTTTGCAGCCATCGCCTGTTTCCAAAAGATAATGCCACTATTATAGAAAATTATGAAACAAATCATTTTTATTATATACAGAAATAATAAAACAGGTTTTACTATGCATTGACAAGCGTGATCTTGAAGTTTCAATTTCCTTTGTGATTTTTTCCATCTGACTTTTATAGTCATTGCTTCTTTTTGTCTGGTGTTCAAGCTCCCAGTTGGTTTGTGTCTGACGGCTCATCTCACTGTCCAGCTGCTTCCTGGCATCCTTCATGATTTCCACTGCAGTCTTGTAAGTGTCCTGGAGGTTGATGAGCTCTTTGCTGATGCGTTCGGTATCATCGAGGGTGAGGTGAGAATCTGTGAGTTTGTTATCTGCAAGATAACAAGACAGTGTTACTACACAATAGGGTTAGTTCTTTTTACCGTTTTTCTTATTCGTAAATAACATTATTTACTGACACTGACAAACAACAATCATATTTTAGTACATAGTACAAATAATTTTAGCCATTTTTTATTTATTAACATTTTTTTGTTTTTGTTCTGGATTGTTAACAAAATTCAGTATCTGTTTGATAATAAGAATGATTCTGTACATTGCACGTCCTCAGACTGACTTACAATGGACTCCCAGGCCAATATCAACTATCAGCAAAACAGCAGCGAGTAGGGCCAGGCTCACTGCAGCCAGTCTGTGACATCTCCCAGGACTCATAGTGAACATGGACACTATACAGAGAAGAAGAATTTTCAGCTTAATGACAATGACAAATCTTTCGTGACCAACACTTGCTTGAAGTACATGTTATAAAGGCAACTTAATGTATCTTTTTACTACTTGCTGAACTTAAATCATGTGTAGTGACAGGCCCAAAAGAAGCAGTCCAAAACAGTGAGTCTTTAATATTAATACAAAGCCCAATTTAAAAAAAGTGTTAAAAGTGCAGAAATGATAAATAAGAACACGAGAGCCAAGCAGCGCTGCACACAGGAAACAGACATGTTTCCAAATATGAAATATACTGCAACAACAAAGAAACGGAGAATCAGAACAAAACAGAACTCAATGAGGATGGGAAACAGGTGAGGCATGAGATGCAGGTGAAACTAATTAACAGTCTAGGAATGAAGGGAGGGAAGCAAAACGAACCTAAAATACAAAACAAGAAAGAATGACCAGGACAAGGAAACAAGGGCACATAAACACAGGACGAGACAAGGGGGAAGTAAGAGAGAAAGTAATAAAGAAACAAAACACAAATACTCCAAAATAGGAAAGTGAATTTAAATAAAGATCAAACATCAGACTAGAATAAACCACTCAAACTCTACAAATACTATACTATCAAGAACTGCTTGGTGCCTGAAAGTTTTGAATACTTAATTGTGAGAATTAAGTATTCAACTTATTTCAACTTATTTTAGCAGTGGTATGTTCAAACTTGGTCAAAATAACCAACAGACACCCGAATCAGACTACGGAAGCCCATTAAACACAAATTTAATTTATTATACCTTGGTGCCTGTTAGACTGATGATGATGAGGATGCTCTTCATCGTAGAAGTCTTCTTCACAAATGAATTCCTTAAATCCACCATTAAAATTACCACCCGTGGGTTCTCTCCTCTCCTCCATTCTCACTGTTCAGTCAACATCGGTCATATGTGCATTTGAATAACAACTGGCCTGAGATAACGCAACCTGAACTTGCTGATTTCATCAAAAATTATTGAACACAATCAATTCCAGTAAAATGTGGAATGTGTGGGGGGAAAAAAGGAGAAGTGAAATAGTTGTTATTCATTTTGCTGCAGCATTCACTTTTCAAACACAGAGGATTTGAATGTGCTGACTCTTATAGCCGAATTAACCGTCTTAGATGCTGGACAGTAATAATGTTTTCTGCACTGTCCATGAGTAACCCCCCACCCGCAACATACACACACACATTAATTTTTTAACAAGAATGCCAGGTTCTGAAATTATTTAAACACAACCTGAGACAAAGGACAACACAACATACACAGAGGCTCCCAAAGTGTGGGGCCCACCCCGTGTGTGTGTGTGTGTGTGTGTGTGTGTGTGTGTGTGTGTGTGTGTGTGTGTGTGTGTGTGTGTGTGTGTGTGTGTGTAGGGGAGGCTGAGGCAACTCTTGGTTATCCCTGTGTTTGGAGCAGGCGCTGGGCTCTCCAAATCACAGAACAAACACTTCCTTTAATGACTAACTACTCCGGAGATGTTAGTTCTAAAGTTACAGTGGGATCCAAATAATATCAGGCTGATCCTGCCACAATTTTTTCCCTCTGTTCAAATCACGGACAAATAGTATCCCACAGTTGTTTGTGTTTTTGAACCCATTTTGCACAAAAAAAAAAAAACAAAAAAAAAACTGAGTTTTTAAAAATCTCAATCGAAACAAAAAGGAGCACAAGAGTCCAAACACACAAGAAAACAGTCCAAGAACACAGGAAAACAGATCAAAAACAAAACCAAATCAGAACCCAACAAGAGTCCATGAAAAGTTCAGGGGGCCGACCGTGCACATGGCAATGGCGGCGACGGGCAAACAGTTCTGGAGGTCGACCGTGCACACGGCAACAGCGGCGGAGGCAAAACCAATCAGGCGGCCGACCACTTGGAAGGTAGTGGCAGCCACTGAGCAGGTCCGGAGGTCGGCCGCGATGCCAGCGGCGGCGCCGAAATCTTTCCGGAGGCCGTCCCCGAAGGCCATGATGCCAACTTAGAGGCCCGGAAAACAGCCAGCAGAGGCGAGGCGGAACGGGTCGAGCTGGCTCTGGCGGTGGTGTAGCAACCGCAGGACCAGACAAGGCCGGACCAGGCGAGGCCGGACCAGGCGTGGATGAAGGGACGGCTGCGGAACCTGACGGCAGCGGGACGGCTGCGGAACCTGACGGCATCATCACCTGCAGCATCATCACCTGCAGCCAAGTGGTCGGCTGCAGGTGATGATGCTGCAGGCGGTGATGTGAAAGTCGCGGGGGATGATTCAGCAGGTGACGGCTGAACCGATTTCCCCGGACCATCAGCAGATGTGAGGATGTGCTGGCTGGGTCCTCCGGGACCCTCAGTTAACGAGGAGTGATGCTGGACGGGCCCCTCGGACCCTCCAGCAGACGAGGCATGAGGCTGGACGGGCGACTCAGGCCCTCCAGCTGGTGAGAAAGGAGGCTGGACAGGCGACTCGGACCCTCCAGCAGACGTGGCATGAGGCTGGGCGGGCCCCTCGATCAGCTGACCGAGCTGAAGGTGGCTGCTGGGCAGCTGACCGAGCTGAAGGTGGTTGCTGATCAGCTGACCGAGCTGAAGGTGGTTGCTGATCAGCTGACCGAGCTGAAGGTGGTTGTTGGGTAGCTGACCGAGCTGAAGGTGGTTGCTGATCAGCTGACCGAGCTGAAGGTGGTTGCTGATCAGCTGACCGAGCTGAAGGTGGTTGCTGATCAGCTGACCGAGCTGAAGGTGGTTGCTGATCAGCTGACCGAGCTGAAGGTGGTTGCTGGGCAGCTAACTGAACTGAAGGCCGGGAAACACACTGTTCATTTTTAAACATGGGCACAGGAGTAGGCACAACAACTTCTGAATTAACTACTCCTGAGTTACCTGGCTGGGGCTTATGAATATCTGGGATGACACACATGTTGTTTGTGCTCACAGATGTGTTGAGTTGAGGACGAACAGCGGTCTCTACATGCTTGACAGGTTTTGAAGCATGACAATCATCCAGAACATTCCTAGCCGGCTGTTCAGACAAAATCCCAGACTCCTGCTGGGACTGAATGCTGGCGGCGCATCCGCCACTTGCCAGTTGAAATGGGATCAGGGCTGGCAAAAGGTGACATGGAGAAACACTGCTGCGGAGTGGAAATGAAAACTGCACCAGTCCGTACTACAGGAGAAAAGGGAAGTGTGGTTGGGTGGTGATGGCTAGGGTTGCATTTCTTCTTTAAGGATGGATCAAACGATTTGGCGACAAATCTTGGCAAAAACTGCCGCTGACGTCGAGAACACCACGTGGTGAGGGCCTCCAGGAGGGTAGCTGAATCGTCCATTCCTGGACCGCTCATGCCAAACAGTTCGAAGGCTAGCCTCGCTCTTAGAGCTGTTATTATTTGCTTAAGTCCATTTATGTTCAGAAAACTGACGGTGGAGGCAGTGGACGACAAAAAATTATCAAAAAACACTACCTCCAGCTGCCTCTTGTAGGGGCTCACAGCGTGGATTATCCTCCAACAGTAATCCCATAGGTGCGCGAGATTCTCTCCCTCAGAGGTGAAAAGTGAGTCCGCTGGATCCATACTGGTCGCGTCGTTCTGTCAGGGCTCTGTGTGCGGACAGGCAGAAATGTGGATCCAAATGCAGGACTCCGAGACGAAATGTAACTAAAACCACAGCTTTTATTGCTGGCATGAAACAAAAACAGAAACCAAGCAGGAACACACAGGCAGGGTCTGAGGGTACAACACGACACCGAGCATGGGAAAACACAGGGCTTAAATACACAGGGTAGTAATGAGGGAATGGGCAACAGAAGGGAGACACAGCTGGGGGAGATCAGGGCTAACGAGACGGGGGAGCTAAGCTGCACACACTAACATAAGACAAAGACTTTCACAATAAAACAGGAAACAAGAATTACTAAACCAGATGCAGACATGACACTGAGAGACAGACTAGACACTGAACAGAAACTGCAACACACATGAGAACCCAAAACCTAAGAACTGATCCCTCACCAAGAATAACAGAAACAGATCTATAATGATAATAAACAAAGCACCAGAACATCAGAAAACAATCCATAATGCAAAAATAAACCAAAACATAATAAACTCAAAATACCGGGTCCAACGGACCCAGAACCGTGACAGAAACAGCTGCGTTCTCAAAAATACCCGTGTAGGTGTAGCGTAAAGGGGGGGGTTCAAGGTTCTTTATTTGTCACATGCATAGTTATACAAGTATAACACACAGTGAAATGTAACCTGACACGCTCCTCGACATGTGCAAAAATTGGGGGGGGGGGCGTAAGAGGAAGAACATATATATATATATATATATAATGCTCAGTGAATACCTCAGGCAGCAGAAACCCAAGAAAGAGGAGGGAGACGAGGAACCATCATGGAAGGACAGGCCCCTGCACGGTATGTACCACCGGCAGATAGAGGAGGTGGCTGATATCCAGAAATCCTACCAGTGGCTGGACAAAGCTGGACTGAAAGACAGCACAGAGGCACTAATCATGGCAGCACAAGAACAAGCTCTGAGCACAAGATCCATAGAGGCTGGGGTCTATCACACCAGGCAAGACCCCAGGTGCAGGCTGTGTAAAGATGCCCCAGAGACAATCCAGCACATAACAGCAGGGTGCAAGATGCTAGCAGGCAAGGCATACATGGAACGCCATAACCAAGTGGCCGGCATAGTGTACAGGAACATCTGTGCCGAGTATAACCTGGAAGTCCCGAGGTCAAAATGGGAGATGCCCCCAAGGGTGGTGGAGAATGACCGAGCTAAGATCCTGTGGGACTTCCAGATACAGACGGACAAAATGGTGGTGGCTAACCAACCGGACATAGTGGTGGTAGACAAACAGAAGAAGACGGCCGTAGTGATCGATGTAGCGGTTCCCAATGACAGCAATATCAGGAAGAAGGAACACAAGAAGCTGGAGAAATACCAAGGGCTCAGAGAAGAGCTCGAGAGGATGTGGAGGGTGAAGGTAACGGTGGTCCCCGTGGTAATCGGAGCACTAGGTGCGGTGACTCCCAAGCTAGGCGAGTGGCTCCAGCAGATCCCGGGAACAACATCGGAGATCTCTGTCCAGAAGAGCGCAGTCCTGGGAACAGCTAAGATACTGCGCAGGACCCTCAAGCTCCCAGGCCTGTCAAGGTCAACAGCATTTCAAGTAGGTAACACCTTGATTATTTTCTTTATTTAGTCATTATGTTGTAGATCTGCTCCTGTGTTTGAGATCATTGTTATATCACAGGGGTGGCCAACTCCAGGCCTCGAGAGCCGGTCTCATGCAGGTTTTAGATAACATCCTGAGTCAACACACCTGAATCAAATGATTAGTTCCAGGCCTCTGGAGAACTTGAAATGTTGAGGAGGTAATTTAGCCATTTAAATCAGCTGTGATGGATCAAGCACACATCTAAAACCTGCAGGACACCGGCTCTTGAGGCCTGGATTTGGCCACTCCTGTTCTATCACGACTCAGTCTGGCACAAGCTTTAGCTGTCAGACCTCTCTTTTGACCCCAGAACGATTTGGTACACAGAGGAGTTTACAGTCAACTCGACAGTGATTGCAAGGTGTCCAGGTTCTGTCACTGTAAAAGAAGCCCAAATCATCACCTCTCCACCACTGTGCTTTACAGTTGGTATGAGGTGTTTGTGTTGGGTTGGTTTGCTGTATTTGGTTGTTACTAAACGTGGCGAGTACATTTTGGACAAACATCTACATTATCCTTTAGATAGATATGTGAAACCTATGCTGTGCTGCCTTTTTTACAATTGCACTGTCACTTTTGATGTGTAGTCTTTTTTCTGTTTTTTGTTTTGTTTTGTTTTTCACTGAATGTTGGAGACTTTGTCACTTCTTAGCATGTGATCTAAGAAATGAATTCCCCCCCCCCCCCCCCTCAATGCAATCAATGTTTGTAGTATTTTGGAACTTAAAGATGGAGATTCATTAATGTTTCTTGATTTTTCTATGAGTGCTTCCCATATGGAAA
Source organism: Aulonocara stuartgranti (assembly GCF_965226115.1). Lineage (NCBI taxonomy): Eukaryota > Metazoa > Chordata > Actinopteri > Cichliformes > Cichlidae > Aulonocara > Aulonocara stuartgranti. Next base: position 2,063,708 of record NC_138955.1, on the reverse strand, counting down.
AGATATATATAAATCTTACAAAGTTTGTATCCGTCTTGTGTGAAACTTGTATGAAAAGCATACAAGAGTGAAAACAGATATAAAATCCCTTGAAAAATTATATAAATGAAACTTATGTTTTGGATACTTCCTAAAACAATATATGAAAGTAATGAGAAAGTGGCCACTTTCATGAGTAAATCATATAAGCCTTATATGATTCACTATATGAAGTAGGCCACATCTTATGCAAGTCTTTTATAAGTTTTTTCTTTTCCATATGGGTTTCTTTGTGTGTAAACCTAGTTAACTTTGTTCTGACATCACTCTGATCTCTCCACACAATATTTTGATCTCTCTACACTGCCAAACACAATGAAACTGGGGCTCCTGTGACTCCAGTACACTGATGCTAATGTGGTACTAATGATCATAATGATTTAACTTGGTAGATGTACGAACTCCAGCACAGCAAATCTTTCTATTGGATGTAAGCGGATTATAAAACTCATGTGTCCATGTAAGATATAGAAATTTCCAAAACATTTTAATATTGTTTACTGAACTGTAATACACTTTTCATTGACTTTAATACAGTTTGAATGATACAAGTTTAAAAATGCCCCAAACATAAAACATATGAATCATTCCAGGTTTCTGGAGTGAATCAAGACTATCTTGATGGTACTTCACATATCCAGTCTAAGTTATGCCCATTGCAGTTTCCATCATAGCGGGTCTTCCAGGGATTAGAGGAGGAGTAAATGATAATCACACAATTTTCCTCCTCAACATTTGGTTCTCCATCCATCCAGTACCTGAGAAAAGGCGAGACAGATAATTAAGTGGAAATGATCTATAAAAATCTATAATTAATAATCTGTCTTTTCTTACCTTTGTTCCACCTCTGTGACATTATTAAGCCACACCCATGTCCCCACTGTCGCTATGTCAGTAAGACCAACCCAGAATCCGTTCACCCACTGATGAGGATTGTTTTTTAGAAGTTTGATGGTGTTACTCACGAATGCCTATGTGAGCAAAAAAAGAGAAAAACACATTTAAAATTTAGTCAATAAAAATTGTAAATTGCCTACTTACAAAACTGGCCACGATTGCCTGTGGGATGCAAATTATGCCAACACAGAAACTCCTAAACAGCCTTAAGGCTACATTTAAAAATCTTTGCTAATCACTTTCAGTGACTATTGTCAAAGGAGCTTGCAAAGAAAAGTGTCTGGACTTCTTTAAGTTGCTTGAAGACGTTTCACCTCTCATCCGAGAAGCTTCTTCAGTTAGCCACTTCACAAGCGCATGGCACAACACAGAAGAGCCACCTCCACAGGACAAGACTCAGCACTCCATCTGCATCTAAAGGTCAAAGGTCACTCTTTCGAGGATGCCAATGTTCACATTTTGGACAGAGAGGACAGATGGTTTGAAAGAGGAGTGAAAGAAGCATCTATGTCCACTGTGAGCGACCATCTTTGAACAGAGGCGGGGGTTTACGACACCAACTCTCTGCCATCTTTAATCCAGTTTTGAGATCCTTCCCAGACGCCTTAACGCCCACTCACATGCTGGGCCATCTGACCTCAGGAATTCGCATGATAAGGTGGGGCCAGGTTTCACAATGAACACACCCGAAACTCTGGCTGATTGGGACCCACGCCCAGTTTCCCACCTTGGCTCAGGCGATTAGAGGATCATCAGGGGGTCCTTTTGTCCCTCTGTGGGGGGAAACTCCCACTAGGTTTATATCTGGGACTCTCCACCATTTGACCTTAGAACTGAAGAAGCTTCTCGGATGAGAGGTGAAACGTCTTCAAGCAACTTAAAGAAGTCCAGACGCTTTTCTTTGCAAGTTCCTTTGACTACGATGACCTGGATGACTGAGAACCTTCACAGACATATTCAGTGACTATTGTATGTCTGTGGACGATGTATGTAGATAACTTATCTGTTTTCAAGCTTCTTCTCTCTTATTTTCAACCCACCTGCTCCTGTTGGTTATCAATCACAACAAGGTCAGAGCCACGACTAACACAGTCCACTCTGCTCTCATGCCAGTTCCTTTTGACAGCAGAGGACTCGGTGGAAGAGAAGAAATAGCAGGACGAGTTGAAAAGAATCCATCCAGGAGCGCATTTATCACAAGAGTTCTCTGAGAGAAACAAAGGATTTCTTGTCATTTCAGGTACTTTAATGTATTCAGAGTTCACAGATTAAAACAAAACTTCTCACCTAAAACTGATATGTTGGACTTTAGGTTTGTCTTCTCTATTTGCAGGGCTCCCATCTGTTTCTCATAACCATCATTGACGGTCTTCAGCTGCTCAATTTTCACCTTTACTTCTTTGTGGTTGTTGATCGCGCTCTTTAACGCCTTCTTGGCCTCCTCTTCGGCTTCGATCACATCGCTGTGGTTGCTTCGGAGATAGTCGAGCTCATTGAAGAGCTGTGTTACAGCTGGGTTGGAAATGTGCAAGGAGCCCTCTTTGACTTTGGCACCTACACAGGTAAGAGAGACAGATATATTAATATAATTAGTTCATCATTATGAAATGATTAGTGTTTTGAAATATGGAAAATGTGCATTTCCCCTTGTGTGGTTGCTGAGAGTTCAACAATTATTGTATTGGCTAACCAATATTGTTACACAACCAAGCACAAGTAAACCGTATCATCACATGAGCTGTTACACTCACACTTAATCGCAAAAACAACAGCGACTATCAGCAGCACAGCATTCAAGAGTCCCAAGCACAGTAAAACCCATCGATTAAATCCATCTCCACCTGCATGGTCAAACATACAAATTTTGAAAACAAAAAAAAGATTTTCAGATAAACACTTTTCATTTAAATCTGGTTGTTGACACTTGAAGATGATTCAGAAATGCAGCAAATAAGTAAAAAGCTAGAAATTAGACTGAAGTAACTCGGAAAAATATATTATAAAACTATCAAATTTAAACTATTAGACGTTTTATTCCCATCCTTTGGGCCATCTATTATTCTCCCTACGGCTTTACTAATGTGTAGGTAGCATAATGAATAATAATTATAATAAATATCACTTTAAAACTACAGTTATTTGGGCATAATACCACAAATTCTTCATTTGTTAAAAATTATACAACTACCAAAAAAATGTGAATACATAAAATCACAGGCTGATCTGCATTTATGAAGGAAAAGAGTGGGAAAACTGTAGAAATGCACAAAATAAAAATCAAATAGGAATTCAGTGCCATACCTTGTCCGGATATGTTGTAGCTTTTGAAGAAAACTGGAGGAAACGTTGGCCTAACTGATCTTGTCCTCTGTGAAGTCTCCATTGCAATGCTGCAGGTTCTGCCCACTGAGCTGCTTTCCCCTCCTTATATACAGACACAAGGCATGTCTCATGGACTCACATGCCTCATGAAGCCTTTATCATTTTGTCATAGACTAATTAATATGAAAACTCTCCCTAAACATTTTGGATTGATAGATAAAAAATAAATATATAAAGTCCCCATCAAATACACTGTGTGCACAATTATTAACCAAGTTGTATTTTTGAGGATTAATTTTCATTATGGATCAAGGACAGTGCTCTTGGTCAATCCAAAATGTTAATTAATCTAAACCCAAATGTTTAAGAATGTAAAAGTGAGGTTTTGTCTTTAAGAGAATATTTATATATATATGTGCAGAATTATTAGGCAACTAAATGAAAAAAATGAACATTTTCCCATCTCACTAGTTTATTTGCAAATGTTACAGTGAGAATAATAAAACAACTCAAAATGTACACTGTGTAATTTTGAAAATGTAAAATGTGTCAAAATAAAAAAAAATTTTTTAAAAATCAGTGACTAATATAGCCATCCTTCTTTTCAATCACTGTCACAAGCCTTCTATTCATGGAGTCTGTCAGTTAACTTTTTGTGCAGCAGCAACCACAGCCTCCCAGACACTTTTCAGAGAGGTGTACTGTTTCTTTTCATCCTTAAGGCCTTTACTGGCTAGCCATGCAGTGGAGTACTTTGATGCACGTGATGGAGCATTGTCCTGCATAAAAATCATGGTCTTCTTAAAAGATGCAGACTTTTTCCTGTGCGACTGCTTCTAAAAACTAACAGTAGGTTTTGGAGTTGATTTTCAGGCCATCTTCAACCTGAAGAGGTCCAACCAGCTCATCTTTAATAATACCAGCCCATACCATTGCCCCACCTCCACCTTGCCGGCGTTTAAGTCGAAGTGGAGCTCTGTGTCTGTTACTGATCCAGCCACTGGCCCATCCATCTGGTCCATCAAGAGTCACTCTCATCTCATGAGTCCATAAAACCTTTGAAAAATGTCTGTTCAGATATTTCTTGGCCCAGTCTTGACGTTTCAACTTGTGTGTTTTGTTCAGTGGTGGTCGGGTTTCAGCCTTCCTTACCTTGGCCATGTCTCTAAGAACTGAACACCTTCTGGACACTCTGGGTAGGTTGCAGTTCAGGAGCATGGCAGCACTGGAGGATAATGGGTTCCTGGTAGCTTCACGTTTGATTGTTCTCAAATCTTTGGCAGTTAACTTGCATCTTTTATGCTCAATGCGTTTCTTGCAACCCTGTTGGCTATTTGCAACAAAACGTTTGATGGTTCTGTGGTCACGCCCCAATATCTTTGCAATTTCAAGAGTGCAGCATCCTTCTGAAAGACTTTTTACAATTTTTGACTTTTCAGAGTCCATTTAAATCACTTTTTTTTGCCCATTTTGCCTGAGGGAGAGAAGCTGCCTAATAATTATGCACACCTTTATATAGAGTGTTGATCTACTTAGGCCACACCCTCACTCATTATGCAAATACAGATCACCTGATACACTTAAATCCAATAAGCACTCAAGTTTATTCATCTTGAAGTTGGAAAATATGCGTAAAAAATATGATATGGCCAAAATACCCACTTGCCTAATAATTGTGCACACAGTGTATGACTGTTTACATAAAGAACTTAAATTACCTGTTAAGAACATAATTTCCAAATTGTCTCCAACTAACAACTTCAATCAAGAATGATAACCTGTTTTTAAAAGATGGTGTGCATAAGAACAAAAAATCAAACAATTACACTTACTAGACACTTTATTAGGTACACCTTGCTGGACTTTTGCCTTCAAAACTGATTGACGTCTTCATGACAGAGATTGAACAAGGTGCTGGAAACATTTCTCAGAGATTTTGGCCTGTGCTGACATGATAGCAGCTACTACAAATATGTTGGCTACACATCAGTGATGCAAATCTGTCATTTCACCACATCCCACGGGTGCTCTACTGGTTACTGTGGAGGCCATTTGAGTACAATGAACTCATTATGTTCAAGAAAACCAGTTTGAGATGATTTGAGCTTTGGGACATGGCGCGTTATCCTACCTCGTTCATGTCTGACTTCTGATATGAACAAGGCATTTCTAGAGTCAGAACTGGTTCATATCAGTTGTTCGTGGTTGTTCAAGTCAATATGTATGTTTACAACTATATACTCTATGTATAGTCCACTAATAGAAAAAAGCATCCACAGCTATAAAAGTGCAAAACCTTCTGCACCAGGCGACAAATAGGAGGCTTGTAAGTTGACCAGTGAACTCCCCACACACTACGACAGCTGAGTCTGATTGCACAACATCCATAACACATTTCCATTTCTGTTGCAATTTTCATGTAGGCTCATGCTTTCAAGCTAGCTTCAGAAGCTGAGGAATGAGCTCTTTTTTGGTCCCGAAGCCTGACGTGCCTGGGCCTGTCTTCTCAGCATCCCCCTCAGTCCCACTGGTTACCATAATTGCTGCAAAACCACTAAACTACTGTGAACTGCATAATTAATTTGAGCTTGTACTGCAATAACTTATTAGTGATGTGGTTTTGAACTTTTTCATTACCAAAATACACAAATCAGTGTAACTTATATGTCAAGCGCATGTGTAAAATTCAGAGTGGCTTTATTGGGTGTGCCTGGACCCCCACTCACTGGATATTTTCTCATTTTACACCACTCTCTGTAAATACAAGAGATGGTTGCGTGGAAAAATCACAGTAAATCAGCAGTTTCTAAGATACTCAGACCAGCCTGTCATGCACCAGCAACCATAACACATCCAAAGTCACTGAAATCTTCTCTTTTTTCCTATTTCATCATTTGATGCTTCAGCAGGTCATATTGAGCATGTCTGCTTGGCTAAATCTCTTGAGCTGCGGCCGTATGATTGGCTAATTAGGTATTTGCTTTAACAAGCAGTTGAACAGGTGTACCAGTGACCAGTGATAGAAAGTAACCAGTGAATGTGGATGCCTACTGCCAATTTGTGCAGTCATCGTAAATATTAGAATATGTTCAGGACAAACTTGGAAAGACATTTTTGAGCCATTGAATAACCAAACAAATATTGCAAATTATACTGTGCTCTTACATAATTTATTAAGACTAATTTCAATATGGATGTTTTTTTTATGTTACACAAGTGAAAAGATTTTTTTATTACTAGCTGTGAAAAAGCTTAATACTGTGCATGTACGAAATGTACTCCTTTCTTTTTTATGCAGTGGTTCTGACAGATGTTGAAATAATCTTAATTCTCTAAGTGCATGTTCAGCAACTTATATAGTTAACATTTGACCCAAAAAGAGGGAAATGAAACTTCTGGTGTCAAACAATAACAAGTGCAGTAACAACAGGGGTTATTAGCATTCAGCACTCCTGATGATCAATCTGCAAAAAATGGACATAAAAATGTTCCAATTTCTCAGTTCTCATTTCTTCTCTGGCATTCCTGTTCATCACTAACGCTCTGTGTCTGTGCCAGTCCATTAAACGTAAACTGGAATCCCTGATAACAGAAAATCAATTCAGTTCAGTTTTATTTATATAGTGCCAAATCACAACAGCAGTCACTGTTGTCACAACCTCAAGTCACTTTGAATTTGCGGTCAAAATATTGAAAACTACACCGAACGTGTCTTGGTTGCTATGCACTTACAGGTTTGTATATCTGAAAGTATTGTGGCCCATCTGATCTGTGGATCATAAAAGTACAACTTCACACACAGACAGGAGTGACTCAGTCACTAAATTATTTAAACATTATTGAAGTCCTGTCATGCTTTCAAGATATTCCAATTCCCATATATTATTTCCACTTGGGTGTTTTATTGAAAATATGCTTTCGTTTAAATGTCATATGAATCTTCCCTTGCCTCCTGCAAAGAAGGAATGTGAAACTGACGCCCTTCAGCCACTTATTTGGCACACAGTGTTTTACACATTACTGACAGAGCTAGGTATATTAAACCCAATATAACATGAGTATCTTCCTCTTTAACCCCCCTCCCCAAAGGAGTTGTTTTACGTCTTCACAAGCCACCCAGTGGCCTCATATAGGCATACGGATGAGTGATGAATGCTCTGAACTTATATTATAGATACCCGGGATGTACGAATTTAAAAATGGTGAGCTGAGAGACTTTAAAACTGATAAGTATTTGTTTTGTTTTGTTATATAATTATTATTATTAGTAGTAGTAGTAGTATTATGGTTTATGCTATTTGTATATGCACAGCATATTGTGAACCCAGGTTTTATGTTGAAGTGCATTATGGTAAATGGCCTGTATTTGTATAGCGCTTTTACTAGCCACTAAGGACCCCAAAGCGCTTTATACAACCAGTCATCCAGTCATTCACACACACATTCACACACTGGTGATGGCAGCTACATTATAGCCACAGCCACCCTGGGGCGCACTGACATTATAAATAAAGGTGCTATGGTATTAATGAAGTTCCTTTTCCTTGTACAAAAGAGGGCTTATATAACGACACAAACAAAATTAATTAATTTTCAAATCATTAATGTAAATAATGATATTGGTCCAAAATTCTTCACACCCTTGTGCTTTTAGCTTAAATATTTGTAAACCCGATCCGTCCTACAGGGTGTCGTGGTCTTTTTTGGTTTATGTAAGTATTCGCCCCCAAAAAACCTAGTTAAACAGAATTAAAATTAAAACCAACTTAAAATTATCTACTTAGCCTTGTCAGAGCTGTTAAAAGAAGGCTATTACTTAAAGTCACATATTTCCATATCCTCCCAATGACAGGCTAATTTAATGTACTTTTCTCTTGCCATACTGACTCATGCTGACTCCCATACTTTGCTATTACGACTCCCATACTTTGCTATTACAGTCTCTAACGGTGTGTTCACACCGAACGCGATGGACGCGAATAGAGCGTCAGGTTTACATGTAAAGTCAATGGAAAGGCGCGATGACGCGCGATTGCGGGTCCCGCGAAAATTCGGAAGCAGATTTGCGTCGCGAAAACGCCAAAACGCGTGAAACGCGCGTCAGTGTAGCGCGTCTGGCGCGTTTGACTCGCGAATAAAACCATGCGCGTGAGTTTTTGTGTTGCATTTTGTGCATACGCGCGTTTCGCGTCTACCGCTCGAGTTGGAAAAATCTGAACTCCAGCGTCAAATCGCGCCGCGACAACCAATCAGGAGCCTGGTGACGTGGCTGTTACCTAGGTCAAAGGGGCAGATCCAGCCAAAGCCTTTCATACTTCAATGGAGGGGAAGGCTAATCAATGCGGTAGCAAACAACTCAGAGCTGTACAACACCAGCTGCTTTCAGTACCGAGACAGGAATAAAAAGGACCGAGCTTGGAGGAAGATATGTGAAGAGATCGGGCAACCTGGTAAGTTCATTCATTTCTCTTTTGAAAGTTTTCACTGACCCGGGGAAGCCGCACAAAAGCTAGCAAGCCACCGCTATTTTCCCACTGACGTACAAATACCGTTCTGCTTTTATGCATGTTGTCATTTAGGAATATATTTTATTGTTTATTAATAAACAGCACACAGTGGTCCCGCTGTTCATCCGTCACTGCTTTGCTTTTTCGCTGATTTTTTATTGCACAGTACAGCATTGCATTCTGCAGCCTGATTGACAAATCTGCTCCGTGTCGTGTCTCCTGCGCTTGCCAAATTTATCACGTTTGGTTTTGATAACTGAAGGAAACGGTTTCCAGGGCCTAATCCGTGGATCGGCTTCCTCCGAGGCGTGGACGTCTATCAGCAGAGAATGTACCTTCACCTATCAGCAGAGAATGTCCCTTAGTCTGTAACACAGTCAAATATATTCTCAAGTAATATTCAAGCATGCCATTCAGCGTGTTAGTACGAGCTCGGGAGCAGCTTGGGAGAACAAGAAAACAGAGACTGCTTCAGGTTGTCTTCCCAAATTGACTCAACTTTATTCACAAGTACAACAGTTTATATAGAGGGTAAAATTCATGAGACAGCAGATTTATCAGTTTAAACCAGTACAGACCAAGATAAGGCAGCGTCTTCCTGCCCTTGGGTGAAGAAGCATCCTTTGTGTAGTTTATTAGTTCAGCTACAATTGTGATTATCTCAGCGACATATTTTCAAGGCACAAAACGAAGAGTTCTTTCATTAGTGAAATCTGAAACAAACCATTTGGCCTTCAACAGGCGTCTAAAAGATTAAGAAACTAATGTAGCTGAGGGAGTGATCTCTGTGGTATTTCAACCTTGTACCAGCCTGTGATTCTCACACATCAATTCTTGGGTCAAAGAGAAAAATAACTAAAACAAAGGGGCCTTATTGAATGACAGAGTTTTCCTGCATAATGTCACTATAAAACAATATCCAGTAAATGCTACCATGGTACTAAAATACCTAACAGTTCCCCTCTTTTATTATTTTTAAAAATAATAACTCAAATAGAAAGGAAAAATCACAAATGTAATAACATAATATAAAAAGCAAATCATAAAATGTAATAGTTCACAACCTAATGTTCAATATACACATCAGGAACATCATTGGTAACATCTGGCACATCCTCAGGATCAATTTGTGCTAATTGCAAATACATTGAAGTAGCTGTACTAGTAGCTATATGGGTTATCATTGAAAATGTGGCTTGCAGAAATGTGAACAGGGTTGCACTTTACAATACGAAATAGTAAATAAAAATCCTAAGGTTAATGCAGTAGATATGATTAATAACCTAAATATATAAAAAAGACAGTTCTTTAGTCGTCTCCTGGCCTGGTCCCAGGTTCGTGTGATGACAATGGGCATTTCATTTTCTCCATTATCAGGATGAAATGAGTCTGGCTTTATCAGGTTAGACATCATGTGGTACTTTTGGCTTTCTGTTCCTGCTGGATGTTTGAGTACCTTGTCGTTGTTCTTTCAGACGTTGTGTGTTAATCAGTGATTGTGTGTGTATGTACATTGGATCCTGGCGCTGGCTCGCCTGAGATGTCATCTACCCGTGTGTTTATTTGCTCTGGATCCGGGCGCTGGCTCGCCGGAGATGTCGTCTGCTTGATCCGACGCCTGAGATGGTCCGATTGGGCTGGTCTTAACCCTGCTGGCATGAATCCACTGAGGTTGTCCGTCCGTAAGGATGCTGGTTCTTCGTCACTGCCAGTACAGTCTGGGGCTGGAACACGCGCGGCCTCCCAGAGAGTCCTTGGTTTTAGTGGCTTCTCCAACATGCATCTCCTTGTCTCCACTGGTGGAACTGTGGAGGGGAAAAGCTGAGAGAGACAAACTTTCTGATAGTTATTATTCAGTTTTTCTACCAGGTTGTGAACATCAGTGGACAATGCAATATACATCACCTTCTACTAGCGGTGCCCCTCTGGAAGCTGACCATGGTGTTGGAAATAGTCTTATTTCAAATGGAGATAATTTGGTTACTGCAGATTGAGTCCTTCTAATCTCACACAGGACTTGAGTAAGTAATTTGACCCAGGTCATTAAAGTTTTAGCACATTTTTTAATTACTTCTTATGTGAATGAAGGTCCTCTATCACTGTTAATTTGGTGAGGTATTCTGAATCTGGGTATTATTTCATTGCTCAACTTTTGATAGACTACTTCTGCAGTTTCTTTTGAGGTTGGATAAGCTTCTACCCATTTACTAAATTGATCCACTATTACCAGTAAGTACTTGATGCTTCCTTGCGATGGCATATGTGTAAAATCAATTTGTAATGTATGAAATGGAAAATCTGGTTGTGGTAAATGCTGATGTTTTGCTTTTGATTTTCCTACATTAGTTCGTGCACATGTTAGACAGGTTGCTAATATGCTTTTTACTGCATGTGATGTTTTCTCAATTACAAATCTTGATTTTATTGCCCCTATTACCCCTCTTTGTCCGACATGACTCACACCGTGAAAATGTCGGGCAAGGACTGGCATCAGGGAATATGGGAGGGCAATCAAACCCTTAAGATTTTGTATAAGCCATCTCTGTCATCTAAGGTACAGTCATTATTCTCCCAACAGGTGTAATCACATGCAGAGGCTTGCTCTTGTATAAATTTTAAATCAACATTTGTTTCTAAATAGTCTGGGAGTGTAACAAGTGGCAGCTGTAGGGGCACAGATAATACTTCCTGCGGAGGTGGGAGCTGCAGCCTTGGCTGTCACGTCTGCTAAGGCATTACCTGTTGCTTCGTCTGTGTCAGCTGTACTGTGTCCTTTCGTTTTTACAACTGCAACGGCCGATGGTAGCTGTATAGCCTGAAAAAGTCTTTGCACAAGATCAGAATTAGCAATTTATTTTCCATCAGCAGATCTAAATCCTCTCTGTCTCCACAATGTGCCAAAGTCATGCACAACGCCAAATGCATAGCGGCTGTCTGTGTAAATTGTCATACGCTTATCCAAATGGAGCTCACAGGCGCGTATTAAAGCCATGAGCTCTGCTTTTTGTGCTGAGTGAAATGGTAATGAGTGAGCCTCTAGTATGATGTCAGGCACTGTTACCACTGAATAGCCACAAAGAAATGAGTTGTCTCTCGGCCTTGAACAGGACCCGTCCACATAAACCGTGGCTGAGTCTGGGATAGGTGTTTGCTCTAAATCTGGACGTGGTGCTGTGGATTCCTGTATACGTGTCATGCAGTCATGATCATCAAGCCTGTCTGAGCCATCCTGTCGGTCAGAAGAACACAGCATAGGATCAATAAATGTGCTGGCGAATCAGGTGTGCTGCTCGCTTTTATAGTGAGATTTGCATATGTTGTGTAGTTATGTTTGCTAGAATGGTCGTGACCTGGTGATTGGTGTGTAGAATAGTGTCATGTGAGAGTGTGAGCTTCTCGCAGTCCCTTATCATGATAGAGCAAGCTGCTACTGCTCTCAGGCAGGCCGGCATTCCCTGAACAATTCAGGCAGCACCTTTGAGTGGCGGAGGTCAGCACTCCCTTTAATGCATTGAAAGAGGCAGTCATTTCTGTGGACCACAGTATTCGAGGAGGCTTGTCTTTTTTTACAACAGTCACGCAGAATGTGGTCATGAAAAGAACAGTCTGGTATCCACTGTCTGCAATAGTTCACCATGCCCAGGAAGGACAACATTTCCTTCTGTGTAGTGGGCCGAGGGACGGAGGTCACAGCTTTGACCCTGTCTGCAGTCATGGAACGTTTTCCGTGAGACAGTGTGAATCCCAAATATTGAACAGAAGTCTGACAGTACTGCATTTTCTTTGCAGATGCTTTGTGGCCAGTCTTTTGGAGGTGCTGGAGAAGCATGTGTGTAGCAGTTTGACATAGTTTTTCACTTTCAGCACAGAGGAGGAGGTCATCCACATGTGGATCAGGGTGCAGCCCTGAAGGAGTGAAGCACCATTGAGAAAGCAGCAGAGCTGTCTATCATGCCTTGGGGCAAACGAGTCCAAGTGTACTGCTTATTTCTATGTGTGATGCAATGCATGTCAATATGCTGTGAACATCTGAAACGAGAGGTGGCAGAGGAATGTTGACTGCATTAATTTGCCTTAAGTCTTGTATGAAACGCCATACGCCAGGTTTGTTAGGCTTTGGCACAGGATTGACAGGAGTGTTATATGGAGATACTGTAGGCTTTATTACTCCTGTAGTCAATAAATCTCCTATGATGACATCTAGAGCTGCGGCTTTTTCCGTGGAAATGGGATGTTGCTTGACATATACTGGCTTGTTGTGTTTTAATAGGTGTACGTGATAAAGTGTACAGTCAATAAATCCTATATCATTCTCACTTTTTGACCATAATGTCATATTCTGGTATTCAGCTGGCAATGTAACTGCAGAAATAGTACAGTGGATAGGGTAGGTTAGATCTATGTGTCGACATATTTCGTAACCTATGTCTGAGTTATGTGACAAAATCACTGTTTGACCTTAGAGAAACAAAAGTGTGGCTCCCAGTCATGGGATTACCTGTTAGTGGCGTCTGTACACGTTTTTTTGGCACAGTGTGTGACATAGAGTACCGGACAAAAGGATGTTGAGTTCATTCTCTGCTGAGGGTCCAGCTGACACAGAGGATGTTCCTTCTCCATCATGTCGGTACATAGGGCAGAGAAAACATAAGCTGTTATCAGTGTCAGCAAACATTTCACCCTTTGTGTTAAATTAAATACACAAATTCATTTTTGCTTTGGGTGTCTGCGGCTGCTGGAAAACTGAGCTAAATTTGCACCTCTAGCTTGTCCAACAGTGCATAAAGCGTTTTATGAATACTAGGATGGATTCATCAGGCTTCTGTTTACACATAGTTACTGCATTTAAGTCAATTTTGTCTCTGGACATTGTTAGCAGGAATTTCTTTAGATTCTTAAAGAAATTGGTGATTTTGTCATTATTTACCCACAAAAACTCTGCAGTTGTGGATGCTTTATCATGCTTTGGGTCTAATTCACCTATCTCTCTTATGAGTTGTGACTCGGTTACTCCAGGAATGCATTGACACAATATGTACCTGTAATCCGGACCACCCAAATGGTGATATCTGGTACTTCTCTGTAGTGCAGAGACAAAGGCTGTAGGATTTTTTAAGAGGATAGGGAAGCTCTTTAATAGTTGTCACTAATTCTGAGATTTTAGGGGGCTGAATACAACACTGATCTCCTATTATCATAAAGGGGTAAGTGTCATTGACGTCACTAGATTTTGGGTCTGTTTGTTTACTACCGCGAGTGTTGGCGTGAGGACCTTTGTCATCCTGGCTTTGTTTTTCCTTTTTTTCTTTTAGATAAGTCTTTATTAAAGTTCGGGTAACAGGTATTTCTTTAGCTACCTCTAAACCTCTAGCTACGATATCGTGGCGTTTCATGTGGGTGTCTATCGTGGACACTGCCTGATGCAAAAGTTTTTCTTCATAGTCGTCTAAATTGTTTTTCATAAGTTCCTCACATTCTTCTTTCAAAAGTTTTTCTCTTTTTTTTATGTTCTGCTAATTCTTCCTCGCGGCGTATATATTGTTTTTCCTGATCTTGTTCAATTAGGTGTCTAAGATCCGTTGCATGTGATTCAGATTTTTCGTCGCTTTCTTTTGAGCTGGTTGGATCAGAATGCTGACATTGTTTACGTGCAGCTGCTGCAGCAACTATTAATTCGGTCTCATCTTCGTAAGGCGGCGGGGCTGTGGGCTGAATGGCTGAGCATGCAAGACTAGCTTTTCCCGCAGTAGATTTATTTTCTATGCTAGAGCCTGCACTAGTTTTATTTGATGTTAAAGCATCTACACCTGGTTCCGGTCCCTTTTTCCATAGTGGTAACATTTGATGTATCACGTCGCGGCATTCTATCATGTATTTTCTACAGGACTTTTTAAGCAGACTACTTTTCTTATCACAAATGATATTCAACATTTCTACTGACCTGTTTCCTGGCGATAATCGTTCGGGATAAGGCTCCGGAAATAAATTAGAATGCATTGAACTTCTTAAGTTGTAAACAAAGTCAGTCACATAAGCACTCCCGCATGTTCTGGATACGTGATCATGGACGTCTTCATTGATTCGCGAGCGTGGGTTAAACGTAACCGGAAATGGGAGTTGTACTGAGCCGTTATTTGAGACTTTATTTTGTATTTTATTAATTTTTGGTTTTACAGGTACTTTAGATTTTTTATCGGACCTGTCTGTGGTCTTTGAATAATTCTGACCCATGTTCAGTGATTTCCAGAGGGGTTTACACGCTAGGAGGATTTAGGTTAGTATTTATTTTTGCTGTGGCACACCTGAGGTTACTTGATTTTTTGCTAGCAATTTTATCTTTTTAGTGAGCAACTTCTCACTTTTTAACGAGCAACTTCTCGTTTTATGACCCCAGGCAACTTCCTGTGTCCTTTCTGCTGGTGAGCAACTTCTTAGTTTATGACAGCAGGCAACTTCCTGTGTCCTTTCTGCTGTTATTTACAAAACAACAGGCAACTTCCTGTGTTTCTATGTGGGCCACTAAAGAAGGCTCCTCAGTGTATCCCACTTGTTACTATGTGGGCCACTGAAGAAGGCCTCGTCAGCGTATCCCGTTTCTATGTGGATCACTGAGAAAGGCATAACACAGTCTCATAAAATAAAAGACACGTGCCTACCTTCGTCAGGATCCCACTTCTGACACCAAAATTGAAGGAAACGGTTTCCAGGGCCTAATCCGTGGATCGGCTTCCTCCGAGGCGTGGACGTCTATCAGCAGAGAATGTACCTTCACCTATCAGCAGAGAATGTCCCTTAGTCTGTAACACAGTCAAATATATTCTCAAGTAATATTCAAGCATGCCATTCAGCGTGTTAGTACGAGCTCGGGAGCAGCTTGGGAGAACAAGAAAACAGAGACTGCTTCAGGTTGTCTTCCCAAATTGACTCAACTTTATTCACAAGTACAACAGTTTATATAGAGGGTAAAATTCATGAGACAGCAGATTTATCAGTTTAAACCAGTACAGACCAAGATAAGGCAGCGTCTTCCTGCCCTTGGGTGAAGAAGCATCCTTTGTGTAGTTTATTAGTTCAGCTACAATTGTGATTATCTCAGCGACATATTTTCAAGGCACAAAACGAAGAGTTCTTTCATTAGTGAAATCTGAAACAAACCATTTGGCCTTCAACAGGCGTCTAAAAGATTAAGAAACTAATGTAGCTGAGGGAGTGATCTCTGTGGTATTTCAACCTTGTACCAGCCTGTGATTCTCACACATCAATTCTTGGGTCAAAGAGAAAAATAACTAAAACAAAGGGGCCTTATTGAATGACAGAGTTTTCCTGCATAATGTCACTATAAAACAATATCCAGTAAATGCTACCATGGTACTAAAATACCTAACAATAACCATCGCGTCCAATAGAAAAAACAGCACAAAAACACCCATAACTATGAGCCTCATTCGGAAATAGACACCTGCACCGTGAGGGAAAAAGGCGCACGAAAGTGGCGGGCAGATGAAGACAAACCGCGGCATAATAATACTTTTACGTTTTGCAATCTACAAAGGTTTGCACTTTGAGAATCAATTGTGAGAACTGTGACCAGGGGCTAGTTATTCTGAGAACCCCTGCAATAAATGAGGGACCACTGTCTACTCTACGATTATTATATCCAACCTGTTAACATTTAATACTGTATTGATAGAACCAACTGATTCTGCAGCAGAGCATCCACAGTCCCTGAGCTCCTGCTGCTGCACCCACAGATATGTACAGCAAGCACTGATACCTTTTTAGTCGGTGGGATTCCCTTGTGATCACCTTTACTAAATATCTACAACCAATCTGATTATATCCTGTTATTGTTTTTGGTTTTTTTTCAATGTTGAAATTAAAATCTAGTAGCAGCCTTCTCATTTCTTTGTGTTTTGTGCTGTTTTACAGGCCCACAGAGGAGGACGGCTCCGAGGCAGATGAGGGACGGGTCCCAGGACGGTCCATCGGCGGTGGAGCTGGCCATCCTGGAGTCCCTGAAGAGGCCACACCAGTCTCCAATGGAGCATTTCCTCCTCAGCCTTGTTCCTGCTCTGGAGAGCAGCTGGTCCTTTTTATTCCTGTCTCTCTGTAAATTCTTATATTTTATATATTTATGTTTAATGTTTTTCTGTTTGAGACTTTTAATATTATTTCAAATAAATGTTTATAATGACTAATGTCTCAGTTCTACTACACAGCAAATGTTGGCACACGACTTGACACATGTAGAATTTATTTCATATTATACTAATGACAAAATATACTGATACAGTGGGATGCAGAAGTTTGGGCAACCTTGTTAATAGACATTATTTTCCTGTATAAATCGTTGGTTGTTACAATAAAAAATGTCAGTTAAATATCATACAGGAGACACACACAGTGATATTTGAGAAGTGAAAAGAAGTTTACTGGATTTACAGAAAGTGTGCAATAATTGTTTAAACAAAATCAAGCAGGTGCATCAATTTGGGCACCACAAAAAAGAAATGAAATGAATATTTAGTGTATATCAATGTGTGTGTCTCCTATATGATATATGGGGTGCCTTTGTCTGGATGTGCTTCCCATCCAGAGCTGCACAGCACAGAGGAAAGTTCCAGCGCTCCTGGAATCCCTCTGTGATGGACCGCCAGTCTCCAGGTGAAGGCACAGCCATGAAGTCGTCCACTAGACAGTCCCAGATGGACGTCGCTGCCTGGGGGGTGATCTGGCTCACCGTGGACACACCGACTCTGAAACTGAACGCGATGGTCCTGAAGGAGTCCCCGGTGACAAGGAACCTGGACAAAATTGTTCAAAATCAGTATTATGTGTACTGCAGTTACAAAATACATTATTCAAATTCCAAAATACTTTTGTGATGTCAGATTTAAATCACAAAACATGAATCTTACATAAAACATTTTGTAATTATAAGGATAATTACAAAATGTATATTAGGTCATATCTAAAACAGTTGTGTTTTGTTTTAACTTTAACATATCATAATTTGATTGGTAGCAACTTTCACAACTACAGTGAGCCAATCACTCATAATTCCTAAACATGTCAATCAGGTAGGAATGAAGTGAGACATTAATAGAAATAAAGAGTTGTATGTTGACATGTAGCCCTTTCCTTGCTTAAATCATTAATATTTTTGAAAAATTAATCTGTGATAAGACATAGCTTATCAAGATAGAACCATGTAACTAGAGATGAACCAAACTGTTCAGTTTTATCTAACTCTGTTTTAATAAAGACTGGTGACCCCTGCTATAGAGTCTGACAGCTGCAGGGATTATATACAAATATTCAACTATCCCAGAATTAAACCAGGTCTAAATAAAAAGGAGTGAGTATCACTACAAAGGTTAACTCAGTGGTCCTAATGCTACAGTTTGATATCAGCAAATACCGAGCGCATACATTGATGTGACACCACAGCCATGCTATCATGCAAACACTGATAACAGCATAAATCGAATTAAATCGGGACTTGATGAGAGCTTCTGAGTATCACTAGAAATATTATAAAGAGTCGTCTCTGTACCACAGTTTGCTTTCAGTAAACACCGACAGCATTCACTGTTAGCATAGCACATCCATGTTAGCAGTGTATAACTGGATGGATTAGCATATTAGCACAGATATCAATAAAGGACTACCGTATTAAATAGTTTTACTAACCTCAGGCAGACGGACAGGCGCTCTGCAGGTGGGATTGAGCGTCTGTAGTTGGTGTCTAGGCGGGCAATGCTGGGACCGACGAGGGAAAGCAGGTCCTCAAACTGGCCGACGGTGATAGCGCTGGAATCGGCCGTCATCCAGGCGCAGCTCCTGGAGCAAGTGGTGAAACTCACCAAACTGCTCATGCCTCTGGAGGACCTGATGGACCCAGGTATGGCGAGGATGTCTTTTACGCTGCTGCTCTGCTCTCCACAGTACATAGAGAAGGGAGACTCTCTCTTCAAGCGCTAGCTCGATAGCTGCCATCTTGCAAAGATACCGGTCTGGCACAACTCCCTCCCACATTCCTCCCACATTTCCGGTTCACGCGCGTCAAAATAGCGATGGATTTTTCTTGGACACGCGTTGAGACGCGAATGTACACGCGTCAAATTAGGGGCGTTTGGGGCGTTTTATTCGCGTCCATCGCGTTCGGTGTGAACACACCGTAAGTGACCCCTTATGGGGCAAGGAAGAATCACTTTTTTCTCTGTTGTATTGCACAGTGCATCTGGGACTGTGCAGTGACTTGTATGCTGCTCACGTATACACTGATTAGCCACATAACATTAAAACCACAGAATGGACAGCTACAGTGAAAGAAGACGCTGATCATATCATAACACTGCAATGTTCTGCTGAGAAATACTGAGACCTGCAATTCACATGGATGTTATTTTGGCTCCCCCTGCAGGCCTTAAAAACAGCCAACGTGGAAGAGCTAAAAAGTGCAGTTCCACTAATGCCCACTTGAAGCTGACTCAAAAAGAAAAGCCTCATAGACTCCCAGAACCAGAGGATGATTTAACAGATTGTTGTAATGCATGTGCTGCCTTAAAATACAGTGATAGTTGACAAAGCTATAAAATTATTAGTCTGTCAGAGTAATTTATTAATCTGATAGTCCAGCAACACATGCAATAATTAAAATCAGTCAATCACCTTTTATGGTATCACCTTTAATCAATATTAGAGACTCCTGGTGACCTTTTACTGCACTACAGTTGAGAGTGTGTTGACATATGTCATAACTGTGTGGTAGGCTGCCTATACAGTGGCTGACAAGAAAAGAGTGCAAAGGGTGCAGAAGCATCAAAAGCAGAGCAAATACCTCAGGAAACCACTTCTTTTCTTGGTTGGAAGGACATTAATGCAGGTTTCTAACACCGGCAATACTCAGTTTAATTGCCCAGTGCAATAACTTGATATATATGTGACTTTAGTATCTTGTCAATTTATTGCTGTTTATGGCCTCCCCATCTGAGCTGTTTTATTACGTTGTTGCTTCTATATTGTCTGTTTCATTGTGTTTTACATGTCTTAACATGTCTTCAGATGTAGCACTCTGAAATTTCGCCGTACAGTATCTGTGCTATGACAACAAAAATTAATCTTTTTAATTTTTCATAAAAAACAAAAACAAAACTAGTATACATGTCTTGCTTGTCCTGATGCATATTTTATGGTACGTGTGTTAGTGTATAGTAGCTACAACTGTAGGCATAGGGGTCAAAATGAATAAATAAAAATAGTAATACATATGCAAGACTCGAGAAGGCCGAGAAGTGTTGATGTTTCAACCAAGAGACAGACCGCGCTTGACAGTTTCCGGGTCTGAGCGCGAGGAAAGGATGGGCGAGTTGTCGGCGTTGTTGTTGTTTGTGTGTGCGAGGTCAGCTCATTTTAAACGCTCGTAACTTCTGTATTTCTTAAGAAGACCTCCCGAAACTATTTTATCAGAGTATCATGTACTCAGCAATTTAGTATTTGACTCTGTCGGCCGGGCTGTAATCTCGTTTTGCTAACTTATTAGCCAAGTCAAGCTAACTGACAAAACACACCAGTAATGTTCCCGGAAATAAGCGTCGTGACCTTCAATATAAAACGCACAGCGACACGACAGAAGTTAGATCGTTTATTTTGAAAATTCACAGAAAATTTGACTGAACGTTCTCATTTTTGTTGTGTCGTGCTTGACACTAGTGCAACTACTGTAGTTGCACGCGTTTAGCTACGTTGTCTATAACAGTCGTTATATTCTATAAGTAGCTTTGAGAAATCTGACTTCACCCGAAATTTGACGGGTTTTTTTTTCATTAGCCGACAGCTGTAGCATGTTAGACGCGTGTGCGGCTTTCTAGGAGTCTTCCAGAAAGAGTTGTCGTCGGGCCTGTTCAGGTTATTTCCATCACTGCCATTGGCTAACAAGTTTCTAAAGAGAAATGTCACTGGAGGGCTATGAGAGACATCTGGACTCGATAAGCTCGGATTTGAGCAGCGGGTCTGTGGTCAGTGAGCGATCAGCTTTAGCCCATTTTAATGGCGAAGAGGAGAAGTTGCATTACATTCCTATCCGGATCCTGGGGAGGGGGGCGTTTGGTGAAGCGACTCTGTACAGAAGGACAGAGGTAAGCAGGGTATCAGCATAGCCTGATTTTGTTCTCGTGATTTATTGGCATGGTTTTCTTCATACCTAATGCTATGTGAGGAAATGCCTTGCTAATATATTATGACCTGCAAGTGTCTTCTATTAAAATTGAATGCCTCACTGTTCTCCTCTGTGCACATCCTTGGTATTTCTCACTGTGGCTCTGAGAAATTCTTGGGTGAAAACAAGATGAATGACTCTCTCATGCATTGCCTGTTAGTCCCTTTGTAATATGTATCTGCAAGATTAGCTGCTATTCTAATAACATCTTGAGACCTCTCTAATTGAGGCTCTTATTTATTTGGTTTGTTTCCCTATAGGATAACTCTCTGGTGGTATGGAAGGAGGTCGACCTGAACTCACTTTCAGATAAGGAGCGCAGAGATGTCATGAATGAAATAAGCATCCTCTCCATCCTGGAGCACAAAAACATCATAGCCTACTTCAACCATTTCATGGATAAAAACACTCTGCTCATTGAGTTGGAGTATTGCAATGGTAAGCCAGTGCACTGCTAACCTCTGATGATCTGATTGAGGTTAGTTTGGGTGTTGCTCATCTGTGACCGGGTGATAAATTGTCCTGTCATTGCAGGCGGAAATCTGTATGATAAAATCGTCCAGCAAAAGGGGACACTGTTCAGCGAGAAGGTATGAATGGACTATGACAGGCTGTTTATTTTAAACAAAATTGTTATGTTCTTTGCTGTTCTATGTGAATCTTGAACATGTTTTCTTCAGGTGGTCATATGGTACCTGTACCAGATTACTTCAGCAGTGGCCCACATTCACAAGGCTGGGATCTTACACAGGTAGGATGTTCGTGCTCTGACTGAATGTATCCGGCAGATGATTTTCGCAGATGAAACAATATTTTTTTTCTCTCTTTTTGTAAATGGCAGAGATATCAAAACTCTCAACATTTTCCTGACAAAGACTGACCTTATTAAGCTGGGCGACTACGGCCTCGCAAAGAAGCTAGGCTCCGAATTTTCCATGGCGGAGAGTGTAAGTTGTGGCTCCCTCCCCGACATCTCTAAACTGGAGGCTACGATTAAGGAAATCTCAACAGTTGTTAATCATCCGTTCACTCTATTTACACTTGGTGTAGCGGGAGTGTGGTTCTTAGATTTGTGCCTGTTTTACATAGATTACTTAAACATAGATTCCAAAGATAAACTTGTTCTGTTGCTTTGTAGCTGAGGCATAGCTGAGTTTAGATTATCTTAGCAAAAATAGCACACATACTGTAAATGGAAGCGAGTAGGTGTATATGTTTAGCATTCATTAGCCACCTTGCTGCTGTTTACTAATGAGACTCTGCACTAAATGCAAGTGTTTACTGAGAGTTTGCTTTGCAGATACATGCCAGGGTGGTATAGTTTATGAATCAAGTTGAGATAACATGTTTCACTAATGATCTTAATGCACCATTTCCTTCCTTTGTATGTCCAGTGTGTGGGAACTCCATATTACATGTCACCTGAATTGTGCCAGGGAGCAAAGTACAACTTCAAATCCGACATTTGGGCCATGGGTTGTGTACTTTTTGAACTCCTAACACTTACAAGGACATTTGATGCTACGGTAGGTTTTCAGGCTTTCTGGTAGCGAGCGTAAATTCTGGATTTTTGACTCGAGAATGAGTTTATCATAATGTTTTTCTTTCTTTTCAGAACCCTCTGAATCTCTGTGTGAAAATTGTCCAGGGCAACTGGACTATGGAGTTGAACTCGGATATTTATTCATCTGCAATAGTGAAACTTGTGCATGAGTGTCTCGATCAAGTAAGTGAGAAGAACAATCAGAGTGTTGTTTCGAGTTTAAAAACAAACGTCTGACCCCAGGGATAACACTGTGGTTAAGTAAAGAGCTGATTGATATCACTAACCCTTGTGATCTTTCAGGATCCTGCAAAGAGGCCCACCGCTGAGCAGATTCTCGGCCAGCCATTAATTTCCTCCTGCCGACAGTAAGAACGCTTCGAATCCTCATATTGCCTCATTATAATAAAAATCTGCCACTCATTGACAGCTTCACTGTTTAACAGGGAGCTTGAAGAGCGAGTTTGCCTGCTAAATTCAGCCATGAAGAAACCAAAGTGAGTTCATGATTCCTCAGCTGTGTGTTCACCATCATAGAAGCAGGCTCGACATCTTTCCAACATGATTTAAATGATTTGTTGTGCTTGTGCAATAGGCTGAGCACAGTGAGCGAGAGTCCTGTCGCGGTGGTTACTCAACGCTCGAGGGATGTGTATTACTGGGGTGGAGGGAAGTTCACTCCTCAGAAACTAGACACGTTCAAAGCAGGCAGCAGTGCCCAGTATGTGTGTGCAGGAGAGAACCACTTTGCGGTTGTGTCAGTGGAAAAGGAGCTGTATACCTGGGCTGTAAGTATTAATCCATCGTTCTGTGGAAGACATATTTGATCTGGTTTTTGCTGCACTACAGGGAACTTTTTCCACCCTCAGAATGTACAAGGCGGGGCTAAGATGGTGGGCCAGCTAGGGCACGGAGACCAGGCCTCGTATCGGCAACCAAAGAAGGTGGAGAAGCTGATAGGGAAGGCTATCCGACAGGTGGCATGTGGGGCTGACTTCACTGCCTGTGTCACTGGTAAGTGAAGAGGATTCCTGCTAAGGCCTGATTTATAGTGCTGTGGTAAATGTTTGCAGTAGCTGTAGCATAGCCATATAACACTGCACCCTAACTGAAGCTGTATCCTGATATGCAGTTTACCAAAACTACATGTCACAGTGATGTAGGTACCTTAATGTCACTCACTGGTTTGTGAAGTCTGCAAACAAGCTGTCCTGCAGCTGGCAGTGTTGGGGTCATTACACAAGATAAATAATGTGTTACACGTTACTTGTTACTTTTATTTAAAAGTAATGCAGTACATTATTTAATTATGATTAATTTTGAGGACACAGAAACTCCTTCAGCATGCTGTCTGTGAAGATGCTTGCAAAGAGTCAAAGATGTTTCTGTCCTGCATGCAGTTTCCACTTTACCATCACACTCTTATCCCTTTGTGCAATAAAACGAAGAGTAATGTCCATATCTGGCTGTTTGAGAAACTGCACCTCCATGTTGGCCTGGTTTTTCAGCCTGCCACCCGGGTTGCCACTTGAGTAATGCAGACTGCAGTGTCTGTATATCAATTAGCACAAGGACAGTGCCTGGAGTATGTTGTGAAGTCTTTTGTTTTAATGCATTTCAGTAAAAGTTAGTGTTGTTAAACAGTTAAATGCAGACACATCAGCACATAGAGTATAAATGTAGCGTGTGGTGTTACCCACCACAATGTAGGCTCTGCAAAGGTTCAGCACAGCACTACAAATGAAGCTGAAAAAAGAAAACAGGGTCTGTAAAGCCATCGAAAATTCCTCTGCCTCTTTTGCAGATGAAGACCAGATGTACATGTTCGGGTCGGACTATTATGGCTGCATTGGAATCGAGGGCGAGCTGGGCGTGGAGATTCTGGAGCCAGTTCTTCTGGAGTTTTTTGAGGAGCGACCGGTGCGCCAGGTTTCCTGTGGAGACAACCACGTGGTGGTGCTGACTCAGAATGGCGACATCTACTCGTGGGGCGTAGGAGAGTATGGTACATAGGGTTGCTGTTTTTAGCTGATGTTTGTAAGCATCTACCAGATTTCCTTCTTTGACTTTCATAATTGTAGCCAGTAGGTGGAAAAAGTGTCACTTAAATGTACTGCATTTTAAGATTGCATCTCATCTTTAATCTCTTTTTATTTTTTTTTTCACATGGCAGGACGTCTTGGCCTGGAGTGTGAGGATGATTTTAATTCTCCTATGCAAGTAAGACTTACTTCAGTGTCTTGGCAGAGGCCTCTCAGGAGCTGGTTAAATACAAATGAATTTAATGTTACATCTGCTGTTTGTTTGTTTGTTTGTTTTCAGGTGGAGATTCCTAAAGGTGCAACTATCTCATCAGTGTCGTGTAGCAGTGATGGGACTTTCTTTTTGACCGAGATGGGCAAAGTCTTGGCATGTGGAAACAATGACTTCAACAAGCTGGGGCTGACTCAAGGATTCTCTGGAATCAAAAACCACCCCGGAGAGGTAGTTAGCTGTATTTAAAGTACTATAATAATAACAGTCTTGCGCACCGCTTTGTGCAGCTGTGCTTATAAATGCCTTTTTCTTTCTTTTTCTTTCTCTCATGTTTGGCAATCCAGAGTTACCAGGGGATCCCGTACATCACCACACTGACCTTGGTAAAGCAGCTGTCTCACTTCAAGATCCGGACCATAGCTCCAGGGAAGACACACACAGCTGCCATTGATGGTACAACAAAAAATAGTTATTATCATTTCTCTTCTAAAAAATAACTGTGTCAAAGAGGTTTCGTTCATATGATTTTTGTCTTTGCAGAACGTGGTCGTCTGATCACCTTTGGCTGCAACAAGTATGGGCAGTTAGGCGTGAAGGACTTTAAGAAACACCAATGTGTCCAGGTCCTTGTTGGCCCGTTTGGAGGGAAGATAGTGACCAAAGTGTCTTGTGGAGATGGATTCACCATTGCAGCCACAGAGGGTAAGAGCATGTGCACTACTGTGGTTCATGTATTGCTAACTATTATGATATTTATATCAAGTATTTGTTTGTTTGTTTTTTTTCCTCCTCAGAACAGTATGACATAATTTTTTTTCTTGCAGACAATCAGATCTTTGCCTGGGGAAACGCAGGAAATGGGAGACTCGGGATGCCTGCTGATAAAGGATTCGGCTCTGAGGTTTGCCCCGCCATGCCGAGGCCAATATTTGGTTCCCTCCACCACGTCCCAGACCTTTCTTGCCGTGGTTGGCACACCATCATCATAATGGGTCTGTCTAGAAAATCGCTGCACAGACACCAACAGAAGTTATTTCATAAAACAGCTAATTAATGCCCGTTTTTTCTAATTTGTAGAAAAAGTACTCAACTCAAAAACCATCCGCTCAAACAGCAGTGGACTGTCGACCGATAGGGGTAAATACGTTTGTTGACATTTGTGTTCTGATTAATTTTGTTTTCTTGAAAGTTAATTCGTGTGTGTGTGTGTGTGCGTGTGTGTGTCAGGGCTGGCCCATGAGGAATCTCCATCCACGTCCATGGATCTGGACATCGAACTTGGTGCCGAGACGGAGTGTCGCGACAGGGGTCTTGGGGGTACAATGGAGGTTAATACAGAGGATTGCTTCCTGGAAACTCCAATGATGTTGATGGCGAATCAGACCGGGGACAGCTCCTGCCCTCTGTGGCTGAGAAAGGTTTGTTACTGTGGAAGCACAAATAAATAAGGAAATCTTGATTTTTATTTATTTATTTTTTTATCTTAATTTTGTGATGTTCTCTTCCAACAGGAGCTCGAAGATGCAGAGGTCATCCCGATACCAGACAACTCGGAGCCTCTCACTCCAGGCCAGCTCTCTTCCTTCTCTAAGAGTGTTACTTTACCGTATGAAGAACTGAAAGAGCTTAAAGCAGCTGCAGCAGCAGTCGGCAGCATGAAGGACCTACCGGTAAAGCAATCAGCTGCTGTTTATATACGATTTCCACTAAGCACTCTTAATAAAGTGGCTATATTCACTTTAAATTCTCTGTGTTGGCTTTACAGACAAAACGAATGAGCTGTGATAAGGTGAACGGACTGGAGGAGACTGATGGCTTGGCAAAAGGAGAGTCTTATGGGTGTTGCAATTCAAGTAGTGAGCTGACACAGGTAACATACTCAAGAATCCGAAGCGTGAGTAAATGCGGCATTCACCGCAGTGCTTCGATGACAGTAAACCCTTTTGTTGTGGTTTTTTGCAGCTGCGAGAGACAGTCGCCCGTCAAGAGATGAGAATCCAAATGCTTGAGAAACAGGTGATTGTTTTTGGTTTATGTTTCAAATCCAGTGACCTCTGAGCTCACTTTGATTGTTGTGTTTAAATAACACCAAGCACACATCTCTGCTGCCTGTAGATCAGTGAGCAGCGGCTGGAGAATGAGAGGCTCTGGGCGGCCATCAATCGTTCTGCGCTGCAGGGAGCAGTATGCGACAGTAATGGAAACCATCCCTCCGCTCGTACGCCCATGGATGGAGGAAGAAGAAGAGGCGGGCTCACAAATCACGGAGGCCGATCTGCTGGGGCCAGCGTGTGAGGCTTAACACGCAGATGTCCTGGCCATGGGTGAAATGTCAAACCCTCCTAGCACATACTGAGTTGAGCAACGTGAGGTGGACGGGCAGCAGAGACGTCATCCTCATTTCCACTCAGAGGTTACATGACAGATGTTAGCACAGTGCTAAGTTTCACGATTACATTTTATTGCATAGGTGTAATAATGTAAAGATGCATCGCACACGCTCAGTGCAAGCCAGCCTGATCCTCCAGACAGGAAATGTTGGCTGGATTCAACAAGAAGCATCAGACCTTAACGCCTGGGAGAGACAATCTGGTCATAGTGTTACACTGCCACGTGCAGCAGACGGCAAGTCTGCACATTTGGTGGTGGTTTTGTTCCGTTTTGGTGACGCTTCAGTCCTTTAGTGCCTCAGAAGTTAGTATTTATCAAATACCAGGTAAGGCTAGCTTATGCAAATGTATCCAAAGTGTATGTATATGCAAAGGGTTGTCAGTCTGTATGCTGGCAGCTTCTTCCAAAGTAAAAACATAACATGTACATCATGTTTTGTTCCACTTTTTACATTTTCATTTCTTCTGATATTCCTAAAAGGTGAAAGCGCTAAACAGAACTCAGCCTCTAAACCTCTTTTGGTATTTATCGCACATTTTAGCGATTGCAAACTTATTCGAATTAATTCATGCAAACATATACATACAGCTTAAATTGCATGTTTTATTGTTGTATTAAGAGCACTTGTGTGAAGCAAAAAAACTACTGATTCTTTTTTTCTTTTTCTTTTTTTTAAATACGAGTTAGTTTTCCTGTTTTCTTTGTGACACTGAACACTTGAACAGTTTGCGTAAAAACAATTGTGGTCTTTCAAACATTTATTCTGTAGTTGAACATGAAGCTATAACATTTTTCTTTCTTTGTAACTGTTTTGTCTCTGATGCTTTTTGAAATTTCCTCATTTTTTGTTTGCAATTTTGTCATTTGTGAAAACAAAAAAGTTTATATTTCATTTTTCTTTTTTTGTAGCTCTGTTGAATCCATTTATTCTCATGTTATGAGCTGTGTGCGCGTGTGTGTGTGTGTGTGTGCGCTCACATGCTTCAAATATCAACTGTGTAACTCCAGAGTATTTTTTTTTAATGTTGGGGGAAAAACATCATACATTACAGAGTGCCTTAAGCTATTAAATCTTGAATTTGTGCATATATGACTGCTGTGCCTTAAATTGTTTTGTTTTTTGTTGTTGTTGTGTGTTCAGTTTTTAAAAATACGGTTTACTTTTGTTTTTCTTTAAATAGTTTACTAAATACTGCTGGGATGCAACGGTTGTAAAAAAAACAAACAAAAAAAAACTGCATCTCGCCCAGTCACTCTGTCTATGCTTTGTGTACAAGCCATAAATAAAACTGTTATCTTTCATTCTGAGTGTACAGTCAGCAGTTACCACACTTTATTGTGTTACTATTTATTGATGTCAACATTTCTGCTTTAAGAACATGAATTATATTAGACAATAATGAGGGAAATATTGAAATGGCAGCAGATGAATAAATTCTCCAAAGTGGCCGATCTAATAAGTGACACCATCATCATAACAAGGTGACTTTTGATGTGCTGACGCTCACAGATCTCAGGCTTGCTGTCAGGGGAGGATTTCTTGATCCGTTTTGGCTGCGATGTGCCAGCTTGGAGACGAGCCTGAGGCAGACTGCTTAGGTTTCCCTGGCAGTTTTGTGATCTGTTCTTTTTATTTAAAACCTGGACAAAAACAAATACAGTTCAAAATAAAATCCAGTACTCATAACAAGTCATGAGTATATCGAGGGGGAGAGCTTAGGTTTAGTAGTTTGGAGACAAAGTTAGAGAAGAAAGACAGATGGTTTGGACATGTGCAGAAAGAAAATTGGATATACTGAAAAAAGGATGTTGAATAGAAGGGAAAAGAAGAACACCACAGAGGATGTTCATGTATAGAGTGAAGGAGGACATGCAGAGGGTTGGTGTGATAGAGGATGCTAGAGATGCTAGAGATAGGGTGAAATGGAGACAGATAATCTGCTGTGGTGACCCCTAAAGGGAGCAGCTGAAAAAAGAAAACGACTTAAACTTCGTTATACCTTAGTTATACCTGACTACTACCATGTTGAACCCCCCTTTTTTGCCAACAGAACTGCCTTAAGTCTTCATTGCATGGATTTAACAAGGTGCTAGGAGCATATTTGGTCCATGTTAACATGATAGCATCACACAGAACATGGTGCATTATCCTGCTGCAAATAGCCATCAGAAAATGCGGGTACACTGTAGTCATAAAGGGATGGACACAGTTAGCAACAATATTCAGACAGGCTGTGGCATTTTAATGATAGTTGGTACAAAGAGGCCCAAAGTGTGCCAAGATTTTTTTTCCTTTTGTTGATGCAAAATCCTGACCCTACCAAGTGAATGTAACAATATAAATTGACTGATTTTGCATGTTTTCTTTTTTTTAGATAAATTATTGTCAAATTTCGGTGACTGTGCAATTTGTAGCCTCAGTTTCCTGTTCTTAGCAGACACGAGTGGCACAGGATGTGGTTTTCTTTAGCCCATCTGCCTCAAGGCTTATCGTTTTCAGAGGCTCTTCTGCATACCTTGGTGGTAACAAGCAGATTTTCGAGTCACTGTTACCTTCCTGTCAGCTTGAGGCAGTCTGGCTTGTTCCTTGAGCTTTAGCATCAACAACTGCCGCTCAGGTTTTATCACTATTCTCTGTAAACCTTAAAGATTGCATATCCCAGCAGACCAGCAGTTTCTAAAATACTCAGACCACCCACGTTCCCAAATCTGATGCTCAGTTTGAACATCTACAGGTTTTCCTGCCCATGAGCTGCTGCCATCATGACTGGCTGATCATATATTTGCATTAATGAGCAGCTGAGCAGTGTAGCTGACAAAGTGTTCGGTGAGTGATCATGTTAGTGTCTTACCTCTGGACTGTTGTTTCTAGTGTGTTTTCAGGAACTGCTCTATCTGGGATCCTTTGGTCCTGTTAGCGTACGAGTTGAAGACTTGCCGGCATGAAAAATTCACCTTCTCACATATTCGGACGTGCTTCTCTAATCTTTCACTCGCAAACTTTCTGTTGCAGACTTTGCAAGGAAAAAGCTGGAGGCTGACTTCTGTGCTCTCCATGAGCACGAGCTCTCCCTGTTGTGGTCCACTCCATTGTGAAGGTCTAGATGGAAGAGTCGAATCCCAGAGCTGATTTCCTCCTGCCCCTCTGTGGTTTCCTGTATAAGGAGTTTTCTGCAGATTCACCTGAGGCACATCACTGTACTTTATTTTTTCTATTTCTCCACCAGTACCACAATCTGTCCCATCTCCTCGTTTTCCTCTGGTATGCTCTTTCACATTGTGCCATCTTGATTTGTTCAGTTCTCCACTCACTTCTTGTTTGCTGGATATGACCTTATAAGTGCCTTTATTTCCTTTCCTGTTAGGCTGAATAGTTTCTGAATCGTCCTGCTGTTCTTCCTTTGTAGTCCTCATTCTGTCCTCAGTCCTCTGATCTTGTTTGAGCCTAACTTGCTTAAAATCATCATACCTTCTGTCCTCCATCACTTTATCTGTGCCTCGTGCTAGCTCTCTAAACTGGAGCTCAGACATTCTGGTATTAGTTTGAGCTTCTCGCACCTGAGCTCGTCCTCTGTTGTGTCCCTCCTCCCTACTCGTTTTCTCATTACCTCCAGCATAGTCAGCGCTGGCCCTCTGGAGCTTTTGTCTTATTTTTAATTCAACTTTCAAGAGCTTCTCCTGCAGCATGAGCTGTTTTGCATGGATTGCTTTGGTCATCTGCAGCTCTTCACTGGACAGTCTGTCTGACAGTGAGGCTACGGTGGTCTCTGTGATGTCATGTGAATGATGCTCCTGGGGTAACAAAGGGGCTACTGGTTGAGTAGAAACTGTGATGTTTTCAAAATCATCCAAATCGAGTGAAACCTGAGGCCTGCTAGGTCTTCTATGGCTCACAGGCTTGTTTGGAAATGGATGATTTACTGCATCTGCTTTCCTATTAGGCACGCCACATCTTTCCCCTGCAAAGTTGTGGTGCCCCTGAGGAGTGTCTCTTCTTCTATGTGTGTTCATGACTTCATCTGTTGTTACAGATCATAAGCTGTTGTTCCACAGATTCAAAGATACCTGAATCCACTATATGGGGTCCTTTTATTGTATAATTTCTGTGCAAAAAGCAAGCAGAAAAGGGAAAGGGTAAGGCTTGTACAATATCACTGCCCCAATTCCAAAAAAGTTGATGTATAAAAGCTTATTTAAAAACAGGATGTAGTAATTATCTGAAAATCTCATAAACCCACATTTTAGTCACAACAGATCATAGAAAGCATATGACATGTTTGAACTGAGATAATGTTATCAAATAGCAGTTTTACTGTTTCATAAAAAAATATTTTCGCATTTCTGAAAAAGTTGGGATGAGGCAACAAAAAGTCGGAAAAGTAAGTAAAAAAGAAATTCTTGAAAAACATTTTTTAGTTCATTAGATTTATCTGCAAAAGCTCAGTAACACCACTGGGTATAAAAAGATTTTAGAGAGGCAGGCTTTCTCAGAAGTAGCGGTGGGCAGAGGTTCACCAATCTGGAAAGAAACTGTGTCTGCATTTGAAACCTTTCAATATCATATCATATACAGTACATATTATCATCAAAAGATGCAGAGAATTTGGGGGAAATCTGGGGAAAAAATAGAGGGACCATTACGCTTGTTATCAATTCCAAATTTTAAAAGCTTTCAGCTCTGAGGGCGTGGGGGTACATTTATGCCTATGCAATTGGCAGCTTGCACATTTGAAAAGGCTCCATGCTCAACCCTGAAAGGTACATACAGGCTTTATAGCAATGTATGCTTCTCCATGTGGTTCTTTTGGAAGGAAGGCCTTGCATATTTCCAAAAGATGATGCTAAACCACATACTGCATCTAGTACAGCAGTACTGCATCCACGAGCTGCCAAACTGGTCTGCCTGCAGCTTGGACCTTTCACCAAATGAAATCTTAAACGAGTGAAGAATGGGATGACGGCCAGCCTCTCCCAAAATTTCAGCAGCTCTAAAGAAATGTTTCTGCCATCACCTTTATTAAATGTTTCTTTTAGTCTAGGACTAGGTTTAATCCATGCTTGTAAAACAGGCTATAAATGCAGGGGGGGAAAAACTCAAGTACAAAGGTAATTAACGCACTGCTTTAAAAATATCTGTGTTACAGTTCAGTTTATCAACAGATATTTAGGCTTAATTTGGCGCATGGTGAGATGGTCAAATGCTTCAGAAAGAGACAAGCATGTTTATTTATTTATTTTTATTAAAGTGTTTTTAACGGCACAAGATAGGTTTTGTTAACTTTTTAACAACAAAGACCATAAATGTGCGCTCGACTAATAATTCAAAAAATACCGATATGTTCATGTCTTTGTCTGCAATAACATTTATTAGATAAAAAATAGAATCCAGTTTCAGAAAACTCTCATAAATATAATCTGCTATCTACTTACCAGCATACCGATGTATATTTTCCTTAAAAATCCTGTCCTTCCAGCGTTTACATTTGTTGCCTAGATACAAAGCTTCTCGGTTGTTTTCTGATTGGTCCGGTAAACAAACACCACTTCCTGTAATCCTCTGTTCCAGCCCAGTAGGTGGCGATAATGCAATTAGGAACTCAAAGAAGAAGAGGAAGAAGAAGTGGCGTCTCGTATGTTTTGAATTTGCTGTAATTCGGAACTGGGTCGGTGTTTCACGGCTTCTGGATAAAATTCAGGTAAATTAAATGATAGCGAGTTTTTGCGCAGTAAAGTAGCAGTAATACTAAGCTAGGTGCGCTATGTATTATTTATGTTGGCATAGCTTCAGTCACCTGTGATTACAAATCACCTTTAAGCATTAAAGGACTGCCTTTTTTTTCTTTTTTTTTTAAGATCCGTTATGGCCGATGAAGACCTAATTTCAGTGGATTATGAGATTTTTGGCAGAGTGCAAGGTGTATTTTTTCGGAAATACACGCAGGTGAGTTTGACATTGTCCCTGTATTCCTATGATTACCATTTTCTTACTATTATGACATCTCTTTTGCCCTCCACGATCTCAATAATAATAATAATAATCCCTTTTGCTTTTTTTTTTTCTTTCAGGCAGAAGGGAAGAAACTTGGCCTTGTTGGCTGGGTCCAAAACACACCAGCAGGAACAGTGCAAGGGCAGCTACAAGGCCCACGCAAAAAGGTGAAGGAAATGCAAGAATGGCTGAGATCCACTGGGAGCCCCAAGTCACAAATAACCAAGGCAGAGTTCAAGAATGAGAAAGAAGTTGACAGCCTAGAACATTCATCTTTCAACGTAGTAAAATAACTGTGCCTTTAATATTAACTTATGCAGATGTTTTATTTATTTAGTCTTTTTTGTTTTTACTGGTTGGAATTTAACATTTAAACTGAATGGGAGGAAGAGGTGTACTGCATTCGTTTGATCTCCTAAATGTTCACGGAATATGTAACAACATTAATAAATGGGAACTTCCTTCATTGGGACTCACATTGTCTGATTTTATTGCAATAACAGCAGTGAAGGAATATTCAACTCAGTCAGCTTTAACATGCCTGGTTGTGAAGGACCTATACTCTGCATTTAAAGTGGTTAGCGGAGGTGGCTACATTGTTCAAATTTTTTTTTATTGTTTAGAAGCCTTTAACAAAATTATATTTGTTCTCATGGTCATGCAAACAGGCACATGTGTGTGCTTGCCTGTTTTCAAAAGAAAGCTGTAATAATAACACCTTTTCAGGGTTCATCAAAAGCTCTTAAAGACTTTACGCATAAGGTAACATAAACTATTTTGCTAAATTATCAAGATACTGATACAAGCTCAGTTATTCCAAGGACAAACACCCTGATATTGTTGGGTCTTCTGGTTTAAGATAACAGGTAAACGCCACACATGCCAATAAAGTGGGTAGGTCAGCAAATAATTTGACTTCATGTTGGTATGAAAAACACAGGTGTATCTGATGTGTCTGTGCAGACTTACTGGCACACTTGTACACAAACGGGGCATTTAAAGTTATTAATAAAATGTGTTTTTCCACTGTAACTTGATGTATCGAGACATGTTAGGATGATGTTGCAGGCCTGGCCACTCTTGAGTTTGCTTGAGTTTTATCCATATCGAGGTATACAGTGGGCAAGCTAACTGAGGGAGATGTGACTGAAATTGTTTTGTTGACTTCTTAACTGCAGAAAGGAAAACTGACTGGGTGTATAAGCACATTGAACAGCACACTCCGTACAGGAGGTGGCGGTATGCAGTAAAAGCAGGCTAACTTACGAAAGAAGATGTCTGGTAAACATGGCACATTCAAGTCAACGCGGTGATCGAAATTTTCCAGTAAAGCTCCGAATTCCCAGCTACAAAGACGCAAGTGTAAGCAATCGAAAGGGGTGACTATGACAAACTGTAGACATTAATATTAGCATTGTATATAGCTGAAGTCATTAAGTCATACGCATAGAAGTTTCCGAGTCGACGCGAACGCAGCAGTAAATTCAACCACACCAGAAGGTGGCAGTATTATAATATTAGCCAGTTTTAAGCGGTTTTGGCCTGTGTTTTTGTTTCACGTTGACTGTACACAACAGCTGAGGTATTTGAGGGCATGGTTTTATTATGCTAAATATTTTATCATATTTAATGAAATATGAAAGAGGTTTTACTTCAAAATGTCAAAAAGTCCCCTTTGGAATTAGCTAGCATTAACTACTTAGCAACGGTTAACTAACTTCTTACTTTGCGGTCGCCGGTACAGGTGATAGACCACAGATACAAAGAGAACTGAATTTAATTCCCATTATGATTAAGTGTTTACCCAAAGAGGTTCAGGGGAAGCTTCGCTCCGGTGTCGCTATCCCCTCGCTTCAGCAGTGTGTGGAGGAGCTGATTTTAAACAGCATCGATGCCGGGGCGACCTGTGTGGGAGTCCGAATGGACATGGAGGCATTTAAAATTCAGGTGATCGATAACGGTGCTGGGATGAGCGCCGAGGACATGGCCTGTGTTGGGAATAGATACCACACAAGTAAATGCACTTCTGTGGCGGACCTGGACAACCTCAGGTGGTATGGTTTCAGAGGGGAAGCCTTGGCGAGTTTAGTTTCTTTAGCCACACTTGTTGAAATCTCCTCCCGGACCAGATCATCTGTAAAAACACACGTTAAAATATTCAAGGAGGGGAAGGGCTTGGAGGTCTTTGAAGCAGAGGCTGCTCGACCCTCAGCGGGCACAACTGTCATCATTTGTAACTTCTTCCACAACATGCCTGTCCGAAGGAAGAGGGTTGATGCCGTCCTGGAGGGTGAGAGGATCAGGCACAGAGTGGAAGCTATTTCCCTGATGCACCCCTCTGTTTCCTTCACCCTGAAGAATGACTGCACAGGAGCCATGATGGTGCAGCTCCCGAAAGCAAGAAACACTTATCACAGGTTTGTTCAGATACATAATCTCGGGCGAGCAGAGAAGCTGGGAGAAATCAGCCACACATACAAACAGTTTGAAGTGATGGGTTACATTGGCAGAGAGGGCCACTACAACAACAGCTTACAGTTCCTGTATGTGAATGAAAGACTGCTGTTGAAAACACGTATTCACAAGCTGCTGAATGTTCTCCTGCGCCGACTGACCAGTTCGAACCAGAAGAATGACAGTCCGGATGGGCAGTCTGTCATCAGAAGTCCAAAGCACAAGCGAAGCCAAGATCTGTATGGAGTGTATATCATCAATATTAAATGCTCTTACTCGGAGTATGACATTTCCCTCGAGCCTGCCAAAACTCTAATAGAGTTCAAAGACTGGGATGGCATTTTGCTCTGTGTTGAAGAAGCAGTGAAAGCTTTCCTGAGGAGGGATAACTTGGTGGCTGTCATTACTCAAGACGACTTGGACTATGCATCTCCAAGAGTGTTTGGAACTGGCAAAACAGAACCAGAAGAGAACGGTGACAAAGGTGGCCAAACAGCTACCACTATTTCTACAATGGACTGTAGCGTTGGCACGAGACTGGCATCTGAATCTGTTCATCGTAATCACACAGGTGACAGTGTTTCTAAAGATGGTGTTTGCCTGGAGGCTAGATCGGATAAAAGTGAACAACCAGGCCAGCAAAAGATAAGTACAAATGAGTTGCAAAATGTACACAGTGAAAAATGTTTAAACAATGCATGTAGCGATGAGCTGATGTCTGATCTGGCTACAGTGGAACCTTTATCTTATAAAATTAATAAAGAAGTGGAGCCCGCATATAGTGAAGCTGGGGAAGGTTCTAATATTTTGCATATTTCAAGAGAGCTACTTTTAAAAGAAGGAGATGACAGCTTCATTCAACAAGCCCAGCCTGCTTTAAACTACACTGAGAGAATAGTACCTGACTGTCAGGATACAAGCTGCCATGCACAGACTTTAGTAAGTAAGAGAAAGATCAGATTGTCTGATCAATATATTCAAGAGCGTCTGCAGAGTTGGGACCTTTTGCAAAACAATAGGCCAGTATTTCAGGAGGAAAGTTTAACAGTAAAATCTGAAGAAAAAGCTTCTGTTGCGAAACGCAAAATCTCACTAGACACAAGCAGATCTTCTCAGAAACAATACAGAGACTCTTCCTCTGTTGTCCCCTCAAAGATTTCCAAGATAATTTCATGCCATAAATTGTCTGGATCTCTTGACAAGTTTCGACGAACGTGTGTTAAATCTGGTGAACTCGAATCACAGTTACCCAAGGCTCATTTGAAGAACGACACTCCTCAGACAGACCGCGTTGTTTTGAATACATCAATTTTCCAGGAAGTTCAACAAGAAGATGAGATGCAGGACAAAGATGAGGCAAAGAACAGCCTCCAAAGCCCGCCAACTCTCTCTATTTTCACTAAGATAAAACCAGAATCAGCACAGAACCAAGGTAAAAAATCTTTGGCAGCTAAACTCCGTCATTTGAAACAACATGGGACAGATGATTCAGAGGTATCATTGGATTTTTCCAGAAGCATCTCAAAGGATACTATCTGTGTCAGTACTGGAATTGACGGTAACCAAGATAGCAATGAGATTCCCTGTGACCCTGAGTTCAATATGAGGCCAGCCTCAGGTTGCATTTTAAACCCTGAACTTGCTATGAATGAAGAGGCTATCACATCGAGCGACTGGCTCCAGCAGTACGACGCATCTGTCGGAAAGACGGTTTATGTGAACAGAGTGACCGGGCTCAGCAAATATGAGGACCCAGCTATGGAGGAAACTCAAGTGCGCTGCACGTCTGATGTCACCAATATAGCAGTTAGTGTCATTTCTGAAATGGGTAAGTTAGCACACAAAATTGCACATATGCACATTAATACAGATAATTTGTTTACTGTTTTAATGCATGCCGTCATGTCCATGTAGGGATGGAATACAGGTGTTACCCATTTCAGGTGGATCTAGTGTTGCCATTCCTGCCTAAATCCAGACCAGAAAGGGTGATTAGATCAGGGCCTGATTGTAGAGGTACCTCACAGATTTATAAGCGTGTAGACTGTAAGGTCATGACCTCAGATAATGTACAAAATGCAGTTGATAATTTGCAGCCTTTTATTATCTCGTCTTTACAGGTGATGTTGGTGAAAGCTCAAACTCGCTTTTTTCATTGTACTCAAAATGGAATAATCCCGTGTTTGTCCGCCCTCCAATGGTAATGAAAACACATTTTTACTTTGTATTAACTCGATTTAGTAATGACTCGAACTGATTGGTTCATAGCAAAACACAAAGTCAGATTTCACTTCGGTGGTTTTGTTTTTGATACTACATCATCCCTCCACAGGTCGGTGTGGATATTTCCAGTGGACAAGCTGACGGACTGGCCGTAAAGATCCACAACGTCCTTTTTCCATACCGCTTCTCTAAGTCCATGATTCACTCCATGAAGGCAAATTAATCTCTCAGCTGTTACCACTTTTTATTAGCAGTTTTACAAATTTCAGTAAAACGCTGTCATAAAGCTGTGATGCAATTCTCCTATAGGTTATTCATCAGGTGGATAAAAAGTTTCTTGCGTGCCTTATTAGTACTAAGGATGACGAGCTGGTGGAACACACTGAAACTAAAGGTGAAGTTAGAAACATTAAATCTTTGTCATTTATTGTTTTCTTGAGACATGTTTATTTATTTATTTATTTGTACATTTTCAATTACAAAACAGGAAACCTGTTGGTGCTGGTAGATCAACATGCTGCACATGAAAGAGTGCGACTTGAAAATTTAATTGCAGGTAAAAAAAAGAAGAAGAAGTGAACAGTAGTTTAGTTTTGTTATTGAAACACTGATAATGCTGTTAATAGGTGCTTATTGTAATTCTGCAGTCATAGCTGTTTGTGCTGTCACAGATTCATATGCAGATGACCCAGATGTCCCAGGAGAGAGATGCCTGTGTACTTCAACCATTTTGCCACCTCTTGGGATCAGTCTAACAGAAGAGGAGATAAGGCTGCTTAGGTATGGAAATCTATTGGGTGTATTGGGCAACAAGCAAAGAGGGAAAGCCTGCAAAGACAGAATACATATAGTAAATATCTTCCAACACCCCTCATTTCTTCATATTTTGTTAGGAAAATGGGAAATGGGTGCAGTTGTTTATTGAAAATGTTCATGGAAATGGAGTATATGAGGCAAAAACAGAGTTTGTAAAGTTGTGATAATATTTGGTGACCACTTTTATCCTTAAGAATGGCCTGAAGTCTTTTAAGCAAGCTTTTCTTTCTTTAAGTAGTCTTCAGGAAGGATTTTCCAGACTTATTGAAGGACGTTCTTTGGATGTTGGCTGCCTTTTGTTCTGTTCTCTG
The DNA here is from genome assembly GCF_965226115.1 of Aulonocara stuartgranti. Lineage (NCBI taxonomy): Eukaryota > Metazoa > Chordata > Actinopteri > Cichliformes > Cichlidae > Aulonocara > Aulonocara stuartgranti. The sequence goes on along the minus strand of NC_138955.1, from coordinate 2,024,740 downwards.
TCAAGATGGTCCCACACTGCTTCAGTAATGTTGTAGTCCTCTAGGGAGGCCGGTCCATGAATGATAGTGTTCCAGCATATATTTTTTTTCTATCCAGGCATGTTTTTACTGTATTGGCAGTGTGTTTGGAGTCATTGTCATTCTGAAAAACAAAGTGCCTAGAGATACAATTTAATAAATGGTCAAGTATACTACTTTATTGTATTTTTTGCACCACATGCTTAAGCTTTGTAGACTAGCAGTAGTACATAGAGTTTGTGTTCAGATGTTATTTAGTTAGTACTCATAGACTGTTCTTGTATTTTCCTACAGGTCCTGTCAGCCACATCTAAGGAGTTTGGGCCTGGAAGTTCATTTTTCACGGGCAGCAGATCTAAAAGTGTTTGTCGGGAAAGTGCCATTGTGTTTTATGGAAAAAGAGAGTAATGAGCTGAGGCGAGGAAGACCATCTGTTATAAAGCCAATTGCTGAGGTAAAACTGTTTACTGTTTCACTGTTTTTGCTAAGTGAGGCTTTTACAAAGCTGTTCTCTGATATGTACCGCTTAATTTTATCTGACAGGAGTATCTTCAAGAGCAGATTGAGGTAAGCTAGTTTTTTTTCTGTTTTCCTATGTACTAAAGTTCTGTGATGCACAATGGTATGTACTATTTGCTTTGGAGTAATATATTTGGTTTGGTTTGGTCTTTTTTCATTCCCCAGCTACTCCGCTCAACAGGTAGAGTGAGAGGAACTTTGCCTCTCACTGTTCTGAAAGTGCTCGCCTCACTGGCATGCCACGGTAAAGACAATCAGCTTCTCTCAGGCCTTGAATATATTTTTTCTGTGATTCTGAGCCTGAAATCTTTATGCTTGTTATTTTTATACATGCTTGCATTGAACAGGTGCCATCAAATTCAACGACACCCTAAGTAGAGATGAATGCCACAGCTTGGTGGCATCCTTGTCTGCCTGCCAGCTGCCCTTCCAGTGTGCTCATGGCCGTCCATCTATTGTTCCCCTCGTAGACGTCCTTCATTTGGACAAAGACCACACGGTACCAGAACACATTGCACATTTGAACTCTGGACTAAAAGTCAGATTCAAGGAAATGTCCAGTGCAATATTGTGATGATGACTAAGTATTGTTGTCCTTGCAGGAAGTCCAGAAACCCAATCTCCGAAAGTTGAGAAGAATGTATAAAGCATGGAAGCTATATGGGAATGCTTAAGGGTGTGTATTTTGTTTTTAAATGTGTTGTTTTGTTTCTAAGAAGAAAAAAAAAAGATTCATAACTTATTAAATGGTTCAGATATTCCTGTTTCTTTGCCCAAATTCTATGGCTCAAGCTTTTTTCTTGTAATCTAAAGCAACAGAAAGTCATAGTAAGATATATACAGCACTGTGAAAGCCTGTTTGCCCTCTTACACACTACTTAGTTTTTTGCATATTTATCACACTTAATGTTTCAGATCATCAAACTAATTTTAATATTAGACAAAGATAATCCAACTAAATATAAAATGCTGTTTTCAATTAATTACTTTATATGTTGAGGGGGGGGGGGAAGCTATCCAAACCTCTCTGGCCACATATAAAAAGGACTGTAAGTATAACGTATGTAACATGATTTGAGTAACAGTAAGTTTTGTTAGCTGTAGTAGTTTGGATTTTATCGTGTGGCGCTCATAATGTTATAAATGTCAGTGCTATGAAAATCCTTCACATCTTTGCTTCCACATGCGCATCATGTTCAGTTTAACAACTTTATTCTGGGAGTTTTCAGTTCCCACAAACATTTTTTGCCTATTATGTTACTTCACAAAAAAATTGCTGATAGCTCATTGAGATATGATTTATTTAAAATAATAGATATTACTATAAGAAATTCTTATAATTAATTCTTTTTGGCAGACTCAACAAGGTGCTGGAAACATTCAAGATTGTTGACCATAGTGATATGATAGCATTACACAGGTCATTTGAGTATGGGGACACGAGTGTCATGTTCAAGAAACCAGTTTGATATGATTTAAGCTTTGTGACATGGTGCATTAACGTGCTTGAATCAGCCACCAGGAGATGGTGCACTGTGGTCATAAAGGGATGATCATAATCAGTAACCGTACTCTGGTAGGCTGTGCCATTTAAATAATTCCCAGTTGGAGCAAAGGGGTACAAAGTGAATTAATAATAATTGGAGAGCTATGTTTAATTGTCTTAAAATGTATAGCAGCTTTTGGGTGTCTTTGCAGGCCTCCGCGCCTTGCAGCAGCACATTCTTGCAGACATGTTCTAGAGTTGGGCGGCAGAGAGACTTGAAGCGAGAGCGCTGTCGGGTACAGTAGGCGCACAGCATCGACGCAGCGCTGCTCCTTTGTTGTGATTGGAGTATTGAGCAGCTGTGTTGCAGACCCCTTCTTCCCCCACAGTTCCGGGTCATGCCACGTGACTTGCCCGCCCCCACATGTCCCTCCCAAGTAAACAATTCAGCATCATTTCATTATGTCTGTGAACAATCCCTGATTCTTATCATCGGTGGGGAAAAAAGCCTGAGCTCGACAACAGATGCCTGTCACACAGCTAAAACCTCCCAGCATAGTCCGCATTTTATCAATGTGAAATGGCGAATGGAGATGAGATGGGTTTTTGGATTCGGATAAATTATGGAGCTAAATATAAATGCGAGCTGCAGTGTGTATTTTAAAATGGTCGAGCAAAACATGTCCACTTGACCTTGGAATCAAATGAGGTTTTATTGAAGAGGAGCCGTTTCCACCACGGCTCTATTTAACCTTTGACTAAATTGATACAGCACGGCGTTAAGTTTTTATCGCCCAGGAAATGGTTACATAGGCATATTTATAAATAGACTCGCGTTTTTCATCCCATATTGCATTAATAAGAGGCCGATAGCCATTTTTGTGAATGGGAGAGAGAGAGGGAGGGGAGGGGGGGGTCTGGTCATCTTGCGGTGCCTAACTGGCGTAAATAAAAACAAACCAAAAGGGATAAAGTGTCAGATATCGCTCATGGAGTGCATATAATGGTGGATAAATGTCAACAGGATGGCCTTTTACTCCAAAATATGCCTATGTGGCTGTCAGTCTGACCCCCCTCCGCGGATGGTACAGTCTTGGTTCATTCATAAAATTCTAGCAGAGCATAAAAGGAGGGGCTTGCATTCTAGTCGTCCAGTTACCAGGTAGACTATACCTGGAGAAAAGACCCGAGCTGCTCTTCCCCAGCGGAAGGCCACAGTCATATTTGTCATTAATCAGGACTCGTGCGTGTGCGTGTGTGTGATTTTGTTTTTCTTTCTTTCTTTTTTTTCTTTTTTTTTCTCCTCGTGATGTATCAAAACAACCTGACGCCTGACATGGATTCAGTCTCCCCCACCTGCCGGGCAGAGTCTCCTGTCGGGACACTCTGCCAGAAGACGCCAGAGGAGGCGAGCTCTCCAGCGTCCTCCACAGAGAGCAATGCAAAGGTATGAATGGCTTTGTTGATCATTTATTTAACACGCTACCCAGGAGGCACCCCGTTTAAAACAGATTAAAGATCACCATTTCTCTCTCTCTCTCTCTCTCTCTCTCTCTCTCTCTCTCTCTCTCTCTCTCTCTCTCTCTTCTTTTTTTAAAGTGAGCCACAGACTGGATGCTCAAATGCTTTCATCTCTGTGGTGGGGGGGAGGGGGAACTGATTGATAAGATTTAAATTAACTGGATGCGGTTAATTTTAAAGCATCATATTTATATATACATATATGCCTATAAGACGTGAGACATCGGAAATCTGTGCATGTGGAAATGTGACAAAATAGCCCTGTAGGTCGGTTGTTATGATTCCGACGTCCTGGGACCAAAATGCAAGCGTGTCGATGCAGCGGTTCATTGAGAAAAATAAATCCATTCAGGAGACTCCACAGCATCTCTGCGTCAGTGTTGACGTCAGAAACAATGATAAAGTCAAATATTGATCTGGGAGAAGGCTATTTCTGGTCGGGTATATTTCAAGAAGAGACACCACATGCAGGGTGTCCTCTGTTTTAGACTATAAACAAATGATTAAGAGGCTTTTATTGATTTTCAGCATCACAATCAGAGCCACGTGAAACCTCTGGTATAAATGAATAAATGTAACTGTAGTCCTCATTGTCAGTACTATCTCTGCTTTTTCAGGAGGTCTGCCAAGACATGAGCACTGAAGACACTCCATTTGTTCCAACGGTTACAGCAATTTCCTCTACCCCAGATTTCCAGTGGATGGTCCAGCCTACGATTATTACATCTGTCTCCCCGTCTCTGGGTAGCAAGCAAGCCAATGAACCGCGAAGCCCTCACCAGGCAACACCCAAAGCGGGCGGGAGTAAGGGAAAAAATGCTGCCAGAAAGGGGAAAACAGAGCAGGTAGGTTAGCTCCGATGAAGTCTACCTGCTATTGGACAGAACAGTCAATAGTGTCAATTTGCATATGCCAATCTGAATTCCTTGTGTGCAGCCGAGCTATTGTGCATGCTCCTCTGGTGCCGTGTGCGGGCTGTGTGCCTTCCTTAGGCAGTCAATTTATATTCAGGTCACAGCAAGTCTGCAACAATAGTCTATTTTTAGACGCATTGCAGTGAAACATGCTTTTGCCACTCTTCAGAGGGCGAACTGGGAGCGGGTGTTGTGGATTAGGGGAAGAAATGGCTGGATTCTTCGTGGTAATGACTGAATTATTTCCCTTACATCCCAGCTGTCTCCTGAGGAGGAGGAGAAGAAGAGGATAAGAAGGGAGAGGAATAAAATGGCTGCAGCAAAGTGTCGCAACAGAAGGAGGGAGCTCACAGATACACTGCAAGCTGTAAGTAAACAGTGATTAATTTGCTCAGCTGTCATTTACACCTACTGCGGTGTGTTTTGCTTTTTGTTTGTTTGTTTGATTTTCCACATGGATGATTTTTTGGTGTCGATCTGTTTAAAGGAGACAGACAAGCTGGAGGAGGAAAAGGCTGCCCTGGAGACCGAAATAGCCAACCTAATCAAAGAGAAAGAACGGCTCGAATTTATTCTTGCTACACATAAGCCGGTGTGCCAGGTGTCAGAAGAGCTTGAATCCATTTTCCAAGAGTCCACAGGGTCTCCAGGCCTACCGCCCAGTCCAGACGAGGACAGGCTTCCAGAGGATGGCACGCAAGAAGCTCCATCACTCCAAGACATGGACGACCCCAGCGATCCGTCCACAGCCATCTCTGGGAACTCGAATATTTTGCTGTGTGCAAGTGCTGAAATCAACATCTGTGATCTCGAGCCCTCCCTGGACCTTAAGGAGGGGCTACTGGACAATATTTTACCCACGCTGGAGGAGAAGACTCCCATGGAGACAGCTCGATCCGTGCCAGACATAGATCTGAGTAGCTCTCTCGGGGTCTCGGACTGGGAGACTCTGTATAAGTCGGTTTCCAGCGACCTGGAGCCTCTCAGCACTCCCGTGGTCACCTCCACCCCTACCTGCAGCAGCTACCTGTCTGTGTTCACATTTGCGTGCCCTGAGCTGGACTCTCTCACAGAGGGACTAGACAGCCACAAAGGTGGAGGAAGCAAGGGCGATTCTGTCGACATCCTCAACTCTCCGACTCTCCTAGCCTTATAAAATGCAAAGAGGCGCTGATCTGTTTGATCTCTTTCTGGTCTCTCTGTTTGCAGGTTCCCGACGTTGAAATGATATGAACAACGTATGCTGTAATGCTTCAAGGAACACATTCATGAAAAGTCTTGTACATGACTAAGCAAACATATAAACTCTCTTCAGATACATAGTCAACAGAGTGATGTAGCTAAAAGCATGGCTTTTAATTTAACCGGAAGGACTGAAGTAAGTTTTGATTTTAAACGCATGCTGAAAAATTCCAAATAATTTTCAAAGCTCATATCTGATCTGTTACTAGATCTAAGCTGTAACGTGGAATTTAATGTAACAGTATGGTTTTGTGTTTTTTGGTGTCAGTAGTGTACTGATTGATGTAAATGTCTTTACATATCCATCTAAGTACCTGCGTACCTCATCAAGTGTGGTTTGACCTCATTGTTAAAATGTTGAAAGTTTTCCATGAAAACATTCAGTGCTATATACTATTATATATATAGATATATATATCTTATCAAGATGTAACTTATGATTTATTTTTTTACCTTTCAGACTTTGACTTATTTGTTTAAATTTAAAAACAAACAAACAAGTAAAATGGGCATATATTGCTTAACTATGCTGCTGAATAACTACAATAAATCTGCGTTCACAGTGGTGCTCGGTGCTGATCACTTTGTGGACTTTGAATTATGAGGGGGTTTTTCCTCCAAAGAAACTTAAAGTAAAATTCCTTTAAAATATTTCAAATACAAATATTTTTATTTTATTTGTAGTACCCTTTAGATATTTGCTGTTGAAGAAGCGGAGGTGGGAGTTCACTGTAGATCAGTGGCCGTACTGTTTTTCCAGCGCAGGCCTGCATCTGAGTCGTATTATTGTGGTTGCAGCGGCAGCAGCAGTATGCAGCCTCCCTGTTTCTTTATGGGAGGAGCGGTGCGACTTCCCCACTTCTGCCCCCACTATGTAGGCTACTTTTTTTTTCTAACATCCCTGCTTACGTTTGACTGGCATAGCCTAATTTCCGCATTCCCAAATCCTCCCAGATTGGGATCACGTTTAAAATCGGGCTGATGCAACGATTTCCACTTTTTAAAATATACTCTCGACCCTCGGCTGACCAGAAGAAAGGACATTTGTTGCACCTGGGATCAAAGTCAGGTCGGTATACAAAACTTCAGAAGTCGAGAGTTGCATATTTAATTTATTTATTTATTTTTGGTACATGCTGAATAGCTTATTGGCGCGCCACACATAGGTCATAACGAGCATAGTTTGCGAAGAGGCAGCGGGCAGGTCTGATGTTTTCGATTATACGGTGCGATCGATGCATTCTCTGAATTTCTCTGTCAAAGCAAACCTGACATCTTTAGTGATCGTGCTGCAGAAAGGTCATTTTCTTTTGTTTGCATGCTCCCTTTTCATGAATCACGGCGTGCACAATTCAGAACAAAATGTTCTTGTTTTGTCTAGTCCGCCGTTTACATTAGTGCCTCGCACTGATTCTCAAAATACGGGTTATCCGAGCGGCTGTGGACGGAAAGCTGTAACATTTTATCACTGCAGGTCTCTGATGGAAACACAAAGTTACGTAAGATGGGCTTAATGCCGCACTGTAGAAAAAAAAACTTCCGCTTTCAAGTTGACCAATTCAGCTACACCACTATATAACTGGTCAAGCGATTACATTATTAAACGGCTCTAAATGTGCTTTCATGCATAGCCTGGGGGTTTCAGCATTGTAAACAAATAGTCTGGTGATAATAAACCATGACCAAGCGAGTTGTTTCTATGGGACATTCAGGATTAGCCATTAATAAAGTGACTATTAGTAGAGAAAGTTTAAAACCACCTTCGGGGCCCCTGCATCAACATTCAGATGGCAGTCACTGGCTCATAATGTGTGTTTGGGGTTTTATTTTGAGGATAGAAAAAATGATAAGCAAAAGTTACATTTGGCTTTAAGTGTTTTTGCTTTCATTTCAAGCTAAACTGCTCACACATTATTTCTCCGTTTTATCATGGCTGTTATGCTTTAATTGCAAGCAGAGTTTTTTTTTTTTTTTATGGCCTCTCTACTTCCTCTTGGTCTTTATAACCTGAACTTTGAGGAAGTTGCAAAACTAAAAGTTATTCCCATGTGAGATTATTATGTAGCCTGTGAGTTCATGTTCTGAGGAGAGCCACTGCGATTTGACCCCCCTCTTTAATAAACATTAGTCTACACAAAGAACACAAAGCCAGATTGCTGTTTCTTGTGGTTATATATTTTAATTAGAATTTGCCTTGGTTGTTTTTGTGATGTGGGATAAAGGTACATCAGAAGTTTTTTGGGGGGATTTCATGTGACTTGGACATCCGCTGAGCTGCTGTAGTAACTTCCTGTATGTTGGGTGGCTCTCACCGTCTTTGTATATGCTGAAGTGTCCTTGTCTACATATTTGCCTGTGCAAAACTGTGGTAATGTGTTCACACAGTTAACTTTGTTTTTCAGCTAAAGAAAGCAAACTATTTTCTTAAACGTTACTGCATTATGCTATATTTTGGCTGCATAATTTCACGTCTTTATCCTCAATTTTGGCTCTCCCCCTCGATATGTCTCATATTCAGGAAATCACAGTCACCCTGTAACTATTTCTTGGCAACTGCTACCTTTAGCGCCCCTTGGAATAAAGTAGAATTTGTTTGAGTCTAGTCTTTGCAGTGTTGTTCACCTCTCTTTTTGGCCTTGTAGCATTAGATGATGTACTTTCTTGCCATGATCCCTGAAGTTTTAGAAATTGGTTTTTAGAAAATATTGCAAAATTGAATAAAAACAACATCAGTCCACCTTTTGCAAATGATTCATTGAAGCCCTCTAACAGATGGTACATAATGCACTTATATTTGTTATCAACTCATAAATGTAAAGCATTCCTGTAATGTATTCAGTTTTTTATGTGTTTTCCTTAATCTGACTTGGTTTGTTGTCTGAGTATATCTCCCGTTTTCTCCCTCTCCCGCCTAGCTGTGGTCACGACCGAGTCTGACACGATGCCAGGACAAATCCCAGATCCCTCTGTCACAGCAGGCTCCCTGCCCAGCCTGGGCCCACTGGCTGGGATCACAGCCACCACGCTGACTGACAAGCTCAAATTTGGCGACCTCCAGGAGTTTGGGACAATGCTATCACCTCTGCATTTCCTGGATAGTCTGGGGAAGAGGCCTCTAATAATCAAAACTGAGGTATAGGACACACTAAGCAGTTGATAACCGTTATCCTTTAAACTAAGGCCACGTTTTAAGTTTTTACTCAGCTTACATGTTCTTTTTAAACGTTCATTTCTAAAAAGTGGCTCCAAGGTGTGCTTTTAATGTATCTGCTGTTAAAAAAAGGCATGGAAATTGTCTGCTAACTGTGTTTAAAATCTCGCTTCTGTATCCTAAAGAAATATGTTTGCTGTTTATATTTTATTCAACAGGACCATCTAGTGGACACAAAGGGACATGTAGTTTATAGAGCAGGTAGATTAGTAATAGTGGCAGAAGTACAGGTAGTTTTTTTAATGCTGTCCCAAAGTAGTGTTTACAAATAGAGTTAAAAACAACAACACCCTACATATATAAAACAATGAGAAGAAATGGCTTTTTATATGAACTTTCCCGCTGTGTCAGATGTCCGTGAGAAATCACGTCCTCCATACACTTGCACAGGTTTTCTTGGGGAGATTTGACTTCTCCTGCCTTAAAAAAAAACACGTCGGGTTCATCAATTACCTGGCGTTCAAGGATGCTTAGGCATGCCAGACTGTGCCAGGTTAAAAAATGCTTTTTTTCTATTTTTATGCATACCATGACTGAAACAGAAGGACTTGCACGCTAATGTAGAGGGAAAAACAAACCAAAAGGTCTTTAGTTTGGGGAAATGTCACTTTGACTTGTTTACAGTGATAGCAAAGAAGAACCCAGTAGGTTAAATACTAATATTAACACATACACATTCCCATCCTTACTCTGTTCATGGACTGCCTGCTATTGTATGGCAGATTAATTGTGCCTGAAGGTGTGTTTAAAACTCTTGTGCCTGTCTCTAGAGAGACGAGGAGGAAGAGAGGAGAAAACGAAGGCGGGAGAAAAACAAAGTGGCTGCAGCTCGCTGTCGAAACAAAAAGAAGGAGAGGACAGATTATCTACAAAAGGTGAGGCACATCTAAGGAGCCTCCTTTGCATGATTGCACACTCTCACATACTCAACTTGTGTCTCACTCTTTCCACAATTATTACTTTGTCTTCCTTCCAATCCCATGGCAGGAGTCGGAAAGGCTAGAGATGTTAAATTCCGACCTTAAAGCCCAGATCGAGGAGCTGAAGCTTGAACGACAGCAGCTGATCCTCATGCTCAACCGCCACCGCCCCACGTGTATTGTCAGGACAGACAGTGTCAAAACTCCGGAGGGTGAGGTGAGCCCCCTGCTGCAGCAGCTGGAGGCCAAGTGAAGGTTGTAGTGCGAGTTCCTACAGTTTACGATTGGGAAGAAGCAACAAACTAGCAGCACTTACGTTTGGGGCCTCGGTCGTGGAGGAGAACCAGCCACTGAGCGCTACACCACAAAATGTGGATCCACTGTGCTTAGACACTGTTTTGGCAGTTAAATCAATCTTCTTTCATAGTCTTTTTTTGTTTTGTTTTTGTTTTTTATTGTTCCTTCTTGCTTTTTCATTTATTCTTCATTTTCGTCTTCACAGGTCCAGCCACAATTAGTGTGAAAGTAAAGAAAAAAACACAGCACAACTTTTGGTAGAATTACAAGCCACACACGAGGCATTACTTTGATATATTTCCAGTAATTACACCTGTGTTTTAATGCTTTTTGTTTTGTTTTTTTGTAGTTAACCCTAAAACAGAACTGCATTCGATCAGTCAGCTGCACAGATGATTATTTGTTGCTGTGTGGGATGAAACTAAGTCACTGTTTCCATGCAGGGCAGAGGCGATACCCCAAAGAGACAGTGTTTGTAAGTTATCAGGCTACAAATAGACATCTTTGCAGCATGATGTGACCTTGACTGTCCTTCAATTGTTAAAATACATGCAGGGAATTGTAGAAATATCATTGAAATCTGTGGGGAAATAGTTATATATGTATAAAAAAATAACTACTGGAATACATTAACCATCACATACAGATGATTTTTTTATTTCTGTATAAACCCACAGTCAAAGAAGCCTTTGTATTGCATAAATAACCTCAAGCATTTTTCATTTGTTGGCACAGCAGCTGAACATTTTTTCTTTATTCCATTGTTTTTTGGCGCAGGCGTCATGTATGCACATACATATATATATATACAAGTGTTTACATTGTACTTTATTTTCTGTTACCATATTGTTACTAGCAATTATGTTTATGTTTTTATTCTTTTGTATATGGTGTTATATAAGCATATAAGCTATCACAAAATCCCATTTTGTATTTCCTTAAGAAATAAATGTCTAGTTTCTTTTTTTAAAATTATTGAATAATATTTTTTTAAGTCTTGCAAAATGGAAGACGTTTTATAATAATATTTTGTGCACAAAAAAAAAAAAGTTTCAGGAGCAAAGTTTCTGGTAAACCCTGACATCTTGTGGTGAGCTGCAGCACAGCTCATTAACCTTCCTGCTTTATTAAGTGTGCCTATGCCAAGAGGCACACTTAAATATCTTTAAACTACTTAAAATGTATTAACTATAATATATTGCTCCATACCTCTCCACCTTTTTTAGTCATGATGGATTCTTTGTAGGTCCAGTAGTAACTAATGTGCAATAATAATAAAATACTACTTTAGATTAAATGTGGACCATCGTTTGGTTTAGACATGTAAATCATTTTTTAAATTATTGAAATAAGAAAAACACCAAATTCTCAGCATGCACGAACAAATAAGCACAAAGACGCCCGTTGTTGTTATCAGAGGGGATTTAACACGCAGATTAAAACCGCAGTGGCTGAGGCAAAAGGAACTAAAGCTTCAGGAGAGAAGTAGGCTGACAGCAACGTTACTGTAAGTTAGCTGAGCTCCGAGTGGGTATTTTTTGCGGCATAGTGATAATTTGCTGTGTTGCAACAGGGGATGAAGTCGAAACATGCAACAGTACTGACATGAGCAGCTCAGACAGACTGCACTGTGTCGTCTTCAGAGGTTATCTCTGCTCTGTCATGTTGAGGGTTTCTCTCAGAGCTCCCGAGGAACAGCCACTGTCATTTCTTATCTTAACAGCTGGGTGGAGTAAAAGTCGGTGTCAACACGTTCTTCAAAGGGAATTTCTCAGAAAGCTCAAGTGTATATACTCAGGAGCCGGTTAGACATCTCAATTAAAGGCTGATCAGTCTAAAGGGGTTCGAGGCACAGAGGAAGTCCGACAGCTGAATGGTTTTTGGCAGTGTCACGTGGAACGAAAGTGATACTTGGGTTTTTTCCCTCCTATTTTCGTTTTTTTTTTCTTTTCTTTTTTCTTTATTAAAGGACATCTTAAGTAGGTTAGTGTCGCGGTGGCTGTGCTTCAGTTCAGTTCAGTTCATTTCTGGAGCAGATAATGGGGGACAGGTGCGCTCCGGATACGACGGAGAATGGTCCACACATGGGAGTAATAGGTCCAGCTGCCGCGGACCCCATTGAACACAGCGGGATCATAAACAGGGAGAGCGACTTGGGGGTCACTACGCGTCTATACAGGAGGCGATGGATGATAGTGTTCCTCTTCAGCTCTTACTCTCTGATCAACGCTTACCAATGGATCCAATACGCGATCATCAGCAACATAATTATGAAGTTCTACAAGGTGGAAGCCTTCGCGGTGGACTGGCTGTCTATGGTCTACATGCTCACATACATCCCCTTCATTTTCCCAGTCACCTGGCTCCTGGATATTAAGGGACTGCGGGTCACAGCGCTGATTGCGAATGCGCTCAACTGCGCCGGGACGTGGATAAAGGTGGCCAGTGCCAAACCGAGCCTATTCTGGGTCACCATGCTTGGACAGTTTATGAGTTCCTTTGCCCAGGTTTTCATCCTCGGGATGCCCTCCCGCCTGGCGTCGGTGTGGTTCGGAGCGAATGAGGTTTCCACCGCCTGCTCCATTGGAGTTTTTGGCAACCAGGTGAGTTAACACAGGGAGTCGGTTAAACAGACCTCAATTTCTGTTTGTTGCGTAAAACCCATGAAAAATAATGCCTAATATCTGGTACATTTATAGACATTAGTAACTTGGAGTAGACTGGCTCAATGAACATCTTAGAGTGGAATCAATTTAAATATTTCCATTTGGGCCCAGCTGACTTAATCTTATCCTTCCAACTTTATAGAACAATAAGTTATGGATTTAATCAAATGCAAATGTTAGGCTGTATAAAACTAGACGTTTTGATAAAGCTTGTAAATAATGATAGAAATGTGCCAATAATGATATTCTGCTTCTTTGGCTATGTTTTTCCTGGTGCCTGGTTCCTGTTGTTTTTTTGTTTTTGTTTTGTTGTTGTTGTTGTTGTTGTTGTTGTTTTTTGGGGGGGGGGGGGGGGGCATTAATTTGCGCTGTGATAAATATCAGGTGTGTTTTCTTCACTTTCTGCAGGCAGTGAACTGTGGGTTTTGGGGGGTCCCTCTGTGCCACCTGGTATACTTCTTTGTCCACCAGGCAAAGAGGCCCTGACTAAATCTGATCTGTAAAAACTGAAGGAATTTGTTTTTGATTGTTCGAAAACGGTGTGAGTGATGGATGCACCCACTACACCAGTTATATTTAAACTGCACCGTCAATATCAATGAATTGCCATTGCAGTGGTTATTTCTATTTGGGCGTGTTGTCCTTAATTGGCAAACCAAATGGGGGAGACTGGGTATATTTGTAAAATTAAGAGAGTTGTAGCACCGCCAATCCCACCAATCAGAGATGAGATAGGACTCATATGGTCACTTCGGTGTCTACCCACTTCCATTCCTGATTTCATATGATGATTGACATGGCAGGAAACAACTGCGTGTAGATTTTTATTGGGGGGGGGAGAGTACAAAAGTAATTGTTTTGACCAGCACTAAACTTTGTTTATTATCCAAATCCCAAAACCAAATTCAGTGTATTTATGTAGCACATTTAAAAACAGAAAGTTTGCCCAAAGTGCTGTACAGAAACAAAAGGATAAAACACAAGATAAAACCACTGCACTCACATAAAAACATAATAATACACATGATAAACATATCAACTCACACCAGTCTGAACGCTATTGAAAAAAGGTGTGTTTTCAAAATGAAGATCCCTGTCTAATATTTAAAGGCAGCGTATTCCAAAGTTTGGGGGCCATAATTGAAAAGGCTCGTTCTCCTCTACATTTTAGCCTAGATTGATTTTGGGACAACCAACAGCAGCTGGTCAGCTGATCTGAGGGTCCGCGAAGGAATCTAAGGCTGAAGTAACTCAGAAAGGTATGGGGGAGCAAGACCATTAAGGCATTTATAAATCAGCGCTTTGAAATCAATTCTGTCATGAACAGGAAGCCAATGAAGAGAAGACAGGATTGGTGTCTGTGGGTACCAGTCAAGAGGCGGGCAGCAGCATTTTGAACGAGCTGAAGACGTGCAACAGATCCTTGGCTGACTCCAACATAAAGTGCATTACAGTAGTCAAGCCGAGTTGAAATATAGGCATGTATTACCTTCTCCATGTCACGTCTTGACAAAACTGGCTTCAGCTTTGCTATTTGCCTCAACTGGAAAAAGCTTTTTTGCAACACAGAACTAATATGTTTGTCCAATTTAAAATCTGCGTCCATAATGACTCCCAAATTTGTCACATGCTATTTGATATAATACCCTAGCCAACCACAATTCCCAAGCGGGTTGCATGAAATATTATTAGGTCTAAATACAATCACCTCCGTTTTACTCTCATTGAAACTCAAAAAGTTCAGAGCCATCCAAGCTTTGACATCTTCAAGGTAGTTCAAAAAAATTGGATGGAGCCTGGGCCATTTGGTGCTAAAGGCAAATACATTTGGCAGTCGTCTGCGTAGCAGTGAAAGGATATTTTGTGTTTTCTGAAAATAGACCCCAAAGGGAGCAGAAAACAAATGTCGGCATTTTATGTAAAAGTCTGAAAACTAGTGCAAAAATTAATTGAGTTACAGATGCTAAAGCAAACAGCCAGTCTCCGCTACATGTGTTTGCAAACATGTGAAATGACACTGTGCACACAGGATGTTTAACCGGTTCTTTTAAGATGATCTGCCCGCTCTGTGGCTACATCTCCACTGAATTTTATTCTTGTTTACTTTGCACAAGCTGATGATCACTTCACATCCTTACAAGTCACTTAATACAAGTCCTGTACCCAGAATCCTTGCAAGCTACAGAGAACTAGTTTACTTACTGATATACAGGATAGTGTTTTCATATGTGACAGTAACACAGACCCACCAATGTTTAAGTACCTTTTTACAGTGTAGTTTGAGGGATTTGTGAAGAAAAATTATCAATTCTATTCAATTCAGTTTTATTTATATAGCGCCAAATCACAACAGAAGTCGCCTCAAGTCGCCTTCTGAAGAGTATAATATAAAAAAAGAATTCTAAACTTAAATAGTAAACTTTTCACTGCACTCGATGCAGCCTTGTCAAAATCGGAATACACTCGATGATTAAATAGTTTATAGAACCACCTTTAGCAGTGATAGGTTGATGTAATCAGTTGCTATGGAATTTTATCAGTCTCGTATCACTCTGAAGGAATTTCCACTCTTTTTTACAGCATTGCTTCAGTTCATTGGGGTTTGAGGACATTCATTTCTGCAAGGTCCCACGATCAGACTGAGGTCTGGACTTTAACCGGGTCATTGCAACACCTCGATTCTTAAATTTTTCTGCTATTTTGTTGTGAATTTGCTGCTGTGCTTATTTTGGGATGATTGTCTTGTTTCATAAATCAATTTTGGCCAAGCTTTCAGTCAGACAAATGGTCTCATGTTTGCATACTTTAGCATAGAGAGTGGTTCATAGTTGACTCATTGACTGCAAGTGCAAAGTCCTGTGCCAGCAAAACAAGCCCGAATCAACAACCTGCCACCACTGAACTTGACAGTTGCTATAAGGTGTTTGTGCTGTTGTGCTATGTTTGGTTTACACTGCGCATCACAGTCAAATAGCTCCAATTTTGGCTTGTCTGTCCAAAAGATATTATTCCAGTAATTTTGTGGTTTGTTCAAATGCAACATTTGGAAAAGTACATGTTGTCTGTTAGGAGTCCTCCCTTAAATGTTGCGTCATTAGAAAGCCTTGCTTGTGCTCTTGACAGTAGGATTCATATAGATTGCATAAATTGTACTTAACGTAGAGATTATGCTCGCCTCAGAGGACAAGGATGAATTGCTGGGAGGATAGAAATATATTTTTAAAAAATCCCCCCGAGCGTGAGATTTGACAGGTGGGGCAACTGTAAAGTCAGGTTTCCAATTAGAGGTAACGAGATAAGAAATAACTCTTTATTGTCATTCCTCAGTCTAGTACAATAGTACAACAAAATTGGAAACTGTCCCACTCGGCATTACGCACAACACAACACAACAAAAACAAGACAACACAGTAACTTAACTTAATAAATAAAAAGAAATAAAAAGAATGACTGTATGAATAAAAAGAATGAGTCTATGTTTTTATTTCACATTGTTATTATTATTATTATGTTATGGGCCCCCCAAAAAGTCCAGGGAGGTAGCCAATCAGGTCAACTGTTAGCACTGATTAGGGCTATTGCCCTGTTGTAAAAGCTGTCCTTGAGTCTGTTTGTCCGCGACCTCAGCAGCCTGAATCTCCTGCCCGACGGCAGCAGCTTAAACACCCTGCGGATGCTGCGTGCCCTCTTGAGACAGCAAATGCTGTGCAGGTCCTTCAGATAAGGGTGAGGATGTCCAGTGATTTTTGGGCCATATTAATGACCCTCTGAAGTGCCTTTTTGTGTGCCATGGTGCAGCTGAAGAACCATACACAGATGCAGTATGTCAACAGACTTTCAGTGGAGCAACGGTAGAAGACGATTAGCAGCTCCTTCTTCAGGTCCATTTTTCTGACGGTTCTCAGAAAGTGGAGACACTGTTGGGCCTTCTTTAAAACCGCCGAGGTGTTTGAGCTCCATTGGAGGTCTGTCTATGTGCACACCCAGGAACTTAAAACTGGAGACCCTTTCCACACGCTCCCTGTTGATGCTGACAGGCTGCAGCTCAGACTTCCTCCTTCTGAAGTCGACTACCAGCTCTTTTGTCTTGGTGGTATTGAGGTCCAGGTTGTTGTCTGCACACCAATCCGACAGCCTCTGAACCTCAGACAATGGTGTCTTCAGTTGATCTAATAGCTCTGTATGTGAACTGGAGCGGGACATTAGTTAGCGATCGTGGCTCAAGAGTTGGGCGTTCGCCTTGTAATCGGAAGGTTGCCGGTTCGAGCCCCGGCTTGGACAGTCTTGGTCGTTGTGTCCTTGGGCAAGACACTTCACCCGTTGCCTACTGGTGGTGGTCAGAGGGCCCGGTGGCGCCAGTGTCCGGCAGCCTCGCCTCTGTCAGTGCGCCCCAGGGTGGCTGTGGCTACAATGTAGCTGCCATCACCAGTGTGTGAATGTGTGTGTGAATGGGTGGATGACTGGATATGTAAAGCGCTTTGGGGTCCTTAGGGACTAGTAAAGCGCTATATAAATACAGGCCATTTTACCATTTATTTTTATTTCACTTAGACTTTTGTTTCAGTTTAGTTTCTGTTAGTTTCCAGAGTGGACTTCCTCATTTCAGTTTAGGTTTGTTTTTTTAATGATTAATATTCGTTTGCATTCATTTCAGTGTTGGTTTTTCTGTTTTGTTTTTTGTAGTAATTTCTGTATGGAAAGCATATGCAAGTAAAAGTCAGTAAAGGGATTACAATAAAAAAACAGATATTGTTGAAATGAGATGACTCCCAGTGTTGTAGACATCAAAGCTACATCAGGAAAGTTGTAATAAAACATTTACCTAACGTAAAAACGATTTTGTTAGATTTAGCCAATTAAAAAAATGTGTCAGGTTTAGAAAAATATCACCGCTTGCGCTGAAATCCAACCCTTTGCTGTTTTCTTGGTTGCCCCGCTTGCCTGGACAAATGTATACTTCCTGTTGAAATACGTAAGTCACAAAGTTGTGCTGCTTGTCACGAAAAACACTTGAAGCTCCCTACCCACGAACACAAACGCCAACTATTTCATGTTTGTTTGCTGGGAGACCGGGCTGGTTTTGAACGAGGCATCCAAATGGGAAATGACGTGACCACTGTCGCCATCTTTTGCTGGGTCAGTGTATTTACTTCCACGCAGTCTTTCCCAGGTATCATAATCTCCCAGTTTTGTTTTTTGAGTGATTTGTTTACACTCTAATGTGCAAAACTTACATTAAATTAACTAAATGTTTTCGTATATCTATTTTTACACAGCTCATAACGCATCATATTGTTCCAGGAAGTACAATAAAGTCTTATTGTGATTAGGGTTGCCAACCGTCCCTTAAAATACGGAATCGTCCCGTATTGAGCTAATAAGGGACGCACTTTGTCCCGTAATACAGTGAGAATCAAAAGTAGTCTATAAATGTTAATGGAATTAACGCTTTGTTTGAAAACATAATTCCCAGCCCCTCTCCTGCTTTGTGACCAATGAGCTGACAGCACACTTATGACAATTCGAGTATGACAATTCAGATTACCGCTCATCTCATTGGTCGAGGAAAGGTCGCTTACGGAGAAAATACCGGAAGACAACAGATGACCACAACAAGAAGCATGGCCAACAGGGAAACAAACGCCGACACTGCGGTGCAAGTCTCGGACGACAGTAAACCTAAAGCTGGGCAGACACTGTGCTAGGGCTGCACGATTTTGCATAAAATGAGAATCACGATTTTTTGGCTTAGAATTGAGATCACGATTCTCTCACGATTTTCTTTTCCAGTATAAATATTTATTGCACTTATTAACTGCACATCAACTTTGTAACAGTTAAGACTGAACATAAAAACAATAAATAAACATAAAAACAACAAATGTCTCACGTTTTGTTGTTGCCGCAAAATGTTGTACTGCTTGAAATTCCGTCTCCACCGTTGCTCGACGCTGCGTGTATAGAGCAGGTAGTGCAACAATAGAAAAATAGTTGCGGGACGGCACTGTGTAGCGTTTGTCTAGGGTGTTGATCATTTTCCTAAATCCCTCGTTTTGCACAGTGTTGATGGGAGCCATATCTTTGGTCAGGTGATAAGTGATAGCCTCCGTAATGTCTTTGTGCCTGCGGGAGTTCAACGTGTATAGGGAATGGTAAATGACCTGTATTTGTATAGCGCTTTACTAGTCCCTAAGGACCCCAAAGCGCTTTACTCAACCAGTCATCCACCCATTCACACACTGTAGCGCTGTATAAGGTTCCCGTTATTGATGTTTGGGTGGTTGACCGGGACGGATTTTCTCCTGTCACTTTCTCGTCATCCCTGAAGTGCTCTCCGTTGTTTTTTCCCTGCTAATTTTAGCATCACACGGCACAGCAGAGTACGTCCCGGATCAAAATGCGGTAAAATCGTCGTCTTTTTTTTTTTTTTTTAAATCGTTGTCATTTGGAAATGAGATCGCACATAAGCATGAATTGAGATCGCGATTTTCTAACGATTAATCGTGCAGCCCTACACTGTGCGATTTTCAAACTGCACGATTGACTCGCAGGGGTTAGAAGTTGGTAGGTCACGATGCAGGGTCTCACCCGATGCTCTGATGCGACCTGAGTGCTCACACTGTGCCTCCTTAAAATGAAGGTTATAACAGAAAATCTGTCGCTCCCCCTCTCTGTCTTTCACTCACACAGACACACCACCACCATCAACTTTGCTAAATTGCTAATGAAAAACATGATCAGGCAGCTGTGATTGAGCAGCAGTGTAAATCCAACTATTTTCACGGTTGTTGTGGTCGTGATAATTTTGTGATGCCACATCGAAAAGGCTCGGATGAGCTTTCCAAAGTTCTACAAGTTGTGCCTCCATCGCTTGTGTCCAGATCACATGCTGCACTGCCGTGCTGCGCAGTCTTTTTCACCGACGTTTACGTGTTTGCGCGTGAGCAGTGTGCTTCTCGTTACCCCACGTATACTAAACGATGCACGATGAAGGCCAAAATCGGGCCGATCACCAAATCGGTCGCACGACTCAAAAATCGTCTCAAAATGGGCCAAAAATCACACAGTATAAGCCCAGCATTAGAGCAGCAATGTTTGTTCCCTTCAGAGAAAGAAAAATAGGCTGCAAAAGCACAGGGAGGAATGGGAAAAGGAAAACACCTGGCTGGGAAAATGCACGATAACACCTTTAAAGCGCACTGCACTGTGTGCTGGCGCACTTTTTCCATAGGCATGCTTCTAGTGGTGGCACATGAAGAACATGAGGGGCGTGAAAGCTCGGGAAACCCTTAACCAATTTCTTGTCCACCAGGCCACGGCTGAAGCAGATATGTGTAACCAACTTTAAGGTATAAAGGTGAATTACAGCGCAATAATTACTTGGGCTCGTAATAAGACCCTGGCCAGAATCAGAAGACACCAAATTCGTATGGAGCCAAAGTATTGAGCAGCAATAATGACCTGGACACAATGTTAACTTTTGAGTAGCCACTCTTGTATTGTTACAAAGTATAACAGGTATTTGTCCAATTTGTACAGATAAAGTATAAAATAAAATAAATAGTGTGCACACTCAACAAAATAAAAGTACTCGTTGGGGCCCTTTAAGAATTTAGAGTTAAGCTGGCGATAGCCAACTTCAAAGGTCCTTGTGAATGTAACTGGAATGTATGAGTGTGTGGTGTGTATCTTCTTTGGGGTAGATCGTCCTCAAAGTGGTTGGCTCGCCATCTATCACAACCAGAATATCGTCCTGGTCCTTGGACTTTTCCGTCCTCTCCAAAAAACCTGACCTATAATCCAGGTCATAAAATGTACATTCTAATCAGTCTGTTTCAGATGCATTGTTTAAGGTTAAAATACAAAATCAAAATATTGCATCACCTCATATTCATTGCATCAACATCTTAAATCTTATCAAATCTCACAGTTCTGTTGTACAACATTCAATTTTCAAGCATATCAATTATGAGAACTAAACATCTAAGTTGCTCAAATATTTCTCTATTCATGTAAACATTAATTAAACAATACTTATGGTAAGTAACCATTGACACTCAAAATACAATACACCATAACAAATTCAGAACTATGTGCAAATAAGCAACAAAATATACATGTGAGTTCAGTTCAGAGGCATTAAAGCAGTGTGCTTAATTTCTCCACACTATAGGCCTATTCGTGAGAGAGAAATGCACTAAAAATTACCCTCTAGATTACTTTAAACTCACAGTGAACTGACAAAATTTAGCTTTAGAGCAGCTAAGAACATGTTGCTCACCGTTGCTCTGTTTCACAAAAGCCCAACACACACTGGCGTTGGAATTGCAGCAGCTCTCCGGATGAAAGGTGAGTGGTTAGCCTGTGAGACACCGAGCTAGCATTAGCATGATCGCGACGGTAAGTCTCTACAAGTTTTTTCCATCAGAATAACACTCGTCTTACCGACGTTGCCTCTCTCCTTCATCCAGCCACTCGACTCCGGACTTCCAGCAGGTAAGTGCGCTGGCTTTCCTTCCTCTCAATCCTGAGTTTTCCTCTCTTTTGTCCGTGGATTTCTCGGTTTGAGTAGTAGATGCCTCCACTCCTCTTGCTGAGATGAGAAAAAACCCGGGACACCATGCACCTCCACCTCACTTCCTGGCTGACAGGGTCAATGCGGCCTGGGTAGGCTCTGATTGGTTGCTGAGCTAGGTGCCCTCACGTGGGGTGAACTGAGAGGTGCATTCAATAGTCATAGGAAATACGACGCTTGTTGATGTGGACAGTTAATATAAAGAGAATAAGTATGATATTTTTCATCTGGGCTACACCCTCCCCTCCTGAACTCATGCACGTCCCTGTGCATGGTAGACAGTTAAATGATGATTATTTGACGGGTCAAGGAAGAGGGCGAAGCAGGCTCTTCACCATCACTGATGACATCGGCCCAAGCTGAAGACAGTCCTTGCAAGAATGATTTTGCTGCAGTGATCAGAGGATTGCCTAGCTCCGTATAGTCAAGCCGTCGTGGCGGACGACGGTTTCTCTCAGATCTCCTTACAGAATCATTTGTATCCATGTTTTCCCTTGTATCCACTGGGACTATCTCCTCCACTCTCTCCTCAGAATTCGCACCTCTGGTGCCAGCCTCCTGAAATGGAAGTTGCCTTTCTTGGACGTCTGGGTCATCAACAGGTGAGTCAGTTTCAGTTAAGGTTATTTCATCCACTTGTTCGGTCGGTGTGACTCCATTGGTAGATAAGTACTCAGTATCATCTGTAGTACTGTTAGGCATATCAGGTATGTTGCCAAAATCAGATTGGCTGTCCAAAACAGGTGGGTTGTCAATATCAGGAACATTTACAGGACTCTCACTCACTGTGTGGACAGGGGAACTCAACCAAACAGGAATGAGCAAATCATCTTCTTCGTCTGAGGAGTTCTCTTCCTCTAGCGCTGGATTTGCACGGGTTCTTGGCCTGCGTGACACTGGCTTCTGTACATGCTCACTGCTTTCCTCCACAGGTAGGTAGCCACATGGTAGCAACAGATCCCGGTGTAGTGTTCTTAGGGGACCATCTTTGTTTTCAGGCTTAACTGTATATACTGGGAGGTTGCCTGCCCTTCTCACTACTACATGCACAGTGTGTTCCCACTTGTCTGAAATCTTATGTTTGCCCCGGATACGGACATTCCTGACCAATACCCGATCTCCAGCTTCCAAGTCTGATGCAGTTACATGTCTGTCAAACCTCATTTTGTTCTTGTGAGCCATCTTTGCAGCCTTGTCCATAGCTAACTTGTAGCTTTCTTTGAGACGTGACTTGAGTTTTTGCACATATTCAGAGTGAGATGAGTGTTGTTCCTCTTGCACTGGCAGGTTGAATGCAAGGTCAACTGGCAACCGAGGTTGGCGTCCGAACATCAGTTCGTACGGGGTGAAACCAGTCACTTCATTCCTGGTGCAGTTATAAGCGTGGACCAGGGGTCTTACATGGTCACGCCAACAGGACTTATCTTGATCACGGAGAGTTCCCAACATATCAAGCAAGGTACGATTAAATCGTTCCACAGGATTGCCCCTAGGATGGTATGGGGTTGTCCTCACCTTGTGGATACCAGCCACCTGACAGAGCTCCTTGATTGTGCGGGACTCGAAATCTGGACCCTGGTCACTATGCAATTTTTCTGGGATGCCATAGTGTACCATAAAGTTCTCCCACAGACACCTTGCCACTGTGCGGGCCTTTTGATTAGGTGTTGGGATAGCAACTGCAAATTTAGTGAAGTGGTCCGTGATCACCAATATATCTTTGGTTCCACTCCTGTCAGCTTCCAGGGACAAGAAGTCCATGCACAAGAGTTCAAGAGGTCGTGTCGTATTAATGTTGACCAAGGGGGCCGCTCTTTCAGGCCGTGCCTTCCTCCGCACGCACCTGCCACACGTCTTCACTTTCCTTTCCACGTCCAAAGCCATCCTTGGCCAATAAAATCTTGACCTTACAAGGTCCAGTGTGCGGTCGACTCCCATGTGACCCATATGGTCATGCAGGCTGGTGAGAACTGTGTTGCGAAGCTCAGCTGGAAGTACAAGCTGGTAGGTTTTCTGGGACCTCTCTTGGCGTCGCCGGTACAAGACATTGTTGCGGAGCTCAAGACGGTTAAGCTCTCGGAGGAGCAGTGGAAGCTCAGGGAACTGTGTGCGCACGGTTGGAGGTGGTGTGTCCCCATATTCGATCTGAGAAATAACATGCTTTATACACTGATCGGCTCTTTGCTCGTCTGCCAGCTCTGCCTCAGTTAGATGGGGAATGGTTGGCAGACCTCCAAACTGTTCCTCTTGCCCATAGCTATCAGGTACAGCACTAGGAGACACAGCAAGCACCTCCACCAAGGCAACACAATCTGCATCTGCCTCTCTTTCATTGTCAGGACTGACGCTGTAGGTGAACTGCCTCTCACAGATTGCTTTCACCACAGACTGATTTACAGCATTGATGTTGTCTGGATCACAAAGGTGATCTTGAGTGAACTGTTGTATGCGTTCAATCTCTTTTTGTGATTTCAGGTCGTCCGCTAGCCCTCCGTGTGGTCTGCGTGATAATCCATCCGCATCTCCATTCTGCTTCCCTGGACGATAGAGGAGTTTGAAAGAGAATGTGGACAGTGCTGCTAGCCACCTATAGCTAGTTGCGTCAAGTTTTGCTGAAGTCAGAATGTAAGTCAGCGGATTACTATCCGTTACAACAGTGAAGTGGTTGCCGTAGAGATAGTCGCTGAACTTTTCTGTAACTGACCACTTGAGCGCCAGAAACTCCAACTTGTGCGCTGGATAGCGATTTTCGCTCCGTGACAGCCCTCTACTTGCATAGCCTATGACTCTAAGTTGTCCCTCTTGCTCCTGATACAATACAGCACCAAGCCCGGTGGTACTGGCGTCGGTGTGCAGTATATAGGGTTTCTGGGGGTCAGCGAAGGCAAGTACAGGGGCAGTGGTGAGACTTTGGATGACTGACTCGAAGGCTTCCTGGCAAGCTGGCGTCCAGCGACCTCCGAAAGGGTCTTTTGGGTCATGGTACTGATGTGCACTTTGTCTTGCGTTTACTTTTGATTTCTTGTGGCTAGGTGGGTACCCTGAAGTTAAGTTGTGGAGAGGTTTCACAATGCTGGAATACCCCTTAACGAACCTTCTATAATACCCAGCAAAACCAAGGAACGACTTTAACTCTCGCAGGGTCTGTGGGACAGGCCATGTTTTAAGGGCCGAAATCTTCTCAGGGTCAGTCCGAACTCCATTTCTGGAGACCACATGTCCCAGATAACGGACTGAAGTCTGGAAGAAGACACATTTCTCTGGTGACAGCTTTAACCCAAACTCTTTTAGACGAGTGAGCACTTTCATGAGTCTTTCTTCGTGTTCCTCAAGGGTTCGGGAGAATACTATCACGTCATCAAGAAAGACCAATGCATCCTTCAAATGCATATCCCCCATGCACCGCTCCATTAACCGCTGGAACGTGCTGGGGGCGTTCGTTACACCCTGAGGCATTCTGTTGAACTCCCAGAAGCCGAGAGGGCACACAAAGGCCGTCTTCGGTTTGTCTGCTTCTTCGACCTCGATCTGGTAGTACCCTGATTTTAGATCAAGAACAGAGAACCACTGTGAACCATTGAGGGCTGAGAATGTGTCCTCTAGCTTCGGAAGGCTGTACGCATCTTTTATAGTCTGAAGGTTTAGACGCCTATAATCGATGCACAACCGGACTTGGCCGTTCTTTTTCCGGACTACCACTATGGGTGACGCAAATGGGGACTCTGACTCTCTAATAACTCCTGCATCAAGGAGTTCCTGAATGTGCTTCCGGACAGCCTCAATGTCCCGTGGGTGGATTGGCCGGGCACGTAGTTTGAAAGGCGTGCCATCCGAAAGTTTTATATGATGTCGCACCTGGTCCGTCTGGCCAAAATCCAGGTCGTGCTGTGCAAACACCTCAGGCATGCCGCTGAGCTGCTGAGTGATGCGCTGTTTCCATTCCAATGGAACTGGGGAGTCACCAAAATTGAAGGTTATGGTGGGCTCTTGGAAAGACGGAGTCTCTGGAGTTCTCTGGGATAGTTCTGACTGTTTGGTCTTGTTGTGTTCCTTTAATAGGATGGTCTGATAAGCACTAACCTCTGCAATAGTACACTTGGCAGGGATGACAATGTCGTGGTCAGACTCGTTGCTTATAACAACTGGCAACTTGTGGGGCCGCCGCTGGGGAAAGTCCACCAGACCGGCTTTAAGTAGCAGGCCACCGGGCAAGGGGGACGATGATGGGTACTCAATTACAACTGATTTTTCATCCTGAAGGCCCTCGCCAAGGGCGACTCCCTCCACCACTACAGTTGAACCAGCTGGAATGACTTGAGGCATCTTGCCAAGTAGCTTCACTACCCCCTGATGGGTGTCACTTGTCTGCTTCCGTCTCAACTCAATGATTTTGAAGACTACTTTGTAGCCATGTGGGAGGGGTTGACGATTGGCTAAGTCAGTCTCTGAGTAGATGTCGAACAGTACATCTAGGGTGTTTGTGCCTATGAGCATGAGGGATTGTGAAGTGTCAGGGACGATTAAAGCAAGTGTGTTTACATCTACTGGAACACCTATAAAGTCCTTTGGAAAAGTTATGGTCATTTCTATATAGCCAAAGTAAGGCACTAGCTGGCCATTAGCACCTTCCACTTCTAAGAGGTCATGTAGTGGCTTGATCTTTTGCTCTGAAAGGTGCTGCTGGTAAAATGACTCAGGAACAGTGGTAACTTGGGAGCCTGAGTCAAGAAGACAGTTGACTTCTTCACCTCTCACAGTCACTTGAGCTGTACTTCTGGTACCAATCAACTGTTTAGGGAGTTGGAAAGATTGGTTCTGCTCTGAATGGTTTAAGCCAGAACATGTTTGTGCTTTGACAGTCTTTGCTGGGGTACTTACTTTGTTAACCTCAGCTGTGATTTTGTCACCATTGTTTACGTCTGAGGGACGTTGTTGACTCTCCTCAGCTCCTGTTTGTCCCACAACAGGAACTGTTAGATGTTTAAAGGTGAATCTGTACAATCTCGCGCTTCCCACTGGCGTTGTTTCTCCTCCAACTGCTTCTTTTTTTCTGCTACTAGGTTGGGGTTAGCGGGGTCAACACAGCATGGAGCGATATGTCCATCTTCACCGCAGTTGAAACAATACCAGGGCTTGGGTCTGCCCCTTTGCCTCTTTGAAGTCTGTCTTTGCATACGTCCATCTACACCATGTGGCTTTGACATCTTACTCTGCGGCTTCCCTGCAGGGTCCTTGCTGTTTGCAAACTTTGTTTTTTTCTGTGACATGAATGTAGTTAGTTGACTTTGCAGACTCGCCACCTGCTTTCGCAGATCCTCAATAGCAGCAATGCTACTCCCATGTTTCTCCTCTGGTTCACAAACATGTGCACCCTGGAACTGTAACTGAGTTCTCTGCTTTGTGGTGCCAATGTGTTTTCTCATACGGTTAGTTTTTGCTTGCTGTCGATCTTCCTCAGAGCGAATCATTAACAACAGGTCTGAGAATTGGGGTGGGCTGCTCTTCTTTTGCTCAAGTTGCATGGCGCTGAGTAGGTCGTTGTCCCAACATCCCCTGCAGAACTGTTTAAGTAGATGTTTGTCCACTTCTTCACATGCGACTCCCCCCCTCTTCGTGGCTCTGTTTAATGCTAGCTGTAGCCGGTGAAGGTAAGTGGATGACTTCTCACCTGGATCTTGAAGGGTGTTCAGGAATTGAGCGAAAAGTTCCTCACCATCTTCTACAGTGCCAAAGGCTGAATCTAGAAGCTGCAAATAAGTCACAGGTGGTGACTCAGGCCGCAAACTCTTAACTATATCAGCTGCTGGTGGAAGCAGGCTCTCATGGATCTTTCTGGATATTTGCAGGGGGGACATGCTGGGATCATTTTGGAGCAGTTCAATTTGTGTGCGCCATGTGTCATAATCAGTTTCATTGTTAGGTCTGGGAACCTTACCGGAGAAGGGACGGAGTCTCACCTGGGACTGGATGTGTGGGACAACATCTTGCCTTCGTACGATATGCTCTACCACAACCTTCTGAATGTCAGGTGGGTTCAAGTCACTTACTGAGAGGGACGCTGCTCTCCTTCCATTAGTGAGGGGAACATCATCAGTGGCACCAGTATCACTTGGTGTAACATCTGAATGTGAGGTGTGACACTGTCGCTCTTTAGAAGCGGGTGGAGATACAACAGTGGTCTCGACATACGTGGGAGAAGGTTCTTCAGTGGTAGGTCGCATGGCTTCAACATCCTCCCCAATCTGACACATCATCTCCTTCAGCACCTCACCGTAGTCTTTGCCACTCAGCTTGGCTAGTTCCTTGAGTTCCGCCAAGTAGGTTTTTGTAACATTACTCCCAACCGTGGTAGTGTACATGCTACTGAGTGTTTTAATTTCATAGACAACGCTGGGATCAGCTTGTGCTGTGTATGTGTATGGTAAACGAGGTTCTAAACCTTCTAAGGCTGAACTGCTAGAGTATTCTACGATCAGGTTTTGGTAGAAGTTGGACAGTGAATCATCAACAAAAAGGACTCTTGTGATTTTACCATACTGTTTCAGAAAGTCAATGACCTGTTCATCTTTCTCAGATACCTGTGTTATCCCAGCGACAACAACCGCATTAGGTATTTTGACACCAGACTTTTGTATGAAATCCATGCTGGTCATTGCCTCAATATTGATGCTCAAATCAATTGGCTCCTGGCTGGCTCGCCACTTCTGTAACCAACTTTAAGGTATAAAGGTGAATTACAGCGCAATAATTACTTGGGCTCGTAATAAGACCCTGGCCAGAATCAGAAGACACCAAATTCGTATGGAGCCAAAGTATTGAGCAGCAATAATGACCTGGACACAATGTTAACTTTTGAGTAGCCACTCTTGTATTGTTACAAAGTATAACAGGTATTTGTCCAATTTGTACAGATAAAGTATAAAATAAAATAAATAGTGTGCACACTCAACAAAATAAAAGTACTCGTTGGGGCCCTTTAAGAATTTAGAGTTAAGCTGGCGATAGCCAACTTCAAAGGTCCTTGTGAATGTAACTGGAATGTATGAGTGTGTGGTGTGTATCTTCTTTGGGGTAGATCGTCCTCAAAGTGGTTGGCTCGCCATCTATCACAACCAGAATATCGTCCTGGTCCTTGGACTTTTCCGTCCTCTCCAAAAAACCTGACCTATAATCCAGGTCATAAAATGTACATTCTAATCAGTCTGTTTCAGATGCATTGTTTAAGGTTAAAATACAAAATCAAAATATTGCATCACCTCATATTCATTGCATCAACATCTTAAATCTTATCAAATCTCACAGTTCTGTTGTACAACATTCAATTTTCAAGCATATCAATTATGAGAACTAAACATCTAAGTTGCTCAAATATTTCTCTATTCATGTAAACATTAATTAAACAATACTTATGGTAAGTAACCATTGACACTCAAAATACAATACACCATAACAAATTCAGAACTATGTGCAAATAAGCAACAAAATATACATGTGAGTTCAGTTCAGAGGCATTAAAGCAGTGTGCTTAATTTCTCCACACTATAGGCCTATTCGTGAGAGAGAAATGCACTAAAAATTACCCTCTAGATTACTTTAAACTCACAGTGAACTGACAAAATTTAGCTTTAGAGCAGCTAAGAACATGTTGCTCACCGTTGCTCTGTTTCACAAAAGCCCAACACACACTGGCGTTGGAATTGCAGCAGCTCTCCGGATGAAAGGTGAGTGGTTAGCCTGTGAGACACCGAGCTAGCATTAGCATGATCGCGACGGTAAGTCTCTACAAGTTTTTTCCATCAGAATAACACTCGTCTTACCGACGTTGCCTCTCTCCTTCATCCAGCCACTCGACTCCGGACTTCCAGCAGGTAAGTGCGCTGGCTTTCCTTCCTCTCAATCCTGAGTTTTCCTCTCTTTTGTCCGTGGATTTCTCGGTTTGAGTAGTAGATGCCTCCACTCCTCTTGCTGAGATGAGAAAAAACCCGGGACACCATGCACCTCCACCTCACTTCCTGGCTGACAGGGTCAATGCGGCCTGGGTAGGCTCTGATTGGTTGCTGAGCTAGGTGCCCTCACGTGGGGTGAACTGAGAGGTGCATTCAATAGTCATAGGAAATACGACGCTTGTTGATGTGGACAGTTAATATAAAGAGAATAAGTATGATATTTTTCATCTGGGCTACATATGGTATGTAAACACTGGTTTGTTTTTTTAAACCCTCTGGTTAAGGTTAATATGTGTCACGGTTCTGGGTCCGTTGGACCCAGTATTTTGAGTTTATTATGTTTTGGTTTATTTCTGCTTCATGGATTGTTTTCTTCTCGTAGTGATGATGATGATTATTATTTCTTGTTTCTGTTTATCCGTGCTTAAGGATTTGTTCTCAGTTATATCTCACGTTTAGTTTAGTTCAGATTCCATGTGTCATTCTGTCTGTCTCTCAGTGTAAAGTCTGCATGCTTGTTTTATAATTCATGTTTCCTGTTTTATTGTGAAAGTCTTTGTCTTATGTTAGTGTGTGCAGCTTAGCTCCCCCGTCTCGTTAGCCCTGATCTCTCCCAGCTGTGTCTCCCTCCTGTTGCCGATTCCCCCGTTACTACCCTGTGTATATAAGCCCTGTGTTTTCCCATGCTCAGTGTCGCGTCGTACCCTCAGAATTATGTCTGTGTGTCCTTGGTCTCAGTGTTCCATCCTCACTCCATGTTTGTTTTTCTGCCAGCAATAAAGCTGAGGTTTTTTGAGTTTCAATTCTGTGTTTGAGTCCTGCATTTGGATCCTCATCTCTGCCTGCCCGCACACAGAGCCCTGACAGAACGACGCGACCAGTAATGGATCCAGCGGACTCACCGTGGAAGCGCAGCTCCCGTTTTGACGGGACTCGGCTAGCGCTTGGAGGGCCTCCGTGCTGCCGTTCCTCGCTGGCAGCCTACCCTTCGGCCCACTCGTCTGCTTCCTCCCCGCGGACGCCCAGGTCTCGCAGAAAACGCTCCAGCCGGTCCCGGGAGGATTACTACGAGCCTGCAAGCAATCAGCTCACGCCTGCACAAGCCTTTTACAAGATGTTAGGGATTATTATCGTGCCGCCTGACTCACCCAGCATTTCCACATCACAGCAGGAGCAGCCACAGCAGAGTCCTCCCTCGTCACATTCCGCCAGCGCCGCTCCCTCTTCAACAGGGAGGCAGCGAACACGCAGCCAGCACTCACAGCTCCAGCAGGAGCCTGGGATTCAGCCTAGGGTGAGTGACAGAGTCTCCCTTCATTCGCCTTTTTTGTCAAGGGATAGACAGACTGTTTCCCCCAAAGCTGCGAACGCCAGCTACATGAACACTACAGCTCGTGTTTCTCCGGTTCGGGAAAATAAGAGTTTTCGTTTTAAGAATGACTATTTTCCCATTGGTTCAGAAGACTGTGCGCCTGATGTTTTTTCAGATCCAGGAGTTAAGACTGTTCCGTCTGGATCTGTTTATTCTGGAGCTATGTTTATTCAGTCAGCTGCCCGTCCGCTTTCAGCTCAGTCACCTGCTCAGCAGCCGTCTGTAGCTCAGTCTCCAGTGTCACCTGCTCAGCAGCCACCTGTAGCTCAGTGTCCTGTGTTTCCTGCTCAGAAGCCGCCTGTAGCCCAGACACCAACTCCACCACCACCATTTTCGCCTCAAGCTCAGTTAGCCGCCCGGCCTCAAGCTCAGTTAGCCGCCCGGCCTCAAGCTCAGTTAGCCGCCCGGCCTCAAGCTCAGTTAGCCGCCCGGCCTCAAGCTCAGTTAGCCGCCCGGCCTCAAGCTCAGTTAGCCGCCCGGCCTCAAGCTCAGTTAGCCGCCCGGCCTCAAGCTCAGTTAGCCGCCCGGCCTCAAGCTCAGTTAGCCGCCCGGCCTCAAGCTCAGTCTCCAATTCCACCACCGTCGTCATCCCAACCATTGTTTCAGTCACCCTCAGTTCAGCCTCCTGTTCAGCAGCCACTAGCCCTGCACCCTGTGTCACTTGCTACCCCGGTACAACAAGCTCAGTCAAATCAATCTAAAATGAACTGTGTTTCATCAGTTTGTTCTAAGCAGAGCAGCAAACCTCATGATAATGTAATCATTCCTAAAAAGCTGGCCAGTTCAGAGACTGTGACGCGCTCCAGGGCCTCCCCAGAGGCTGAGTTTCAGCCCTCAGCCTACTCTGGACCCCTGGAGGCTAGGAACCCAGCTGAGGACTGCACCCGGCTGTCACTGCCTGAGCAGAGTCAATGCTCTGGGCGGCTGAAGTCTGCTATGTGTTTGCCAGAGGCCCGTGCGCCTGCTGGTCCTGTTCTGTCCCTGCCAGAGGCCCGTGCGCCTGCTGGTTTTGTCCTGTGTGTTCCAGGGGCCCCTGTGCCCACTGGTCCTGAGACTGTTCTCGCTGGGGGGCCCGAGGAGCCCGTCCAGCCTTCTGCCTCGTCAGCTGGGGGGCCCGAGGAGCCCGTCCAGCCTTCTGCCTCGTCAGCTGGGGGGCCCGAGGAGCCCGTCCAGCCTTCAGCTGCGGTCTCATCATCCTCGCCCGCTGCGGTCTCATCATCCTCGCCCGCTGCGGTCTCATCATCAGCATCATCATCAGCATCATCTTCGTCTGGTCCAGCCTCCGTGTCAGCATCCTCATCAGCTGCTTCGCCTGGCCCAGCTTCCGTGTCAGCATCCTCATCAGCTGCTTCGCCTGGCCCAGCTTCCGTGTCAGCATCCTCATCACCTGCTTCGCCTGGCCCAGCTTCCGTGTCAGCATCCTCATCACCTGCTTCGCCTGGCCCAGCCTCAGCATCCTCATCACCTGCTTCGCCTGGTCCAGCCTCAGCATCCTCATCACCTGCTTCGCCTGGTCCAGCCTCAGCATCCTCATCAGCTGCTTCGCCTGGTCCAGCCTCCGCGTCTCCACCCACGCCAGCTGCAGCCTCCGCGTCTCCACCCACGCCAGCTGCAGCCTCCGCGTCTCCACCCACGCCAGCTGCAGCCTCCGCGTCTCCACCCACGCCGTCGCCTGGTCCGGCTCCCGCATCACCAGCTTCGTTTGGTCCGGCTCCCGCATCACCAGCTTCGTTTGTCCCGGCTCCCGCATCACCAGCTTCGTTTGTCCCAGCTCCCGCATCACCAGCTTCGTTTGGCCCCGCCTCTGCATCAGCCTCACCTGGTTCAGCCTCCGCATTCGCTTCAGCGTCGCCTGGCCCAGCTTCGGCTTCAGCCTCTGCCTCATCTGATCCAACCTCCGCTTCGCCTGGGGCTGCAGGGGCCACGCAGCCTTCGGGTCCCCTCCTACCACCTCCACATTGTCGGTCATCTGCCAGGCCGCTTGTTGGGCATCATCACCACCGTGGCCGCCCTCCGGACTTCTGTTGCCGCCACTGCCTTTCGCGTGGCCGGCCTCCAGGCTTGCATTCCCGCCGCCGTTGCCATCCGCACGGTCGGCCCCCAGAACTGCTTCCTCGCCGCCGTTGCCGTCCGCACGGTCGGCCCCCAGAACTGCTTCCTCGCCGCCGTTGCCGTCCGCACGGTCGGCCTCCAGAACTGTTCGCACGTCGCCACCGTTGCCGTGTGCACGGTCGGCCCCCTGGACTTTTTTGTAGACTCTTGGTGAGCTCTGGTTTCGTTTTGTTTTTGATATGCTTTCCTGCGTTTTTTGGGACTCTGGTGCTCCTTGTTTTTTTTTGTTTTTTTTGCTTGGGCCTGGGAGTTGGCAACCCTAATCGTGATCCATAAATGCCAAAAAAAAAAAAGATCTTTCCGTTATGGAGCAGGATATTCCTGAAATTATTTTACAATCGGCTTATCAGTAGTGTTTTACCGTTTTATTGCTCTGATTGTATGAAAATAAGACGATAGCACTGCCAACAAAGCAAACCTGGTATTTCCGCAACTACTGTTTCGTCTTTCATTCAGACATTGTCAGTTTACAATTTCACATGACAGTGTTTTCCCAAAAGACGCTTGTCGGCAGCCACGGTGGCGCGCGTTTGTGGTTGTAGTTTCAATATCCTGAATGAGTTTTTGACTGTTCTTTACTTCCCTTCGATCCTTCTGTGGATTTCACAGAGAGGTGGTGTAGATAGAGCCTGGAAATTTCCAGCGTGTTTAAAGACGCACTGTAAGAAAAGCCAGGCTTAGAGCTGGATGTTGGACTATATTACTCATTAACACAGAGCATCCATCAGTATGAGGACTGGATTTCACTACTGTATTGTTATTACTTTGTTGTTACGAATTACATTCCGTTCAGCAACACTTTTTAATAATATAGTACATTTTAATATTTGATTACTTTGATTAATGCAAGTATTAGTGTTTGATTTGCTTAGCAAACAGTATATTATGCCTTATGTTGAAAATAAGACTAATATGATCAGAATTAATCACGGCTGACTGAACTACTGTCCTTGTGTCTGAATGCAGGGTAAAAAAATTTGTCAGTAACACCACCTTATGACAAGGATCGAAGAACTTAGAAACAATATGATCGCTGGCTTTGATCAGTTGTTTTTGTGCTCTATTGTTGACAAAGACAAAGAGCAGTAGTTTTTATATAGCGCTTATATAGATTCAAGGACTCATTGCACACACTGGAAGGTCATTAGTGTCACCTTGTCGTGCATCCACGTGAGTACAGTCAGAAAAAAACTCATGAAAAACTCATCTATGAAGTATGAGACACTTGGCTTTACATTAAAGTGGCATTCAGTAGGTGGGGTTCTCTAAGAGTCTCAAGTCTAAGTGTCTCAAGTGTGGGCAAAAATGATCATGGTTCACAGTAATTTCTATTGTGTGTAACTGTTTCCTCCATTTATCCATTTAGCCAAAAATGGCTCGTTACCAAAAGTAACGAGCCATTTTTGTAAATGTAAGGTGCAGAAAGTACAGATACTTGTCTAAAAATGTAGGGAATAAAAGTAAAAAGTTGTCACAAAAATACATATTCGACTAAAGTACAGATACCTGAAAATTTGACTTACCATCTCGGCTAACTACACATTTAAGATACACTTCACCAAAATAAAACCAGAATATCAAATCTAAATGTAAGCGTTTAATTTTATCTCTATACAGGTTACAGTTTGGAAGCTTGCTTGTTCTGCTATCTTTCTGTAATGGTTAATCCACCAGTATGTACAAGCTCTTTAATTGAAACGACTTTTTTATTTTTTCAAATTTTCTGTGTAATAAAGAAACAGGAAAAATAATAGTAGCCCATGCTCAAAGAAATGTGGATATAAACATCTTCAAATTAAAGCTGAATCTCATACCAGCAGTGCACTGGCATGTGACTTAACACAACATAAATGTGCCACTGTGCTAATCCCTCCTGACTGCACTGTGTAAACTGACCATCCTCAGGTCTGCCAGTATTGTAATGCCAGAGACAGATGACATAATACAAAGTGATTGCACATTGGTAAATCCAATTTAGGAACCAGAAACACTCAACCTTAATAACTGGTCAACAAGCAGTGTGTTACCGTCACTTCATGTTTCAGTGCTCAGGGACACTTCCCCTCTGTGTCACAGCATGGCAGCTGTGCACATTCAGTATTCCTCTCAATGAACTTTAACTTGTCTGACGCATTTATGTATCTGTGAGTGTCATGTGCCTATACTTAGCAATAAAACCAAGTTGCTCTTGTAGTTCGTCCTTACATTTACATGCTATGCTTTTATGCGATCTCACATGGAAGTAGGAGTTTTAAATGAAAAGTAAAACGCATCCTTGGTGTTAAAACCACTAGAGAAGAAGGCCGAACCCCGACATTTGCAGCTGGGTATGTAATTGTTGACTGAAATCAGAGCCTACTCATATACTGCTCATTATATTTAAACTGCACCCCAGATTCACCTCTGGTAAATCAGCCAGCAGTAATAGGAAGTAATCTCCAGTTTAGGATCAGCGGGCGAGCTTGGTTATGATCACCATTTAGGAAGTTCCTGCTGGGTGGGAGGGCCTAGTCAGGTAAGCTGCCATGGTGTTAAGAGAGTGCACACACAAGAAGAATTGTTTGCTCTTCCCTTCAGCTGTTGAGAGCCACACAAGCCTGAAGGAAGAGGGAAGAGTTTCACTGGGAGCAACATGAATTCTCAGGATGAACTTTCTCATGAGTGGGCGGACAGCCTCGACAAGGCCAGGGTCAATGATTGCACCCCAACGGGGAAAGAAAGAAACAGCTTGCGAGAATACGCGCACTGCCTGCCTCTGGGAGATGGTGATGACACCTTGGAGCCATCAGCCATCGACACCGCGCAGCTCTTTCCGCTCATGGAGACCAGGCTGTACAAACGGCGGTGGGTGATGCTCTTCATCTTCAGCGCCTACTCCATGAGCAACGCCTTCATGTGGCTGCAGTACGGCATCATCAGCAACATCTTCATGCGCTTCTACAGCATCGGCACCCTGGCCATTGACTGGCTCTCCATGATCTACTTTCTCACCTACATCCCTCTCATCCTACCCGTCATGTGGCTCCTCGACAATCGAGGCATCAGAGATGTTGTGGTGGTGGGGTCCGCCTACAACTGCATCGGGGCCTGGATCAAGACGGGCTCGGCGGACCCCAGCATGTTTGCTTTGACCTTCTTTGGACAGTTCGTGTGCTCGGTGGCCACGGTTTATATCCTGGGCATCCCTTCCAGACTTGCATCTCTGTGGTTCGGGCAGCAGGAAGTGTCCACCGCCTGTTCCATTGGGGTTCTGGGAAACCAGGTGTGTCTTTGTTTACCTGCTGGGTTAAAAAAAATGTGTGTATGGTGTTATTCACTTTTCTTCTTTAAAGTGGGCGAGAGTGAATGAGAGCTCTGTCATCTTTAACTCTTTGTGCAGTATATTAAAAAAATAGCATGTTTCTGTTAGGTCAAGCTATCTTGATTTGTGATTGAGTGTCTCTCCTCCTGTGGATTCTTCTTTCCAACCTTCTTCCAGAGTCCGCAGGTTTAACAAAGCCAGTCACCTTCTTTGCCACTGGTGAAAACTAATGGCTAGTAATCCCTTCAGAGTAAAGGTTCTTAAAGAAACGATGAACCCAGCATGCAGTACATGTTAGCATGCTGGATGCTGAACCATTTTAGTTCTATTAAAGTACTTCACATACCAGGCAAGCAGTATATGGGAAGTAGAAGGGCATGGTTTACGTTACACTGAGCATTTTTACTGTTTAAACATTACTTGGATTACCAGTATCAAAATATGAAGTCATAAATTCTTCATTTACAGTGAGATTGCACTAAGAATGCTGTGTGCATGGCAAGGTAGTCAGGTCTGCTGGGGCGGGTGTGTTTCACTGCTTTTGCTTTCCTTTTAAAAATCCCGAGAACGGCATTAGACAGACAAAATCATCTGAAAATTCCAAAAAAGGTCACAGGAAATGTCAACACGCATCAACTGAAATCTAATTTACCTTAAATTTACCCACAAAACATGGAGAGTGATAGTTTTATGCAATTTTAAGTCATATCTAAAGTAAAGAGAAAATAAACAGAGCAAATGTGGTGTACTTGGCTACATATCAGTGCTTTGTGATCTCTCCAGTCTCTAACACTTTTCTCATCTTATTGACCGCTCTGAGCACGCTGTGGTGCCCTTTAACCTCCAAAGCTGAACCATGTCCTCTCCCTCCATCATTAGACCAAACACCGGCGCTTGTCATGAATGTTCTTGTTTTGTGCTTTAAACCCGCTCCCTGCCGATGAAGATGAAAAGGACGCGCTGCTGTCGATGTTTACTTGCTCACCATGGCTTAATTGCTTTGGCTGCGGTCCCTAACACTGGATGCTTCCAAGTTTTCAGGCTGAAGTCGTTTTATGTAATACCTTGGACATTTAGAAACAGTTCACATTAGCAAAAAATTAGGTAAGGGTTCCAGAAAAGCCTGTGACGCTTTGAAGATCAAACAGACATCAAACTTCAAGCGAGGTCACTGTAATTTGGAGCCAATGAACAATGAGCCTGTTTTGCATAGTTTTGACGAGGTTATAAAAAGTCTTTAGTTTGGTTCAAATGTGTGACTGTCTGCTGTGAATGTTTTCTAGAGCTTTTTCTAGTACACTGGCAACAAGGTAAACATTATAGCGAAGGTTCTAATCTGTCTGAAGGCTGTAGAAGGCAACAAGTGTAACAGTGGGTGTAACATTCTCAGACGACTGAAGGGATCGTACATATTTCTGTGTTTCCACTCGTCAAACACTTCACAGGTTTGTTACTCACAATCGGGAATGTGTCGCGTCACCTTTCCTTCTCTCACCTTTCCCCTAGAGTGGAGGGACCACCACCGGTGTCCCTTCTGGAATGTTCTTGTGACAGTAGGAAGCCGAGGATGTTGGCACTGCTGCTGTGGTATTCAAATTTGGAACGTTTACCCCCACTCCCTTCCCATTTACCCAAGATCCACTAGAAGTGTTGCTTTTCACTGAGGTTGGCTGGGGTTTTAAAAGTTACATTTAGTGACATGTAATCTTCATGTCAGGCAGTTTACAAAAGAATGGTGACTTACGGTGTTACCTGTCTCTGTTAAACAAAAAACTACAGACGGGTTTATTTTGCTACAAATGGCAAATATGCATATATTTTATGTTTTATAATAAGAGGTGTACCATCACTCACACTGATTGCAGCAGTCAGTCAGATGCCAAACAGGCATTGACATTTTCTGCATCAATTACTTATTTCATTTTTTGTTTATGTTTTTGGGGTGTTTCTTGCTTTTTACAGGGCATCATATCAAAGTGCAAACTTTACCCTTCTTTATGTCTTCAGTGACGTGTTTTGCGTTATAGCTTTTTAAAAATTTGGACATATGTGTCTGTGCGCAGGCATCACATCAGTCCATAGTTAATTATGTGTCTCTCGCTTACAGTTGGGTATTGCCATTGGGTTCCTGGTTCCACCCATCCTCGTGCCTAACGTGGATGACATGGATGAGCTGGCACATCATATCAGTATCATGTTCTACATTAGCGCAGGCATGGCCACCGCCATCTTGGTCCTTGTGGTCATCGGTAAGTGTTTAAAGGGAAGATGAGTGTTTATACATGTCAGTTATGGCTGGAGCCTTTGTAGAACCATTTTGACCATTTCTGTTTGAAACCTAAAATCGTGTTGAAGAACCTGGAGAATTTTAAGGGGAAGAAAATCAGGAAAAGAACAGAAAATCTGTGAGCACAGAATCATCAGTGAATTTTATGCATTGGTCTCCTGTAGACACTGACGCCACTGTTTGCAGCTTCCAGCCAGCATTGATGTGATCTTGTACTGCCCTTTCTGGCCTTGGAGACGCATGGATCCAAGTCTTGATTGAGCCTCACATTTGTGTAAAAGAGCTAATGGGTTAGAGTCCTTGTCAGAGCTCTTTACTCACTCATGCAGCAATCGCCCACTGCAAGTCACCTTAAGTGTCACTCAGCGCCCACAGCTATTGGTGTGAAAATATATGAAGCAAAGCATCATCTTGACAATTTGTAGTTTCCAGTGTTACCTCACCTTGACTCCTTTGTCCACTAGAAGAATTACACTGCTGTTTTAAATGAGAACACAAAAGAGTCTTTGAAATCATCTTTGCTGCAAAGTTCTCGATATGAACATCCAGACTTGTGTATGGCAGAGCTTTACACAGAGATGTCTGCTCCTCAGCCAGCTCCGCTGGGAAACTGAGCCTGCCCGAGGTGTGCTTTCTAGCGAAAAACTCAACATCCCTTCAACTCCACCAGATGAGCAGCTGCGGTAATTGGTGTAATTGTCCACATTTTGATGAGATGAGTTTTGACACGACGTGAAATACAGGCAGGGGCTCAGGGAGTCATAGCAGAGTTTTATAAAATCACCCCCCCACCTCAGCCCCCAGCTCTGTTAAATTCTCTCTTCACCTCCACCAAGGACTAAAAGTCAGAGAAAGTCAGAGAAACAGTGGTGGAGAACCAGTCCCTTGATTACTTGGATATGCTGACTAAATAACTCAAAGCAAATCCTTGGGACACAATCACCTGTGACTGTGACCTTTGAGGTCAAAGGTTTGTGATTCCAGCTTTTGCTGATTGTCGTGTCACGTGCGGAGAACATCTGTGTTTCACTTTACATACTGCGCAGATATATCTGCTTGTCCCAATCAAGCAGGTTTTACTTATTTAAAAAAAAAAAAATCACATGTGAAGCACACACTGCCAATTCTAACTACACATAATGTATATTTATGCTGTCAGGAACATGCATCATATTTGGTGACTCACTAAACTCAATAGTGAAAGATTAAATGCAATAACAATACAGAAAGTGTTACGGAATCAATAAATAGAAGAAATACTGAAAATGTCAACCTGTTATTCAATAAAACCTGTTAATCTACGACTTATGATAGGAGGAGAAAAGTAATAACAATAGCCACCTATATTTGGTTAAATTTGGTGGCTGACTTGATGTCCAGGGGGCAGGTCAGATGTCACCCGCTGTGTTAGACACTTACCTGCATTTTCTTAGAAAGGCTCAGTCGAGCATCACATGGACCTTGTACTGGAGAGCTGGCAGGTTAAAGATTATTCCAAATTCTCACATGTAACTCTGTTGGACAATGTCTAAAGATGTTCAGGGCTGCTGTACGTGTGTTAAAACCTGCTTCGGAGACTGATATCTTATCTTTATAAGCATGTTTACTCATGTTTGGAGTCCACTTTTGCTCTTACCTCAGCATCACACTGAACTTTGCTCTTTGCCCCAGTCCGGTGTTTTTCCGGTGCTGTCCTACTAAATCTTATATCTTAAAAACTAAAGTAACCTCCAGAAATGCTGCGTTTGTTTGTGTTGCTTTTCAGTGTTTCAGGAGAAACCTGAGATCCCACCCAGCCAGGCCCAGGCACAGGCCAGGAACATGCAGCCTGATGAGTACTCCTACACAGCCTCCATCTTGAGTCTGCTGCGCAACAAGCCCTTCATGCTCCTGGTGGTCAGCTATGGTGGGTTCCTCCCTCTTACCCGTACTAAACATGCAAACTGTAGCAGTCAGCCCCACCATTTCTAGGACTAAACTTTTACCCTGGCAAGAGTTAAGGATACTGTGCATTATGGTCTATGTAACTCTCGTTCACAGTCCTTATCGGCCTCTGAGCACATATATGAGCGAGTCATTAAAACGAATAGAGTTTGTGTAGCACTGATCTGATTGTTTTTGGTGATAGCATTTTTTGGCTCAAAGGTCACTAATTAGTGACAACATAGGAAAGACAGACCAAAGTTGTTCATGTTAAAGGGCTGTTTGAGTGTGTTAGCAGCTGTTTCTCAGACTATAGACTTCTTGCTTTCTTTCTAATCCTTTTAAAATCCATTTCCTCTCCTCCATCTTTAGTTTTTGCCAATTGTCTACCTTCAGTTATTATAAGAAGAATCCTGTGCTGAGTTTCACAAGGCAGTTGTTTTACTAATACCCACACACACACACATTTATTGATTCACGTGTAGTCAGTTGGAATGCTAACATGATAAGCTGCTGGGAAACAGAAATGTTCATCTTTCAGTTTAAAGCTTTCAAAAAAGGAGAAAGTTTTTGAGTAGGGGGAGTATACACCCTAAAAATGCCCAAATAATCTGATTATAATGTCTCTTATATTGTGTGAAGCTCTCAAGAGTTTTTAGGTAGAAGCACCAGGACCCATCTGGTCCCCACATGAGACCACCTTTCTGTGCAGATTGTCTCAGAATAAACTGTTTTCTGTTTGTGGTCTACAGGCTTGAATGTTGGCTGCTTCTATGCTATTTCCACACTGTTGAACCGGATGATCATTGAGCACTATCCTGTAAGTCCCTATTATAGCCTTTTTTTTTTTCATGTTTGTCAACTTTATATTTTCTGTCTTACCTTCTCTAGTCTTCCTTGTGGCTTATGCTCAGATTGAATAGGCCCAGCAGGTAGACACTGTCTGACTGCATTTAACACTGAGCTATAAAGCATCCAAAGATATGGTCCTGACACAGATAACAGGAGTATGATTGTTACGGCTCAGTGCTTCTAGGAAATGACTGCATATTGTGACTTCACAGGTGCAAATGCCAACATTTTCTCTTTCAGGGTGAAGAGGTGAATGCTGGGAGAATCGGTCTGACCATTGTCATTGCTGGCATGGCGGGCTCTCTCATATGTGGCATATGGCTGGACAAGACCAAAACCTACAAGTAGTGTATTTCTTTTAAACCCCGTTTTTCAGTGATGTGGACTAAGATCAAACACAGAGCTGTGTTTTCTAACAAGAACCTACATTTGAGTCAAATCCTAAATATACACCATGTCCATCAGAACATGGCTACACTGTGATCATAAAAGGCTGAGTATAAAATGAACTTCACACCATTGCACCATCAACAGCTTAAACCATTGATACAAGGCAAGATGAATACATGATTTCATGTTATTTATTTTAACTTTTGACCCTACCATCCGAATGTCACAGCAGAGATTGAGAGTCATCTGACCAGGTGACACTTTTACAGTCTTCTATTGTCCAATGGTGGTGAGCCCATGTAGTTTAAGATTCCTGCCGTTAGCTGAAGGGAGTGGTAAACCATGGCATTCAAATAAACTAATGTCATTGTTTTCTACAGTCAGATTCTGATGGAGCTTCATGTGCACATGTAAAAAGATGCTCTTCTGAAAGGCAATGTAATTTTCAGTCCTCAGGATCAGCATTCTCACTTCTTCTCTGCAATGTTAGCTGTACTTTAAAACATCGACTCCTTGCATGAATGTCCTTTAAGTCACTCATCCATTCACAGAGAGATGTCCAAGTGAATTAGACCATTTGATTAAAAGAGGCACGTATTAGGATACAACATAGCCGAGTTTTCTGTGTGGTGTTGCTCTCTGCTTATCTGAACTGGCAGGCTGTACTTTACTGGTACTTCAAAGTAGCTTCTCAAGCCTTTTGCCACTGCATATGATGGAAAAACAGTAATCATACATTACTTCTTTCTACAAAATGACCACTTGCTTTATTCTGCAAGTTAGTGATTTAGTGTTGATAAACTGCCTTCATTAATGTGGCATAAAAATGTTTATGATTAGAGGAAGATCCTCAGTCCACAGATTCCTCACATGCCATTAGGATGGTTATCTGTCAGAGCAGTTAAGCCCAGATTTAGAATGTGGATCCAGAGTGAGCCGGAGGACTGTGCAATATTAACAAAAATGTTTTGCTGCTTGTTTTACGCGTGGTTGTACAAGAAGCAGCTTCAACAGAGTGAATTTGTTTTTGCAGATTGGCGTTGTTGTGACAAGTCGTTGGTGACACAAAATAATGGCATTCATTTTTTTTGGGGGGGGGTTGAACATTATCGCTTGCGTTAGTCCTTATTGTGCCCGTCATAACATGTGCTATGATACATGGCTTAATGTCTTAAACTTTATTGTTATGCTCCTGTCTCCACAGACAGACCACCTTGGCCGTGTATATCCTTTCTCTAACTGGGATGCTGGCCTACACCTTCACCCTCAACTTGGGTCACCTGTGGGTGGTGTTCGTTACAGCTGGAGTTTTAGGGTAGGTAACCATTAAAGAATATGGTAAATGGCCTGTATTTATATAGCGCTTTACTAGTCCCTAAGGACCCCAAAGCGCTTTACACATCCAGTCATCCACCCATTCACACACACATTCACACACTGGTGATGGCAGCTACATTGTAGCCACAGCCACCCTGGGGCGCACTGACAGAGGCGAGGCTGCCGGACACTGGCGCCACCGGGCCCTCTGACCACCACCAGTAGGCAACGGGTGAAGTGTCTTGCCCAAGGACACAACGACCGAGACTGTCCAAGCCGGGGCTCGAACCGGCAACCTTCCGATTACAAGGCGAACTCCCAACTCTTGAGCCACGATCGCCCCGATGGTGTTTATGGCCACCATGGCCATAAACATCACAGTAGGCTCTAGCAGCCAACAGGTAACAGAGCTGTGAATGATCTCTTATATTCTGTCATGCAAATGTGATGGAGGAAAAAAAAGATGTTTCTCATACTTTTATTTATTTAAAGAAAACATTTCGGCAAGCGTCAGCAAAGTGAGAAATGCTGAGGGGCTGCCAGCTGTTTCTGAAGCTAAAGGGTTTCCGTGGAGCTGGAAATCCATTTATTGGAAGTGTTTAGAAAACTGCTTAGCTAAACAGAAGCTTTATTGGCCCATGCGGGTTGGCATAGCATTGACACTAGTTTTAACCTCGGGGTAATGTTGAATCATATTGGTCACGTTTAGAGTCCCGCTCGAAACTGATGAAGCTCTGTGTTGTTCAGTTTCTTTGTAGCAGGAATGCTGCTTTTTGAGCAAAACTTAGTGTTCCACAGTCCACAGGCTTTGTCAATAATTGCTATTTATGGTAAGCTGATTATGCCCATATCTGGTTTCCATAGCAATTCCTTTGTCTGCTTTTCACCCAGAGAGGATGTATTAAACCTCAATATACTTGTCCTACTTTTACATTTGTGGAGCATTTTTTCTGCTGGTTTTTGGACAGTTAAAAATAGTTGAGTCACAAAATTCTACGCTGAACAGATCAGACACTTGGTTTTATATTTTAGTTCACCTATATTTTCTGTCTTTCTCCAGTTTCTTTATGACAGGATACCTGCCTCTGGGTTTCGAGTATGCAGTAGAGCTCACCTACCCAGAATCGGAGGGGACCTCGTCCGGACTGCTTAACTGTTCAGCTCAGGTCGGTAACGTTCAGCACGTATGACTGCAGAGAACAAACAAATAACATATCATAACATGTCATGTTGTTTGGGCCTTTAAAGAGCTTCTCACTCTCATTTCAGATCTTTGGAATCATTTTCACCATAGCTCAGGGAAAGATCATGGATTACTGGGGAACTTTAGCTGGCAACATATTCTTGTGCATCTTTCTGCTAATAGGAACAGTGGTGACAGGTGAGATGTTAACCTCATCTCTGTAGATATGGGCTGTTTTCTTTCCCATGTCTGTGTGTGATACTCAGACCAACTTATGTGAAACCATTTTGTGTAATACTTGGACTTGCAAAGACTCGTCTCTTTCATAGGCGTATGCTGCCTCCTAGTGGCTAAATGACTTTTCACACTATATTAAAGTTGTAGTTAAAGAGGACCAAAAATACCTATTTTTTAGCGCTACATTTTTATCGTTGCTCTCTACTAGAGTAGCTTTGCATGATTCACAGCTAAAAATAACTCATATGCCTCATTGTAAGCCTTGGTGCGGCCTACTCCGAGTCTGAAACAATCTGACCCTTCCTTTTAAGTCAGCTTTTTTCTGTTTATGTGCTCTGCATGCCTAAAGTGACAAAGGTAAGGATATACACTGTCACTGACATCATACAGAGCTAAGAGCAGAAACCACATGTTTAGAGGCGTCTGCAGCGGGAGGTTTTGTCTTGTTGGAAATTCCTCTAAATGCACTGAACTTATTTGAATAGTAGGT
Source organism: Aulonocara stuartgranti (assembly GCF_965226115.1). Classification (NCBI taxonomy): domain Eukaryota; kingdom Metazoa; phylum Chordata; class Actinopteri; order Cichliformes; family Cichlidae; genus Aulonocara; species Aulonocara stuartgranti. The sequence continues at coordinate 1,979,961 of NC_138955.1, read as the reverse complement.
CTTTTTCCCTTAAGACCTTTTTGTTATGTTCTGACATGTAAAACCTTAATGGCAGGAGTACCTTCTTTTTACCACAACCATGCTTGTTAAGGTCTTACTGTCTAACTGTGCATATCCTTCGATATCCTTCCTCCATCCTCTCTGAGTTGTCACAGGAAGGGGGATATCTTTGATTCAATAATCTCTGAGCACCAAAGGATATTCTGCATGCTGACCCAGAAAATTAGTTTTGAAGAAAACATGTTATATAAAATACAAGAAGATAACATGGGAGTAGCAATTTTAAAACTTCCACACCAGTATGCTGTTCTATTTAAATGTAACTTTATTTTGCACAAAATTAATCATCAGTAATTTAATGTGTTTCATAATATTATTATTATTATTGCAGGATTTATCAAATCCGACCTCCGACGGCAGAAGGCCAACCAACAGGTTGAGGTGCAGACAGTGAGTGTAAGTACGACTGTGTGTGTTACATGAAGTTAGAGGTGGGATGTGTGTTAGAGCCCACCCTGGCTCTGGATTGAATGCGCTCTGAGTGGTTTTCTGCTGGTGGCTTCTCTGCAGTCACTTACATTGCAGTCTGCTGCGGCAGGCTTGGATGCAAAGCGAATGCAGGCGGTCGTCCCGCTGCCCTGGTTGCAGCTTTCTCCGCAAGCTGCTAAAAATGTCGTTTTCTCTCAGCTATGCTTCGTCTAACAGCTCTCTGGCTCGCTCTCATTAAAAACACGTTTGCTTATTCTTTGCTTTGAAAAGCGTTGCTTTGGTTTAATGCTTACAACGGGTGCAGTTGAGAGCTGTCAAATAAATATTTTCAGCTAAAAAAACTTATATTAAAACCAAGTATTAAAACTAAATATGTGGTGACTTTTGTAACTTCGGAGATGTTCATGCTCACCTGTCGCCTTGCTTTACGTCAGGCTCGGGACCTCTTGCTTTCTTTCTTTGGTCTTTTTGTCCTTCTGATATTCCAGTTTTAACACTACAAACGCAGCTTAAACACCAGTAATCCTGCACACCAGTGGAAGTCAAAGTGATAGTAGTGCAGTAGATTTAAAAAAGAAAAGAAAAGAAAAAAGAACAAGAGATGTATCTAAATAATAAACAAAGCAGAACTAACGATACATGCAGTTTCCTGATCAAAGGCTGTGGTATAGCTGGGTGTGCAGGTGTCTCTGGATGCACTGGTGGTGTGTTATGAATGAGAAGGTGGAAGATGAGGGGGACCCCTTAGGGCCCCTCAGAGGTGTGACCCCAAAGCTATCATTCCAGCCTGCAGGCTCCCTGTCATCGGTGCAGGACTACGGGGCCACGTCGTGCGGCAGCCCCTGGCAACGGCAGTCTTGACATTAACCCACAAGCTCACAAACACCAAAACACACACCTGCCAAGGTAGGGTGAAAAAAGGGTTTTAACGATTGTGCACACAATCATGTTTGCATTTACTTGAAGGTGTTACCAGTTAAACTGCAGCGTATTGTACTCGACTGCACAATCAGCCCTTTAAATCGCACAAACAGACTCGGTGTCATTGTGGAATTAAACGTTTATCCAGTGATTGCAACTCATCTGAAGTTCATTGTGAAAAGACACGTGATGAGGTGTACTGAATGTGAAGAGATGTTTGTTGCTGATATAATATTGATGTTGAACTCTGCTGCCACTTCACTCATTTTACTGCATCACGTCTGTCCTTTGCAGACAATTACTGCTGATCTGGAAAGAGGAATCTCTCCACCTGAAATCTTGAAAGAGGTGAGGTTGTGAGGAAGACAGATATTTCTCTGTCCAAGATCTCAGAATATCACCGTGTACAGATTAAAAACAAATAAGACACATTAAAAAACAACAACAAAAACTGACATATCGAGACGCACAATCATGCACAAACGACTGAGGAGCTGAAAGCTGTGAACTGTAAGAACATGGAGGCTGAATCACAGAGAACAGTGTTGCTTTACGGAGTTCTGTTTGGACTCTGTGATGCAGAAATCCACATTGGTATTACACCCCAAACCACCATGGGGGAATGCACTTTCAAGGTTTTTACATCATGGGATGATGGCATTTTACATGTCTTGTTAGGTGTAATGTATCTGCCACTTTAGTGACTCCAACCTTCAATCTAACTGAATGCCTTTCCTAGTTTTCTTCTGACCGGTGTTAATGTAGTGTTTTATGCATTTGACTGGCAATATTGAAAGTTTTCTAATATATGACCAACATTGTGTGTAATTGAACTCTCTCTTTACATTGATGAAGGTGTCTCATATTAGTGTTCTGTGTTTAGAATATGTGTATTCAATGCAGATTAAGGACTACGACGTGTTTACCTGTCAGGCAGCCAAGTCACCTTTCGCCTAATTGAGGCTTTCGTATCTGTCGTCTGCCGTTCAGGATGACAGTATTACTTGTGAATACTGCTGATGCAATGTATCTGAGTTCGCTTTGGGGGGGGCGGTCAATATTGGCCCCATTTTACTGTGATTGACTTCTTTAAAAAGACACAAGAGGCGAGAATGTCCGGAACGCAAAGGATGTCAGCACAGCGGAAAATAAGAACAACACAATGGGAGATTGCGACTAATCAGATCTACTGCCCTTGTCATTTTGCACACTTTTTATGTGTACTTTTTACTTTTGGTACTGTAGAATTATACAAACAGGCGACAAATCGAAGGGAAATCCATCAGAAATATGTCTTGGGTGTTGGGCCAATACATGCCAGAGTCGGAGTAATGCAGCTCAGTTCTTGTGGAAAATATTACCTAATTTTGTGTGAATAATTGTAGTGGCAAGCAAACATAAGATGGCCAAAATCTCCTCTTTATGGTCAATGTGGTTAAATTCTGATGACTTTAAAGGCTTAACACATCTTATTTTTTATAGTCATTAAGTGTCCCAAGTGTCCAACAGATGTGGCCTGATCTGAGCACCACTTTGCACAGTTGTGCACCGATCCTGAGTGGACCTAAACAGTGCCAATCAAATGCCCTCCACCTGTTAGAGCCCAGGGTCAAAGGCTCAAGTGGTTTAGTGTTTTCCTTCGTTTTGTTGCCTGTGTGTATTTTATGCTGTGTAACCAGTAGTTGTACAAATTTTTACTTCAGGTATTTTTAGGAAGTTGTCTCGAAATGTTGATATTTAATTAGGACTTTTATGTGTCTGTGAGAGGTTCTAGTTAATCTTAGTCTTAGGCACTTTAAAGTGCTGTGAATTTTCCACACCCTTAGAGTTTTTGCTATTTTGGCATGATGTGTAGTTGATCCAGTCAATAAGGAAAAAATGAAACTGCAATACAAACTATGGGATTTTGAACACTGTACCAAAAACAGAAACTAAATTAAGAACAAATCTATATATTTATAGATAAATAAGCCCTAGCTAATGTGGCCATGTTTAAATCAGGAGATTTATGCTTTCTTTAACCCAAATATGAGAACAGAACAAAACTGGGATTTCAGTCTTTAGCACAAACCGTGCAAAAACACAATTACACCTTGAAGGACACTTCAAACAAAGGACTACAAGACTACAAAATACTATTGCCACAATTATTACAGCAATAAAAAGCATAAAAAATCAAGATATTTTTAAAAATTAAGTTTTATACAAAGTTATTTGTGCATAAATTTCCAGGATGTACAAATCTTTCACAGCACACAACAAACATCAAACCAACCTCTGCTGTATGATTTTTCTAATGAGGTGCGTGGTTTTCTTCTGCGTAGCCTTCCGACATCTTTGGTACATCTGGGCTTGCTTTGATTGAAAGACTAGAAAACTGTACTTTCTATGCTCTGGTGCAATAAAACAATCATGGTGACGAGAAAATGTGTACTGTGGTTCTGTTTCTACGGTCAGTCAGCGGCACCATAGCAAAACCGAGACTGAGAAAGAATACGCTATCTGTGCTGTTAAGACAACATAAAACTCCAGATATTGCTCTTTTAAATATGAAATTATTACAAATTCTAAAGCAGCACACATTGACCACTGTATTGTAAGATATACACCAATCGATCACAACATTAAAACCACCTGCCTAATCTGCTGTGTTCCTCTTGTGCTGCTAAAACAGCTCTGATTCCTCATGAAGGCAGGGTCTTTGAGGATGTGCTGATTGGGAGCATGACAGCAGCAGTTGTCCCCAAAGATCAGCCTTGCTGGGGCACATCCTACAAAGGCTCATTTGGATTAGGGACTACTAGCGTCTTCCTGTGTTTGAGCACATCATCAACTGCAGTCGTGGACCAGGAATCCCAGGTCCCGATGTTTCCCAGCAGAATATTGCAGTTTCACAAGATAATGTTATTTATTTGACCTGTGAGGGGTTTTAATGTCATGGCTGATCTGTGTAAATGTAAATAATGTCACAGTAGAAAGTGAATTTACATCAGTATATCCTGTTCTTCAAGGCAAGAAGCAGCACACGAGGACCAGTTCACAGAAGGCTGGTGGAGGTGGATTCAGTTCAACAACAGGAAACTCCAGATTGCTGGGACTCAGTTATGCTTTTTCTGTCGCGCTCCAACTTCCTCCTGTGTTTCTGGAAAACACTGGAATCCAATGAGCATTCCTATGATGGAAAAACCTGCAAAAACACAGTGATGTACTTTTAACTGTGTATTCCAGTGTGTTGTGATTTAACTTAAGACGTCCTGATGGGGAGTCCAACAGAGGTTATTATCACTATTATTCATTACTCACTAGCCACAATGAGAGGGGCCATGACTCCGATAGTCAGCGGTGCAGTTTTATAGATAAAAGCCTCAGATAGGAAGTGGCCCAATGCCAGGACAAACGTCCATAAGGTGATGTGATACAGCCTGCAAGAGCCAGGGTTACACAGTGAATAACCCATAGACTTCCACCAGAAATGAGTTTTTATGGTGCAGGAAACAACACGATGGCTTACGTTCTATTCTGGATATCAATGGCACAGGCACAGCGAATGATCGATGACAGCAGCGTCCAAATACCAAAGGTTCGAGCTTGGAGACCATTTACTGAGAAATTAAATAAATACAGATACAATATATTATGATAGAGAGCATCCATTATTAGTTGAGAACAATGCAGGAGGGTTTCTTGGAGCATTTCTTTCTTTCTTTTTTTTTAACCTTTTGAGCAGGTTTAGCTGAGGACATTGATTTATTATCTAATTCTAAGATCCTATACACTAACCAGACACTTTATTAGTTACACCATGCTTGTACCAGGTTGGACCTTGTTACGTTTTCAGAACTGCCGTAATTCTTTCACAGCATCCCAAACGTGTTTTATTGGATTGACTTCTGGTGACTACAGAGGCCATTTGAGCTCAGTGAACTCACTGACATGTTTGAGACCAGTTTGAGATGATCTGAACATATCCAGTAGATGGGTACACTTATGTAATCATGGCCACAACAATACTCAGTCAGGTCGTGGAATTTAGCACTCAGTTAGTGCTAAGGGGCTCAGAGTGTCCCCCCCAAAATACCCCACATCATTACACCATCGCCACAAGCCTGAAAATTTGGATTTTGGATGGATTTATACTTTGATGTTGTTTTACAACAAATTCTGACCCTATCATTTGAATGTCAAAGTAGAAAATGAGACCACCAAACATTTTTCTGGTCTTCAGTTGTCCATTTTAGCTGATCCCTTGTTACCTCAGTTTCCTGTTCTTAGCTGGCAGTGGTAGCATCTGCTGCAGTCTTTTGCTGCTTCAAGGGTCCACATATTGTACTGAGTTGTTGCCACATGTTTAGGTGGTGAGATAGCAGTTGAACAGGTATACCTAATAAAGCGTCCAGTGAACGTAGAGCGGTGTCTGGTTTGTTATGCCACCTGTAAGTGCATTTTTCTGGAAATGTGCCGCAGTACAGAAGTTTTCTGCAATACTACTTACTATGGTGAAGATTATAAAAAAACAAGATTTTAATGCCCTAAATTACTATGGTTTATTCAAGTTTTTAATACAAAGTAAGAAAAGAAATTCAATATTGTGATTTCACAGGATTAGAATTATTGTTGCAGTCCAGATCAATGGGAATAACAGCAGCTAACAGCAGCTTATAAAAGGCAACATAATACTACAAAGGCTACAAGGGCTAATAATTATTATAAATGAATGCTTTCAAACTAAGTATATATTTTCCAATCTAAAGTGAAGTCTTGCTAATAACTACTACTATTGGTTTGGCTCCTATTAGGGAGAAATGGCCTTGTATATTCTGATTATGATTAATAAAACATTTATACGTGCTCTATATAGACTCTGCACGCCAGTGATATGCAGGCTAATAGGTAATTAGTTGATGATCATCACGTGCATTTTAACATAAAGTGTTGCTTGGTATTCGAAGCGTGTGGTGTTTGCCTAATTTATACTAATACTAGAGTCACAAACTAATAATCACGTTACTTTTAAGGTTGTCAGGTTGCACATTCCACTTCTATTTTTATCTGTATTTACTGTACAGCACTTTGGTCAGCCTTGGTTGTTTTTAAATGTGCTCTATAAATAAACTTGACTTGACTTGACTTCTGTCAGAAAACAAAATCCAGTTTTCTCACCAAACTCTGGCATGCCTGTGTAGAGCTTTTCGGACAGAAAACTGTGATCTCTGAAACTCTGCACGGTGTTTCCCATCGCGATGACGGACACCATCACCAGCCAGCTCCGCAGGACGTTCAGAAAGCGACTCATCTCTTCTGTGTGGAAGAAGCACCTATCAGAGAGGAAAACTGCCGGTTCACTGCAGGACACACCACTCCGAACTACAGGTCAGTACAAACCCCGGTTATATAACATTAGCATTGGACGGAAGAATAGATGTATTTCTATTTCATGTCTAACATAAGACATTAGCTGGCAATACATCAGTAACTCATATGACATAACAAGCTAACCCTGGATTAAGCAGGTTTATACAATTAGCTAGCCTATTATACTTTAAAACATCACGAGTACGTCATGTATTTACCTGACTGCGCCTGTCAAACTATCATATTCCCGACAAAACAGGAGTATACTGGCGCTAGAAAAAGTGGGACTGAAGCCAACCGAGTGGCGAGTCTTTCAATCTTGGCTCGTGGGGTTAACCAATAAGAGCGCTTAAAATGGCTCCTGTTAATCGTACCATGATTGTGATTGGTGATTTCAGGCGTTAGGGTTCCGCCTATTTTCCCCTCTAACCAATCTACATATAGCAATCCTGTCGCGTGTGGACAGTGCTAGACTGCGTCCAAACAAAGAGTAGCTGTAGAGCAAGAGAATTATGCAGGTGACGTGCCTCTACGAGCAAGGCTTGCCACTTGGCAGCCACCTTTGTAACGTTTCCGAGCACTTATTCCGAATCTAAATCCCAATTAATTATATTATTAGGTAATTGTGAACATGAAAAACTGCATCTATAGAAAAACCTATGAAATAATGCAAAAGACGTTCGAATTTTGACTCAACTAATCTACGACTAAACACGGTCTAAAATACGATTTTAACAAGCATTTATCCACTGGAAGTATATATACATTCTCTCACAATCTTAATTCAATACTCTTTGAAAGCCATGCATTTCTTTTATATAAAAATAGATGTAGATTTGAGGGGTCCCAGTATTTTGGAAAATGCTTTAAAAAAGTTATAAAATATTATAAATGTTATTAAACATTAAGGCACACCAGCTCACTGTGCAGCAACTGAAGCAACACAACAATATCAAAATATAAAGAACATATGAAGGAAATCGCTCTTTGTAATATTTCTATTGAAATGTTTTTGCCTATTTATTTTAAATGTACGGGCAGTTCAAAGTTTCGTCACGTGGATCAATATTGTCGCGCGCATGCGCCTTTCTCTGTTGCTATCCACTTGTTGTAGTTACAGGAAGATTAACGGCGATTGCTGGACTTGGCGATACCAACTAGCTTACTGTTAGCAGCCTCCACAGAAATTCAAGGCAAGTTTTTGTGGTCCGGGTATAGTGGTTAACTCATTTGCCTTGCATGTGAAAGGTTCCCGGTTCGTTTCCGGGAGGAAACAAACCCACCCTCAGAGTGTTATAAGCTAATGTACTCTCAAGTGCTGGTCCCAGCCCAAAGGAAGGGCATCCGCGCGTAATAGTCAAAATACGCGGATCTATTTGCTGTGGCGATCCCTTGGGAAATAAGCGAGCAGGCGAAAGTACCTTCTTTCTGTTGCTGTATGTATTTGTACTTCATTATAAAAACCTCAGTGGTGTCAAATTAAGCAGACTTTGCGTAGTTGACAACGCGTGCAGGCATAAAAGTAACGCTTTATTTAGCAGTTTGGTTTTGTCTTAACCATAGACTGTCTATAACGTGTTAAGATGATTTCACTGCCACAGCAGGCAGACTTAGAAAGCAGCAGCGGTTCTCAGGTGAGAGCATGCTAACTGTAAATCACTGTAGGACGCTGTTAGTGTTGCAGTCTTCGTGTTAAGCTGTCGTGGAGCAGAGTGTTATTAATACATCGGCGTTTTTATGAGATCATCTTAGAAGTGACTGTTGTGTTTGCCCTTGGATGTTGCAGATGCCAGGGTAAACACTAGATACCGGTACTTGGTCCCACGAAGATTTCTCCGGGCAGATCGTACCCCCCTTTGCAGTGAAAATGCCAGCCGTGATCCGTGATAAAGAGGACTCTGAATCCTCCTCAGAAGACGAGCAAGAGTAAGTACAAGTTAGCAGTTCATATTAATATGTCTGCTGCAGAATAAAGGACAGCCTGTGATCTAAACAGAGTCAAGGTCAGAGGTTATAGAAGCACCTGGGATTATCTGCTTTATATCACAAATAAAACAAGCTGCCTCAAATCTGTCTTTTCTCATTTAAAGAAAAAAGCAACAACTCTCTCAATCAATGCTATTGGTGCCTTTGTTTTGAGTATTTTGTCCTTCAAGAGGAGCTACTGTTGCTTGTTTGCAGACACACTGGAGAAGAGTAGGATATTGCTCACAGTCCCTGCAATCCCTGTGGGACTTGGCAAGTCAGTTAACTTCTTAGCCTACTGATCCTCTTGGCATACTGCATAAGATTTCCAAATAATACATCTTGTAATATGACATTATGGTGAACTAAAAGCATTGTTCATTTTCTCTCTCATTGCAAGTTACCAAATCAATTTAAGGTGAAATGTAATCGGTGAGGGATTACAGAAGATGTCCTGAGCTCTGTTTAATCATTTATGTCAAGATACATGCAAACAAAATGACACCTTCAGGTGTCTTTCATTCTGTATAATTGATGACTGTCATTTAGACAAATGAGTATATATCCCTCTGCTGTGGATGCACCAGCTGGTCTTTGCTTTCTTGTCTCGGTCTAATAATTCCCTCTTAAGCCGTGCTTAGTCATACCTTTCTGGGTTCCTCTGTATCTGCTTTTAGGCTCCATCTCCTAAATTAGTTTGGATTGCTTAGAGTTAGCATTTAACCTTCAGGCTACCAACGCTGCATTTATTGACATGGCAGTAATTATACATTGAGATGCTACAACATGGTTGTTCAAAAATATCTACCCCATAAACACATCTCAGTTCCATTGCAAGAGTAATATTGCAGTAGTTTTTTTTTAAACAACTGCTGTCTGCAATTTTTTACTTGCACACAAAAAGTCTTGACACCATGAAAGAAGTGTTGACCTTCCTCAAAAACACAAAAGGAAAGTCACCATGACTGTGATAAAAGGACAGTACTGTTTTGGTGCGAAAATGAGAAATAGGTGCCGCGGTTTACTGAAACAGCAAACACACAAGGTAATATAGTATATAAAGCAAAAACAAAGTTTTTACAATTCTAAAGAGCTTGAAAGTCATATTTTGTTTGACCGCCTTTATTCTTCAGCACAGCCTGAACTCTCTTGGGCAAGTTCCGGGCATCTTGAAGGACTTTCAAAGCTCTTCTTTGGATGCCTTCTGTTCTGTTCTCTGTCAAGATGATCCCACACTGCTTCAATAATGTTGAGGTCCAGGCTCTGGTGAGACTGATAATGTTCCACTGTGGGTTTTTTAATCCAAGTATACTTGTACTGCCTTGGCATTGTATGCGGAATCATTGTCATGCTTAAAAATGAAACTGTTTGCAATGAGATGCTTTTCAGATAGTGTTGCATTGTAGAAGAAAATGTGAAACCACTTTTCTTTGTTTATAATTATATAAATAATCCACAACATCACTGGCTGAAATGTAGCCCCAAACCCTGACAGAGCCTTCAGTGTGTTTTACAGATGGCTAAAGACAAATTCTGGATTCACCACTCCGTAAGGCCTGTTGCTGTGCAGTTCTTTTGAATTTTGGCATTTTTCTGTCCTTTCTCCCTGTTTCTCTTCCTTAAGACTGGCTTTTTGACAGCCACCCTTCCACTTAAACCATTGCTAATGAGGGCTTGGTTTAGAGTAGCAGATCAACTGAAGAGCCAGATGCATCTCTCAGGTCGTGTGTCAGATTTGTACTTGTCCTATTCCTTAATGAACATTTCATCTGCTGTAGATAGTTTTTTTAGACCTGCCACATCTTTTTCTTCTTTAACTTGTCCAGTTTCCCTTTTAAGGACACACTGCGCATCTCGCTACACAAACAGTTCAGCTAATAGCTCTTTGGAAACAACACTGGTTCACGCCTTGAGTTTGGTGCCTTTTAATGCTTGCTTGTATTATAGTGAGCAAAATGCAAAGAAATTGTGTACCAGTTTTTCTTAAGTTCAATTTAAAATGGACAAAATAACAGGAGTATGCACAGTTTCACTTCTGGTAAGTAAGGTTGCACTCTTTGCCTTAATTACAGTGTATGCGGACCTTCATGCCACATGGGATGGCTACATGGTATAACATTACAGGCTGTCACAAAAGATGCACAGCACACATAAAGGCGAAACCATCCATTGGAAACCTACCATGGCAGAAACACAAGTCTACAGCACAGGCCTTTATTTCAACGTTTTGTTGAATTTAATAAAAACAGAAAAATCATAATCATGAGAATAAATGTTTTACAAAATGCACCCTGCACATGCTGATAGATGTCTGTCCAATAAGCCGTTCTATTTAAAATAAGATAAGATATACTTCATTTAGCCCATGTGCCAAAACATTAAAGACAACCTATAACAAGTTTAGATAAAGTACAATAATGCAGTAGACGTGGGACTGGAACCAAAATGTAATAGAAAGAAATGTCAGTTCCTCTTTGAATTTTACTGTTACAAATATTAACAATGCTTTAAAAGTACTAATATTGCACGATCATATTCAGAGATGATGGTGGTGATGTTAACACATTCTTCTGTATAAGATCTTAACATCTTGTGTGTATGCAGGTGTCTGGGTAGTCTCGGTGATGGCTTATGCTCATGATAAACAACAAGCTTAAATACTATCAAAAGACTCCTCTTAACAGTGAGCAACCCAGCCGTGTCAGTGCGATAATCTGCGATATTGTCTCACATACCTGGATACTTGAGCTAAGGGCAGCAGTTGCTTGCATGCCCCACCTCTCCCACTTGTCAAGGCTGGTCATACCTGATTGACTTCTACTCCATCATCATGTCACCTTATCTTATTTTGACCCCCTGATAAGCAGGCTGTGTCTGGTACTGTTAGACATTCTCGACTTTTACAAGGGTATTTGGAGTACTGTACATGGGTTTGTTATTGCCCAGCACCTCACAAAGCTCTGTGTGGTCCTGCCTCTATCTGCTTGACTGAAATAAACACCACGTCACGAGGCATTCCCGCAGCCTTAGGTAAGATGCCCATATAGGTCAGTTCATGTCATCCTGGAAGATTTTGGGCACTGAAATTCACCCCAAAGTGCATCTCTGAAACTTTGCTCCTGTTATTTTTATTAAGTGTCTGTATAATTTGTCACCCACTAGAGACCATCCCTGCATCTCATGGGGCAGCCTTAGCAAGACCATCCCGATTCTCCTGTTTTTCCCTGAAGCTGTTGTTTCAAAAGATGGAAGCATATCTTCTGTTGGAGGTACAGTGCAGAGTAATAAAAATGTCATTTTGGAGCCTATAAAAGTTCAATGCTAAGAATATCTTGTTGTGCTTTTTGCACAGAACGATATAATATGGCCTTCAAGATTGTGCGCACAGAGAGCCGCCTGGTACGAGAAATACTCACCAATCACGGATTCCATGAGGTAATGTTCTCACTTAAATCGTACAACTTTAAAAGATAATCTTGTAAAAATACATTGTTTTTCTTTTTTTCTTTCTTTTTTTTTTTGCGGCACATGCAATTGTAGGATACGCTTTACTGTAGGTCTGTTAATCTTCATTTGACTGCTGGTGACAAAGCCCGGGAATGCACCCATGGAAAAAAACAAAATGACCTCAAAAAGCATTAATCTGGTTTCACGAGGGCACACAATCCCCGTTATTGCTCTCTCCAAGCAGCTACAATTAATTCCCTTTTTATTTCATTTCAATGCTTCTCGACTGCTGCTAACCCATCATCAAAAGGCAGACGAGTGTCTACCGCAGCCCGGACAGAGCCAAACTTTAATAAGCCTTTATTGCGAACATCTGGCTCTCCACGGGACGCGGACAGAATGGCCATGTGAATCCCGCCTCCTAACAAATTGTTGGAAAAATACACAAATAAAGAGATAAAATAACATGACAGTGATGGAAATCTGTGAACTGGCCTTCCCTTTTGAGATCGTGTCAAAAGCGTAAGTCGTACAGTAGTTCGTGGGGTTAGTGATGGGGTAATGGTGGTGATGCTGGAGTCTGTTTCTTAGATTCAGCCGAGCAATCAAACGTGATGGACGTCAGAATACGATGCTTCTGTTGGTGGCTGGAAACTCTTGAGAGCTTACCCTTTTAATGATCCCTTTGCTGGTGTATTTTACTTTTTGTGCGCTAAATCAAAATCATTTCATCTGGCTTGTCTGCTCAGTTCAGTCTTGCTATTTTTCAGGTTCACCCAAACAGCAATGACTTCAACCTCATGTGGACAGGGTCTCACCTCAAGCCTTACGTACTACGCAGCCTTCAAGACTTCCAGAAGGTCAACCACTTTCCCAGGTATAATAGAGGTTTCAAATATAGAGTGTGTTTCCACTGTTTCCTCTGTTATAAATATCGCCGTATGAGGCAATGTGTTTGTTGGCTTTCGCTTGCAACGTGCGATTTATTTGGGACCGATGTCTTTATGAAGCATGAAGTGAATCATACCGTCAGGCCCAGGGTGTTCTGTAGCCGTTATGTGTTCCTATATTTGTTCTTCCACACGTCCAGATCGCACGAACTGACACGCAAAGACCGTCTCTATAAAAACATCCAGCGAATGCAACAGACTCATGGCTTCAAAAACTTCCACATTGTTCCTCAGACCTTTGTGCTTCCCGCCGAGTACCAGGAATTCTGCAGTAAGATACCACCCACACATAATCCTGTTCGTCTTAGCAGGGCTATATTTATGACATGTTTACAGTCATTTTGAATGACTGCAGTTCTCTGCGTTTCCTGCTTTCCTCTTCTTCTTTTCTTTCTTTTCCTCAGATTGCTTTGCCAAGGACAAGGGCCCGTGGATAATTAAACCAGTAGCATCTTCAAGAGGACGAGGTATCTACTTGGTTAGCAATGTGAGTTTATTTTATTCTTAGACTTCTGTGCCTTTTGATCCTTAAAATGTGAACACTTCACACTTTTCTCTCCTTTCATTTTTCCCTCTCCCCAACCGGTCACACCAGATGGCCACCCTCCCCTGAGTCTGCTGTCATGGCTGCCAAGTGCTTGTTCATAGCAGATAATTGGCTCCCTGGCCTTCTGTCTGTAGTGTTTTAGTCTTTTCCTTAACATATAATGTGTACTGTGGCTATTACACTGTTTTAAATGGCTCTGAGTAATTCTAAACTTCAGTTGTCAAAACCTTCAGAGGACTTCAGTGATATAATAAATATAATTTGACAGAAAAATACTTCTACAAATTCCACCTCATTGTTTGTTCCTGGAGCTTTGTGGCTACAAACCTGAGTGGTCATCGAGGAAAAAAGAAAGCAAATTAGTGGACTTTGTGTTGCAAGTATGCTGCCAACCTAGTGTTTTTGAAAGGTTAAGAGTAAACCTTAACCTTTAAGTAAAGTAATTTTGAGTCACGGTTATAGGTATTTTTCTTTCTTCCTTAATTCCCTGTGTAGTTTAGTCTTGGTATACTTGGTACTGCTGATCCCCAAGTTTGGAGGATGTCAACTATTACTTCTTTCCCACCTGTGTTTGAGCTTGGTGTGACTGCACTGGCGTGTGTTTGCAAAGATGGGGAAAGTTATTCCACATCGCTTTTATGTCGGACTAGTGTCGGATGTTGGAACTCGGAAGTGATGTCACTCCAGAGTTAGTGCATTCCAGTGCTAAAGTTGGAAAAGCGAGAACAAAAACAGGATTTGTTTTGATTCTTAGCGAGATAAAGCCATCCAGGTATCACAAGCAATACAACATAATACTTGTTTTTTATGTGGGGTGGCTGTAGCTCAGGAGGTAGAGTAGGTCATCTGCTGATTGTCTGCTGATCAGAAGGTTGGTTGTTCGATCCCTGGCTTCCCCGGTTTGTATCTATTAGAGTATGAATGTTAGTTAGAAAGCACTGAAAAGCATAGAAAAGAGTCTGTGTGTGAATGGGTGAAAAAAGTGCTTTGAGTGCTCCAGGAGAACAGAAAAGCACTATATAAGAATCAGTCCATTTACATACTTCAAACCAGCATTGGGGCACATTCTTGGGTAGAGCCTGGTCAGTGCTTTGTGTATAGCTTTTTTTATCAAGTCACAAACATACAACATTGGCTATGGAGATTTTACAGTTCAAGTTGTACTACTGTTTACAGTAGTACACTTTACATTCATTGCCACCATTGCAGACTGTTAACTGGAGGTTGGTGGGGCTTCTCTGACTTTCCGAATAGGAAATATGAGTTGAAGGGGGCATTCGAGATTAAATTTCGGACCAGGGACTCAGAAATCCTGATTTCTGACCTAATCTGAAATGCACAGTTCTTCTCCCCAAAATAGCCTTTTCAAAAAAATAAAAATAGTGTTGGCATATTTGTAAAGTATGAAAGACAAAACAACACTGAACACAATTAACTGAATCTTTCTTTGTTAATGGGGACTCCAGCACTGGGACTAGTGTTTAATAGTAACTACAAAGCTAAAGCCAGCAGAGTTTAAGAATAGGTTAACACGGACTGAGAAACGGGGAGAAGAAAACAGCTAATCTTAATGCCAAGCAAAGCTCAAAACAATAATACTGACTGTCAGTCAGCTCTTCTGTTGTGTGTGTGTGTGTGAGAATAAACCATGTGCAAGCATGAATTCGCATTAAGGGTAAAACCTTAGTGGGAGTTAACTATAAGCACACTGACATAAAAAAGTACCATGTGAACTCAAACAGTCACTTGGCCAGATGTTATCTAAGTGTGGGGGTTGCACTGATACAGCTGTCTTCGAAGTAAGTATCAACCAGCGTTTCAGACATTAATAAGCTTCGCGGAGTAAATCACACACTTTCAAGGCCCCGGGCTCTTGGAGGAGCTCAACAAGGTTCTCACCCTTGGAAAACATGTGCACGATTCTTCTTCTTCTCAGGCATTTTTATGAAACAGTGGAAAGAATGTCAGAGCGATATTTGGAGAAAAGAAAGAAATACGTTCATCTTTTTTGCTTTGCTTTTTCTCTGAACTGTAGCCAGCGCTGAGGTTACTCCAACTCCTACCCCCCCCGCCCTTTACCCCATCTCTTCTCAACTTCACCACCTGCAACACATTTCAACCTCATAAATGACCCATCTCCCACCACCAGATTGTGTTTTTATAGGCTGTTATTGAAGCTTGACCCGCTATGACCAGCGTCACTGAAACTTTTCTTCATCTTATTATCCTTTGATGTTTATGGTTCACTGCAGCGTCTCGTCAGCCCAATGAACTTGAGTATTTAATGCAGTTCTATATGAATCATTCGTGGTGTTGTAGCTTTAAACTTGTGATAAAATACTGCCCGCATTTTCTTCTGTGTTCATCATATCTTCTTTTGTGCGTCCTGCTTCTCATCTACAGCCAAATCAGATTTCCATGACTGAAAACATTTTGGTGTCTCGCTATATTAATAACCCGCTACTCATTGATGGTGAGTTGTTACAGTTATATTTTTGCTATTTTCTTTTGACAGATTTGCACTGAACAATTTTATGACTTAATCTAATTGTTGTTTTTACAGGGTTCAAGTTTGACGTTCGTTTGTACGTGTTGGTAACGTCTTACGATCCTCTCCTCATCTATGTGTATGAGGAAGGCTTGGCTAGGTGAGTGTTTTTACCTTTGAAATGGTGACTAATACAATAGAAGCTATCTCCTGGTGCTTTTACATAAGATTTTATGTTGTCTTTTTGGTATCCATCCATCCATACAGCCATACATCTTGCTGTTTATCTGCTTTTAGCTGATAGAGACGGTAATTTTATTTTTTATTTTTTATTTTTTATTCCTATTTATTCTATTTATCCCCTTTGTATATTTTATTTATATTTGTCTCTGTATTTATATATGTGTGTGCGTGTGTGTGTGTGTGTGTGTGTGTATATATATATATAACAATTCTGTAACTGTAACTTCGGTCGTTGCTGTGCTTTTTTTTGGAAGTCGAATTTCCCAGAGGAACCCACCCGAGGGATTAATAAAGTTCTATCTTATCTTATCTTATCTTATCTTATCTTATCTTAATTTAAACAAATATATTAAACAAATATATATAGACTTCCCTTTCTCCAGCCACTTCCTCAGCTCTTCTGGGCTGTGTTACCAAAGTGTTCCTGATTTAGCTGAGAGACAAATTCTTTTAAGTGTGTCCTGGGTCTGCCCCAGGTTCTCCTACCGGTATACCCCAAGACACCTCACTTAGGAGGCACTCACAATGCTTCTTATGTAGAAGTCACCTTAACTTGATGAGATGATGATCAAAGTCTTCACTTTTATTTTTTTGCAACTGAAAAATAACAGTATGTTACGTCTTTATGATTCAACGCCTACATTTCCACTCTGTGTTGTTTGCTGTTGCTGGCGTCGCCACATCACGATGCATTTGATTGACACACTTCAACTGCAGTTCACACACTTCTCAGAGTCATCCATAGGGTTGTATTTGACTTTCTAGTTGGTCAGTTCTGGCTGGATGGCATAGATAGAACAATAAGTCACCATCATCTTCATGTCCACTCAACACATTCTTTTACTAAATATAAGTTCTTTCTCTCTTCTAAAACCACCAGTTATCAATTTAAAATTCAGTGATGTGAGATTGTCCTTGCCTCTCACTCTGTCAGCCCTGTGAAGGACTAGCGAGCTGTCCTCTTGGCTTCTGACAGTTTGAATAGGCTCCCCTAATTTAGATAAGTGGTTAACCAACATGAAACTTCCTGTTTATATGTGTCACGTTATATTAGGTTTTTGTGCCACGTTGCGTGTTGTTAAGGAAAGTCTTGTTTATTATTATGGATCCAGCGGGACTTTGTGAAACACTACATTCATCTTCCTTTAGCACCCACAAGAGGGCATCCTAAACTTTGCAGACTGCCTGTGTGGAGCGTGTGGCTTTGGCCACTTTAAAACAAAGCGCTCTATTGTTTCACTTGTAGGATGTGCTAATCAAATGTTTGCTGATTGTGACATTGTTCAAAGCTCATATCTATCACGACTTTATGTAATTGCGCTCGAGTTATTAGGCCTGGGTGTTCAGAGCAATAATAATTTCTTTAACAAAGAAAGGCTATTGTCAGACACGGTTGGGTCAGGAGAGGGTTGATGATTTATAGAATGACTGGCTCCTCACCTCGCTCTGATAGAGGTGCGTGCTCATGCTGGAAACACAGTGCCACTTCCCTCTTATTTGCTGGCTTCATTATCAACTGTTTTCAGTAAATCATGGCCGAATCTTGAATCCCACTTTTATCTCCTGACATTCCTTCACATGTGTTGGTATTCAGGTACATGGTGTGTGCCAAAGGAATTCTCATTATTGCACATGTGGCATCCACTCCTCTCAAACACTGTCAGAAACTAATCTCTTTCCCAAGTGCCCTTATTATTTATAGTCAAGTGTCTTACAAATGTGGATGTTACGGCACATGGATATGTAGGGGAATAGTTGGATTACGTAGAAGGATTTTTCCCCCCCCTTTTTCCTCTTGTGTAAATAAACCCTGCTCCTTCACAGATTTGCCACAGTTAAGTATGACAGGACTTCAAAGAACATCAAGAACACATTCATGCACCTCACCAACTACAGCGTGAACAAAAAGAGCAGCGATTATGTCAGGTAAGTCCCTTCAGTGATCAAAATACAACGCGGTGCTGTTACGGGAAGGCTCCCCCTCTGACTCATCCATTTATTACGGCTGGAGTGTTTGAAGCTCATTTCTTTCTTTTCAGTTGCGATGACCCCGAAGTTGAGGATTATGGGAACAAATGGAGTATGAGTGCAGTGCTGAGGTATTTGAAGCAGGAGGGGAAGGACACCACATGTGAGTTAGACCTTCACCTTGTTCTTTTCATTTTTAATATCCATGCAATGACGACAGAAGTAACTTTTCAATCTGTTTTCTTTTTTAAAATATCTTATTTTCCTTTGATGTTTCTGTCGCAGTGCTGATGAAGCAAGTTGAGGACCTCATCGTCAAAGCTGTACTGAGCGCTGAGCTACAGATAGCCACCGCCTGCAAGACATTTGTTCCTCACAAGACAAACTGCTTTGGTAATCATTTCCTATTCTTCTTAAAACTATCTTTTTTCCCCAGCCACAGTTAAAACAATCTAGTCCCCCAAAATATGCTTACACCTGCTACAGCCACTGTGAATTATGGGATCCAGCTGCGTTTCCAAAAGAATTTGCTAAAATTCTGAAAGACTAGTCTGAATGTGAAGGCCATCAGCACAAATGTGGCTCCTCAAGAATTTCTTTTGAATGAAATTTGAACTCCGGGGGGAAAGAAAATCTCTCTTTTTGCTCACGGTGCAGAAGCACTCACACATACTTAGTCATACATATTACCACACCCCTCACATTTCTCTTCAGCTTCAGATTCATTGTCCAGCAGCTCCTCCATACTATTTGTCCACTGAACCGTGCTGAAGTTGTAGACATTCATTCCTCAGTGTGGAACCTTCCTGCATGCTTGCTGCCCTCTGACTGGCTGCCGGGTCGTGGACGGCCTGTTGACTGAAGCAGGAATTTGCTTCCTCTCCTCTGTTGCCATTCAGCCTGATTTAGACTGACTGTTTTCTTGGCTAGTCTTGCCTTGCAGTGGGCTCGTGTGAACTCCATTTTGGAGCCATTACCCATGTTAGTGTTGGCACTAATTGTCTGCGCTCTTTCTTCGTGTCTGGCAGCCTTTCTGAGATTTTGGGTTTGAAAGCGAGTACGCTGGCCTAGCTTCTCTCAGCACCACTGCCTCTTTTTCACTCTCTCCCCCCCTTTTCTCTTGCTGTTTCTTCTGCCGCGTTATGTTTATAATTCGCCCTTTCATGCTCACATTCTCCTCACCTCTCAGACGTTAGAAAAATAAAGGACTCCACAGTTGTGACAGGCCTCTTAGACGTAATAGTCCTACGATGGGCGGTTGTTTGGGCTGTACTGGATGCATATCAGCAAAATATAACCATCAGACATTCGCCTGCATAAAGATGCTATCTGCACCCTGAGCATCACTGCAAGGTTGAGAAAACACACATTAACCCAGGGTGTAAAAGGTGACCATGCAGGTATTTACTTACCAAGCCTCAACCTGGCTTTCATACATACCTGAGAGACACTATACAATGCGATGACATATTTTTGGAGAGAGGGGGTGAAAAACAAGAATGGATAAACAGGTTTGCTCCTGTTCTCATTCATTATTTTTGTCAGTGCTTGTATTCTGTTTTTGTGTTTTGTTTTGTTTTACCGGGCGATCGTGGCTCAAGAGTTGGGAGTTTGCCTTGTAATCGGAAGGTTGCCGGTTCGAGCCCCGGCTTGGACAGTCTTGGTCGTTGTGTCCTTGGGCAAGACACTTCACCCGTTGCCTACTGGTGGTGGTCAGAGGGCCCGGTGGCGCCAGTGTCCGGCAGCCTCGCCTCTGTCAGTGCGCCCCAGGGTGGCTGTGGCTACAATGTAGCTGCCATCACCAGTGTGTGAATGTGTGTGTGAATGGGTGGATGACTGGATATGTAAAGCGCTTTGGGGTCCTTAGGGACTAGTAAAGCGCTATATAAATACAGGCCATTTACCATTGTTTTGTTTTTTTAAATGCATTCACAAAAATGCTCCACAGATGCATGCAAACAGCACACTAGCAACTGAATCTGATCTTGCACCAACCTGTAGACGAGTAAGAATGTGTTCCTGTTTTATATTGTTTTGTTCATAGCCTGCTTTGAAACTGAACTAAAGGTGAACAAGTGGTAAGAGGTGTTTACATTAATATTGCAGAAACCCAAGTCTGCTTCATGTATACAGTAGCTGGACTGAACAATAACAATTAGGTACTGCACCTTTTGATTAGGACCCATAATACTCTGGAGTCTGTTGTGAGCATGGCCATTATCGTACTTCATCCGTATCAGTTTACTGTTGAATTTAGTGCAGTTTTGTTGTCTTAGATGGCCTCAAGCAAGTTAATTACAGCATTCATAGTCTATTTACAGGATTATATTTCCAAAGATAGACAGTAGACCACCCTCATCCTTTCTCTGTTGATCTGTCTCTCCCAGTGTGGTCATGTTGCTCTCTGTGTGTATGTGCATACATTATGAACACAGGAACATGTAGAAACCAGTATAAACCATGTGTTTTCCAAACATACAAGCTTAAAGCTGTCTAAGCTTCAGGCAGTCCAGTCCGATATCTTTGTGGGCTTCTTTTTCTTGTCCCTGAAATAAAAACCCACCCTAACCACCTGGGAGTCATGTTCACTCAGCCACTGTCAGCTCCTTTGCTTCTCCTCTTTCACTTATCCTTACTATATTTTCCCACTTCACAGCCACCACTATCCTCAGCCTTCTTCCTGGCATGCCTGTAATAGTAAACAGGTAAAGCGTCAGAATGCGTGGCAACAAATACATGTGTGTTAGCTCAATGAACGTGCTGATAAAAGCAGCCATTGTTTAGAGTTTTAATACAGTCTGTTGCTTGTCTGGAAGGGAGCCATGCGAGACCATAAAGCACATTATAATCTTAATTTACTGCAAATTGTTCCCTGCCATTTTAATGTCTATTAATGGCTTTAATACAATGTTTATTGTTTTCCAATTGGATTTCTTCCCTTTGCTTGAATTGCACGGTGTGTCTAAATGCACATACTGTAACAAAATCTTTTTATAGCTCCGTAATGTCTCATGTGGGAAGAAATAAAAACAGCAGTTTTTTCGTTTTACATTGTAAGGAGTGGGTGTAAGTGTGTGTGTGTGTGAGTGTGTGTCCGTGGAGAGAAAATGCCACCCATGCAGCTCTTTACCGCTGCTGTGTGATTAATGGACAGGGTTTTTTGCTGAGAGATGCTGATTATGAGATGTTTTGATCTGATTAGCCAAGCCAAAGGCCTATTTTATTACACACAAAACATTCCACTTACTGGTCCTATGTTTCACTGAACGTCCCTCATTAAGTGCTGAGTGTGGTTGGATCTCCCGTCTGCGAACCACTCTGCCTGTCTTACATTTGTCAGATACTCCCACACTTCACTGCGGCACAGTGTTTGTTTTCCTATGATGACAGTGCAGCTGCTGTGTAACTGAGTGTTTTCGAGAATGATTAATGGTTTTGGGTCCCACTATAACGCTATAGAGTGTTAACAGCGACTTAATTTGTTGTCCTGGGAGTGTTTTCTCGATTGTGGCTCTGAGGCGTGCCTGTTAAGCTCCTTGCGACAGCAGTGAAACAGTTCAGCGCCATTAATTTATTTCTGAATTTAATTGTCCTTGCTGTGAAAAGAACACACATGAAGGAAATACTTTATGTTGATGTTGTTATTGTGGACCAACAAGCTGCATGGGCAGGGTGGGGGAGATCATTGTTTTTGGGCATTTGTCTGTTGTGGTGAATTTTCCAGCAGCGCCCATCCAATAACAAAAAAGAAAGCACACCAAAAAAACCCCTCAAAAAACTCTTCATCATCCCTTTTCTCTGTCATATTTATTCTCTCCCTCCCTCTTTAATGGGTGTGATGTGGATGTTCGCTGCCTCTCGTCTGCTTGTCTGTGATGCTTGTTGTGGGCTCTCTGTGGGCACATTTAAAAGTGTTCCCCTGGCAGCGGTCGAGCCGCAGAACAAACGTGCCTAACAGTGAGCGCTTCGACAGGCTCACAGGGAAGGAATGGCGTCTGCTACTAATTGGGGGAAAATTTGTGACACATGGAGCCTGCATGTCGGGGGGGACGGTGAGGTGGTGTAACACCTCCTGTTTTTTTTCTTTTGTTGTTGTTGTTTTTTCTCCCTGTTGTTGTGGTGCCACTGAAGTGAGAGCGTAAGCTAAGCCATTTTATTCCAGCGCTCTTGTCTATAAGCTTTATGATACACACACTCTCTCCCCATCTTCCTATAAAATGGATTGAATGGTATAAAGCTAGCAAGTGGAAAATAAAATGCTTTGCTAAGTGAGCACTGCTTAGCAGTGGGGGTCCCGTCCATCCGCAGAAGTTAAAGAAGGTAAAGATGGCAGTGGCAGCTTATGTTGCAGCTTTTGGCTTGTGGGCGTAAGGCAGACTTTGCTCATTTCCATCACGAAAATAGTGTTTGCACTTTCACCAATTTGGACCCTATGACACTACCATAAGTTCAGCTCTCAGTGCATGTGATATACAGTGACCCAGTGATATTGTGCTTCCCTGATGTAAAGAAATGTTCTCAAGGTGTGTCCTGAAAAAATTACATTTAACAAACTCATTCAAAGGTACAGTAAGTCATTCTTTGTTATTTAATAGAAAAAAGAATGTTGGACTCATTAATATACATAGATTAATGTGCAACTAAATCTTCTAGCAAACTGATACATTCTCATGAATGTAAAGAATTAATCCACTAAAAATATATAGGAGCAGGTGCCAGTGTGTGGATTTCAACATGTTGCCCATCATCTCGAATAAAGTGGCTGAGATGGACATCGATGTTCCGTCTAATCAAATTTTATTTATGTGGCGAGAGATCAGTCACTAGCTATTCAGGATATTCTCAACAACTTATAGTATCGCTGTCAGTAGACAGAAGTGAGCTTTACTGACTCATCGAGTTCTATCAGACCTTTTCAGCCTTCTCCAGTGTTGATCGATGTGGACACAAAGCATGTAGACAGCTGAGGTAAACAGAGGACTGACCGCCTATACTCACTACACATGAACAACAGCCAGAGTTGTTTGTCCTACAACAGCCACTATATCTGGGATTATGAATTGAAATAAGACAGGTAATGCCGCGTTCCAGATACCTCGGAACACTCCCAAGTTAGGATCTTCCAGAAAAAGCTAGGAGAAACAGGATTTGTTTTGGTTCTTGGCAAGGAAGAGTCATTTAGGTATCACTAGAAATACAGCATACTTATTTTTTGCACTTAAAAAACACATTCATGTATCGAGCCTGATCAGTTCTGTGTATGGCTTATTTAGCAGTGGAAGTACAGATTAAAAATTCACAATTTTACAAACATTTAAATTCAGCACCACCTTCTTGGATTACTAAGTTGGGGTATGTCGATTTGTTCTGATTTTTCAAGTTTCAGTCCGAGTTGAGGGGGCGTTTCACAAAAAATCTCTGAATGGGAACTTCCGACTTATTCAGCAACGCACCATAATAAAAGAGAATTCAGTATTCAGTTGACTGCAATCTGAAATCTATTAACACCTAGTGGAGAGATTTTAAACACTGTTCCTTTAATGTTGAAAATAATTTTATTTACAGCAAACAAGAACCCTATGCCACAATTTCAGTTCAACATATTTTCTCTGTTGGTCCAGAGCAGATTTGTTTCTTACAAAAACTGCATGGCTGTTGCATTTCTTTTCAACAGAAACAGTTTATTCATTCAAACACGAATGAGCAGACAGCTTTACATTGCATGCGGATAGCCTATAAATTACATACACCAAACAGACATGTTTGTATGAGTCATGTTTTCGCCATATAACGAAATCCATATAACCTTTTATAAGCATATGCTCCTATAACCCATTTGTCACTCACAGAAAGGAAATGTAACATCTGTCCTCAGATACAAAATGCATTTCATTCTAAAATGAATTGAAAGTAATAAATGGAGACCCGCATTTTTTACCAAAATGAACAAAACTTCTTGACCATTTCTGATGAATATCAAGCAGTTTTACTTGACATCTGCCTCCAGGATTTTATTTTTTGTTCCAACATCTGCAAGTTATTTAGACATGCTCCAGTGTACATACTATACACATCTCATACAACTCATGGTTTGTTTAATGGTTAACTTCATGAGTTTTTAACTATATACAACATCACATAATTACATTTACTCATCCTTTTAAACTTGATCTGCTCTGTTTTATCAATGTGATACTGAGTGTAAAGCTGGGGCCACTGGTGGCTGTCATGCTGGCTTTTGTGTGCTTAACACTGGCATTGACCTGAGATGTTAGAACAAACAGTGCTGCTCACAGCAGCTTTGAAACCTCCAGCCACCCAGGCCTATTCTCAACATAGCCTGTTCTTTTGAAGTGCCATTAGAGGGATTTTTTCTCTGCCTCTTTGGCTGGGCTTCACGCTATCCCTGTAAAATACTGCGGTTTCCCTGCACGCTGCTGCTGGGGCCGATGGCTCGTTGGCTTATTGGGTGACACTCCCCAGAACAGTGTGAGAGCTTTCATATGGCACATAGGGCAACTCTGCCACTGTGAGCCATATATCAGTCAGTGAAACAGGAGAGAAAATTGGAGTAGAGTGGATTAATTTTTACATGGGGAACTGCCTGACCACTTTTTTATTGTGTCACTCAGTGCTCAGCTATAACTGGGGTGAAATATATACTATAATAATATATTGTCTAAGGCTTTCTAATTCCCTAGATTTTGCCACTGTAAGTCATGGTCCCAGTTTAGTATCTGAATTTATTTTCCAAGTTAAAAAGATACTAACTTATGATGGTGCTGGAACTCTTTCTGGTGACCATTAGGGCAGTGTCCTTCTAGGTAATATCTAATGAAACTATGTACATTTGACTTTAACCTTCTCAACCAAAATTATTTGCTGGACAGTTTGTTTTTGAGCCACCATCTTATGTAAGAATCTTCATGAGAGATGTGTATATATATGCTTGGTTAAAGCATTTGAGCCAGTCCCTCAGTAGCAGGCACTGGTAAATGTTTCTTTCTTGAATGATTGGGTATATAACATGCGTGTAATCAATAGCAGAAAGTCATGGGCCATGTTGCCAGATGCCACATAATGAGGTTATGACAGAACTCTGGAAGTGCTTCTGACTTTGATATCCTTCATCCTTTAACTGAGCAGATCTGGGAGATTTTTTCTTTTTTTTTTTTTAGTAATCCTGTTTCTGCTGACTTCTTTGTCTGCAGTAAAACCTTTTGATTCATTTTGTGTTTCCCTCTATAGAACTGTATGGTTTTGATGTGCTCATTGACTCCAACCTCAAACCCTGGTTGTTAGAGGTGAACCTTTCTCCCTCCCTAGCCTGGTGAGTGACTCAATTACTGTATTAAATTGTTGTCATTTGTTATTTCAGGAGGATCTCTTTTCCAAAACACGCAGTACTTTGCAAAAGTATTGAGACACCCCTCATTTCTTTATTATAGTTTGCTTCAAAGGAGCCAGCCTTTCTTTTATTATTTTAAAGTGCTCTTGAGCAGTAGTTCTCCATGTAAAATGTAAAGCTGTAGGTGTTTTTTTTTTAATCATCTCAAGGTTGTAAAATGTTCCTAATTTCAGTGCCATGTTGAAGGCACTCAACTGATGAGCATTTTAGTCTGACATTATATGCCAATAATGTTTTTGTTTGTGAAATCTGCTTATTTACAGTGATGCTCCCTTGGATTTAAAGATAAAGGCCAGCATGATTGCAGACATGTTTTCACTTGTGGGTGAGTGCATCCGGCAGGAATGAATGCAGCTTATATTTAATTCCACAGTTTTGCACAAGTGGGTGGACTTTATAGACAATCACTTCATTTAAAATGTGCACTTTGAGCTTGATGTAGACTTGCATAGGAAATGCTGGTGAATTAAAGTAGCCTCAGGCCCTGATACCTCACACATTGGTGTTTGACTATTAGGAAGCAAGTGCTTAGGCTTAGGCATAGATAAAAGCCCTTGTAAGAATGTGTACAGGTATTGGTGAATGGGGCTTGTAGTGAGAAAACACTTTGAGTGCTTAAATAGAAAAGCGCTATATAAGTACCAGTCCATTTACATGTCTGTATCTCCATATTATCAGCCACTAAATAAAAATCAAAGGACAAATCTTGGGAGAATATCGACATTAAAAGTTATGGGGAAAAAGTAAACATTAACAGATGTCAGGTTTAAAGCAAACAGTTGCATTGGTACATGTTAACAATGTTAAAAGGGCAATTACGGGAGTCTTTTTGGAACTTTGTAGGCATCGATCTGACTAAAGTCAAAAAGAATAGTTGTTATAATTCACAACTTGTGACAACAAAACAAGATTATTTTTTTATTGCCTTTTCATATTATCCTAATAAGGACTTATAAATAACTACACATAAAATATTAGCGAAGTCTGTTGATGTTTTATGTCTCTAAAAGAAAAAAACATATCTTTCAATGTATTGAATTTTTAAATCACCAAATATCGTATCAGTATGAATCTTAAAAATACTATAACGCTGACGTTCCACACCTACAGTAAGCCATCAATATACAAATCGCAACGCAGAATGAAGCTAGATTAACTGTTGAGTAACAAGGAGTCAGAGCCTATAAACAAATTGAACTGAAGATTTAGATGTTCTTTAAGGTTAAATTTTGCATTACTCATGCTTAAGCTCTGGATGGAAAAATACTTAGGCACAATTAAGAGATCATTCAGTGAGCATTTATTGCACAAGTATATATTTGGGGAAAAGACATTATTTTGGCGAGGCTAACATGAAACGAAAAGTGCTGCAAGTATGCTTTTTTTCTGTGCTAGTGTCACTAAAAGCCATAACTGCTAGTTGCTTCTTTTAACCAGCAGGTTTTAAGTGGAGACAGTCGACTATTGTTTAATGCTTAATGTTTTCCTGCATTCCACGAGTTGAGTTTTGCAAAGTGCCAAAAATAGCTGTATGGCTTCCTAATGGGCGCTCCACTGTTGAAAGAACAAATCGTAGCTTTCATTAATTGACATTAAATGACTTGCAGACAAAAAACGTTAACGTAAGCCTACTTTTTGTGGTCATTAAGCCTGGCCCAAGGCAGAGATCAACATTGTTTTTTAATGTTTGCTGCAGGGAAAGAGAGATACTGTGTCTTTGTTATGTTTCCTCCCTTCTTAATTATAAATTCTCATGTAGATGAAGACTTCAGATATGAAACTATAGGAGCCCACATAGTTTTAGACTTTATCCTTTTCTTTGTAGATACAAAATAAATCCGTATACGTGGGGAAAAAGATCTTGATTATTTAACTTTACTTAATACTCTTCTTTATCCTTGTTACCAGTTATATTTTACACAGAGCATACTGATTAGCAGGCGTCCATCTAAAATGGCACCGAACCATTAAGTCTATCTGTGGTCACAGCCTAATGATATTAAAGGAGTGGTGATTACGCCCATGTGAGTGAATGTGTGCACACATGTGCATGTGCGTCTTAACCCTAGGCCATACTGTGGCTTGAAACCCTCTCCACTGGCTCATTAAATGAAAGGGTAGAATCATAAATTGCCAGTTATCTTTGGACGGAGACGTTACTGCGCGTCTGGGGAAAATAAGCGGTGGCATGTAAAACATAGCACATCTATTATGTACCAAACAAACTAAGTCGCTGTTGGCTGATAACACTTGGGCTGCCTCCCAGACCTGTAAATAATGACAGCATTCCATTTGCATTAATTTTCTGCTTGCGTGTAGCTGTCAGTTCTCTGTCACCAGTGTTTGTAATAATTGCCGTGTTTAGGCAAGAGCATGGTGGGGGCCTGAAACTTACCTGACGGCTTGGATGAGGTAGAATAAATAGCCCAGAGCTCTAAGCTGTCAATAGATTTAATTCACCCAAAGTGTGAGAGCAAGATAGAACATAAACCTATTTATTTAAAAGGTCACTGTGACAACTAGTTAGCTATGAAGGAATGTGGGAATCAATAAACAAAAGATTCTAGATTTAAATCTTTTAGACAGGGTGGGAACGTCTTGCTAAGACTGGGGCTCCTCTAGTTAGTACATGCCCAGAAGACCTTGCACAGGAGGCGCCCAAGGGGTGCCTGTCCGAACAGATGTCCGAACCTCCTTTCGATGTGGAGGAGTAATGGCTCTACTCTGAATCCCTCCTACAGTAAATGACTGAATTCACTAAGGTAGAGCCCATTCATCTTTAGCCAGAAGCTCATTTACACTGTTGTATCCACGGTCTTTTTCTTTTGGTCCCTTTACTGTCACGTCTCTTTCCCATCACTCGTGAACAAGATCCAAAGGTATTAAACTCCTCCATTTGGGGCAGCATCTTGTTCTTGACCTGGAGTTGGCACACCACCCTTTTCCTGCTGAGAACCGTGGATTCAGACTTGGGGTGCCAATTCACATTTCTGCCGCTTCACACTCAGCTCCAACCTACTCCAGTGCAATCTAGAGGCCACCACCTGATGAAGCCAATACAGCCACATTCTCCCAGGAGGAAAATGGAGTCCCCACCCTTGAGCACCACACCCATTATCTGCAAGAAGTGTAAATGACATTCAGTTTCCTATCCTTAACCTAAACACATGGTGGAAAGTAACTGTTTTGTCCACCAGGGAAAACCCCAGCATATAGGCAGGGACCTGGGGGGATACTAGTGCCCCTACCTGCTGCCTCTCCTCGAGGGAAACTCCAGATTGAAGCAGAGTCCCATAGATGGGTTCTAGACCCAATGTGTGTGTTCAGGTGAGCCCAATTATATCTAGTGGGTATCTTTCAACTTCACACATTAGCTCAGGCTCTTTCCCCATCAGAGAGGTGGCGTTCCATGTCCAAAGAGCTTATTTCACCAGCTAGAGATCAGACTGCCGAGGCCTCCACCCTTGAAAGTCACCCACCCACCATACATTGCACCTGAACCCTGTAGTGCCTTCTGCAGGTGGTGAACCCAAAAGAAGGTGGGCACATGTTGCCTCTTTGGGCTTTGTCCGAATGGGCCGAATGGACTAAAGTTTAGCCACCAAGCACTTCCATGCTTCCTCAAGGGTGTGGCCCCAGTAACCTTGTACCAGGCAGGGTTAGAATCAGTCTCGCACAGAGTCGCAAAGGTTTGAAAATAATAATGTTTAATTTATAAACAAAAACAGACTGAATGCCAGTTCTTGCGATCACTATGAATCAGTCTGCACTGATGAGCAGAATTCATCTGCAGGAGACTTGGCTCAACTTGTTGCCAACTTTTTTTAAAGTAGTTATATTCCTATGTAAAAGCAAGGCAGCTGAGCATCTTTGCCAATTTGCTGTTAAATAGCTGATTTTTCCTAATTCCTCACATTTAATTACCAATTTATCCCAAACACATTGCATGCAATTGTCAACCTAACCCTGTTCAGTTGTAAAGTCATAAGGGACTAACTCTTCTAACTCATCTTGATGCACCAAAGTTTTCAACTGTCTGCGAGTAGTCACAGACCAACTCCCCATCTTCAAAGCAGGCATTTCAAAGGCAACAATATTGCAAGTTCCTTGCATATAGTCGCAGTAATTTTAGTTGTACAGTGATCTCCAACTACTGTTTTCTATAGTGTGACTGTAGCTTAAGAAACAAACCCATTCAGCATCAGGGGCCTGGGTTGCATTATGCTGCAGTGGGTCCCTATTTTGAAACACTTCTTTCTGACCTAAATGTATTTTTAAAAAATTCATGTATTTGATATAGCATGATATTGTTTAATTTATTGCCTTTCTGTCGCTCTATGCTCCACATTGGTTTCTTGCACAAACATTAAGAAGTTGATGCAATACATGAAGGTCATGGGAATGTAACATATTTAAGACCTGATGTCATAAACATGCCCCTTTATGGCTCTTCTGTATCCCTGCAGGCTTTGTGTGTCAGGACCCCCTGTCGAGACAGCCTCGCTCTGACCAAAGAACACAGGTAGTGGTGGACACCAGCACACACGCGAACACAACCGTCAAGCCAAGCATTGCACTCATTCACCCTTCCTTGTGAAACATTCCCATTCTTGTCTTCATGTCTCTGTAGTTACACTACATTCCTGCCACTGCCACTGAGCTCTTCTCTTACCCTAATGGAAAACTCACTGTAATGCAAAACAACTGCTAATGCAATTACAGTGTTTGAGTGACCTCAGTTTGTAAGTGCTACACTCTCAGTGGCTTATTGTTTTATCATTTCTAATCAAGTGACTAATGCTCTCTCTAGGCCTTGTTGCCTAATGATGCCACAACAGCTAATACACTTGGCTACCTCCACTCGACTACTGCACTAAGATCTGGCAAAGGACCTGCTGGAGGGATATTACTAAATCAGACAGATTTCTGCTCCACCTTATATTGAGTAAAAGGCCTGTTTAAACATAAAGTAACAATGTTTCATTGTTGTATGTTGATGTGGTTTGGATGTTGTCTGTATGTGCCTTGATACAGGCTCAATGCTGATGCAGTGTGTTCACCCATTTCCTCTTAGAAACTTTTTTCTGCACATCCAGCCACTACACACAGCAGAGTGGTAAGCTTTTTTTGTTGTTGACTCAGACGTATTAATCTTCCTTTGCTTTGTCCCTTTGCAATTCCCTGATGCCTGTTTCATTACCGGTAAGAAATCGCTTGCTGCTTTTTGCTTATTTGATTATGTGGCTAAAGCAATTTTTCACAGGGACAGACAGATGGCTTATATAAATCCTTAATGCTGCGTTTATAGTCAAAGCTTCGTTAGCAAAAGCACTTAACAAGCCGCAATGCGCTACTTTGCGTAATGAGTCGAAAAACTTTCTTCCCGATGCTTCAGGCACACCTAAATCAAGCCAAACACTAGCTGTTGAAGAACTTCAGGGGCCCATAGAGAACCTGTCCTATCCCTTCACTCTGATCAGGGGCAACAGTTGAGACCTTTTCTGAGGGATTAAGCCTTGTCACTTTTTGGCTGCCTTTGTATCCCCACTATCCATGTCAGGGTAATTAAATATAATCCCCCTGCTATTCAGATGACAAATTTTATATGTGATCATGCAGGGTTGTGCCCCTCTATCTGGCCCGAGTTCCAAAACTGCATGCCAAAGTTGTCAGTCACAGCCTAGTAGTGCATGCAGCAGGGAGACAACCAGAAATGCCACTGCTTAACAAAAGCACTCTATTTCTGTGGCGAAGACAAAAGAGGAGAACGGGGTTTTGGTTATCTGTGATGTAGCTTCTACATTTTCAACTTAACATACAAATAGATTTTTGTGGATTACCCTTACGGCCTTTTGTTCATCCTGATTATGAAGCACCTGATTTGCTTTAACAAAACTGGATTGAAAAGAGGAAACATATTACACCGTTTTTATCAAAAACTGTTTGCATCGTCTCCGCTTCTTGTAGCGACAGAGGCCGACGTCAACCAACATCTCAGAAACCGAGGATCTTAAGGACAAGCGAGGAGCTAAGCATGGCCAAGGAGACAGCACTCTGAACCTAACTGTTGAGGAGGTAAGGTCTTAATAAAGATGTTGTGTAAAGTACTTTTAGTATAGGCTGTGTAACTGTATTTTTTCTGTATAAACATTGCTTCTTTTTTTTAATAGATGGTATTTTACTTTCCTTCACTAATATAGATCAGAGTGCTGCGGAGCATAAAGGAAGAGTATGAAAGACGAGGAGGTTTCATTAGGATCTTCCCCACCGCGGATACATGGGAGCTCTATGGGTAATCTGAGCCAGGAAAGAACAGACAGATCCCTTGTAGGCCGCAAGGGAAGTTTGTCTGTAATGTTACTCATTACTGATACTGTGCTCAGATAAGCAGGACATTTAGCTTAAAGCCAGACTAAGCGACTCCTGTTTGCATTTGCTAATTTAACCACCAAACTACGATATAGCTCCAGAGTCACTGGAAACTTGTTGGAGTCTATGTTCCAAAAAAAATGATCCCACAGTGACTTTATATTAAAATGCTATTAAACTCCTATTAAGAGAGGAAATCCATCATTGTGCTTAAAATTTATATTCCTATATGAGGATTAGTTGCATGATTAAACCTCCGTTAGCAGCAGGGTATTTTGTGGCATTTTTAAAAGCGTTTTATTGAGCGGTCTGGGGAGCTATTGGTGCAGTTAATACCCGTTCCTTCCACAGGATCACAGAAGTCTCATTTTTAACACATTTGCCACAAATAAAGACGCTGGAGCTCACTGGGGCCCCTGCCTTTATGATTATTGTAATTTGCTTATTATCTTCTTCTCTCAGAGGATATCTTGAGTCCAAGACATCAATGAACTTCGTGTTGGCGAACAGACTTTTCCATGGAAGGTAAGCATTTCCACTGTGGTCGGGATGGGAAATAAATCTCTCCATCAGTTTGTGGAAATGGTGGGATTGTAACGTGGCATTTGTTTGGTCTTTTGACTGGATAGGTGAGACGAACAGCTTTTCCAGCACGCGCCTGTGTCTATGTGGCATTGTGGCATTGTGGCATCGATTCGGGGGCAGGAAGGGAAAGATAGTCACAGATGAATTGTGCCGTTTTATTGAACCGCATTTTTGTTATTGTAGTACAACGTTCATTTAGGTTATTTGAATCTGCGCAGGCTTTCAAAATTTAACCACAGGTTTGACTGTATTGACTGGAGATTTGTCCCCCGACTAAGCTAAGATTTTCCATATTCATTAGGTAGTGAGTTCAGGGAGATGGTTGCTGCTGCAGTACCTAACTTAAAGTTGAAATTTACAGCTGTTTCTCTGCTTTATACTTGTTGATAATATCCATATAAATCATTATTCTTGTTGTTATTATCATTGCGTTGACACGTCTTGCTCTGCCTCGCAGGAATGTGAATGTGAATGTGCAGCTGCAGGTGGACGTGGTCCATGGCTGTCACGTTGTCCAGTATGAGAGGAAGCTGCTGTCTCTGGAGGCACGAAAGAGGAGACAGCGCCACCTGACTCATGGCTCTGCTGCAAGGAAGAAAAAATCGGGTAAACTCAATGTGTTCTTTCTTTTTTTTTTCCTTCAGTTTGAAATAACTTTTTTTTTTCCAAAACTAGGAAGAGTGTAGCTAAGTAGAACAACATCTCACGCTAATGCACTTTTGGTTCCAATAAATAACTCCCCTGTGTCACGGTAAGGTTGGCCAAATATGACTCTGTATGAGTTCATTTCATTGCAGCAACAATAAAAAGCCTATTTTGAGTGCATGTGTGTATTTTATCCCAAATGCCAGTGATGCAACTGACATTTGTCTTTTCTTGCTGTGTTGCATACCTCAGGGAAGGAATCCAAGGCCTCCCTGACTGAGAACAGCAGTCAGGAGGGAGAGGAGTGTGCTCAGGAGGAGGTGAAACAAGCTCTTGAGCCAGTTTCACACAAGGCTTTGGTAGCAGAGCAAAGAAAACAAGTGGCCACACCACTGGAGCGATGCCACAGTAAGGCTCAGTCCAGCTCAGAGGCAGCCGTGCACAATGCCAGCCCTACAGTCAACCTGCTCAACATCCTTCAACAGGGCTGGGAACTCAGGTCAGTTTGCATTCTGGGCTGCTGCTCCCATTCGTCCTCATTGAGTAAGGAGTACTGTGAAGTTGCAGGTAGAAACGAGGACGAACATTTACACGTGTTGATGTTTTAATTCCTCTCACTACCTCTGACTGGCTGGGCCTCAACGAAAGTCAGTGTTATTCTTGTACGCCATTGAGTCCAGACATAATAGTTTACTTTTTAACTTTTTCTGCTTTGATGAAAACACAGTTTTAACTTAGATTGAAGCACATGGCACTTCAGTAAAAGGGGGCATGAAAAAGTGTTAAGGTTCATGATGGGTCTGCAGAAGGTCCCGCAATTTAAGTAGTTTGTGACCGTCTAGTAAATAAACGTTGGTTTATTAGCACAGGCAGTAGCTTTCCTTTTCCTGAGCTACAAGTAAACAGTCATTGTTTGAAAATGGTATAAAAGCAGATGTAAAGGGTTCAAAATTTGCTGAGGATCAAGACACTCACTTTTCTTTAAATAAAGACACGCAGATACAATATGCTTTCACCACTGTACTTAGACTCAACAAAGGCTGCAGTCTCCTGTCATTTCAAACGTGTGCCTGAAATTATAATTTCAGGAAGAATTACGATAACAAGTCTGAGTTTGTAGAAATTCCTTAGTGCTTGCCAGGACTGTGCACGAAGCTGGGAAATTATAGTATAGCATGTCTTTGTTTGTGTTTGACAGCTACAATGTTCTGGCAGTACTCTCTCCAGGTTCACCTGGGCCACGAAGACAGTTTGTCATTTTGATACTGATACAGGACAAGATACAGACAAGATGCACTGTGTTCCAACAGCATTCTGTTATCAGCTATTGTTGCATATTTCTATTTTTCATTGCTTTATATTTGCTTTGCCTTTGATGCTTTTTCCTCTCTCTTTTCTGCTTTTACCTCTCCTCTTCAGCAAAGTGCAGGCTCGTATTGCTTTCTCCTCTTACCTGCAGCGAGTCCAGCAAAGACTGTTAGCAGAAAGCAGAGACAACACCATCTCAGCTTGGCCCGACAATGGCAACGATCAAATGGTACAGCTATAGCATTTTTTTTTTAACTCCTTGTAAAAAATGAAAGCAATCGAACACTCTGTAACTTTGTTTTCTCTGTATGTATGTGTGCATGTCAGTTTCCCTTATTATTCCTCTGTTACTCATCTGCACCGTGGAAATCTGCACGTGGCATTTGTAGCCACATAGAAGGAAAACGTGGACTCTGTAAAAGAGAGTCTGTTTGGAAAGTTTGCATTGTAATGGCATACATCATCATCATCATCAGCAACCTTAAAAAACCTGAGGAAAATCAGTGTAAAATCGTGCCTATCTCTGATCTTTAAATTCAAAAGTGTTTTAAAGTGAGTCAGACCCAGAGTTAAGACGACAGAGACGGCTCAATGAATCAGTGATTCGGGAAACTGATGATAAAAGTTTTTTTTCTTTGTCTTTACAGGAGCTCGTGATTTGCTTTCTGAGAAAAGCAGCCAGTAACCTTCAACAAAACATAAAGGTAGTCTTGCCCAGTCGGCAGTTACCACTCCAAGACCGCAGACGCATCCTGTCCCATCAGTTAGGGGAGTTTATCCACTGTTATAACAAGGTACCCCTTCCCAGACTGTAGAGTCATTGCAGAATTACAATTCAGAGAGGTGCTTGAAACACAAAGGACATTGAGCTGTTTATTTCCAACAGTCAAAGTACATCTGCAGTTCTGTTCTTTTCTCTATGTTCCCAGGAAACTGAACATATGGTGAAAAAACAGGAGATTAGTAAAGAGGAGCGTTGTGTTAATCCTAAAGTGTTTCAAGAGTACATCAGTGCAGCCAGGTTAGTGATTTGGCTCAACTTTTTTGAGCCAAGTTTTCTGTTACACACATTTATTTCATGTCTTTTTTTTCTTCTTGAACTAACAGTGAAAACGACCTGGAGGAAGTACTGACATTCTACACGCAGAAAAATAAATCGGCCACCGTCTTCCTAGGAACAAAAGTCAGAGGCATTAAGAAAGATGTTCGTGAAGCAAATGCCTCAAGAGATTCAGGAAACTGTGATAATTCTAAATGTGAGTTTCTTGTTTCTTTTCCCATGTATGCTTTTTGTTTTTTCTACTGTACATCTGGTTCATGTTTTAATTTTTTATCATTCAAGCATAGTAAACAGGAACTGTTTAGATTTGTGAATCTAGAACAGTGAAAGGAAAAAAGATTGAGTCATCTGGGGTGAAGAAAAGGTCAGCTTCAAATGATTAGAACTTACTGCGGGAAAACAAATGTGTGTCAGAGCTGAGGAATGAGTAACTGATGATAAAGGAGCTCTGGCTTATTTCCTCCTTTGAACAGCTTTGGCCGTGGAAGCGGATTCAGAGTTGTCGCTCCTAACAGGGAAAGTCAGCTCCGACTCAGACAATAAGGCCACTGATGGTCAGCCTTCTTTTTGTTTGCTGCCTGAAGACATACGGGCTGAAGTAAGAATGGTTAAAACCCAGCCAGAAGTCCAGTCGTCTCAACACCGCTCCAGTTTTCCTGTGACCTTGGACTGCGTGCACAATCATGTGCAGCACTGCTCTCCTGCATCCCTGCCTCTTCACTGTCCACCGCCGCCTCCACCTCCTCAGCCACCATCTTATGCACAGTCCTTGGCAAAGTCTCACCTCTGCCATTCTGAGAGTATTTCTGACCCTCCCGCATACACCTCTGCCCATGTGGTCACACAACCTCCAAGGGTCCTGTGGACGGCTGCGCCCACGGGCTCAAATGCGGCGACTACAGGGCCATCGACACAGGTGCTCAGAAGAATTCAGTCCTTTACCTCATCCATGGCTGGCTCTGCAGCGGCCTCGTCCGTTCCAAGTGCCACACACATCTATAGCCAGAAGCTCTCTAGACCCACATCTGCAGGCCAAGGTAATCTTTCCTGCACGGCGTGCTGGTGTTTCAAATCAAATTCACAAAGATGTTCTCACCTTTTCCTTTTTGTTTTTCTTTCTCAGTGATCAGGAGGAGCACTTCCAGTAAGCTCAAGTCAAACTCAGTGGGAGCTTTCAGGGAGTTGAGCACTCTGACCGCCCAGGCCCAGTCCAACCAGCAGGCCTTCATCTCAGCCCTGCAGAAACTGGCAGACAAGCAGGTTGCTCACCACTATGCCAGCTCCAGTCACATCAACCTGCTGACACAACATGTAAGTTTATTATGCTCTCAGCTTCTGCAGCCCTGTGACTCAACAGCTACAACTACTTTGAGTAAGAAACTATGTTGAGTTATTAAGCAACTGTAAACTGATCTGTGTAATGGTTCATGTAAGGAAGAAGAATCTGGCCTCTCTGCAGTAGTCCTCTCACTGTGAGGTCTTTGATATTTCTCTTTGTTGATGTGTAAACCTGGCTCAGGCCCCACGCTGATCGGCGGCATCTAACTGCTTATTCATTCAGCAGACCTGTTGGAGCCCGAGGGTCTGCACCTTCCTTCTTCAGCCTTCAGCTCGCCTGCAGTCTGCGGGCTGGGGTTGGTATGGGGGTGGGTCTAGGAACTGGAGTTTGAAGCTGGCCGGCCCAAACAGTGGTGAGCAGCGTCAGCCCCTCAGCTCTGTGTGAGGTCTCATTATCAGAAGCACCATGGGGGAGTGATTTCTGTTGATACTTAACAAGCAGCCACCTTTTTTTTTCTTCTTTTTTTGTGGTAATTGATGCTTATAAATCAAGGAATGTGGCAAATTGGCACCAAGCAGGGGAGTGGCAACTTGGTTGTCTCTATCACCACCTTGTCGCATATTTCCCAAAGGTTTGCCCTTCAGCTTTGGGAGCCCATCAACCTTTCATTCTTCCTCCTGTTCCTTCACCTCCTCTTCTGCATCGCTGGATTATTTATTTATTTATTTTCAGTCAGAGATTTTTGCGATGGCACCAGACCACACAGGCGGCGGTTTTATGGCTTCCTTATGACTGTATATTATTCTGTCTATCTGAAAGGTGTTTGCTGTATTTCCTGTCGGTAGTTAATCCTCAACATGGCAGCAGCTTATTTTTCAGAGTAAAGTAGTTCAGTGTTTTGCACTTAAAGGCTTAGAGTACATTTGCTTTTTGCTTTTTTTCCAGGACTGAGATTTGAAGTCATTAAATCACTTGCTGGACTAAATGGAGAACTTTGTAAACATGAACAACACCCTGTTGCACAGTTGACTCCGTAATTACTCACTCTCATGCTAGGGCACATATACAAAACAGAAACTGAAATTGAGTAAAGCCAGACATGCTGAACATCAATGAAGTGAATATACTCCTGGGCTGTGATATATTGATGGGCATATATGTGCATACACAGCTTGTGCCTTGAGTGAAAAGATTTCTTTTGACAGATCTATACTCCCATTTTGGTCTCTTGACATGTTATAATACATGTTCTCCAAAGGTTGTTTTAATTTCTGCAGATTATATTAAACACTTTATAAAAACATATGACCAGTCTACCTTAATAAACCCCAATAAACCAGAGCTGTAGCTATGTAACAAAACGCCAACACTCTCTTTATTAATGCCATGCAAGGCCCAGCAGCTTCAGTTTTTTTCCCATTGGTCCTTTAGTGCACAGAAGGAAATAAAGTAAATAAAGCACCGCAGCGTTATGTTTAATTCTCCCACCAGATTTCATCGAGCATCATTCCCAGGCTAGCACAGAGCAGTACTGGGGCGCTTTTGCCACACAAGTGCTGATGTGGTTGCAAACACTGTTGGCCTGGAAAGTCATGATAGCTGATTCTGTTGAGGATGCAGGAGGGGGAGGGGACCGCTTAGATTTAGTGCTGAGCGGAGACTGGCTGCGCCATGTGCTGTGTGTACATTTCACACAGCCCCCAGATACGAAAGATGGAGGTGATTGGCGTATGAAGAAACACAATGTTCCACCTAATCTTATTCATCACTTCTCTGGATTTAGACATGGGATCACTATTAGCGAGATGTTCGGTTGTACTTATACAGAAAGTGCGGTTACAAGTACATTATGCTTGTAAACTGCAATCAAGATGAATCCTCCCTTCAAGTTTTTAAGCCTTCCTCTCTGCCCACAGTTGACCAACCTGAACCTGGCGAACAAGATGCTGAGCAGAGAGAGCTTCACACTGAACCCTAAAGCTGCTACAATCCAAGGACCAGTGAGAGCTGTTCACCCTGAAACAGATCTACCGAACAGCACTGGGTGAGTCCAAGGAAGTATAACTTACAATAATCTCCCCTTGGAATAATGGTTTGGATCCAACATGAGTTCTCAACAAAGAACTCTTAAAATCCAGATATCCGAGATGCTTTCTACTGCATTGTAAAGTCTGTATATGCACAGAATGTGAGCATATATAAAGTCCCAGTACAGCAAAGGCCTCAAGCTAATTTAAGACGACCAGTAGATTGACAGCTGTATGGTTTCAACTTTGGGCATAAAACACTTGAGACAGCGTCAAACATGTAAGTAAAGTAACATTAACCAAAACCCTGACAGTGAAGCAGAAGAGGAGGTGAAGGAACAGGAGGAAGAACGAAAGGCTGATGGGCTCCCAAAGCTGAAGGCCAAACCTTTGGTGCACAGCGACTGGAATTTCATTTTAATACGACTCTGTTCTTTAAAAGAAAAATTGGTTTAGCCACATCTGAAAATTGCATTTGTTGGATATAGATGCACTGGAAAGCACACTTTATTTACATTTACTCTTCAGAATTGGTTCACAGATGCCTCTGTTAGCTCGCTTTTGCATTTAGCACATATGGTGTCTCTGCTACTTTGCAAAAGCTTCAGTGCTGCTTCTGGTCAAGTTTCACCATTGTGCTCATGTCTACTATTTATTTGCTCTCCCCTGAGGCAGCAGACACAGATTAGTGCATTACAGTCTCAGTGGGGTTCACTGCCAAGGTAAACAGCGTGTCCTTCCTTTGACAGACTTAAGTTTGAGATGTGCACAGATGTTGGAGTCAGGACACACAGAATCTAAGAATGCCTGAAGCATTCAAATTAATGTTTAACTTTCATGAATATTCTTTGCTATTCTCAAGATTAATGTTTGTAAAAGCTTCAGAAAAGCTGTTCAGTGTGACTCCTTTGGCTAAACTACTGTCTTGGGGATTGTCTGCATAATCACTTTTATGCTATAATTACTATAAGTACTGTGCTTTAGTGTAGTATATACAGTAAGTATAAAGCCTGTTTGGTGAGGCTTATTACATTCTAAAGACTTTTTAAAGGCTTCTGACAATTTATTAGATTAAAGAAGTTTGTCTCTGGAAAGGGAATGAGAATTTCCAACACCTCTTTGGGCAGGCTAGTTTATCTGCAGGCAGGGAATTGGGTCTTTTGTTCCCCTTTTTAATTGTGCTCCGTGGACATAAGTAGTTGTAGAATTGGCTGCTGAGTGTCGGCGTTATGTGGAGCACGCTGGCAGCTGAAAGCGTTCTGTTGGAGCGGTGCTGGAGGCAGTGGTACAATGTCAACACCCACAAAGTCTGTCTACTCAAGGCTCTCGCCTCAGTACCCACTGAAATTCCTCCTTCTTCACCCCGGCTCACTGCGCTGAGAATAGGAGGAAGGAAAGAGAAGGAAAATGATCGCATCATCATGGCTTATGGCACCAGACCAGGATTATAAACCTATAGGCAAAGAGGGGAAACCTTAAGTGTGTCATCTTCTTCTTTTATTTGCTTATGTGTGAGTGGCAGTGTCTCAGACTGCTTGGCCCTGATTTTGGACTCTGTTTTTCCAGTCCTGCCCTTCCTTATGTATGGAGCTGTCAGGGAATTCCTGGAATGTCTGGCCTTTTCCCTTTTAAAAATGTTTTTATTCCCACAAACTAAAAAGAGACTATTAATAGCTTATATCATTTTTACAGATAGATTCACAACAGAAATCACGCTTTGAGCGATGCAGTCCTCTGACGGATCAGAGTTACAGTGTGATTTCAGACATTGCATTTGCTTTTCCATATCATGTTTAAACACTTCATTCATCAGAAAATAAACTGGCCCACGATGCTCTTGCAAAAGAGATTCTAAGATTTAAAAATGTTTGTTCAGGTTTGCCTTTCAGCTATTCACATTTCAGAATTACACTTTCACAAATCTAAAGAGAGAATATAAATTAGCGTTTTCTTGCAATACAAAAAGCTCTTGAGGGCCCCGGAACACCGAGCCCTTGGTTAGGAATTATCTACATGAAATGTCTTTAATAAGATATTAGGATAAAATGTCTTGATTTCATCCCGACTCTGTTTCTTAAAACACAGAATTTCCTGAGCCCCCTCCCCCCTACGTTCGGGCTCATGGCTTGTGCCAAACATACTGAAACTGTTAAGCGCACTGGCTCTTAAAGCAACCACAGGGGTGAAGTATGATGGGTTTCAAAGTGTAGCATGGCTCTTTGAAGTGCTGCTGCCAGGATCTGCCAGGTATGCTGCATCAGCACTCTTAGAGCTCCTGCCTAAATTCAGTGTGCTGACAGTCAGGGGGCTTTGAACCCATACGGCCCATCTTCATATACTTATGGGGTAAGTTGGTGATCTCTTCCGGTGTCGGACCTCCTGGTACATTTATGATAATTTACATTCAGTGTACCTATAAATTGAGGTGTTGGATTACTTTGAAATACTTGACACCTTTTACTTTGTTTAAAAGTATTTTCTGTTACTTAAGTTTGCTAATACCGCTTGTGGTCTGAGTTTGCACTGGACCTCCATGTGGTCATGTATTATTATTAAGTCAGCAGCTGGTCATGGTTGGTTCTCACCATTTGTGTTTGTTATGTGAATAGTTATTGCTGTCTTATTACCAGAGCCGCAAACGTTCCTCTCTGTTTTCTTCCCCTCTACGTTCATACCAGCTTTGTGTTTTGAGAAATGCCACAACCCTGCTTACACAAGGTATTTTTAGTCCTGTTCAATACTTTGTTAGATTGGTGTTTTACTTGGTTGAATTTTCTAGAGGCGAATGATTCCAAAGGGTTTTAAGGCGGTCCATTTTCTAAACCAACAGCTCGAGTAATCAGAAAAACGCTGGTGAAAATGTAAAAATTCTTTGATGGGGGACAGATTCCCACAAAATTGGTCTGATGTCTCTCTTCCTTTGAATTTAAAAGGAGAGATGTTTTTATTCACGTTGATTGAAACCAGATGTGGCAATGGGAAGGCAAACCCTTAAGGTAAGAACAAGTGAAATTCCAGGGAACAGATTTAGTCATTCAGCAGAAACATGCACCTTTAAAGCAGTTTTCATTCCCACAGTGTGCAATATGGTTATATGTACTGTATATAATCTGCTTTATGGAACTGACAAATGTGTGACCGTGAATTAGGGTTGGGTTGCACCAGCTATTTTTAAATCCATTGCAGGTTTGTGTGGAAAGCCCTTACTATTCGTCTTAGGATCACTAACAAGTATGAAGTTACTGCTCAAAATTTAACCTTTAAAGCTGGTAAATACTTCATATTCTTAGAACTACTGTCAACAATGTAAACAGGACATGCAATACAGAGCACTGAGTTTTAATATAATTTCTAAATAACATATATGTGTTTGAATGTTTGTGTGTGTCCCTTCCCTTGTCACAAGGACTTGCTGTAGCAGGTGGTTCCACATGTTTGATTTGGCCCTTCCTGACATAACTCCAGAGGGGATTTGTGTCTCAGGCTGGAATTCAACCAGTGACATTTTGCTTGCCAAGGGAATCTGTAAACTACGCTACTGAGTCACTAAAAACAAATAAACTAGTAGTAATTTCTAGATGTATGTGTTAGTTTGTTTTACATTAGACATGCAGGGAAAAATCTTTGTTGCGTGTGCAGGAAATGTTAATATCCATCGATGCATTGTAAAAAGCATGTAATTTTATTATTGATTACAGCAGAAATTCCTTTGTCGTTAGAAAACAACTCTCTGAACTCGACTTTACAAAGAGAATCAATTGGCTGCTTCTCTTTGTTATCAATCATAGTAATCTGAAGGTCTTAAGTTTTTGGATTACTGTTAAGACAAAATCATATGTTTTTTTATTTATAAAATAAAAATAATAAATGTATTCATTACAAAATATGCAGGGAAATTCATCATGATAGTATTTTTGGTTATTATGAAACAGGAGCATACTATTTCCATCAGGTAATATGTTGTGGTATCTTGGCCATCATATGTATGCTGCCATCAACCACTTTAGTTACAGTTTGCCTTTTGTCTTCAGATTTCTTCATGGCACAGATTTTACAAGCTGCTGGAAACATTCCTCAGAGATTTGGGTGTATGATAGCAGTTGGCTGCACATCCATGATGTGAATCTTCCATTTCACCATATCCCAAAGATGCTCTATTGGACTGAGATCTGGTGACTGTGGAGCACTTTTAAGACCAGTGAACACTGTCATGTTCAGGAACTCATTTTGAGATTATTTAAGTTTTGTGACATGCCGTGTTATCCTGGTGGAAAGGACCATTAGAGGATGGGTCCAATGTGGTCATAAAGGGATGGAAACGGTCAGCAACAACACCCAGGTGGGCTGTGGAGTTTTAGAAAATTCTCAATTGCTCCAAAGGGGTTCAGAACCTATCCTCCACCGTATTACACCATCACCACCAGCAGCTTAAACCACTGATACAAGACGAGATGGATTTCATTTTTTTTTTACATCAATTTCTGTTATATTGTTTTCAGTAATTCAGGTGACCCTTAACCTCCCTTAGTTACACTACAATAGGCATAAGCTGCTGGGGCTGGAGTATCATGGGGCTTGACCTTATAATATAAAGCACTTTGAGGTAACCGTTGTTATGATTTGGCGCTATATACTAGAGCAGGGCAATATGGCCAAAAATATTTATCACGATATATATTTGAAAATTTGCGATAACGATATAACCGACGATATAATTGATGCGAGACAAAATACAACTCCACAACATTACTAGCGCAAAAAGACAACCTTCCATTTATTTTCACTTAAACAAGAAGCTGGTTTTTATATACATTAAAGCTTTATAAAAATGTAACAGTGCAAATGTAAATTCCTTGCTGAAAGTTTAACCAAAAGGCATTTCCAGTAGAAATGGGCTGACATATCCTGAGCATAACCATGTATAATATCCACTGAAGTTAAAAAGAGGTGCTTTGCAACATTAAACTGCAGTGTGCAGTACGTATTTTTCGGACCATAAGGTGCACGGGATTATAAGGCACATTAAGCGAAACAAAGCAGTCAGATAAATC
The DNA here is from genome assembly GCF_965226115.1 of Aulonocara stuartgranti. Classification (NCBI taxonomy): domain Eukaryota; kingdom Metazoa; phylum Chordata; class Actinopteri; order Cichliformes; family Cichlidae; genus Aulonocara; species Aulonocara stuartgranti. The sequence goes on along the minus strand of NC_138955.1, from coordinate 1,935,859 downwards.
AAACTTTATTAAACTCATTCTTCTTGCTTCCTCCACTTCTGTACCATTGATTCATTAATGTTGAATTCTCTGGCAGCTGCTCTATTCCCATGTTGTTGCAGTATATTAATCACTAACCTCGTATTGTGGATGGATTATCTCAGTTGTTCTCCTGACTGAAGTTTGGTCCGTTTACAGCATCCTGCCATGCGATTGCATTTGTCTCTAACCATGAAGAACCTTCACGTTAACTTTTATAAGTGGAAAAGTGTTAGTGTTCGTCCTCCAGCTTCACTGTTTATGTTATGCTAACATAGCTGTGTCGCTAGCGATCACGTAGCACATCATTATATACCAGCTAGCCCAACTTCAGTAACCCTACAAACGTCACTGCTGTTTAGTTTCCTGTCTTCATTTATGTTGGAAGTTATAGCAGAGCTGTACGTTTGATTTTTTTCAGAAATCTCTCCGTCAGAACATGCTATATCATGCTTAGGTAACTAGCGAAACTAGCGAGCTAACTTCCGCTAGCTTCCTGCTAACTTCTAACTCCGTTAAATGTAATAACTTTTGTTTTCATGGATGCCTGGAAGTTAAACTTTATAGTTACACCTGGTAAAGCAGCAATGCTGATCGTTTTATTAAAGATGAAAGAATTTAGACAGTTTTTAACTCTAAGTGATGCTGCAGTGTTGTTTGACCTGAAGCATACGGAGTTTAGGACCCAGATTACTCCCAGATTTAAGAGCATCTTAGTCCGACAAATACGACAATAACAACGGCCGCTTGCATGTTCTGCAAAAAAATGTGCTTTGTTGTGTATCTGACGGACAAACACCAAACCAGTTCCACATCACTGAAGTTGCACCATTTTTACAAACCAATTCTGGTTCATCTGTTTCACTCAACAATCGGCCATGTGCGTATGAAAACAAAGGCACTGTGCATGCGCGTTTTACTCCCATTCTATCGCGATATTTCATTTTCCTATCGTTGCCTAACATTATACCGGTATTACCGTGAACGGTATAATATGGCCCAGCCCTACTATATACATAAAATTGATTGAATTTGACTCAGCCTTTAGTGTAAATGGTTATAATCCCTGTTTTGTTTTGTTTTTTCATTTGTTTGTTTTTTTAATCCATTGATTTTACTTATCCAGAACTGTTTTATAGCTTTCCTTTTTTGGATTTTCAAGTGAAGTTGTGTGAGTTTAAAACAGAAGTGTTTAAAAAGTAACCTATCATCCTACTTGGAAGAAAGCACTTGTAGTTTTCAGTACCCCACATTGCTCACCACTGCCCTAATGTAAGCCTCATCATCCCCGGCACTGCTGAACTCAACAAATTGTATTTTAAGAACAGACCTACTTGGTGTCATGTTTTTGCAATAAAACACGATAAACAAACACTGATTAATGGTTGGAAATACCCCTACACTCTTGAGGCTGCTAATGTTTACACTGACCAGGCAGGGCTTTGAGATAATCTGGCATGATGTCATCTCAGACGGTACATTTTCCCACATTCACACTGAGTTAGATTGATGCCGCACATGTGCTCAACTCGCACGGCTGTGTTGTTCTACAGTAAGTTATATCAGCATATTAAAGGATGGCGAGCACAGCGGGGAGTAAGCTGACACCCACGAGCAGAGGTCCGGCAGTGAGGGAAGTCCCAGATAGCTGAAGCTCCGCACATGTGCTGTGATGAGAAACTCAGATGTAAAACTATTCCGCTCACTCATTTAAGAAAAAATAAAAATCAGATTTTATTGGTTGCTGTTTTGGACAAAAGTGCTTCCTCCTGTTTTTAAAATTCATGGTCATCTGTAGTAGTTTTTTTGTGTGGTGTTGTGTTGACAAGTTTCCCCCCGTCACCCCCCTACCTTGTGAGGTTTTATAGCGACATTGTACTCAAGGAAAGCCTGTGCTTTTGACCTGAGACAGTCCATTTTAGACCATATGGTAATAAAATGGTAGCACTGAAGGTCCCCGCGGTCCAGTCTGCAAACTGCAGCCAAGTCAAAGGAAATCGCTGCTGTAAACAAAGAACAAGTTCTTGTTTTGTCTCCTGGTGATGTAGAATCTCTGGCCTTGCAAAGTTCACAGACGAGCCTTTGTTTCCAGGAGCAAAAAAAAAAAAAATGTATTGGCCTTTGGTCACAGCAGTTGTTTTTGCAATATATGTGCTATTATGTGAACTGAGAAATGCATGGGCGGATAACATGTTCACATGAGTTTAAGATCCCTTGTGTCTTGGCCACACAGGGAAGGAATTTATTTTTTTCTTTTACATTTTAGCAACACAAGATTATTATCCCACACTATGCATTGTTGTTCAAGATTAATTGAATTCTAATTTTAGCACTTATCATAGTTTGGTCCTAAAAATATTGTAGCTATTGTGAATCTAAGTGTGCAGTGTTTTCTTTAACTGTAGACCAATAGACAAATGTTATTGCATGTGGGAGGAATTTCCAAGAGCTTTTTTGTCATTAAGACCTCCAGGGATCCCATTTCTTTAGCTGTACGCGTATCTCTTTCTCTTTTTTCCCCTTTTATATTTTTCCTCGCAGCTCCCAATAGTGCTCTTTTATGGCATTATTTTTGGCTGAGGTGGTGTATATATACAACAGCACACCAGACTCCACAGACTCGATTTAAGCATGTCTGAAGGCTGAGGCTGGTCACTTCATTGCTTTAACAGTGGTCAAAAATGGTTGAAAAAAAAAACTGAAACAGGCTTAGGCCTAATGACAGATAATCCAGTTACAAACTTGTGGAGCTCGTCAAAAGGTTTGCTTTCCAGGTTGTGGTTTTGTGATGTGGATGGAACGTGAAGCGAGGAGGAAAAGTTTTTAGTTCAGCCTGTGTTTGCCACAGGCTTGCCCTCTGCTTTCACTCTGATTTGCACACTTTGATTTGAGGCTCTGTGGGCACAGCGGCCACTGGTTAGGATGTTGTGAGATGTCTTGTTGTTTCACTTTTTACTGGTGGTCTTGCATCTCAACATGGAGTTTATAGCTATTGTCACATCTGCCTGGAATGCATGGTAAAATAACTGACGAGGTAGCAGTGAGTAAATATATTAAGCTATTTGTGGACTCATCCTTTGTTGTTGTGTAACAAAGCATGAGTTATAGTAGAGTAGTAACATCTGTGTTTCAAGCAAGCATTTCCTTATTTTTTGTCATATATATTAAACAACAGTGGATGGCTTGAATCACACCAAGGCTTGAATGTGTGTTCTTCAAATGGCATGCAATTGCTAGGGTGAAATTGGTTGCAAAGTTATATACAGTGCTGCACTAATAAAATACCTTGTAATTGGTTTGGTTGCTAGCTGGTAGCCATGGTGGCCCCTCAAACTGCTTGCCAAGCAGCTGTAAAAATATAAACATTGTGACATAAAACAGAAACACCGATCGACTGCCTTCAAATGAATAATTGGTTGGGAAGGCATTACTTTTATTTTGAAGGTGAGTGTTCTCTGTTTGTTGTTGGCATTGCACCTTTTCACATTTCAGTTTTGACGGTTAATGGTTAGTAAAGAGAGTAAATGGTGAGAATCAGAATCAGAATCAGAAACTTTATTGTCATTGTCATGAGAACAACGAAATTAAGAATGGTCCCCGATCATTGCATCATCCCTAGCAATATCAAAATATAAATAAAACAATAAAATTCAATAAATAAAATAGATAGAATACTTAAAATACTAATAAGATGTAACAGTAAAACATTCACATACATTCCCACACACATGCTTCAGACCGTGCATAGATTAACACAAGAGTGGCGTGATGGACATTTTTTTGTAGTATTCAGATGTGTTATTGCAGTTGGATAACAGCTGTGTTTGAGTCTATTAGTCCTTGCTCTGATTGCCCTGTACCGTCTGCCTGAGGGCAACAGTTCGAACAGGGAGTGGCCAGGATGTGAGGTGTCTTTTATGATGTTTTGGGCCTTTTTAAAACAGTGGGCGTTGTGTAGAACTTCCAGTGTGGGGAGAGGGCAGCCAGTGATCTTTTGGGCGGTGTTAATGATCCCTTGGAGTGCTTTCCTCTGAGCCCCTGTGCAGCTAGTGTACCAGATGCATATGCAGTGTTTGCAGACAAGTTGTCATCTTCCTTGCAAACTACAGGCAACCGTAGAAACCTTCTAGATCTTCTAGACTGCATCTGATCTCACCTGGTGACCAGTTAGGGAATAATATTTTACTCTAGCAATCAGCGGTTACTAGGGGGTCACCAACAGGTCTCTAGGCCTGTGAAACTGAGGCCTGGACATGGTCAAAGTTTCAAATAATGATGTCAGTGTATGCATAGGTAACCCCTGTGAGTCAAAATGTCAGGATTCAGGCTACTCTAAATCCTTGGTATCAAAGAGTGTTTCCTGTCTTGGATCTGCACGCTGTCAAAGAGACTGGATGTCATAGACAGAAAGCTCTAGCCGTGAGCACGACAGCCCCACCCATCTGCTGTTTACAAGGGGTAGCCAGCCAGTCGAAAGTTGATCTAAAGAGAGCGAAGCTAAAACTGTTTGTTTGTATTCTTGCCAGAAAATGTCTTTAAAGAACACTTTTTGGGGTGCAAATGTCACTGATATGCAATTCAGAAGAAAGAGTGACTTTGTTTTTTTGTTGGTTTGAAGTATATTACTTTTTCACCCTGTGTATCTGTGTCACTTCTCTCTAAGCCACAGGCCGCTAAAGGAAGAGGACTGGCAGATGCACAATGACTACAGCCTGGTGAGAGGGGTGACACCCAAGCAGCACTACCAGCCCACCCAAGGGAGCTACCAGCTTCAGTTTGCTATTCAGCAGTTGCAGCAACAGAGACTTAAGGCTCATCATCAATTTCTGGACCAGACCCGCTGCGGACATCAGGTAAGATGTATCATTTTCTTAGTAAAGAATGTTTGTTTTCATTTAGCATCTTGGATGCTAAACAAGTGCACTGCTCATTTTTCCATTGGTAGTATTTGCATTTCTATTTTTTCTTCTTTCTTTTTTTTAAATAAAAATAGCACAGACACTTGTCTGTTAACACAATAAGATTATTTTTCAGATTCTTTTCTTTGTTGGTTTTCAGTAATGGCACCATGTAGAACTTAACCTTAAGAACTTTTAACCCATAAAAACCTCAATATTTGTGTCTGTATAATTTATGTCCTTACCTAAGCTCTGCACTTTGCAAAATAGTGCAAAATGCACCCACGTTAAGAGAAGAGATTCCATGTTAGCCTCTGGAGAGCTATTTAGAGGTTCGCCTTCCAAACTGTCTAATAAAACAGTGTTTGGTGGAGACAGTAGCTTAATTCTAAAGACCAAAATGGAACAACTCTCTCCAATATCACATCATTTGAGTGAATGACTCTACTAGGCATATGGGAAGGTGAGTAGACAAGAAATTCTACTCTTGAGGGTACCAGCAAATCTTGACTTTTCAAATAGCTCCATTAGTTTTCCTATTTTAAGACAAATAAATTCGGAATATGATTTTCTTAGCAGTAGAAATGTAGCGGCAAAAAACCTTTTAGTTATGGCTAACAAGCCGTGACAGATGTGATTTGGCTGTTTTTACAGGGAGATTAGAAAGTTAGAAAGGCCTTAGCGTAGGAGTTTTTTGTTTTTCTTTGTTTGTTTTTTTTTAAATGTTTAGACTAAAAAAGAGTGGCTCTCGCTTTTAGCGCAGTGACTTTGAAAGGAGATCTCACCAAGAAGGAGGATGTATGTTTCCATTTTCCAGAGGATTTGGTGGACTGAATCTATGGATTGAGAGAAATGGAGACAGGACAGTGCCATGGGACAGCTTAAAGGCTGGAATGACTGGATGCGCCCAATTTTTTCCGAGTACTGGAGTTGGCCTCACGTCATTGTTTCTCATCTTGGTTGGAACTTAATTAATGCAATTGAGTTGATATTTCTTTTGGCTTGGTCGGCAGCCTTACGTAAGGCACTTTATGATTCCTTCTCTGTTCCGTTCATCTCTTCTCGTACTTTAAACACATTTAACCACGTTTGTCTTATCTGTGACATGCTCCACCATAATTCAGCCATATAGCGGCATGAATATGTCTTACAATTTCAAATCCCTTGTGCCTTTAAGGACTTTATGTGTACAGAGCAGTACAAAGAGTCAGAAGACAGAGCTTTTTTGTTGTTCACCCTCTTAAACTGAGGTAATAGGAGGGCTGACTCTAGATATGGTTGTCTCACCATCAAGTCAGGCAACCCTCCCTAAAATCTTGGCTATCCCACCCCATTCATTCCCTTCTCCCCAGCTGTCATGGCAATGTGTGCCACTGCTTAGCTCTTAGGCAAAATCGTTTTGCATGGTATAGACCTTAATCTGCCAAGGAATTTGTCAGTGACTTGATTTCATTCTTTAGTGCCATTAGATAGGGGTTTTGATCTTTTTGATACAAATGTATTTTATCTCAAATTCTTGGATTTCCTGGCCTTGGGAGAAAGTTACCAATACTTTTTGATAATATAAATACACAAAAGGATGTTCTTAGTCGAATGTGGGTGCTCGTGTGCATACACGTTCTTCAGTGTGAGAGAAAGAGACAGGGGTCTGTTCCGGCACTCCAGTCCACGTTCCAGTTACTGGGTGCAGACTGCACGGCTCCTCCACAGGATTGGCCCGGGGCCACCTGGCAGCCAAAGAAAGGTGCCCTTCCTGGCCCCGCTCAAGCTGAATTGTGGCCATAGGCCTTGCAACCAGGAAACTTAGCTTCTCATTTATCAACACAGAAATTACATCAGATATTCCCTGTCGGCCCTTTGAACGGCCACACTGTGAAACTGGAAAACCATTAGCTCGTTAGATAGCCGTATAAAGCTGCAGAGAAAATAGCGTGGACGTGAGATGTGGAAGGAATGTATGCGAGCATTCCCCGGCATTGCAAGGACAGAATGAAATGTGGCTCTAAAATATTATGTCAGAAAGACAACAGCATTTTCCCTCTTCACAAGCCTTTGAAGAGATCTTGTATAAACAAATGAATAATGTGAAGAATTTGCTTTTCACTGGAGCCAGCTGCGAAAAAATGTCGAGCTTGTTTTGATACCGGATGGCATTTCATTAATATCTGCACTAATTTATGTCAGGCACTTTGATATTTCACCTTAATGACCAAAGGCCACATTTTTTTCCATGACTCACCCATTCCAAATTTGCTCCAACTTCCTTAGGCCTTTTTTGGGAGGGAGTTTGATTTTTATTTTGTCCTAAACAGTTCACTACACACATGTGAGGAACAATCCGCATGTCAGTCTGTGGCACATTTAACCAACCGAGGGAGAGTTGTTTTTCTTTTACTTGGCCTTTTGAATTTTGTGATGAAGCAAATGGCCCAACAGTGATCTATCGCTACATGATGCCAAACAATTAAAATGAAACGTTTATTAAGGTTAAAATAAACAGGGAGAAAAGGCTGAGATATTTTAAATTACACAAGAGGTGGACTGAACATCAGCGGCAACACGTCTGATGAATGATGGAATGAGGATTTGAGGTCAGGAGAGATGTACTACAGTGATTGTCTATAGCCGTCTGTAAAACACAGCAGAGGCTCTGTCTTGGTTTTGTGGCTCCATTACACCCATTGGTGTTGGAGATTTTGTCAAAACTGACTACAAGGACTACATTTAAACATGTTAAAGAATGAAGGCAGTCTTACCAAATATTGATGTTCAAGCTTGTTAGAATTGAACCAAGTCTGTTTTTACATTATACATTATATTATATATGTGTATAACATGTAAGTTTACACATGTTTCAATAAATCACTGCACCCATTTCTCAGTTTCAAATGAGAGGTGGCTCAGTACATGAGGGAACATACTGTATATGTTTCTTTTGCAGCTTTGTATACAGCCTGCGGTTGTACACAGTTAATGTCTTGACCAAGTATGTTTCAAATTACACATCAAATTTGAAACTTTGAAACTGGATTTATATTTCAGTTAAGATCTTTGTAACATGTTTATGTTCTCTCAAAAGCTGAGTTTTACAAAAGCTTGCTCGTTTTTAGGGTTAGTAATCACTCCACAGCCACCATCACTGGTCCAGTATCATTTTAAACCATTGAAGCCACAACTGTATGCTCCATGTTAACCTCTCTCAGCTAGTTATTGAAAATCCTTTGAATTCCTTAAAGCAAACTATAATATCACTAGATTTACCAGTGAGTAGTCATCCTTTGTAGTTGCTCTTATTGTACTGTACTCTGCCCAAAGTTTAAATTAAAGGTCTCAAACCTCTTTGCTTTGTTGGTTAAGTTTCAAAGTAGCTTGATTATTGTAGTAGTTTGATATTGCCCATAAGTAACCGACTTTTGTTTTCTTTTTGGTTTCACAGGCTCAATTTCCAGACCAGACACCACATAGCCAGGCTCTCACAAAATCATCCAGCTGCCCTCCTTCCAGCTTTCACACTCTGCCCAATCAAAGCCATGGCCTAAGCCATGTCCAGACCTGTGTTAGCCCAGCTCTTGCTCCAAAGCCACCCAGCGGTGCCCGAGAGGGACAAGTCAGGAGAACGACTGCAAAGCGTCTCGTCAAGTAAGACAAATGTTGGCTCTGGATCACTCTGTTTATTAACCATATGACAGTTATAGAGCATTGTTAAGTTAAATGAAGCCAAGGTCATCTGAACCTCTACTGACATCACCCGACAGAGGTAAATGTCTGAATGTGAAGGTACGTCACAGCTGGACTGGTCATTAAATGATCGAGCGAGTGGGTGTCAGTGGTCCTGCCTACTGTCCGCTCTGCTCAGAAAGCTTCTTCACAGAAACTAAGTGCAGTATTTAACAGCAATGAAGAAGAGTGAAGCGGACTATCTCCATTTTTTTGCTACACGTGAGAAAGGGCAAGATCGGACAACGTCCCAGCCTCCTTCGCCCTATTACACTTCCCATAGTTCATATGTGAAAACTGCTCATTTAATTTATCGCAGACATAGTGCAGTGTGGTGGCAGGCCCTCCACCACCCCCCCGCTTGTGGAATGAGACAGAGTTCATGGGATTGGTGAGCTCAACAGGACATGGCTAATGCTAATGAGAGTTCGAATATGCGTGTAGTGGAGTGCTCCCAGTCTTTTGGCCGCAGGGTGTATCTACCCGTTCAGTAAACAACCTCATCACAGGCCTGATTTCTGCCTGAACCGTAAACAAAACGTGGTTCAGTGAAAGGGCCTGGACTCGGAGCGCCGTTTAAATCCTGTTTGGTTTGGAGATAAGCTGAAGACTGCATAAGGAAAAATAAAAGGAAAGCAGTGAAGCCGGGCTGAACTGCCAGCTATTTTCCTCACTTATTTTATGACTTTATTACTGCAACATCTGGCAAAATTACCCAACAACAGCAAACCTTTGTGATCGGCGCTGACTGTTTGTTTAAAGTAGGTTGTTGCAGCGGTGAACTGCTCTTCACACTTATTTAATGTTTAAGAGGAAAGGATACCGCTGGACTGGAACACGGGCTGTTTTTGTAGTATTCCGGGTAAGCCCTTACAGTGTGTGAATTACCCCAGAGTCCCAACAGTGCATTTCTCTGTTTGACTTAATTCATTCATTGCAAGTTTGCAGGCCTGCTGATGCCGCAACCGAGCAGAGCCCTGGCTCTGCTGACGTGTTACATCCAGTCATCTGACTGGACTGGACAAACTGTACCTGGCAAGAAAATAGTTAAGAGGGCAGTGCCGTGGTGTAGGGGTTGTATAGAATAGGTTAGCGAGGCCATGTAGGTGCCGTGTTTGCTCGTGTGTGTGCATGTGTGTCTTCCTGGCAGTGGTTGTGTTTACCCTCTGCATGTGGAATTCCTGAGCCCCCTCACACTCTTCTCTGTCCTGCATTTTTGCGGTCGACTAGTGTGACAGTGGAGAGTGTGGGAAAAACGGAAGCTTCAGGACCAAAAATGCGCTGATGGAAACAATGAAGAGAAAGAATAAAGAGAGGAGAAAAGAAAGAATGACAGAAGAGAAAAAAAAAAGGTTAACTCTGTCCAGGAGAACGGAGATGATTGTTTGCAGAAAACGGTGGGATAATAAGTTGCTTCCCTTTATTTCCAGCCCACATTTTAGGGGCAACTTAATACCCCTGTTATTGAGGCACATCTGAAACACATCCCAGTATAGGCTTAAGCCCCTCCAGCTTATAATAGTATCACTGTGCTGGATGTGTTCAAGCAGTTCAAGGTTATCCACCTTGAACACCTTCCTCCAGCCAACTGTAAAACTGTTGTTCGATATAAATACACCAGCACTGGCTTTGGCTGGTTTCCCCACCGCTGATGATCATCGACAGCTTTTAGTTAAATCTATTGATCAGAATGAGATTTGCATTTTTGAACATTTGTGATCCAATTTGATCCAACCAAATAGTTTCCTTCAAGTAAAAGTTTATTGGGGTTGTTTTTTTGGTCCCAAAGTTGGAAATGTTATCCACCGAGCGGGCAAGGTGACTGTGTAAAGTCACTTTTAAGTAAAGCTGAACGGAGACTGGTGCACTCTCATGAATGACAGTGCCTTTGATTTTAAGCTCAACTAACACACTTGAAGCAAATGTGCAGCTTGTTGGTATCACACTCAACAGGGCAGGGCTCTGTCTGCTCTATCAACATACCACAGCTGCCAACTCGAGGGGCTGCAAGAGCTCAAAGTGGTATGACTTCAGTGAAGGCTTTGAAAGGAGCAATTTGTAACACAAATAAATGAGCCTGTTTGGTATTTTGTTTGCAAGGTTTGGTTAGTCGCAGCTGTAACTACGGAAACCCAGGCTGTCGTGTGGCATTACTAATAGGGTGACAATTACAGCAGCACCATTAATGTCAGCCTAGCTGCTGCTTTCACTCCCTATTAATCAGCCACAACAGTAGTTATTTTCACGGGATACTGTATACACACAGAAGCTGCCAAACGTGTGTTTATGGTTAAACTTTATCCCCTTTGGTCAGTTTGAGTAACATTAAGTCACGCTAACTACCTGAGCGCACCGAAAAGTAAAGCCGCACATCTGCTGTGTTTACATAAGAACTTCAGCTCTGTGAGAATAGCGCGAAATTTTCGGCACTGGGTCATGTGTCATGTGCGCACACTGCAAGTTCAGAGTCGGTTCTCACCAGCAGTGTTTCTGGCTGCTGTCTGACTCTTGAAGTGACAGAGTGAGACTGTTGACAAAGAAAGTGATGTGAAGAACCCAGAGGTCAAGTTTTTTTTTTTTTTCGCCCCCCTGAATATGAAAGGGGTTTCTTCCTGTTGAGTTATGCCTCGCTTAAAGTGGGCCAGTTCTATTTGTGGTTGTGTAATGGTATGAAAGAACAACTGTGCAGCCCCTTACAAGGAGGCAGTGTGTACCCTCGTTACCTTATTAATGCTCTTTTGGCAAGCTGCTGTCCTGGGGCGAGAGGTTAATGCCAGCTAAGCTTTATTTATTGTTCCCTCTAAAAAATGGTTAGCAGATTTAATGTATAAGGTTGCAGACACGTCTGCTCCTGCTTTATGCTTCAGTAGCTCTTATAATGATTTTCTGTTTGAAAATGTTATGTTTGCAGCCGGATTATGTGAAAAGGGCAGTGCAATTCCTTGTTTACGGTCGTCAGACTGTATGTATGACGCATTGTAAGAATTCTGGGCTCTGCCTCCGTGTTCCTTTTCTCTCTGTAATCTTTGCTCATAGTCGACATAGTCCCTAATCACTACAGTGTTCTTGCCAGTGTGACAATCACATCACCAAGGACAAGGAGAAGGAATTTCTCCCCTTCGTGTCACAATAGCTCCTGTGAGGCACTCAGTAAACACTTAGCCTCACCAACCTCCAGTGACTGCACACAAAGAGCAACTGTTAGATGCTGACTTCACTTTTCTTATGACAGAAGGTGGCTTGTCAGTAAAGAGGAGACAGGAGAAACACCCTTCAACTATATTATAAATGTTGGCATTGCATAGCTTGCAATCTGCAGCTTCCTTGTTGGAAACGCACTGCTTGGAATGCCACAACACAACCAGCTGATCTGAGCAGAGCCTGGCAGATCATAAATGAGTACACAAATAATTACACTTAAAACATTTAAGGGCATCTGTTTTTTGTTTCATGTGTTTAAAAGAAAGAAAAATATCAGCTCATATGTCGAATCTCCAAATATCGGTATCAGTTATTAAACTACTATAGAAAAATACCACACTCCACCAGGTTCTGCTCCGAAATATTTCAGTGTTGGCATTTATCTTCTTGGCACAATTTGAATTACCACAAAGGCTGTTTGGAGTACTTTGGCATGTGTGTACATGTATATGTGCGTCTCTTTAAGAGGACAGATTTTGTCCCTGTGGATAGCACTGCAGTCCACATTATACCTGGATTTGTGGTGGCAAACATACAGCCCGTGGGCTATAACCGGCCCATTAAAGGGTCCCATTCGCCCCACTGGAAGGCTTTAATATCAATGAAATCCACGGTTTACTACACAGCAGTGAAAATCTGTGCAACATTAAGGGCATTTCTAGATCTTTAAAAATTGTTTAAATAATAAATAACGCTGCTATGTTAATGAGATTGGGCTGTGCGTGATCCATGAAGTAGATTGATTTGGATGAACTCTAGATGAACTACGATGGGAAAAGGTCTTTTAGCTTTAGGGAAGGAATTGTCAGCGATCCTTTGGTACTCCTGCTTCCAGCACTCTTTCATTCAGTACTCACAGCTTTTGCAGCACACATTTTTGAGCTCTGGCTTAACACACCTTTATAGCTTTGTGACTCTGTCTTGAACAGTTGCAAAATGATAATATTTTGAATAAAAGTTGGGGGGGGGGAAGAAAACTCTTTTGCAATGGCAAAATGTATAAAAAACCTTTCTCTGTAATAGTCGTAGATACAGAGGGTGTCTCCAGGACACACACAGGGTGAAAACCAAACATGCTACAGTATTGCAGCTGGAAACAATCACACACGCTGAAAACCAGTTTTCTTTATATATTTAGTTTGATATTTTGCTAAAAGCAGAACATTGGCATGAGACATGTGATGTGTACCACAGCTTGGATGAGCGCTGCAGAGACGAATTTGGCCTTTGCAGTGCAGTTCATCTTTGCATAACTCCTCTGGGAATGATAATTTTTGGTCTTCACGGATTTTTGTCCTGTGTCTGATTAACAGGCAGATGTCCTCAGAGAGTTCAGCCAGTGGAACCGTTGCCAGCAGCAAGCAGGTGGTCTACGAGGCCATCTGCGGTAAAACAGGTGGGTTTAATGTTGCAGTTCCACATATTATGCTTAGTGCTCTGCTGTAGTCCTCAGGCAGGAGTGAAGTTATGCCCACTCTATGCCAGTGTTAGTGATTACAGCTAGGCATAGTGGACATTCCCCATGGAGGTCTGACTAACACCACATGATATTTTTACCCACCTCCTGCTCATTCAGTCGTGTGCAGGATCCGTAAATGTTTTCGACACACTGTAAGAAAGTAAATAAATAGATACATACATACATAAAGGCATTGTTAAGTGATTAATTAATTACAACCCTGTTAGAGGAGTGAGGCTCTATTAATTAGGTCTTACAGTGATTTGTGCCCCATTAAGGGTTTGTGCCAAAAAGAGTTAAAGCAGCCAGAGCTGGAAGAGCAAAAGCAAAATTTCCATTGCAGTCATTTTCTGTTTGAAGAAGACCTAGCATGCCGTTTGCCAGCTCCATGTTTTTTGCTTCTTGTGCTTTACTAGAGAAGTTTTGCACCAGTAACTGTTCAAAATAGTTCTTATTTATCTTATACTGGGTCTTGGTGCAGGCCCTGAGTTCATGCTCCATCTGAAACAAGCTGATTTAGCTCCTCCGCCTTAAAGGCCGCTGTCCCTTTAAATTGAATCAAAATCAAATCAAATTTATTCACAGGACAAGTCAAGACATAAAACACAACCAGAATACTTTTCTCTTACGTGTTTAGTAAATACTATAATGTCATTATTTGAAACTTTTTCTGTGTGACAGTGTATAACAGAAGATAAGGTAAAGCATAAAAGGTCCTCTGTAGTTGTACAGTCCTGTGCAAAAGTCTTGCATCACCCTTCATTTCTTTCTATTTTTCCAGGAAAATGTCGTTTTTTGAAACCTGTGCAAACATACATACTCTATTTGTATGTTGGCTGGTTCTGTTCTCTGTTAAGATGACCCCACAGTGTTTATAATGTCGAGGTCCAGGCTTTGGGGAGGTCAATCCATGATAGTGTTTCATTATGTGTTTTTCTATCCAGGTATGCTTTTACTGCTTTGGCAGTGTGTTTAGGATCATTGCCATGCTGAAAAATGAAGCTGTTGCCAAACAGATATTTTCCCTGTGGTATTACTAGTGAATCAAAATCTCATGGTACTTTCATGTGTTTGCATTTTTGTATTAGTGCTGACACCATGACCATGACAGAGCCTCCACCATGTTTTACAGATGGCTGTGAATACTCACTGTTGTACCTCTGTCCTTTGTACAAAAGAAATTGAAATTTGGATTCGTCACTTCATCCGATTTGTTGCCAGATGCAGCTCTCAGGTCTTGTGTCAGGTCTTTGCTCTGACTTTTTTCTTATTTCTTAAGGACTTGACTTTCACAAACTGTTCATCTACTGTGGATAGTTTTTTTAAGCCTGCCACTTCTTCTTTTGGCCTCCTCTTGTTCAGTCTCCTCAACTTTTTTAAAGATGCTGTACATGCAGCGCTCACATATGCCACGTTTTGGTTAATAGCAAAAAAAAATACTATTTTATGTCTGAAAATGAGGGGTGGCTCAAAGCTTTTACACAGTACTGTGTGTTCTGCATGTGTTCAGATCCAGAGGAACGACACCACTCTGGGATTAAAAGGCACAGCAGTGAAGACATCTTTTTTTGAGATCAACGGATGGGAACATTTGGGGCATTTCCATCTGTTGGCCATTGCCATGCAGTTGTAATTACTGTCCATTTGCCAAATGCTGTACCGAATAAATAACACCTCTCAAGAGAATGACAAATGCAACTCAGACTTTGTGGGTTCGTGCACTCACGTGTGTGCTTCTGTCATCTTGCCTTATTTCCACAGCTCTTTCCATCCTGAGAGAAGTGTTGAGCTTATTGCAGTGATATTAAGCAGTTTGCGCTTATGCACACATCTGTTTGCCTGATCACGGGCTTTTTCCACAGCACTACTATACATTAGCATTAGAAAATCACACCATTCTTCACATCATGTCAGTGTCGCAGTCAAGCGAGATCAGCTTGTTGGAAAAACGCAGTAGCTGTGCATCGACCTGTCATCCCTACAACTCCTATCCACACTAAAACACACACACACACACAAAATATTTTTTTAGTTCTCCATTTTCCTCCTCTTCCCAAACTATGAAACCTGGCTAAGGTTAACAAACATCTTACAAACTCATCAATTACTGTAACTGGATCCTTTGGGAGCAACTTCTGCATTTAATGAATGCATTTTTTTCCACTGTTCAGGGTGCAAAGGGTGCTTCACTCATGAATTAAAACATATCACTAATATATATATATATATATATATACATACATACATACATACATACATACGTGTGTGTGTGTGTGGAGAGTTAAACCACTTAGTGGTGCAGGTTTAACCATGCGTTTTTAAATGAGGCTGAGGGTAAAACGGAGACTCTGTGTGGTGTTTTGGCAGAGGGAGGGGTTATTGAAAGGGACACAGCCTTTGTGGAGCTTCAGAGTGCATCAGGTCTTTCTGCCTGCCCGGTGTACCTCTGTTATGAGATGACTGAGCTCCCCTGATCGACTCTGACAGGCAGTTAGAGCGAGTCCAAATGGAGAGCATTCTCTCTGATCAGCTGTCAGCCGTCATTAATCACACTCTCCCTTTATCTCTCTCTTGTGCTCTCTCATAATATCTTCCTCTCTTTGCTCCTGAAACCCTCCCTTTATCCTCTGCAAACCTTTTCTGCTCACTAACCCCCGCCTCGCCCTTTTCCCCACTTCTTCTGTGTTGATTTTTGACATGACACGAGGGCGGGATTTTGATGAAGACCAACCGGAGCTAACAAGACGAGATCGTATCGGCCACATGTGTTTCAGAGTGCTTCCCTTGAAGTTTCCTTGAAGCTCTCAGTGCTCCACAGTCGGTGACTGTGAGGAGATTTATTGCTTGAGTTTGAGAAGGAAATGAATGCTGAACTTGGGTCAATTTAATGGAAGTCTGATCATGTCAGGACAGATGGCTTAGGCCTCTCTCTATCAAAATAAGACTGTGTGGTGTATTGTTAGGATAGGAAGGTAGTTTTTGGCTGCCATCCCTGTTTTCAGATATATTATGTAAGTTACTGGATTTAATTTACCAGATGGATTTGTAATTGACTCACTCTACTGAACTATGTATGTGAGTAGGCATTTTATTGGTAGATTAAGATTTAGTGTAGGGTATGTAATACAGTGGTGTGAAAAAAATGTTTGCCCCTGTCCTGATTTCCTATTTTTTGTATGTTTGTCACACTTAAATGGTTCAGATTGTCAAATAAATTTAAATATTACACAAAGATAACACAAATAAACACAAAATCCAGTTTTTTGATGAAGGTGTTTATTATTAAGTGGGGAAAAAATCCAAACCTGCATGGGCCTGCGTGAAAAAGTGATTGCCCCCTAAACCCAATAAGTGGTTGGGCCACCCTTAGTATCAACAACTGCACTCAAGTATTTGGGATAAGTGGCATTGAGTCTTTTACATCGCTGTGGAGGAATTTGGCCCACTCATCGTTGCAGAATTGTTGTAATTCAGACACACTGGAGGGTTTTCAAGCATGAACCACCTTTTTAAGGTCATGCCACAGCATCTCAATCAGATTCAGGTCAGGATTTTGACTAGACAACTTGAAAAGTCTTTTTTTGCGTTTTTCTTAAGGCATTCAGAAGTGGACTTGCTGGTGTGTTTTGGGTCTTTGTCCTGCTGCAAAACTCAAGTGCACTTCAACTTGAGGTCATGAACAGATGGCCGGATATTCTCCTTCAGGATGTTTTTGTAGATTGCAGAATTCACAGTTCCATGTAGCAGAGTAAGTCTTCCAGGTCCTGAGGCAGCAAAAAAAGCCCCAGGATATTACACTACCACTGCCATAGTTTACTGTTGGTATGATGTTCCTTTTCTGAAATGCTCTGTTAGTTTTGTTCCAGATGTAACTTGACTGA
The DNA here is from genome assembly GCF_965226115.1 of Aulonocara stuartgranti. Lineage (NCBI taxonomy): Eukaryota > Metazoa > Chordata > Actinopteri > Cichliformes > Cichlidae > Aulonocara > Aulonocara stuartgranti. Next base: position 1,918,685 of record NC_138955.1, on the reverse strand, counting down.
AACCTTCAAAAAAGTTCACCTTTTGTCTCATCAGTCCGCAGAATATTCTTCCCCAAATCTTGGGGATCATCAGGATGTTTTTGGCAAATGTGAGACAAGCTTTCGTGTTGTCAATCTTTCTTACTGTTGAATCATGAACTCTGACCTTAACTGAGAGATGTGAAGCCTGTGGTTCTTTAATGTTGTTTTGGGTTCTTCCGTAACCTCCTGGATGAGTCGTTGAAATGCTCTTGGAGTAATTTTGGCTTCACCATTGTTCCAAGTTTTCTCCTACTTCTACAACGGCTCTCACAGTGGTTCACTTGAGTCTCAAACAGAGCTGGGCAGTAACGCGTTACTGTAATCCGATTACTTTTTTCAAGTAATGTAATTAGATTACTGTTACTTTCCCGTAAGCATGCTGCTGTACTGCGTTACTAAACTGTGATTTAGTTTGTGAGAGTGTCTCATGACAATGACGTACAAGTGTGTGACGTCCATGGCAGCAACAGATGTGTGTAGATCAACAATGGATAATATGGAGTCCGGGAGAGAGCACGACCGTGCAGTGTTTAAAGCTTGGAAGTACTGACATTACTTTAAGTTTGATTGCGTAAAAAGTGATAAAAACATTAGCGTCCACAGTACAATCTACATGGGAAGAAAACTTCTTTCCGCAGCGAAAAATTAAACTTCAAATCTGAGCAAGTACCTAGCACGCTGCCACGAGAGTGTGAAATTCACAGGGAAAGGGGTTAGGGGTTGCAATGTGCATAAAGTTAACAGATTAAAACTAATAAAAAAAATTTAAAGGAGACTTTTTCATTTGATTCAATTTTATATCATGAAATATGCAGAAAAATAGAATTGGGCTTTAAGGTCTATTGCTTTTGAATTACTTTTGAAAATAAGTAATCAGTAACTTTAATGTAAAGTAACTGGATTGCCTTCTTGGAGAAGTAATCAGTAATTAGTAATTAATAACTATTTTCAAGTAACTTGTCCAACACTGGTCCCAAGGCCATTCTTTGAGACCCTTTCCAGACTGACTTTGTTTCTCAGGTCTTTCTTCAGATTGTGACATGATGTACTGCCAGGTTCACTTTGTCAGACAGCTTCTATTTGAGTGATTTCTTGATTCATCAGGTCTTCCAGTAATTGTTTTTGTTTTTAGTGAAGCTGAGCACGGCTTTCCAAAAAATGTGATTAATCACAGGTAATTCATGATTTAACAAGAGGGGCAATTACCTGGTCCTGTGTGAAAAAGTAGGCTTGTATAACCTTTCTCCTATAATCAATGATCATAATCAATCATCATTTAAAAACTGCATTTCCTATTTACTCAGGTTATCTTTGTCTAATATTAAAATTAGTTTGATGATTTGAAACATGCAAGTGGGACAAATATGCAAAACACTAGAAAATCAGGAAGGGGGAAAACACTTTCTCACACCACTGTGCAGCGTTTGACTGAAGTTGTTGTTAGTTACCGTTTCAACCTTTTAAGTTTAGCTTGCTTGACGATCCCTTGATTTCTCCTTCTCGTTTCAGTTTCATTCAGAGTGGGCTATAAAGCAGAGAATATTGTCCCTTTATCTTTCTTTTGCTGAGCTAGAGGAAGCCACTTCCAGCAGCCCTGTCATCGGGTTGGAAGCGAGGGAGATGTTTTTCGTTTTCCAGCTCAGTCAGTCAGTCCTCGCAGTGTAAAAAAGCACCAAAACAAACTGTGCAGAGAGGGAATGAAAGGGAATACTGTTTGGGAGCACAAACACAGCAGCTCCAACTGTACTTGGAATGTCTTTTTCTACCGGATACCTGGCTGCACGCCAGCCGATAGGATCAGGGGGTGAAGGGGTTGAACACAAACAACTGAGCTGACTGACGAGATCAGCTGGTATCCACCTTGACCATGAATAATTGAAGAGGTGGACTCCACAACGGTTTAGCAAACTCTTCTGAAGAAAAACTCTTTTGGGCTTCTGTTTCTGTACACATGAGGGGTAGACCTTTGACTGCCTTTCTCACTCTTGTTATTTCTTCTTCTTTTTTTTGTTCTTTTAAAAAAAAAATAAAGGTCTTTCTGCATACCGCAAGCTGTTCCAGGATCAGGAGCCCACTCACAGATGACACGAAGGCGACCAGAGGCACGTCCTGCCACTCTGCAGGCCTGACAGGTGTCTCTGCATGTAACTGCATCTCACAGAGGTTTATTCTGGGACGGGACAACAGATAAAAGTATGCCACACATCGAACAGGGTCCTATTAATTTCTCAATGATACAGCCACAGACATGCAAGAGGATAGTGTGCCAGGCCAAAAATGCCCGGCTTTGACGCAGGTCGGGATTTTGTTGCGCAGCTCCACCCCCTCCCCTCATCGCCCTTGGCTACAATCAGTCCGTATCCCACAGTGCCCGCCCTCATTCTCTCCATGCTGTTGATGCCACAGGAAGATTTCACTGACAGATAGCCTTCAGCAGATGGTTCTTCAAGCCCTGTTGGTATTTTAACTACAGGATTCGTTGTTTTATTCTGTGCTCAGGCAGTAGCATGTCCACCACAACCATGCGTGCACATTTTTCTTCTTTTCTCTTTTTCTTTTCTTTTTTTAAACACAGGTGATATGCGGGTTTTGGTAATGAGAGACCTCTGTTAAGTTTTTGACAAGCATTGTTCAGCCCGCATGAGCAACTTCTCATTTTACAGTCATGAATGATAAGTGTGCAGAGAAGTTCTTTTCATGTGTGGCTTTCCAGCGTTAGACACTCCTGACTCCCACTCCTCGCTGGAAGCCACACAGTTGCCAAATCTGACTCCTCTGCCTTTTCGCCCTGAGGACATGTTAAGCATAGCACCCTTTTTCTTGTGGGCCTGATAATAAAATGTGATTGTATTAATGTTGTTCCCTTGTTTGTATCTACAAAGATGACCCAACAGGGATGTTCAGGTTTCATGTAAAGAATGCAGTCGGCTTGTGATTATTCCTGTAAACTGTTGAGATGCTGATATTGTTTTTCTGGATGGACCAAATTCATTATTTTTGATTAAAAAATAAATAAATTATTGTCATTACATCAGTATTTATTTACTGTACATTGTCCAGCGTAACCTTTTTGGCCCATTTCTGTAGCTCAAAGCCTAAAATAAAAAGGAAAAGATCTATAATGAAGGTCGATGCTGCACCAGGAGACCAGTATCCTCACAGATATTCTGTGGCTTGGGACCATATAGTGAGTTCACTCAGGGGTGTGTTTATTTAAAAAAAAGAAGATGTGAGGTAGTGGTCAGCAGTTTTACCATGTGTTTATAATAACTTTGGCTGAAATACTTGAATTTTGTGCATGATTTTCTCACATCAGCTGATGACTATCACCTGGGTGAGTGTGCACAGATTGTAGTTTTCAATGCAGTACAACAGGTCAACTGTTTTAACATGTAACTTGACGGTGAATGTTTTTGTAACATGTGCTCTTTGACGTCATGTTGTGAAGTCCGACCTATTAAAGCCAGAACTCCCAAAAGCAAGATCCAAATCAGTGTGTGTAATGTAATGTGGTGACAGCGTTGTTTACAATGTAAAGAAAAGAAAACTGAGACGAAAAACAACTCCTTTCCTCTAATAGTAAATATTTATGTTTTATTAATACATTTAACAGTAATTTGCTCATACAGGTGTCCCCTCTTGGATTTTCCCTTTATAGCTAATGTCTCTCCTATTCAATTCCCATATTAAGAAAAATACAAAGAGGCCACTAGGATGAGTAAATCACTGTATGGGATGTGAGTTTTTGAGACATGCTTAGAAAACATAAACATTTACTACAGGTGTTTTTTCTTTGTTTATTTTCCATATGGGCTGTACCATGTTATAATCTCTTTGACTGTTTACAATATGCATGGAAATGTAGTATTTTTGGGACCAGTGAGGCTGTTTGTAGCAAACAAAATTGAAATGAATACTTGGAAAGCATTAAAAAACACGATGACTGTGACTCTAACCACTTTTGTTCATTTTGTTCGAACACTTGAAATTCAGCCCCTGACCTTTTGAAATAAAAACACCCTAAAACATGTGTAAACTAAAACATAAATACCACAACAGTAAAGGAGAAAAAAACGAACTGTCCAACATTTTTAATTAAAAAAAAAAAGTGTTTCCAAGAGTAATAAGAAAAACATTTACAGTTTGTGATCTATTAAAGTTCACTTAGTGACATTACATCATCTCATACAACAGAAAAGGCTTCATTTAAAAACAAAACAATCCCTGGAATCACCAGTCCTGTTGCATTATAGAGGTAAACATAACCATGGAAATACTACTTTGAAATAACGATCGGTTTCCAGCATGTTGTCTTTTCATTTAGATCATTTTTAATCGACAGCATTTAATCCTAAACAAACAGTGTAGGGAGCCGCGGCGCGCACAGCGTCAGTTTCCAGCTCGGACTTTTTGAATGTGTCCCGTGTGATGTGTTTGCTCTCTTTTGGCGTATGCTGAGTTTAGTCTGCATTCTGAGTCCTTCTCTGTCTCTCCCTCTCTCTCTTTTTAATGCATCCTTGAGAATGGATCAGTCATTTATTGTTCTGTTTCTCTTTCACTGAAAATGGCCTTTGATTACCAATAGTCGTGGACATGAGGTACAAAATGCTGGAAAAACAAAAAAATATGAGAAACACTGATGTCAAAAAGTAATTAACTACCAAGAGGTCTGATGGGTTTGAGAGCGCTGTTGGTGAAGTGGTGTATGACAGGTCTTCTAAGTATAGCTGTAGTGGACTCCATCTCTTTTTTCGTTTGTTTTTTAAGAGCTTGGGCAAAGCTAAAGCATGGGAAAGAGGTACTCATGGAGGCCAAACTGTACATTGCCCGCTTTAATTCCTCATACCCGCTTCGGGCAGTGCTGGGAGTGATCAAATCCCATGCCTTGCTTCTCACAGGGCACCCCCCCCCCCCCTTCCCTCCCTCGAAGACCTTGAAGTTTAGCTGCACTTGCAGGACTTGACGACCATGTTTGAAAGCTGCTCGACTTTCGGGGAGCGACCCACGTAGTAGAGGATGGTTAGGGGCTCCAAGTCCTGAGGAACACAGCAGGGAGAGGCGGACGCTTCGGGGTTCAAGGTGTTGTACAGGCTCAGCAGCTGTGAAAGGAAGATGACAAAAGAGATGAGGGTTGGCAAGCACATTTCCAAACACCAAAACGGATTCGAGAAGTGGCACTTTTTCTCACCGAGCTGTGGGTGGTGTCTGCACTGCGTAGGTAAGGACAGGGACCAGAGCAGAAGTTGGCATAGTACCCTTCGGGCTGGTGTATCCACCTCCATCCCAGATCCTCACGGAAATTAATATATAGTTGTCGCACGCAGCAGTTCTCCTCGTAATTGCTGCAGAAATGAAAGAGGGAGACAATGATTACCCTCTTGATTTGGAGGATAACACGCAAATTTAAGTATACATTTTCCGCCCCGTGGCCTCAGTCAGAGATGAGACTCAAGTTCAGAAATTCCAGTCTTAGGTGTGCCCTTTTTTTTCCCTCTTGGAGTCAGCCCAGGTGTCTTTGGTACTGCCTGTCATAGGAAATCCAGAGTTGAGGAGACGGTGTGTAAGAGGCGGTAGTGTTTGCTAGTACCGAGACAGATCCTGACTTGTATAATCTAGTACCTCCGCCATGCTCATCTGGGTGATTAACAAGTTTATTGCATGTATTCTTTGTGTGTTCTGCGCTTATTTACACGTCTTCCCTGTCATGTTTTTTGAAACGTGACAGCTGATATTTTAATTGGATGCGGGTGCTTTATTCAAGTGTCCCTGGAATATTAGCCCAGTAGGCAAATGTCTTAAATTGTCAGCGCAGGTGCAGCCAGAGAGAAACGGTTTTGGGAGAATTTATTTTAAGATGATGAGCAATAGTCTAAGTAGTGCATTACATTTTCCAGGGGGAGCGAATGAGGCTTACTTGAAGCAGTAATTGGTGTCAAGTGCCCGCTTGCGCCTTCGGGAGGAAGCCTGGGCATCCAGCCTGTGGGGAGGGAGCATCATGAGGATGAGGTGGGGGTACAGCTGCTCCTTTTGGCTTTTCACACGGCTCTGCTCGTCATACTCTGCTTCCATCCCTGCAGGAGGAGGGTTTTTTTAAAGATATCAAGGGGAAAAAAACTACACATTTTTTTTAAAGACTCTTCAACAGCTGATGTTAGTGAAAGTAAGATTTAGTTTCAGTCAGCATAATCAGTTGTAACTCTTACATATGAATACTCTCCAGGCCCAACTTCATTCACTTCTGTCTCACTTTTCTTCCCTTCCTGGATTTCACACTGGTCCCTCTAACTTCCTTTCTTCCCCTCCATTCTCCCCCTGGGCCAGTGTCTGCTCATCCACTCTATCCCTGATAGCTAAAGCAGTGGATATCTCAGGAGAGATGCTGCTGGTGGATATGTACGGCCCTCTTTAATTTGGGGCCAAACGTCTGAGCGCCGTGGCAGCACATTCCTTGTGGCCAAGCCAGTCAAGAGCGTTCCCAGGACCGAGGGCCTGGGGGCCCCAGCGCTAAGTGAGATACCAGATCGATTGTATTCCCATGCTCTGTGCCTCTCTCTCTTCCTCTTAGAAAGGAAACCCATTATCTTAACAAAAAGACCTCAGTGAGTTTTGCTGCTAGAGGAACATGTTGATGACTGGACTGGAAAGTACTTTTATAGACCGGTTGCATAATAATAAAAGTATTGTGAGTGATATTTTATGACAAATGCATCCTAATTCACCATGAGAAACATTTTTGTAGAGCACACGAGGACTCCTCATCAGTGCTTCAGGCAACTTTAATTGAGGCAGTAAATGCACTAAAACAAAAGATTTCTTTTTGAAATGTAGGCCAAAAATCCAGAAATTTCCAGTCTACCTCCTTTTGTACAAGTATCTCTCTGCCAACTCGACACAGCATCAGCAAACAGAGCAAAAGATTTATAGCTGTTATTCAACATTAATACAGGGAGTGCAGAATTATTAGGCAAATGAGTATTTTGTCCACATCATCCTCTTCATGCATGTTGTCTTACTCCAAGCTGTATAGGCTCGAAAGCCTACTACCAATTAAGCACATTAGGTGATGTGCATCTCTGTAATGAGAAGGGGTGTGGTCTAATGACATCAACACCCTATATCAGGTGTGCATAATTATTAGGCAACGTCCTTTCCTTTGGCAAAATGGGTCAAAAGAAGGACTTGACAGGCTCAGAAAAGTCAAAAATAGTGAGATATCTTGCAGAGGGATGCAGCAGTCTCAAAATTGCAAAGCTTCTGAAGCGTGATCATCGAACAATCAAGCGTTTCATTCAAAATAGTCAACAGGGTCGCAAGAAGCGTGTGGAAAAACCAAGGCGCAAAATAACTGCCCATGAACTGAGAAAAGTCAAGCGTGCAGCTGCCAAGATGCCACTTGCCACCAGTTTGGCCATATTTCAGAGCTGCAACATCACTGGAGTGCCCAAAAGCACAAGGTGTGCAATACTCAGAGACATGGCCAAGGTAAGAAAGGCTGAAAGACGACCACCACTGAACAAGACACACAAGCTGAAACGTCAAGACTGGGCCAAGAAATATCTCAAGACTGGTTTTTCTAAGGTTTTATGGACTGATGAAATGAGAGTGAGTCTTGATGGGCCAGATGGATGGGCCCGTGGCTGGATTGGTAAAGGGCAGAGAGCTCCAGTCCGACTCAGACGCCAGCAAGGTGGAGGTGGAGTACTGGTTTGGGCTGGTATCATCAAAGATGAGCTTGTGGGGCCTTTTCGGGTTGAGGATGGAGTCAAGCTCAACTCCCAGTCCTACTGCCAGTTTCTGGAAGACACCTTCTTCAAGCAGTGGTACAGGAAGAAGTCTGCATCCTTCAAGAAAAACATGATTTTCATGCAGGACAATGCTCCATCACACGCGTCCAAGTACTCCACAGCGTGGCTGCAAGAAAGGGTATAAAAGAAGAAAAACTAATGACATGGCCTCCTTGTTCACCTGATCTGAACCCCATTGAGAACCTGTGGTCCATCATCAAATGTGAGATTTACAAGGAGGGAAAACAGTACACCTCTCTGAACAGTGTCTGGGAGGCTGTGGTTGCTGCTGCACGCAATGTTGATGGTGAACAGATCAAAACACTGACAGAACCCATGGATGGCAGGCTTTTGAGTGTCCTTGCAAAGAAAGGTGGCTATATTGGTCGCTGATTTGTTTTTGAATGTCAGAAATGTATATTTGTGAATGTGGAGATGTTATATTGGTGTCACTGGTAAAAATAAATCATTGAAATGGGTATATATTTGTTTTTTGTTAAGTTGCCTAATAATTATGCACAGTAATAGTCACCTGCACACACAGATATCCCCCTAAAATAGCTCAAACTACAAACAAACTAAAAACTACTTCCAAAACATTCAGCTTTGATATTAATGAGTTTTTTGGGTTCATTGAGAACATGGTTGTTGTTCAATAATAACATTATTCCTCAAAAATACTACTTGCCTAATAATTCTGCACTCCCTGTAGAGACAAGCGTGTGTCAAGATCCGCTGATAACTAATGAGCAAAAAGACATAAAAGAGCACCACCACTGAATCAGCTAGTCCTGAGACCCCCTAATGTAAATCATCCGAAAAACCACCTGTGCCTCTGCAGCACTAATGAGAATAAATGGAATTTTTCAACAGAAAAATAGATGCCTATCTTCAACGCTCGACAAATCAAACAAAAGCCAAACAAACTGAAGCGCTATCTGGCTCGTAATCATTAATACAACATCTCAAGAGACTGAAAGATCAAAAGCAGAGAAAAATCCTGACCAAACACAGACTCAGAGACCACAGTCTGGGCCAGGGAGTTGGGACAACACACGAGTCTCGGAAACCTATAGAAAGAGGCCGAGTCTGAGACTGAATTCCTGGAGCTATTTGTTAGATTTCTGATTTCACAGTGAATGAAAGCAACAACAGTGAAAGTGTTGCAGTGGAAGGTTTTCAGTTAGACAGCCGAGGAGAACGATTGTGTATTTTTCTTGCTTCCAGTCATAGTGCTTGCGACGTTAAGTTACACTGCTTCATATTCATTGTGGAGAGAAGAGAGAAGCCTCGTTCTCCTCATTTAGTTCTTCACTTGTTTTCCTAATTTTACCTGAAAACACTCTTCTTGATTTATTTACCTGATCACAGTTTAAAGCCTTGTTAAAAGCACAACGTTCATAACTCTGTGAAATCCATCACAAGTTGGGTATCAAATGCAATCTCACCTTTGAACTTGACCTCTAGTACCTCATGGGCATTCTCAATTATATCGCCATTAGGCCTGAAGGTGTGGCAGGGGCAATGCACACTGATCTCCAGGCCGAGATTGGTCCCTGAGGGTGGGGGGAGAGGAACAAGAGCAGAGAGAAGTAAGGAGCAGACATTTTCAGCCCTGAGGCCGTTCTCCTTTGTTTCACACGAGCCGGTTATTATTTGGCAGGACATGTAATAAGGTGTGATGCGAGGAAAATGTGGTGTCCCACTCACGTCGATTCATCAGCCACTCTCTCACCGTCTCCGTAACATCAAAGGAGACCCACTCAGGCGTTCCCTTGGTCAGGACGTTCTTGCCCCCAATGTAGCGCTGTTTGGCTTTGGGGTCATCTTTCTGGAGGATCTGCGAGGAAAGATGAAAATGTGACCCAGCTGCATAAACTCTTTTTATTTTTACACACACATGCGCGCACAGAATCGAGACTGTCTGTCTGAGCCAGACTCTCCAGGATGCCTTTGGGCCAAATGTCTACTCTTCATGGAAAAAGTGACTCCGTGTGTTGATATCCCCATTTTGCAAGTTAATGCCTGTGTCTTACCCTCTTGCCAGTGGGAACCTGGCCGTCCTTCGAGTCAGCCGTTTAAACTTTGACTTATCCTTCACACACAGTGTCAGAAAGTATCTCTGAGGGCATTTAAAGCTGCCGCTCTGTTAGAATGTCGACGCTCCCACTGGGCAAAGACTGACAGCGGAAAATATAGTTTGTATCTGCACCAGCATGTATTTGAACAAAGGTGTTTATCTGTAGGGAGAAATGTGTTTGGGTGGTGGGTATGAGCGGTGCTATGGATAACCAGGTTTCTGAACAATGTCAGCATCTAATCTGTCTTCCTATGGGAACGAGGGGCGGCAGGGCTGCCAGCGTCAGCCCTCTGCCAGTCAGTTCCAGTCTAAAAAATGTGGGGGCGAGTGAGTGGCTCCATTTACTCCCCCCAGTGGGCGACCCTGCCTCTATCTCCTCCTAGGCTCCTGGAAACAATCTGAAGCCCTGACAGTCTGTATTCAGCACTGGCCAGAGCCTTGCCTCAGAGGCGGTATGCAGTCCGGAGACGCTTGTCTCCCTGGCAGGAAATGTTGGAACCTGATCATTACTTCTAGTCTCTCATGGGAGATTAATGAGGAAACAGAAAAAGAAAAAAATCTATTCCTGCCACCCCACACGAGCCTATACCAGATGTATGCATTAACACGCTTCTAAAATGCTTAAGATCACAGAGATTTATATATATATACTCCGTGCTTAATCCTACATGGATGGACAGCTGCTTTGATTGACAGCTGTGAAAGAAGAAACTGCTGAATGGTAATCTAGGGTTTCTTAAAGACGGCTGCACAAGCTCTTAAATCTGTCCTGATGTAGAATCCATTTGATTTTAACCACACGGAATAATGATCAGCACTTGAAAAGAGAGGTTGAGGGAGCCGGACACCCTAATATAAATGTTTTCATCTTTCTCACTGACCCACACAGGCCTTCTGAGAGAAATTCAGCTCTCCCCCTCTTCACCCCACCCCACCTCTGGACTCTGCTAATAGTGGAAATGAACGGCCAGTTCACACACCTGGTAGAGCTCAATCCTCTGCTCGTTTCTCCTGGCGCTGGGGTTGGGGATCCGCAGGGCTCGAAACTCAGCCCGGAATAAGTTGGTGGCGTTCTTCTCCATGATCGACACATTGAAGCGGAATATCTTGGGGGTGATGCCCCTGGGGCAGTTGGGGAGGTCATCTGCAGGTAAAATGGAAAGAATGACATAAAAGATCTGATTTGTTTTTGGTTTTTTTCTGTATTCCCTTAAGCTCCTACTTCACTGTGAAAAGCACATTTTCACAGTGACATCCTCACAGGGGTGGACATGTTTATTGAGCCGATAATTGATAAACCTTTTGCCGAGGATTCCCTTTCTACAAATTTGAATAGTTTAAAGATAAAAGCAAAAGTTCTATTTTTTTAAAAGAAAAAAAAACAATTTCTAGTCTATCAAGGGAGCCATTACCGCAAACCATCTGCTTATGCTTTGTGCGGTCCGAGTTAGCAACAAGTTGAAGTCATGAAATGAAAACCAAATGTCCCATGTGTTAGTGGAGCAGGCTACAGTGGGACAGCAGCGTGCTCCTCCTCCCACCAGCACTTGAACCCAACAGGTGCTCCGAGGGCTCAGCCAGAAGCCAAGTATTCCCTGGAACTCAGAGGTTTAGCTGGGAACATGCGGGCTCACGTGCTGGAGGAGAACAGCACCTGAGCAGGCACCGAGGAGAGAGAGAGACTCCACCACACCAGGGAGAAGCAATAACTCACTGGACACTGTAACATGGTGCTTGTGTGTGTTTATGACTGAACACTGACCTTTAGCACAATCGGCCCAATGAATGGCCACACCGCGATCCCATCTGAAAAAACTTCCTGCTGCATTGAAGCCTTTCTCCTTTTTATACCATAATACCATAGAGCAGTTTATTATTTTAACAGGCCCAGCATATGCACTGTTGAGCAAAACAAGCGCATAGCAAACTTTTTATGAGCCAAGTGGAAACAGTCACTTACAGCCAAGCCATGGCTAATTTATTACTTCAAGCTTAAGCTTTATTACCAAAGCCTCGGATTTGCTGATGGTTGAAAGGGGCACTGCACCTTTAGCTGATTTGCACCTCGAGCAGATTTGGGACAAATGGAAACTCAGAAGTGAGGCCGTTTTCTGTGTCATGCAAAAGGAACTTGCACATCTCCGAGTATCTGTACTTCATTTGACCCATAATCCTATTTCAGTGTCCTCCCAGTCATTATCTGATATTTCCACAAAGTTTTTTTTTCTTTTTGATTTTATTTCAGCTTTCCCTATTTATAGTTTGACCTTTCAGCATTTGTCCCCAGCCAGATATCTGTCCAGCGTTTCCACACAATCTATAAGGAGGAAACCTCAGTAGCCCTTTTCCTCCCCTCACTCACTCACTGCTCCGTCTCCCCCACAGAAGGTGGAAAGCCCCACTTCGAGGGGAGATTTGAAATTCTAATCAAGTCTTTGGTTTCCTTTTTGGATGACCTCATTTTTCCCATTGCAATGGTTTTAGGTGGATTTCACATTATGGCTTATTTTTGCCAAGGGTCTGAAAGGTAATTTGTTCCATGTTGGTGAGTGGAAGGGGATTGCTTGTATAATTAAAGTGAGATACAGTCACAAATTGATTTGACCACCACTCCCGACTCCCCCGTCCATTTTTAGATGATAGAGTTTAAGGCTGAGTATCAGGATGCTGACACAAGCTTAATGTATTAACTGTTTGACACGGCACAGGTTATGTCAATAAGCTTCTCCAGAGTTTAATTTCTACTAGTAAAAAAAATCAAGGTGTATAGTTTTCCATGCCAAACAAAGCAACACTCTATATTTTAAACACTGTATAAGTAATTAAAACAACTTCTCATGTTATTTCTAAAAACGCTGTAAAATAGCACACTGCTCTAAGGTCAGAGCATGCTTATTTTGAGTTTTATTGGGAGAGGCTGTCATTAACACATCTGCAAAAGTATATTTATAGTCACACTTTTAAAAAAACCTGGATAACAAAATGATGCCCGCCTGACTCCATTCTCGCATTATCACCCAATTAATTTGAACATATGGGTTTCAAAGGATGGATTAGGGAGTAAAGTTGTCCAAAATGCCCGAAGACAGACATTTGAATAGTTGCTGCTGCCTCGCCCAGACGCTATCGACCACACCTCAGCTCCTGACACGCGTTCAGCCTCCGGTGTCTGGGATTCTCTCCATGACACGGAATCTCCCGGAACGAAGCTCAAAGGAATCACCTCTCTTTGCTCTTTTGCCCAAAGGATACTTGTGATGTCAGTCTCTCCACAGCTTTGTGGATGTAAACAAAGGAAACAGAAAGCACAAGTCAGCAGGTGCTAGCCAGCTGCTGTGGTGTCTAGATCTCATAAAGCAGAACAGAAATTGCATTAGCTGGAGTTCTCTTATTATTTTCCTGAAATTGCTGCATCTGGGATGTGAATTTGCATCATGCTCTAATGGAAAAGTTTGATTTCCCCTCCCCAGTTAGCCGAGGGTTTAATGTACCAAATTCAAACGTTGCTTTTCATCAGAAATAAGTCCATTCCTACATCGGACTGCAGATATCAGCTATGGCAGTGTGGAGGAAACAATGCAATGAGTGACGACCCCCCCCCCCACTCTCCTCCTACTGGATTGAAGATGAGGAAGCAAAAATGGTAAAGGCGTGGGAGTTTGATGGAGCCATGCTGTTTCTTTGGAAGCAGACCAAAGACCTCTGTCTCTGTTTGTACAGGTGACATCATCTTTCTACTATCCCATATATCAGACACTCTGCTGTCCTCAGAGTTGGTCCTCATTTTTTCTCTACTGACCCAACACTGAGGCAGTGATTGGCTTGAAATTTCACTGAGGCTGCAGGCTCCAATGAGCTAGTCAAGGCCAGTCAGCAGACTCTTAAACTGTTATTGTGTTGCAGGTCGCCCCTCAGTTCAAATATGTCTTTATCTAATTTCCTCAGCAGCACTATCCCCACCGGCTTTGTGATGCACCAGGAAAAAGAAAAGGAAAGGAAGCTCCAAATTCCTGTTCTCACTCAGTTTTGTTTCATCTGCTCATAAATGGCCAAAGCTTTGAATTGCATCGCATTGCATTCGCAGTCGTGTCTAGCAAAGCAGTCTGGGTGCAAACGTCGCATTAAAGAGTGTGTGAAAGGTTTCTGTTTAACTTCCTAACTAAGCACGAAAAAAGCCAAACTTGACTTTTTTCCCTAAACACTCCCACCTTCCAAAAAGCAGCGAATGCAAAACTCATTAGATTCAGCAGGAATGAAAATGAACTACACAGCAGAAATACCAAGGTGACAGACATTATGTTTCTGCATACTGCAACATGCCCAGCTCTCCTTAAAATTACATAATGGAAAGGAAGAGAAGACTGCTAATTAATGCATGTGGCACCTTCTGTTAATTTAAACAATCTGTGACTCTAGTAAGCTGTTTGGGAAGAAAGTGCTGCCAGTGTGTTCATGTCTTGTATTATCACCTACATTATGGCCCACGGTGTGAGACCAGTGATGTGTCCTGGGCACCTGGCCATCACTGATCCCACTCCTTAGACCTCTGTTTGTTTTGGGAGCTCTGACTACCTCTGACCAGTGGATAAACCCGGAGCTGTGTATTTTGAATGTCAGAAGCACTTTGTGGGACCTGTGAAATGGATTTGATTCAGGGCTTCTGCTGGAACCGGCAGAGGTTCTGCTCAGCGTCACAGCATTGCACAAACACCTGTTGATTTCAGAATCACTACACCGTGCGCTAACCGGCCTCTGACCGTGAGTGGGCACCAATCCAATTGCTCCACTTAGGCTTTCTCTGGAGAATCTGCAGCTCAGCGGGCTTCTGCTTCTGATTTCTGGAACAATCAATGGGCCATAGTTTATACAGGAAATACCAATATGGATGAACGAGGGAATTAGATCATAACGCGGAGCTACTTGAAGGAAATAGTGGGGGGGAAATAGAAGTGAGTGACAGTGGAAGAAAAAATATTGGGGATCTCACGGCCAGAAAAATGGAAATGAGGTATTGGAGTTGGCAATAAATAGCAGATTTAACAGCCTGAGAATTTTCCTCGCTTAGGAATGTGTCAGACTAAGGCTGGGGTTCCCATGGATTTGGTGTGAGGTATGCATGAGGAATTGTGCTCATTCCAATTAGACTGTTTACTTTGCCCTTTCCTCTGCGCGACGCCACGGAGCGTCTGCGCGTAAAAAGCCGCACAGAGAAGAATGGACTTTCACACCAACCGGAAAAAAATATTTGTCTTTCACCCCCCCCCCCCCCCCCCTGTAACCTCGCGTAATAATTAGGTTGGACATCGTGACAAAGATAAAAAGCGTTTGCGCAAGTAACTGGAATGATTTGGGATTGCGTGTGGTCATCAACTCTTCTTTAAAGTTCAAAATAAACCACAATTATGCATCTACACCTAGAACAGGAGGAGTTTCTACTTTATTGGCTTATAAAGGAAAAATTGGAACATTCATAACCCCAAAACAGTACACTCACTGTTTTCTTGTGGCCCATTGATCATGTTGAACTTGTAAATCTCTTTGGCGTAGTACTCTGTCTCCGTGTTATCCTGTCCGCAACTCTGCTGCCGGTCTCTCCCCAGCTCCTCAATGAGCTCCTTGGTGCTGTTATAAAGTGCCAGAACCTGAAACGGTACTTGACTTGGACCTGTTGTTTGAGGCGGACTGGTCATTCGGAGTTTACTGAGAATCTGTCCCCGGACGGCCTCCACTCTCTTTTTCTTTATGTGTTTGATGTCCACTGTGGTGCAAGTGGATAGCAAGAAAGTCACTGTCACACAGTTTGAGAGGAGGAAAAACACAAGTGCTTTGCCCAGATTCATATTTTAATCTGCGTTCGCTCACAGCCGAAGCCTTGTCAAGTAATATTAGAAGAAGGAGAAGAAAAAAATATCCCTTTTTATCTTTTCATTGAAGTCGCGAGTGAGTACTGTTCCTGGAGGAATCCCATTTTCTCGAGTGCTATGTCATCTTTGCCAAATGCGCATTTCCATGGGAGCGAATCCGCGCAATTGTGCAAAAAGGTCTCGACTCTTCAACAAAACTCTTAATTACACTCTTCATTCCCCCTTGTCTCATTCAGGCACCTCTTCCCCTCTCCTTTCTTTGTAGTTTACAGGGACCCGATCTCTCCACCGCCGTTTAGTTGCTCCATTGCATTTGGGGTCTTTCCATCCACTTGTGCAAATATATATATGGAGTCAGTGCGTCTTTGTTGTCTTCTTGCAGTCCAACCTCAAACACACTAAAGACGCTTTCCACGCTCACTCATACTTTATACCCACCATCGGTGACGTTTCTGAGGGAGGGGCCGCGAGCTATAGACCGAGTGCGGACAATGTGCTCAGTCCCACTCCGTAGTAAGATAAATAAGACTTTGAATTTCATGCTGCCAAACAGTGTTTGAATCATACGCAGCGTAATATTGGGCAATGAGATTTCGCAAGAGAGAAGGGTTGCATTCATTTGTCAAGTGAATAGCAGCATTTTATGGATGTGGCTGAAATTAAGTCACGTTCTGTTGTGTGCCCCACGCGCGCTCACAGCAGTTCAAAAATCTAAACCTGAGGAGGTTTACGTGCTTAATATTTTTAATCGTGGGCAAAATAAAGTGCCAATGAAGTAAAGTTCAGAGTTAACATGCAGAACTTCTGAGGGTGCGCAAGGGAGCTGCGGTCCTCTGCAGGCTGCTACCGTTCAGCGCCTCCCCAGTATCATAATGAAAGGAGACAGCGACATCTCGCGGACCACGCGGGGAATTGAAGGTACAATTTGATTTCATCTTTATTTTTTGCCTGCGTCCTCAAATGAGATATTTTGCACTGAGGACAAGAGTATCACTTTATCCATTTAGAAAAAGACAACAACAAAACAAAGAAACAAACAAAATAAATATAAAAATAAAAAGCGACAACAATACCTCCTGTTTTTCTTTAGTGATGTAATTTTTACTCTTAAAAATGAATTCATATTATGAGTTTTAAATATATATATATTTGCTTGTTTGTTTGTATTTCCGGACGTAATTATCCAAGGATTTTTTTTAAAATTATTTTTTATTTTTTGGACACACCATAATTATCTGTTGACTCACCATTAAATCAGAGAGAAAAATGGGGCATATATTCGGAGTAGGCGTCTTATTTATTCAACAGTAATGTCTGGGGAGCTCCAGTAGTACAAGGAAACATTGTTATCATTACTTTATATACGTTCTCACATACAAACGACCAGTAGGGGCATTATAGCAGATTCCCTATCAATATCAATACACGCATCTATTTGTTTGTTTGTTTGTTTGTTTACTTACTAACGATATTTGGGGCGGTCCAAAGGCACTTTCCTCCTGATTTGCGTTACCATGGAGAGCGTTGCTGTGTGACGCCTGGTGGTATCCAGGAAGAAGGTGAACTAGCTGGTAGGAGGAAAAAAATGGACGATAATTTCCAACAAGAAGATGGTGGAACGGCAAGAAATGTAAGTAGGGTCTTATATCATTAAAATGCACATAGCAAGGTAATGGGAGGAAAGTAGCATTCATTCTGAGCTGAGTTGTGGGCACTGTATGACGGTGCAGCGATGCTAGTTAGCTAATTAGCTTTCTGTTTCGCTAATGCGAGCATCAGTAATAGCCAGTCAGTAAATGATATGCCAGTTTAACCTGTCAGTTACCTGCTCAGAATCATCATCATTCACTGTTTTTGAGCACTGGCAGCGGGAAGGTTTGTCTGCGTATTCAGCTAACTTTAACTTCGGGGTTAGCCACAGATGATGCTAGCTGAAATTTCCCCCACAAGCATAGCTCAGTGTTTTGGTAGCTCCGTGTAAACTCTGACCTGGTTCTGTGTCTGGCATTACTCCCTCAGAAAACGTACAGGGAGCATGCATACTGTGTTCCCACTGCTACCGGTTTTCTCCATAAAAGGCAAGAATGCCTGCTGTCCTGATAATGTTTCGGGGATACACTCATCTCTTTTTGTTGGTGCTTGTGGTTCACACACGTTCACATTTCTATAAACTACACAGAAAACATGACTTCAAATCTGAAATAAGACCAACCACTTTTAGTTGACAAAAAGACAATGTTTCATTTGAATTATACTATGTGTCTTTGGACTAATGTAAATATTGATACGTTTTTATTGATAGTAAATCCAATTTTTTTTAATTAATCATATAGGTGATATTCTTTGTGAATCTACTTTTTTTATTCCTCCAACATGTAAGCTTCACGGGTCACTCCATGGAAAATGGGTGCCTCCCACCTGAACCCCTCAGAATCAGATGTTTTGTTTTAATAACTTTAGTTTATATTATATTTAGCTTATATATTGAAGCCATACAAAATTCTGCCTATATGCTATAAATGTTTTCCAAGTTACAGGTCCTTGAAGTAAAAAAGGGGTGGGTTGAGATTTGACGCTTTTTTATTTCCTAATTTTTTTTCTGGCAGTTTGTGCCATCATACTCTGTTACATATACTGAAGCTAGGCACTTACGATTTTCATGGCTGAAAAACAGTTTTAAAAACTGCAGCCACATCACTTGTACCCACTCCAAGTTTCACAATCTAAAACCAAAATCTTGTTTTTGTTTTGCGGCTATGCAAACCACACCCATTCATAGTTGTCTTTCACTCAGTATTGTCATGGTTTTAATTCCTTGAACAGATTAAATGGGAGTGGTAAGAAGTGATTATGTTGAAACCGAAAGAATCATGGCTAGAAGATGAGCCTGGTATCAGAATGTAGGTAAAAATGTATCTTTGTTTCTGTTACTTTACATCATAGACATTACTTTGATACAGTTTTGCTATTTGAACAATGATCTGTGGAAAGATATTGATCCTCAAAGTTGTAGAAAATGTCATGCTGAACCAAAATAACATTTTGGTTTCAGATTGTAATATTTGGAGTGGGCGCTGTTTTTAAAACTGCTTAAAGGTACAGTGTTTTAAAATCTCACCATGAGATATTAGTAGATTGCAAATTGGTACATAATCTGCTGTCAAGAAGGAAGGTGTGATTTGTTTAAGGACACTTGAGCCTAACATTAGCTGGCATAATGTTAGCTTATATCCAGCTGTTGTTGTTGTTTAGCCGGCTTGTTGTCAGCTGTCTGGAGCAATGACAATAGAAAACAGTTTTCTACTGTCACTTGTCTGGAGATGGGAGGGTCCCATGTCTAATCTTCTGATAGTAAGTAATTGCGACAATATTAGGAATAAATTAGCATGTTTTCATGTGTTAGAGGATCAGGATTGAGGTGAGGAGGAAGAAGGGGAAATAAGGGAGAAGAGACTGCACTGATGGCAGGGAAGGACATAATGAGAAAGATATGAAAAATCTACATGTGAAAGTGTTAAATGGCCACATATAATTTGAAACATCTATTTTTGATCTTTAAATTAAAAGTGTCTTATATGGTGTTTTCATTTTGGCCAGTCTTCTGCAACATACATAAAAAGCAATTAGGCAGAAGTACGATGTCCATCTCGGCCACTTTATTCAAGATGGCGGGGCAATGTGGGAACTTCCAAAAACCTAATTATTTTAGTTTATGAAAACACATCAATTTGTTGGAAGACACAGATAAACACTATTCAGTGTATATTTATAGTACTACATTGTCTTTTTTCTGTAACCTCAAAAAATTACTCACTGTACCTTTATTTTCTTTTATTCCAGACAATTTCTTGTGCATCTCTTGTACTTAAGAAGTGATGAGGGCTGAATAAACCAAATCAAAAAGCACCAAATTTTGACCTTCTGCTGCTTTCTTGCTCCTAGGACCTGTAAAATGTTCACAGTGGTGTAGTACTTCTAGCTGCTCGGTTATTCCCAGTAGGTACTACAGCAAATGGATCCACATATGGGATATGGCACAGAGTTTACAAAAACGGTCCTTTCTGACACAACCCTCCAATTTATCCTTATCTTATGACTGTCTGAGGCTGGGTTGTGTTTTCCCATATGGAAAAGATATATATAGATCTTATAAAGTTTGTATCCGTCTTGTGTGAAACTTGTATGAAAAGCATACAAGAGTGAAAACAGATATAAGATCCCTTGAAGAATTATATAATGAAACTTGTATGTTTTGGATACTTACTAAAACAATATATGAAAGTAATGAGAAAGTGGCCACTTTCATGAGTAAATCATGTAAGTTTTTACTATTTCTTTTCCATATGGGTTTTCCCAGGATGTTAGGGGAATGTTGAAAACACTACACCACTGACCCACCGGACGTTTTCATAGTATGGAGGTAAAAGTTTTCATGGCTTCGTAAAATATTCTGAAGTTATTGTGGAGAAAAAAAAAGCAAACAGCTATTTCAGATTTTTGACATCATTTCAAATCTTTAAAATCTGTACATGTGTGCATGAGTGGAAAACAAATGACTCAGGTGTGCAAAAGCTCCACTTCCATGAATTTGACGTCATTGTTTAGCAATGTGCAGCTGTTGGAAAAAAGAAAACATGCCAGGAATTGATAAGGTTGGATGCAGAAGTTTCCAGAGAATTAGACCGTTTGGAACCTCCTTTTAACTGGAACCCGTTCTTGATTCCCATCCCATTTTCAGAAAACATTTAATGTGACAGTTAAAGCAAATTAAAACCACAAATTATTTTATAAACCCCAAATAACTGTGCTAATGTCTGTCACATACAGTGGTTTTACATGTTGAAATTACACACATTTCCCAGGTTGCCAAGTCTGGACGAAGAGCTCGCCCTGCGGCACACCAGTCATCGTTTGAAGAGACTCGTCACATAAGGAAGTCCTCCACCTCTGCTTCAGCAGGAGAGGTATGCAATCATGTGATAATAAACCTCTGCGTGTTATAACATTCATTTACAAGGTCATAAATATGCATTTTGGTCTTGTCTCATACATGAATTACAGGATGATGATGAGGTAGGTAGCATAAATTAAGCGATGACTTTGCATGGCTTCTAGTCCTAATGCTCAGCTTATCAACTTTATACCATTTACGGTTATCTTACATTTCTTTTATCATGAAGTGTTTTACTTCAGTTCATCTGATTAGATTTGATAGGACTCAAATTACAGCTCACCTCGAAGAGCCAGCTTGACACACATGGTATAAAGTTTGATTGGAGTGCATAATGCAGGTGATGAGATGTTTGAGTTGCTGTTTTTCTACTTTAGCAGGTTTTAAAGTGCTCCGAAACACTCAGAATAGCTGCTCTTTATTTGTTGGCCTGTATATGTTGGCTCTTATGTGTTGCATTAAGGGTTTGAAGTGTTACTTCATATAATCTCTAAATCCTTTTAACCTTGTGAGTCACAAAACATTGTAGTTGTCTTCAGTTGGCTTATTTAGTATCACCAGCAACTGATAAATCCTCTCTTTCTACAAGTGCCTTTTTTACACAAATCACTTCAAGTCATGGCACAGTTTTCATTGTAAAGTTTGCTTCTTGTTGCCCTTGAATCATGTTGCATGTAATCATAAGAAATCAGATCATAAGTGACAGTTGAAATACAACAAATCACTTCACTGTCGTTGGCATTTATAGGATCAGTCACATCTCCTGGATTGGCAAACTGTAAACCAGCCAGCATTCCCAGAGCAAATATTCCAGCAATGCCCTTGCTTTAGGCTAATCTTCCCAAATTAGGCCAACTTTCCTAATGTATGAACCGGTATTCTCGCGCCCTCTCTGACCTGCTGTGCACATGCAGTACATTTTTCCAGAGTGTCGTGCGACTGGGTGGCGTTTTTGCAGTCTTCGTTTATCAAACCCGTTCTCTTCTGCCCGAAATACCCAACTGATTGGTCGCATTCCCGACATCCTTTTAAACAAAGACTCATTGCTTTTATGGGCTCATAGAGTTCGGTCACTACAAGTTCCTCGCCCTAGAGACCGTCATAGAATCCCAAATTAGAAACCTTAAGGCCTAAGCTAATTGGCGTAATAGCCATAACTATTTTACTACAGCTGTGAGCTTCATATTTGGTCATGAGGAATTGGATGCTCGCAGTTTTTGTTTTGTTTCTCAGGACTATTTTGGTCCTCCCCATTTTTGTTGAGTGAAATAACTGCCACAGGATACATTTATTGCACACAGGATGCACTTGACCTTATTATCTCATCCCTTATGAAAATTCTCCATTGTTGAAATGCCACATATGAAACATCAAAGAGATTTCACATCATGTGAAAAAAATGTTTAAATGCTGCTCTAAAAAAGCCTCCATAATTGTAATCCCTTTTTTGTTCCTATTAAAGAGACAGTTACTAATTGCACAAAGTTGAGGGAGCTCGTTCAGCCTCAGCTCTCTCGATTAATGGTAATATACAGTGGAGCAGAGTGGGCTCCCCCTCCCTCTGCCCTGCTTAATGGTGACATTCAGATTTATAAATGGCTTCAGTAAAGGAACCAGCCATGAAAGATTATTTCCTCTTTCATCATAAATGAAAGAAATTCTTCACGAACACTTTGTCCTCTGCAGACCCAATTTAGTAATGAGAAATGTTGTCCCTCTTTTTCCCTAATTCATTTGTCTAGTGCCCACCCTTGTGCGCGCTGAGGAATTTATTCATTCAAACGCTGGCCTCAGGGTCCCGGTCTCAGGATCAAGATTCTTACTCCGTTTACTATTTTCAGAATCAAAGAAGTAGACAGAGTGGGAGGTCATTTTTTTCCCCCTCTGGCTCAGTTTTAGGGTCAGACTTAATTCCCACACTCTGCTCTATACGTTCTAATGCTTCAAATGGTTACGGCTGAAAACTATAATAAACTAAACTATTTAGCGCACATGCAGTAGACAAGCGGTCCCCAACCCTGGGCCATGAACCGGTATCGGTCCGTGAGTCGTTTGGTACCGGGCCTTGGGTGTGAAATTCATGGTTTCGCCTTTTAGCGTTTTTTTTATTTTTTTTTTATTGTTTTTATTGTTAACTCAGTTTCCCTGGGTCTTTTTCCGTGTGTTATGTATAAATCTTCTTTTTTGGTACCGGTTCTGGATTTATTTTGTTGTATTTATCCGCGACACCTTAATGGCCGGTCCATGAAAATATTGTTGGACATAAACCGGTCCGTGGCGCAAAAAAGGTTGGGGACCGCTGCAGTAGACGATCCTTTGCTCAGCAGATCAGGAATGTTGTTTACTCCACAGGTGGTTCGATCAGCATACCTTAACAAGACAGTTTCTTTTTTCTTTTTTTTCTTAACAATTTGTGGATGAATGCTTCAATTTTGGAATACCTATTTATGAAATGTGTGTTTAACATGAGGCCACTGATTCTGATCAAGTTTACCCCAACATCTAATGAAAACATGCCGCTTCTGTGCTATATTTTCCGAGACTAAAGCCTCATAGGAGTTTGAATGCTTTCATATGTATTTACTTATCGTGAGTGTGGGTGAGTAGATATTCAGTGAAGCTGTTATTGAAGTTCTTCCTCCTTCCAGGGCCCTCCTCCTAAACCAGCCCGGCGACAGGGCGGCTGGGCAGAGGACAGCTCTGGATCTGGTTCTGCCAAGTACGTATTTTCACGTTCGCCCCCTCCATCTCTTGCGACTATAATGAAACTAAGCTGGGACTCCAAGCCGTGGTCTTGTTTTATGTGTTATTAATGAACTCTCATGCTGTTGAATGAGCTTATTTATCAGTGCATATTTGGCACTCGGGCTGTGAATCAACAAGGTTAGAGGGAGCCTGTCTGAGCAGGCAACTCTCCATTCGTCTTCATCTGTGAGCAAGGCGGTAATTGACATGGTTAATGCATCAGCCACAGGAGGGCACTGTTAGTCAGCTAGCCACTTCATCATGGGGGTTCAAGCCACTTAATCACCCCTTACCACTGCAGTCTGCTCTTTACACAAGGATCACAACATGGAGAATTCATGAAATATGTTGAACAGATGGAAGGTGTTTGCCAAAAGGCTTCGTCTCAGACTAACACATCTAAATCGCAATATTCTCCTTCACTGACTCAATATGAGATGTTTTAATACACTGTAGAACAGTTTGTTCTTCCAACTGCCATTGTGCTTCTTTTGCTCGGTCAGTGGAAGTGGGAGCACAGGAGATGCATTGAAGTGAACAGGCTGAGTCAATTGTATTTATTTGCGTAGTTTGCTGCACCGTTAGTGCAAGCAGGGAGAACGGCAAACTCAATAGATCTTTCCTTTCTCGCAGAAGGTCAGCGTGTCGCTTCTCCGCTTTTGCGTAACCCCCGCTTGATTCCCGGTCTCAAAGTGATTGAAATACAGGAGGTGTAAAAGGGGTTTGCACGTGCATTGATCCTCTCTGAAACAAAGTAAGTAATGGTCCCCCCTGGAACCAGCAAGGACTTTTCCCTTCAATGTCACCCCTCATGCTCAATCACCACCGCCCTCCTCCCACTAATCCCAGCGCAGAAATCCCAGGATTTGTCGATCTATCACTTCTAATTGACACTAAATGATCTGTCAGTTTATTGATGAACCTTTGAAACCAGGTTGTCACAATATATTTTATCCCTAACAACTTTTTCCAGACAGTTTTACCATGTCTATCGCTTTGCCTTACATGAGTCTTAATCAAGGGGCCTGTAATGTGTCTTAAGTGTCGCCACCCCCGCCCCGCAGACAGGACACCATCCAAGGGCAGGCAGGTAGGCTCCCTCAGCTCCTCTCTCGCTCTCCTGATTGGACTCTGCTGGCTTCAGATCGGCTGGTTTGGCCGCAGATAGCGTGCAAAAGATGGACAAAGCAGTAAATGAGCAGAGAACTGGCAAGATGAAGTGTTTAAGATAATTTTTCTTACTGGAAAAAAATATTATTAACGCTACTCATAACAATATAATATAAGATATAGGACTTATAGTCCAGTCAATTTCATTACGTTGTTAAAGCTTCACTTTGGATTCGCAGGTTTTGTGATCTGTGATTAAAAAAAATCATACCACATCATCCTATGAACTTAGACCCATAACTTCAACCAGGAAAAACATCCTTTAATACCAACACCCCCTCCTGCCAAAAAAATAAATTAACCTCAGGCAGATCAACAGGAAATGAAATCCTCATGGTGAAAAAAGATGATAAGATATCACCTTTGAAAAACAAGCTATGAATAAATGTTCTTATTTGTTGCCATTGTTGTTATTGTCCCAATGTTGGGACAGATTTATTTTTATAAGAACCTCTTAATACTTGTTCTTGATAAAAATACAAAAGGATTTATTTATGGATTTAAGTATGAGCTTTGTATCGATCTGCACATAATAGCTGCTTGTGCTCTTGAGTTTTGGACATGCTAAAGAATTAAAAGAAAAAAGAAGTAAAAGGCTGATTGAATCACCTTTAAAACCACTAGGGGTCACTACTCAACCAGGAGAACCAACAAATGTATTTAGCTCTATGAAGGAAGATTAAAAATGATATTGGAAAAAAAATTTTGGGTATGCTTTAAAAAATACACATAACTTACAATGTTTTGTTTTATTCCTGCATTTGTGTGATTATATGCTTTGCATATTAATAATGCTGCATTTTTGGTATGCCAGCGTGCATCTTTTCATACTGAGGGAAAATAAATGGAGAGAAGTCTGTAAATAGTTGCTGAGGCTGTTAAACTGGTATTATAGGCTGAGAAAACAGAAGACAACTACTGTCTACTCCACTAACACGGATGAAAAAGATATGCCTACTGTTAGTTTGAAAGAAATACAATTTAATATGTGTGTGTTATTAAATTTGTGTGAAAATTATTTTTCTCTGGTGACGTACAGATCTTCGAGAAGACCTGCAGCTGAGGACCTCGAAGAGTAAGTAGGAACAATATTTTATTCTTTCAGCTGTCAGATGACTTTCATAACTGTCAGCACTTGTGGTATAAAAATAGGCCAGTTTAAATTTTTGTTCTTTTCGCAGTAAAGTGGAAATGGCACTCTACTTCCCCAGTTGTCCTTGGTCGTAACTAATCCTCGCCTTTCCAAGAACAATCACTTAATATGATTAAAATCCAGCATGACTGAGTTGCCGTCACTTTTACTGCTGTTTCCCTGTTATTCTAGTCCCTTCCACCCACCCTCACACAATTGTGTGACCAGAATAGGCATCCACATGAGAAGAGGCAGGTAGAGGACATAGTCCTGTATGTTTGACTCATCATTGCAGCTGGAGCTTGGTGCCTGGATGGCTATAGTGAGACAGAGGCTTTGTGTGAAAGTGATGATGTTACTCTGCCGAAAAATCCCTTAGGTTCTGCTTCTGTCACAATTGTCTTGTCTTAACAATACTTATTCAGACTGTGCCTCCAGCTGGGTTTTTTTTTTTTTAATTCTTAGAGGTGATCTTGTCTAGGACAGTCAGGCTGTGTTAACCCAGACAGCACAACTGTGTGTCTCATAGCAGCTTTGTCAGAGGCTGTTATTCTAAAGTCTGACTCAGACTGTAGGAAACTGAACAAGCACCCTACCTATCATAAGAAAGAACAAAAACAGGCCCATCATCAAAGAAAAGTCTAGGAGCCAACTCACTCACTCACTCCCTATGATGACTGTTAAGATAGGGTTTGAAAGCATTAAATAATTCATGCTCTCATACTTCCTGTTTCTACAGCCGCCGTCTGCGACCACAAACTCCCCAGGGATCAGATGATGAAGGAGGTAAGAGCACCCTTGCAATCCTCACTCTCTGTGCCTCCTTACGGGCAAAGTGGAGCCCTCCAGTGCCTCACCGGCACATTCATCCTCAGAAAGTAGAGCAGATAAGCAGGCGGTCAGATCATTGCTTTTCACTGGTGCTCAAACCATATTTCTCCCTGAATATAGCATGGATTTGTGTGTTAGAACGCTGACTTTGACCACTGAAAGTATGAGCGCGGTCCTTTTGATTAACGTGATGAGGGAATATGCTCATTTGATGGAGAGTTGAGGTTGTCCAGCCATCAGCCAGAACAACACAGTTAATCACAAAATGCACACACATGGACACAAAGTGTCAGACTGGTGCTGTTGAATACAGATCCAGTGGTAACACTGCTGCATTGACTAAGTGACCTGAGGGCTCGTGTGCACCACAAACAATGTTTGGACTGAGGGAGGAATTTTCAGCAAGGTGCTGCTGAAGATAAATACAACATTTTGCAGTGCAAAGCAGTAATGGAACAGGGTTAAATAGGCTAAGTTAATATTAGTTGGCATGCATGCTGAGAGACGTGCACATGAACAAATTGAAAACCTTTTCTGTTAAAACAGCCATATTGTCATTTTATTAGGAAATAAAATAAGAATACTACTACGATTAATAAGAAGAAGATGAAAAAAATACCTAGTACGCTGTAGAGTGACTTTTGAGAAGATGACGAGAATTCATGTTTAATTCTTTGTTCATGAATCTGCTGAGTTTAAAGAGTACCAATGTTGTCACAATGACATGCAGAGATTTTAAACTGTATTATTTATTAATAACTCTTGGTAATTCCACTCAGTAGTATTTTTCTGATGTGTTTTATTTGCTTAATTTAAAAAGTAGAAATCTATTCCAAAATACAAATGATGTTACAGGGCAATAATAACTATTGAATTTCAATTTCAGAAACTGTTTTTTATATACATGTAATTAATGTACTTCTATATTGTTTGTACACACACGATTGTACTCGATATTGTCGGCACACTGGCTAAAATGGACAGTTGATTGAAGGGTCCAGAGGTTTGGTTCTCTTGCAGTTAATGCCGCTGGAAAGATTATTACTCTGTGAAGGGAGACCTCTTAATACAGAGCTGGAGGCAGGGGTATTGGAAATTACAGTGCTGAGGGTTAGTGAGATAGCCCCTCCGATCTTGATTATGTCCCCTACCCTTATCCCTTATGTCCACTGGCTACAAGCACAGAGAGAGACAGAGGGAGAGAAGGCCAGGCTAGCCCCAGTCCCCTGCTCCCTTCTCCCTATCAGCTGCCCCCACAGCCTCCTGCTGGTCACATAAAATAGCACCAGTGTCGCAAAGACACTCATCTATTTCATGTCTCACCGTCTCCCACTTAAACTGTGACGTGTTGACTGTTGCTGTCCCGTAAGCCTTTCAAATGGATTCTCTGGCTGGGTAATCATTCGACTGGACCCCTGCGTAGATTATAGGGGTCCGAAGTAAGGCGAGGACACGGCCCGTTTGCCAGAGTCGCTGACTGGCATGTGCTGCTGGGAGTATGTCTACATTCACAGCAAATTATCCCCTTTTGATATTTACATGCTTCAGCGAGGAAGCCGGACGCGGCCGTGTAATAAGAATACGCGTGGCCTCTCGCTGCCAGACAAAAGCCACCTTGATACATGTCCAGCTGAGTGAAGGAAGCCAGCATGGATAATGCGTGCCATGCTGAGGGAAATATGCTCGTCCTGATGGAGTTGCCCTTTGCGTTGGAAGAAAACATTGGCTTGTTTGCAGCTGCTTTTATGGGCCACTTGACCTCTAGTAATAGGTTGGATTTGAAGCTCGTTTTAAAAAATGTTGTTGCTTTTTTTTCTCTTAATAATAGAGTTTGCACATAGACAGCATATGCTTCCGTGCTTCACGTCGAACTCTCACGGAGTGTGTTATTAGTGCGTTACTCGCTGAAATGGAAAGAAAGAGAGTGTGTGTGTGGACAGATAGACAACACAGGAAGCTGTTTGCAGAGCTGGATGGCAAAGCTTTTTGATGTCATTGCACTAAGACCATTAAATTTGATTGGGGGTCCAGGGGGGACGGATTCTGCTGAACGCTGTGCTTTGTAAATGAGAGGACAAAGTGTCACCGGGGCCTCATGAATATGAAATACCTGCGCCCGCATTTATTTGGATATCAGAAACACAGATGAATCTTGTCAGCGGCTAAACGAGCATGGCATTTTTAATTTGGTTTAATTAAAAAAAGAGAAAGAAATAAGTTATCGGCAGAGTGTGAGGCTTTTGGGCTTCAGCAAAACTTGGGGGGTAAGGTTTTGACCGGTCTACTATTTTTTTTTTTTAAGGATTTATCCATCTCAGAATGTTCAGAATCAAAATATTTTTCTCCTTCTTACATCTAAATTTATGTTTGCTTGAATTCTTTTTTTTTAGGGGCTATTTTGAAGGAATGGTGACATAGATGCCAAGATATTTCCTCACATCAGATGCAGACTTCCATCTCCTCACCTCTATTTAGCTCCTCTATTGACTTTCCCCTCAGGGTGCAGTACTGTGGTTAGAGATTACTGACAACCCTCTTCATGCAGTCCAGCTCTCTCTTTTTCTCTCGCTATCTGTCAGGTCTCTTTTCCCTCGCTTCCACTCCCCCACTTTCTTTCTCTGTCACTGTCCACACTCTGCTCTAGAGCTAATAAGGATGTGCACTTTGCTGCCACACCAGAAAAATACTTTTCAGGAAAGACACATCACACCCAAAGCTGGGACACCTGTAAAGCCTCTACTGTACTTTTTATTTTTTTTGAAATATATATTGTTTGTTATCTGTACAGGCACCTTTTCTGTCAACAAGCGGCAACTTACTCACTATAAAATCGTTGGAGAGACTTTTCTGTCTCTTTACTGCTTATGTCCAGCTATCCAGACTACTCTCCATCCCTCTCTTATTTCCCTGCCTTGATATGTCCATCTGAAAAATGCTGTGAAAGTTTGCCCTCTCCTTCTTGGGAGTGAAGCCATCCTCTGTCCTGTTGCGTTTTGCCAATTAAAGCGGGTTCCCACTGTTTGAGCAGCGGGCTGGCGGCTCCTGGCACCGCAGCCCCTGCCAGGCCGCACTGTGACTTCCGACCCCACACAGATGGGCCCGCAAGCAAATACTCGTGCACATGGCTGGATACCGCTCCAGTCGGAGTGGCAGAGTGGACATGGAGGTCGGCCTACCGGCCACCGCAGGTCCTGGGGGTGGGCAGCACTGACAGGGCCCAAATGCTAAGGTAGCAGGGGGTGCTTTCTGGGGAGCCCCTGACCAGCACCCCTCTCACAGCAGGATGAGCTGCTGCCTTGCCTTCTGAATATTCATGGCCGCATGGCTATTGTGACAGGGCAGCTCTTATGTGGATGTAGCACACAAGAGGGAGGGGAGGAAGTACCGCTTACAGGCACGTAACCTTCTAGCAGCCGTCCACAGGGAATTTACAGTAATTTAAACAATGTGTTTGTATTGGTAAGAATACTAAATGGTCGTTTGATGATTATTTGATGTTCTTAAATGTGCCACTTCTACAAATGTATCAGATGGACTCTGCTTTTTTTATTGTGTGTATTTAGACATCCCAACGATTCCTGATCTGGATGAAGTGCAAGAAGAAGATCTCACCATGCAAATTGCAGCTCCACCATGGTAGTTAATTCCTTAAACTGTAAACACTTTCAAACCACTTAATCACTTTGGACACACACACACACACACACACACACACACACACACACACACACACACACACACACACACACACAGAGTGTGACTTACAGAGCCCCAACTCTATGATCTTAAACCTCTGTCCATGCACAGAGCAGTGGCTCAGTAGACTATTCTAGTGTCTTTCATGTTAACTGTCCTCCATTGATGCTGTTGCAGAGTGCCTTTGCTATATCAGGCTGAAATGGAGAAATAACAGTTGGGTGTGATTTATGCAACTCTCTTGCCAGGATCCTTACTAACCGGGCCCTTTGATTTACAGGGCAGTGAGAGACACGTCGACATGTGTCGAATATGTTGCAAGGCTATGACAGCGGTGGAGGTTATTAGGCTGGGGCTTGCTCTCTGTGCGAGATAATATCCACATTGAACTCATTGCGAGGGCAATGTAGCGTGTAATGTGCAGTAAGTAGGACTGGCATGCACTGCTAGGCCCCGGCCACTTTGAGAGCCCCCCCACTTAATTCCAACCCACAGATAAGCAGCTGGGTTTCAATTTAAAGTGTTTAACACTTGGCAACCATCTCCTGCTCTCTCTGGCCTTTGCTTGAAATCTTAGAGCTTAAGTGTGTGAAAACTTCAAGCTCATCTAAGCCACTTTGCAGTCTTGCTTTGCATGTATTCTGAAAGCAGGATTTTCTCTGTGACATGCTGTTTTCACCGAAATACAAGTTTGTTTACAGTATAAGTGCATCAGAAGCCTGACTTCCTGTCACTCTGTTAGTGTTCAGGTGAACCGAGTAATGACCTACAGAGATCTGGACAATGATCTGAAGAATTATTCTGCATTCCAAACCTTAGTGAGTCAAAGACACCTTATTTTTTTAAAAATACCTTCAATGTTCTCCTGCGCCTTCTCTTCAAGGTGGCAACTCTCATCACCTCTGTTTGTGCAAGCTAAGTGAATTTTACTGCACTGTTTCCTCAGGATGGAGAGATCGACTTGAAGCTACTCACCAAGGTTTTAGCACCCGAGCAGGAGGTGAGGGAGGTGAGTGAATTTTTAGTAAATATAGCTTGCGAGCTCCCAACGAAAGGCCTGTCCAGCTGTTTCTTGAGCACCAGGGGAGGTTGCTGTCTGTCTCTCAGGTAATCAAGATTTATGATGTGTACATTAACACCCTCTGCTCCCCCCCACCACTCTCTATTCCCCGTACTCACTTTCTTGGTATGTCTCGCTCTGCCTCTCTAATTCTTCTTTTCTTCTGTCTCTCTTTTGCTCTGCAGGATGATGTGAGCTGGGAATGGGATCATCTGTTTACAGAGGTGTCCTCGGAGCTGCTGATGGAATGGGATCAAGGAGAGAGTGAGGAGCTGGCTGTGTAGCCTGCAACTCGAGGAGGACGCTTGAACTGAGACATGAAGTTGCTCTAGTAGGAGTGAACATCCCACTACAGAGAAGGGCTATCAACTTACAAACTTCAATTACTGTTATTTTGTATAAAGTGTGTGTACAGCATTTGGTAAATTTTATAAATAAATAAAGTTGTCTGTGCATGGAGCAGTACAGTGTTACCTTACCCTGTCTTTTGCTTTTTTAAGTTCACTCGCTCACTTTTTTAGTTTGTTAGTTTTAACTCAAACAGCCAAAAGGCAAAGTGAAAATAGCAGGTACAGATAAAAATTCCCCCACTCTACTAACAGCATTATCAACACCTTCATACAAGTCCAAGGTTGATAATCAGCTAAGCTGAAATCCACTTGATTGTGTTCAAATTAACATTCCTCATTAAAGCCTACAACCTTATTGTTATTGACTGTGCCATTGACTTTATCTTCCAGCTCTTCGATAGGAGCAACCCCTTCTTCACTATTATCTCAAATGTATTGAACAGAGTTCCTATTGACACCTGGGGGATTAGCATACATTATACTTTTTTACTGGATAAAGAGGAATAGATGTGAGATAGGAACAAGGCAGCTGCTAGTGTGAGGTGTGTTTTCTTTAAAGCCAGAAGGCCAGGACAATGGAAAGGAGATGTCTCCATGTCTGAATTTAAAATGGCATTGTGTTCTAATGGGATCACAGTTGGCGTAACGTGTGGCTTCAACATGTGGCGATCATGTGTATCAGCATTCAGTTTTGCCTTTGGTTCATGTGTGCGAATATAAATGCAGACCTCCAAAGTCAGGCCGGGTCTATTAGGGAAACGGCTGTAACATTTACAGATTGTGATTAGGTTTATTTCTGAGGCAGAGAGCGGTCTTGTGACATTTGGAGATGCACAGAAAAGTCCTCAAGGGCACACAATCTACGCATCCAACAGCTCAATCACTGCCCATCACAAATAGATCCAGATTCTTTTTCGTTTGGTGGGCCTTGAATCAACTTCATCAGGAGTAATACCTCAGGACGAGGCTATCACGCGGGATATTTGTGCTCAGAATATTTGTGTGTGGCAGAATTTTTAAGTGGGGCCCTCAAATTCTGTGAGTGCTTTCTCTCTCTCTCTTTTTTGTCTATCAGATATACAAATGCACACTTTTTTACCGCCTCCACAATTGGCTTATTTAGCCAGACTTAATGAATTCTGCCCATATGCCCTGAGCAGCTGCTACGTTGCCCCTTCCTCCCGCCCCTGCCGAGCTGCGAAGTGCCCATCCATGTAGAGACAACCTCTAGCTGTCTCTCTGGAGAAGGCTAAGCCTGCCACTCCTCTGCTGGCAGCCAGCCGGTGCTGTCTGAGGTGGACCGCGGACGGGCTGAGGACTCAGATTAGGGCCCAGTGATCACGGGTTGCGGTCGTCCTCAAATGATTGGCCCAGGCGTCGGTAGATCAGAGAGGGGATTAGAGGGAGAGAGAGAGTTGCTGTTTGGCATGTGCTTGCATCCAGCTTCTCAAAGTGACCTCTCTCTACTGCCTCATCCTGCTGCTCTCTTACTTTATTCTCCCCATGTCTCTCTCTGTGTATACTGTATATATCCTGATGCTGCAGCGAGGCTAAGGATGACCTCTCACTGTCTGGGTGCAGTGGATTCAATCACATCAAAACAAGCGCAATGCACGCATCATTTCCAGCGAGGAAGACAATTGTGTTCTTTAAGAGCTTTGTGGTGGCTTTTGGATGAAAACGGTGTCGCCGGGAGGTGAGCTGAGTCTGAGGCCATGTTGATTATGTGTATATCAGATCAGATGATACAGGCCTCACATGGGTTTAGGGTGCAATTTATTTTTCCCTTGACATTTTTCTATTAAAATAATGGAGCCATTACCGCTGCAAAAAAACATCCACACTGCTCCGACGTGTGCTTCCGTAATCCGATATTTCACTGGAAATGCCTCAGTAATGATTTTTGATTTGATGGGAAACACTTTGGAGGAAAGGGTTTCCAGAATTTATGGGGTAAAAAAAGAAGTTTTCTCACTTTAAACTTTATTTATAAAGCAGCAATGTTTGTGAAACCTTAAGGCAAGCATGGCCCAGCTGAGCACAGTGAATTATTTTGGGTTTAAGTAGGCTATTTATCTTTGTCTTTATTGGGTCCCTCATTGGAACCGACTTTTCATTTTGTGGCAAAGAAAACACATGAGAGGAAGTAATAAAAGCTTAACAGTATTTTAAAAGAAGAAGAAAAAGTAGAAAGGTCCGTTTATGTAATGTTTTTTCCCTCCGCCCCTGTTGACTGGCTTGTCTTGATGTATTTTGATATTGGGCACTAATTGGAAGGATAGACTAGAGATAATATCCTTCCAGCTCTACCTAATATGCTAAGGTGCTGACAGGAGTTTATACATCTTATCTGTTCTCAATATCTCCCTTCCATATGGTTCAAATCCAATATGCTGAGGTGTAATTAAAGAAAATGGGGAGATGTAGAGATAGCTTCAGCCCGATGCCGGGGCCCCTCAGACACAGAGTGAGGGGTGAGGACAGACACGCTAAAGCTCAGAGCAATATTAGGTCCGGTTCATTCCACCAGGGGCCGCGTGCCTGTAACAGGTTCCCTATCAGTGACCTGCCCAGCTCTGCATCAGTCAGGTGCCGCGAACCAGCCACAAGAGGACGATTATCAGTTTAAAAGGAAAAAAAAGCAAGAACAGAAAGATATGCCCCGCTTTTAAGCCATGTTTTACTCATTAATTTATAACAAAGAAAAAAAAATATATGCAAGGTCAATTTGAATTCTGAAGCCAGAAATAATACATGCAAATGCAAGCATATTCAAATGGAGCTCGTGCCCTTTGAATCAAACCTCAAAAAGCAACCTCGGTATTGATTCGCAACAAAGACTCCATGATATTTCAAGTTTAAAGGAGAGATCCTCAACACACCACTAAGGCAGTCAGATCAATATCATTTTTTGATCAAAAGGGGGATTTGCCTTTGAAATGGCCAGATTAAACAGATGTTTTATTTTTCATTAGTTATACTGCACCTTTAAAAGCCCGCGGGGGGGGGGGGGGGGTTCGTGTGTGTGTTTGGGGGGAAAGGAGGGGAGGGGGAATTACTTCACAGAAGAGACAATGGGAGTGGTATTTTTTAAGACCTAAAGTTTGACGGCTGAACTTTTTTTTTTTTACTCTTTACTTAATGTTCTATCGTTCGAAGTACCAATTTCTTTTCTTTTCTTTTCTTTTGTTTACCCCAGGTGGGCTCGGACATGAAATGGCTGGGATGGTGGCAGCTTGGAATGCCCCTGGGTATCTTGCTGCCATGGTGTTGTCAAAAGACCTGGGAGGGGGAGTGAGAAGGCTAGGATGGTCTCTTTTCTTTTTTCTTTTTCTTTTTTTTTTAAACCAAGAAAAAACAACGAAACTGAGCTTCTGTTCTCTTCGTTACAAAGAGATCGGCTGAATTCATTTATTATTATTATTATTATTATTATTTCCTTCTTATTACCCCTCATATGTTTTGGAACCGCTGCGGGTTGGAAAAGGCAGGACAGGACAAGGGTTTGAACATGAAATACAGTCAGGCTCCACATTTGTCATGTATTTTATTATTTCCCTTCCTCACCTCTCAGACCTGTAGGCAAGGTCCTTCATTTTTCACATGACTGGTTTTCTTATCATTGTGGGCCCTCTCTGCTGGCCTACGAGTGACTTAAAGGCAATAAAACACAAAACATTCTGTAAAACACAGATGCCTTACAGTGCCTTTACGGGGAATTATGATAATAACTCAGGGATGGTTGGAGTGGCCAGGTCATTGTGGATGTGGGGAAGGGGGGCTAGGGGCGATGGGAGTAAGTTCACCGAGGTTCTTTGAGCAGGGACAGGTCAAGGTGGGCTGTTGGGCCTCCCCATCCGCCCTCCCTTTCCCAGCCTCCCCAGTCATAAACTCTTCCTATCATGCAGGATGCCGGCTACAGAAGGTACAAAGCAGAACCTCTTTGTCTTGTAGCTGCTGGGGATAAAGCAGTGGCTGATGGGAAAGCGGTTGCGTTGGCCCCCTGGCAACGGCGAGGTCAGCTGAAGAGTTGATCATAGCCAGGAGAGGAAAAACTCCTGAGTCAACACGACTCTGCAGTCTGCCCCCTGAGGGTCAGCTATCCTGTGAACTTGGTACTTTGTAATTTAGTTCCTCTGAAAGAGAAGACAGAAGGTGACAAGATTTTAAGTCGTCTTATTGCTGAACTGTCTGGTTATGATTTTTTTTTTCGGTGTCTGGATTTGTTGCAGGGTGGAGGGAGGGGCTGGATGTAGTCCTACAACACCTTTCGAGTGTGTGAATGAGAAGGAGTGAGGACAGGAAACGAGTGTGGGCTCCACCACTGAGGTGCTGACAGAGGGGGGATAGAGGGGGCTGAGGCTGCACCTGTTCCGGCCCAGCACCCTCCCAGCAGGGCTTCGTCAGAGTCTCGGCCTTCTCCTGGCATCTGGGATGGGGGCCAGGCCCAGTCCCACCTCCAGCGTTTGCTCCACCTCTTCGCTGCTTGTGGATGAGAGACGAGAAATGCTGGAGGCTCCATCTGCCGAGGGCTCGCTGCGGTCTCCGCGGCCCGCCTGGGGAAGGGGGTTGCCGAGCCTCCACGACTCTGCCACGGGGGTCTCACAGTGGTAGACCACAATGCGGCACATCACGCGTCACATGCCAGCTGGCCAGGATTTCTCTCCTGTAAACAGAGACTAATGACCACTCAACACACACACACATAGAATAAATATCCCTTGGTGGAATGGAGGCGGGTGAGACTATGTAGGTGAAAAGACTTGGTTTGATTTCGTTAAAGGAGAGCAGCAGAACAAGGGGGTTCGTGTCACAGTGGGACATTGCTAAAGCTTCTCTCAGATGCTGACTATAAGTCCACTACATCACAGTCATGCAGTTTCCTGCTTACACGCAGCATCACAGGCCTCCCAGTGCTCTGCAAGCCTCTGGGCTCCAACAGGTCCACCCGCTGAGTCTGTAAAGCTCCCCTGTTGGATTTCTATCGCGTGGAACTGCATGGAGCAAAGAATTCAGCCAAGGAATCCTGTGATGGTTGGTTCTCCAGGCTGAAGGACATTAGTATCTCTATACTTCCTATCCGGTCTCCCTAGAATCTCCTTGTCCATGTCTCCAAAGCTCCGTTTTCCCCACAACCCAGTAGTTTCATATATATGCCCCTCTGTCTAAATTGCCCCAATGTCCCAAGCATACACTTTCATAGGCATATTTATTTATATTCCTATATATAATTATATCAGTTGCAGGCTAGGAATAATGTGACATTGAGCGTTATTCCCCAGTTAAGCAGGGAGAGTGTAGAGAGGTCGCACGAGCTACACTGAGCCACTGGCAACCCAGGCCCTGCTGGTCCAACAGAGGATCTTGGCTTCATCTGCAAACTCGCAGTAAATATCTGGCCATCATTTATTTTAATTCACTCCTTTCTTGCTCAGATGGAATGGATTCTTAACCTTGTAGGACAAGGACACCCGCATGCTGCCTGCCTTGCCTTAGCTGCTAAATTATTCTTCATTCTTCAGGGGGAATAAAAAAAAAAAGGGAAAAAAAGGAGTCCGGCGTTGTTCAAACTGTTAGCTCCAATGAAAAGCGTGCCTGAAAACATTGTCACTGAACCCTTGGACAAGGAAAAGAAGGGGAGTGGGCAGTGAAAGACAGAGTGGGAGAAGTGGGGGAGAGAGAAAAAGGGGAGGAGTGGTGGTGGGGTAGTCAGCAGCCTCCAGAGTGATTTATTTGCCAAATCAGGACACAATGAGTCGATTATGAGTCCTCTAATAAGAGAGAGTGTTTGGGGACCCACTAATTGGGCATGATTGAGTTGCAGTCTGGGAGCCGGGCGAAAAGGGAACCTGGTCGGCGGCTGTCATGCAATCATCAGCTAATCAGAGCTTTGAAATTAAAACTGCGTGTTTAGGGTAGAGGACGGGATAATGGCAGGGACCTGCCGGTGCTCTGAGGCAGCCTGAGGAGCCTGTCACTGTGTGTGTGTGTGTGTTTCTGCATGTTTGTTTGTGTTTGTCTTTAGGAGTACAGTATATGAGTGTGCGACGTGAATAAGGCAGATTGTATTGACAGTATGTGTGTGTGGCTGTGTGTGTTTGAGGCCTCTCGTCTCTGACTGTCATCTGCACTGGTCCTGATGAGGACAGTGAAGGAGATGTAATCAGCCCAGCCCTTGTACTAATGCTCATACAGTGTTTGTGTGTCTCTGAGTGCACATGTGTGTCCGGCTTTGTATTTCTAGATATACTAAATGCATGTAAAAGGCCAGTGTATTTAAGTGTGTAGGTCAGTCATTTGATTTTATTGAATTAATTACATACAGTGTTTTTCGCCGATAATTTCATTGAAAGGAAGGCTTTGCCGAGCAGATCGTTGTCCTGTTTCTACCCCCAAAACTCTGACATTAAACTCAGTTTTGAGCGGCTGTGCTCACATGTTGTCACTAGGGGGCAGTGTTTATCTGCAGTGCGTCGCGAGAGCACACGGACAGGACTAATTGATGTCAGGCGCTTCTTCTGGTTGTGTTGTTAAGAAAGAGATGGAAAGCAGAATATACCAGAAAAGAATGCGGTTTGTGCTTGTGTCTGAGGTAAGAAGGAAACAAAGCTTTTATTTAAGTAAGTAATTAAAAAGCGGCCTGTCGCACAGCTGACAGTGAAACATTTTCTTGATTGGCGCGCAGAAACCTTCAACGTAAACCGAGGCCATTATTATTATTTTTAAGTCATTAAACCTCCAGAACACGCCACACATTCCCCTCACTATGCCTGTGTCTTCTTCTTCCCCACCTTTAGTTTAATGTTAACGAGGATTGGGTTTGTAAGTTCAGATTTAGGTTTCTCTGAATTATTCCCCCTCCCCGTTTATATTATTAAACGGACTACTAGCTACCAGTAAACTTATCCAGTTAGAGTATTAAATTATAAAATATCTCAAAGTTTTCTTTTTTGTAAACACAGAAAACAACTTGGGTTGGTGGTAAATGGGGATTATAATGTGTGTTTTTATTTTGTGAAATCTTACATTTTTTATAATAGGTTATATACATGCATGCCAAATCTTCGTTTGCTGTGTAGAAGTATTTACATTTATAATTCATCTTTAAATTTCCATTTATACCTCTGGTTGCTGTTTATTATGATCCAAAATATAATTATATTAATGCAGCACTTACACACTTACTGAGTGACTCATAGATGCCTGATGCTGAGTCTATAATATGTAAAATGTGTAACTCTTTTTTTCTTACACACCCAGTTTTAATGTGTAATTTATGATTCTCTGAGCCACCTTGTATTCAGTCTGTATCTACAAATGACCTGCCTAAACAAACAAACGCACACAGTATTTTTCAATCCTCCTAAGGCCTTGTCTAATTGTAAATGCACCTTACATCTAAAGAAGGCCTCACTATAAAAATCTGAAGTGGGTTTAGGCATAAATGGATTAATTCCCAAAGAATGTCCTTTGCTCTTCCTCCCGTAATTTCATTTGCAGGGTCCACAGGATGAATAGCCAAGCAGGCAGTGATGTGGAACTGGAGGACAGGCCTTGCGGGGCCTGGTGCTGCTGCACCACAGCCTTCAGGTTATGTTACCTTGATAATGTCACAGCTGCAGGAACCACACCGCCCACCGTACAGGACACAGGAAATCCAATTATCTGTCTTCTAATGTGTGGGAATTTTACGCTCTCATTTCTTAAGCTTTGGCTTGAGTTGTGCCTTAGGGCAAAACCTACCTGAGAAAGATTCCTGGGATTGTTATTTATTT
This sequence comes from Aulonocara stuartgranti, assembly GCF_965226115.1. Taxonomy (NCBI): domain Eukaryota; kingdom Metazoa; phylum Chordata; class Actinopteri; order Cichliformes; family Cichlidae; genus Aulonocara; species Aulonocara stuartgranti. Next base: position 1,879,226 of record NC_138955.1, on the reverse strand, counting down.
ATTTTCTAAGAAAAGAAACACATCCATTTTCACTGGAATCAGTATAGGAAAGTTAGACTGCAGCGGAATCCAGAATGGAATTGTTTTCCTGATAAAATGCAGAATTATAGCTCATTAAGTTGGATTATAATGTAAGAAATACTTTTGCTGGTCACGTGAAAACAGGTAAAGAGGAGCAACCCTAATTTGTCCTGGAGTTCGGTCGCTGTGATGGCTTGCATATGGGAGCAGGTCCTCCCACCTGCATGGGCCCCCCAACTGTTTTTGATTTAATTAAAAGGAAGAGAGTGCATCAATTTCAACTGCGTGGCAGGGAGATGACAGTACACAAATTGAAAGTAAGCATCGCAGCGGAACAGGAGACGGGACGCTGGCCTATCATTAACATGGAAGACAATTCTGTGTGCAATGTAACAAGATTAGAAACATTATCATCAGTCCACCGCTAGACATGAAGCTCAAGCACAGGAAAAAAAAGTCTCAAGAAGGCTTTTTATTCGGGACAGGACTAAGTGAGACCGGCTTTAGAAAACAATAGAAATGTGGCATGGCTGTCATAACATTCAGCTGATTGCACACCTGTAGAGAAAAGTGGGGGTTTTTTTTTTTTTTGGGGGGGGGGGGTTATAATGCCTGGGGGAAAAAAAGTGACACTCATCCCTTCGGGAGGTTTAATGTTTCCTGCTACTTTACCCCACACAGCAGCGATTATGGATCTCATAAGTGATTATGGATCTGTCCCCCCATCCCCTCCCTGCTGAATCTCCAGCACATATCTTTTGTTTTAGCGAGAGGGTTTGGTTTCGAGCAGATCCGAAGGAATGTGAATGGGCTCTGAGCTCGAGGAGGAGCCCCCATTAATGAACAGTAAAGACAGATGAGTCTCGCTCATGCCAGGCAGGTTGCCTCAATTGGATTAGTGAAGCCGGGGTTGGGATGGATAGCTGTCTATGTGCCAAGTGGCCATTAGCTCGGCCAGGATGCCAATATGAGTGTATACAAAAAACAGGCTCAGGATTCCCCTCGGCAATCTCAAGCTAGAGTCAGCAGCTGACAGTATCTGAGGCAATAAACTTTAGTTACGTGCTAATATAGTGATAAACATTTATCAGCTATGATAATGGGGGGGTTAAATGGTTGATTTAATCCTGCTTTTATTGTCCTGAAAATACAAATATCAGAATCTGTTACAGGTCATTTGTCAGTGGCTGTCACGCTGCACTTTATGAATGGAAAGCCGCTCATTCCTGGCATGTATCAGAGCGAGCTGATGTGTTTCCAAGGCTGATGTCATGTTCTCCGTGGGGCGATGATGGGCACTGTACATGTCAGTGGACACCAAGGGCCCTACTCCAACCAACTATACAAATGGGCAGAAGTGCGAAGAGCTGGGGAAATGTTATCAATCACTGTACGTCTCAGAGGAGCTGCTGGCGTTTGTGTAGAGAGTCCCGCTCATACTGATACATATAAAAGGCTGTGTGATGTATTAGAGCAGATGAGCAGGGGCTGGGTCTGACACATGACTGACAGCTCATTTGACAGCCCCAGGAAAGTGTGCAGGGAAGTTTCAATCTAATATAATGCTGCTGAAGGAATGAAATGGTGGTGTGAGATTATGTCTTCATGTTATATCCCCTCTAGGACAACGCAGACTGAATGGGATGAATATGATGCGGCTGACCCTCCGCCTCGGTCGAGAAGGAACAGGTGCCTTATGGGTGCCAGACGCCACAATCGACTCTAGGTTGAGACCTCCTGACCCATGACTTTCTCCACAATCCATTTCAGTCTAGTGAACCAGGTTTCTGAAGGAGGGAAAAACAAGAAACTGAAACCTTGATCAAACCTGTACCTGTGGGTAAACAAAAACATGTTTGTTTGTTTTTTTTGTTTGTTTTTTGTGGTGTCCTGCATTATGAATCAGCTGTCTCATGGGGATTTCCACATAGGTAATCTCTGTCATTCAATCGCTCCACTGCAGAAGCTGGGTCCTCCAGAAACAGGATAGCCACAAAACAGACATTAATATTAAGTGCCAAGGAGATCAGCTTCTCTTTGACCTGCTCTTCTTTCTCCTTTTTTCATAAGAGCAGAATATTGTTAGGTCACATGCATCTTGAAATCAATACTCCGTACTCACCGGTGTACGTTTACACTCATAATTTTCATGCTAAGCTACTTTTTTGTCTTTTTTTTTTTAAATACAGAGACCATTTTTATTGATATAATATTAATGGAACCAAAGCTGTCTTCTAAAAATACTCCTGCTTACCAAACTCAGAGGTCACTGAGGTCACAGAACTTTCCTTAATTACACCAGAAATGTAAAATTATTTTACCAGAAAGCTATTAAAGCCCAGGAGACTCAAACCTCCCAATGCGTGTGCCCACAAAGATCAATCATAGAGGGCTAATTAGCCATTTTACAGCTATTTTAAAAAAAAAGAAACTCAGCCCTTTTCATTATGGGCCATCTATTTTTCCAACATTATGGCCTTTTTTATTTTTCCCCCCTCAGCTTCTGGAAGTTATTAGAAACTTCTGCTGCATGGAGAAATAAAGCATCAACTTTCCGTATTAGATGTGTCAGGCTTTCTTCCTCTCCGTCCACGTTTTATTCTTAGAATGAGGTCAGCAGTTGGCCCGCGAGCGTTGAGTGTCAGCTGCTGTTTTTCCATTGAAACAGACTATACTCGGGTGTTTAGCCCTCTGACAGGCCTGACGTCGGCCTCCTAGCAGCCCCAGTGACCACAGAACCTGATCTCACACAATCAAGCAACTGTGTCAGCCCAGTCTAAACTCGCTGTTCCCAAAGGTGTCTCTCTCTCTCTCTCTCTCTCTCACACACACACTTTTTACTTTTTACTTTGTGTACGTCTCCTCTTTTTTTCCCCCTCCTACATTTCCTACACTTCAACTTTTGCACCTTCTGATGGCGTCCATATTTCCCTGCTAATCTGCGGAAGCCCTGCAAACATTCGTATTGTCTAAGTGATCATTAAAATTTATGGCAAGCTGACTTCATCCAGCTTGCTAGGCCTCGTCGGCATAAGTCATAATTATGTGATGACATTGTAAGACGGAACGTCCACGCTGGCCCACTCGCCCGGGCTTGTTAAATGATGTAATTAGCCTACCTAAGAGGTGAACACTCCAGATTGGATAAGTTATTAAATGTTTGGATGAACCTGAGCTCCATTTCCCTATCACTGTCTTCCCCTCATTCTCGCCCCCTCCCTTCTTCCCCCATTAGCCCATTAGCAGTTATGTGATACTATATGCTGATGGGGCAGTGGACAGAGAAAGTGGGTAAATTAAGCCTGACCACTGGTTGTGTTATGGGCTGCTCTTATTATAAGGTGCCACTGAAGGACACTGCAAGGCTTAAGTGTACAGCGCATCAGTGACGGACACGCGACCAACAATGACCCGACGGTACGGCATATTTGTGCCGTCAGTTGCATGCTATGTGCTGATTACGTTCATTAGGATCTTCTATAAGTCATGTGACTCGCTGTTCTCACCCCTGGAAACTATTGAAAGTGACTGTACTGTACAACAAACACAGGTCAGACGTGTCAAATTTAACCCATCAGATTGCTCAATTTGTCCCCAGTTAAGCTGTAATGGAAGGCAGCGCACTGAGGTTGACAGCGCGCCTGCCACCGGGCCCTTGAGCCTCGGTGTGTGCGTCACTGTGCGGCTGTGTGTGTGTGTGTTGTGCTCCACCAGAGGGTGTCACCAACCGTGACTGTGTGTTATTCACACTGACGAGTTCCACTGTTCACTGTCACCTCTCATTGTGAGGGGAAATAAGCCTGTGGAGAGAGAGCCTGCCACCAGGGGGGAGGGTGGAGGACAGAGTGGGGCCCCCTTACAACCACAGCCCCAAAGACTGGCTTCTCCTTCAAGCTCAAGATTGCTAAATATCAGCATGCATATTGGGGATAAGAGGAGGATGTTCAGATAGACGCTGAACAGTCTGACTGTGGTTTCTAACACATTTTTACAGACAGAGGCGGAAGCTGATTTGTGTGTGTGTGTGTGTGTGTGTGTGTGTGGGGAGGGGGTGGGTGTTATGGTGTTTGATTTGTTGTGAAGACTCGAGCAGCAGGACTCAGCAGAGTCCAGGTTGGCCCAGCAGGCCCGCCGAGAGTGACACTTCCTCTCTCTGTCTCGTCCTGCGGAGAGCCTTGACAGCAGGGACCTGGTGCTGAGCCGCGTCCCCGTTCATCATCACCAGAGCCAACCACCCACAGCGGGCTGGGTTGGGGGGGGGGACTCAGTTAACTCTGTCACCCCACTGTCCCTCCCCCCTATGTGCCTCTGTCCCCCCTCCTCTTCCTCCTCTTGCTCTGTCTTTGGCCCATCTCCAGAGAGACTAAAAAGCCGGTCTCTCTCTCTCTCTGCTCCCCTGATTGTTTTTGTTCCTGTGAGCAGACAAATAGAGTTTGGCCTCTTACAAAAGAAAATGCTCAAGCTCATCTGATCTTACTGCCCTAAGGAGTGGCCTGGCCTGAAGGGCTAGTGATTGGAAAATTACAGTGCTGCTCCAGCCATATTGTCAGGGAGTCTAGTCCAGTCTCTTGTGTTTGTGTGAAAGGCCATCAGATGTGTGGCCAGTTGTCCGCTTTTAAGACCGCTGTTGGCTGTAATTGTGTAGGAACCGTAACCGTGGTAACTTCACCAAGGATAATATGCAGTATTTATATAGAGAGTAAATATTGCTGATTGGTTATGTTTTTACAGAGCAGGTAAGCCTCTCTTAATTTTCTTGTTTTTAAATTAAGGAGCTTTGCGTTTACATGCTTTATAAAAAGAAAACATAAATTAGCCAAAGTCTAGTCTGCAAATTCAGTGACAGACATCAGAAATTTGGTCTTTGAGTGACAATACCTGTTGCAGCTCCAGAGTGACGCTGAAGCCCCCTGTCCCTGCCTCACAAGTGGCTCTCTGATAAGTGATTACAATTGGGGAGAAAGGAGGAGTAAAACAAGGGCCTTGTCAGCACAGACCCTCCAGATTTGAGGTCAATTTCGCTCCCTGATTGCGTTTATTTTTGTGGCGGTTATGCTGGGGGAGGGAGAGACCAAGTGGGAGAGTTTACCGTCGCCCGTCGAAGCCAGCATCATCATCATCAGCTGACGAGCAGGCGCCGACGCCCGACTTGCCTGACGGTTTCCTGCCCCCCCGCCACACACTCCGCTCCTTTTACTCTTCACGCCCGCCCCTCCAGCTTTTCCATCGTCCCCTATCTGCGCTCCCCTACCACCCCTTGGCCCTGGCCCTCTGCCTGCTCTTTCGCTCACCCCCACCCCCTCCCCATGTTCGCAAATCACTTCTTCCCGTGTCAGCAGGTAAATTGTTTTGTCCTCCCATTCCCAGCTTTCATTACCTTGTGTAAATTAAGCGATATGTCGTCCACCGGTGCGCGCCAGAGCACTCACCGCACCAACGCCAAAATCATGAGATTTGGCATAATAAATGAAGACAAACTGGCAGTAGCAGTGCTCCTCTCCGCGCGGGCTCGCCTTCATTATTCGCTTAACTTGCCGGAGAAAATGACTTAACCCTGACCTGTGTATTACGTCCCATATTCACTCCAGATAAAAGCCTTTTTACAGCACACAACAATTTATATTCCAGCAAAGAGGCTGCTTTTCTCTGTCAGTTTTCCAATCTCAGCTCCTGAACACACGTCATTAAACTTGTCTTGCCTTCCTGTATTTGTCCATCAGTCCTTCTTTTTACATAAAATCTGGCAGCATTATTCTGGGATTTGATGGCACCCACTCATTTTTCCCCTTGGAATGTTTGATTGGAAGAAATATAGCCGGGCCGGGGCTATCTCCTCTCTTCTGTGGAATCATGCACTTGATGAAATAGTGTTCCCTCAGCAAGAATAATAAAAACAGACTTGTGCATTACAGGGGGCTCTCAATCTGCCAGCCGGGCTGAGCTGAGCCGAGCGAAAAAACCCACCCTGCCTCCTGACAGATTTTTATAGTTATCCCAGCAGATAAATGGAAACGGGTGACCAGGCTGGGGAAGGCCACTCTGGGCTGCAAGCCTGGACAGAAGCATGATGTGTGGCGCGAGCGTTAAAGGTTCGGCTTCTGAGACGAGCATGCTGCCACCGCCACATTTGTCCTTTTGCAGCGTTTATGAAGAGAAACCTCTGGGAAAATGTTCCTTGTGGTGCAGCACAGATATGTTTGACTGAAACACCCACGTTAATGCAGTTTGCATTAGAAAACCTTACAATAGCGAGGGAGTAGGAAGTTCTGCGTCACATGCTGTGGTCTAGCTCCATTGAGAATGAACTGTAGAAGATGAAAAGGGTGATTGCAACTGTCCTCTGGGTGATAGGTGTTCACTTTCCAATTTGGAAGTGTCAGCATTACTATAATATCAAGCTCACTTGAATGTAAAAGGTCATAGACACTTTACATAAAGTCGTTCATTCACTGTTACTGAAGCACAGCCTGCAGTAGTTAAAGTGTTTCAGTTTGTGCTGGAGCACACGATGAAACTTTGATGTTTTCACACAATGTAGAAGGCCGCTGCAAAATCAGTAATACAGTTACCTTTTAATGCAACAGAAAAGAGGAAATACAATAAAAATATTGTGCAAACATATTACTTATTTGCTACATTCACCTAAATAAATTGGACTTTAAATATGTAAACATTTTAGTTGTTTTTAAGCTGCAGTCTTGTTCAGTCTTTTGCGTCTCAGTGACATTACATTAAATACAGAACAGCTTCAGTTTTCTTGGACTAAAGTGACGAAGGGAAGAAAAAAAGTTGCTTCTCTTGTGTATCCTGTGGAGCTGGGGGGAAAAAGTTTGACTAGCTGTATTATATTCACACACAAAAAATGTGAAATTAAATGAAACCAGGCATGTAACAAGGATTATGATTACTGAAATAAAGAGAAATTCTTAAAGGCTTAAATGGAGGTTAAAAAGTTCCACTGTGGTTTGCACCTTAAGGTTTTGCCTTCTGGGAAGATAATCAGCCATAAATGGTGCTCGTTTCCACTTAACAGGCCCTGATTAATCAGCCGAACTGCATGGGCTAATCAATCGACTGCTAGTGCTTTCCGCACTGGACCTGGAGAGCTTCATGTAGTCTGAGTAATCCTCCTTCTCTTACTCCTCTGTTCAGCGGCAGGCGTCGTGGAGAGCAATACATTTGTGAGGGATGAGCACAAAAAGGCCCACAGTTGTGATTTTGTAAATTGGTGTGAAATTCAAGGCTTCTTTCTATAACCCTTAAATAGTGCACGTGCATCCCAGTTACATTTTATTGTCTTGTTTGTAATTTTTATTAAAAATGAAGAGGTTTATTAGAAGCAAATGAGTAAAGAAATTGCACTTTTTATTTTCACAATATAAGTCAGTTACCTCCTTATTTAGCTTATAGTAGTGTTAGCTTTTTTGTTTTACTGATATGAAATTGACCAGACACACTTATATAATATATATAAGCATACTTAAGCATGTAAAAAGGCTATCAGCGGAATTGTCTTTTTGTTTTGTTTTTACAGAAATGGCATCAGTGAAATGTTAAAGTCTTCAGGAAAGTTTAGATTTATCTTCAGAACTGCCAGTTTTAATTATTTCTACTAATGCGTCTGTAATAGACAAATCAGAAGAGCTCAATATTTCCCTCATCCCTTCCCGGGAGGTGAAAAAAGATCAACTTATTGGCTCAGCTTCACCTGCTCACCTGCTAAATTGAAATGTCAAACATGTAAAGCAGACTGACATGGCTACCTGTGGCACTGATGCAGTTCAGACAATGTACAAACGGGTCTCCAGATACGCAGCACAACAAACACTGTGAGTGTTTGATTTGCTTGTCAACAAAACTGTGCTCCTGAGGTTTGTGGGCCAGCTTTTTAGATAGTGTTGTTAACGGCATATGTCATTTGAGGATTGAAAACTGGAGCCATTGAATCTTAATGAGAGACCGTTTACATTCAGCCCTCTGCACTGTGCTTTCAATGTGGTTAAACTAGGCTTATGTTAGGGAGTTTATAACCAGTCTAGAAGGTAGGCAAAATTTAAATGTGCAATGTTTTACAGTGTATACAATGTTTATGCTCTAATAATTAAATTACATTCACTTACAGATGGTCTACAACGGTGCTGTCACCCATTTATTGTTTATGGAGCCAGAATGTAGCATATTTGGAGTGGCTGTTAATTTACAAGCGAATGCTAGAAAGAGTTGTTAGCAAGCTGCATTTAGAGTGTATTACATGGACATGGATACCTGCCAATTAGTGCTAAATAAATCAGTGAAACAAACAAGTTACTAGATGTTCACTTACCAAAACTGTACCACAAACTGTTGGCGCATCTAACTGCAACATTATTGGCTTGATAATTGCATTAAAAATACTCAAAAGGCAGCGGTGTCGTAAAAATGGGTGATGGGTCCAGTTCAGTGACTCCACTTAATGGATGTGAAGCCAAGGAGACAGCTATTGGCTACAGCCACCTGCCTTAACTTCCACCTGAAAGTTAAAGTGGCCACACCCACAAGAATCTTTTATAAAGTGAAAATGGAGCCTGAACACCTAATTGCCCCCAGTGCATCCACTATGGTGTGTATGACAGAAAGCACTTAAAGACAGAATGAAGAGTTAGCAGGTTGGTAAGTCACATTCACTTAGGACTTCTGGAAGTAGTTCTTCAGCTGGAGCGACGTATGTTTTTAGGTTGTCATCATGTTGGAAGATCAGACTAAATCTTCACATTTATTCATGATTCCTTCCACCCTGATGAGATTCCCCTCCAGAAACACTCCGAAGCATCCCCACAGTATAATACTCCCTCCCCTGTGTTTCACAGTGGGGATGCTTAACCTTCGTGCTGTAGGCCTCTCCCTTATTTCTCCAAATCGAGCTTCCAGTATCCATAATGTTTCTGCAGGTTGTCATCAGCATATTTTAGTGTGGCTTAAAAGTGTCGCTTCTGCAGAAGAATTCTGCAATTCCCGACTTTCAAAAGTCGTTCACTCGTGTCTTGACAGTTTTTCTGGGGTCTGTAGACACATCTCATAGTATTTTTTCCAGACTTCTTACCTTTGCCAGGTTTTTTCTTTACTATGTGGCTCTCTTTGAATTTCTTAGTAATGCTTCTGGCTTCAGCTCTTGACCCTTGGAAATGCTGTCATAACTTTGTATAAACATCTCCTGCTTTGTGAACGTCAGTAATTTTTTTTCTCAAGTCTAAACTCATTTTTGTTTTTGGCACTATGCTTTCTTGAGTGATAGCTCAAACCATCGCTGAAGTCTTTATAATGTGCGTAAATTCGAATGTAACCTGAGTTTCAACTTAATTTTCCAAGATTAGAGGATTACAAAGTTAAAGCAGTTAAAAGATCAGTTTTTCAGGGGGCTAATAATTTTGACCATGGTATTTTTTTTTTCTGGAATAATTCTGTTATTTTGTTTAGATTAAATTAATTTATTCTTTTTAAAAAATAAAAATTAGTATATATAGAAATGTTGAAAATCCTTTGCTTCATTGCTTTTGACAAAAAAAAATCATAGTGGAAGCAATACGGCTACCCTGAGGTACCCCTGAGCAAGGTACCGTCCCTACACACTGCTCCCCGGGCGCCTGCTTAGTGGGCTGCCCACTGCTTCACAGAGTGAATGGGTCAAATGCAGAGAAAAACAAGTAATTTCCCCATGGGGATCAATAAAGTATCCATTATTATTATTATAATACATCTGTCCTCATCTGTAACTTAAGTCTTCTTTTACTTGCAGTTAAATATTTTTGAGCGATGAAAAAGATGCCACATAACAATAATCGAAACATATTAACAGACACCCTCGTAAGATTAGTTTTTTAAAGAGAGACAGATCTGTCAGAGAACTCTTCAAATCGTTCCCAGATCGGTCTAAAACGGCTCTGACAAAGAGGATTTAAAATGTAAGGAGCTGGCGCTCAGCTCTGTAACCCTTCCCCTTCTCTAAAAGGACAGAGAAAAGAATGATACAAACAGAAGGGGAAAAAACTCAAATCCAACTCATTTTTTACTGTATGAAAGTTTCACAAGGTCGTTGGGAGAGTCATGTTAACACAATACCTGAATACAGATTTGTTTCCTTGTTCTACAAGTCACGCAGACTCGAGTCTTTAAGCGATCATTATTACCATACAAATAGACAGATCTATTTAACAACCCCCTTTTTATCGCATAACACTTATTCTTTAGTGTTGCTCCCTGAAAGGCACTGAAATGTGTCTCTCCCCCTACTTACTCTTCCCCTCTTTCTTTTTTTCTTTCTTTTTTTCTCCCCGGGAAATTGTCTCCGGGTTGATAAAGGCTCAGAGCAATAGAAGAAGCAAGGCTGACATCTTCTTAAGAGATGATAGGAGAGCCAAATCAAATAGGATGGAGCAGTCACTCTTTTCACAGATAGGTAGCTCATTTCTGGTGGCTGAGAGTTTGCATCCCTAGTGACGCTCTGCCTGGGAAAGATAGCTCGCTCGGACTCCATTCATTATTTCATTCCCTGTCTCCTCTTTTCACATCTTAGCTACTTCTTTCTTCTTCTTCTTCTTTTTTTTTTTTTTGCTTTAATGAGTTGCCTATTTTTCTCAAGTGTTGATGGCGATCTTGGAATTTAGATTTGGAGACAAAGTGTTTAATCACAAGCGTTTTTCATTTGCCAAGAAGAGGCAAAAAAAATCAATTATTTCTATTAGACAATGCTGATTGAAAATGAATGGAAGTGGTAACATTTTGAAACAAAGGCTCCACGGAGACAAAGATAAGTGTCAGTCTGCTACCCCTGAGGTGTGATGTGCGGTTTGGCTTAATAAGCAGTTTGCAAAAACATTAGCTATTAAATCTTTGCAGAGGGTTGATACAAACACAGAGCAGTTTATTAATAATAACAGCTCATAATTCTGTACTTTTAGTGTCACATTGTTCCTCGCAGAGTCCATGTTGAGCTTCCGATGTAGCGAGCTTCTTTATTTTTTTTGTTTTCACAAACACGTACCTTGACGCATAAAGATGTAACTTCATCAGAGGAAATTGCAGGAACTTTCCTCGTCCAATTATTTATTGCAACACTTACTGAATGAAGCTTCCAAACTCCATATGATATTCACTTTGGCACTTTGTGAAGAGCACTTTGCTATCGCATCCCTCACATTCTCTGCAAATCCCTTAGAAAATTATTTCTAAATATTAACTTCTCTTGCAGAGAGCTCATTCAAAAGAAGAATTACACGACAGATAAAACACTTTATCACCAGTGAAAGACTAGACAATGTACGTTGAGAAATTGGGAAGAAGGCAGAAACAATGAATATTAAGTGCCTAAGAATCCAAAGCTGCTGACTAAATTGAAACAGTATATCCTGAGGGGGTACGGTTTCCAAATTGCTAATTACTGCCTCTGAAAGGGGGCAGTTTCTGATATGTTTGCTTGTGAAAGGCTGCCACTTAATGAAGCAGTGGCTAAAGTTTTTTTCCCCCTTTCTTTCTTTTTTAATATTCCCACACTCCAGCTTTCAGGGCTCTCTCCGGACTTTCCTCCCAGGCCAGAACAATGGCGGGCCCAGGAGCCCAGCTTCCCCACAGGCCCAATGAGAGGAGGCCGGGGGCTGGGTACTGAGGGAGCCGCTCAGCATGCTGAAATATGGAGGCGACAGATAAGGTGGCAGCGGCACAGAGAGGCCCTCTCCCATGGGCCCAAGGGGAAATTTGCAGTTATTAAGAGGAAGATGAGAGCGATTAAATGGCTTTTGTACTCATTTTCACTGACTTTTCTTTTTTATTATTTGGGCTGCCTTCATCTGATAGATGAAAGAAATGGTAAATTACTTTTTTTTGTTTCATTCAGCAACAACACTAGCATTGAGAAAACATCATTACAGTGAGCTTCAATCATAAAACACTTATTAGTCTACTATTGTTTTAAAAAGTGTGGCTGCAACAGAATTACTGTAATCTGACATCTGGAACTACAGTAATTACAAATTTAACATGGTTTGGGATTTTGGTTTGAAGAAATTGGACAAAATGTAACATTGATACATACACAGCATGTGCATGTTTCTATGTATGCAGTCATTTTATGGATGAACACAGCTGGGAGCAGCTATAGAAGCTTGTGCAATTCAACAACAGCCATGCAGCAAATAGAAAGCTCTTTGATTTTGCTTTTACTCAAACTGTGTGACAGATAATTTCCCACTGAACAGCTATATGACACACTGCTCTGCAATGCACTGTGAGGTCTAACAGTGCAATCCAACACAACGGTGCCTTAAAAAGAGAGTGAGTAAATTGCATACTCACAACACAGTGCAAACCTGTTGCTAATAATACCTCAAGCCTTCACATAGTGTTAGATATGCTTGAGAAAAGAGCAGAACAGTGGTGCAGTGTCACCTAACAGCAAGGAGATTCCTGGTTTGAACCGCTTCGTCAGCTGGGGCCTTTCTGCCTTGAGCACCCCCACTTACCCACTCACCAGTGCAAACCTAAGCTGGGCAAGCAGTTAAGAAAATGGATGGATGCTTTAAAAAGTCTCCTTCAGGCATTTTTTAGTAGGATTTTTTACCTTTCGAGATGAAAAAATAGGACGAAAAATGTTTTTCCCCCGGTTTACTATAGCATCCAATATTTCTCCTCATTCAGTCAAAGTCAGCCCTCACTGTTGGAGTATTTGCATTGCTGACTTCAGATTTAGGTAACACACTTATGAAGTTGACTTTGGTTAATGCTAATATTACACAGTGCTGTGCAAAAGTCATGAGCCATCCCTTGTGTCTTTATTTGGGGAAATGGGTGAAGAGATTAATTGAAAAATGTGTAAGCATAAATGGAAATACAGTATATAAGGCAAAAACACAGTTTGAACAATTCTATTAAGCTTGAAAGTCACTGTGTGGTATGACCACCTTTATTATTCAGTATAGTCTGAACTCTCTTAGGCAGCTTTCTTGTAATTTCTTTAGGTAGTCTTCAGGAATAGTTCTCCAGGCTTCTTGAAGACATTCAAAGCTCTTCTTTGGATGTTGACTGTCTTTTGTTCTGTTCTTGACCCCACACTGCTTCCAAAAATGTTAAGGTCCAGTCTCTGTGGAGGCCAATCCATGACTGATGGTGTTGTAATTGTGTGTTTTTCTATCTACTTATGGTTTTACTGCATTGGAAGTGTGTTTGGGATCACTGTCATGCTGCAAAATGAAGCTGTTGCCAATCAGACACTTTCATCCTGAGGGCCAGATGCATCTTTCAGGTCCTGTTTCAGGTCTCTGCTGGGTTTTTTTCTGTTTCTTCGTGCATATTAAATACTATCAGACTATCAGGTACAAGGACTGGATTGAAAACGAGTGAAAAATCAGCCAATGTCCAAAGAAGAACTTTGACAGAACTTCTGAAAACTTGAAGAACAAATCTTTAAGACCACTTCAAAAATGGCAAGAAAGTCTGGCTACTTGCAAGGAAAATTACAAAGAAATAAGGGTATCTTAAGACATTCGCACTATATCTCCAACTCACGGGTGCACAATTTTAAGTTTCATTTTTGACCAACATAGAAAAACAGTGCATTAGCAGTGTTTAGCAAAGATAACAATCCATAGTTTCTAAAACCTCTGAATTCTACACAGTGGAAGCAAAGGTATCCAGCTAAAGTTACCCAGCAAAAAAATCCCAGCAAAACAGGAGTAGAGTCAACCTACTAACACTGAGAGGTGGTCTGACGTTAACATGGAGCTATTTCTTTAAAGATATACAAAACATACAAGATGCAGTTTTACATTTAGTCTCTGAAAAACACACATGATCTAAACTGAATGGGACTTTCTCAGGTACTTCACTAACTAAATAAGCATAAGCTCGTTCTAATTGCCCCTTGTGACCGTCAGCATGCAGTTCCCCTACAGACCTCCTTTCCTACCCCCACAACTTTTTGTAAACGCTGATGGAAGAAAACTTGCACATTTTATTATTATTTTATTATTGCACATTATCTTCCACACCAGCACTCCGTCGGTTTCCTGAAGTGATGCCATAGTGACCATACGCTGGTGTTATCTGCCTTGCAGGCTGTATTTCGGCAGCACTGTGCAGTGGCGCACTGTTTTTTTGTTTGGCGGAGTCACAGCGAGGCGGAGCCACCCGATTGGCTGGACTGCAGGGCGGAAGTGCGTCTGGTGTCCCAGCTGTGCTGAAAACAAAACAAGACAAGCTGCGACTGGTGAGTGCTCGAAACGCAGAGGGGTGTCTTCTCCCTGGCGTTAAATAGCATCCGAATAGATCCGCGCACACCGTGTCCGTGAGGCGGCCGTTGTGTTCAGCGCGTGTAAACCGCTTGTTTTGTTGTCAGCAGTGGACACAGAGATGTGTGGCTGTCCTTGCGCTGAGCTCACGTGTGAGCTGTTGTTATGTAACACAGGCTGAGCCGAGCGTGCGGATACTACAGCCAGCCTGAGCTGTTGTTGTGCTGCACTGATGTTGCACAGCTACACAGTCGCTTTTCTTTACTGCTAATAAAACGTGATGTCAATCGTTTTTCTTTTCTTTTAAGCCGATGATGACCTGCAAATGCTCGTAAATGCAGCGCTTTCTACACCGCTGCAATCAAACACGGAGCAATTCCGGTGATGATGAGCCCACCACGAATTTATGCTGCTAGACTTAAAGGGGGGGGGGGGGAAATCAACCTAGTGATGTTTTATAGCGCTAAAGCTATTGTGGATTTACTTTGTGATTGTTGCGAGGAGGTGGTGGGTTCCTGTCTTTGTTTGTGTTTTTTGTCCCATGTCTTTAAAAATGTGGTTATGACTGCTACTTGGGTCTACTGAAATGGACCTCAGTCATCATGCCTGAGATGGTTGGGGAGGTATAGTTCATAATGCTGCTGATACACAAACAGGTAACAAATTACTAGAAACACATATAACTGCATTATTAAGTCCCTCCGGAGCGGTTTCACTTTGCAACTCATTCTCCAAATGAAGCCACAAACCATTCTTTCAATAGATACTTCCATATTTGGCAATTTAATGGTGCTCTCGTGACTGCAGGGTTTGGCACATCATTTATGTCTTCCTCAAACCATAAGAGAACCCGCCCATAAAGAAAGAAAGCAATTTTGTATTGATTTGCAGGGACAGGTGGACCCCAGCTGTCCTAGCAGAATGCCCACTGCTGCACTAATGATTACATAATTATAAGAGTAGAAATATATGAAATAAAAAGGGAACAATGGCGTGTCGTTTAGTGGCAAGTCCAGCAAAGTAACAACCTGCAAATACACTATTTCCATTAGACTTTCCCAATGAATGGTTTGACTTGTTGTTTTCTTTACACCTTGAATATTTACACTCACGGGCACTTTATTAGGAACATCTTGGTAGTCCTGGATTGGACACCCTTTTGTTTTCAAAACTGCCTTCATTTTTCATGGCACAGGTTCACCCAGGTGTGCTGTGGTGTTTAAACAATAAAAGCTACTGAGGGGCCCAAAGTGTGCCAAGAAAATCCTCCACACCTTTACACCACCAGCAGTGGTCTAAGTGTTTGATTTGATTTCAAATGTTGCAGAAAAATGGGCAATCATGAGACCAGACAACATTTTTCCAGTTTTCTACTTTTCAGTTTTGGTGACCTTGTATGAACTGTAGTCTTAGTATCCTGTTCTTAGCTAACAGCAGTGTCATCCAGTGTGGTTTCTGCAGATTCATTCAGAGATGCTCTTCTACACATCTTGGTTGTAATGAGTAGTTATTTAAAGTTTCTGTTGCTTTTTTATCAGCTCAAAGTCAGTCTACCCACTCTCCTCTGGCATCATAACCCATTCCTTAGAGATGGTTGTGAGAAAATCCCAGTAGATCAGCACTTTCTGAAATACTGGGACCAGTCGATGTGACTGCATTTAAAGTCACTGAAGTCACATTTCTTACCCTTTCTGATGCTCAGTTAAAACTTCAACAGGAATACATCTACATGCCTAAATGTACTGTGTGATTGGCTGATTAGATATTTGCATTAACAAGAGGTTTGGCATGTGTGCCTGCTGGCCAGCGAGTGAAGATGCTGATAATCAATTAGAAAAGTACATCGGACGTTTCTGTTGTTTCATATAAACCTCTAGCCTGCGCTTTAAACCTGCAATTTAACATGACAAGTCATCCAAAGAGTTTAACTGGTCACTAACATTTCCATTCTTTTCCAGCACCATGATGGATGAGCTGGTGCAGGACCTGGTATCTGCACTGGAGCAGACCTCAGAACAGAATAAGCTAGGAGAGCTGTGGGAGGAAATGGTACTTAGTCCTCTGCAGCAACGCCGTCAGATCCGCCGTCGCAGAGGCCGTAAGCGTTTTCGCGAGTCCACCCTCTACCCGATAGAGCACAGGCGATGCTGGATCGAGGCATCCGAGTCCAGCTTGGACGAGGCTAAAGAATACAGGGAGAACATCACTACTTCTGTGGCCAATTGCAGTGACTCTGACGATATGACCGCATCCACCCGATGGCCGTCCCTCATGAGAGGCTCAGTCAGGGCGAGGCAGTCCTCCTGGCCAGAGTCCGACTCCTTCACTGAGAATAACCCCGGACGTCCACTCAGGAGGCGGAGGAAAGTTAAACGCATGACCTCAAATGTAACCGTCAGACTGCAGTCCACTTTAAAAGGTTCTGGCTTGGACAGGAAACAGAGGAATAGGCCTTCTAAGGTGCGGCATCTGTCAGGATCAAAGAAGCGGTCTGGTGGTTGGATGGGAGCAGACAGAAAGACTGAAAGAGCCAGACTGATGGGAAAGGAGTGCTGGGAGAGAAAGAAAGAGCACAGAGATGCTGCAGACGAGAACATGTCTGATGGGTAATTTTTTACATTTTCTTTTTTCTTTGAGGTAAACCCAACTTTTGGCCTCCTCAACCCAACATTAAGAGTCGTATTAAGCACTTTGGACTCATTAATTGTGAAAAATAACATTTTCAGCTTTTCGAACCCAACATTTAATTTACAGTTGTGCAGCGAGCAAAATGTTAACCCTGCCCTTGTTTAAAGAGTCTCAATTTAAATCATGCTGAAAAAGAAGCTCAAAACTCTAAAAGCCCCTTTTACCCTTTAAACTGAAAGTTACCAAGGCAGTTAAACCCATAACATAAAAGTCATGGGCATAACTACTATCAGACAGAAGCAATTAAACAAGGCGACATTTAGGATGATCTATAATGCCTGTCTCCATCTAGCCAGTTGTCAATATTCAGCATGTCCTCAACTAAACCGAAAAAAATGTATCACAATCATGCCACTCCGCTTTAAAGTATTGAGTTGACATTAAAAATGAATGATAGAGTCTCTTCATCCTCATCTCGTATAGCTGAAATGATCATCAGGGAGGGATCTTTGATAGTTATGCCTCCGGGCATCTGCCAGCTCATTATTTTCTTTCAAGAAATATTGTCACAAATAAATGAGTGACTTGGCGTGGTATTGATTTGTTTTGAAATGAATTCCTGTCTTGGGCTGGGTAATTAAAGCTGTGCCTGTCCCACAGTCCCAGAGTGCACCGTCTTGTGCGCATTTTATTTAGCAAAACTAAATGTGGCTGTAACTGGCAGCAGAGAGGGACATTATATTACTACAGTAAAGAAAACATTACCATATGTTGCTTTAGCTTAAGCCCAAAAACTACCAATGACCTCAATTTAAGTTTCATTCACCGCTCTCTGTTAAATATACACATTTAATAGTACTGTGTGTTGAGAAGTAAATAAAACAATTAGATTATTTCTCCTTGTTTTGTACATTTAAGAGGCGTTAACATGTACAGAGGTAGTTTTTGTATCTATAAATGCACCTATGCATCTGTAAATTTCTTTGCATTAGATTTTTATATATGCTTCAACTTAATTCCATATTACATTATGGTTATTTATCTTGCAGTAGTAGGTACTATACATCCATATATCATATATAACATGTTCGTTTTCAGAGAGGTCGTGCCACTTATGATCCAAACTCTAAGCCTTTATAAGATGTAACTGAGTAGGTCATTAAGAACTGAAAGCATCCCCATGCAGATGCCCTGCTATAAAAGCCCAGTGTGTAACATGTTTGTTTTTACTGGGTTTTAACATGCGAGTCTGCAAGGATTGATTTGCTTTTGGACTGAGCCTCTAGTGGCCACTAGGGGGACTGCAGTTTTAGGTCCTTACAAAGTGGCTTCACTTTTCAGGCCCCAAGGTTGCTTTTTTTTTTTTACTTTGAAGATCATAGTTGCACAAACTAAACAAGGTGACACCTGAAAAACTGCTTGTGATTATAGCTAAAATGAGATAGTCTCTTAGTACCCCTAAACAAAATGGTACAAGGCTATGAAAGCCTAGTTTGTTTAATGACTGATTTTTACTCTAATAGATGCACGTCTTCAGTATCTAGGCAGTGGTGCATGTCGGTGGCATTTATTTGTCATAATAGAAGTGTTTTTTGAGTACACCATGTCGTGCTCGGACTTCTGAATTTTAACATTTGAATACAATAGCAGAGAGTAGAGAGTATTCAGGAAGCAGATTCAGACACGGACCTTGACTCAGGAGGCAGTAGCTGATATACACACACCCTATCCCATTTCTGTACATTATAGTCATTGGGTTGTCAGGGATATAATGCTACAATACAGTTACAGTTATAATACACAAATGCTTCTCAGTGCTGGTCAGATACACAGGAACAGAGTCGGTTTTTTGAAGCGTCGTACATCCTGTTTACCATTTCTAATGCCATCCAGTGGACTTTCATAACATATTTCCTTTGCTGATCTCATTGTCTGTTGATCACATAAAACATGTGTGAAGAAGACATTTGAGGGAACCCATAATGGGACGGAGAGAAGGCTTTACATCTTCAGGTTTAATTTGTGCTGACCTCCCTAGCCCCTAAACGGTACTTGTTTTCTTACTTTATGGAAAAATCAATAGCCGTTCTGACAGAAAACAGCTCCGGAGAAGAAATAAATGGGAGCACCATGGCACGCTGTCAATCATTTCTCACTTGCACAACGCCACCACTGTTGATTGCTGCTCAGTAGACTGCCACACTGTACTGAGGGCTGAACAATCTAATGGTTAAGTCCTGGCAGAGGCAAAAGGATATGAACAAATGGCAGCGGTGATGAGGGGTTGACAGTGGTACAGCGGCTATATTTATGCTCTGAGAGTGTACGGTCCATTTGATGTCAGACACTCATGACATTCTTGTAATGTCTTTTGAGTCACTTGGACTTTTTTCTTCTTTCAGTTTTGATTCATTCCTTTAACCTTTTTCATTTGGAGCCTCTGGTCTTCTAAGATCTCCCTCATCTCAAGGTCACTCGGCTTGTGTGCACACCGAGCAGGGCTTTGCCTTCAGCCACCCAAGTGCAAGGAGAGCAGATGTTGGTAGCTCCAGTTGGGCTCCACATCCTTGATTAGACGTGGCTCAGCCTGCTGGCAGTGAGGCCACCTGGCACCCAGGCTGTCCCAGCAAGCAGGCCTCACCTGTGGGTAGTTGCTGTCCCGGGCTCGGCCTTGGTCTCCAGCTGTGTGCTGCTTCTGGTGTTGTTGATTTCATCCCTGGCATCAAAAGCAAACAAAATCTACTGTGGGCACTTCTCTCTTACTGATATCATTTACATTTTAAAAACTCAGTGAGGAGGGCTTTTTTTGGGGGGGGGGGGGGGGGGGGCAGCACGGCATCTGCAGAAGTTAATTTTCATAAATCTCTGAGACTAATCCAATTACTGCAGCTCAGGGAGGGTGGGATAACCTTATAATCAGACACCCATGGAAGAGGGCATGGATTTGGGTTGGGGCGGCTTGTTTGAAGAGCCCACAGATCCATTGTTATCAGCACTTTGCCCCCCTCCGACTCTGCCTCTTCTTTATTCCTCTGCAGAATGAGCCCAGGCTCAATAAATGGCGGCTTGCCTGTAATCTCTGTGCAAACTGGTCTGCCTCTCCCAGGAGCTGAGGATTATAGCCTAATGATTAGTGCTCATCTGGATACTGTGTTTTGCTTCAACTCTTTGGATTGTAATAAGACAATACAGCTGTGAGGGAAGCTAAGTCCATTTCTAAGTGCTGGAATGCAGTTTTTTAATTTCGTTTTGCCCTTGTCTTTGTTTTTTCTGGGCATATTTATTCTAATTATGGTATTTATTACAGAAAAGTATTGTTACATTTGATCAGATAAGCTGCAGTTTCATGGAAGGATTTTCTTGCTGCATGCAGCGAGACAAAACCAAGTTTGCTCAAAACGTTTGTCAACTTTTCTCAACAAAGGTCAAAGAAGAAAGAAGAGGTGTTTCTTTTGGTCCCAAGAAAAATGGGGACCTCAATTATTTATAACATTAATTAGAGTACTTAATGGAAACGGTCTCACATCGGCCCTATGCTGCTTCAAGCGACATCACATTACACCTTTAATACGGATAAATACTTAATGGGAGTCTCTAATTAATTGTTTATACTTGTGATTCTTTTTCAAACTTTGCACAAAATCCCACAATATGAAGCAAAACAGATTTCTTATTTGAAAATGGGAAAGAACATCCTGAGAAATTCCTGTGAAAGGTAATAGACCAGAGCATAAAAGGGGGGTGGGGGGGGAATGCAGGTGTTGGCTGTTGTAGAGCTTTAGGCAGTGTCCTCCTCTGATGTTGTGTGCTCCAGATGCCAGCTGATATGTCCAGAGGTGGGGTACAGCTGAGGAGAGGCCGGGGGAATCGGTGAGGAGAGAAGGTTGAAGGGGAGGGACGGTTTAGGACTGCTGGGTTAGGGCAGACATCTTCCAGATTCTCTGGAGAGGCCTGTTCCCTCTCACATCTGCTTCCTGTGGATGTTAGGGAAGAAGCTGCAGGACCATCTGGCTAGGGAGGCAGGCAGGCAGACAGGCTGGATGGGCATTTTCCTGATCCTGTCATCACTGACAGGCTTCTGCAATATGGCAAAGCACCATATCAGCGCATATCCGACCCTCCAGCTCTCTCCTACAAGCAAGGTCAGCGTTGATAAACAGGAAGCAAAATGCAAGCTGGTCAAGAGAATTAAGCGCCTTTTCTTTCAAAAAGTTGCATGAATACCAATTTGACTAATTAAATGGATAAACCAGTGTGTGGCGCTCAAGCTGATGATGATATATCAAATATATGCCAAAATATATATTTCCTTTAAAAAAAGTGGTCAAACAGAAGCTAATTAAAACAATTAGTACTGTGGCTGTTGGAAACTGGTGTGTGTGTGTGTTAGAAACCAGTCACCCAGGCTTACTGGTATTCAGAACAGTACATGCAGCGTGTAGTTAATCAATAAACCCATGTGCTACATGTATTTAAAAACAACGGCAGAAAAAATGGCCTCTTTCTTCATCTCTTACTGCTCCTTCCTTATCCTCTGACCTTGAACTGTCTGGAGGTCCCAGTTTGAGGAGGATGAAATGTGAAAAAGAAAGAAAAGCCACAGTTATTTGGGTGAGGGGCAGGGGGCACAGAGGGTGTGGAGGGAGCGTAACGGGGGTTGCCCCGAGGACGTGGGGAGGACCGGCAACGGAGCGGTCTGTGCAGAGGCAGCCCACGCAGCAGATGTCGGCCAGTTGTCGAGGCGGCACGTCTGTGGGTCGATCCGCGTGTGGGGCACACCCAGAGGGAGGGGCGGACAGGGGAATGCGTTTCGCTCTCCTGT